>NC_061516.1:18237500-19450000 GCF_022379125.1 Scophthalmus maximus
ATTCCCATCAACCCTCCCCCCACTGAACACCCCGCAGGGATCCGCTGGATGGGAGGAAGCTTGCTCCTCACGTCAAATAAAGAAGACAGTTGTCACTGTAAAGTGAATCAATGTCTGGCGTTTGCTCAGGGGAGCAAAGCTTCCCCCTAAGTGAAGTGTGAAATAACACAGAAACATTTTTTTTAAAAACTCCCCGCTCGCTTCGGTGTGTTTTAAATGAGGAAAACTATACAATGCTAAAGAACCGCTGAGGGAACGTGGAAAACCATTAGAGACGATAAAATGATGGACTTTTTTCTTTTATACGAAGGCCTGTGAGGAAAAACTGGTGCATCTAGTTCCTCTATCGCCGTTTCAGACACAAACTCCGGAAAGTGTCCGGACTTCAGTGCCCCGTCTGAAAGCAGCTGATCGTGTTGACAGGAGGCCTGCGTTTAGATTTGGCGGTTTGAAATAGCGCCCTTCGAGCATGGTCACATGAAGGATTTAAGGTTGAAACTCCTAACCTAGTCACACACACATGCTGTAGATCTAAACACAAAATGGAAACATACAAACCGTAAATGGACTGTATTTATATAGAGCCTTTCTCGTCTTATCAAAGACCCAACGCACTTCACAGTAGTAGTAAGTCACATTCAGCAATTCACACACACTCGCCTTTACTGTCACATTCGTACACTGCCAGAACGGCCGTCAAAGGCAATTTAGGTGTCTTGCCCAAGGACACTTCGGCATGCCGACTGGCGGACCATGCGGTTTTGTGGACGACCTCTATACCTCCTGAGACACACCAACCTAAGAGGCGTCGGGCCAAACAAACGAGCCACAGAAATCAAGTAGATTTTCCTTTATCACCTTCCTGGCTCCAGCCACCAGAACATTAACACAATATTTATTGATGCTGCCACCGCTCCTGCTGCTGCCGCTGCATCATGGGAGCAGGGATGAGAGAGCGCAACACAGAATGAAGGAAGAAATGAATAAATAGGAGGAGGAAGATGCTGAGGTCCAAATAATTTTCTAACTAAACCTCCTGCTCCCTGTCCTGAAATGTGCTGACAAACAATGAAGGAGGTGATTCGCAGCCAGTAGGAGGCTGGGGCCCGCGGCCAAATCAGCCAGGAGGAGAGGCTACAAAAAGGGCGGGGGGGGGAGACAGGGAGAGACGGGAGGATTGATCCATTGCTCCCATTCGCACTGCCATCAGGAGTTCATTAGCTCCTGGAAGGGAGTGAAGGAGGGATGAAAGAGGACAGAGAGATGGAGGATGAGCGCACTGTCCTTCACTCCCAGCGACCCCAACTACCACCTCCCTGTTTATCCTCCTCCACCCCTCCCTACATTTCCTCCTCTCCTCTACCTTCCTCCCTTCCTCCATCCTGTCCCTGCTGCTTTCACCTTCCTTGTTTTCTCATCTGCTACCTTTCACCTACTCCCTCTGCACCTCGCATCAGCTTTTGTTTTCATCTTTCGTCTTCTTTCTTTCCTTTCCACACTATCCGTTTCCATATGAAAACTTTGTTTCCTCTTTCCAGGTCTTAATCTATTTTCAATATTAGAAAAATATGTAGAGTATGTATCCCCACCCTTATTTTGGTAGACTTGAAGGTTTTAAATAAATACTAGCTACAAATAACATTTTTGAGGATGACACAGTGAATCAGCAGCATATTTCCATACTGGGTCACCAGATGTCCAAACAGAAGAGGACATACTGCTTCTGTCTGTTGTTTACTTGCTCTCTCTTTCCACACAAACACACACAGTCCTGAAACTCTCCGGCAGCATCTGTCAGCCTGTCCATCATTGTGCTTACAGATTTCAGACTTTGTTTTTCTCTACCCTGGAAGAAGAGTAGGAGTTGGCAGGAAGGCAGAGAGAGAAAGGGGGCAGTACGTAATGGATAATAATACACTTAAATAAATGTTCCTGCAACAGAGTGGGAAACTTCTCCCCTACCACCGTTATCATTATTTAACAGTGTTACACCGTTATTATTTATTTAAATTTTTTAACAATTTAACAAAGTGATAAAACACTGAATCACCAAATATATTCCATTCCCAAAGGTATCCCACAGCAGATGCTCACACCGAGGCAGAAAATGTAAAATCCACATTCACACTCGCCTCTCTCTAACACTCAAATGATATTGATTGACTTCAAGGTGAACTATGATTTTTTTCTTTCTTTTTAAAGGATAATTAATCTTATCTGAAGAACTATGCGCTGCACCAGAGGGTTCACTGCTCTGATTATTCAGTCAGGAGAAGCAATGACGCTCACTGCAATTACTCCCGTGAAAATCTTTCTCTGAAATATGTGCAGCACTCTCTTGCTGCAGGTGAGCAGACTTTACAATTATCGTTAACTAACAGGGCTGAGTCACAGCGGGACAGGAATTCAAATTAAAACACACCCTCACACAGCCACACACACACACACACACCCTTCCCTAAGTGTGCAACATCTCTTGCCCACTGAACAGCAGGTTAGCACGCGGACACACAAACACAAACACACTATTTACGCCCTATGCCGTTCTGCTGAGAACATGGGTTGACACAACACAGACGGGCGAATGCGTTAAATCCACCACATGATTTTATGGCGTGAGGAAACCAAAACGATCCGACAAAATGACAGCAAATGTAAATTTATTAACACTTAAAATATACCAAATATCATATCAATTTGGTGATGTTTCATGGGCTGATGTTCCAGGATTTCTGCAGCAAAGCTGTTTTTGGAACTGATAGATGTTAAATTTCCTTAACAGATTAAAGTTCTTTTAAAGTTTAAAAACATCTAATTTGATGTATGAATTTTTGTTCTATTATAGTACTGTAATAGTAATTGTCGTAAGAGTTATTGAAGGTCCTTTAATAAAGATAATTAAGTGCAAAAAAACACACGCACACACAAGCTAGTAGTCAGCTAGTATTACCCTTGTGGGAGATCTGCTGGTAAGTTAGTTAGTTAGTGAGCAGGGTAGTGCACATCAGAGAGTTAGTGACATGGCAGCAAGCCAACACGCCTCCAGGCAGCTGCACGCACGCACGCATGCACGCACGCACACACGCACACACGCACACACGCACACACAGAGAGAAATCCCTCAGCTCAGTTGGTTCCTATCCTAACCTTCTTATCTGACATGAATTTCTGAATCACACACACATACTTGCCCTGCAGCCTTCTTTGGCAGTGTGTGTGTGTGTGTGTGTGTGTGTGTGTGTGTGTGTGTAAACGTACAGTTTATGTGACGTCAGTGGACCATTCATGAACACACCCCTCCTCCTCTTCCCTACGTAGCTGTGCTAATGCGATACAACGCACCACGTGGGGGTCCTTACCCCCTTTTCCAGCCAATCAGAGCTCAGCGCTTAACGCAGCAGACACAAATACACACACACACACACTCACACACGCTATACTCAACCCCCCGCCCACACACACACGTGTACATATGTATACATGTGAGGCTCAGAAAGATCTGTGTGCTTGAGTTTCATATGACAACCTATACAGGGAGAGTCGATACGTATGGTACACACCCGCGCGCTCATTCCGTCTGGGTATTTATCCAGATGATGAGAGACATCACAGTAAAGTCTTGATGGAGAGGGGATGAGGAGGGAGATGGAGGGATGGATTAACTGATAAAGGGTTAGGGAGAAAGGGAACACGGGATGAGATGAAGGGATGGATGGGGAAAGAGGGACTGAAACATGGATGACTGGCTGCAGGGCTGTCATAAAAAAAAAGGAACGGATGCAAAATGAAAACAGCTCTCATCCCTGTACACTTGCCTTGTAAACAACCACTGTCTCCAGGCAAGAGCGGAGAACGGAGAGCCTTGAGGGAGGGGAGGTGAAAGAGAGAGGGAGGGGGGCAATTCTTGATGTGTGAGAGAGAGAGAGAGATATTGAGAATGAGGGAAAACGAGATAGCACTGCATCAGGAAATAAATGAGAGATGGAGAGGGGGATAGAGGGATTGAGACTGAGTTGTTATGCCCCCACACACCATGACTCATCTCCGGTTTCATACCCAGCGGGAGGAGGGATTGTGTGTGTGTGTGTGTGTGTGTGTGTGTGTGTGTGTGTGTGTGTGTGTGTGTGTGTGTGTGTGTGTGTGTGTGTGTGTGTGTGTGTGCCATAATTGTTTTTTGCGAGAGGGTTTGAAAAGCGAGGCAAATGCATCTGTACTCAAATGTGTGTTTGGTGTGAGTAAGAGGCACACTGATAAGTTGTTGGTTTGTGTGCAGGAGTCAATCTTGTGCGTGATGACGAGGATGATGACGATTGTGAGGGAGAGAGTGTGTGTGTGAGTGTGTGTGTGTGTGTGTGTGTGTGTGTGTGTGATGGTGGTAAGAGGGGAGGGTGTTGAGGGTGTGCTGTGTCAACCGGGAACATTTAACAAGCCCCCTAGATGATTCCAGCTTAATTGATTCAAGACTTGAGCCAGTTCAGCCTTACACGTGCCACACGAAGGGGGAAAAAAAGGAATATTGAAGAAATTCATCTGGATAAATTTCTCCATCAATTACTGCATTGAGCACCAATAAGCAGACGTGTCATTCTTTAGATGGGCACAACGGCCCCACTTTACACCCCCATCAATCCTGCTCACATCTGACTCCCACCATCAGCACCTGCATCCACATGTCAAGACCCTTGTGGTGTTGTTTTTTGCATCCTGGGAAGGATGAAGGAGCCACACTCATCCAACCCCGAGCCAAGTGGATACAGATAGCGCCCTGGCTCAGATGAGGTAAACAACAGCCACTCCCCCCTCCTCTCTTCTAAAACCAGCTAGATCTGCACAGCACGAAGCAGCGGGAGGAGGAGGAGCGGGTGAAGGAGGCGGCGAGGAGTTGCTCTAATTCCTTGATGTGTGTGTGTGTGTGTGTGTGTGTGTGTGTGTGTGTGTGTGTGTGTGTGTGTGTGTGTGTGTGTGTGTGTGTGTGTGTGGTTGCGTGCTCAGCCTTCCTAAAAGCACCGCTGCTCCCCCTGGTTTTCTTTCCCTCCCTTTGCAGAAAAAGCAGAAGTGAGGGAAGCAGCAAATCATCCAGTGGAGCTGCGAACCGTCGGTGCCACCGCCACCACCCTGCGCGCACACACACGAACACACACACACACCAGACCTGCCGCTCGGCTCCACATACAAGTTCATGTCATGTCCTCTTGCCCGCACGTGTACAGTTCCTGCGTTCACCTCCTCCTCCTGCAAGTATAAACTCACATTCCTCGCCACGCTGCCGCAAACGAGCGTAATTTGTTGCAATTACGCGCAAACACACAAACACACACAAAATTCCACACAAACACACACCCACCCACCCACCCACACACACACACACACACACTCGGACTCTCTCCAACTGCCCGCTCGCACACTCTATTCCCACCGGGGGCGCGTTCGCGCAACGTTCGCCGCACAAACACGGCCAAGTTTCACCCGGTTCACTTGTGCCACAGTGCGCAGTGTGGGATACTCGCCTCTGTCATCGTTGCAACGCATGAAGCGCACCATCGCCCCCCCCCACCACCCCGACGACAACATGCACCGTGCGGGCGGCAGCGACACCGCTCGCGCCCCGCTGCCCGCTGCCGGTGCCTGACGAGCCCGCTGCAGAAGTGCGTGCCAGGCGGCGGCGCCGCCGCTAGCCTAGCGCCGCCGCCGCCGCAGCGCCAGCGGCGGCCGCAAAGTGGACTTCTGGCGCTCCTGCAACACTCGCACTCTCTCCCTCTTTTTTTCCTCTTCTCCAAACCATCCATCTGTACATCAAGTGCCCTCTTTTGACAATGTAATGCATCTGGTTCACCTTGATCGCAGTCAGCTGCGGGTGCAGAGGCGTCCTCGGTGCTGGCCGGTCCCAGAGGTGAGGAGATGACCGGGAGCCGCAGCCGGAGCCAGGCACATGTAGTTTCACAGTGGAGCGGTAGTTTGCCCACTCGGTGCCCCCTGGCAGGCGGCTCGCAGCGCGGGGTGACAGGACCGTCCCTGCCCCGTCGCCGTGCCCGTCGCGCTGCGCGTTGACAGCGCGTCGCGCTCAGTGAAGAAGACCGACGAGCAAATCCCAAATTTTTTTTTTTTTAAATTTAAAAAGAATGTGGAGAGAAGAAAGTGGCAGCCGGACTAAACTTACAGCTTCCACAGGTCAACAACAACCCTCTGCTGCCGGAGGAGCTGCCGGAGGAGGATGGCTGCGACGTGCGCACCACACAACCGCTCGCGGGGGGAAGCGTGTCGCATTTTGCAAAAAAAAAAAAAAGCGAAGCCCCAAACGTGGTGTGTCAAACCCCGAGTGTGTTGTCCTCCCCGGTGCCAGCGGCGGTGCGGGAGGAGGGGACGGACGGAGAGGAGGAGGAGGAGGAGGAGGAGGGGTTAAAAGAAGAAGAAAAAAAAGAAAAGGATGCTTTATTTCCAAACGATGAGTCAGAGAAGATCGCGGAGCTCCGCTCGCCTCCGCGCGCCTCGCGTGGCCCCCCCGCACTAACGCACAGGCGGGTCCTGCCTCGCGACCTGCCCCCTCTCCCCTCTCCCCTCTCTCCCTCCCCAGGAGAACACAGATCCGAAATGAGACAACGCGCAGAAAGAAAGAAAAAAATCCGCTCTTCTCGTCAGCTTGAAAACTCTTTTGGCGCCATATTTACTGATGGCGTACTTTCAATTCGCTGTGACCGCGAGCTGCACTTCCTGCTCCCGAGGAGCGCACGATGACTGCGCCTCGGAGAGGAGGGGACGGGGACTGAGCCTCCACCTGACACGCGGAGAGGATGGTGATTAGTCTGGAAATAATATAAATTATAAATAATAAATAAATAAATGAACAAATGAGATGAACGGGTTTATTTCATGATAAGACTCAGGTACAGTGAAACCTTTTCATTAGATGTTCCTAAACTTTAAATGTATCCAAATTTAAGACACAAACAGGAAATATGATTCCACAAGTTTTCGTTGTTGTTGTTTTTTCTAAAGGGACTATAACTGTACATTTGAGCAATTTCAGTTAGAGGTACAAAGTTGTTTTTGTTTTTTTAATAAAGTCACCCTAAAATCAAAATCAAATAAATGACCTTAAGTTCCCATCAGGAACTCACCTACATCTTCAAAACTCGCCTTTTACCCTCTGGCTTTTAAGACTTTTATTTATGTGGTTTGATCTTTTTTCAGTGTTTTTATTGTGGATTCTCTTTGGTTGATTGTTTTATCTTTTTATGTACCTCCCCTAATTTAGCTGTACAACATTTGGGTCAATGTTTGTTGTTTTTTTAAACATCCTTTACAAATAAAGAAAAGGATGTCTGTGACTGAGACATCCGACTCCTTTATGAAGGAAGAATTATCTTTGGGTCCATAACTTGCAATTCATTTTCAAGTTTCAGTCGCAATCCCTCCACGTATTGTCAAAGGCAATATTAAAGAATCACCATTAACTGGTGTCACGATAATTGGCAGCCGGAGATTCAGTTCAAAATTGAAGGCCCGTCCTGCCACTTTACTGTAAGTGATAATATCTCTCCAACGGTGATTGAATTGCCCACAGCGATTCCAAAGGAAATGGCTGGCAAGTAAATTACCTTCCTTTTCAATTTCTCTAAAATCTATATTTAAGAGGGATGAGGGTGTTTGATCAATGCATAATCTACTGCCATGCATCCACTGCCTCTAAATCACTGTCCTCTGCTCTTTATCAAGCAGAGCTATACGGGTCTCTCTTGTGTTGTCTGAAGTTTGCAGAGCACAATTCAGTTTTCACCCCAAAAAAAAGGCTCCCGTCTCATTAAGTATCTGCAGTGACAGACAGCAGATGATCTTCCCTCAACTTGTTTTGTACTGTATCTAGTAAAAGATCAGGTTAATACACAAAGCTGCAGAGACTATGGACAAATAGGCCGATTCCACTTGTAACACACTTACACAATACTACTCACACACACACACACACACACACACAGGCAAAGATATCAGGTGCACAAATGCTCATATCAGCTGTATCATGCTAGGGATGGGTGGGGGCTGGGGGTGTTTTGCACAAAGTGAAATGAGGCGGTGAAGGACATGGCACACATTCAAATGCAACAGCAGCATCCCACACTTTGTCCTGTACCCTCCACATCATGCAGGTAGGCAAGTGTCCCCCGAGGAAACAGCCTGTGACCCTCTCCGTGGTCGTTTTACTCTGCACTAATGCAATTTAGAGCTGATGAGCTGCGCTGATGAGATGCACACATTGTTTGTTTAGGGAGTAGATCTGGGTCAAATAGTGGCTGTAGTTTGTTTAATCCTGCGGGGCTGCAGCAGATGGGTGGGGCTGTATGCTGGTAGCACATCATTAAATCATTATAGACACGTTGATTTAAAGAGATTAGCATTTGGTAGCTGATGAGTCAACTGCCACTGGTAAAGGAAGTGTATAAGACAACGCCACCACAGGCCTCAGATAGTTACGGTTAAGGGAAGTTAAAGGAGAAAAGATTTATTTCAACTGAATTATACTAGACAGTGTGTAAAATGTGTGTATGATCCTTATGTTGACATGACATCTTCTGTGCCAAACCTGAAGCAAAATCAATGAAATCTCTTTATTGACAGAATAATCAATACATCTCATGTCACCTCATCTATCGTTTCTGTTCTGTACTACCAAAATGAAGCCAATAAATATGCATGTGTCAAAGCACAAGCAGAAGTAACAGCATTAACGATGGCTGTACTTAATTTCGGCGAGCCAGCTCCAGGGTTTAGGTAATGTACATGCTGAGTCACTGAACAGACTTTTCCTGCTTCCATAAGTCAAAAATATATGCCGTGAAAAGGGTCTTTTGTAAAGTTGTCCAACCCCTGGCTGCTTACAGTGATGAACTGCCTCGCAGCCTAGATTTATAATGACACAAATATTCATTCCATAGCAAATTTGATTTTAGCCCAACTAAAGAAAAAAAAAACATAAGGTATTACCAATTAAGTATAATTTATACGTCTTAAATCCTTTTGCACAGTAACATGATATTTCAACGCTTGGTACAGTACCTCCTTTACATCGGATCTAAAATAAAGAGGCAGTTGCAGAGCTGAGTGTATTTTGTATTTGTCCTCTTGCACAAAGAGGACAGAAACAAAATGTGTGATTCATCTCCAGTCCGAGTCGATTAGTTTCAAATGTGTTTTTTTTTTCTTTTCTTCTCTTTCTTCATTTATTACTTGCAGGACTTAAAGTCTTCAACAAGTTTAACTTGCTGGCTGAAATCAACCCTCCAACAAGCACAGGTACCGCTCACAGTACACACATACCATCATATCACTACTTGATTTTCATAATCACACATCTCAAGAAATAACATCAGTATGTGAATGCAGCCATGACAGCATTCATCTTTGGAGGCAGGAGTGTGGTGGTGACTACCGAACGAGTGGGTACGTCCATCTGTTTCATGGTCACAACACCCGTGTCAAATGCAACTAGGTCACTAGTTGTGTGTACATCACAATTTTTTGAAACAATGGGCCAGGATTCAGGACCTGAAATAGCTGGCAGGCCCTGCTGCCCCGGCCTCCCCTGCAAGTCAAGAGCACTCGTTTTTAATTAGTTTGAGTCCCAGGTTGACGGACTGCATTCATCACTTTGGGTCCCAAGCCTAAAATGTGAAAGCACCCTTCCATTGTAGGGTAATAAAAGTCAAAGCAATGTCAAGTGATGCCTATTTTTGATGCTCGAAACTGCAATGTTTTGTCTAACAAGTTTTGGAGATACCCCTCTAATTTGGTGACATATCCCAATTTAAAAAAAATAAAGTTATGCTCAGTCCCTGGATGGATAACGAGGGACTTTTCCTTCATTACTTCCTATGTGCAAGTGCTCGCCACTAAAATAGCTGAAAAGAATCTTCATAATTTGTCATTAAGATTTACATAAAAGCAAGCAAATTCTAAAGGCTAACATTTGTTATTGAGCAATTTAAAAAATAATAAGCATCTGTAGTGAAATAACGCAACACAGGTTTGAAATCTCGGTCTTTGACAATGTCTGATTTCTTGCTGCGCTCCTGATTGTTTTTGATGTTCAAAGCTGAAGCCTAGTTTTGCTCGAGTTTTGTTTCTTTGATGAAAACAAGAATCAGTCCCTTTCAAAGTGAGACGAATGTTTGCAGTCATCTGCCGTGAGTGTGGGTGCAGAGGAAGGAAACGGGATCAACAGGCAAAACAACTGTAAGTACGACATGATGTATGTTTATTTGGATAATGATACAATTTGCGAATTTTTTATTAAAAAACGGGGTTTCAAGTTGTAGGGAATGAAAATAAAGTTTACATTTTTATTTAGGAAAAAAGGCAATAGATTATAAATACGTATCTATCTTCTGTGTTTGCCTCCAGGTTTGTGCACGTGACAGCTGTGTAAACAGTGTTACAGTGTGGGTGTGTATCGGTGCACATGACTGCACTTATCTGTTTTTACTTTTGTTTTACTATTTTTATTCTGCACAATGTCCATTCATTCTGTGCCCCTGTTTCCCCTTTATCCTAACCCCCTGTTGATTAGATGATTTACAACTTTGTTAGGAAAGATAATGTTCAACCCAAAAAGAAACCATTGAGCAGAAGTGAACAGTCTCGTGTCAAAATCATTTTGTTAACCCATCCAATCACCCTGACTCTGTGGATGTTGTGGCCTTGTCATGTGGACGTCAAATATGTAAGACATTTGGATATCAGCGATACAATTGTTTATCTTGGGAACTTAGGCGGTGTGCACTTTTCAAAGAGCAAATAAGAATCTCCTCAAAGGACCATGAAATCCAGAGACACTTTACAGGGTGGCACCTTCAATCCTCTCTCATTAACAGTCTGTCAGGACTTTCGCTTGAAACAGCTACCTGTTGTCTGTGTTTTCCAATTATAGTTTTCTCCTGAGTAAGCATACATTAGGTGACTCATCAAGAACGGCGGTCTGCCAGCGCTGGCTGGAACGCAGTGTATTATTTCAGCATCAGTGTATAATTCGGGCTGAGTGAGAGGGGGAGCGCGAGGCCATAAACTTAATGGGTTAGTTCACTCAATAAAGCGGCGTCTTGTATGACTTGGAAGCTGACCAAAATGTAACGTACTCGGGGAGAGCCGCTGGTGTGTTTTCTGGGGGAATTTGAGAGGAGGTGAAAGTGCGTTTTCATGAGTGCCTACTTGTGTGTTTTCTCGTCCTTCTGGGTCTTGACTCATGGGGAAAGAAAACAGAGAAAAAATGTCTGAGGCAATAACATTTTAGGGGGCCGTACTTCTTACAGAAACTGTAAACTGGCTGAACGTCGGCGCTGTTAAGTGTTAGAGGTTACAGGTTAAGAAGCAAATGCGTTTGTTCATTTATGTACATACAGTTTATGCTCATGTGCACCCAACGTGTGTTTATGTCTAGAGTAATGATGTGCTGCTTAGTGCACAGTGTGTTAGTACGTACACGTATAGTGGGGCAGAGGGAAAAGCCAGACGTCGTCATGAGTTTGTCCTTGTCTCGCTTCTCTGTGATGAGCGTCGGGAGAGTATGGCCTGTTGGGAAAAATTTATTTTTTAGGACTTATAGTAAAGTGACACTGTGTAGAATTACGAGGTTTGGAACTGAAGGGAAAACAAGATGAGGCTGAAATATCAACATGCAAGATGTTAAACCCATCCCCCCAGATATGAAATCATTTTTTTGGAAGCCTGGAGAAACATTGCTAAGCTTAAACATTTTTGTAACATGTAACTTTTACACTTTTACACATGTAATACAGATTTATATCTGCAGTTCACCCATATATTTCTACAGGTAAGACGGTGTCATCAGATCTCGTCAGCATTCTCAGCATTCACCGAACCTGCTGGGTTGCACATTTAAAAAAAAATCTCCTGTCTGGATCTGCACAGACATTATTTAATCCTTGCATGTCTGACTGCTGTTTGAACCTGCTCAGTCTTTGGCTCTGTCCCTACTGCTCCTTTCGAGCTGCTGTGAATCTCAATTCTGTTTTTCAGAAAAGTGACACATAACTTGTTTGCAAGTGTTCGTTTTGTGTGTGTGTGTGTGTGTGTGTGTGCGATTTGTCTTGTTTAAGTTATTGTCATTATTATCATAATGATATCAGAAATATAATTTTTACCTTTTTAAATAATTTATCAAATTTTTTACTCAACTTTTCCTTCTTATTAAGTCATACATAACTAACAACATAGACAACTACTGTCATCTGTACTTTAAGTCTCATTATTATCTTATTGTCTTATTATTATTATCTTATTTTATTTAATTAAAGTGAAAAAATATAATCTGATTGTGCATAAAGAATATTCCATCCTATAGTATTTTCTAAAACAGCTGCATGTTTCATTGTTTGTTTTCAAGTTGGTATTGTGTCACTACATTCAGAAATGTTTACTTTAAGTTTTGCAACACTTCCAGCCACTGTAACATTAATGAGTAATATTATTAAAATTTGATTAATATTATTATAAAATTACTTGAATGAGCCTTTGAATGCAGAACTTTTAGCAATAATGGAGTTTTGCAATAGTATGATGTTGCTAGTTTTACTTTCACCACTTTCAGCTTGGGTCTTTGCAATGGTTCTCACCGCTAACACTAGGTGGCGCTGTCCAAAACACGCAACGCTAGAAAAACAACTTCCGGGACCCGCTTTGAAAGAGGACGAAGACAGGAAGGTGCCTTGTTCCAAGAAGAGCAAGATGTCTGCCCTGGACGTGGATGATTTTATTCAACAGAACCGAGCGGTATCCGACCAGGTGGAAACGCACCGAGGCTACTGGGAGAGCGACAAACACTGGCTGCCCAGGAGGGAGTTCATCCTCCGGAACATGAGCGAGTACGACCTCGAGCAGCTGGACCAGCTGCTTGCTCTGTCCATGGTCTGGGCCAACAACGTCTTCCTCGGCTGTCGGTGCGTGATGAATACAACCTGGTTTCACGACCGTCCCGTCCCCAAACGGACAGGGCCTTTGTGTTGTTGTTGTTGTTGTTGTTGTTGTTGTTTCATAACAAAGCGGATATAAGACTTCTCCACATCCGTTAAAGCTCAGCAGAATGTTTGGCTAACGACTTAGCTCTCGATTTATTTGTGTAACTCTACCGTATATATATATATATTCTCTAAACCCGTTAGTGACTCTCCACAGCCGGAGTCGTTTATCATTTTTAAAGTGAAGCATCGTGTTAAGAATTGTACTTCTGGTATTCGGGAAACGTACCAACCTGTGCGTTGTTCGTTCAAACATATTTCCCGTGTCGGGAATCTTCTTCGTCTCATGCGCTCATCAGATGACGGGCTCACTGCTGCCACCTGTGTCCGTAAAACGAAACAACAAGAGGGCTCTGTGAAGAATGCTGCTGCAGCAGTTGGTTTTTATTCAGTCAGTGATTTAAAAAAAACAAAACATTTTAAATTCAAGTCTGTGGGACATAAAAAGCAAAATGATTTTAAGCAAATTATCTTTTTATTGTTTAATTAATTGCCACTGATCTCTGATGGACATGTTTCCTAGTCAAACGTTGTCAGTCTAACATTTGTACATGGTTTCCACAGTACACAAAAAAAACGTCAGAGTAAAATTAAATTGTGTGTTGAATTGGATAACAGGATGCAATTTTTTTTATTTCTTATATGCAACTGTCAAATGTTTTACTTAAAAGATGAAAACAATGATTTAGGCTTGCAACTAATGATTGCTTTCAATATTTCCCCAATTAACAGTTTGGTTGAACTAAAAGTCAGAAAGCATTGAGGAATTACAATTTTAGAAGTGCAAAGTGACTGTTTTGTCCGATCAAAAGTCCAAAAATGTTCAAACCTTTAGTGGATCAATAACACATCTTCACACCAGAGAAGCTGGCAGTCAGGATTGTTTAGCATTTTTCCTTGAAAAATGAAAGTTCATCTATTTTCTACCCATTATTCACTACACTTCATCTTCATATAGTAAAGATAAAAAAATAACGAGGGCCTTCGCAGGCCTCCTGCTGGTCCGCGCACGAGCCCAAATGATATTAATCAGAGATTAATTAAGGACGCTGAATAATTGTGGGTTATTATACATTACTTGCAGGTATAGCACAGAGCTCCTGGACAAAGTGAAGGAAATGGCCGAAGGCATCGAGGTGGAGGACGCACCGGTCTTCAAAACACGAGATGAGATTATGAAGAAGCAACAGGTGCGTCTGTAAACAAACCATTACACACACACGTGTAGGTGATAGTGAAATATTCCTCATCTACTTCTCTCTTCCATTACAGGGTCGATGACCAGCTCAGTTGTCTCGTCTCCTCGTCGTATTGGATGAAAAATGATGGGACTCACTTGTTATGTACTGTACATGCAAATTGTGCTTTGTGACATGTCGGACCACATTTATGTGGTTTTGTTTTTCACCATACCATATGGTTCATGAGTATGAACATTTTTTTTTAATGAAATGCAGAAAGATTGTTTTTAGAATTTTAATACTGTAACGACATTAAGATCTTTGGCTTCAAGGTTCATCGATCGCGAGGCGGTTGTTTTACATTTTTTAAATTGTGTTTTATGTTTGTTTTTAATGCTGTTTTCATAGTTCAGATGAAGGACGAAACTCCTGTCTCTGTCTGTAGCACAATAAAGAACAATATTTCCTCATTGGATTGTATTTTGTAATTTCCCCTAAACATACTGTAGGTTAGCGCCTTCAAAGTCAGAAAGAAAAAGTAAAAGTAAGTGAAGCAGCAAACTAATTCTAGTAACAAATCATATTCTAATCTTGAACAAAGCAACAAAAAAGTGTTACTGTTGTTACTTTGGGGGAAACAGTCGTTAGCGAACATCTTGAGAACAAACTCTAAAAGCAGGAAAATAAAGTTTGTTTTAACTATACCTTGTCTTACCGTGTCACAGCATAGCAGACTATCATGTACATTGGAACTAGTGAATGTTACTGATGATATAATGAAGGGCGCATGTATTCATCAAAGTCTGAAAAATGTGTTTTATTATTTTTATACAGCATATTGTTATAAGTATACATTTTTTTTGCTTAATTCACAAAAATTCATAACATCCCATCTGCTTATTATGTGATACAAGTCACTAACCACAATATGACCTTTACTGTCTCAGAAAAGAGGGAACTGTTTCATGATGACTGTATTCAATAGATTATTTAGCTGGAGCTGGATTAAGTCATGAATTTATACTTCGAGTGGTCTTTGAACTGGGTGATCATCACACACAAGTAAAACAGGAGACGAATGCAGGCGTGAGAACAACTTTGGAGTAGAACGGTCGTTGTGGGAACTGCATGCGAGTGTGCTCTCCTCTGCAGCAGTCAGTGTGTACACTGGACAGCACTTCTTTCATCCTCTGCCGGTTCATTTACGTGTCAGCTGTGTCATTTCGAAGAGAACGATCAAAAGCCCCAGACACTTTGTTCAGGCATACACACGTCACTGGCGACAAAGCATTGGAAAGTCATTCACTATTTGTGTGGTGGGTGAAATTAGATAACCATGTGGGTGCAAGCTTGAGATGAGGAGGCGCGGAGAAGCTTTTCAATGCAGTCCTCCAGATTTCTACTTGTCATCTTGTTTGTTTAAGCTCGATTAGCCATGATTGATCTATAAGGGTAAGTAAATGAACTGTCAGATTCCTTTCAAAGACTTAACAAAGAACGACACCAAGACTTGACCCAATAAGCCGACTCAAGGAAGATGAAATGTTGATTGAAATGAACGCAGCCCATTTCAACCAACCCTGATCTTCACTTCTGGGATCTGCCGTCAAATGTTTATCCTGTCACGCTGTCACTTTAAGATTTACTTTCTCTTAAACACTCCCTCTCTTACATCCATCACCGTCCACCTCGGAGGTGATTACAACACAGAGGAGTCATGATTCATCAGCACACGGGAGACTTGGCACTGCTGCAGCCTGTGACGTCTGTGAGCCCAGAACCTACAGTGTCTCAAAATAAGAGTGATATGCTGGAGCAGATTAGCTTTTGTTCTTTATCAGCAACATCTGTGGCCAACGTTGAAGAAATAAAAATGATACCAACTCTGAAAAAAAAGGCTTTTTCTGGACTCTTCCATGACTTTCTAAATACGATACTGATGTGGTCATCAACCTGCCCTTTCCAAAACAGCCACGTTGTACCCACCAGCAGACATTCCAAAAAAAGGAGAACATTTTCAAAAGAAAAATCTGTAAAACTCAAAAAAAACTAACAGTCCAACTAAATCCAACCAAACAACAAGGATATATTACACATTCTGTTAGCAATAACTTATTTCACATCATGCAATAAAAAAATAAAAAAAGTAAAAGGGAGGACAAGGAACACAAGAACAGATCAATCCCCCTCCTCCCTCGTTTTCCTCAAATGTGTTGGCAAGCAAGTTTATGTCCGTTCTGGTTTGGTTGTTCTCTGGAGTTTTTTTTTTTTTTATTCCTCCTTTTTTTTTCAGAGTGGCACTTGAGTTCTTCTGATATAGTTGGGTTTTTTGGGGGGTGAGGTAAAAAAAAAATATATATATCGAAGTAATGGGATAATGAGCAGAGGATGAGGGAAGGGATTGAGTAGAGAACGAGAGAAGCTCAGACGTCCACCCAGCTCTGCTCCACGATGGCCGTCACTCTCTTCTCATACTCCCTCTTGTTTTCCTGATAGAGTTGTGCGGCCTGACTGTTGGCCGGACTGTTTGGGTTTGGCTCATCCAGCAATGACTGTGGGAAAACAACATGTGATGAGAAGATCCACTTTTCACAGTCATTCTGATTTTATCATCCCAGATTTCCAGATGAATTAATTTAACCATACACTATTACATTTTATTATACAGTCGGAATGATGGATTTGTAAAATATAATACAGCTACTGTGAAATGTTGGAATAGGTTTAGTAATTTTAGGTTTTACCAATTCTAGTTGTCATACAAGCATTTGAGATGCATCGAACAACAGACAATACACCAAGTATTTAAATCAGTCCACAGCAGTGTAAGTAAAACTTTTATAGAAAATCCTAAAACAACAGATACACAGATGTACCATGTCAGTGCAGAATGTGAAACACAGTCCAACCAACCAACCTGGATGGAGGTGAGTATGGATGACACATCATATGTGGGGCTCCAGCGATTCTGAAGGATGTCTAAACATATACTGCCATCAGCGTAAACTGGAAAACACAAAGACGAGACAGAGATCAACATCAGAACAGCAAGTTATTATGTGTCTGCAATCGATGTCACCAAGATAAAAATCTTCACATTTAGTAAAGACTGCTTTTCATTTTTCCAGCTAGACCTTCATGCCAAATGATGCACAAATTCAATGTGTTCTCACACAGCAGATGACCACAGTGCTGTGAAAAAGACACTGCATATAAAAAAGGAATTTTGTCAGAAAATGTACTCACCTAAGATATTATATGAACAGTTATTTTCTCAGTTTTGTCACGACAATTATCAAACAAGAAATGCAAAACATGAAGTGAAAACAAGTATGATACAGAAAACAGTTGTGTACAGGGGTCAGGGGGGAATTCATTGCCAGGGGATATTGTTCAAGAGAATAGAAAAATGATAGGTTTTAACATTTTTGCTAAAAAATCATTGGCAAAAGCAAAACACACAAACAATATTATAAGCCGATCAAGTGCAATTACAGCTAAATTAAACACTTTTTAGTTGCAAATCAATCATTTCACCTTTACACAAAGACACACTAACAGTTACGGCCAGCCTGATGGGACCTACTAAATCCATTTCTTTATGAACCGAGTCAGGAGATGAATGAGAGGAAACGGTTTGAATGAGGAGGAAAAGGAGTAACTCAAGATAATAGAGGCACAAACTGTGCTACTTTCCAAGTCTGAGCATCTTGTGCGTCACGCACAATTAAATGTAAACTGTAGACGACGGGTTTGAATAAAGTGAGGGCAGACACTTTCCGTTCCACTTTCAAATGCATACTTTAAATGTGTGTGTGTGTGTGTGTGTGTGTGTGTGTGTGCGTGCGTGCGTGCGTGCATGCGTGCGTGCGTGCGTGTGCGTGCTACGTTTGAGCAGCTGTATCACTTACCATTTGGGTGAAACATTCTGGACACAAATCGGACTGTGGGAGGCTTGTTTGGGTACTCCTCCGAAAACTCTATCAGAAGCTTAAACGTTCCTGCAGTGACACCGGAGAGAGAGGGGAGAGCGAGAGAAGGTGAGAGGCTGAGAACAACGTTTGGAGAGTGTGGAGTGCACACAAGTAATTTTGTGAGAAACACAAAGGTGTGAAGGCTCGGGGAGGTCACACACAGCGAGAGAAATAATTGCTACTAAAAATAGCACTGGACTTGACTAGAAAGAGAAACTAATCCTTCGCCGATGTACAGAAGGACAATACAAAAGGAGGAAGGAGACTAACACGAGAAAACCACAAAACCTTGAGTCAGCACTTCTCATTATTGGCCTCGGTTCATGATTACAAGCTGAAGATACTTCAGAGCGGCAGGTTTGCCCCCATTCTGAACATTTCTAATGAGCCACTCAGTCAGTGGTACCGATTTGAATAGTTTGCGGATTGACACAGATCAAGGCTGAAAACAAAGAGTTGACACACATGGTAGAGGTGCATTCAGGTGGTGTCGGTATAACTGGACAAATTAGTTGCCGTCTCAGGAAATTCACACGTACACCACCTCATGCTGGAACAACTCGGAAAGTGTCTGTGGAAAAGTTGGTAAACGAGTTGCAGTCGTCATCGACATCTTTAGCACTAAAACAATAGTAGTGTTCAATGTGAACTAGTCAAATGTTACACTTTTGTCACTGACAAACTGAATGTCCATCTCTCACAAGCGCCAAACACCATACGTTTGAAATTATTAATATATGCCTGTCACACCTGATCCTTGTTCGCTGCTCATCATTATTATGCAAATTTTGTTAAGAAGTGCCAAAGTGTTATTTAAATGCTCTAAACACATAAATAAACAAAAAAAAATAGTTTGAAGTATCTATGTTTTTTTACTCTACAATTTTCAAATCAATGATTATGAAACGATAAAAAGCAGAAATTTAGGGCATTAGATTATTCAATATTATAAGTTATCAACTTTTGTTATTATTATGTAATGCGATAGTATCTAGTTCTACAAATTTCAGTGGTTCAAATTAATAATTCAGAACAAGCAGTGATTAGAAATCATACTTAGAGTACAAAGAGTTTGTAACTAACACTAGGCCTCACTGGAAGCAATTAAACATTTTGGCTTCTTTTTTTTTTTATACCTCACAGATGGATTGAATAATGCCTCTCTACAACAATCACAGTGCAGGAAAAAAGTAAAATCAAACCCGGAGCTTAGATGAACAAAATGGAGATCTTACCATCTTCGAACGGCGTTCCCACAGGCCTGCCAATGGCGGAGAGAGAGAAATAAAATTATTTACACGTTCCAAAAATCCCCACTGCTACCAATAAGGAGCTGGCTTGTAGAAAACATAACCATTACAATTCAAGGACCTGCTCCACACAGACACCGGAGTCGTTATTTACTCAGCTCCTCACATTCACACAGTCTGTGTGAAGGAGTCAATTAAAACAGCTGCCTTCATGTTTAACATTTCCAGCAGCTTTCACTTTGACTTTGAATGAAGGTGAGGAACTATCAGCAGGTCTATTTTTATTTTAAATCAATGTGTTATTCCCCATTTTTGTCCCTGTTACACCTCGTTGCTTTCTGATGTTTTTTTAAATGACTTTCAGCTTTCCAATTTGCTTGTGTTATTTATGTTTTTATTACTTCTTGCATTGACATTTGAATTTCCTAACACCAGTATGAATTCTCCACCTGTTCTGAGTTTAATTGAAGCATGTTTCCTTCATCTTCATGATTCCTCCTTCTTTCAAATGCAATTCAAATTGACAAGTCTGCAAAGTCTTTTGGTTTGATCTCATCGGTTCTTCCTTCCTTCCTTCCTTTACCCACCAACTTTAACCTTGTGTCTGCCAGCCTGTTCTTTCATCAAACACCCACTGAGTCGTTACATGTTGATTTTCCATACTGCTCTCTGCCACAATGGGGGGGTTGTAATCAGAAATGTTTTTAAAATGCAGGGGAACGTGGAGAACGAGAATGCGACACGGTGGGTTAGAGGGGGACTGTGTGCATCACAATCACAGTGTCACAGTCGGGTGGAGTTGGATTTAGAGCGTGACTCACCCAAAAATAACAGCGTTCCAAAGCATGATGTTGTTCTCTGATGGCGCTCCGCTCACTCCGGTGGGAGGATCTTCTTGAAGTCTGGGTAAGACAAGAGCGAAAGAGACATGGTTAGAGAAAGAGAGGGAAACATGGCAAGACAAATAGCAAGAAAGGCACAGCGAGACTGCGATGAACAGGGAGAGAGAGTCGGAAGCAAGGTGAGAAGAAAGAAAAAACACAAAAATGACAAGATGGAGAGCAATAAAGTCAGCGGAAAAACAAACAACAGATGGGGGAGATTAAGAGGAAGGAGGGGGAGAATTTGGACGGGAGAGAGCGAGACGATTTTAATTACCACCTCGACTACAGGACAATTATCAGGAAAAACATAAACTGCTGTATCAACACAACCTCAGTCACCTGGCAGACTTTCAGGATCAAGTGCACAGTGTCCATCCCGCTGTCAGTCACGTGTCCGATAACATATATCAACACTCATCATATCAAATCTGCCGCACCGCAAGCATCAAAGCCCCCGAGCCGCACTAAACCCCTCGGCCACTGAGTTGACCTTCACCTGAAATGATTTCCAACCTTGTCACGAGCAGGATATCAGGATAAACCACAGATTCAAGATTAAGAAAAGACACCCCCCCCCTATCATTAAAGGGGAAGTTGGCGAATTTAATCCAATACACTTTTCGGAAAAATCAGCGATCATTTACTCATTGTCAGCTAGCTGTCAATTGTGTGTGTAAATTGAAAACAAAAACAAAAAATGACAACACTGCGTGTGCAGTTTGTAAACATCACTAGCTGACACCTTAAGAAACGTGATAGAGAACCTGTTACGGATCAGGGGTTTTGGCCTTGTGATCAGTGCATCTGTCTCCCATACCCAAGGCTGCGGGCTGCTAAATTTTATCCTATTTACATGATGAAGAACAGATCATCAAAAACAGTTGGTGAAAATCTTCTGTATACTCAAAAGGTAAATATTTCCTACATATTCACATCATTGTTAAGTCTATACCTTTGGATTATCCATTTATAAAAAGATAGTTTTGCAATATTGGAATTGGTATTTTACAGCCTAAAATAATCATAGCCAGATTCATCATTAATGGAAATGACTAGCTCCGGCTCAACAAAGAAAACTGCCCAGAGCTGTTTGACTGACAAGTGATCTCTGAGAAGTGCAGTGCAAGAATGCCGTAGCAACAACTGCCTAGCAACAAAGGCATCAACAAATTAAAACAAACGTTGCAGGTAAACACCACTGTTTTGCTTTTAAACTACTGGTTACTGCCCACATGACGAACAAAGGCAACATGTAGTAAACAAGACTAAAATGTCCAGGCTGAATGATTGTCATGGAAGGTATCGTTTCAGATCACAAACGCATGTAGGCCAAGTCCGGACTCAACACAGACTATTTAGGCCTGCAATCTGACGCCTGGTGTAAAAGCTGGTTTTAATAAGAGCTCACAGCTATAAAACAAGGTAAGCTGATTTGTGTGTCTGGTGTGCCAGTGTAGATCCATGTCCATGTCCCCTGCTGGAGACAGACCCACCGCAACTAACCTCATTTACCATGATCTGCCTGAGCGTTCGCTGCTGGTGGACTGATGCTCCACTAAACTTCCTCACTAGATTCACCAGTAGTTGCTTTATTCTAATTGGTAACTAGCGATTACTGACTGCACAGACATAGTCGAAGGTCTGCCAGAAAGAAGCTCAAGGAGATCAAACATCCAGAGTACCGGAATGAGAACACTTCCCATTGTCAAACCAGGCCTGACTAGCTGAAGCAAAAAAGGGGAATCCTCACAAATGAGGCTGAATAAAAAGAAAGCAAAGGTAAAGCAATGATAGCTGGTATAACAATGTCAATCACATGAAAGTGATGCATTACTGAATATAATATTTTAAAAAAGGGACTGTAGTTATAATGACAGTTTATACAGAACCTTAAAATACATCTTTAAGCACCAAATGTCCAAAGAACCGAGTCAAAATATCACACAGAGGCATCAATGTTCGAACGAACTACAGCTTCAGTTTCGAGACACATGTTGTGCATACAATCTGAGGAACAGATCAAACCGGGCACGTGAGGCAATATCACACGGGGGCTGAGGTGAAGCAGCCGCATGCTGATCCTGGAATGTGCCATTGTGTTTTCCTCTCCTCAGGAGTGTGTTACACTTCACCACCTGGGGACTGGCACAGCAGAGTAGGGTTACAGTGACACCGTATCCCCCATCCCCTGGTCCCACCATGTCTGTCCTAGTAGAGTAGCTTAGCCAGTGTGTGTGTGTGTGTGTGTGTGTGTGTGTGTGTGTGTGTGTGTGTGTGTTGGGGGGGGGGGGGGGGGGCAGATGGAGCATGGCAACTGATTGGGGATAGCAGGTATTACAGAGCAGCGCCCCTTTGCCAGGTGGGATTCTCCCAAGAAAAGTCACTTTGTGCTCATCTTCACTGCACAAGTTTGACATTATCACCTACAAAAAAATGGTATTTAAACATGTATCTATACTAATAATAATTTAGAAGAAAAGAGAAGGAGGCGATGGTAGGCAGGTAGGTATTGAGATGGGGCACTTAGGGGCCACACACTCCCCCCTCCAGTTGAGCATCACCTGCAAGCCACGTTGCTGCCAAGGGGGGACTGGAACCGAATAGTTAGTTCTCTGGCGGGATGACGGTGTTGGAGCCCGTTTTAAGCGGAACAGAGATGAAATAAAATAAAAACACAGCCTGTGTTGAGTAACTAAGATTATCACTGTCACACTTGGCTCCTGGTCCGGGCCATGTCAGTCAGCAGAGACGAGGCGATGGATGGATTGTTCCATGTCCATCCATCCCAGGTGTGACACACACACACACACACACACACACACACACACACACACAGGTTCTCCTCTGGGGTATGAAACACTGCATAGCGCCGAACTGTCTTCTTCTTCTTCTTCTTCTTCTTCGGATATCGTCAAATCAACAACACTGTAAATATGATCCGACACTGACTCTGTCAATGCTGCAGACGCCACATTCTAAAACAACCCAGGTGTATTAACAGGTTGGTGTCACGACAACTCCCCAGTGGCTTTACATACAATATATCCGTCTGCACACACCGGTCGGCCACCGACGCTATGCTAAGCTAAGCTAGCTGCCGACCGCTCCATCGGCTAACGCAGCTAGCAACACACACACACAACAACAACAACAGGAAACATACGTCGCCGTTACCTTTTAAAATCTCTCATAAGCCGTCTCCGCGCCGGGGTCGACATTATTTCAAAGTGTGTTTAAAAACCAACCGGGACCATAAACCGAACACGGTGTTTCCTCCGCTCGGAGCCGCTCTTCTTCTTCTTCTTCTTCTTCTTCTTCTTCTTCTTCTTCTTCTTCTTCTCTTCTTCTTCTCTTCTTCTCTCACAACAACTGGCGAGCAGCGAGCTATTTATGGTGACGTCGTGGCTCGCGCTGCTGCTGGTGCCCAACGGGGGTCCAACTTCAACTCCTCTGTGCGAGGCACAAACAGCCAGACCCGTTTATTAAAACTATACAAGTTCAGTGTCTGACTTTAACTTTTAACATTTGACCATTGGTTGTTTTTCCTCTACATCTTCTTCATGTCGCCATGTTCCTCTGCACACTACTGGTGACTGATTGTACTACTGCACCATTTCCACTGTTAATAGTTCATGTAAAGCCCCCAACTTTGACTTCTGGCAGATGACATGGGAAAATAAAATTGATGTGCACCAGGCTAATAATCTACTCAGCCGTAAGTGGCTTACTCTAAATCTGCACAATCCATCTGTAGCCAATGCACTCTGCTGGCATGGTCCGGCCTGTAAAGAGATTAACATCAAGACATCCAGTCAGAGAAAATATGGACTCACCTAAATCAATAATGTGGCTTCACTGGTTGATGGTGTGCTACATTGGGCTTTGCGTCTCAACGATAAATACAACTACCAACGAGTGTCTAAGTACAAGAGTAAAACAGCCAAAGAACATATTGTCAGTGTCTGATATCAAGAATATTTTTTCAAAGGTTTAGGGTAAAAAACAAAAGTTTTCTCAGTCCGGCATTACCCAAAGGAGATACCTTAAATTTCTTGGTCTATATTGAATGTCTACTTGATGTATTTTCATTTACATTTCGAATAATGGAATTAGATAGCAGAAAATAGATTCATGACAAATGTCCTACTGCCTTTCTATACATTAATAAAGATTGCTGGAAAAACTATTATAAGGAGTTTCCCCAAAAAATGTTCTGCTTAAATAATCTCTCACTTCTGTCACAACACATCTCTTGTCATTCAGACACATCAGCTACAGTTAAATGCTTCAAGCTCTCAGCATTTTTATGCAGTCAAAGACAGTGTGTGGACAGGGAAGATTGTAGGGTGGCAAAAATTTTTGTAGGTGCAAAATTCAAATTTGACTCGGAGTCAGATCCCTGAAAACAAATAACTCTTTCTCCGTTGGACTGAACAGCAGTTCTGTCATTAGAGGAGAAGAGAATAAAATAAAAGTACATGACATTATACAAAACATAAGAGAGAATGCTTCTTTTGAAACGCCTGTGTTTCAAAATGTTTTTATGCATTTCTCTCCATCATACTTGTTGATGCATGATGGTGGAACTTGTGATTATTATGTGCATGATTATTCCTGCAGTCAGGGAGAAAACAAAGAAAACAGTTCTGTCTACCGATGCTCATGTTTTTACCTTGGGTTTTTAATTGCATAATGTCCTTCTTGTTTTTGTTTCTGCTGCATCAGAATTATAAGAGGATTTTATGTGTTCTGTTTTGTTTTACCACACCTGTTACATCTTACTGTAATAATTTTCTCCTTTTAACTTTTAAACTTCATTTCCCTTCAATACCTCTTCTCAGCTCTAGTTATTTACAGTGAGGCCTGGACATTTTAATGGACTTGCCTTACAGGTTCAATTCACCTGCATAAACCATTAATCACATGTTGTGTACTCTTTTTTTGGTGACATTATTAGAGGTGAGTCTTAATACATATGTATATTGTGTAAAGCTCTGCATGCAAAGTTACATATGTTCTAGAGCTGATTAATTGATAGACGTGTAAATAATTGCCAACTTTTTTGATGGTCGAACAATCATTTTAGTCATGTCACAACTTGGTAAAGCACGACAAGTCTTTCTTTAATAACATAGGTCTCACTGCAGTTGCTTAAATGCAATATCATCTGTCTCAGTCAGTGTCTTGACCATTTCCCTGAGAGAGTCCAGAATGCAGCTCTCAACAGACACCGCTCTGTTCGCATTTCATTATTGTGAGAATGTAGGTCAGTCGTGGACAAAGGGGCCTGGCTGTAGTGAAAGTCCTTTCTGGCTCCCCCAAGACTGAGGAATGAAAAATATGCATCTGAATGTAATACAAAACACATTTACATGTGGAGCTATTGGTGTTCTTTGGGGAGGAAACAAGTTTTTATTGAATTTTATTACCAGTAAAAAAAAACAACAACATATGTTTATTGACTGGGAAACAGTGAAGGGATCTTTGTCAGGGGAAATTGATGAGGACAAAGGAGCTGATTTTAGTCCATTAGCTTTTTAATTTAATAATGTGATTTAAAAAAAATGTTTCTTGGCGTAGTTATAGTTTGTTTTGCAAATATAGGCCTGGCTGCTCCATTCTTCAGAAAAATGTGAGCGCATGTCTTTCTGTCAGAGGTTGGACAAAGGCCTGGATCCAGCTAAAATAGGCAAGAAGAGAGTATCACTGCTGAGCTCAGGTACTTTTAATAGAAAGGGCAGAGATACAGAGAGAGACAGTGGGTTCCTCTCTATCTCTCCTTCTCATAACAACACGCTGTATATCAAATTATGTATTCATGCAATAGCTGCTGTAGAGAGACTTTGTTGGCGTACTGTATAATTTTGAGAAACTAGAAGAATTTGAACTTAGAATTGGTATAGTCAGAAACTTTAAGACCAAATAATTCTTACTAATAATTTGACTATTTAACACAGTCACTTTTAACCCTTCATTTGGATCTAACTGCATTTGGAACAGAAGCATTTGTCAACCACGTGGAGGCTATCACAGATCTGTAATGACATATATTTCGGTGTGCTTGTTTATGTGTAGCTGTACTTTGAAATGTTCATGGAAGTTAAAACTTGTCTGATGTTGATTATTCAGGTCCATTTTAAACACAGTTGTAGTTTGTCCCCAGTCACAGCTACCCAACACATTGTATAGGTGAAATTAATTAAGTATTCATGAACACGGCCCTACTTTATAATGCAGTGAAAAGTTTCATTATTTCGTCCCTGCAACTGAGAAATATTTCTTCTCCCATACATAACGGTTGAATCCTAACCTGCCGTAATGCACGTCTTCCTCCCTCTTTCTCCCTCATGCTCTGTGGATAGAGAGGTCGCTCGGGCCTTTTTTACCTCTCTCATCAGTCTCACTCTAATGCCCCATTAGTCTCCACAGAAACCTGCTGGCTGCGGCTGGAAGACTTCAGACTGAGTGTTAGGGCTGGGCCGGAGCCATCAACGTGTACAACGGCCATCAGGGCTAATGAGGAGCAAAGCCTTAAGATGGTCCCAGCTAATTGTCTCATTAGAGCTGCGATGTCTTGTTCCATCTGCACGGTCAATGGTGGTAATTCAATCACACAGCTGACTGGGCAAGTGCTCGGGCTGTCGGTCAAGCCTGCGGCCTGTAGAAGGGCACCCGTGTTTTAGTGACTGCTGACTCTTCATCTAGCGCCACGCTTAGCCTGACACTTTTTGATTTTAATAAAATGGAATTTACTTTGTGTTTGCCGCTAACTGGCAAATGATGTCAAGTTAACTGACGTGGGGAACAAGCATCCATCCATTACCTATTCCGCTTATCCTGACGGTCACAGGCAAAGTGTGGAGCCAATCCCAGCTGATTTTGGGCGACAGGATGACCCACAGTGATACTGGATTAGCACGTTCAGTTTTATCAAAAGTTATTATTCAATTATGTCATCAACCCTAAGACAATGCCATTCACCTCCATTGCATTGGTGGGTTGTTGGCAAAAGTCTCGCAAATGGAGATTTGAATTGCTAGATACTACCATGTACCTTTTGCTCTATGTGTGATTTCTGACTGAATGGAGAGTAGAACGGATCAAAAGTGATGCTTCATAGTGGGAAAAATCAGACAGAGGGATAATTGAAATGTATCTAAAGTGGCAACAGAGTGCTCTGTTTTTTTATATCAATGCTGTTATGAAAGGTTTTCATATCCTCTATAATTGGGGGACACGTGAAACTTGGAAGATGCGCAACAGCATGATAGAAAACTACCACCGTGGATTATTATGATAGCAATTCATTATTCATAACTGATGCAACAACAGGGCGTTTTGTTGCAAGACATTTGTACAGTTATTGAGGCATGAAACGGATTAGGTTGCGGGCAACCCCTCGGCTGTGACAGATCTATTACTAAATGTTATCACACACTCACACACACACACACACACACACACACACACACACACACACACACACACACACACACACACACACACATACAAAAAAACCAAGTAGTTTACTGTTGTTTTAGCAACAAACCCAAAATACAGACTGTGAACACTGCACCTTTGTTTCCTTCTATCTATCCCCTTTACTTTCTTCATTGAAGTCACTGTTAAGACTTGGGGTTTTTCCACATCTGACATTTGGATTAATGGTTTGAGTTTGTTTGTCCGACTCACCACTTTTTAATGCTGTAAGTATAACTTTTTTCTGAAAAAAAGGCACTGAAATGAACAAGAGGCACTGAAATGGACAAAACAAAGCAGGGGAAAACAGGACAGGATGAGACACAATGACGCAGATCTTCGAAAGATGCGTAATGATGCAATGCAGAGACATTAAAATTTGCTTTCTATATTTCACGAGCAATTTATGGAAGCAGAATTATAGGCTATAGAAATCATGCAAATTGCAAAACTAATGCAAAAAAGTCCTAGATTAGTATTGAGGTTATTGAGGTTGCTAATCAAAAAAATATTCATGAATAGTTATAATTCAGTACAACTGCCAAAAGTACATGTATGCGGTGGGAAAGGGAAACGTCTCCTCAGAGGTGACTTGAGAACGAGCAGCCTAGACTTACTCCTTGTTGACAGCAGATGGAGCTGAAGATCTCAGATGGGGAGAGTGACCCACTGTTGTCATGGTTTCAGGTATCCTGGAGACACAATACTGAATGTTAATTGGTGGAAAGAAAAAGAGAGTGAGGTAGAGCATTGTTGCACCCTCTGTATACATAAATATATATCTTTATATTTAGTGTGAATAAACTTCTACAACACCAATGAAAACAAAAAGAGTGAAAATAAGATTTAAAAATATTAATCATATAGAAAACAGTTCCTTCTCTGCCATGCATGGTAGTATTATTATGCACAATCTATACAGCACATTTCTTATCTTTAAACTATTTCTCAAACGTTTTCTGTATTGATTTTCATTGTGACTGCAAGAAAGTTGTTGCCTAAAGATAATCTTCAAAAGTGTCAAATTAGCTTATCTGCTGTTCATTTATGTGTGTACAAGATGTAAAAGCTCCTAGTGAGTCACCTTCTCCCCTGTTGATGTATGTATGTATGTAAGAGTCTTTTGCAGTCAGCCGCTCTGTCTCCTCGTCTTTATTTGGAGCTTCACAAGGTGATACAGAGGGTATTGATCACGTGACCTCACAATGCACTGCTGATGTAATGTTATGTGCGCCTGATAAGCTATTGTTATACAAGCAGAGACTGATTATTTTTGTAGGGATGCACAAGGTCTTCCTGTCTCATCCACCTGCTGGGCATCGACCCCCCCCCCCCCCCCCCCCCCCCCCTCTCCTCTGCTCTCACAAACAGGATCATCATCATTATCCAACTTTCCAAAACAAAAGATTTATCTTGATCTTCTCTTGTGCCAAATCACTGACAAATGCATATCTTTGACAGTGTTGTTTACGAGAGGCTTCAGCCATTTTAGCTTGGCATCAACATCAAACACACAGTCCGCATCTGCTTGCCTGGAATTAAAAGGGCTTTTATCCAAACCTCCTTGGCACACACAGAGAATTTAAATTTAGATGTTGATCAGCAGCAGCAGCAGCAGCAGGTACGCGAATAGCTTTTATATCCAAACGGCCACAACAGACCAAGGCCCTCTGATGAATTGCAGCCATTTGATTGGTGGTGATAACAGCATCATGTATCCGGCGTGTTGGAGCACACAGTGGGTCCTTCCCGCCGTGGTGCAGCTGAGAGTTGTGTTGCTTGGGATCAAGCTCTTGTATTGTTCTGTCTCCTGCCTCTCCATGAAATGATAGTCAACATGTCAACACTTTCATATCTAGAGAAAGCCTCAATGACAGACACGCATGCGGTTGGATGAACATAAACGATGAAAGCCAACGATTGTGTAAT
Organism: Scophthalmus maximus; assembly: GCF_022379125.1. NCBI lineage: Eukaryota > Metazoa > Chordata > Actinopteri > Pleuronectiformes > Scophthalmidae > Scophthalmus > Scophthalmus maximus. The sequence continues at coordinate 18,267,220 of NC_061516.1, forward strand.
CCAGTTGTTAAAAATAGCTTTTGATTCAGTTCTATTCATATTTTGCAAAGTGTTTTTGTTGTGTGGTGTAGATTAATTCACAAATTTAAATTAACAATATCATAGATCTGCAAACACTGGGAAAGAAATGAAAAGTAAAGGAAAAGAGAAAAAATGTATACTCCCTCTTTTGTTAGGTCATAATCTATATAGTTTTCCTGATGCAGCTTCAAATTAAATGCAGATCCCAGAAAGATAAAAAAAATTCTCTCAAACCGTTCTGTATTTTCATTTGAAAGGTAAGGGAAGATTATTTGAATGGCACCTTCCAACAACAAGGAATTCAAAATGCTTTAAATAAAATACCAAATGCATCAACACAGGTTACAAAACATCAGGCAATATATAACCTCACACAACTATAATTTTAAAGACTGAAGAACAATACACGATCTGATGAATGAGGCAAAATATAACAGGCTTTTGTCTGAAGGCCTCACATAGAGACAGACTGTATAAAGACAGGTCACATGATTAGGGTGAATAAAGTGCTGGAGTATGCGAGGTTGGACAACAGCCCAGTCCACCAGGGAAACCATGCAGGGCTACGACAATCAGACAGCCTGAATGAGCTTGTTTCCAAAGTGATCGATGAATCGCTGATGTAGAACACGATGACCCAGGGAATGTTTATCGTGATCTAAAATGAGCTGCAGGGTCACAGTTTATGAGCGTTGAAACTTGATGAAGTAAATGCTTATTACGGGTCAGAAGGCTGTGGAGAGTAATGTGGAAAACATGACCCAGATAAAAAAAAATGAAGTCACAAACATACAGATGCAGAAAAGAATGATCTGAAATTTTAAGTCTGAAACTGATTACCAGAGGCATGATTTCTTATTGTGCAAAGCAGAAAATGGTTGCCTGTTTTCACGGTGAAACACAGATTATCAATCAGGAGGAGAGAGCTCTCGAAAACTGCGGATGATTAGATGGTTTGTTGTTGCAGAGAAAGAGGCACCTGTCAATTCAAAAAACAACAAAAAAAGAAAAACCACAGTTCAGCAGCATGTGGTTTTGCCTGCCACATTTTAATCTGTTTTTTTTAATAAGGAAATTATTGAGACACACACACACACACACACACACACACAGCTGCAGGAAAAATAATTTTGATTGCAGAAAAGATTTCCATCCATTTGGATAACACAGCTTTAACATAAACAATCTAATGATGTGATGCATTTATGTGATAGTAATAATAAACCCAGTGTATCTTAAATACAAAATTACCACATTTTGTAATCAATAAATCCCATTTGTTTCAAATTTGTAAGAACCCGGTTTATGCATTCAATATAAATGAAACCTATTTGTTTGAAATCACATTAAGTTTATTATTTTGTTGATGATTAGTTGGTGTGATCCAAATGGATGGACATTTTATGTGCATATAATATACATAAATCTTAAATTAGGCCTAAATATTTTTGAGAGTTGTGTACGTCCAACAGTGGAACATAAAAGCACATTCAATTAAAGCATATTGCCCACTGCATCCACCATTTGTCACCCTCTTTCATCCCTTTCTGTTTCATTGTGTTTACAAAGGAAGCTAACAAGTTTAATTGAAGATACGGTGATTATTAATTGACGTGATACTTGTTCGCGAGCGCAGAGAGGAAGAGCGCATGCAGCCTTTGATCAACGCTGTTGTTTGATGTGTGTGGTGTATTTTTTGTGGTATAGAGACTCAGGTCTGAATTTTGAACAGTAGGGCCGATGAACCCAGACTTGTATTGTAGATGGTTGTGTCTCATCCTGACACACACAGTCAAACAAAGGTGCACATACAGTAAAAAAAAGCTTAAGTCGGATTCTTATAGTATATATATAAGTATATAGATTCTTACTTTCGTGGGTGGTGTATTGTTGTTCAATTTAAAGTGTCACATGTGGCCTCTATGTAACTCTAATGTCCTTTAAAATGCTACATACAGCAGTCTGTGTTTGGAAAGTCTTGCAACAAACTTCCAAACAGATGCCAGAAATTTATTTCAGAGTAAAAACTGAAATTAATGTTTTACCACTGATCTCAGTCCCCTGCACATTAATGATAAGTCGGCCACAGATTGTAGATTTGAATAATGTTTCAGATGTACATCTGTTCTGGGATTTTGTTGGTTAAAAGGGTTAAATAGTACTCATCATAATAATCATCCCCAATATAAAGTAATGGAAAATTGTATAGGGCGAGGCACAGGGGTATTTACACCACAGCGTGCGGAGGGAAGGAACAGAACACTTTCTTCAGAGAACACAATTCAGCCATGATACTCCCTTTGCAGCTTTAGACCTGTATATCCTGTCAGCATTATGGAGTCGAGACAAAAGAGGATGGATAGAGGAGGATGACGAAAAAGGTATCAATGAATCATAATCTGAGGCTGGAGTGAGTGTCTGGGTGTGGAAAAAAATGAAGACAAACTGCTGACAAAAAAGTGTTTTTACAAGTTCTCTTAAAGCTCCACTTAATGTCTGATAACACCGCCCCACGCTCAACAAAATGATTCTGACTTATGTATTATATATCCAGTTCAACTTATATTATAAGAGGGTGTGTTTTTTTTTAAAAGTATCAATAATCTTCAGTTCTCCAACAAAAAGCTATTTTATATTCAGAAGGAAGGCATTCTGGGAGTTTGCATGATGTGATAACACCAAACAGCCTTTCACCATAAGCACAAATGTACAAAATGTGTCTGCAGCATTTGGCTGCTAAGGGTTCGTTGTCAAAAAAGGAAAATCAAATGACAGAGCCCCTGAGGTGTGAAAATAGCTTGGAAAGTTTGCGGCCATTTCGAACCAGAAAGCTTTGATGTGGTGAGCAGTTGCTTTGGAAGGGGGTTAAAGGATAAGGATGGTGTTGATCTATGTAAAAAACCAAAACCAACAGTGTGTTAGTTTGCCTCTCCGTATTTTCCAACTACCCCAGCTTGTCTGCTGCTGTCAGTATAAAGAGGACTTTCACAAGGACTGCACAAACATAGGTAGATTTGTCACCATATGATTTTTGTGCAAGTGAATGTTGAGTGTATCTGGCATCTATTCGGGCCGTGTTTGAGGAAATCAATGCGTACTGACGAGTTTTTTAATAGTTAGCTGGACAACAATGGAAGTCTATAGCACAGAGGCAGCACCAGACTCAGTATAAACAGACAGCACTTGTTATGCTTTTGTCTTTAAAAAAAAAAGAAAATTCACCTTAAATTATGAATCTCATGCTGATGAGTAAATATGGGCTCCTACACCCTAGATCCAAGGAAAAAATATATAAACTATGTTGAGTAAGTGAATGATTTACATTTGAAAATGAATAAACTGAACTTTGTTTTGGCCGACAGAATGTATCAGGCAGTGCAGCTGGTTTTATTACTTGTTCTCTTTTATTTTGTTTCACAACTGTGGGCAACATGTAAAAACAGTGACGTCATGGTAACACCATAAAACCCACAGCAGGCTTTCAGGCAGAGTATTGTCTGTATGTGTGTGTGTGTGTGTGTGTGTGTGTGTGTATGTGTGTGTGAGTAGCTTCTCTATTGAACGGTGAGCCAGTCAAAGTGCAGCGGAAGCGGCGCGCTGAGCCAATGACAGTTGCCGTCATCGCTGCTATTTCTGTCGCTGCCGCGTCAAGCTGGACACATTCAACCAGAGTCAGACCGGATGTGAAGTCATTGTCATTTGGCGGTACATCTTCGACCCCCCACAAAATTCGTACTCTGGTGTTGTGGCTGCTTTTTAAGTCTGATAACAGCTTTTATTGTTTTTTACATTATAAGGAAAGCGTCGCAATATGAGCAGGCAGTGATAACCATGGTGCATTAAGTCGCTTATTTTCTCATGTCATGCAAATGTTTTAAAGATGTAAAACCTTATAAGGATAATTAAACAATCAGCTCACAGTACACCTGGATCAAAGATGTCACTGGCACATTTTTTTCCCACCAATATTCAACAAGCATACATAGACAAATGCTATAAAGAGAGACATTCTTGCTGCCTGACAAAGGCAAAATACAGTAATAATTGCATATTTGGTCAAAATACAATTAGAACCTGTATCTGACTTTAATGTGTTTTAACAATTACAATAATATTATGCCTGGAAGTCTGATGGTCTGTTTGGACAGACTACACACATAGAAAGACAGATATTATCAATACACAGAGGCGAATATCTCTCGCATGGATCATCGGCTTTTTGTCGCCTTGTATGACGTTTCTTGGAAGCGCCTTTTATTTGGAAGGTCGGAACCGGAAGTGCGGCGTTTTAGTACACGGAAGCGCGACACACACTCGTTTGCAGGGTGGGATCGCACACTGACGTCTCTCCGGCCCTCCCCCCGCCCCTCCCTCTCGCTTCGGTTTCAATTCAGTCAAATCATAGCGACCTGGCAGCCGGAGGTCCATGCGTGTCCCGGTCAGAGAGCCACCAACAACCCCTCCGAGGCCGCTGTGTGCAAGCTCCGGAAAAGGACGAGAGCCAGATCGGAGGGAGTCGACTCCTGAGTAACTCGTCGGCAGAGTGAAACGAACTGCGGCGGCCCCGAAACACACACACACACACACACACACAGACATGGACGAGAAGGCGTTCACGAAGGAACTGGACCAGTGGATCGAGCAGCTCAACGAGTGCAAGCAGCTGTCGGAGGGACAAGTGAAGACACTATGCGAGAAGGTGAGATATTAAATGATAATGATAATCATAATAACCCCCCCCCCCCCCCGTCTTCGCTCTCCGTCGCGCCGCCTCCCAGACATTCTTAAAATGGCGTCTACAGTGAACATTTCACTGCGTATGTTTGACAGCCGACGAGGCTCCGCAGGTTACTGTCGCACATCAGAGCCGTCGCCAGTTCGACACGTCTGGAAACTGTCAATTACGAAGCACATGTCGGAGTGGTACCGGTCGGGACAGAGGGAGCCATTACTGCGCATTGCCCCCCCCCCCCCCCCCCCCCCCCCCCACCGTCCCCCCACCGTCCGTCACTGGGACCTGTGGCATCTCCTCTGGATCCACTGGGGCAGTCACACTCCCCTTGTGTTGGTGTGACAGCGTGGATCGTTCCTGTGTCGATGTCTCCATGTTGTCTGTGTGTGAGCTGGTAGGTGGGTGTCTGTCATTAGCCCTGTCACGGTAACTGCTTCATGTTGCAAGATATATATATATATATTTTCCCCAGAAATCATTGCGATAATATTGTATATATTATCGTCATTTTCCCCACGATTACTGAATCGTGTGAGCTCGGTTGAAGTCCTACGTCCATATGTCATGTGTGGGATTACCCCTCATTTCTCAACAGGCACAGTGAAGAAAGTTGCACTTGACCTCCTCTGACCCCTGCGCCTCATCTAGCTTCTTGTTGACCTCCTGAGAGCCGGTAACTCGTGAGGCTGACTCATTCCACAGGGCAATGAGGTAGTAAATTATTGAACTTTTAAACTCAAGCGTGACTTAATTGGTCGTCATGTGAGCGGGCAAACCTCGCCTCTGACCCCTTGTTAAACCTCTGCCCCCTATTTCCGGCTTGCTTCTCTGTGTATGAGGGTTTTTTGCGTGTCATTTATTCTGGGTTTTTCCCTCCATAGTGCAGCTATGTCCCTCCCGGCTCTTAGAAGGACACACAAAGTAGACCCACTGCCATGTTTGGAGGGCCATCAACTGAAGGTTAAGGTCACGCTGTTCTCAAGTGGCTAATCCCAGCGCTTGTTTCTTTTTTTTTCTCAGCTCTGAGATGTAGTTCACATAGTTTAAAAATTATGTGGACCCTCTCCATTGGGTTGGGGTGGCGGCGGCGGCGATGGTGGTGTTCAGCTCAAAAATTCAATCCAGACAAGCTGTGGGCATGGATTTGTCTCGGCATACATCTGTGATGGACGACCAAGACGACAGTTTAGCTGGTGGGGCCTTGCGCACAGTCGTTAGCTGTAAATCTGACAAATGAGCACTATCAACAAGCAAAACAAATGATGTCTCTTTTTTCCTTTTGCTCTCAACTATCTGCTCCCTAATGGAGCAAAGATGCCATAAAAGTAGTTTACAGGAAAAGGGAAATGCTGCACAGTTTCCTTCCCCGAGGCTCCATCATTGTCACAGATCATCAGCTCAGCGGCTCCAAACCACTGTCTCTTTGCATTTATCCATCCGTCCCCCTGTGAATGTTGTTAATATATTCAGCAAAATGTATGTACCTACACAACAACATCCTCTCTAATTTAAAAATAGCTGCAGGGATGATTGATTGTGAGTTGCATCACTAACACTATCAAAGCCCTTGTTGCTAAAGGGGATGGGGGTGTGTGACTCAGGATAACACTGTTCACTGTGACTCAGAAGAGCGTCCGTTTCTGTTTTTTAAGATGCACGGGGGTGTGGAGGAATGAAATCTGCTGTGCAATCTGTCCTCAGTCTTTTCACTGCTGATTAACATCCACCCCAGAAAAAGGCAGAACAATCCAGAGTATCTGTCTGGTGTCTGGTCTTTGTATCAGCCTTGTAACATGTTGTTCAGACACAGACATGACTTTTGTGATCAGGGCATTCAAAAATAAACCTTTTCAGAGTAACATAACCATTTAGAGATTGTTTATGTTGTTTAAAAGTCAAGCCCTTTGTTGTTTATGTGTTTGATCATTTGTAACCTCTACTAACTGTTTAGGCTCGATCCAGCTTTAGTCTTGTGCTGGGTAAACCATCTTCAAGTGAAGATTGCAAAGTGCTTTGACAAGAACAGCCACGTAAACAAACAAACATAGATGGAAAATGTGCATGCTATGAAGCCTTGGAAATTCTGATTTCATCTCAGTTAATCCTCGGACCTTGATGTCATGTGAAGTGTGTCAGAATGATGTAATAATTCGGTCATATGGCATTAGTTGGCCCACTTCCTGAGGCTGAGGACCTTTGTGTGACCTTTTGTCAATGTCGCTTGCCGGGAGAGCAAATCAAGTTCTGTTTACTAAATGACGTCGCAATTTTATTTCAAATGAGTCACGAGGACTGATCCAAATAATGGCTTCATGTCCAGCATCAAATACAGATTTAATGAATACATTTGGAGAAAACCAGACATATTGTAACACTAATAAATGCAAATAAATAAATATCTCATATAAGGTTGTTTGTCAGCAAATTTCACAAAGTGGCTGTACAGAACCTGACAACACGGACACAGTTTTCCATTATTCAGCTGCTCGTGGTGATGATTTCCATTCTGGTTTTACAGTAGTGCTGTTGTCAGGAAGATGTTTGATCATCAACCTCCATAAACACGAGTGAGGTCATCACTTGTGGTTGTAGTTCTGCATAGTCGTTGCACGTAATTCCTGCTTAGTTGTCTACAGGAGAACCTTTGGCTGTGTTTAACTCACATTAATGGGATTATATGGCAGCGGCCAAGAAAATGCAGACTTGAGTTCTTGGCACTCGCCTAAGCAGTTTGCCGCCTGATGCCTTGGGCGTGGTTACAATCTGGGCCGAGGTTCCCTCCCTGCAGCCTCTTTGGCATTTCTGCCACACAGTACTCAGGGTGAAGTGGTCACGTAACCTCTGCGTCATCTCTTTTCATTCACTGCTGGACTGGCATCCGTGGTATGAGGTGTGACCGGCCTCCTCGAGAAATAAACAGTTTTGAGGTTCCAACTAAGTCCAAGCTGATGAGTAATGAAGATGTCGCCCTGGTGTCAGAGGCAGCAGGTCACATTTCATCAGTCTGCCTCCTTCGGTTTTATGTTACATTACATCCGCTATAATTCAATCCTGTTTTACGTTTTGTTTTCAGCCCAGCAGTATTCTGTTTCATGATCATAAAATTAAAATTGTTTGTCTATTAACAAACCCCCCCCAAGAAAAAAAGAAAAAACCTCTACAAGGTTACACAGTTTGAGTCCCTAACCCTAGCCAGGAAAATACAGGAGGACAAAAACAGGCTAAAATTGTGTAGTTCAGTGCAGCATATGTTGGAAAAAATGTGGGTTGGATCTGTTGTCATTGTGTGTCTTCACAAGACAATGTGCACATTTAACAAGCCAGTTTAGGTCACAGGTGTTATCTGACACGTCCTTGGAACATATTACTCGCACAGTTAGTGTAAAAGTTTACAGAGCTGGACGCCACATGCTGTGTCATGCAGTGGCAAAGCAACTTTTAGAGGATGTCCTAATAAATCGGCGTGGGAAGATTTGGCAATTTAGGATATTCTCTTTGACTGGGTCACTACGTTTTAGTGAGCGCTTTGTAATACTATGAGGGATTTAAAGTGAAAAGTAAGGAGCATCACAAATGACTGGGTTGACCCACTTAAAATGCACATTTGTTTGTTCATTTCCCCCCTCATATCACTGACCCTAACAAGGAGGGGAGGATGGAAAAACTCATCGCTGTTCCACTTTAATACAGACATGTAGAATATTCTCTTTGGCTTCGTGACTCGGATGCTTTTGAGTTCAAATCCCTGGTCAAGCTGTCGTCCAGGGTCCAGTCACCGAAAGGCCTCATGCCACACGTTAGAATGGGCCCGTGGAGGGGTGTGTACATGTGTGTTTGACAAATATAGGTCAGCATTGTGCAGCATCTGCAGTCCTGTCCTGGTCACTTTGGGTCTGTTTCTCTCTGTCCCATCTGCTGGGGTGACTGGACAACTCCTGCCCTCTGACGATGACGCTTCTCTTTTTCGCTCATCCTGGTCCCATTTGATTTGTCCTGGGATCAGTATGAAACTAAGGCAGCCGCTCAAAAATGCACCACCAAAATGTTTAGATGGATAGAGACACATACTTGCCCAAAACAAATCAGCAGTTTTATGACACACAGGACCCAGCAACCTCTGCACCGTGACCTCGTCTCTAGAATCTAATAACAGTAAACGCTTGAAAATAGCAGGAGTTAAAATGCTGGTGCAATTCTTGACCCCCCTCCCACCCTCGTACGCTCGTGTCCGATGTGCGTCTGATCACATCAGACATGTCTGGTGGTCATTTAGCTCAGAGCACGTCTCGTTCCCAAGCTTCTTAAAAGAGCTCATCCAGCTCACTGACCCCCTTAGTCAGACCAGCCTGCCAAGCTCGACTTATTCCAGGAACAGGCCTTGTTGTGGGTCTCTCCACATCTAGTTTATTTAGTATTAGTAAAGCGTTCCCCTATTTTTAGTTCTGTTTTACTCGGTACGGTTAAAGGCTGCATAATAGTTTGGCAACTGTTTATCAAAAATGCACACTTGTCAAATGTTTTGATATCTGACCATACAGTTGAATCTCCATATGTAAAATAAGGAGAAGCTGTCTCTACTCACACACAGGGTGGTTGTTTAAATGAAGCCAAGCGGTAACCTTTTTGTTCCCGCATCAGCTGAGACCCACAAAGGAAAATCAACAGTACAACAGTGACCAAGTGTTTCCTGTAAAAAAAAACAACCCAAAACACTGCTCAGCTGTAGGTCACACACTGAGTCATACACTTCTTAATCTTTTTTTAGTTCAGATGTACTATTTGGTGGCTGACTGTGCTACCACTGCCCTCCGAGCTGTAGCCGAGTCCTCTTAAAGTAATAATCCCAGTGAACCGATTGTTTCAATCCAAAAACACCAATGGCTGTTCTCCTCTCTGTGCTCGGCTTTTTGGAGCATCGCACTAATTGATTTTAGGAAATGTTGCAGTGCGACCAGAGCTGTCTCTGCAAGTGCTGCAAGGCAGGCCCACAGGGAACTAGAGACAGACACACGCACACAGAGGGTCGGGCCTATTTCCTTGGGAGAGATCATGGCGACGGTGTTGGGGGTTGTGTTGTAATCAATCAGTGTGTGGCATCTTGCTGTGCAGACCCCACTGGATGCTGATGTGGAAAATTGTGCAGAAAGCCTGGCAGGAAATTGTCCGTTCCTGAAAATAAAGATGGGAGAACAAAGAAAGAGATGGAAAATTACAGTGTGTAGAGCATGTGATTATGGTGAAGGATCACATGGAAGGTTTTCCTGTGCAGAATATGGTGAAGCAGCAAATTGGGGCAAATGCTTTACATCTAAATGTCAGGTTGTTGATAACATGATTATTTTATGTGTTGAGTATAATGTTTTATGCTCCTCTGGTGTCGTTTTTATATTTCTCCTTAAACCTGGTGTGCCTTTTTTAAATGTATTTATCCATGAAGGACAGTGTTAATATTTTCATGTTTTTTTTTCTCCCCTAGGCAAAAGAGATACTGACCAAGGAGTCAAATGTGCAGGAGGTGAGATGTCCGGTGACGGTGTGCGGTGATGTGCACGGTCAGTTCCACGACCTTATGGAGCTGTTCAAGATCGGGGGGAAATCTCCAGACACAAACTATTTGTTTATGGGAGACTACGTGGACAGAGGGTACTACTCTGTAGAAACCGTCACTTTACTAGTTGCACTTAAGGTAAGTCAAATTTGAAGAAAAAAAGTCCTCCCACACTGACTTGTTACGCAACTGAAACTTTACAAAAATCAGTTTTGTTCTCTTGTTTCAGGTACGCTTCCGGGAGCGCATCACAATCCTCAGAGGGAACCACGAGAGCAGACAGATCACACAAGTGTACGGCTTCTATGACGAGTGCCTAAGGAAATATGGCAACGCCAACGTTTGGAAGTACTTCACAGACCTGTTCGATTACCTCCCCCTCACTGCCTTGGTAGACTCTCAGGTGAGAATACTCGTGGGTTGGTTTTCCCAGTTCTAAATATGACTTGAATGTTGCTCTGTGGAATGAAACGTGTAACATTTATCAACGTTTATCAGTTTAATAAGTATTGGTTAGATGGTAAGATTGTGTGATGGATTCACACGATGATAGTTAAGAGTGAAGTACTCAACTTTTCCTCTCGTCCTTCCAGATTTTCTGCCTTCACGGAGGCCTGTCACCATCCATAGATACATTGGATCACATTAGAGCACTGGACCGTTTACAGGAAGTGCCACATGAGGTAAAGATAATACTTTGTGCATGTACTTTTCATAACAAAGTTACTAGCTTTCGGGCCAGGAACATCAAAATTAAGTTCAATAGAACAAAGAATTAAACAGAAGCATATCAGCAACAAATTAACTTGATCATTATCAGAACCAATTTGTTGATGTTCTTGTTTCGCCATAATTCGGGATATTTGTACAGTAGGTAAAGCACGACCTGTCCTTGCTAACCTGCTCCTCCTCCTCTTCCTGTTTGTCCTCCGCAGGGTCCCATGTGTGACCTGCTTTGGTCGGACCCTGACGACCGCGGTGGCTGGGGGATCTCTCCTCGAGGAGCTGGCTACACTTTTGGTCAGGACATCTCAGAGACCTTCAACCATGCCAACCGCCTCACACTGGTGTCCCGTGCCCACCAGCTGGTTATGGAGGTGTGTGTAGTTTCTTCTTCTTTTTTTTGACTGAGTCCAATTCATTCAATCTGAATGGACGTCTGAATTTATGTGACCCAAGTGGCCGTTACGGTATATAGACTTCTCAAGCTAGCTTTCTAATACAGAGTTTTAGATTTGCATGATAGTAGCGCTCTTCCCTGAATTATCCATCGCCAGTGAATAATGCATCTGCTTCCCTCAGGGTTACAACTGGTGCCATGAGAGGAATGTGGTGACAATATTTAGTGCTCCCAACTACTGCTACCGCTGTGGCAACCAGGCAGCCATCATGGAATTAGATGACACCCTCAAATACTCATTGTAAGTATATTTTAAAAAGTAACGAAAAACAGAGTTGGTGCATGTAAATCTGTGTCTTTTTCTACTGAGTCTTTTCCCACATGATATATGGCTCCAGGCTTTGCTTAACTCATGTGCAAAATATGAATATCATTGCTGACTTTGTCAGCTATGTAACTTGAAAATAATTGGTCAACAAATCTTAATTTGTTTTTTCCCCCTGCTTTTTATTCCCTCTTCTAACCAGCTTGCAGTTTGATCCTGCGCCTCGCAGAGGGGAGCCTCATGTCACTCGCCGCACCCCAGATTACTTCCTGTAAACTCCGACCTTCGACCCTGTACAGTCAAGTCCAGTATTGCCATGATATATGACCTTCAACTGATAACAACATGAATGAGGAAGGGGAGGGTGGGAGACTGGGGGGGCTACACAGCAGTGCACATTGTATATCCACACAAAGACCTATTTAAGCATTTAGCGAAAACAATGTCTGTGTGTCTATGGATGGACCAAAACGGTGTGTGCCATAATCATTACAATATTCATTTCTGAGGACTTGTACTAAAAAAAACCATGATGTAAAACAACAGTGATGTTTAACTTCCTCACCCTTTACCTGTGTAGCCGACCGACGGCACCGAGGTCCAAGATAAAAAAACTTGCTCTTTCATATGCGGCTCTTTGAATCCCACACGCCATGGCTAATACTTAGGAGATCTGAACGTGACCTGTTTGCACTTTTGTAAATCTAAAGAAATGTAACATATGTCAAAAGATGAAAAAATTATTTCACACTACAGATATTTTTTTTTTGATTTTTAAAAAAGAAATTACAATCAAAGCCCCATCAGGCAAGTTTTACACACAGTTTCTTTGTCCTGTGGAACTTTTAAGCAAAATCCTTCTTATGCAGTTCCCAAGCTTGGTATATATGATTGACAGATGCTGGAGTGTTCATCCACATCAACTCACTGACTCCCTCTGAACCACAGAGTCTGTATTAACCAAACCATTTGAATAATAAAGACAAAGGTGGTCCCTTGGTGTGAAGGTGCTGTTTTCTTTTTATGATGCGGAAAAACTGTCCCGAATGAGATGACAACTGGGGCCCGGCCCCGTTTATTATAATTAATCTAGAATTGACCCCACTGGAAGTCTTCCAGTGCACCAACCAGAGAGTAGGTCAGATGTCTGGCCTGCAGTTCAGCAGGGAGTGCTACATTGAAGGAATTAGCTCAGGATGTGTGTTTATAGATATGTTTGCATACTATTGGTATCACTGTATTGGTAACTGAACTGTCAGTGAGATGTTCCATTATCAAGAAATTATATAAAGGATTTTTTTTGTTATTATGTCTCCTGCAAAACCGTTCCAACATTTTAGCACCAAATTGTGTTTTGTCAATAATGTGGGGTTGTCAGTGTGAACACAATTCTGAGGTTTGAAACCAAATTATTAGTTTCTTAACATTTTGGTACACTTGTGGGGAAAAAAGCAGTAGTTATGCAACATGTGTGAAATGGGGATGAAATCTTTTGAGGAGCACTTGAAAGCATGAAAAGGCGCCACCCCATGGTGGATTATTTCACCACAACACAGCAAAGAAACTGGTCATAATGCACATTATTTTCCAAAACTAATAGTAACTGGACAAGACTAGTAGTACTTAATACAAGGTATTCCAGATACATTGAAAGAAAGTTACCTTGCATTTACAGAAGTAGTCTCTAGACACTATTTAGGCTTTGTACTCAGTCTTCTTTATTTGAGTATCTTCATTAGATAGAACTTGAAACCTCTACTACAGTGGTAGTATTTTTTAAAGATTAATACTTGATACAAAACACATCACATGGTCAAAAGATTGAACTAATGATTTACAACATTTTGGAGCATGAACCCTGACAAGGAAAAAAACGACCAAGTGTACAAAGATACATCTCTATAAACTTCTCAGACAGTTTAACTTTTATAACTGTTCTAGAGGCCAAATTATTCAATATAAAAAAAAGGTCAGGGCAAAGTCCAAAAACTAAAAACTAATGTGTTACCAGAACTTTGTTCCACCTTCAGAAGCTAAATCAGAAAATCAGGAATTACGCACGCATATTAATGTGTATCAGAGGGGAAATTGCATTATGCAAATATTTTGTACATTTAGGTACAATTTATGAACGGAACACTTACTTGCCATTGAGTATTGTGATTTAGTTGCTAATGTGTCCCCCACTATCAAAATCATCCAATAATAATTTTGTAATTTCCTGCATTTAAATACTTTATCTGTTAAATTGAACCAAAGTTGCTGCGCAAAACAACAACAAACACGCTCCATAGGCATTTACATTTAGATAAAACCACCAGGATGCACAAAAAACAATATATACTAATAGCTTGTTTCTAGACGCTGTAGTGTCAGATGTGGACGTTTAAAAACATGAAAAGTGTTCATTTTACTTTATTTAAATTAACATATTACAAACACAAGTACAAAGACAAGTTTCACATATTGCAATTTACATTTTGATATGTAATAACAGGACATCTACCTCCTACACAAATGTGTATGTTAATATGAGAACTTTTAACTTAAATATTTCAGGTATTGAGTAACATAATATAAAACCAACAACAGTAGTGGTAATAATAACAATAATTTAACAAAAAAGAAAAGCTTTCAAGAGCTTGTGAAAGCACTCTGTGAAGCTACTTCTGAAAGGTGCTATACAAATAAAATTATCATATTATTATTATAAGTATATAAATATTTCTTGCATGGACATTTTTTATGTGTTTAATGGTTTTTTTTTAGCAAAGAAATTACATTTTTAAGTACAGTCCATAATGGGGGGGGGGGGGGGTGGCATATCGGCATTAGTGTATATAATATTTGGTAATGATGATGATGTTATTGATTTAAAAAGTCATGTTTTTTGTTTTGTCGATTTAGACCTAATTGAACAGGAAAAGCAGGCCTCGTGCAGGAGCGTCTACGTCATCATCAAAGCGCCAGGCTCAGCTCCGCCCACCAGGTCGATCCACAGACTTTCAGCCGCTGTTCGCTGTCTTCGCTTCTGTCAGGCCCTTTTTATTGACTACAGCGGAGTTCCACCTCTGGATCGGACGTTAACGGTACGTACCACCACAATGTAGCGTTTCATATCGCGTTTGTCCGCCGAGGCGGATGTCAAACGTGTTGTTTTCCCCGTTTTGTTTGTATTGGTATCTGCCGAGACGGGAGGTGAGTTGCTAAGAGGCCTCGCTGAAGCTGCGAGGCGCTAGCGTGTGGCGAGGCTAAGATGCTAGCGTTGTGCATGGTAATGCTAGCTTGGCGGTTAGCCCACTGTAACAACTAGATGGTTGCTTTCGGTTGTAGGGACATAGTCGGACAGAGCACACGGTGGTTGATGCGATAGCTAAAATAATATGAAGTCAACAATGGATTATGTGTAATAGCGAGCTGGCTACATGGTTAGCTTTACCCTCGGTTAGCCTCTGTCAGTTAATGTATCGTTAGTTAGCTAGGTGCTTACGCTAGCTTGACATTTTAGCTTATCTGGCTAAAAACAACGCCCTCGTAGCTAACCGCAAAACATGTTCATATTTGTACCAAGTGCACTTGATTATAATTAAATAATTAAAATGATATGAGCCACCTTTCGTTGTATATTGGTTATGTTGCCAACAAGCAATCGCGTCAGTATTAGCTCGCTGCAAGCGTTAGCACTGACCGGACGTATAATGAATGTGATTTTATGTTGTAGGCTAATCAAAGTGTTTACACGCGCACACGCACGCGCCCAGTGGGTTGGGGAGCCCGCTGTTTGTTAATGTAGCTGCTGTGTGATTGATGTTTGACATTTAAATGTCTGTATTCTACAGATAATGCCCACAATAAAACTACAGAGCTCTGATGGGGAAATCTTCGAGGTGGATGTTGAGATAGCCAAGCAGTCTGTCACCATCAAGACCATGTTAGAAGGTAACACTTTCAAAATCATCACACACACGTTTAAATCTAGTGTGTATCTTCATTCTGTTTAAAATCTGCCCCCGTTGGTGGACAGAGCACAGACTGATGTATGACAATCTTTGTTCCTTCAACAGATTTGGGAATGGATGATGAAGGAGACGATGACCCCGTTCCTCTCCCCAATGTGAACGCTGCCATCCTCAAGAAGGTGGGAAACACACACACACACACACACACTCACACTCACTCACTCACTCACTCACTCACTCACTCACTCACTCACACACACGAACGACAGTCAAACTTCAGTTCTATTAGGATTTAGACTTTTTTTATTGTTGTATTATGACAAAATGGTTCACAATCACAGATGATTTGTTCAATGAAGTCTTCCGGCAGTCGTTTGGGTATTTTTTCTGCTTCAGCTAATAAGCACGAGTTAGCGATTGCCGTGAGTGTTTTTATTGGCCTTTGTGAATGAAATGGCGATAAGTAAATAACCGACACACATTCACATATTATGTATTGTGTGTTCAGTTTCTCATGTTAGTTGTTTTTGTTCAAGACTTAAACTTTCCAGTAATTTTTTTTATGGCTGTAGCTTTTGGTGCTGACTGTTTTGTTATCCTGCGAGTATTTTCCAATATTTCTAATAGTCTACACTCTTTGATATAAATTAGTTAGAAAAAATATCAAGACCACACATCCCAGTCGCAACAAGAAACTGAAAAGGAGATCCTCTTTGAAAGCAGAAGGATTTGTTGCAAAGATGTTGTATGGAACTTTCTTTGTTCTGGCTAGGTGGACTCAATAAATTGGCAACTGAGTGTGTCTGTGGATTTTTCGTTTTTATTTGTTCCTCATTGCCCCTACTAAGTTGTTACTGTCAGTAAACCAAGTAATCAACTAATCCCATCTGTTGGAGCAGAAGGTTGTGGAGACCTGTTTTTTGTCTCTTCTACAAGTTCACGCTTGTACTTCGGATCTGCAGTTGTTCTTATAACAGGGTAGTGAGATAGCACAATTCTAAAGGCCGAAAGAGTTCAGCTAACGAGTGAAACAAGGTGCTCAGAGATGCTACGCACAAAGAGCAAGCAATTTTAGTGTATTGTAGTTAAAAAATTTGGTTTTGCTTCAGAATTGGATACATGTTTGTTTGCCTTAGTTAAAGGTGTGTGTGTGTGTGTGTGTGTGTGTGTGTGTGTGTGTGTGTGTGTGTGTGTGTGTGTGTGTGTGTGTGTGTGTGTGTGTGTGTGTGTGTGTGTGTGTGTGTGTGTGTGTGTGTGTGTGTGTGTGTGTGTGTGTGTGTGTGTGTGTGTGTCCTCTAGGTGATTCAGTGGTGCACCCATCACAAAGATGACCCTCCCCCACCCGAGGACGATGAGAACAAGGAGAAGAGGACAGATGACATTCCTGTGTGGGACCAGGAGTTCCTCAAAGTCGACCAGGGCACCTTATTTGAACTCATCCTGGTAAATACACATACGTTATATCGCATTTACATAACATTGACCTACTTTAATTTCTAAAAGCGTGACACCTACCTGAACTGCAACCATTACGTACAAACCAAATCCCAAGCTCAAGTTCTGTGTGGAACCCAAAGACAAATGGGAACAACTCTAAAATGAATACAGTTAACATGAGGAGTTTTTCTCAGTTTGTGTCATCATCTCTTCTCTTTCAGTGCCGCTTATTTTGTCATCTACTTTTAAAGTTGAATGTGTATATTTCTTTTATGATCTCCGTAAACTGTGGTCTGTTTAACTCATGTACTACTGGAGCAGAACACAGAGTTTGCATTTTGTTCACAGATATCTACAATTAGTTTACCCGGAAGATGGTTGATTTGAAAAGATTGTTTTCAAGGGCGAAAAAATCCTGGGAGTAATATTGTGAAAGTAAAGGAGGCACAACACGCAGAGGGTAACCGAAGGAGCGATTTGGAAATAGGTGTTGGAACAGCTCCTGTCTTCCAAGAAGTGAAACACAAATTGCGGTGTCAGTCACTTGAGTTGACTGAATGTGTTTACATGTACAAAGTCAGAGGACACTGACAAGGCAGGCGTGTTGCAGTAGCTCAGCGAGTGCTTCTATGTCATATGAAAATGAATTCAAGGCAACCAAATATGGTGTAGCTGTTACTGTAGAGCTGCTTGAAGTCCGTACATTTTATAGAACTAACCCCTTGTTCCTAAAAATGTACGAGTGAGCCCGTGTGAGAATACAGCTGGAAAATGTCCGGAGAACTCACAGCGAGCGAGTGGGCGTGTTGACGTCTTTATCGGAATGATCACAACGTCCCGCCACCTGCACGCTCTGCAGATGAAACAGAATGTAACGGATAGTTTCCTGTTTGCGTGAACGCGTCTGACTCGGGACAATCTCCTGCTGCGTTCATCTTACGGGAAAAGGGGCCCGGACATTTACCCGAGTTCATGTCTGAAAACAGTTAGTGTAAAGTTCAAGAGGTTAAAGACCCTTTTCACGGTAACCATTTTGACATGAAATATTAAGTTAACAGAGGTGTTTTGCCCTAATTAAGGCTCTGCACCCTAAATAAAACAATATGTTCCATATCACGTTTTTTCTTCTTCCTGCTATTCCATGTCACACACTGCTGTGAAAAAGATCTGTCAGGGGATGTGAGTTTACTGAACTGCTGTTAAAGTGGGACTCATGTGGAGACACCTCTAGTTACCGGTGGTAACACCAAATACCTTTTAATATTTGAGCTCAGAGAATTCTGAGGGAAGCACAACAAGATTATTTTGTTGATATAAAGTCAGACAAAAAGTGGACTTATTTTCATCGTGCATCGTTTTCATTCATGCGTACATAATGACACGGTGAAAGGAGTCGTTCACGGATCAAACTGTGAAAAAATACCCATCATAATTTTTTCTTTTTGAAGCATTATTTATGAAGGATGGACAGTAAGTTCTAATCTCACTGATGAATGGCATTCCTGTGTCTGTTTCATTATAAAACTCAACTTCTGTTTTGTCAGTCAAAGGCTCTTAATTTGAAACTACAGCAGTAGGAAATGTTCGGTTTGCATTAGCAGCAAACCGAGAATCCATCGGCTATCGTGTGGCAACCGGTCGGCAGTCAGCATTGTGTCTGTTTTTCACCTGGTTGAGGTCCGATCACAAGCTCCACCTCCAGACGTGGTCTGGCCGATCTGAGCGCACGCTGATCCCAATGCATTCTGTGAACATTCAGACCTACATGAATGTTTTTTTTCCTTATCTAGCTTACTGCGTTGTAGTTCCTTATGTGAATCCAAAACAAAATAACCTCTGCTGGTTGTGAATAAACCTCTTATTGTTTTATATCTTCTATGAAATGTCAAGGCGTCAGCCCCCTGTAACCCTCGTGTCACTACCGCCCTCCTCTTCATCTCTGACACTGTTGTCTTTTCTGTTTAGGCTGCCAACTACTTGGACATTAAAGGCCTGTTAGATGTCACTTGCAAGACGGTGGCCAACATGATCAAAGGCAAAACCCCTGAGGAGATCAGGAAGACTTTCAACATCAAAAATGATTTCACAGAGGAGGAGGAAGCTCAGGTAATTATTCAATCTGTCATCTGTCTGTCAGGAAACAAACCAACAGGTCTCATTCACACTACCAGTCGAACACACTGTAATTTCTCAGTGTACTCTGAAACTTCGGCACAGAAGCTCCTACAACAGCTTGATGAGGCTAAAGTCCGGAGACTGTGCTGCTCTTCCATCATGTGAATCCGCCACCATCTAGTTGTAATTCTTTTGTTCTTGGTCATTATCTTGCAGTGGGCTGAGTCTACTACACTAGAACGTAGTAACAGTTTATTCCAGAACTGCTTTTGTGCAGACAGAAGGTTTGAAAGTCATCCACAAAATGTGGGACATCTGTAGGGCTTGTTTGCATTAACTGAAAACGTTTTAAGGAAAGTTGACACAATTTTTTAATCCTGAAAAAGGCCCATTTTCTATGAAATGTAAATGATTTGTTTTTAGTAGCTAAAACTTTTGTTTTTTAAACTGGACCTTTAAAAACGTATGCCTGGTAGTGTGATGGTGCTTTCAGAACAAAAGTGAAGCAAACTTTTGTGCATGTTTGGTTGCATAAAAATTCAGTGCAATGACGTATAGACACGATTTCCCTTCACCTGCCTGAGTTGTAATGTTTGAACTCGATTGCGTGACGCAAAAGCCAGTCAGCCTTGAGATTCTCTCGATGTCATAGACGTCAACGTCGGGAAGAGAACACATGACGTGAAAATTAGCTTCACATTTCCCCTGAAGGCATACGTTACAAGAAATCAAACACTTGGTGTCACATTTTTGACAGCTGTTGAGACTCACCACGCTTGTCCCTGCTCTCGTCCGCAGGTACGCAAAGAGAACCAGTGGTGTGAAGAGAAGTAAAGGGAAGATCCTGCCAACACTACCACACGGAAAAGGATTGTCTCTGCTAACTGGTTGCACTGGCGTTGTTCATACTTGTTAATATTTACATTTAGTATATTTAAAGCCACATGACCGCCCCCCCCAACCCTCATCCTTGTCCCTTTCCTCAATTTCTGTATACCAATAGCATGGCCATTTTAACTTGCTTGTGTGGTGTTATTAATTTAAGTAAAGAAGCTCTTTCTGTTTCCACACACTCATGTTGTGAATTCTCATTAAAATAGTTCTGGTATCATGGCTTTATACCCCTAAAGATTAGAAGACAATTCCTTTCATAGTTTCCCTTTTATCAATTGCTATGGTCGTCTTTTTTACTGGACATGTTTGTTTTTCTTTTAGGTTAATTGATTAAATAAAATGGCTTTTTTTGACAATGGAAATTGAAGAGTGAATGTTGTTTTTTGCCCTGTGAAAGCATGTTGACAGAGGAAGGTAATGGGGGAAGATCGGTGGAAAGGTTTCATTTTTTCTTCTTCTTTGCAAAACGTCCCTTGGACTTGAAGTACTCGTGTGTTAGGTGACTCATTCCTAGTTCATTTTGTTTTGAATAGGAAACTTCTCCGATGAGCTATGACGCTTTGGAGATTGGTCAAAGAACTGAAGGAGTAAATAAATTGTAAAAAGGCCGGTGTCTGTCATGTTTGTTGTGAAGGTACCAGGAGGCGTCACGTCTCACTCCTAACCATTCTTGTTTAAATGAAAGTGGACGAGATATTCAAAACACTTTTAATACAGCAAACAAAAAAACAAGTAATACATCAGAGGCGTTCGAGGCATGAAAAAAATACAGAGGACATGTTTGAGGCGTTTGCACCGTTGACATCCACGCATCCTCAAATCCAAATGAGCCATTTCTAGCACAAGAGCTCTCTGCTCTGCAGGAAAACATTTTTGCTGTACAAAAAAACTGAGCTGTGTCTGAGGCTGCAAGCAGAACATAACATTAAAGCCTTTTTTCCTCGTTAACGTTGGAACATGCACAGGTCGAGGACGTTAGATATCGATTGAATGCTGCTGCAGTAACACAACCAAAAGTTAAACTCTGCACATAAGGACAAACACAAAAATGTATTGCTTTAAGAAACGGTGGAATCTAAGTTTGTTTTTTGTTTTTTTTGTTATTTCACTTTTTCTTTTTTTTACATAAAAACATATAAAAGTTTAATTATAATAGGGAATTCCAACATTTAAAAAAAACTTTACAACACTGCAATATATAATAGTACCCATTTGGTCTCAGATTAGTTCATGGAGCTGCAAAAATATTCAAAGGAAAACTGCCTTTCTTCTAGGGTTTCCCCACCAGCAAAACATTTGACCTTTAAAAAAATATGTATACAAAAACAAATGTAAGGATTGACAGCCTAAAAGTGCCTAAAATATTTTTTTTGTGTGTGTCAAAGGAGCTGCACAGGAAATGTTTGGAATTGAAACTGAAGTCTTTACGTCTTAAAAAAGAAAGAAAATGGCAGCTGTAAAAGTGAATGTGAGGTTCTGCTGGTCAGGCTGGCTGGTTGTTGGTCTCTGCTCCTCCTCTCACAGATTCAATGGTTTGGTCTCAGTAACTGTGGTGGATGATGGGTAACATGTCAAAGTGATGGTGATGTGACGCGGAGGAGAAACACTGAGTCTCCTCTCATGTCGAGGCCAAATTAGCTGTGGTTCACTGGATTAAGAGCTCATTTGTGCAACATTTGATGGTCGTGGTTGAGGGCAAAGCAAAGGCGCCGCTGTAAAACTAACAACCAAAACAAGTGTCATGGGGTGGACCGGTTTTTTTGTAAAAAAAAAAAGAGGCAGATCTGCTCTCAAGGTAAAACGAATCACTTCAGCAGCAGATGGAGCCAGAGAACCACTTGGTTTTTGTTTGTTTCCAGATGAATTCTGCCTCTGTCCAAGTGGAGCAGGTGGGATTCAGAGGCCGGACCGTCCCGACTGAGTCGAATGACACAGTTCACTCTCAAGGGCAAATACAACTTCTGAAGGCTGCTGGCGTTCAACTTGCGAATTAATCATTTTGTCGAGTTCAATTGTTGTCGTGTAACCAAATTGATGATGAATAAAAATGTATAGTATCAACTGTGATGAACAACTGGTAAATGTATGTGCACGCCGAACAGCCACAAGATTAAAAACCACCTGTTTGAATTTGTTCTATGTCTCTTCCAGGCTGGTAACAGTTCACCTCCTGCTGTGAGCCTCACATCTGGTAAACACGAGAGGCTTGTGTTATTTCCAGTCTTTCCTGAATGCTTGGTTGGAGAACTGGCCTTTTGAGAAGCACTAAGCCTTGTGGACCTGTTGTGATGTACTTGGCCCAGAAACTAAGACGTTGGTGGAGAAAACCAGCCTTTGAGCTCGCATGTGGAGCCGTGGGACGATCCATCAGGGCAGATCCGGGATGAGGACGCACCATCCTGCCAACGTCGGCCTCTGTTTTTTTCTTTGCTCTGACTAAAGGTAAGGGATGAATGTGAAAATGAAGCTCAAGGTGATCTTGATAGCTCTTTGGGGGCAGGGGGGAGCTGAGGGGACGAGGGTCAGGGATGTAAGCGGACCGGAGTGATCACTAAGTCTCTGTTAGCACTTTGAGAGAAAGTCCCGCGGCCTTGGCAGCAGACAGCGCCGCCGTCGAGCCGTGCGTCTGCTTCAGTTCCGGATGTGTGTGTTTGGCCGCGGGCTGCCGGACTTGGCCGTGCTTGCCGGCCGGCTGCTCCGGGGGTGAGTGTGAGTGTGAGCGCGTGTGCGTTGGCGGAGACAAGGGGAGGCGCGTTGACGGGGAGGCGGGCGTCGGGGAGCAGCCCGGGGAGGAGGAGGGGTGCTGGTGGTGCTGGCGCTGGTAGAGAGGGTGGCGTGGGGGGGACGAGGAGGGGGGAGAGTCTATAGCACTTAAATCTGAAGAAGATGGGCTGGGGCAGCCTCCTCCTTGAAGGTAGCGAATGCACTTCTTTTTCCTCCTAGGGACAGTCAGAGAGAGTTATCTGTGAATAAAGTGTGGATGGTAAACGTCAGCAGGCGTCAGTGGAGATGCATCACTCACGCTGAGGTCAATGAAACAGGGAGACACACTGAACAGATCATAACGAACAACACACAATGTACTCGTGTTCTGTCTATGAACGAGAATTTCCCTAACACCACAAATAACCTTTTTAAATTTAATTAGAGAATCTTGATTAATAAACTTGCTATTGTTCCAAATTAGTCCACTTCTAAGTTGCTTAAAAGTAACGTAACACTATATTTAAATCAGTATCTTTGTTTTTAAGGTCGAAAAGACTGATCGAAAGAGAGCGAGAGAGAGAGAGAGCGCAAGAGAGAGAGAGAGAGAGAGAGAGAGAGAGAGAGAGAGAGAGAGAGTCAGGCTAGCCCTCTTCCTCTATTTGCAGTCTTTATGCTAAGCTAAGCTAATGGTCTCCACGCAGTGTAGCTCCAAAGCCAAGGCAAAGGCCAATCATGGCATTGATCCTTTCATCACACTATTGGCAAGAAAGAAAATAATAAGCATATTTTCCAAACGATTCCACTTAAAGACGTATTTTTTTTTTTGTTGGTTAATGCAAATATCACTGTATATGGATACATACTTCATTTTTTTTATACTATTCAGCTTTATAATCAGTATAATTAAGATGCTAAAAAAGTATTTTTATGTAGTACTATTAGCAGCAATAATGAACTCTTTAAAAAAAAAAGCCTCATGGGGTTGACAAAGTGTCCTTAAAACTATAAGCACCACAAAATACTATTTATAATCTTTGAAGGTTTTTTTCTTCTCCGCCTCAGGTTCACTTCACCAACACACACACGCACGAACACACACACGCACTGCACTGTGTCTGAAATGCAAACAGCAGTGACGTGCTGTGCTCAGCGAGGTGTTGTACTTTAAAGCAGAACTCGGTGTAACACTGAGCCCAGCATCAAAGCCGTTAGCAGAGATCCCATGATCATTACCAGAATATGATTATGAGTCACCAGGTTGAACCGCAGGGGAAGAGGCGCTGGGCCATATTTAGAGCGGCCGGGAGGGAGAGCGGGACGACGGGTGCAACAGAAAGTGATTTCTAAATGTTAGAGTTCACCATCAAAAGGCGCCCGTCACCACATCGCATGAATGGAGAAAGTTGAAAGCAGATGGGCATGAGAATGCCGCTGAAATGCAAAGCTGCAGGGAGTGTGTGTGTGTGTGTGTGTGTGTGTGTGTGTGCGTTGAGCTGTGGTGATAAGGATTTGCTCTAACCACATTCACTCCCCTTTGTTCTCTCAAACCGAAAGACAGACGCACACACACGCGCGCACAAATTTCCATGACGTGACGCTGGGGAACACGATGGGGTTGCTGCTGCAGTGCTGTTGTGGTGGTAGAAGCTTTTTTTTCTTCTTTTTTCGGCAGAACCACACAGATTCCTGACTCCTGCAGCGAAGCGGTCGACTGTCGTCTACTGTAAAGTCCTGCTGTGACTAGAACAGAGCTCACGTCTGATGTACCATTGTTACCATTGTTTCTGCTTTATTACAGAGTAAAGGGAAATGGGATTGTTGCAATTTTGAGAAAAGGTCAGGGAGTGTTCAAAGAATATTGACTTACTTAGCTCACAATTACTTTTTTTTAAATTTATACTGAATTAGAGGTTCAGCTACTATAACTTTAATATAAGAGGTGAAATATTATGTGCACATTGGCATTGATTGCTGATTATAGTCAGATCTGAATTTATCCGCTGCAATGTACATTTGAAGGTTTTTCTTCATAGGGATGTCTGACTTCTGGGGCCTTCAAATTCATGTGAGTTCATAAATCTCTCGAAAAATGGAACCAGGAACCAAATTAAATAATAGCGCAGTGTTGATTTCTGTTCTGTAATAAACAAGGGGAAAATGATCAGAATGGAAGAGAATATATTTGAACTACTCTGACCAGTACTCTGGTCAGATTTTTGAGTTCCAGGTGACCTTTTTTTTTTTGAGCGGTATTTCCCTTTAACCACATTAACTTCACGTATCCTCTCCATGACGCGTTGCATTGAAACAACGCTGCAAAATCCAAACCATTTGACCCTTTATGACGAGACACTGTAAGAACAATGAAACGGGAGAAGTTTATGTTTTTTGTTAACAGCAAATACGTATAAATCTGGGGTCTTTTGTTTTTTTTTTCATCCGAAATACCTCGCTCACAGTCAGAGTTGACGTTTCTGGACTTGACTAGTTGACTGATCCAGGAAAGTAATCCTGACAGAAAATCCTTGGTAATGAGAAGCCTGATGCTACGGCCTTAAAGAGCAGGAGGAGTGGGTTCATGTTTGGGATGTTTGAAAACTTTTTGTCTATGGTGAATTAATTGTATTACCATACATGTTTTTCCCATTTACATATTGGTAAATGGGAAAAACAAGCCCTTTTTTTTACCACGGCCCCTGGTCTGGGTACAATCTTCAGACCAAGATCAAATATGAAGCCCTTGATGTTGCCCAGTGCTGTGTTTTCAAATTATATGATTTTTGCATTTATTGTTGTTACTGTGTTGTGTGTATGATGCGGCTTACTGAATCTGTCTAGGGTAAAAAATGTCAATGTGGCTTCCTAGTTAAATAAAGGTTGTGTGTATTTGTGGATATAATGGTTCATGAGTAAAGTTAGTCACATGCAGACGTGCAGAGCTCAGGCTGCGTTTGCAAACATTTTCTGGAGGCGGAGCTGGTCTTCAGGCTTCGATACTGTCATCGGCTTGGTGGGAGGAGCTTAGACACTAATGTAAAGTAAGAGTTAAAATGATAAACTTGCTGTAACAGTGGCTACTGGGTACCAAAAAGGTTTGTATACTATACTTCAATAACGGAAGATTTATCAATATTCGTCCGCATCATTCAGACTCACGATCACATTATCACGGCCTCCAGAGCAGCTCTGCCTTTCGCAAAACGTTTGAATAACTAAAGACATCACCGGACAGAGATGATGCACTGATGAGGATGCAGGGTTAGATGGGAGGAGAGACGTGGAGTCTGTTGGGCGTCGGCAGCAGCAGCAGCAGCAGCGGCAGCAGCGGCATGGTGCTATGGAAGTGGATGGGCATGGATGTTTGGTACACACCTGCAAGGACCGCACCAGTCCGTTTGTTGGTTGAGGCCGAAGCGAGCCCGGCATTTCTTAGGAGAGCCCGGGTCTGAGCACAGCACACAGCATGCACAAAACAAGGAGGGAGGGAAAAAAACGAAGGTAGAGAGGAGCAGGAGAAGAAGAAGAAGAAGAGGGAAAAGGTTAGAGAGCGAGGGCAGAGAGAAGGAAAGGAAGAAGGAGACACGAGAGCTGGTCAGGGCAGGGGAAAGCACTGACAGTCAGTGGGCAAGTCCAGTTCAGAGAGAGCCGTCAAGTTTAACTGTTAGTAGCTGGTTTCAGCATCAACAACCACCAAGAATAACCACCCGACACAGACGTGACTTCACAAAAAGTATGTCAGTCGTCCTGGAAACGGGCTGTTGAGGCAGATGGACCCAGAGAGGACACTCTGTTAGTACGGGGTTTTACAAGGCCTCATAAACTGCTCCGCCTAAATCCAGTAACACGCTCGCCTACGTTCCTGTCTGATGCTGGAGCCGGACTCGATGCCTATCAGATGTCAAGGTGAAAATCTCGAGCTGTTTTCAACAAGGATTATTTTATCAGCTGTCTTCTTTTAAACATTTTTATCGGAGCACAGCGTTAGTTATGGTCGAGCACTTGCACTGACAACGACTAACATCTATATCTTTTTTTACCATCTCTTATATGAAATGTGTGTATACTGTGTCTAATTGTTCTTCAAAGTTATATTTTACAATATTCTATTTTAGTTGATTCTATTCTAATTCAAACCTGTACTCACTCTGTCTCTGGGCTACTGTAATACCTGAATTTCCACCATGGGGATCAATAAAGGATTATCTTATTTTATCTTATTAGTCCTGCATGCAATAGTACAAGTTCCTATTTTCTCACTTTGGATACTTTTTGCTAATGTTTCTTGCTGCTGCAGCATTAGCACGAACACTCATGTACAGTATGTGATCTACTGGGGACACATGGGTTTTCACATCCATGAGAAAATATTTGTGACTGGAGGAAACGGGGGGGGGGGAAACTGCCGTGACGTCCGACTGACATTTCAAACGTGAAGCAGCTGAAATAAGGACAAACCTTCGTGCGCCAGAGATTGAAATGTTTGCAATTTAGGTTGAGTGGAAAGCGAAGCAAGAGTGGGTGGGTGGTTTGACGTTAGAGGCACATCCTGCCTCAAAGACCGTTGAGCTACAGAGCGCCAACGCAGGCTCAAGCTTCACTGAATTCTCTCAAATACTGCAGTCGACTCGGGCTGTTTGTTTCCTCGCACTGAAAAACATGGAGTCATGGTTTCCAACGAGAGAGAGGAGAGTTTTGGTATCGGGTGTTTACCTGTGTTGGAGTCCTGCTGCTTCTCCCTTTTTCTCCTCTTCTTCTTGCCCTGTTGAAAAAAAGAAGAAAAAAAACATAAAACCACGTGAGTCGGGCTCAGCTGCTGAAATGACTGGAGTTGTATGTAAATTCATCATCAGGCCTGGAAAAATTTAGAGCAGATACGGCTGATATATCCGGTTCCTCTGGTCTGTCTCAAGCAGGAACATTAAGTTTGGTTTAAAACTATCGTTCGGTCCTCGTTAAAATAGTGGGATTGTGCATGTGGGAGTCTCTGCATTGCAAATATCTGGATTCCTCTTAACTTTTCTCCCCAAGCTTGACACGTCACTACTATGTGAATTCTCCCGTTGAGTGATGAGCGATGCTAAAAGTGACTGGTCATGATAACGCCTGGTCCCAAACAGAAACCTGCGCTGCATGAAAAGCGGCTGTTTCTCATGGGACACGTAAATCTACAGAGGTGCAAAGTTAAGAGCAGAAAACAGGCAACCGTCTTCCACACTTTACAAAAGCAAGGGGGGAAAAAAGCAAAGAAAGATAAAGAAAAACAAACAAAAGAGAAAATACTTTGCGTTACAATGCTCATTGTAAAACACAATTCATGCAAAGAAAACGATGCGATCGGAGTCTCTAAAAGAAATGAGGCTCCTGGATCACCCTAGACTCAAAACTCTTGTTTTCATGTCTGATTGTCTCCGGGCTGATTGTAGTGTTGTGATAAACATCGGAGCTGTTCACACAGACCCAGTGATGGCGAAGCGAGGCCTCGTGTTTGGGTGCGATGGAGGATGTGGGTAGAGAAATCTGCTGCCTCTGCGTCAGTGTCTGCCCTCCTCAGCTCGCTGTCTATGTGGTTACAACAACCCAAACTGCACCTTTCTGAAGCTTTTCTTTCTGTGGGCATGTGTGTGTGTGTGTGCGTAGACTAGGTGTGGGTTTCTGTAGTGAGTCGGAGGAGAGACCCTCCACAGCTGCGGGGGCGATGTGTGGAACTTTGCTTCTTGTTTTGCTAGTAGGTCCAATGTTTTTTCTGGGTTTTTGTGTTTTTTCAACCTCAGAGATGGGGAGTGAGGAGGTTTCATCGAATAGAGCAGAATATTTCAAGCACAGGCTAGATTACCTGCATGCTCTTATATATATATATATATATATGTGTATGTATGTTGTCATCACATTGCTGTACATATATGTTGCCAGCAGACTGTGCACCTAAAAAGTGCATTTAAAAAAACCCCAAAATGTTTAATGTTTGTGAATAATTGGTTCACTCTGGCTGCTGCTGAATCTTTGCAAAATTAACATTATCATAATAAAAAAAAACATGCAGAATGAAGTTGCCTGCCCAATGCCGGACATACAAGAAAACACTGTACTTTCCCAGGAAGTCACCAAGTGATGATTTTGTTTAGTTATAAGTTGTTGCATTTGCCAATATGATCTAAGCAAACACAATCCTGAGGGTTATACTGTGCTCAAAGCTCCATGCACACAGCAGCAGCAGCTCCTCCACCTGCAGGCTGATCTCTCTACTAGAGCGCTGCTGGCTTATAACATATTATAAACCAGGGTGTTTTTTGGAAGAGTGGCCTCAGAAATAACTCTCCACGGACAGGGTCAGGGACTTTTCATTTGAAATGTGTGCTCAAAAGAATGACATTGGAACTGAAACAGTGTCCACGTTGTCGTGACGTGACGCACTCGGACGTGTTATTAGTAACCACAGCCCGAGCAAAGTGTAACCACGACTCGCGTGCCATGCCTGCCCGTGAAGAGTTCAGCTCAGTCAGCTACAGAGACACAAGACAGCGCAGCAGAGGAAAGCGTTCACAGGTTACCACTCTGCCAGATGTGTCTACTGTGACTAAGAAGCAGCCTGTGTTAGAACCAAAGCTTTCTATTCACCGGACTATGACACACTCAGGATTTATAGAAAAAAATTGAATGACTGCTGGATCACTACTGAGTGCTGTATAATCACACCACGTGTTATTGTTGTGTAGCAATAATGATAAGAATTAAGGGTGCTGTGTTTTAAAAGGGATGCCCACAAAAATAAAAACATAAATAGAGGAAAAACCAAGGCAGTGAGGCAGTGAGGCCAGCCATGCGGCCCTGTTCTCTGTTAGTCGAGCAAAACGGGTCGATTTATACCTCTGTGTGATTCAGTGATTAACAGATTAAACCATGTAGTCATCATAACCAACGTGCAACACTGAGTGAAATGTATCCACAACAGACCGGTCGTACTTTCTCTCTGCAGCTGCCGTTGCTTATGTGTTGCGTGTCAGGCTAGTGTGTGTGTGAGTCATTAAGATTTTTTTTTTTTTTTTAAGAAGAGGGTGCATGCAAACTTTGCACAGGAGTACCCACAAACCCCTTTCATGCAGCCCTTCACATTCTCATTTTATTCCACCACAGAGGCATAAATCCACCATAAGATGTGTCCCTACCCAATCAGCTTTACTCTTTTCCCCTGCGACCCCGCTAAGGCCCGCCTCCTGCAAGAGTTCAACAGCAAACTGACAAATGAGAGGCACACAGCAGCCCAGATACAGCAACATCCCCAAAACATCAAGACTAACATGCATGCAACCACACAGTTTTTATTTAGTCTGAGAAATTTGTTTAATAAATCCATGCCACAAAAGTGCGTCGTTATGTTATGCTTTATGACCTTTGACTTACAGGTATTGGAGACAATAATTATGCAAGTTGTTGAGCCTGTAGCCCATAGGTGAAGTAAATGTTCCTGTTTTGTTTTGTTCTTTTCAGAGCTTTTGACATTTAATAATTTCCTCAAATTCAGCTTTCTGCTTCTGTGACTTGTTTAATTTCTGTCTCAGTATTTGGGGAGTGAGCACGTCACTGCTAATGTAAAAAAATATTGGATATTATAACAATCCATCAAAGTAGAAATAACTCTCATTGCCTTCTTTCTTTATTTCACATGAAAACAATGGATTTTTAAGCAGCACAAGCACTGTAAAACACACTAAATTAATTTTTATTTATTATTTTGTGGGATATTTTCTTCACATTTTAATCTTTACTTTTTATTGTTCGGAGTGTTTCTTTTACTGAGCCTTGTTTACTGTAAACTGCGGCGAATCAGTGTAAAAGGAAAACAATGCTCTATGACCTTTATTGGATAAGCAATGTAATAAAAACCTTTAGGCTAAATGTATTTAGTTTATGATTTAATGATCTTTACATCGAAATAACGACTAAAACACACACATTTTTAATTAGCAATAATTGTAAGGTCATGCGACAAAATGTTAGATTATCTACTCTAGAGACGGTTCCCATGACAACAAAGAATAAAATTCATGACATTTTCACAACTTTGCTTTTGGAAGTATGAGAGCCTTCTCGAACTGAATCTTTTACATATGCCTTGGTCTTGTTTTTTTTTAAAAAAGATCTCTTATCTTGTGGATTTACACAGACGTAGTTTTAACAACAAATGGAAAGATTCAATGAGGAGGAAGAGGAGAAGAGTGGAGTAGGAAGAGGAGGGGAGTCCTTACGTAGTTGTCTCGGGCAGACCAGGTCGGGTAGAGCTGCATGTGGAGTTGTCTCTCCTTTCTGGCCAACTCGTAGTACTTGGCCTGTTCCTCCCGGGTCAGCGCATGCCACTGGACA
Source organism: Scophthalmus maximus (assembly GCF_022379125.1). Classification (NCBI taxonomy): domain Eukaryota; kingdom Metazoa; phylum Chordata; class Actinopteri; order Pleuronectiformes; family Scophthalmidae; genus Scophthalmus; species Scophthalmus maximus. Next base: position 18,298,435 of record NC_061516.1, read on the forward strand.
CGGACACACACGCACACACGCACACACGCGCGCACACACACACACACACACACACACACACACACACACACACACACACACACACACACACACACACACACAAAACAAAACAAAAACATAGAGTGAGGTGTAATCTTCGTATTTACCAATCATCACACATTAGGACGTTACCTATAGTCTATTAAACTGTGTTATAAACCAGTCTCTGGTCTCGAGACTCCAAAAAACTAATCACACTAAAATATCTTATTTTAGATTCTTCAAACATATCAGAGGTTAGAAAGGAATGGAGAAAATATATAAGATAAATGAATAAAAAACTATGAAGACTTTGACAGAGATCGTTAAGGTGCCATGACAGTCACCCTTGGCTGCAAATCAATGCTGAGGGACGAGCTTTTTTCTGCCGGGCGTAATTGTATGATACAGTATGATCTGCACCTGAACTGAAACAAATGTTATCACACACACAAAAATCTTCAGGAATCCTGGTCCCACCATTCTGGGTCGTATAATCTCAGTAGCACCAGCGTGTGAGGGGAACTGAGTTCACATAACCACGGTCGTCTTATGTTCTTCATGTGTGAAATTACAGACTGACCTGGAAACAGGGTTTGTCTCAGTTTAGTTGTGTGTGTTTGCTTCGCTCACCCTCCGCCCCAGAATCTGGTTGATGGCAGCGCTCTCCTTTAACGTGCACTCTGCAATGACCTTTGCCCTCATCTCCTTCATGTAGAGCATGAAGGCGTTCAGGGGTTTCTTGATGACTGGCTTCTTGGGCTCCTTCTCCCTCTTTGGCTCCACGTGCTGCTTCCTGGAGGGGGGGGGGGGGGGCAAGGACGGGGTGAGTAATCATAATCTGTTTGTTTTTTCTCGTTTGGTTTGGCAATTTGGGTAAAGAATTACACATGGTGTGTCGCTCACACACAAAGGAGGCTACATTCAACTCAAGACAACACAGACATCTTAACTAATCATCAATCATCGATCCATCCATAAATAGATTTGAGTGTTGGGTTTGAATATTTTACTTCTTAATGTTAAGACTATTTTTAATTCTCATTAAATGCAGCTATAACACAGCGTCACAGGGACAACGGTCAACTGGGGATATGATGTGAGCGAACAAGCACAGACAATACTTACATATACATGCCCCTGTCATACTGATCGTGCTCCTGTTTGCCTGTAGGGGGCACTATGGCCGGGTGGGGGATCCCTGTAGGATGCATGCCTGATGGGCCCAGCATCAGAGAGTGAGGGAACCTGGTAGAGGGAAAATAAAGAGAGAAAGAGGAGAGAAGGGTGGAGGAAGACAGACAAACAGAGAGACAGACAGGAGAAGGACAAAAAAAACAAAAAAAACTTTAGCTCAGATAAATGTATTGGGTCGACGGGGGACAACGGGGACAGTGAGTGTCGAAGCGAGAGCGAGAGATTTGCTAAGCAATGAGCTTGGAAGCAGGAAAAGCATCTTGGTTGATCATGTTTATGCTCAGGGGTGATCGTGTGTCAGCCCGGTGTGTGAGGGGGGAGTTGTTCTGTTGTGTCCACAATGGTTGGAATGTGTGTTACTGAAGACAGGATTCAGGTCGGATTGACGTAGAAACTCTTCAAAAAGCTAAAAAGTGGAGAAAAAAACAGTGCATCTAATGGCTGGTGTTAAGCAAGAGATGTAAGCATGTGTCGCCACTAGAGGGCGTCCTACCCTTACTGAGTGAGGTGCTGGGAAAATAGTCCCTCACAACTTGTCTGGTTAAATCTGAATGAGTGCATCTTAGTTGTCTATAAGAGTTTCACCTTCTATGGTGTAATCCAACTCTGTTACTTTAGATTAAAAAAAACTAATTTTGCAAACCAGGTTGTTTCAACCTAGTATAGGTTAAAGGTTGTGTGATCAACAATCACCACCCACCCAGGAAAATCAATGAATAATAGGAAAGATTTGTTATCCAGTTTCTCATTTTGGATAAGTACATTTGGATTGGCCTTCAAGTTTTTTATGATTATCTAAGGTCTAAAAGAACCCAACCCATATGGCAGATACAGGTCTAAAACAAACTAAACTCCGCATGACTGAGGCCTAGTGTCAGGAACCCGGCAGATAACCTGACAAACAGGCAAAGCACCGTGGCGTCATCTGGTGAACAGGGGTCCAGGTTCAAATTAGAGCCGTAGCTTAAGCAAATATAGAAAACAACTGAAGATCTGGCTGTACAATATGAAGACACTGTGGCTCCCTCAGAGTCACAGCAGGGTCACAAGGCTCATACTAAAATACTATATATTATACAAAAAAAATAGAAAAGACATAAAAGGCAGCGTTAGCAAGGAAAAAGCAGCGAATGCCCTGATGGTCCTCTATGTGGAAAAGAGTGTGTGTTTCTGTGTGTGTGCATGTGCGCGTCATCATCCTTTTGTAGTCTGCAGCAGCGATTGGCTCGGCTCGGCGAAACATTGAACTCGTCCTGTTTATGGCACACTGGCTCGAATGGGACTTTTATGAAAGCCGAACCCGAGTTTGCCATGGTGAATGGAAAACTCCTGCTAAGGCATTTAAAAAAAAAAAGTGCTATAAACAGGAGTTGATGATGCAAAGCGTTGTTGCTCGTCTTTTTTTGTTTGTTGGTTTGTTTGTCTTTTTCTCTCTCTGGGCTCGGTCCAACCAGCCGGCTACGGTACCTGGAGTAGGAGGAGGCGCTGGGGAGGTTGGAGGAGTAGGGTTGCCTGAATCCACAGGGGGACAGGCCAGGATAGACCGGCTGGCCCTGCCTGCCACATCACAGCAGAGAGGAGAGACGGCAACAGTTGGTGCCTTTTAGCTTTTTCTGGTCAGAGTGTGTTGATCCCTGACGGGATGTTTTTTTAGCCCTTTCTTTGGGTCAAATTAATTCTACCATAATATTAATGTAAAGTCATTGCATACGCTTATTGTGTTTTGAAAACCTGTTGAACAAACATTGGCTTCCTCCCAGTTACGTGGCTTGAATGAGCAGTTGTTTTCCCTTTTCACCCTTTTTTTTTTTTTTACCAAGTTCTGTTTCTTATTAGTTGTATTAAATATAAACACGTTTCTAGTTAAAAGAGAGGCCTCTGCACATTTTTGTGTTTGTGTGTACTGTATGTGTTAAGAAGATTTATTTGACAACAAATACATAAACTTCAGAACCAGTAAATTTGCGAAAGCCCCTTTCACACTGGCCAAAAAAACCCGTTTAGCTCCGCTCACACCCGGCGTTTTCTGCAGTGTGAAAACGTTTAATCGGAATTCAGCCCCGGGTCAAACGACTCTGCAATAGACCCGGGTAATAACCGGCATCGATGTGAACGTCACATCCGGGTGAACGCGCTCATTTGCGCGATGACGGAGGCGACGAAGGCTCGACTCCGATGACGGGTTCAGAACGGGGACCTTTATTTCAACCCTTCGGAGGACACACGCGGCCTCATCGGGCGGTCTCTCATTACACAGTGGCCATAGACTGTCGCTAACATGGACGATGTGCGGAACCATTCTCGCTGTGGCTGCAGCTAGGTACACAAACACAGCCCCAAACCTTCTTCTTCTCACACACACACACACACACACACTTCAAACCCCATAAAGATCCTGCTTAAAGGACCAGGCTCGGCTCGTAACACTGCGCTGAGTTTGTAAACTTAGAAAGAGTGACAGGTAATAGATCTAAGGTGACGTTGACCACCGGCTCACTGGAGACCATGCTTTCTGTTGTTTACTACACTGTTCTTCTTCTTTGTTTCGTGGCGCGCGCCGCTCTCTACCGCCGCTCTCTACCGCCACCTATGGCCGGTGCCCGTCACTACACGATCATCAGACCGTGGTCTGCTCGCAGTGTGAAAGTGGCCAAATGCCGATTGAACGCGGGTCGACCCGCGATTAAAAAACCCGGGTCTACACGGTAATTTTGGTGTGACAGAGGTATAATTCTTACGTAAAGCGAATCCTCATGCTTTTGAATGTCTATTTGATTTTTTTTGCCACTTCTGTGCCGCTGTGACGCTCAGTGATCCATCATGGAGAGTCTGGATCAGCACTGTTGACAGCTGTGTGTCAATACCTGGCTTACCAGAGCAGAAGCACACACACACTCTCACACACACTCTCACACACACTCTCACACACACACACACACACACACACACACACACACACACACACACACACACACACACACACACACCCATGGGGGGTCGAGGGTGGAGATTGGACCCTTTGATATGTAGAAAACCACACTTCTTCCTCCCGAGAGTCAATACAACCATCCCCCACTTCATCCTTATGTTTCAATGTATGCACACACATGCAACCCAAACCACATCTAGCATTTAAACCACCCTTACAGTCATCATCATGAACACCATCATCATCATCACCCCACATCTCATCCTCTTCCTCCTGACTGTATCCAGTCTTTAAGCCCCAGGGGGCAGCGCAGCACGCAAGAGTAAAGCCAAGCAGCAGAGGCCCTTGGCTGGGAAGAGATCCATCAAACACTGGGATCAGCTCTTGGAAGTTCATTCATGCTTTAATCCTGTTTTAACAGAGGTCACACAACAACACGGGTCAAGTGTTGATCAGATAAAGGCAGTTCAAACCAAGCGGCCCGGTCTGCTTTTGTTCTCGGCAGGAAGCTGCACACACACCAGGTCTCGGCATCTACAGATCCATCAGTCAATCAATCAAAGTGATTATTTTTTGGCCAGTAGCTTACAAAGAGCACACGTTCACTCCATCACACACGTCAACCACATCCAGTGTGTCACAGACAACATCGTCTAAGTTTCTGGTGACGCCATATTTAAACAGACAAAACGCCTCCCATGTGATAGGCATGGCTGGACAGAGGTATGCGGGGAATGTGATGAAAAGTGAAGTAAATCGCTCTGTCGTACTGGCCATTGCCTCGTGCATTCTTTCTTTGTCCCCGCAAACTGATAGGTTCAGCTTCAGCTAATCAGTTTGAAAATGCCAGTGAATAGCAGTAAAAAGGAAAAAGGCCTCCATGCTTTGTTTTCTACAGTTTATACTGACACTTAAAGGCCTCAACAATCCCTGGTCGACCCGGTTGCTTTCTTGCTCTTTGGGTTTATTCAAAGGACAAATAGGAAAAAATTTTACTACTTTGGAGCACAAAATGTGACCATAAAATGTGATTTTGGCTTCACTTTCCTACTCCTGAACAGCACTTAAACTCAATCTCTCAAATGACATTTTGGGCCATCCCAATCTTAAACCTCCCACATTCTTGCAATTTCAGCTGCTCAACGGAGGGGGACGGAGACATGAGCATAAGAACAATATATTCAGCAACAAAGGCCCAAAAAACTACGTTTTCTTGCTAAAACTCAACAGAACTGCTTGTCGGACAGTCAAATCGTTTCTGAAATCAACTCCCGCCACACCTTTGTGACACAGATATTGGGAGAGCAGTGTCCAACAATTTCTCTGTCTGAAACCAACTAGACGACATTCACACCCATGTCGTGCCGTGATCGGCCGGCGGGAGGCCACTTCTCGCGTGAACAACCGCACTATGAACGCTTTCCAGGAGGGACGGTGTGAAAATGTGTTATCCCCCACATTTAAACACAATAGTACCCCTCTCTATTTTATAGCTTTGCACTCCACCTTTGAGTCAATCACTCTCCCATCTACATAAGAGGCATAATAACATCCCTCTTCAGCCTTTGTTACACACTCTGTTTAATAATATAACATGTTTGTGAGACTCTTACTCCCACCACAGCATTGCAAAGCGACATCCTCACACACTGTCCTGGTCCGAGACATGGAGGTGGTCATGGAGGGACAGAATATGGAAGCGGGCTCATCAGAATCTCAAAACAACAGAAAACAACAGTTTGACATTTTCCTCATCCTCTTTCAACAAAGGAGTACACTTCAAGGGCCCAAAACAAGCAGATAATCTGGGTTAAAGGAGATTAGCTGTTAATAATACTTGTGAAAATCCACAGTGAATTGTTCTTGTCTAAAAAAGATAAATTGTCAGTAAATCACAGACTTGAGAATTGTCTCGGGACAGACTGCTCGTCCTCCAGAAACACGCAAAGTTTTAAGCCTCCGTTTCCAAATCTCCTTGACATTTGATGTAAGCCTTTAACTGTTCCTGCAGGGGATTTTGTCCAGGCACAGATACCGTAGGTTGTAATAAATGGATTTGTGTTGATTCATAAATCAACGGGAGTCTGACATTAGAAGTTCACAATCAACCAGCGTGACATCGTGAGCTCACAATCGACTCCGAAATGATGGAAACCATAAATGAAAGGACTGAATACGGAGCAGATGTTTGACGTCCCACACTGCAGAGTTTTCTACACCACCGCCGCCGCTGCTGCCGCTCTGTCCCTATGTGAAACCATCGTGAGAACTAAAGACACATAGGCCGAGAGCAGATTTACTGCTATCGACCAAAACATAAAGCAGCGGAGAAAAACCAACAGTTTCGGAGGTTTTGGAAAAGGCAGAATCTACCTGGAGCTTGCCAACATTTCCCAGAATCCACCACAGATTGAGGGCCACAGCAAGTCGCATATCATCCGGCTTTAAATCACATCAAGTAACTTTGTTAACGATTTGAAATTAGTCGGTTTATATACAGACTTGCTCGTACCTGGAGAGATACAATTTTAAGTTTTTGTTAACAGTGACTTTGTACTCACAACTATTTTTGGTTTTAAATGTTCACAATTGTCCACATTCCTTTTGTTGGGAGGAGAGGCCATGGGTTAAAGTAAGTGTCCACAACACGGAGGTTCACAAAGGTGGTTTCCATGACAGCGGAGCCTTGGGTTAGCCACTCACCAGGTGAGACAGTGATGTATGCATCACTGATCTAGGTCAGAGTGTGTTTGTGTGTGTGCATGTGTGTTTATGTAGTGCTCTGAAAAAGATGACGATGGAGACTATTTTGGGGAGAATGACGGCTTCATCAATCAATTTGAAAAGTTAATATGTGAAGGTTAATGGTTAGATTAGTTACAGGCTAATGATGAGAAACCTGTTAAAGAAAAAGCATGTTTGTGAGGCTGCAATTTAAGATCCTTTTTTATATATTGATTCTTTTCGCAATCAATTGGTTACATTTTTAGGCTCTGATGTATCAGACAATGATGAAGAATTCCTATCACAATTTTTTCCAAATGTGCAACGGAGACATCGAAGTTCTTTGTTTGGACACTGTCCATCCAAAACCCCAAGACGTTCAGTTTATTGTCATCAACAAACGCGCATTTAAATAAAAAAATTTTTTTTTATCTGAAGCATCTGTTAATGCATTTTTTAAAAATGTATTAAACTGCTGTGCAGTTATTTTCTTAAAATCTCATCACTCATCAGACAACTTTATTGTTTGCCAACTTTTTAAGAATTTCAGAACTAAATTTGTGGCAATCTCATAACGTCCTCACTTTCAATCTACTGTCACTTACTTATGCTCAACATTAGTGTATAGCCTCCCTTTAGGGCTGCTGCTTATTTGCATGATCAATTAAGCAGCTAAGTATTTCGTTCAGATTTTAACTTAAAATTTTAAATCTAAAACAAAGAAATTTTGCCATTAAAAAAAATAACTCAAATGATAAATCAGTTGCCAACTAACTGACTAGGTACCTGAATAGGGAATATTTTCAGCCCAACAACTGTGTGTTGCTTTAATGTTGAGGAATGAATGTGAGTTAGTACAAGGTCATTACAAGCACACAAAGAACTGTGTGAGTCACTTTGTGTGCAATTGTGTACAGCTGTGTGTGCGTGTGTGTGTGTGTGTGTGTGAGAGTGAGGGAGAGACTCACCAGCCCATGGAGGGAGTGATCTGGCCGACACCGCCTGGAGGAAGGGAGTAGTAGCCTGAGAGGTCCTGGGACTGGTGCCTGTGAACGCCTGGAGGACACACACACACACACACACACACACACACACAAACATATACATATGAACTGCATTGTCATGTCTCTCTTTTCTCTCTTGCAAATGGTCACTTATATTGTTAAATCACACACACACACACACACACACACACACACACACACACACACACACACACACACACACACACACACACACACACACACACACACACACACACACACACACACACACACAAACATATACATATGAACTGCATTGTCATGTCTCTCTTTTCTCTCTTGCAAATGGTCACTTATATTGTTAAATCACACACACACACACACACACACACACACACACACACACACACACACACACCATTCATTTTACACACACACACACAAGGTCGGGTCAGCGGCCCCTGGCCCCTGATTCCACTGGGCTATTAGTACTATTAGCTGTCTGGGAACCTAGTATTAAACACAAAGATGCTCTTTAAACAGGTCACACACTCCCATTCCCATCCTGTGACAGTGTGTGTGTGTATGAGCACTAGCAACTGTCACACTGTGTGTGAGCATTGACGGGACCCTCCACTGGGAGCCGATGTCGCCGGTCGGTTTCTCTGGTTTATTTTACACAAGTTAGGGGCCGTGGTAAAAAGCCACATTTCAAAAACACGCACAGATACGGGCAGACACAAACTCAACACGCACGCAAAAACAAACATCCGTCATCTCTACTTTTAGCAAAAATGTTTTCCAACAAAAGAAACACAGACAGTACGACTCTCTGCCCTCACACAGTAAATACACAGTCTCCCTCTTTGTGCCCTTCAAAGGAAGTCATTTGTCAACAGGCAGCACCTAGCACTTAGCGTGGCCCGACTGCTAACCTGTGTTTGCGGCAGAGGAATGCTGCAGATGACTGTAATTTGGCCGTGGCTCCGGGCCTGTTTCAGGACCCCGAGCCGCTATAAATCTGGACGACAGGAATGTGAGTGAGTCAGTAGTCCTATCTCACCACTCCGATCCTTCCTCCCCTCCCTCCGTCTCTCCCACCACGCCCTTCCTCACTTCACCTCACCGCTCCTCCCTCATCCCTTCTTGCTGCCCTCCACCCCATCCCCTGTTCAGGCTCTCATTCTCACCCCTTTCTTACCTTTAACCTCTCCTTTCCTTCCATCCTGCACCTCTCCCTCCTTCATTACAGACCTTAGATCTTTCCTTTCCCATCATTCTTTTAATGATGATCAGTTCCCTAAATCGATCCCCCTGCACCTTTCTGTCTCTCCCTCATTTGTTCTCACCTTTCCCTCCAACTCAACTGGCTCATTTCTGGCTTTGTGCTCTCTCTCTCTTTTTTCTTAATTTGATTTCTTTTGCTCGCCAGTAGCTACGACATCTTGTCAATAATTAGTCACTGGTGACACCGATGATTTCTTGGATTTATTTACTATCTTAATAACGGGGTTGGTAAAAAGAACCACAAGTTTCTAATGAAATAGACAGTGACGCTAACTGAGCAAAGCAATTTTGAAATGTTATTGATTGAAATTTGTTTCCAACAACACAGTAATGATTTGACAAGTGACTCAACTGGAATTCATAAAGCTAAAATATGATCTAAATCAAAGTCACCACAAGCATGTTCATCAGACAAACACAACCAGCTGAGGGCTTCAGTTCAACATAGAACATTTTAAAAGGGTAAATTCCACTTATTCACACTGACGACAGAGCAATGTGCTGGTGCAGCAAAACAACAAACACACAAACAAACAACAACAGCAAAAAATAATACAGGGAAATTTGGTTGGAAAGTTTTGCTCAACTATTTTGCAGCAGAGTGATACGTCATTCGGCAATGACTTCAAGCAACATTTGGTGTCTTTAGAGCCACTGCAGTGGGAGCAGTTCTTTATTCTGCCCATAAACAATGTTATGTAACTTCACAGTTGGAGCACTTCTACAACTTGGATGGACATGAAACTCACCGCCAGTGATGAACAACGTACACTATGACCCCCAAGGGGCAAGAAACCTTCAATTCACCTCTGACAGACGGCAAAAGCTACATCACATGTTGAGAAACCTAAAAAAAAAACATTCATCATCTGAAAACAATTAACATTTGAATGAATTTAGCACATATTCTTCCTGTTCTTGCAGTTTTGTTTGCAAGCAGTGAAAAAATTTAAAAGCTGCTATGACAACTTAATAAAGTTGCACAGTCCTGCGTCAGAGATTAAATCTAAAAAGCTGTTTCATCAGCCTTTAAACTAAACTTTATCTTCTCACCAGTATCCTGTACCACCACAAAGCGTGTTGTTTTGCCAAAGGGCTATTGGGCTTTGTCTTTCGGCTAATATAGATTTTCTATCCGTTAATATTTGTAAAGGTTTAAAAGTGAACAAATACAGTTTTTTACAAATAAAATCTGAACTCAAACAGATTGCAGCATTAAATATTTATTACCCCGAGAGAGCGGCAGCTCTGCAACAAGGCGACTGTTAAAACAAGAGAAAAGATAACCACTTCATAACACACACAAAAATATTTAAAAAAAACCTTGTCCTTGAAATGACTGAATGATTAACAACAAAACACAGAATCCCGAACACAATGTGCACAAGTTTTATTCTAGTTGTTAACCCATCACACGTCAATGCAATGGAAACATGACAGTGTTTCCTGTAAGTCACGTTCTTGCTTCAGCTTTGACAATATTGGCGCTATTTGCTGTTGGGAAATGTGAAGGGGGGAAATTAGCCGCCAGTAATGGGGCAGTTTTCTTTGGAATGCCCCTTTAAAAGCACCCGCCCTATAACAACTACAGCAACTATCTCACGCTCTCAATGCTAGTGTCTCGGGAAACATTTCAAAGGGAAACAATTTGAGTCAAACCGACTCAGTGTGAGCTTGCTAACAGAATGTCTGCACGTTAGACCAAGAGTTGAGGAGCTGAAAATAGTTTTCCAGCACTGATAGTGTCTTTTGGTGGTCATAACCACAGAGTGAAAGCGCTGCAGCATCGGAGCCTTTAAATGACTTGACAGGCTGCCGGTGTGGTGTACATAAAAGAGCCCAGGACCAGTGTTTTGTTACAGTAAGGACAGTAATGAGCGCAGACAAATTTTACCCAAAGTACAGGAACAACTACTTTTGTTAAGAGCAGACATCAAACCTCACAGTAATAGTACAAGTCCATTCTTACAGTGTAAGACTACGTATAATAAAGGCCATCTTGAATATGACTCCTAATTTCTGTCTTCTTGTTCATCACATTAGATTTCCGATACAGTTTTATTCTCATGGTTTCAGGAAGAGTGACTCATACTCGCAACATCAATTCAAAAAGGCCCTATCGAAATGTATATTCAGTGATATAACATTTTTAGTCATAGCTACCTTTGTTTTAATTGGCTTAACTTGTGTGCTCTAAGTTTCATTTACTTAATATTTATAGGGTGTTTTTGTGCTGCAAAAAAAATATCTTGTTTTGTCTTGAAGACAAACAAAAGGGATTGATTAGGAAAATTAAATGCATAAAGATTTAAAAAAGTATAGAATAGAACACTATCATGAGTTTTCTCCCTCAATTAATTATAAAGAAACGATTTAGCCCGGAAAATCGTAACTTGGATGTAATTTTAATGGTGAGATCTGAGGCCTTAAGGTTAAAAATTAAACTTCTGCTACATAGCTGGTATTTACAACAGTCAGAAAGTGTACGTGGGAATGACTTAAAGACAACAATGTAGCTCGCTGTTGTGTTTGTAGTAGTTTTCAGACAAAAAATAAAGCTCTACGTTACAAAGGAAATCAATATATCAGGCTTCGGATACTGGTGTTGGTCTTTTCATGGAATCTGTTGACACTACGTACAACAGACCAGCTGACTCATCCTTTGAGTAATAATGTAAAAATAATGACACAATGCACTGAAAATCCCGCCCCACAAATAATGTCATAAAGCAAGACTACACAGAAAGTGTTGATCTTACACGTGGCAGCGAGCAGACATGTTTCACTTCTGCTTTTTCACCCTGTAGTTTATGCTTTATTGTCTGAGCCAACAGTCATATCTGGAAAAAAAAACAGTCAAAGCAATGTGGTGGTGCTCGATCAACTGGGAACAGCTCGACTTTCAAATCACATGTTGAATGTGGTCTTATAAAAAACAAGACCAAACTGACCGTCTTAAATTAGTGATTAGTCATTCGTCTGCTCTTCCTTTTCATTATGTAAAGTAATTTGTGCTGTATATTGCTGCATGAGAAAACTGAAATTAAATATGTATAATATACATACATATATATTATCAAGCTCCCTGGTTACCACGGAAACTAGCATTGTAGAATCCCCGACATTGTCACTGTAAGTCTCAAATTTTAAGTCTCTTGCTGTATCAGTGAGGTGATGACGTAAAGCGGGGCTTAGGTGTGACAGAGTCTGTACCTCCACTGTCATGTTTGGCTCCGCGGCTAAATTTAGAACTGGGATAAGGGAAATATTTATTTTGCCAACATTTCTATAAATAATTAATTTTCTCAACTGGGCTGAATTATTATAGGGCTTCCGATGAAAAGAGCAAAGGGGAGAGGGAGATTTTAATGTGTCCGATGAATCCGGTGCAACATATTTTATACACATATTAGGTACAGACTGAGCAGGGATACATCTCACAAACAGACTTTAAGCTTTCACTACGATGGCAATGAAAGGGGAAAATCAGGGAGTTCATGTTGCTGCAATGATACTAAATTTCGTCCGGTAACTTTTCTGGGGGGGGGGGGGGGGGGGGGCAGTGGTGAAAACAGAGAGTCGGTGCTGATGGAAACAACAAAGGAAGTCAACTGTGCTGTGACAAACAAACAAAATGACAAATATCTTTTTAGCTGGCATCAACATGACGAAATCCCAAGATGCTTAAGTTAAATGATGAACTTTGACACTGACCGTCGACCCCGGTATTTCACCTCATTACTGTTCTGATAAGAAAAAAGAGGGCCAAGGCTGCATAAGAGGTTTGTATTGAGCGGCGGAGATATCTCGGCTGTGATATGATGTGTAAGGGAGTGTTTGGAGAGAGAAAGTAAGAGGTGGCAGAATAATAAGGTATATGAGATAAGATCATAATAAAAGATAAAGGTGGACACTCAGATCCTGAGGGAAACACGTCGGTATAATGTGACAATTGTTCAGAAACAATTTTCAAGTGTCAGTTCAAATTAATTCATATCTGTTAAAGAGCATCACACCAGAGGGTTTGTAACAGTAGAAAAATGTGTAACCCTAGCGACGGGACATGTTCATGGGCAGAGTATGATGACAATTCATCAGGTAAACATTTCTCAGATGGATATGTTAAATGATTTTGATCTTTAAATCACATACTATTGCTTGTTTTTCATCTAAGTTGAGTTCTCCGACTGCAGAGACCCAGTGCTAAGATCAGCTCTCCACACTACACATTTACTTTAATCCTCGTTCTAATTTTTGTCAGCAGGTACAAAACCATGTTGAGTTAACCTCAGTGATGACGGAGATCCGTTTGAGGACAGAGGAGCAGACACTTGCACCAAAAAATGACATCACCGATGCAGTAACCGCTACCAGGGGACGAGCTGATGAAGGATAGGTGGAGTGAGGTAGGGTGGCGTGAGTGGAAAGTTGAAACCTATTCAGAACTCAGGTGAGCTGGTGCGAAAAAGGTTATGTACAGGAGCCAGGTGTTAGCAGTGTGTGTGTGTGTGTGTGTGTGTGTGTGTGTGTGTGTGTGTGTGTGTGTGTGTGTGTGTGTGTGTGGGTGGGGGGGGTAAACGCAGGTGGCTCAGTCTGTCATTATGGACTGAGTCACTTCGCCATAGATACACACACACACAAACACACACACATACACACACACACACACACACACACAATCATGCTCACACACACACATACACACAAAAAATAAGAGTCTAGACAAGACAAGGAGTGTGTTTGTAGGAAAAGGGGATTTCCAGACACAGATGGCCTGAGGTCAGACTATGATATCTAATCAAAGCTAAGAAAAGACTTTTGTTCATCTCCTGTTGCTGTTTTTCTGTTTTGCTCTCATCCTCTCAAATCCCATTTTCTCCTTTTTTAAAAATTTGCTTTTGTCATCATCACTGTCAAAACTGATTACCTCATTGTTGATGCAGCAGTTCTTCTAAGACAGCCCAGGCAGTGCAAGAGAACCGATGAGTTTCAAATTAACATATCATGGCTGTCAGCCGTTTTACAGTAAACTGTGAGTTGTCTCACACTGTTGAGTCCCTACATGCTGCCAACCTCTATGTATCTTGTTAAGAAAAAACGGTTAGAAACATGTATATCATTTCATATTATTCTTTTTTTCAAATTTCGTTGTACCACAAATCACACTCTTTTATCGTTATCTGGATATGAAAATGATCTTTATCAGGAGATAAGATTTTGGCCTGAACTGCTCTCCTAGTTGATCTGATCTTTTCAATGTCAGCACCTTTGCCTCCTTCTGCAACATGATGTTCACTTGTCTTGCTTCACTTCCACGTGTGAACACCACCAACTTCGAGCATCAACCTGCTTCAGCCTCAGACCAACAGCTGACGGTGAAAAGGTTTGATGCTCGAAAGGCAACGGAACTTGTTAGAACAGAACAGAAAACGTGTATTGTTCGTCATCTATGGACCATAAATATATTCAGAAATTTCCATGAGAATCTAACGCTTACATTTTGAAAATTTCACTAGAGAGTGCCAATTGTTTTGTCTTGTGATGCCAGTCAAAACATGAGGAGGTTGCCATGGTGAATCATCCTCTGGGGGAACAATGAGTGGCCAGACAAGAAATCTTGCACTGGTGCAAAATTCGAGACAGACAGATGGACACTGTACTTTCTCTGAGCCCCGCCTCCGGCGGGACAAAGATCCTTCAGCATTAAAATGTTGGACTGTTTGTTTGTTTGTGACGTCAAAACAAAAGTGTGTGTGTCTGGATGTACAGTGTTTGCTAAGGAGAACCTTGTGTGAGCTGCTGTGATGGCTTGTACGATTGTCACGCTAATTGTTTCCATGTTTGTGTGAGTGTGTGCGTGTGTGAGTGTGTGTGGCTGGCGGTCCCTTCAGAGGAGCAGGCCACTTCATAGGAGCTGTGGCACTGCCACAGGCTAACGGAGCCAGGGCTGCCACTTCACTCACTGTGTGCATGCCGCTGAAGTGTGTGTGTGGGGAGGAGAGATCGAAAAATACTGTGTGTGTGTGTGTGTGTGTGTGTGTGTGTGTGTGTGTGTGTGTGTGTGCGCGCGCACGGGTCTATGTGAGAGAGAAAGAGAGTGAGAGGATAAGAACAGAAAGAGAGGGAAAACAAGAATATGAATATGTTGTATTTGTTACATATACAATACATCTCCATGGTGTGTCGAGTTAAAGGAGGCAACTCTTGTGGAAGTGTGTGTAGATATAATGAGTGATGTGTCCACAGCATGTCTGCAGTATGTCTGTGTTTATGCATGCACGTGTGTGTGTGTGTGAGAGAGAGAGAGAGAGAGAGAGCTGTGTGTAATTTTTTCATTGAAGACGGCCGTGTGTGTGTGTATCTGTGTGCGTTCTCCATGTCTGTACTCACAGTGCAGTCATGTATTGTGTATATAAATCGTGTGTAGGTATGTGTGTGTGTGTGTGTGTGTGTGTGTGTGTGCGCGCTCTCACCTGTCTTCTGGCTCATGTCTGTGGGCAGGTGTGGAGGACTCGGGCTGAAGTGGTCGTTGCTGTAGGGCAGGAGGGACGTCAACGGGTGCATCCCGTGAGACTGCTGCACCACGGACACTTTGTTGGACTGTAAAAAAAAAGGACACAACCAAACAAAGTTAATCTTGATGATGACGACATTTTTTGTTGAGATATGGGGTTGCACCTATTTCTCAGAAATGTAACTGCTGTGTAAAATGTTATAAATAACAGGAATAATAGCTAAAATCATGCAGAACAAGGATGCAGGACTGATTACACGATATCATATTCAACATTTCAATTTTTCGAACATTTTTGCTGATTTCTGTGCTATTATTTCTAATGAGGATCATGACGTATCGCAATTACAGCAAAGGAAAATGTAAGAATAAAAAGACCCAATCTGGATTATTACTCAGAATGTTTGGCAGAGTATTTCAAGATCGGGATCAGTTATGAACGTGATCAAAGAACAATACACATGTTCCCTTTTTCCATTTGCTTTGCGAAGATGCTACAAGATGCATTCAACCAAGCACAAAGATAAAAAAACTAAATGATTTAGTGGAGAATATACATTTTCTCTTTTTTCTTTTCTCAATTGAATCACTGAGACACAAAGATTACACAAACACACAAGGATGCCAATGTCAGTCCCTCAGGATACTTTTTGCATTTGTCAGCACTTGTGGAGGCATCTGCATTTGGGCACGCATGCACACAGACACACACAAAGAAGAATGAAAGATAGAGAGAAAGAAAGCTGGACATTTAAAAAAACGGTGTGGAACAAACAGAAGGGCTGCACATTGCTCCCATTGGTTTTCAGTGGAGAGGGGGGCAGGAGCAGGAGGAGGAGGAGCAGGAGGATGAGGAGGACGACGACGACCATTTGATCGATAAACCTTTGATGATCAAGTAAGGCTGAGTGCAGGCTTGTTTACTTTCATGTTTCTGTTTACAAATGGCTTTTGATAACTTACGTGAAATCTAGTTATTGCTAATGCTCACAGCATGCTGGCTGACCTACAATATGTCAGTGAACTAGTTACACTGCATAGTAGTTACACTGCATACGTATGAAACAGGCCACCTCTGTGTATGTGTGTGTGTGTGTGTGTGTGTGTGTGTGTGTGAGAGAGAGAGAACATGCATGCGTGTGTGTGAGTGGACAGGGCACTGTAATTGTTTCTGTACAAACATATTTTTGTGCAAATGTGAATTTGAGTTTGTGAGTGGGCAGATATGTATGGATTGATATATTTCACTGTATGTGTGTGTTTATGTGCGTGCATACATGCAGTATTGCTTATTTTTATATGTGAGTTGCTGATTTTCATGTACATCAAAATATTTTGGATAAAAGTGTTATTTAACTATTTTTTCTATGTTGTACACTGTAATAGACAAACCAGTGTGTGTGTGTAACATCAGCACTACAGAGGGGCAGATCTGGTGCTACTTGCTGGGCCTCCTGCTGAGTTACAAAGTGAATACCTTATCACTTAAAGGCAGAGCTTACACACACACACACAGCTTCTTTCCTATCCATCATCATCTTAAAGTCTCTCTCTCTCTGGCCAAACACACACACACACACACACACACACACACACACACACACACACACACACACACACACACACACACACACACACACACACACACACACACACACACACACACACACACACACACACACACACACACACACACACACACACACACACACACACACACACACACAGAAACGTATTCTCATGTGTGTGCTGCACGGTAGAGCTGTGGAGCTCAGATCAAACTGCTAAATCCCTTTTAATGTTGAGACACATGAAAACAAAACACACTGCCTCTGTACCAGAGAGCCGAGGGGTGGGAGGTGTGAGGGTGGGAGAGGAGGTGCAGGGGGAGGGGGCGGTGTGGGAGCAGAGTGGGGGAGGTGGGGAGGTCTGGATGGGGTTGTCTGCATTCGTTATAACCTGAAGAAGCGGGATATACCAAGAAAAGGACTTGGATATGGACCAAAAATCATATATAATTCTCAGCTGAATGACGCCTCTTGATTTACTATGAAACAATAGTGTGACCTATCTACTGGGGAAACATGGAACATTTCAAATGACCAACAAGCCAAACTTCCGCTTTTGGACCCGTGTCCCTGTAAGACTCCCGACTCCTGACACGTGTTCTTCTCACTGTGGTTTCCTCAACTGGACTTTGCCCCGGACATTTTTCCTGAACTTTTACGAAAGGGGGCTGTATGTGAGAATGTTGCTTTCGGTCTACATATTTTTAGCCTGCTAGAAATCTAGTCTAGTCTCTTGAATCCCGTCTTTGAAGAGTCCACGCACAGACGTTTGGCGACTGCCAGATCGAACGCCGATTTGGCTCCGATCTGGGGCTTTTGTTGGCGATCACCAAAAGTAGAAAATGGGGCTATATATATATATATATATCTTGTAATGTGAACAAGGCTTAAGGTGGCTAAGTCAGAGCTGGCGATCAGGACAAAGGACATTATTAGCTGTTTGATAATGCAGTCAAGATGAGGACCCAATGATTCCGCTGGTTATGCTATAACATTGTAAATCTATAAGACAATCTTAGACTTTTTCCTTATACATTTAACCGTTCAGAAGAACTATTTGATTATCTCTTGTTTTGAGTTGTCCAGATCGAAACACTACTCACAGCTCCTTTAATGGGAGAAAAAGAAAAATTATGCAATTATACATTTTCAGCAGTAGCCGTGACATTTTGCTGGGAAAATCCCACATCTGGGTCTTTAGCACCAGCAGTGAGCGCCATCAGAATGCATGCCAGTAAAAATCTGACGGAGGCTTGAAAGCATCATGGTTGAAACCACAGTTCAAAACGAAGAACTTTCATGGCTGCAAATGTCAAAACAAGAGTCAACAAATATCTGAATTAGATTTCACACGTTATCCAGTAATGAAGGTATAAAAGAACTGTACTGTAGTCGTAAAGACATCTGCATTCGATGAGGCGCACAATAGGGCAGATCTGAAAATAAAAACACAAGTGTGATTCACTGCACACTGATGCCACCCGCTTAACACATTCTTCATACGCTATATGGCACACACACCTATTCTGCTTCTCGACAGATTCTGCACATATGGATGCACACACACACACACACACACACACACACACACACACACACACACACACACACACACACACACACACACACACACACACACACACACACACACACACACACACACACACACACACACACACACACACACACACACACACACACACACACACACACACACACACACACATCTGCACATCTGTGCAGGTCTGCTCGGAGGCTTCAAAAGTAGCTGTGGCTCCGTTTCACGTGCTGAGGTTGATGTAGCCATTTTGCTGTAACATTATAGCCGCAAAATCGTCCATTTATGTTTCCTCTCTTCCTCGGGGTAATTAGTCGGCCTTGAAGTGGCTTTCGCTGCGCCTTCCTTTTTTTACACACACTCGGGGAGGCTGACTGAGAGCACTCATTTAACCCATAATTATCAACCCCTCTGTATTTACCCCCCTCACCCCACCGCACGCACACGCACACGCACACGCACACACACAAACTTCGACATAATTACCTTAGCTGGAACAGACGAGTGTGTACATGCACGTGTGGGACACACAAACACACACACACTTGCAAAAGCTTGAATAACACTTAGGGCATCTTTGAATTGGAAACACGCAGCTAGGTTTTCGTTACAAAAGACACCAGAGGAGTAACACATATGTTCAGGTGCGCGCACGCGCGCACACACAAACACACAAGGGAAAAGTGTTCACCCGCCCTTTAATTTTCTGGAGTAGAGTTACCCACCCTCTCACAGGCTGACAGAAATTGTCAGGGAATAACTTCATAGTACAAATCAATAGTAAATACAGGCTTCTGAACTGCGACCAACTCAACTTTGATTTATTTATTATTTTAGTAGGGAGCTAACATGCGCGAGGGTTCATTTGCCAAAAGCAATCAGTGGCTGTGACTTGAAGGCCTACACATATGTTCTTTCAGAAGTTTTGTTAGGACGGTCTGCGCAGAGGGAAAATTAATTTTCAGACGTTCTGATGGAGGATCTGTGCCACCCTGTTTTCTTAAACGAACCATCAGGTAGCCACACCCACTCCCTGCAGTGATAGGTCAGGTAAACACAGGTGTGGAAATGGTCGGGGGGAAAAAATCCACATATGACTCTCTCTCTACACAACCTCATTATCCAGTATCTGGACTCACCGATGAGTCGCACCGCAAATCTGGATTCACCAAATGTATCACCAAATATGTGACAAGCATTTCCATCACGCTGATGGGCAACACACACATGCACGCACACACGCACGCACACACACAAGCGCACACACGCACACACATACGCACACACACACGCACACACACACCTTGATGCAGCTTGAATGTTTGTCATGGTCAAGTAGTGTTCAATCGTGTTCTATTGGGCTGTCATAATGTTTCCAAATTCTCTCTATAACAATAACAAGTATAAAATGAAGAAGATGCTCAAAGTGGTTTGTTAGAAAAGTCAACACAAACACAGCATCTCGTTTTGTAAATCCTGCTTTGGAAAGTTTTTGGCAAATTTCATGAAATACTGATGAAGTTATTGCTGTGACCTGTTACACATCGGGGCCACCGGTCTCAAGCTTCTCCGTTGGTGGCGGTGATGAACAGACAATGCGCCAACATTACAAAGACGGTAAACAAGAGGTAAAAAAAATGCCCCATTTAAAATATTAAAAAAACAATGATGAATCCTGAGGGAAGGCATGCATGCATCCAGTTTGTCAGACTTCAAGGATGCACACAAGCGTTTTAAAGTAAAACATTGATTATAAATGTGACTTTGTTGGTTTACAAGAAAACTCCACATGGCTCCTTTAAATTAAATAACACAGTGACGTCATTTAAAATCACATTTTTTGAAAATGACATTGTGGAATATTGGTGGGGTTTGACACATTTATCCAGCAGCTACATTTAGAGTTCACTGTCCATAAATAAAATCATGTAAGCAGCTATGCACATGAAGAAGCCCACTGTCAATCCCACTGCCAAGAGCAGCAGCTGAATAATAAATCGCCGGTTTGTTGATTACATCAAAGATATAATTACTTCAAAGATGCGATTACTTAAAAAAAATTCCGATTAGACAAACACCTTTTTAAGTGCGTCAGGAAATCGTAAATGTAGCCCTCAGTCCCTCTGTAGTCTCATTTCACTTGAAAGGCCTTTGATTTATCAGCACATTGTTGCTGCCTTTTATCTCCACTCTATTTGAACAGAAATCCGCCGCTGAATAAAAGAGTTAATGGGATCTCAGACATCACTTGTTTGTAATGATGTCCTCCACCTTGACACTGACACACACACACACACACACAAACGTATGTATGCATTTCACATGCGTGCAACGAAACGCAGTAGCATGCTTGTGAGGACACACACACACACACACACACACACACACACACACACACACACACACACACACACACACACACACACACACACACACACACACACACACACACACACACACACACACACACACACACACACACACACACACTTTAATGTATTCTTTAGTTTTCAGATGACACCCTCAGTAGATCCATCTCTTTTCATATTTGAAGCGGAAATTAAAGCGCCCTCTCTTTTGTCCATCCTCTGAGTGCTTTTGAGTCTAACGTCTTTAATCTCAGATTTCAGGGAGATGACACATAAAAAAACAAACCATCTTTATCAGCACTCTTCCTTTCAGTCGTCCTTGCCCTGGCCTGGTGTGGCAGGAAAGAGAGAAAGAAAGCAAGAAAGAAAAGTCCGAACAGTCACAAGGAATTAATGATGCATTCACCTTGGCGCTCTGCAATTGTTTAAGTGGCTGCAATCAAACCGCTTTGCAGGAAAGAGCTTTTTTTTTTCTCCTTCTTCACAAAGAGTTTAGAGCATGATGGCGTCATGTTTAGTCATCAAATGAATCGAGACAGCACTGTCCTTCACAGACAAACGAAAACAACAATTTAGAAAGTGTTTTAGTTCATGAATCAAACCAGATCTGGAAATGAACTATTACAAAAATGTCATAAGAAAGTGGAGGCTCCTTTTGGGGAATAACTGCTTAGGGCTATGGTGCCACATTGGGAATCTACGAGCTGATTTAAGACTGCACTTACAGTTTGAAGAATGGTTTGATTAAATCTTGTTTTGGATTGTTCATAATTAAGGTTATTCGCATTATGCCAATCAAAATTATTATGAAAGCTACAATTCAGGCAATAAATGTTAAATACATCTAAATACATTTGAAAAAGTGGATTTTCTCTTTGATTAAATATATATATTTGCGAAGCAATTAACACATTATTCCTTAAGTTACCATTGTGTTTCCCACGAAGCAGCTTTCAAGACAAGAAAAACGACTCGGATCCTCGGATTATTTCTTCGACTCTAGCTACTAATATTTCACAATTTTGGTCAGACATATAAGTTTACCTAAACTCATCTTGATTGTTAAGTATGCTTTGTAAAAACAAAACATAATCATGCCTGGATTACGTTTTTAAAAATGACATACAGAGGAAATTATCAAATCGAAAGTGTCTGCCCACTGTTCACTGCCAACACAAAATGTGCATGTTCGGAAACATTTTTAGGGTTATTGGTTGGGTTCAGGCAACTCAAAGCACTTGGTTAGGTTTATGAAAAGATTGCGATCTTGGTGAAATACGGAAAAATCAAAGCTGACCTTGAGCACGAGGCATGTTCAATATATATACAGAAAAAAAATCAGTCTCAGGAGCCTGAACAACAACATCACCCCAGGTCTCGTGTCAACATCTCGGGCTTTGTACATCTACACTTTTAGTTGCCGCACCCTCTCCATTAGACCCAGTAGCACCAGGTTGACCTGCCTTGGCCGTCATGACCCCCCACTGCCCATCCCACCGCAACAGTCGGTCTTCAGTCGGGTGAGTAGGTCTCCCAATCTGGAAGTCATTGCCTTCTCCAGAGTCAGGAGCCCGAAATGAGAGCCTCTTAGTTGGAGGTTTGGGCAACATCAAAGCCCAGCCAACCATAACAACGAGGCTATGTTTAAAAAAGGGCCAAACACCCACCCCCCCCCACCAACCCCAACAAGTCCGCCCACTCCCCAATTACCAGCGCGCGCGCACGCACACGCGCGCGCACGCACACGCGCGCGCACGCACACGCACACACACACACACACACACACACACACACACACACACACACACACACACACACACACACACACACACACACACACACACACACACACACACACACACACACACACACACACACACACACACACACACACACACACACACACACACACACATGCTTGCATGAATGCCCGTATGCAAAGACACGCCCAGAGGTGGGTGTGCATGCAAATACACACGCACACACACATACATACAAACACACACTGTCGTCCACTGCTGCCACACACCACTGGAACATCTGGGCCGTGGCCATGGGGATGAATCAGGAACTACTGCTTGTAACTTACAGAGATAGAGAGGCTTTGTGCACATATGAATTACTACTGTACAGAAATGTAAAATATACAGAGAATTATGATTCCAGCTTTTACAAAACAGTGTATCTGTGCAGTCCAGAAGGGCGTGACGGCAAGAAGAAAGGTCTGTGCTTTCTTAAGTCCTTGTTGGATTTGATAAGGCAATCCATATTCATATAGATGAAAGTAGGAAAGATGCATGTAAATCTGATCTCCACTCAAAACTAACTATCTTCAACACTTTTATTTAATTTCATAATCATTTTTCCTCCTACTCTAAGTAGTTTCATTAGTGAAGACACAAGGTCACCTATTTCAACATCTCGTTTTTTTTCGCAGTCACTTGGTATTTATATATATATAATTTTTTACAGCCTATATATATTCACACACACATGCAATACTATCTAAAAGCATAACTAGTAGAGTTGCAGCAGTAGCAGAAGATGTAGAAACGATAGTAGCGCTAGTTGTTTTAAAAGAACAACTAGTGCTACTATCACCAAACTTGAAAGTGAAGAGAGAAAAGAGACAGGGAAGAGAATGAAAAGAGTAGAGAGATTCATGTTTCACACTTGATCTGACATTACAGCCACTGCTCAGTGTGGTGAGAAAACCTCTGAGACGACTCTCCGCTGGCTCCGGGGGCCATGGGTATGACTGGGTGCAGAATCAAATCCAACCAGGGCAGCGGCATTCAGAAATGAGTTATCACTTTCTTAATGAGTGAACAGAGACAGACAAGCAGGCAACTTTCTCTTCGAGACTGCGGTGTTGGTTTCGGTCTGCAGTAATGCCCTCTTATGATTGGTCCTAAAGAGAGCTAATTAATGGTGTACTTGTTTATGTCTATCAGACTTTCCGCAATTAACAACTTGTTTGTGACATTTGGACAATCATCTGCAACAAAAATTATGACGCAGGGAGTCGAGAGGGAAAAAAGGGTCGACCACAGAAAACATAAATCCTCGTCGCGATGCACTTCCTCCAGGGTTTGGTTTATTCAAACAATAGATACTACGGCAACTTCAGGCCACATCCATTTTTGTCTGTCTTGAGGGAGCCAGTTAGCAGAAGCAAAATAAATCTGGCGGTTTGATAACAGCATTGTTCAAAAAGGCACCGAGGGCTTGGCCGTGACAGAAAAGGCGTCTCTGTGTTTGCATTTATTCTCAGTCAAGCCGGCAGGGTTTGTTTTCAGTGTGAAATGTCAGAACTTCCACAACTGTGTTTATCTGACCTGATTTATCTGTTGGCTGCAGCCTGGGATGAAAGTTTTACCCCATCATCATGGAGAAAAATAAAAAATTCAAATTAAAGAGTGACCTTTTGGCGAATCCCCTCCTACCTACTTTTACTGTATAAGGGAAGGACACACCAGGCCTTTTTTCCTCTCTCAAGATCACCAATGTGATTGCGATCCTATCCATAGGTTATGTGGTCCCGTCCCCCGCTGAGATGACTGAGAGCGTCTATCGCTCACTCATCGTGAAACCTTTCCTCTGCGGCTGCCGACGACAGTTTTCACTCACCAGCGCAGCCTAAACACCAGACCATGTGCCCAAATGGGAAATGCCACATAAAAAACCCCCCGATAGAGACGAGTTTCCTGTGAGCCAGTTTCTAATACCACATTTTATACACCACACAGTCATATTTAAAGTGCCCCCCCCCCCCTTTTAAAGATAAAGATAAACATTGATAAGCCCAGATGGAAATCCAGTTTAGTTTCCCTTTTCCTCTTTTTGTGTTCTGAGAAAGTTCTATTTAAGTGACATAGTTATGAGCACTTACTAATCTATCCCATTCATTTAAATCATATTATTTATAGGTAAAAACCAAATGTTCTTTACAAACATACAACTACCTACAAACCAATACCATTAAATTGCACAGATATCCCTGTAATGTCAAGCTGTCGATTAATATTTCAATTCATCTTATCAAGGAAAAATGACAAATGTTTGCTTGTTCAGGCTTTTTGTGTTTTGTCTAATTTTATATCGGAATATCTCCGGTTTTGGACAAAACAACACATTTGAAGAGATGCATTGTGGATTGAAATTGACACATTTAGGATTAAAGTATTTTTTCTTTGTTATATTTCCAAATATTCTCAGGTAGACATGGAAAAAGACAACAATTCAAACAACTGAAATAATCCCCACACAGTGCTCCAACGTGTTCGGTGTGTGTGTGTGTGTGTGTGTGTGTGTGTGTGTGTGTGTGTGTGAGAGAGTGTGGCGATCGGGGCGCGGACGACATGGTCGTACATGGCTCGGACTCTACATGTGAGCCAACTGTCGTTGAGTCAAGTTTTGGGGGTGCAGACATCTCAATCAGCTTACATGCTCTCTGCCCGGGGCCGCCGGTTCACCCTCACGTGTACCGTGCTCTCTGTCTGATCTGCCGCTTTGATGTTTGTATCAAAATAATCTCATCCCTGGGTGTTGGTGTTATGGGAGCATTAAAAGCCATGCAAAAGACATACCTGCGGGGCAGAGGGCGATGAATGGCCTTAACATCTCCGAATTCAAATAGGAATATTTTCTGTACACGCCTTTATTTTAATTTGCACACACAGATACAGACTATAGTGCAATGAGAAGTATGAAAGGCAGTTCGCTTTTTGACATTTTTTGTATTTAAGTTTATAATTGACGTCACTTTTGAAAGAACAAACTAGTAAAAACAATTGACAATTGATAATTATTTCCTTGTTGCATTATTATTGTTGAAATATAAAAATTTAGATACAATAAAAAAAAAGAGTCCTAACTCTGAAGCAGGTCATAAAAAGATCTTTAAATTTCCACGCCATTTTCAAGGGTACCTGAAAGCGCCGCTGGTGCATTGGCTCCATGCAGCATGTTGAACTCTCGCTCACTCTCACAAACTGTGTCCAGAAAACTACGACAAAGCCACTTTCTACTTCTTACTCAACTCTTCCACTCATAAAAAGGCAGCAATTTAATAGTTGTGACATTAAAAGTCTTTATTAGATTATCCTGTTTCATTGTGACGATGACGCGACTGTGTCTTTGTAGGACACTTCTTAAAAAAGGGAAAAACATAAAGAACACGCCTTCATTCACGATAGATGTCAAACATGAACATCCATCTTCAATAACTAAACATGAAATGCATTTTTATTATGACTGTCAGGCATTACCAATTGAGTTACACAAATAGATAGATTCAATTTGCAATTGCATTTATTTGACCGACGCTACAAACTTAGGAGTAGAAGAAGGGGCAAAAAGAGCTCAAACTAAAACCTGGACAGACTGTCTGGAAGAGACCAATCATCAGATGAGATCAGAGCCCCGAGGCCGCTGACCAATCAGCTCATTCCTTTCATAGTCTCTCAGAGGGATCAAGCAGTCCGACCCAGGACTGTTAAAAGAACCATCCTTCAACAAAATGACAGTTGTTGGGAACCGGTCATTTGTCAGCACTGATGACCACCGCTCAGAAGTCTTGACGCATGTTGAAACCATTTTTCATTTCAGAGGGGACAGCAGCAAAGGCCCGAGGTGACGACCTTTGACCCTTGCAGGCTTCAAGTCCAAACTTTAGTTGGGCTTTTGTTTTATCGCTTACACATTTGGGCATTTTATCTAGTTTTCATCAATTCTTTACTAAAATGTGACTCCTTTGAAGTCCGCAAAAGTAGGTAAAATAAGTAACTCCACAGTATTTTCCTACATCAATGGAAAAAGGTTTTAGAGATTTGAGGTCTGTGCTGCATGGAGAACAGCATCTACGATCAGCTTAGACCTTTAATATGTACAATTGATTTATTAATACATTGAAATGAAATGTTGCTCTTGGTGTCCAACTGTCACGGCTGCAGACTCAACCAATGGTGTGTGTTCGTTCTAGCTTTGGGAAGGGAAGATTTGAAAAGAATTGGAGAGATGTAAAAGGGGAAAGAATGATTCTTGATAGACTGTCAAAATTTCCTTAATTAATGGCGCAGTCTGTAAAATGAAAGGAAAAGGAAAAAACATGATCCATTACAATTTCTCAGAGCCAAAGCAAGAAAATCCTGACTTTCGAAACAAGAAAGAAAGCTTCATCCAGCGACTTGTATGAATTAAGTGATTATCAAAAGTGTTCCTGATAAATAATCATCTAATCACAATTAAAGGACCAGGGGAGAAGAAGAGACGGATGGATGAAGCTGCCTTAAGAGCATTGTTTATTATTTCTTAACACATTTGAGTATTTCCTGTATGAAATGCCAGTAAAGGACATTAAAGTTAGTCTTGATTCTTGGATAAATAAATGTAGACGAAGGGACAGTGTGATGGATAGATGTATGGATGGAGGGAGAAGTGCTCCTTCTCCTTATCTCTCCTTTCATGTTCTAATTTATTCCGTCTGATTAATTCCTTTTACCCCGGCGGCTGGAGTGATTCCTCTGGATGTGCGACGAGCCCCGACTCCCACCTCCCAGCAGCCCCTGCTCTCTCTTTCTCCTTCTCCTTCTTCACCTCTCTTCTTCCTCTCTACCTCTCTCGGCCCACCTGCTGGGCTGGTCCCCTCGCTATATGCCTCGCTGCCGCTAGGAAACGGCGCAGAGCATGCTGTAACCATGGCAACCATATATAACACCGCTTCAGCCGCGGGCCGCAAAGAGTCCCAGTTCTTGATCTGAAGAATCTGTCGCTTCACTTATTTAATTTGTATGGACAGAACACAAACAACGGAGGAAAAAAAATCGGTTCAAACATTTTCGTTTCTACTTTAATCCATATAGAGAGTTTGGCTTTGGGTGACAAGGTTTGATTTGTCCAAGTAGTAAGTGACAAATACAGCTTGTGCTTTTGGAAACTAACCCTTAAAAACATCTCTTTTCTACCAACATTTTACTTCAGAGCTGCAACTTGTACTTTATTAAACAGGTAATCAATCAAAAGAAATGAATCTGAAACTCTTTTCATCATCTGTTCGAGCTTTCCGATTTTTTCCCGTCGTATCACAGTAAAGAACATTGAATATTATTTGGCCATTTAGACAAAAAACATCTGATTATGTCACCTTGAGCCCTACAAATATATTGTCAGAATGAAGTAATCAATTAAACAATCCACAAACTAATCAGTATCAAAAATGATTTTCAGCCTTAGCAGAATGTGAGTAACATCCCTGAGACACTACGTGGCTGGATCAGAAGGCAAGAAGTCAGATATGCTATGATAGAAATAATATTAATAGAATGGCACTACAGGATCATCTGTGACCATGGCAACCTGTCCAAACTGTGATCACACAACTGTGTCCATCAATGTTTTCTGTGTTTACTCAACCGAAAATAAAACTGATTTGACAGTTAACCCCAAAAGACTTTCTCAAGGAAATACACTTTATAGCTTCTGAGAATGTGTACAGTTATGTGTGCAAATGCACCTTAAGCACCTTAAAAATAAATTTTAAAAAGGTGAATGTTACAAGACTCCTTTCACCAGAAATGAAAAGCTACAGCCAGATAACCTCAGATGGACGTGAAAACTATACTCTGGAGTTTGGTCCAAACACCTGGAAAAACAACTTTGGTTTTCCTCTCGACTCTCATTTATCGTTATAGGTTGTTGTTACCACAAGTGGTTTGGCTTGGTCTCAGGGGGAATATAATGCTTTTCTGTGTGATGAATAACGCCTGCAGTCAGTTACTGTTACACAGCTGCAGCATCGTCCTTGGGCAATACACAGAAACCTTGAAGTACAAAAAAAAAAATCCCTTCTTTCATAAAAGTATGTTTTTACAAATTTGATTTAAGTTTCTTCACCTTGTCCTCTCTCTAACTGTAAGGCAGTGACAGATTGACAGCTTGAACATGTATGATTTAGTACAATTTGTTAAGAAGCAGGTCTAATCTTTTTATGAGAAAACTTTCAAAGGTCGGGTTTCAGAGCCTTTCGTCCTCGAGGCACAGTGGCTTTAACTCACATAACATCCTCCCTGTTCTATCAACCCGGGCCTACCCTGGTGTGTTTTCAATCAAAACAAAGCGCAAATGCCATAAACACAATTTTTAATCTCTCAGTTCAATACTGGGATAATCTCTGTGAATTGAGTCCAAGCCATGATGGTGAAACATATTCCCATTTCTCTCTCTCTTTCTGCGCGATGCTATGAGATGCACTTCATGTGTTTGGCAAACATCCCCGCTGTAGCTTGACTGGCTTGAATTATAGATAGGAGACGCGAGCCACCCGCTGCTTGTTTGTTTGTACAAGACTTTGAGTAAGCAGAGAGAGCGCAAGAGGATCGAGAGAGATGAAATGGGATGGAGGGTGCAGAGGGAGATAGAGGGGAGGATGAATAAAATAAGAGAGGGAGAGAGGAAGAATAAGAGAGAGGGAGAAGAGGAGAGATAGAGGAGGGGAGAGAGGCTGCAATGGGGGACAGAAAGCGGAGGCAGAGGCAGATTAAGGAAAGATGGACAGAACAAGAGAACAACAACAAAAAGGAGAAGAACCGAATCCAAAGACTTCAAAAAAACCTGTCAAGGTTGCAAGTGTGAATGCTACCAAGGCCACCCATGGCAGTATGAACACGTTAGCTGTTTACAACAGCAAGGTTTTGAGGCCAATGTCGGCCCATCGTGTGCGTCAAGAGGTCAAGATAGAGAAAAGGCAATAGAATCAAGAGTTAGACACAGTGGCACACGCGCAGAAAACTGTCCGTCAATAAGGCACCGTGCCCGCAGCCGTAACCGTTTGTTACCGAGCACCGCCTTACATCACTGACCACCCATCCCTGCGCTGCACCTCGGCGGCGGTTCTTCTGAATCCAAAGGGGGAACCCTCCTCTGCCCATCCAGATCACATTACACAGGGCTCAGGGCTCTGATGTGGCTTCAGATAGAGAGCGCACAAACCCCGGCCCACAACCACACAGACCAGCTCAGCGCAGGCCCCGTCCTGTGGTCTCCTGGCTAGGACAGAATCTTTTTGAATGCCTTGTTCATTCCCTAACCCCCCCCCCCCCCCCCCCCCAACATGCTGCTCTCATTTAGATGGGGTTTTTATGAGGCAGGGGAGGGGTTGCGATGTGACAAGTTGTGCTGAAGGGATTCGCAAAGTATTTCGTCGGTTTCCACTTTTGGACAGCAGGTTCTGTTGTTGTCCCATAGTAGTCAGGAGGAACCAAGGGTAACTAATCAATGTCAGAGCCGGGGGTATAGTGAGGAGATTAGAGTTAGAATTTCGCTCCCACAAGGCGGAGATGAAGTTATTGGTGCAGAGCAACAGTCGTGTCCTTTTCGAGACTTTTCGCTTACTCAAGAAGGAACCATGCTTGAAAAAAAGGAAGCTGTCGTGAAAACATAAATGACAACTTGATGTCATATATCAAAAGGATTGAAGGCAGCACTCCAACTGTCGTACCAACACTGTTAAAAGAGTACAAGAGTAGTAGTAGTAAAACTTAGGTATATTTCAAAATCACTCAAACTCAAAAGCATTGGCGTCAATAATCATGTCACAATCAAATTCAGTTTCCCCCATCAGTTAATTGATGTGAACATGAAGTGAAGGGCTGCAAATAACAATTTCATTGTTGACAAACCAGCTGATAATTTTGCTCGATTCCATGTAATCAATTAATATTTTGGTTTACAATTGTTTTCCATCAAGCCAAGCTGATCAGCTGACAATCAGTCCATTTACCTCAGGATACAATTAAGAAAATTGTTAACTTGTTTGGACCAAAAAAAGGTGTAATCAGATCACATTTTGGCATTTTTGCAGTAAGAAATGACTCATTAACAATCACTACAACTCTATTAGAGACCTCAAGAAATATAGTGGGCTTCAGCTGAAATTTGCAATACGTTGTGCTTTTACATTTACTTTTATTGTGAAATTTTAAACGGAAACATTTTGTCCAGTCAACTTGTGAAACACTTGTGACCATCAACATTGGAGATACTGTAGCTCTGTTTCAGCTCAGTGTGAAAATTAATCTTCTCCACAATACAGCATGTACAAAAGGTCTGTGCTAAGTATTCTCAGTGTCCTCGTGGGTCTCCTTATCACGGAGGGGTGCTCGTGTTGTCGAGCACAACTGTGCTCGATGCCTGTTTGATGGATCAAACGCTGAATTTGTAAAACAGATAAAATGGGATAAAGAAAGCAGAGGGTTAGGGGTTGCACCGGATGTGGAGAGAATGAAAACCGAAAACTTCAAAAGACAGCGGAGATTCGGGACGTAAAGGAGAGGGGAAGGTATGGACACTGGTGTGCAGAAGCTCAAGTAAAAATAGTACTGAAAAATCATATTTGAAAAGGTGCCATGTTAGAACTGATAAATATTAACACAGATGAAGTCTAATGGATGGATTTAAACACACACACGAACACACACCATTACGACATCGTCAGCCCTCACCTTTTCATCAATCCCCCTTCCACTCATCAATTAAATCCCTTTCCATTGGCCGGGTCTTGTACTTTATTAGCACCCTGCCTTCCCTCTCCGTCTCCGGAGCGAGTCTCTCTTTAATCTTCAGGATATGTTCCCATTGATGGGCCTATCGATTTGATGTTGCGCCAGCTGCTTTTATCTCCAGCAACTCAAAGGGGTGTTGGACAGAGAAGCGATGCACTCCCCCCCACCAGGTTTAACCTTGCACACTCTGTTTTTGTGTTTCAGGACGGTCTGTCTCAACCTGCAGTCTGAGACCTCTGGACAGGCCGGGAGGTGAGAAGACTCACTTTGGAAAAGTGTTTTTAAACAATTTGGTCAATCTGCAAAAAATCTACTCACGAGATTAAGTGAACAATTTGGTGCAGTTAATCCAGTTTAATGTTCGATGAGTCTAAAAGTCTGAAAATAATATTTAGACTAAATTTAAATACCATTAAAAGCAACTTTACTGTATATTTTGGTGGTGTTTATATTTAGTGATGTCTCAAAAGCTAAAATCAAAGCAACGTTTCTCCACATTTTTCACAGACAGAACACGATACACATTTGCTTCAGGGTGGTTAATTATGTTCGTAATGATGCTATAGTTTTCTCACACCGAGTTATCAGTGGGCCTCTAGGATGGTGGTGGTGGGAGATATTGTTAGATTGCAAAGCCTCTATAGTTTGAGCTGTTTCAGCACTATGATTAGTGTCATGTTAATCCCAGGAAAGTACTGAGCATTTTACATTGTTGTGGCAAAATGTACATTTTAATTTAAAAGTGCGGGGAGTAGAGAAATTACACCTTGTAGCAGTTGTCGGGTTGAATCTAATGGGAACATGATGAGGACTGAGGAGAAAAGAGAAAAGACTTGGCTCTCATTCCGGGGCGAACTCAACTGTGTTGAGGATTTCGACATGGCACAAGTCCACTGCAGTCATCTGTGTACTTTGGGAGAGCGAAGCGAGGGCGCTACCATCCAGCTGACCACATGTGGAGCTTGTCCAAAACCTTTTGCGAGGGCTAGCGCTGGTGTGTTCCACCACAGAGCCGCATGCACGGGCCCAGGGGGCCTCAGTGTGCAGCAGCATCAGAGAGACCGCCTGTCACCACTCGCCATCTCTGGGGCCCAATGTTCTCTCTGACATGCCGTGCATGTGTATGCATGTATGTTGATGCATTTGTGTGTTTGTACTGAATATGCATGTTATATCGTCCGTTTCATCATCTGTTCAGGAATGTGTGCATGATCTGAAACAAAATTCAGTGGGATATCTCCTTTGTGTGTGTGTGTGTGTGCGTGTGAGGGTCCCCTCGAGAGCATGGCAGGCGTGTGGTTTAAGGAGCGCCTGCCAAGCCGCTCGGTCAGCCAACAGAGGGGGTTTGATATTCTGCTATCGATCATCTCCACTAATAACATGGTGAGTTGCCCACAGTGTGTAATTATCACCCCAAAATAAAGTGGCTCGCTCTGCTCGGGGACCTCTGCTTTCAAATCGGCTTCTGTCAACTGCTCACTCCCTCCGCTCGTTTTACTTCTTCCTGTGCCCCTCAGACACGAGTTCACTCTAAGCACCTTAAAGTGTAAATCCCTCAGACAATCGTTCCCTGTGGGCGTCACGTGGGAACGTGACCGTAGACGACTCTCTGTGTCAGACACTCCTGAACATTTTTTCCGTCACAGGACCTGGTTACATTTTTGTGAGGCTTCCTCCAAAGCTATGGTGGGAACAAAAGCAGCAGCAAAAACTTTACCGGCACGTGTGATGTCTCTGTATCAAAGTTTCCCACAACCACGATGCGATGTATCTGTAATGATGATGTTGTGTGTCACGGTTAAAGAATAAAATGGTGAAAAGAATAGTAGATTTGTAATTCAAGTAATGAAAATTGGTTCTGGAAAAGTGTGATGGGAATTGTTCCCAAATTTCTGATAATTCATCGACCAAGCAATTAATTGACTAATTGAAAAAAATCTGCAGAATAATTAGAAATTAAAATAATCATTAGCAGTTTGCGCAATTATTTTTAATGTATAGAAATTAATGGAAGCCAGTAGCTTGCTTGAACGACAGGAATAAATCCTCAAAAACCTAAAAGCACGTAGCCTGCCTTTCAAACTTTCCAGCAAAAAGGAAAGGTCCTTTTCGAGTCTACCACTTTATTCTTGACACTCATCCATCCACAACTCCATCCCTTCTTGTTTTCGTACCCTCATCCCTGCATTCTTCTGCACATCACTCTTATCCATCCCTCCAGTCTATAAAAACGTCTGATGTTTGCGTCTGTGGTCGCCCTGAATTGTTTAGTCGTGATTTGTAATGTAAATATGCGGCTGCGTATGAATGCACCGCTCCCTCTGGACGCCCCCTGAACACACACACACACACACGCACACACATACACATTGCATATTCAGAGAACAACCAGCAGCTGCCTGGCTCAGCTCCGTTACTCCTACTAAGCCATAATTGTTCCCGGGCCTCAGCGCTCTCAGTACTGGTCCACTCGAGCCAAGCGGCTAACCATCAGCAGCCCTTATGGCTCGCTTCGCCTCCGGGCTCCTACCGCCCTGCGATGGAGTCGATAGTCTCCACACGGCACGGACAACACGACCAAACAAAGATGCATGTTCCATTTTACTAACCCGTTTAATCATTTATGGAGCATCGAGTTTTCAGGTGATGTAACGCAGCCTCCGACCACCAAATTGTACATCCCAGGATGTTTGGATTTTCTCCACCAACAACTTTGCCGTCACCATTTCATTCTAGGGTCGCAGGAAACGATTATTTGTTACCGATTAATGCAATTGTTATTTTTCCAGAAATTTAGGACACGCAACCATTGCAAGCTCCTGAATACCAAGGGAACATCCTCTTTTGCTTTTTTTGTCCTAAACTGAGAAATGCTGTAAATATAACCAACTACCCTATGAACTTTTTCATTGATAAAGGACTGGGAGCAATAAATTCATCGCAAATTTGATGATTATCTATTTGGTTAATAAAGTAATTATTCATTTTATTTTGGCATTTGCAAAATAATTAATATCATACATCTCAAACTCTTGTATTGAAACATTCACTTGATCAAACTATCCACACATTTCAACAAACCACTTAATTTTCTCACAGTAAAACTCGCTGGTAGTTTCCCAGTGTCAAAGTTCATTCTGGTGACACTTGGAAACTGCAGCTAGCAAAAAATATTCTCACTTCATGGTTCAATTAGAAGCTGTCCCGGAGCTTTTGATCATATCACTTGATCTTCATCCATCCGACAAAGTTTAAACCAGCTGTCACGTAATTTGTTTTTTTCTTAGCTCTTTCAGGAATTATCATCCACGGATGGAAATTTGAAAGATGAGGATCATGTGGCATGAACAGCTGTTGCTAATAGGACTTTGAGACTGTAAATCGAGGTGATGATTGAGGGTGCAGTTTTCTTGATTAAAAAGGTGTTAGGGAGTAAGTTAGCCGGCTAGTGTTCTCATTGAAGGCAAACTACATTGTTTGAGTGCAGGAAGAGAGAACTTGCTCTCTCAATGATACGTAACAACAAGTCATACATTACACATTTTGGACATTATCAATCCAGTTAAAGTACAAAATAAAACAAGCTATGTCTGCATCTCATCTTCATTACTCGACTGATGTCTCCTCTTCTGTCCATCACTCCCTTCGCTCGTTTTATCTCAGTCCAAAAGAAACATCATGTGGAACCAAAAAACCAAGAAGCTCGACTGAGGCCAAACCAGAGATCACTGCTCCCACCATGGACGCCTTCCCCCCTCTTCTCCCTCCAGCGACTGCGTGTAATGTCACTATAAACGCACAAACGCTCTTTCAACCCATTACTTCACTGATCAAACTCTGCGATTTTTCCATGACTAGTTAATGACCGAGCACCTCATCCGCTGCCAGCACGTTAAAACATAATTGATCTCGTGCAAATCACTGTTTCTGAATTTCCAAGACGTCTGCTTCACTCTGCTGCTCATCTGTCCTCTCATGCAACACATGACACCACGGAAATGCAGCATCTCTCCATGACAACAGGTGATGAACGTGCTAATAATACAAAAGATTTTGAGTTTGTTTTTTTCCGTCTTTGCCTGGTTGATAAGTCGGAAAATTCAAAGTTTAAAGATGATACAAGCAGGAATTATAATTCATCACATCATAAGTCTAAAACACATCACTTTTCATGATTTAATTTTTTCTATTAATCTTTTGCTGCTATGAATTATTTTCCATTATAGGTCCGATGCTTTTGCAAACAGTAACTTGTCCTCATGTAAAGACGGCAGCGGAAGGAAAAAAAGAGGAGATGTAGTTAAGCAAGTGAACATTTAAAAATGTTCCACCAGCAACACAAAAGCAGCACACAGGGAGGAGCAATGTGTGTGTGTGTGCGTGCGTGCGTGCTGTTCAGGTGACAATAACACTTGAAGCTTTTTTTTCCATGGTAAACCACAACAGGCTTAATCTCGCCTAACTGTACACAACGAAAAGACACACACACACACACACACACACACACACACACACACACACACACACACACACACACACACACACACACACACACACACACACACACACACACACACACACACACACACACACACACACACACACACACACACACACACACGGTGCACTTGCACGGAGAGAGACAGAGAGCTGTGTGCACCCTCGGTACATTTTTGTATAGCAAATAAACAATATAAGTCTCTTTTCACTGAGCTTGAACAACATTTAAAAACGCTCTTTCGCTCTACTGAAATAAATAATCTCTTCAATATGTCTGCTGTTGTACATGTATATAGACGTCTTTTATTTATATATAATTATTGCGTATAATTATTGCTTAAACCGATTTATTTATTTACGTGTTTTTCTGCAGTTTTATTTCTGCCAGCATAGAAACCATAGGATCAAATATGTGTGTAAATAGTTGTGTCAATGGTAGACATTTTGAACATGAGATGCATCCACAATTCTGTACATGCAACAGATTTGTCTTGATGTACTTGGAATGATCAATGATGTTATTAGTCATTTTTTTAATGAGTTTCTCCCTTGTTATCGTTAGTCTCTCTCTTTTTTGAATGGGGGATGTTTCCTCTTACTTCTTCTAAATATACTAAGTGGCAGAGCAGAGTCTCAGGGGACTTTCTCTCCCTGTGGTGGAATTCACTAAAGAGAGAGAAAAAAAGAACAAATGAGAAAAATAAATCAACAGTCCTCTTCCTTGCTTCCTCTAATCAAAATAGCATACCACTGACTTGACGTTCGGCTAATGGATGCTTAATTGAAACCAGTATCCCCTCCATTGGCCTGGGATTAATGTTGACTCTGTGGGAAGATCGACTGGAGCCTGGATGGCACTCACGCAGCGCTGCTTGTTTGTGTCCGTGTCAGAGTTATGGCTGCCTTTAATTGGCAGTATTAAGACCATGGGCTCTTTAAAAAAAAAAAAAAGGAAAAGAAAACAGAAAGGAAATTAGAGTGAGAGATGAGGTGAAGGAGAGAGGCGAAGGGGCAAAAGGACGACTTTGAGACAGAAAAGACAGGAGCAGGCGCAGCGGGTGTGGCATTGGCCAACGACTCCTCTGGGGTCCTGACAATGGGCTGACGACTGTGCCTGCTGTAAATCTGCTTCTGTCTGGAGGGGAGAGTCGGCAAGGGGACCATAAAAACATCGTAGACGGAGTCTGTCTGTCTGTCTGACTGAATGTCTGTCTGTCTGTCAGAAAAGAGCCCATCTTCTTCCATTCCTTCTGAATGAAAGACATAAGCCTAATCAGTGGCGCCTGGGTGCCTAGTTTGAGCAAAACAACTAACGTTTCATCAATCCATCATATTTATGTTTCATATTGTTTCAATCAATTATTTCCCCACCCACTTTTTGGAAGTTCCAACAATCAGAATCTGATTTCATCCAGCCAAATACAAAAAAACTTGAGCGAAAACTTTCTTTCCCAAAACGATAAGATGCACTAATGCTTTATGGCTTTATACTGTAGCTAGTGACATACCTTTCCCCTGTGCCTGAATAGGGTGCTCTGCTGAAGTGAAAACACTCTCCAAAAAACACTCTCATACAAAAAACTCAATAAAAAGGCCTTGGTTATCATTATTAAAAGATATTTAGGTACATTTCAATGTGAATATCACACACATCTTTATTGTCCAGGAGCTGAATCTGAATTATTGTAATTGGGAACTCTGCAACTGAAAGATGTTGAATTGTCATATTAAACTTTCTTTTAAGAAATGTGGGTCAAATGGACTCTTTGGTCTCAAAATGTTGTATTTTTCGGGCAGGGGGGCCTTCAACAATGCTGTGAGCCAATCAGAAGCATAAATACGAAGCATTTTATCCGCAATCAACCCTTCAAATAACCCACGTCTATAATATCAATTATGAATTCAAAGGAAACTTTTGAAATTTGTTGATTCTTGTGCAGCAGTGGCGAGGAGAAAATCGTCCACTGTGATTGACCCAGTTTGCTGTCTGATACTTAATAAAAAAATAATAAAAATATCTAAAATTGAATAGAAAACATCAGCAACAACAGCATCCTGTCACTCAACACAGTGAAAAGGACTCGGTCTCGATCGTTTTGGCTGTGGCAACTCCGCTGCCCACTTTGGTTTCTTCAAACAAATCCACTTCCTATTGTTGAAAGTAAAAACTGACTTTCGAGATTCAAACTAGCCCTGGAAATTATTGTACTTCTCTCCGAGTGTAGTGGTGAAACGGTTAAAGGTGTTCTTAAGGTGTCAGAGTCTGCTTCAACTGGGGCTGTGGTTTTGTTTTACCAGGTGCACAACGCGGTTACCGGCTTCTCATTGTTTACTGCTAACTCCCTTCCGCTACTGCAGCTATCTTCTCTTCCTTCATTGTTCTTTCTCTCTCTATCGGTCGTTCTGCCTCTTTCACTTCGTCTCAGACTCTCTAGCGTTCCACCGTCCCCTCTTTCTCCAACATCTCTTTCCTGCACCCAATCAACCCGATCTGTACCCGTCTGATAAATCAGATGATGTGTTTCTTTTGTTCCTCACTTCCTGCCCACCCACTTCTTCCCTTTCATCTGTCCCTGTGTGTATACAGTGTTTCCCACATACATGTCCTGTACAATGTTCAACACCTACAGCGACATGCACACCCACATCGTGTCTCTCTCTCTCTCTCTCACACACACACACACACGCACGCACAAACACGTTCACCGCACACCACACACTGCAGCGTACTTCACAGTTGCTTGCTCTTGTTTTTGTTAAGACTTAAAAATGTTCACACACACACACACACACACACACACACACACACACACACACACACACACACACACACACACACACACACACACACACACACACACACACACACACACACACACACACACACACACACACACAAAACACTGAATAAAAAAACTTTATGAGCTCCATCACTTCCTGGAACTAAACATATTATGTGCTGTGTGTCAGCGACAACAACTCTGAGTCTGGATTTGTCATTGAAGCATCTTGGTGTTTTTTTTCTTCCTGCCTTTCGCATTCCACTCCTCTTTCTGCTCCTCCCTCAAACCCTCCCTTCCTCTTTCGAGGCAACATCAGCCCTCCTTGTTGCCTCAAGGTCACGTCTTGCTCCTCCTCTTTCATTCTCATTGACTCTGAAATCCTGACATATTTATCAGAAGCACGGTAAACATGTTGTCCGTCTCTTTTGTCTTCTCTCTCTATTGCAGGA
Source organism: Scophthalmus maximus (assembly GCF_022379125.1). Lineage (NCBI taxonomy): Eukaryota > Metazoa > Chordata > Actinopteri > Pleuronectiformes > Scophthalmidae > Scophthalmus > Scophthalmus maximus. The sequence goes on from NC_061516.1 coordinate 18,337,873, forward strand.
CGAAGGCCGACGGGGAAAAATACACTCCCATCGCGTGTCTGTGTTTGTGCGTAAGTGTTGCGTCTCCTGAAAGCCTGAGGTCTTTTATCTCCGTAGACCTACAGAGAAGGTTCCCATGACCACAAAATGAGAGGATGGGTCTCTTTTCCTACTTTACAAAACAAAGGTAGGAAATCAATATGACGCATGGCCGATCCCCTTTTGAGGAAACCTGTTGAAGAGGGAATTCCTCCTGCTCCCCTTTCTGGCTTATAAATGACGTTAACACGTGGACACGGTGCCAAAAACTATAAGTTTACACACACTGAAGACATCAAATTACACACCGACCTCAAGCAGTTGGCTGCTTCGCATTCACCTGGGACTCATTCTCCGTCTGTGTGGTTCTCCAACGGCACAACATTGTGTTTTTAACATCACTGATGTAACTACTTCGACCGACTCACTCGCCGAACCCTTTGGAAATCTGCTTTACAGCACAAAACAGGACGGAGGGCACAAGATATAAAAATGATTACAAGTTAGCACTGTATGATGTAATGATTTCTACAATGAGACTGAATATTTATCGTCAGATGACAGATATTTCTAAAATTGGAAGATTTCCTTGGTTTCTTACATAATTTAACATCTTAAACCACACGTGCATTAGGTCATTGCATCAATTTTGTGGAGGATTAGCCACAAATTGACATATAATTTTGCATGTTTGAGCCAAATAACTACCTTCTGCTTTTAGTGCGGGTCATTTCCCAAAACATGCAGCCATATTTTAACTTCTGTAATATTTAGCAAAATTGAAAAGGAAATGTTCAGGTAATACATCCACTTTAAAATCTAATGCTTTGCCTTACAAATCACTAAACTGCACTCGTGAGACACAGTCTTGATATTGCTTGTAAAACAGTATTCTTTCATTCCAACATGTGTCACTGTGCGGTGGATTCATTGGAAGAAAAGGTGTCCCACCTACGCATACTTCTAACTGGACAGACTCTTATCAGTCAAGCAATCCACATTTCTTTCCCACACAATCTGTCTACGTGGGATGCACAACTTCCTCTCGTCAAATGTATGGTTCACCACGATTTATGTTGACCAGTGCATGTTAGGATTCACTGTGATCTGACATCCAGGAGAACATAGTATCAAAAAAAGAGGAAGAGGTGACATGTGTGCTGCGTGGTCGTATTACTTACTTCTATGCAAAAGTCAAACTTGATGCGTTGCTAAATGTCTTCAGCGGACCAAAGCACAGCAGTCTCTATTTTACCGATGAGTTGCAGCATTAAATATGTTATGAGTTAAACAGTTACATCTAAAACAAAAAGAATAATTAAGACTAATGAAAAACATTAACTCTGGTCCTGGCCTGGTAGAAACCTGTTGTCAAACAATGCACACTGTGTGTTGAAATGTTGCTGCTGTATTGTGTGCGTGACATGTGTTAGTGTGTCAGTGTGCATGGAGAGGAAGAAGGAAGTAAAATGTTGAGTACAGCTTATATGAGTGAGAATGTGACTACTTAATAGTGTTTCTCTGATGTGTGAATTCAGTATAAATCCCACTATATACATAATATATGTATACATTTATACACACGCAAACGCACTCGCACACATGCTTCCTTCCCTCAGCAGATGAGAATCATATGAGGGAGGATTAAACTTCTGCTCCTGTGTGTGTGTGTGTGTGTGTGTGTGTGTGTGTGTGTGTGTGTGTGTGTGTGTGTGTGTGTGTGTGTGTGTGTGTGTGTGTGTGTGCGTGCGCTTAAGATCACAGCCATGTGTGCTGGGTTGCTTCATGCGGCTGTGGAGGCTCCAGCTGGTCTGAGCAGAGCCATGGGCACAGGGTGGAGAAGGGCGGAGGAGGACGCGGGTGGGGTTTGAGAATAATTTAGTTGACTGTTATTATGACTATTTTTGTTTAATGAAGTGCATATTAAATTGATGATGAAGGTCGAGGGCGAGGATGCTGAGGTTTGGATGGTGAGGTGAGTGGAAGAGAAGGAGGGGAAGATCATTATAGGACATAATCAATTACTTACATCAACACACCAAATATGGATGTTTATTTACAATGATGAGCACATGATGATGGTGAAAATTGAATCTACCATATAATCTTCTAGACTCTTTTTGACTTAGTGATCAAGTAAACTGCCTACTATGACAGGCCATTCCTTCCGAAACACATATATTCTGGCCTGTTTGTATGTGGTGGCCTCTGGCTCTGACTCTCCGCCGAGGACTATGGGACAGGACTGGGCATCTTACCGCCGAGATGGGAGACAAGTTGGTGGGGCGGTTAACTCGGCCAATGATGTCATTAGAGGCACAGCATCTTTCTTTACGAAAAAAACAATCTATGCATAGTATCATAAGGCTCATACACTATGCATATTTTCGTTTTCTCACAAACATTCGGCGAAAAAGGGTACCAGGGTCAGAGCCAATCAGAGACAAATTTTGACAAGTGATTAAAATAAGACTTAAAAGAAAACTATGACAATGGACCCGTTATTATTTGCTGCATGAACAAAATGAATGGTTCGATCATAAAAAATCTGATACTGTTTGCATTTAAACAGTTCTTAGAGCAACTCCAGTAAATTTGAATTCCCAGGTATTAACAGCAGCACAGAGTAAGAAGGCAGATTGGAAGTAACAGTTTCCTCACTCACACACACGCACACACACACACACACACACACACACACACACACACACACACACACACACACACACACACACACACACACACACACACACACACACACACACACACACACACACACACACACACACACACACACACACACACACACACACACACAGTGTGTGCAGGCTTATAAAATGTCAATATGAGTGGAGCTAACTGACTAACACCTACATTTAAGATTTATTTTAGCAGATTAATATGAGTAGTACATTTTGATAAAGTGGTGATGAAGTGAAAAATTTGCCGCTTTAAATTTTTCCTAACTTTCTGCAGTGATGCTGTGCCAGTGAAGCTTATTTGCTGGATTAACAAGCAGAGATGTCGTCCCGTGACCAGACCTGACCTTTCACCCCATTTGAGGCAACGCCTGACCCTCAGGTTCCATGTTGATTTTGACATGGGACATTTTATTGATTTGACATTTTAAAATCTGGTTTTATTTAAGGGTGATTGTGTGTGAGTGAGTGTGTTGCTTTGTGTGTAAACCTTGATTCATCTTGAGAGGGAAGTGACTGATTTGTGTAACTGTTTAACATGCTGATTATTGACAGTAATGCGAAGGAAATGAAACAAGACTTAAATTCCCACAGGTCATGTGATTTCTTAAAGAGCCCTCCCCCCTTCTAAATCTCACAGAAACCCACAGAGTATAATCACTGGAATATCATCTGATTTCTCACTAAACTGCTGCGAACAAATCGGGAATCAGATTTCACGTTAAAACGTTACGTTTTCAATGGATCTTAGTTTTGCTTGAATCAAACAAAACAAAAACAAACAAAAAAACATTTTTCGAAAACACTTCCACTTCAATTCTAATTAGAAACGCTGTAACAAGACAAAACTGGAGGCTGCAGGTGGTTAATGTCAGCGCAGCTTCAGAAATGGATTAAATCTACATCCACTTTGAAGTCTATTTAGGCAAAGTTGTTGTAACTATGCTGTGAGCGCATGGATTTAGTCTAAGTGGATGCAGACGCATGCTCACCACAGATTTATCAATGCATGGGATTAAAACCGATTGATATTGTCTGAGTGCCATCAGTCAAACCAACACATGCTTCAAAAAGCAACCACAATGTGATGCTTGAACCATGTTGTGTTCTGTGTTATAAATGCTTCTAATAAATCCATCCTGGCCCTCCGTTTAGTGTCCACACATCTCACTTTTAAATAACCCAAGCCAGTATTTCCACTTCAAATGTCAAATGCTACTTGCAGTGCTGAAGGGTCGCGAATTAGTCGCCGGTGTACTTTGTAACTTGTCACTGACCGGGGACACGGGAGGGAGGGAGGTTCGACATGTTTACAGGTTGTGAGTGTGGCCCACTAACCTACTAACTTTGTGTTCACAAGTGTTTTTTGTCAGTGACCATGTTAAAGACAGCAGCACCGTGATGATTCTGGTGAGCTGCTCAGCGTCCGAGGAGGCCCATTGTTATGTAAGAACTTACAGCAGGTTGCGTCTCAGATGGTGGTTATTGATTTTTCAGGAAATCATTTATTTTGAATGACAATATAATTTTGTAGTGTTGTATTGAAGGCAGGGGACCGACAAAAGATCTGCACAGCACAATGATGATACGGATTTTCGGGGGCCGGTGCCGATATTATGCAACTAAATATATAGAACTTAAATTAAGAAAATAAAGACTCCTTTTTTTAAGTAAAATGTAAACATGAATGCACATCTTTGCTGCATAGTTTATTCTGTAAAATTAAAGTTTTCACATCGGCGTATATCATTAAATGTGAATACGATACATCTGGGAATGGCTCATATCGGCTGATTTTTAACCAGTAAGTATGGCGGTCTCTAATGATGATGCCGCATAAATGCAACTAAACTTAAGACAAGGGGTTTCTGTTTGATCGAAATAGACTCAATTCAATAATATTTTGTCTTCTGTCAGTTGGTTTTTTAATCCAGAACTAGTGAAAGTTTTTCGAACATGTTTCTTTCATTTACGTGTGCACACGTTGAGTATTTTCTGTTTTACACTTCTTTTTACTTATGTGATTCAGAGGTGCTATAAAATGTGCAGACTTTGTTGTCGTCTTCAGACTTTTAAAAACAACAATGAATGAACACGCATGAATGAGTAGGTGTATGTGACTACTCTGATATCTACTGGTGAGAGACAATGCTGTCACTGATTAACTGCAGGGCTGAGAACACACATCTGGGCGGCCTGGACGGCTCACTCTGTAAACAACAACACGGGGGAAACTCTGCATGGTTTCGCTCCGCTGGCCAATGACTCACCTGGGTGCAACATCCCGCAACTCACAAACGCACTTGCACGCGCACACACACACTTCACAAACAAATACCGGGGGCCAAACAAAGAGTTCCTTCCCGAAACTTGCCCCTTTCGTGTCAGTTTCTATCTCTCGCTTCCTATCTGATTTAAATATTCAACAGTCAAAGACCATGTAGCTTATATGTGATCGCTGTATCTCAATTTAACTGAAAGTGATTGGTGTTTCAGTAGTCTGGCAAAAAGAGAAAATCAGAAGAAGAAGAAGAAGAAGAAGAAGAAAAAAGACATCCTCCAACATGTCTTACCTCGAACATCCTCTTGGTATAAAGAAGCGTGGGAGGAATTATGGGAAATGTGGTCTTACTTAAGAGAAATACAACTAGTAACAACAACAACACATGAGGTTACCAACCGTCCACTTCTTGTTCTTATTTTTCTAATACAAACAGCAGCGCTGTATCACAATAAGTCAGATGTTCTGCTCAGAGGAAAAAAATAAGAAAAAGACTCAACCCATAAGACTTGGTCTGTGTGAGGAAAAAAAAGAAACAGACTTAATAATATCAATCAAACAAACCCGCACTTCCTTTGCCAACACCTGTCTTTTACTTCTCCACCACTTCCCCCATCCAACCTTCTCTACGTGCCGGAAAGAAATAAGTGGATGAATAATTACAGGTATAAACACCTCGGGGCCATCCAACGGGGTTTTTTCCTCTTCTGATATTTCTTTTTAACTTTTCCGCCTCTTGAAATAGACTTCTGAACAGTTGTGCCTTCAAAGCCTGCAGGGTGATGAAGAAGCTCTTATGCTTTTATTATCTAATTTGTATTTTAATCTTCCCTCTATAATGCTCTCTTCACCTCTCCAGCCCAACCACTTTAAACTCTGTCTTTACAGTCTGTATATCTGTCGACATCCAAATTCATTTTGATCTTTTGCTCGTGTTTCCTGTCCCTCTTCAAAGCGGACTGACGGAACATCCCGACCACTGACAAACACGCATAGTAATTAAATGTTTATCTGTGATGTGTGGTCAATTAGTCAATCAAGAGAAGTTGACAACTGACAATGGAAATTATCCTCATTTGCAGCCCGGTCAGGAACCACCCAACTTGCACCCAACCTGCTTTTTTTTTTTTTTTTTTGAAATGTCAATGTTTATCTAAAAAATATAAACCTTTAGATACTGTTAATGATAATGAGGATCCCTATATAATGTAAAAGGATGGACCTTGTGCAAACTGGTCATATTTTTTTCCATTCTTCCGCAAGACATTTTCAAGGCCTACTGGAGTCCAACATCTTGCTCATAATACAGAATAAATTCAAAATAATAAGACAACAACATAAGACCTTACATGCGATGTGAATGAGGAGAGAAGAACAAGGATTTTCTGCGTGTTTGCCAAAGAGCGATAATTGCAGTTTGCTGCCCCAACGTCAGCCTCATTTCACTCACTAATCTTAGACTTTACACGACCATAATCTCACACTTACATACACTGCAACAATGGCGAGTCAAGACTCTGCCAGTTCCTCCCTCCCACAGCTCTCTTACAAACTGGAAACTCCCAACAGTGGCAGCTTTTTAACGAACATTTTTTTTTACTTGGACAACATGGATGTTACTAAATCTTGTGTCTTGATTAAACATTTAACGACATTTTGCGGTGCAAGTTTTCCATCTGACCCCAGCTTTTGCTGCCTTGTAGTGAAAGCAGCTTTTCTTTTAGGCCTCTTAGATCCGAGCGGCGGGGTCCTTATCGTTGCCAGTCAGAGGCAGAGGGGCCCCAGTGCCGCTCATCCCGGCCCTTGGGTCCATATGAAGGGGGATTAGGGAGGCCTCAGCCTGTGTTGCTGCCATTGTTTGCCCAGGGACTAGGGGCTGGCTGAACCACCCCCCTGTCAACACCACAATACTATGGGAAACAAGGAAGTGGCAAGATCCAAGAGACTTGCACACACACAAGCCATTCCCTTGATCTTGGGAGGATTGACCGGGTATTATTTGGGAGATACAAGGAGGTGGAAATGGGGACGGGGAGGGGAGCTTGTTAGCGACAGCAGCTGATTTATTTGAATGGATGGATTGAAAGAGACGGAGGCCTATGAAATAGTTTATGTGCTAAGAACAAGAAACTATTAATGCCACCTACATAATAACAAGTTTTCAGTTGAAGCTGGGAAAACTATTTAACCGCTATTCCCTTGCATAATGATGGAACAGTTTGACCAGCTGAGATGCCTAAGATGTTTGAACACAGACCGCAGCTGAGACTTTACAGTCTTAGAATTTACATGATTTTTGCACAACCGTCCTTTCCCAAACAAGACAATTGTCCCTTAGCAGTGTTCCTGTCAATTTTCATTTTTTAGTCTGTGAAATGAGATTTCAAATGAAAAGGAAATTCCCCCAAACAAGACCGAGCCTGTGACTGCTGTTAGTACACTAAGGTGTTAAATGCTGACTTGTAAATCCCCCCCCCCAACCCCCAAATGTACAGTAAACCTTTTACAGTCAATGTCCAGGTACAGTGAGCGGGAAAGTGTTTCAGAGCGGCGTGCCGTCCTCTGAGCTTGTTGACGCCGTCGTGTGACCACAGCTTCCACATCACAGGGAGTTTCACAGCCTCTCTGACAAGGAATAAAACATGCAGCTGAATATCAACTCTTCAACAGCTTCTCAATTTTTCTGAGACAACAACCTTCTGAAAAAGTTTGACTGCTTTTCAGGTTTTCAGACAAAATCTAAAACTTAAAGCTGCCCTAAATGCAAACTGCAAACTGAGGAGGTGCTTTTTTATTTTTCAAACTAAACAATTGGCACAACAAACTAACAGAAATGTGATCTGTTAAAGTTATTAATTAGAATGTAGTCTAAACACTGTCATTAAAATAGAACCACTAATCACGAACGACTCCTGTGTGAGTCACCGACTGTGGTCGGGCTACTCGCTAATTTCAACCAAACGTCCAGTAATTTCCGACAACAATTGGGAAACGTGACTTCTTCTACTAGTTGATTTCTCCTCTCTCTTTGATCTCTCACAAAGGAGTGGTGCTGTTTCTGATTTGCTGTCATTTGTTCTGTCAGAGCTCACACGTCCGCTGCAGCAAAGCCAATGTCGATGGGGCTCATCACATTAAAAAGCTTTATTGCGAAGAAGCTTTTATTGCGAAGAAGCAGCTTGAGCTATGGAAAGTGATGTTATAACTGTTAACTAATTTTTCAAGTAACAGTGGAGATTGTTCTCCACTTTTTTGTGCACTTTGAACATCATATTGCTGTATAGAGTTTACACACCTGGGAAAACACTGCTCTTGGGTGATCTTTATTGAGCAAAGATATTCAAGGTGTGGTCATTACGTTAATAGTAAGCTGATGTCAATGCAAACAGACCATAACATAGCAAAATCAGATCCTCCTTCAGCCTATACATTCTCTGCACTTTCTGAGCAAACCCTAATCGAGCGCTGGACAACAGAAGCTACAAAGAATGTAACTTTGCAGATGTTTTTAGACATGAACTCTGGAAAATGTCTGGAAAATTGGGTCCAGAAAGTTTGCCTTTCACATATGAAGAACACAGCACACATGAATTCACAACAGCAGGGGAACTTCCGGAACATTCAGGCGAGGTGGGGTGGCGCCTGGGTAGATTGTCCACTCTGTGAATCTTCTGGAGATTTTCCTGCTGTATGCTCACATGGGCTCACTCCAGAAATTGTACTGGGGTGTTTGGCACGAACAGTTCAGGAAAATGTCCAGACTATAGTGTGCTGTATGTCTGAAAGCAGCTATAGGGAAATAAAATATGACCTCAGCTTCACTGCTTCACTCCATGAGCTGGTAAAGATACAGCAAATATTTCCTGCAGGGAGGATGCTCTCCGAAACCAGGTCCTCCAGGTAAAGTGTGAGGCTCTTATACTTATTATGTTGCCCCGTAACTCGAGATTAATGCGTATTCTGGAGCTTTGTGTGGGTAAAAACAAAACAATCAGGGAAGACAGAAAGCTGTATTGGAGGGAGAGTGATGCATAGATCCAGCTACGATGATGAAAGTAGCACAGACAAGAACAGAGGTGGATAGGTGGAGAGAGGCAAACGGCAAAGGGAGTTGGGAGAAAGATGGCTGGATGCTGAGAAGAGTCAAATACTCGGCTGGGGTTTGACTGCTTGAGACGACGAAGAACGGCGATCCCTTTAAAAATATTGACTTTGGTAATCCACTGCATAATATTCACAGCTCGGTCTTACACATATGCACTTATCCACAATCTGGCTGCACACACATATACACACACACACACACACACATAAAAAACCCACCATGAACCCTGGATACAAACACAACCCAAGGGCAATAAACTTGAGGAGAAACACACACACACACGCACACACACACACACACACGCACGCACACGCACACACACACACACACACAAAACCTTCGATACATACAAATTATTCTGTTTGATGAACAGCATCCATGCGCGCACACATACACACACACACACAAAGACGATATGCACCGTCTTACAAACAGTGGATAAAGCTTTAGCCAAAGACAACAAGCAGAGGGAGTTTAGTCATATCTCTGAATCCCACAAATCTCCTTCTTTGGCCACTTCCTCCGAGGGGACGGCTGATATCTCCATTAATAAAACAACAGTGAAATACCCCATGAAACGCTGTAATACGAGTATTAACGCTGAATAGGAGAGGGAGCCTCTCCGGAATGCAGTCGCTTTGAAGGTGGCTTATCAACACAGATTATAAGCTTTTTTGTAATATGAGATGTTAACAATAATACCAGGAAAATAAGAAAAGTGATTAATCCTTTTTTTTTCCATTACAAAAAAATAAAAAATTAAACAACATGATAATCTTTTCAAAACAACAACAGATCGTGGAAATGTTTAGCTCTTCTATAAAATGCTATTTGACCCCTGATGGTCGTGCGTCTTCAGAGAGATTCTCGTTCAAACCTCCTTTGAGGGAGGCCAGAGCTTCAGTTACACAAAACGTATTCAAAGAGCATAAATAACAAAAACTGACTAGATTATACTTGTACAATGACAGATAAACATGTATGATTTAACCATAGAAGCGGAGGGAAATACACACAGGCAAATATTACAATCAATCTGACTCTCTCAGTCATTCAGCCGGTGATCTCACACAGAGGACTAGGGCTGCAACTTTGAAAAACTAAATTAATCTATACATAATTTTCCTGAATAATTGTTTGGTCTATAAAACATCAGGATATCATTGAGCCAATGACTCAGTTTGTTCAAATTTCAAATATTTTGTCCAACTAACACAAAGATCTTCACATTTCAAAGGGTGAAACCAGAAAAAGAATTTACATCAACAACAATTTACTTTAAGTGGTTACTGATTGAAGAGATTAACTGACTGATTATTTAGCTCAAAACAGAATAAAAATCTCTCTTCAATGAGACAAGATTGGCCAAATTGAATCAATTGTCCCCATCAAGACAAATAATAGAAATTCATCTACATTCTCATCGGAAAGGATCAGTATAACTATAATTGAGAAACAATTATTTTTAAAAATCATCAACAATTCTGATAAAAGTTCATCTCCTTGAGTGTGATGATTTGCTGCGTTATTGTACTCAATATCTTTGTGTTTTTGTATTGTTTGTCAGAATTTTTAAAAAGCAAGCTCGGGCCGTCGCCTCGATCTCTGGAAAGCTGTCACAATTATCTGACATTTTATAAAACTAAAAGATTACTCAAAAAAATATGTTAGACCGGGCACTTCTTTTCCTTGAATTCCCAACACTAGAAACAGGAGGCTATGGAAGAAGAAACAAGAAAGCAGCAGTGAAGAGTGAAACTCCCAACGCCATAATGCCAAGACAGCAAAACAGCAGCAAGACACGGACACACAGACGGAACAAGCGTCACCTTGTCCCACATCAACACCACAACACGAGGAACACACCGAACCGCCTGTTTTTCTTCTGTCCCATCTCCCAGACCTATAGTTCCCGATCCATCTCCTTCATCCATAATCATCACCCCCATCACCCCCCCACCTCCAAACCCCTAAACCACTACTCTCAGCCCTTTCAAGTGGCAGGTAGACGGGGCCTGATACGTCTCTACCGCCTCACAACCAGCGGGCTAATTACAAGGGAAGCAGCAACAAGTGAGCATTGTGTGGAGTCTCGAAGACACACAGGGAAAGAAAGTGCTCTTTATCCCCCCCCTCCCCACCACCTCCTCTCCACTCCACTCCACTCTCAACAAACACAATCTGTGAGAGGCTCCGCGGTTGGCACACCGGGGTTGGAGAAGAGAAGAAGAAGAGTACGAGAGGAGACGGAGACATACTGACGAGCGACAAATACCGTCACACTCGATCACCGTGTTTGTCTAACGTGATGCCGGATGTACATTTTAATGGAACGATGAGCATGAGCATGTTTGAGGAAATACGGGTGCGCTCTCTCATACGGTATTCAATTATATTCTCAATCACAGTGTGGACTTATGAATAACAGACTTAGGGACAACGTAGTTTCCTGGGAGCTGCAGACATCGGTTGTTTCGGGTGTTAAATTTGAGGGCCTGTGTGGAGCTGCTGTTACGTCAGAGTTTCTCTGCAATAAAACACTAAAAATATTTCACAACCCCCTTTTTCAGGACACTGAAGTTCAGATCTTGTGTATTATAGTTTAACTAGAGGGACAACAGATATATTAATCAAGTTTAAAAAAGCCTTTTATATTCTACAAGGACGTCATGGAATGGCCTCTTGTGTTTACTTTCGACCTCCTAACATCCTATTGACCCGTATGCCGTACGACTGTTGTGGAGCAACGGATTCACAACAAACATGATAACATTCGAAATTTAAGTTTATTTTCCCAAAGACACATTTTTTTAAAAAAATTTTAAATGTGGGGAGCCTGAGGTATTTTTAGAGGAATCATTGTAGTGGGATTGTCTGTAACAAGAGTCAGCTCTGTGTTTTCTTTGACCCTTCAACGACCCAGTCGAAATCTCCCACGACTAACTGCTGGGTCTTGACCCAGACATTGAAGGAGACAGCGGTGCAGAAAACTTCAAGGTATCATTAGAAAAATCCCATTTTCTGACCATAAAGCAGATTCCTTAATGCACCGCGCCTCATATTAGATCAGCCTACGCTACATGTGATCTCACAAACAGTCGTCTCCGCTGTTTAGCAACTTCTTGTCGACTGGAGCAGGGGGTTAATTCAGGCAACAGGATTACACAGCACGTGAAAAATGAAAAAGGCACAGCCACTCATGTTTGGTGCAATTAGTCAGCCTATCCATGGATGTTGGCTCTTATCGGGGACTTGAAGGGATTTTTTGATTCATTTTTTTAGGGCTGTCTGGCTGGATGAGTGATACTGCATACTTGAAATAATTCCACGGGTCTTTCTGATGTTTGTTTTAGCGGTTTAACACTTAGAACAGTTAATAAGGCAGCAACAAACCCCTTGTCATTCACCCGGGCGCGTGCAGATGAAAAAAAAAACGCCATGTGAAGCGGTTCACGGTGACGACATCAATCATACTCCAACTTCAGCAAAGGCGTAAACAAAAACAGGATCTTTTTCTGCCTCCTCTCGTGCGGCGGCGGCGGCACTTTGATTTCATCTCGCTCTGTTTTACAGACTTGCTTTATTTTATAAGGCAGTTGCAGGGGAAACAGCGCAGTTCGGTTCACAGCCAAGTTACAACACGTGTAAAGTTTGGGGCTGATTTTGCAAGAGCCGCGACAGACGGAGCCTCTCGTGGTATCAGACCAGAATAAACCGTCACTGCGTTGAGCTACAAGCATGTTCAGCTACAAAAGTGTGAGGGAGGTTTTTCCTCGGCTTCAGTCGACAGAGGTGTACTTCCTGTAATCATCATAGATCTCAATCAATCATAACGGAACAAAAACAAGCATTACTGCAAAAAAAAAAGCCCAACTACTATCAATATTTGAAAAATGTGAAAAGGGGAATTTTGTCTGTTTGCAGGCAGGTAACGGAGATATGTCTACTTTTCCTTTCAAAAGAAAACAACTGAACACCTTGTGGGTTCAAAAAAAGAGACATTAGAAAATCCGTATGAAGTGAAACAAATGCGATTTTGTGATAAATAAAGTCTATGAAAGACTGTAGTTGAGACCACAGTGCAACTAGTAGGGCAGAACCTGCTGACTCTTGGGGCCGATGTGAGTTGAAGTTTACTAACGTCCAGCATGATATGCACAAAATGAAAAGCAGAAATACCCAGAAAGAAATGTTCAGGATTTTATCCAAAAAAGCACAGAGAACTCAACACCACCCATTTATCATCTGTCATGCCCACGCTGCCTCTGTTTGTTATTGCTGAATTCTGGTGACAGAGGAGGGATTTGCTTCAGCCAAAAAAGAAAAAGATACTAGGCTGCGGTCACCCGAGCCGGACACATTTCCATCCCTGAGTGTACGTTTCTTTCTTCCTTCTCGTGTCCTCAGTAGTGGTGAGCTACCACGGCAGGAGCATCACCACCAACACTGGATACCATTACAACGTTCATTCCTGAACCACAAGCGCAGCGTGTGTCCAGCGTGAGTATGCAAACTTGCACCGGAGTCCAAAGTAGCACAAGATAATGACCTCAGCGACAAACACATCTGTGGCCAGTTCACTGTCGCCAGCAGAGGAATTCAAACAAGAAGTGGACTTACAGATGGAGACACTGAGCTGTTGGGGAGGTAGGGGTCAGGCAGCATCAGGAATGGATACCCAGGATACGCTGGTGTCTTGTACATGCCTCCATCTTGATGCTTCGACACTGGTGTCAGACATGAAAAGCAACGATACAATAGTTAGAGACTCAAAAAGTACAAAAATGTTTTAATGGAGCTATTTATAATTCCAGTTTGTGAAAGTTTTTTAATTTAATTTTCTGCCCAGATTCCTTTTGGTTAAGTCTCTGAATGGGCAGATATCAGTGTGTTGCCTCATTCAAAATTGGATTTCAATCAATATAAAAGTTACCTGGAGATTAACAGGATTAAGATTTAGTAAAATCTGATACTCACTCCCAAAATGTTGTAAAAGAAAAAGAGATTTATCCTCGTGTGTCAAAACAAAAACTTGACATTCAAACCAGAACATGCGCTAAAGAAGGCCCAGCTGTTTACAAGTGTTCTAGTTACTACATGTTATGTCCTCGTATGAGCGCAGACGACAATACACAAGACAAAAGCGTTACAAGCGTCACCTAGTCTGAGAGGCGTGAACTCCTGGAGCCTATGTGTTAATTTATCTCTCACCACCACCCATATGCAGCACCAGGGGCCTCGCTGTGGGTCAGGTACAACTAGGTTATACCTGGTCTGCAGGAAGACAGAGACACAAACGGGGAACTTTTTTCTTTTTATTACTGATTCAGTCTAAACACTTGTCGCTCCAGAGTTTTTTCCCCCCCAAAGGTGCCTGGAACCGGCGTGACAGCACATGAACAAACGCAATCAGCGTCAATCCAGGGTGTTAATTTTTCTGTGGGTTTAATTCTCTTCCTGAAGACCCCCCAAACAGGCACATTTGTGACCACAAATCCACATTTGATGAGGATTGCGCTCAGAGGGAAGAGAACGCGAGAAACATTTCTCATTTCAGAAATGACTGAAATTACTTTTTGTGCGACTGACTACAGCCTACACTGATGCCTTTAATTAAAACTGACGCTCGCCCCGAAGGGGGAAGGAAAGTGAAAATTGCTGTTCTTTTGGGTGGCCACCCAAAAGAATGAAAGAAAAAAAAAAGACAAATAAACCTCTCAAGGTTGGCACCGCTTTTGGCTACACGGCCCCCTCAAAAAAAAAAAAAGCCATGCCAGGGGTTGACTCGAGAAAAAGCCTGTAAATCTAAAAATGTGTGCGCGTGTAGGGGAGACACAACCACATCTTAAATATTTAACATGTGATATGCACTGCAGCTGGAGGAATGCAGACGTCTCGCCTTGGCGGCTGATCGTAAGGCCGTGAGCTTCCCAGAGGTCAATAAACGACCCGTTGTAGGACTTTTACAGCAGATACAGTCTCTACTTTGAGTCTCTCTCTCTCTCGCGCCGAGCGGCTGCGAAACAGGAACAGAGGATATCTCACCAACAAGTGTCTGATTGGAGAGATACAGAAGAGAGCTGAAGTGATGGACGTTTTTTTTTACATTTTTATTGGGGGGGGGGGGGGGGGGGGGGCTGTGTGCACCTGAAAACAAACTCTTTGAAGTTGTAATGCAGCAACACGTGTCCCTGGGACCACTGGTCCTCCCTTTGACAGGGGGGGGCATCTCATCGCCTCTCTCAGCTGTTTTCTGAGATAGCAGTGGCTGATCTAACCGGATGAGAGCGACTGTGTATGTGTGTGTGTGTGTGTGTGCGTGCGTGCTTTGTTGTTGTTGTCTTGTTCTTACCACTGTCGTGATGCTCCCGGTGTTTGTCCGCGAAGCCCCTCTGCTCGCCCTGCTGTCCCCGCCTGACCGCCTGGAAGGGACCGACAACAAACACAGGTGGGAGGGGGGGGGGGGCGTCAGATGATGTATGAAAATAATAATAATAATAATAATAATAAAGTACAGAAAAATCAGTGCGACAAAGCGACGGAGACAGAATGAGCCACGCAGAGAAGTGTCAGTCAGAGAGAGAGAGAGAGAGAGAGAGAGAGAGAGAGAGAGAGACTCGACTTCACGGTGCGTTTGAGTTCGCATGTAAAACATCGAACTCTCTGGCAGTCTGGGAATTTCACTACTGTAACACGGAGGTTTCATTCGGCGCTTGTCAGCAGCGCGTTAAATACAATAAGCTTTCTCACACACACACACACACACACACACACACTCTCTCTCTCTCTCTCTCTCTCTCACACACACACACACTCTCTCTCTCTCTCTCACACACACACACACACACACACTCTCTCTCTCTCTCTCTCTCACACACACACACACACTCTCTCTCTCTCTCTCACACACACACACACACACACACTCTCTCTCGCGCCGTGTGGCACCCACCGCTGCGCTCGGACTTTGATTTATTTCCGACTCGTTCACCAGGGACGACTTGAGGTCGGCCAGGTCGCGCTCCGTGAACGCGTTCTCCTGGATCTTCTCCTCCTGCTCGCCCTCGTCCTTGAACGCGATCATCTCATCGTTCGCTCCCAGGTCGTCCCCGCCGCCGCTGCTGAGCTGAGGCATGTCTACTTCCCCCTCCGTCGCGATATGTCTCACACACTTTGTATCAAAAAAGGAAAAAAAAAATAATAACAAGAAGAAGAAGAGGGAGGGAGGGAGGGAGGGAGGGGGAGAAAAAAAAAGTATAAATAAAGAAAAGAAAGCAAAGGGACTTTTTTTGCTTTGGTCCTCTGTTAAATCTCCTTCAAAGTGCACAGAACCCCCAGCACACACAGGGAACAGAAGAAGAAAAGTTGCGATGTGGCGTCCCCGGGCTGCTCGGCTGGTGGAGGACTAATGTTTCCCCGCTGCAGCAAACAGCTCATTTGAGCCCAGCACTTGGCGAGGAGTCCCGAGATGAAAGGGCGCCGACCGGATGATTGACAGGCCCGATGACTTGTTGGGGGGTTGTACGATTGTTTCAGGCAGAGCGCCGCGGCTCTTAAAGAGACACCACCTCCTCGACGGGCGCTATTCATGAGTTCACAGGGGCGTGTTCACGCCGTCCGCGGCCCCCCCCCCCCCCCCCCCGCGGCTGCAAGGAGCCCGCAGGCTGCATGTGGCCACCAGAAACTTGACACTAAAGACGGGCAAATATGCTCCGAGGGTGCACACGTGTGGATATGCAAAAAAGTCTTCACACTTGCATTTGTTCACTTTTACTGTGTCTGATTGTTCTATAAGCTCCGACTTATTTGATTCCTTTTTATATTATTCTTATTTGATTCGATGCTGTCCTCTTTCTGCCTCTGGGCTGCTGTAATAGCCACATTTTATTGGGATTATTAAAGGATTATCTGATTTGATCTCATTAACGACACGATTTTATTGTGCACCTGAATATTTGTCTTCATCATTTCCATTGGTGGAATGTGACTAAGTATGTTTACTCAAGCAGCAGTGTATTAAAGTGCAGTTTGAGGTACTTTATTGCTTTACTTGTCTATTCCTGCCACATTACAGTACTACTCCACTACATTTATCTGACAGCTATAGAAAGTAAGTTTTTATAACAAAGTAAAGATTTGTATTGAAGAAAAAGGCATTAGATAAGGACATTTAATGCTGTATTAGTGATAAAAATCACCAAATTGTATATCAACGTTTATACTCAGATTTCCTTTTATATTTACCATATCGAAATGATAATCACTTCATTAGTTTGGAGCTCAGCCTTAATCCCAAATCAAAGTTTGCACAGAATCTGCCCTTGACTTTCCTTTTCGTCATCAATTGGTTTGAAAACCAAATTATCTCCAAAAAATTATGATCCACATTAAGGAGCTAAAACAATTTTTTTTTGTACATTCAACTGTTGGGGAAATGGATTTTTTAATCCAATGTAGAGCCACTTCCTTATTTTCCATTTTAGCAGATGCAGCTCATCTGTGAGGCTCATCTGAGGCTGTGGATGAGGAGGAAGAGCGGGTCATCCATAAATCAGAGGGTTAGTGTTTGATCCCCGGCTTCTCCTTGGACAAGATACTGAACCCCCAAATTCCTCCCGCTGTACCATTGGTGTATGATTGACAATCTAGTACAGAGTTTCAAACAGGTTAAAATAACAACCCTCTTTTGTTTATGTTCCTCACCCAAAATAATAATTTTTTTTGCAATTTCGGGTGGAATATTATTTACACACTTATAGAATATAGTCCATTAATCATCCAAAATGTGACTGTTCCAGATTCTCAAAGGGGAGGGTTTGCCGTCTTACATTTTAGTAAATAAAATATTTTGGAATTTACAAAATCAAAAGAACATGTGGAACAACACATTATAAATCTGCACTATTCACTTGGGTACTTGCATAAAATGTTTTCAGCTGTTGACAATATGCAACTTTTTAGTTGCTCTATACAACTGATGGAAATTAATTATCAGCTGCCTTTAAAACCCTGTCCTCTCTTTCTTGTGACTGGTTCATATAAAATATGCTCCATGTCATGATCACTCATCCTGAAGGTCGACCTTTTCTCATCACTATACATTTTTTAATTCCTTGCAATCATATACAGTCACTCTATTAAGGGCAATCTAGCATTGTTCAAAAAGTCACATAGATTGGGAAAATTACCACCATAGAGTTCGATGATAACTTTGGTGTAATTATGCAGAGAGGGCTTTACTTCTGTCCCAGCAGTCCTTTTGTAGGAGCTGTAGTCACACTGTTCACTTGGTAGTTTTCACGTTGTGGAACAAAACTCCTCATTTCCATCGACAGAAAAGTGGCAGCTGAGGCAAGAAAAAGCAAAAATGTGGGACATTCTGTGAAAAACATCAGAAGGCACGGCACGCTCATCAATATCGAAGGCACAGCATGTTTTTGGCTGGTCCTTACATCCCCCAGATTTTGTAACTGTCTCCAAAACAGCAAAAAGTGCAAGCTATTGCAACTGCTTGATTGGAGGAGGGGAAGAAGGAAGTTCAAAGATGTAGACTTTAAGTTCTGATGTCTTATCAAACTCATAACTTGCCTTCCTCCCTTTTCCTCCCAATGCCAATGTATTTTTAATGCTGATACAGTAGCATAGCTGTTCTTCTGAGTTTTTAATTGAGAAATATTTATACACTCCCATGCAGTGTCTTAATATTTGACTTAATCTGAGTCGGTTGCCTTGAATGAAAATGATGATCCACAGCTGAGGAGCAGAATTAAATACAAACAGAAAATGGGCCTGGTATTTGCATAAAACTGCATATTTATACAATATCGCCGATGCATATTAATAAAAAGATTAAAATGAGCACTTTTAATGTATGCAAATCTAAATTATAAATGAGTTGTTTAAACTCCTTGTTTATTCGCCTTGATTAAATATAGACAGCTGTTTTTCCAGAGAGACAGCACCTCTCCTATGCGGCCCACCGCCTCACGAGATCGCTACACTCTGATCTGAGCAGTTTCCCATGAATATCTGTGCCGATGGTTAGACACGTTCATCACATGGGTTCAGAGGTTCACCCACGGCTAGTCTGCGTTCAGTCTGTATGTCTGTCGCTCACAGACAGATGCACAAAACGAGTACAGAGATGAACCCACTCTCTCTACACATCCGTTCTCTTCTTGAAATACTCCGAGGTTCTCTGACCTACTAACACTTTGTCTCTTTTTATATGCCCCCCCTTCTCTTCTTGCTATGAGCAGTTTGATTATTCTTGTCAGATCAGAGCTTTATTTTAAGTTCACACCAGAGGTGTGTCTCTCTCTCTCACACACACACACACACACACACACACACACACACACACACACACACACACACACACACACACACACACACACACACACACACACACACACACACACACACACACACACACACACACACACACACACACACACACACACACACACACACACACACACACACACACACACAGCCCTACCTCCCTCGTGCAGCTTTTTCTCATCATATTTTATCTTGAACCCTGATGACTGTTGTGACATGAGACACTATCTGTCGGCAGGAAAGGCCAAATAAGGAAACGTGCTGATAGAGGAGATAGACAGCCCACACAGAAAAAGCAAAAAAAAAAAAGGCGCATCGCTGCTGTGATCATGTCTACATTTTAGTAGCTTTTCACATTGAGACACAGTTTCTATATTTCATCATGACAAAGCCTGTTGTTGTTGTGATATGGAAATATGTTTGATGCAATAATGTTTATGTTTTCAGCTGTTACAAACTGATGGAAAAGAATCGCCAAACACACCTGACTCTGTGGTGCAATACTAAAATGTAGACATGATTATGACCGACAACAAATGGGGCATTGTTGATATGAATATTATTTTGTACCATTTAATAAATATTTATTAGAACATGCTACTCATAATGCAAGCATAAAATTGTAACTGGATACCCGTATAGATGTTTTCAGACGCAAACTCTGGAAAATGTGTCTGAAAACATCTTCTGGAATATTCTGTGGTGTCTGGGTAGAGCCTGCAGGAGGCAGGACGTCATGATAATTCCACTGTAAAAAGCAGTGTTTTTGTTTACAGCCATCAACAAACCAAGTCACCATGCACGGGACTTGAAGAAGCACATCAAAGAGTGTGCTTCTTTAAGTCCCGACATTTTCACAAACTTTAACAGAGCTGGCCTCCACATCCATTGAGCCCCAGGAAGGTGTTTGCTTCAATTTAAGGGGTCACAAGCCAAAAAGGTTGGAAACCTCTGAAGTAAACTACAAACAGTGGTGGTAGAAAATAAAATCAGAAACAGGATAATACCGCCGTTATCTTGTGCGTGAACCTAAATGTGTTTTTAAAGCAAGATTAACGGCGCCAATGTATAATGCTACATAGTGCAAACTTCAGCTCCGCCGCCAGTGTGTACAGAACTCTTTTAATACTTGAAGATAATTTTAATGAGTCCTTTTCCATTGCCCAATCATTAGTGGGGGAAATGCTCTTCCTTTAACAGGTTTTTTTTCTTCTTCTACAAGATGAATCACAGTCGGCTTTAAAAAAAAAAGAAGGAGAAAGATTATATACTGTGCTTTCTAAAGAAACATCAGGCGCATTAAAGCTGCAGAGTAATTAAATCATGTCCTTTCATTGGGGTTAAGCCACATCCAAGCAAACAGCTCTTAACTGGAACCACTTGTGTGCTTTTTATTGGTAGTTTTCCTACAATCAAAACCATGTCCTCCAAGGCAGCATCAGACCAGCAATGTGGAATCTCAACAAATCTTTGCAGCAGTTTTATGCTGTGTATAAGGTTCCGCAATGGAACAGTGAACTACTCTGACAACCATCTGAAACACAGAATATTCAACAACAACGTGGCTTCAGAGAGATTCAAGATTCTGACTCATTTGATTGTTTTGGGATACAATAAGTGGACCGAGGTGATCACCAGTCTGCGAGTGAGAAACACTAGTACTTCTCACCGGCTTTCAATTGGGGTTGAGTTTGAGACCTTGAATTCATCTGCCATCGTGCAGTATATTTTAATCCTCAACTATTTGTGATACACGCCCACAAGACTAGAGAGGTTGACAATCTGCCTCGGCATGGCTGTTTGGAACAAATACGTGGAGGATCAGCAAGAACCAAGAGAGGCCGACATTACGTACGTCATTACAGAGAAACGATTTTTTCGGTTTCCCTTTCTGAATGACGTACACAAACGACCGCCCCCTGCTGGTATGGAGAGATATTTCCCCATCACGCAGGCGCAGAACGTACGAGCTAGCTGGCCGTCTTGGCGGTGTGCTCCGGGTACAATTTTGTTTGCCTGACGCGGCCATACGTGTGCAACGATCAGTTTGAAAGTGAAGGAGGGAGAAAAGAAGTGTGGTCCATTCCTTTGGGAGCTATTGTCAAAGATGACTTTGGGCAAGCCACTTACCTTTACCTTTGAAACAACTTGGTGGCCAACAATACAAGTCCGGTCTCAGATAATGGATGGATGGATGAATATATATTACTGTGCGGATGTGATGAAAAGCGAAAATACTGGCTCAGCAAAATAAGCTCAAACATATATAAAAAACTAAAAGAGGTCGAGAATATCTTGTGCCGGATAATGAGACTTGTTCAAGTTTTTCGATTGCTGAGTGTTTGCTGATTTGAATGCGTCTCTCTTTGGATTTAGCAGAATGCAGTCCCTTTACCTCTTCGTTAGCTCCTTATCAAACATTTATGAGTTGAAACCACAGATCTGCGCAGGGCTTTGGGGGTGAAATCAACAAACATAAACAGTGGAGGAAAAGAGCTTTGAAAAACGCATCGCTGGTCTTCAGCGATGTGTGTACCAGTGGACGAAGTTGCAACACTTTATTCATGACTCGGTGTCTGGCAGAAGATCTGAAATGTGATTAATGTACATCTCATCCCGAGCAACTTAACACATGTCCAGCTGTAAGTTCAGTAACTGTATCAAACATATCACAGCTATATGATACATGAATTAAATAGTTTGATTGCATAATGTGACTAATTTAGACCACAAACAAAAATAAAATTGAAGGATACGTTTCAAAATACATTTGACAGAGAAATACCACTGCATGCTCATCAAAAATTTGGCAAATCTAAAGCAGAAATTGAAAAAAATAAAAACGCTACCACAGATCCAAACTCTTATGTTTACACTTTGTGTTCTCTGTCACTGTGAAAGACGAAATTACGACATCTCTTCTACTTCTTCCTTTTTTCTGTTGAACCGTCTGCGTCTCTGCGCGGAACAAAAGCCCTCAAATGGCTGCACGCAGCCTGCTCTCCTCTCCCTGTGCTCAGATGAAAGAACAAGTGAGCTGTGGTTGGAACAGCTCCATCTTCGCTCAGGCCTGCTTCAGTTCATGAACTTTTTAAAGACGCGCATTAACAAATCATGCCCCAGCTTATGAAAAACAGGTCTGATAGAGACTGGAAATGGCAGCAAAAAGAGCCTCTGCGTCACATTCTGTCGTAACACACGCACACGCACACGCACACGCACACGCACACACTGTTAATTGAGGTGAGGGGATTCTCAGATGGGAGCATCAGGTGTGCAGACAGGTCTGGAAGATTGAAGATTATATCGATTGAAATCTATTCCACGAGAGGTTGCTGTTAATTTTCTTAACACGTTGTTTACTGTTTCACGTGTTCTTCCCCCGACTCATTAACAAACTATGTTAGACTCTCCTCACATGTGAACCAGTGGTTATCCTGTAAATATTCACGGCATGATGTTCCTATACGGTCCAAATGAAATAACGGTTGCCAGGAGAGGAGATTGTCTTTTAGGTCGTACAATTCCCTTTTTCTCCCTCAGTTTTAGGGCCCATAAGATGATATTTGTACATTCTTTCCAACATGACTCTGTGTAATCCAGAAAACATAAAATAAAAACTCCCTGATACATAATACACTACCTCCTGACACCGTTGCTTCCCTTATCCCTTTTTGGTCTCCGGCACAATGATTTTCCCAAATACAACTTTTCTATCAGATGCTAATCACTACTCATTTACAAATGTGTTATCACGCTTTCTTCAGTTTTTATTTCATGTTCACAACAGCAGGAAAACAGCAATTTTTCCTGCTGTATTCTTACATAAGCTCACATGGACATTTTTTACGTTTTGGATGGCAGGAAAAGTTCCAGCTAATGTTCGGATATTCAGCCTTTCTGGAAAATGTCAGAACTCCAGGCCATGTCTGAACGCAGCTTTAGTGTAACATGTCGTATACACTGCACAACTTAAGAATTAGGAGATGGCTGATGAGATTCATACACAACATAACATAATATAACAGAACATAATACAGGCGGTTATATGGGAAGGGATTCAAAATTAAAGTGTTAACCTCAGTCGTTAAGTTGACTGAAAAACTGACTGTCATGATTTTGAGTTTCACTCTGATCATTCATCCTTTAATTTCCTGTAACTCTGACTTTCTCGCCATGCGGTGGAATCACCTGACCTGATCCTCCTCACCGCTCAACAGCTCCCTTTCACGGCTTCTGGGTCCCTTTCCCCCGAGAACCATCACACTGACCTTGGATCAGCTTGGTTTTGGTTGCATTAGAAGAGGAGGAGGAGGAGTAGTAGGAGGATCAGACCTTGGCCTTTAGTCCACAGAGGTGACCGTGCCCTCCTCACACAGATACATATTCATATTCATGCGCTTGCACACACACACGCGCACACGCAAACACACGCACACACGCACACACCAACGCGCACACACACACACACACCGAGAGAGAGAGCGCACAGGGAGAGAAGTGTTGTAATCTGGGAGGCAGGAAACAAAGGGCCTCGTTAATGCAGAGACTCGCAGGGGCCTTTGATGTGGAGCCAAGCCATTCACTCCTCACGTCTCTCTCACACACACACACACACACACACACACACACACACACACACACACACACACACACACACACACACACACACACACACACACACACACACACACACACACACACACACACACACACACACACACACACACACACACGCACACACACGCACACACACGCACACACACACACACACACACCCCCCGTCTCTTACCACAGGACGTCTCGAACACACACTTTTTTTTTTCAGAGAAAGAAAATGCTAAAGAGAGCGTTATCTCCCTGAGTCAAGGAAGCATGGCTGCTATTTAAAGCCCGATCTATTAGATCTGAATCAGCCAACACTAAACACGCTCACACACTGATGAGCTGTAGCCTGGCTCAATGGAAACAAACTCATTTCCCTCTCCGTGCATTTTCACCCGTTTGGTGATATCAGTTTCCACCACTGCCATTTCGGTGCGGTATGGTGCATGTAGAAATATGCACCCACTACATGGGTTTCATAGCTCATAAAGTTATGTTAAGTCCTAGGCTACATCCACATTATTTCATTTTAGTTTTGACATTAATACGTTTTAAAATGTATTAATTTTGCTGCGTTTATGTCCAGCATCCACATTACTCCAGAGCTTTCGCGCCTCTAAAACTGACACTTTGGGAAAAGCTGCTCGGCCCATTTGAGTTTGACAACTCTGGGGCTCCGTTTTAGTACAGACTGACCAATATGAAATATTTTGCAACTAAGCAACCAACTGCGAATCGGCTTCATGTGTACACTGACACGTACACAAAAAAATCCTCAAGAACTGAACATCATTCTTGAAAAATCCTAAAAAACTGTCCTCTAACTGAAGTGTTTCATTTGATTAGTTGTATTTCATTATTCATAATAATGACACAAGATGCATGCAGATATACATAAGATTCGCTTTTACTCAACTTTAATTACAACCTTCCTAAAACATGCTCTTAATTATCTGGGTTACATCTTTCAACCAGGAAAGCATTAGAGATTATTTTAGGACACAACATGTATATAGTTTCTCTTTAATTGGTTCAATTTCTGTGATTTTATACAATTGAAAGCAACAGGAACAGGTCTATAAAATGATAAGAAGGGAAATCATAGAGCTACATAGAGATAATGCTTCTTTATAAAAAAAAGGGATGTTAGTGGGCTTCAATGAAACAATAATGAGATGCAGGAATACTGGTGCCTGGGGTCATGAAAATATGGTTAAAACCGGTTGTAGTAGTAACAGCATGACCTAAGAAAGTCTTTTGTGTTATTTTTTTGTTTTTGTTGGTTTTATTGCATCTCTTCTGTACTTTTTTTTTTTAGCCGCTGACGTGACTTTAAAAACGGATTGCTATGAAATTTAGTGCAGACATTCACGGTCCTCAGAGGATGAACCCCGTTGAGTTTGTTGATCACCCGACTTTTTCTCAACTGCGACCACTAGGTTGACTTTTGCTTTTGAGTTAGACTGTTTTATTAATCGTATCTGATCTCTATCAGATAGTGTATAGATAGTCATTACCGTAGTGCACCACGTTAACAATAGCTTTCTTCCTAAACAAAGGGCTTGACTGTGTTTTATAGGGACTATTTAAGATCAGTGATCACTGATGGAGTATGTACAGTATGTCTACGTATACCCTCTCCTATATAAGATACAATGTTTCCATGGAGCAGTTGTTGATGGAGCGGTATAGAGATTGGTAGTGCCATTATGATAATTATTTGTTCTGTTGTCATCAGTGTTGTTGTTGTTGTTATTATTCCAGTCGAGTGGCTAATCCCTCTCCCAGCGTATTGTGATGCAGGAAGCTGCAGCTGGCCGGTTTGTGTGGCCGAGCCGTTGTTCTCCTTTGCCGGACCAACCTGATATTAGTGGTCTGTGTGTTTGACCACAGCCGAAGCGGCCTGACTGTGTCTCTGATGGAGGTTCTGTCCGGAGCGTCGCGTCCAAGGACACAACACACTGCATGAAGCAGAGCGTTGATAATAAAAGTCGTACTCCTCGCTTCTCGTCTGCTTTTTGATGTGACTCACTCACTTTTTATTTTCGATATTTTCTCTCTGTATATTGTATAGCCTCTGCACAGTTTTGCCTCGTTGGTTTGTTCTCTAGGCTAATGGTCTTTGTAAAAACAAAACAAAAAAAAGCACAACACAGTCATCTGCTTTCAATGGTAAGACCACTTTGATGGTTTGCAATATCGTCCTGACACACTCGTCCTCTTTGGCTGTTACATAATGTTTGCTTGACTTTCCTCCTGAAATATAAATATTTGGCTTCTTGGCAAAATAAAGATTGCATTTCTAGGTAGTTAAAAATAACAGTGACTTTTAGCTGCAATCGCTCTTTCTCTCATATTATTTGTTCATTTAATTGTTTACCACATTGGAAGTGACAACAGTTTTCATATTTATTTTTTTTAATAAACTCACAAACAGGCTTCACTTTTGTCCTGTTCGTAGCCCATGAAAACCAGATTTTTAGAAAGTCTTCCTGAATCCAATGTCAACATTTATCTTCCCCACATTGGTCTAATCAAAATGGTAAAATAAAATCCCCAAAGAGGAACTCATGGTGACGCTAATAAGTCAGCCATAGTCCTCAGATGATCCATGACTTTGATAGAGCGGGGCGGCGACTCCGGGTGGGGAAGTCTACAGTGAGCAAGCTGAAGGGCACAGTGGTGGGGAATCGGAATCTCGCATTCAGAGCAGCCTGACGCCTGAGCGTTTGTCTCGCAGGGATTCCTCTTACAAACTTGTCCCTCGTTATTTAAAACTTTTGACCGCGTTTAACAAGAACATCCGACACTAACATTACATATGACAGAAAATGAGTCAAAGAGTAATTTTGAGTTTGCCAACAGTCAATTCTGACTGCTACATGTTCCATTCATTCAGCAGAAAGAACGGAGACCTACATGGATGCAAGCACACACACGCGCGCGCACACAAACCTCGACGACAGCTACGACATGTTAGACAATTCACCTTCAATGACAAGGAGCAAAACTAAAACTAAAATCACAATTACAGCCTCGACAAATCCACCATTGTGTTCGCTCGCCTTGGGGTTTTTCAAAAAGAAAAGAAAAAAGGAGCGTCACAAATCTAGAGAGATCTGAGTGCTCTCAAACTAATGGCAGACCTATTAAATGTGTGCGTCCACAGTGGTCTCTTTCTAGTGGTGAGTGGGCGGCTGAAGAGTCCTGCAGTTGACAGTTAGCAGCCGATTCTGGGATCAGTTTTTCCGCAGCAAAGGGATTGATGTGGCCCAGAGGAGGATGTGGATTCCTATGATGGATCATTGTTTAGGTTTGGGGAGTGTGTGTGTGAGCCTATGAGTGTGTGTGTGTGTGTGCGCGAGTGTGTGTGTACATACGTTTGTGAGTGTTTCCATGCCAGTCCATGCATTTGGAGATGAAGGATTCAGTATCGGCCCCACAGTGCGTGCGTAGCGTACATGTGTGCAGACAAACATCTGCACGGAGGCAGCAAACATATGTACAAGTGTGCACACTTAAAACACACACACACACACACACACACACACACACACACACACACACACACACACACACACACACACACACACACACACACACACACACACACACACACACACACACACACACACACACACACACACACACACACACACACTCTAAAACATTTACAATCCCCTTGAATCCTCCACGAAAAATGCAACTTCACAAAGCCTAAAACAAGGCAGTTCTTCTTATTCCATAAAGTTTGGGTTTTGGAGAAAAATTAGGTGTTACACTAGGGTTGTACTGCAAAGCTACTTGTTTGTATTTGTATCTGTATATTAAGTCCAGCGAACAAATAATAAGAATATGAAAAAGGTTTTGGGCCATGTTGCAAAATAATAAAATTAACAAAATATGGGAAAAGGTGCAGATGGCAATAAAATTGGTTCCAAGTGTCTATTCATTCATTGCACAAATATAATGAGTGTCTTGTATAAATTCATCTTTCCCCATGGTGACTGAAGCCCTCTCCTGTCTCATAACATGCATGAAAACTAAAAACAGGCTCCTCCATTAGTCAGACTTATTATGAAGCATTGCAAAATATCAAAATCCACGAGTGTCAAAAGAGAACCCCACGTAACTTTGTCCCCGTTCCTTTGAAACAGACATTTGAAGATGCAAATGATTCTGCAGGACTTTGATAATAAAAGTATGAGCCTTGTCCATGGCAGGAACGCGCTCTGTGACGTGCTTATGTGAACATAGAAACCAATCAAAGAGTCGATCTGTCTGATCAGAGCGAGACTCTTGCTTCCGACCAGGAGAAAGCTCGGTCTTAAATGAGGAAAATATGTTGCTTACGTCAAACAGAACCAGGAACAGGAGCTGCCATTGTGTCTGCTGTGTCTACTCGGGTTTATGTGAGGCTTTAAAATATTGCAAACCTGGCAAAGATTAGCTGGAGGGATGCATGCTAGTGAGGGAGATATTAGTCGAGAATCTATGGTCTTTCCTGGGATTATTCTGAAACTATCGACATATGCTTAATGTTGAAAAAGAAAAATTTAAAATCATTTCTGACTTTAGGACGTGTGATTGTTGAGACACCTCAACATTATTTCTCTGTAAAGAATGAATGGGAGAGGAGTGACATCACTGAAACTCCTGGCGGACGGGGAATACTTTAACTGTAATCAAAAGCTCTTTGTGATGTTGTTTGATTTCTTTGCAGAAGCATCGCTGGGAGCCCAAACAGCCTCGTCGGAAGCCAAGGTCAAATGAAGGGAGGGTCGTGCCGGGCAAAGAAAACATCCTGGCAAATTTTTCCACCACCAGCAAAGTGGCAGCAGCCACGGAACCAGACCTGAATAAAGGACTCATCCACTGGTTTGCCACTCAAAGTTTGAAGAGTTCATTTTCAAGGTCTCGTTTAATTTAAGGCTCATTAAAAAAAAATTAAATAATAAAGACTTTTTAAGTGCATTTAAGCCTTTTCACCCCCCAAGCAAGCCTGTGAAGTTATTTTACTCAACACAACAAATCAAATCCTTGGGTAAAGATTGCCGTAACTGCAATGAAACGGGACTTGCCAAAGAATTTCCATTCAGTGTAGTAAATCAAATTTAATCATACTTTACATACAGTTTGTTCTCAAAAGTTTAACCAAATATTGGTGCAATAGAGGAGGCCGCAGCAGACAGATACCAATGCTGTCAAATCACTGAATTAAAGGAAGATGGCACCCGTGGGTCGTCTGACATCCTGAAGTTGAAGTTAAGCATCATGAGAGCAAAGGAACGACAGATTTTTAGATTTAAAAAAAAGATGTCTTTTGGATGCTTTGCTGAGATGCTGCAGGTGGAAACCTGTTTGTCTCTAGCTCTTCTCAGATTCCTCTCACCTTGGCCATCAGAAGACAAAATGCTTTTTTTCATTTCACTGAGTTGATTCCAAAAATCTGTTTCTACTACTGATAATGTCTATTGATAAAAAATGTTTTTATATCAAACGCAATTTAAAAACTTCCCTGGAAGATGATAACATCTTTGTTTGGCCACATGAGTAAAAGTGACAATGCATGAGGCAACAACAACAAAAAGTCCTGTATTTTAAATCTAAATCCAAAGGTATTATCACCAAAATATACTTGTTTGATACAGATAAATTCTGAACCTGTGTTATAGGGCCCCTTGAAAATGAGATGCTGCATCCCGAGGGGCTATCCTTAAATAAATTCAAAGCACTTCAACTATGAAAGGTAAAGCAGCTGGTGGAGGTGAAGCATTTTTTAACTTCTTTATTGTTTATTTTGGAACAGTGTATCATATTTTATACTGATCAGAAACGTTACGTGTAGAAATCTTATCTTGTCCAAGTAGACGACCTATTCTCAAGTACCTCCAAGTTGTACAGTAAGTATTTGAGTAAATGTACCTGTGCACTTTGAAAATACCTCAAACAATGTGAAGCCACAAAATCTGTATTTTAACAATTCTATTTTAACAGTGTTTCAGGATTTCTAAAAAATCTTTGGGGGTCAAGAGTTGCCAGTTCAGCTCCTCTGTAACAGTTATGGATTTATCACAAAATCAGCCAGTTGTCAAAGGACGATGGTACAGGCCCCAGTTCGGACAGAAATCGAACAGCTGAAATGTCCTCAAACAGCAGTTGACCCTGAATGGAGGCAAAAATATATCAATAAGCACTTTCATATTGTACGGTATTCTTTAGTGAAGAGGAGGTTAAGTATTCTCGGATGACATTTCCAAACATACAGACAATTGGCCTCTTTTCTGGCCGGTCATCATTTGTGGTGGTCAGTCAGCGCTGGCGCAGGGAGAGAGACTGACCTCTTGAGGCACAGAGTGGGAATGAATCTGTGTGAAGACCTCGAGTGTGAGGTGTGCACTCCACATCATAAGGAGGAGGAAGAGCAACATGTGTGGCTATTTAAGTATACCACACTGAAAAAGACTTTATCTTCCCTGTCGGCAAAACTCTCCCCTCTTGAAAATGTCTGAGACAGACGAGGACAACACCAAAATATCGCTGCTGATGAATCGACATGAACTGGTCGTTTATTTTTTTCTTAATCTGAAGATACTTCTTAAGGTGACTATTATGATTTTCTCAAAAAATATATATTTTTGGGTTTTCTGTGAGTGCTGTCATGCGCTTGTGAAAATTATCAAACCATAACTTGCATCTCGCAGCCTGAAGAGACAACCGCTCATCATCTCATCATTCGAACTTATGCCAAATCAGAAAGCACATTTTTCATCGAGGCAGACTTTGAAAAATGTTTCGGTCTCATCTGGGTTTGATTGCCAAATCCTCACAATTCTTTTCAGATTTTTTTTCCTCTCTCTCCCACATATGAAAACAGAAAAACTCTCAGGATTTATGAGACATTTTAGTATGGCTGGGGCACTTATGTATTACACACTCACACATCATCTTTACTGTGACTTCTGTCACTGGAAAAAATATTGATGCCAGGAGAGTTATGGCTCCGGGATGCTTGGAAATGCAGATGAGTTGGTTTGTGAAAACCTGGTTTATACTTGAATTAATTATAATAGGGGAAGTTTTATTATCTGAGTCGAGGACCTTTTTAAAACCCCACTTAAAACTCACTGCATAGTTTCGGGGGTTTTATGAATAGTTTAATATTCAAAAATTTAAGAGTTTCAAACAACTCAACACTGCATGATGAACTGGTTTACGGTGCAATATGCGATTGGGAAACTTATTTATTGGTAATAAACTCTTTTTTACTAACTTACAGGGGTTTTGTCGTAACATGAGTTCTTCAGAGAGGGATGTGTTGAGCCCACACACCATTTGCTTGTTGTCGTTAAATGGGGGGAGCAAATTGCAAACGACTCATAATGGTACGCAGGTTAGAGTTGAATAGTTTTCTGAGAAACAGGAGGAAATACATCGAAAGATGAATGTTGATCCCCATTGCTAAATGTGATGTTGTTCCATATACTGCTTTTTACTAAAGGTTAAGTACAGTTTCGGTTCAATAAATGTTTTGAACAGTTACCATAAAGTCTGGTGAGTTGTAAGAGAGGACACACAATACTTCAGTAAATATACATGTATGTCAAATTTCTATAAACGATCACTGTGTGTGTGTGTGTGTGTGTGTGTGTGTGTGTGTGTGTGTGTGTGTGTGTGTGTGTGTGTGTGTGTGTGTGTGTGGATATAATTAACTCGAGTTTGCTCCACAGCACATACATTGCAGAAGCGTTTCTCATTCCTTTGTGAAGGTTTGTCATTTCACTGTGTCGATTCGCTTGCGAGAACTGTTGGAGGGCGATTCACATGTCAAGCTGAAGTAAAGCACAAGCCTCTGATATGAAATCTGCGAGCCACGGGGCCGGGCTGGATGTACGAGGAGTAAGGGCCTTGTAATCTTTTCACTGTGACCCGCTTCGTGTGTGTGACACCAGGAACCGGGTGGGGGGGGGGGGTTAATTACATTAAACCAAGACAAATAAACGTTTGGCAGCCCTTGAAAGGCTGTGGGAAATGGTTGGCGATCGAACCGACTTTTGAGTCCCCAAACCTCAAGCTTTGATGGTTTCTGTTCGACTCGGAGACTGAAAACACAGATCGCTTCTCCAACTGGAGCTGAACTGCTCCTCTCCGCCTCTCCCTCTCTGGCTTGGTCTTCCCCGCTCTTCCACAGTGTCTCGCCTTCTCTCTTTTTGGTTTACTTCTTCCCTTTTGCCTTTTTCACTTTCACTTTTCATCTCTTTGTCGGATTTCTCTTTCAAAAGCTTCACTTTAAAAAAAAAAAAACGTGTAGAGGAAACGAAAGACTAGAAACAAGCATCTTTTATGAAATGATCTTTCTGTTGCTCTTCAGCTGCCGCATGAGATTTACTCTCCTGTTTGACACTGTCACTGATCTGGAGCTTCAGAAATTAATGATTTCTTTTGGATTCTCTAATCTCCTGAATCTCCCTTCAACAGTGGCACATATTAATACAACTTTGTTCTGACTTACCCAGATCATTTTCTCTTCAACCTCACTGGTTTCCATATTGTTTTTTGCTTTTAATCCATTTGCAATTTAAAAAAAAATCGTTCATGGTCAACAAAGGCTGCAGCATGAAAGCAGATTTTCATATTTTTCAATCCCATGCTATTGGCCCCAATCAGTTTGTGGACTGATTTTGTCGATCACTTTGTCAGCACATCACTTCAGTCCAGACTTTCACAGCTGAACAGCGGCGCATTGCCATGAATGATGAGGGGAACAATCTGAATGCCAGTGGTGATCCTCTAATTTCTACGTCAGCAGCAGGTCTGTGGCACCAAGTTGCAAGTTCAGAGTTTGGCACAAACATCCACGTCGCCCTCACTGCTGTGTCTACACAGAAAACTCTTCTGTTTGACAAGATCTAGAGTCTGAGGATTGAGAACTTTGAGATTCATCATCTTGTTTCTTGTCAAGTAAAAAGGAGTTTGCTGCACGGACTTGTCAAATTCAGCGTTTATGTTTCATATTTTAGCATTCCTGTCTGCTGTCAAGGTGCTTGAATTGGTCCAGACTCTCTGTCTGATTTAGTCTCAGACAAAATATCATTGGGAAAAAAAAGGGGATGATGAATTATTATTTAAGTTGACTTATTTTATCTGTAAAACTATTATTCTATTATTATTCTATAGCCTCAGTTTTGCTTTGCTAATTGGCAAATGTTGCCACACTACACAATATGAACACTGTAAACTTCATTCCTGCCATACGCGTGAATGTTAGCATTGTCAGTGTGAGCATGTAGCCATGCCAACATTTTCTATTCCCTGAAATTGTTTTTTGCGCTTTCTTACAGTGACAGCTTACAAGCACACTGACTCGCCGGACGCTTGTTCACCACCGACGAACCCTGTAATGAAAACGGAACCAAACCCAAACCCGGCTGATCCTGGAACCTGTACTTTCACTCCACCATACAATAAGTGTGTGAGAAGTACAAGTGAACAGGCCTCTTCTCACAGTATATCATGCTATACTTATGGACCAGTCTCTGGAGCAAACATTATTCTCCCAGGCCCTGTTGTTTGGGGTCATGATGAGGATTTATAGTGATGGTGCACTGGAAGCGCTGCACAACATAATTTGTTCTGGTTTTCCAGATAAAGATTACAGAGCCCCTTGTTGCGATGGCGACAAATGAGTCACCACACATATCTCCACGTCGGCTCTTTTGTCTTGGTTGTTACAAACACACAGATAAACAATCGGAAACATTTCTTGATGTGTGGCTTCTCGGCAGATCTGGCTGATATGGCACTAATTTGAAAGTCGCTGCGATGTACTGTATTGCTGTTGGGCTGGGTTTTTTTAGACTGTTGTGTAAAACCTTTTATTTGGGGTTTTGTAATTGACAAAATGCATTTGTCTCTGAAGAGTGACTGAGGTTTGAGGTTGCATCATCAGACATAAAGTCGCTGGGATGAAGGAGAAGCAGAGGTGGTCCGCTCTCAGTGAGTGAGCTGGAAGATAATGATGTATTACATCACAGCTAACAGAGCCTGAATGAATGGAGATGTGACTTTGACCATATGAATTACATCGGTCATAACATGTAATTAAAGTAACATTTTACCGTGATATATGAAACCATATTGATTGAAAAAACACAAAAAAATGTTTTGCGTGAGCTGGGAAAACATCAGAAGTGGTATATCCTTATATAATGCTGTTTGCATTTTATAAACTCTTTTAATCATTTATTTAATTTGTTTTCTTTTTGTAGTTTTGCTGTTAGAAAAGTGTCTTTGAACAACATGCGTTTTAAATGATGTTTTTTTTTTTTTTTTTTTAATTTGCCATGCAGAGGACTGGCTCTGGATGCAGTTAAGATGTTTGTGAGCAAAGATTAATACGACGGAGAAGTTTAGACAGGCCCCAAACCCCAGACTTCCTAAATTATTTCATTAGATTTAGTTGCTGGGTCAAAACATAAAGAACATAGAGACAGATAGATTGTTGGCTCCAAAGATTGCTTTAATCTACGCTGAGTACTGTGAAAAATTCTATAAAATGTACGTACAAGTATAATAGAAATATACAATGTCTACTCGGACGTTCGTCTTCCGGTCAGGGCCCCGTTCATTTGACAACTACAGCTCCCAGAAGTCACTGACATAGATACACAGTCAAAAACATGATGGAGCTGTGTTCGAATTTTTGAGAAACAGTTGATGTGATGAAACCAATTTTTTTGACAAGAGCACTCGGAGAGCGGAGAGCGGAGACCTCCGCCAGGGCTGAGCAATCCCACTCGTAATGCTTGAAGAATTCTTAGAAAAAGGATCCAGATTCTGATTTGGATCCAAAATGTAAATCACCTGTTACGGAGACCTATCCTTGATGAAATGTTCATGCTAATCCGTCCATAATCCTGCTAATTAACAAACAAACAGACAAACTGAACCAATTTTCCACATAGACATGCAAAAACGTACCCATCATACTATTCATGAAACGCTTTTACTAGTGTATGAGGCACTTAATGGTCTTGCACCAGCCTATTTGTCTGACATGCTTTGCAATACATGAGTCAGTACAGGTCCTCCGGTCCTCCGACACGTCTTTGAATGTTCCAAAGTGCTGCACAGAAACTCTGGGTGAGCTGGGAACTGTCTGCTGAGAGGTCTGAGAGTGTCGATATCTTTGTAAGTAAACTCAAAACCTACTGTATCTCTTCTGCCTGACTTTAGATTTGTCTATTGCTGAGTTGTCATTCATTATTGTATTCCTTCTTCTTTCTTTTTTTAAAGGATTTACCATCTTAATCTATTTCATTTTGGATCACCTTTTAATCATTTCACTGGCTTTATTATTACATTTTTTGAATTAATATATTTCATGCACACTGCAACGCTTAATTGCATGACCATGTACGAAAGGGTCTGCATGAAATAAGTTTGACTACAACTCAAAACATAAATCTTTTTCCCTCGTCCGGGCTTTGACGACGTCAAGCAACGGCACTTTTACATCCGGGCAGTTTTGGGGTGTGACCGAGTGTGTAACTGTGTGAGTGTGAACAGTTTACTACTATTGAGTGTTTGTTTGTTCTCGCTGCACAAAAGTGAAGAAAAAGAAGGCGACTGTTCTTTGCTTCCAGCTTTTTCTGTGCTCTTTCACCTTCAGTGTTACCAGAATATAATGGATCACACAGCATGTGTCATCACTGTCTGTGTTATTATTTTTTTTCAGACACGTCCGTGAGCATGAAATAGTCATCTAAACGTCTCTTCAGGGCAGCAACTCGGAAAATCAACTAAAAGAGAGTTGCCTGGTGTGTTTTCCCACTGCATCGAGTTACTGATATGCGATTGAATTCCTGAAGACCTTTTTCTGGTGATGAAAGAGGAATTCACATCGACACGCAGTGACAATACTCCGTGTGTGTGCCTTTGTTTGTGTGACTGTAGATGTCGAGTGTGCCTTCGGCAGCATGTGTATGTACCTGTATCTGTGTATCTGTGTGTGCACGCGTGTCCGTGCCGCTGTGGGTGTGTGAGGAACATGTTCTTGTACGAGTGTGTGTGGTCGTCTGTTCGTTGGCCTGGGGTGGGCCTGGCATTTAGATTGAACGGTTAGCATCTCAACAAACAGTTAACGCCCAGACAACAGTTCTGTCTGATTTCCTCACATCTCTGACAGTGGAAAGAGACACTCATTTCAAGAGCGGAGGCTTTTTTGTTGTTGTTTTTTTTTTTTTTGAAGATATTGAGGCATGTTTCTTCAAATCAAACAGAGTTACACAACAGCTGGAAGATCTCAGGGCTGAGCAGACCCCCCAGTGGAAAATGTCTTTGCATCACTTCAGTTTAACAAACTGTGACTTCCTACCGGGTCGCTGCCTTCTGTGAATAGAAATGATTGGGACTAAAGTGATATCATTTGGCCTAAACAGTAATATCAAGGCTATATTGTAAAATCATTGCAACATCCAAGACAAACATCTGAGACCATATGAGCAAGATTGTAGGCGTGAAAGGAATTCCAAATCGCTTTGCCGTAAATAAAGAAACACCGTAATCATAAAATAAATAAATAGTGAATATTAAAGAGTAGATAGTTACAAACTGATTGAAACTAAAATGTCAGTTGCAGTGGAATGGATCACTTGTCAAAAGCAGTTCAGGCATTAGTTTGTTTCGCCACCTTTAAATCTGCAGCTAATGGCCAACCGCTGGAACATCTGCCTCTGCCCCATTCGCATTTAGTCTGGAGTTCTCCCAAAAAGAAAAGCATTAAGGTTGTCAAGTCTTCTGCTGATAAAAGCATTCGCAGGCCTTTCAATATCTGGCCGTACACCGCAGAAGATAAAAGCCAGTTTTGGTGATTTTTCTGATGTGAAATTCAAGTCAGGATCAAAAAGCACACTACGGTTACTCGCTCGGGGCCTGGTGTTCCGTGCCAGGGATTTTCAGTCGGTGCACAGCTTCTCTCTCTCTGGTTCTACGCTCCAGTAACTCAGTAACTTTAATGTTTGGGCAAAGTGTCAAAGAGTAACCGAGGTCATTCGGTGAGAAATGAGACAAAAAAAATGAACTTATTAAAAAAAATGTATTGGATTATTTGGTATCGATATCAAATTGGTAAAGTGTCAAGTCATGAGCTGTATTATTAGATTATTCACACCCAACGTAGTGTGTGTTTGATTCACGTACGATTTTCTAAACTTTGACCGGCATCAATTACAGGGAAGAGCAAACATGTTCATCAGAATTTCACTGGAAAATCCAAAGAAAAGAATATTTGATTGAACAACTGTAGGCTTTGTGTTTTTGTATCAGTTATCAATTTTTCTTTCAGAAAGTGATGTAGCCTTTTTCTTTAAATAACAAAACTTGACTCAATTAACAGCAGTAAAACTGAGGGCCTCTTTGGTACCTTTGCCCTCCTTCCCCTGCTCCATACAGAATTATAAAAAGTTGGATCTTTTGGCACAGAGATTTTCATATCTGATCCTGCAGTTTTTAAGGACTTGTTTGGCGCGATAATCAGCTTGCAGGCAAAACCTCCAAAGCACATGAACCACAGCCCTACCTGCCAGGTAGCAAACCTGGTAGTCATGAAATTGAATTTCCTCGGCTGCTTCCCGCCTGCGTCTTGGGGCTGTTTCGTACAGTAGAAGGCACAAACAGGCGCACGGGAGATACCACACCATCCTTTAACGTCTTTGATGTTGGCGAAGGCACCTAAGGGGGAAGAATATGGAGAATTTTTTTCGATTACAGGATCCTGTATTCAGTACACACACACACACACACACACACACACACACACACACACACACACACACACACACACACACACACACACACACACACACACACACAGGGGGCTCGGCGTGGCAGTTTGATAGTTTGTGGTGAACGCGCTGGCAGGGGCCACGGCTCTCCTCTCTCTGCCAAGCCTGTGGTTGCGTGTTGTGATTAACAGTGGCAGATGGGAATCACAATATAAACTTTTCCTGATCGGTGTGGCCTAAAGTACAGGCTTTCCTCGGACTGATTTGGAGTATTGTGTGTCAGCCGGTGAATGCGTTTATCCGAAGTGTCCGTAACAACCACCAGTGGCGGCCTCGCACCAGAGCCCTGGCATTGATGGAAGCGTGCAGTGGACGGTGCCGTCTTTAAAGACTTGCCTTTTGACCAATTCAAATCGCAAGGCTACATTCACATTTTATCTTTTAGTTTTAAAAAGGCACCACTTTTGCCATGTTTTCACCTGCCCTCCACACTTCCCAACCCCTAGGACAAAGACTTTGAGTCCCGACGAACAGACGCGGAGACTTTTGGAAATGATGAAGCGGACACACATGTTCGCTTCCTGATTGGGTCACAATGTACTTTCTGATTTGTCGTGCTCCTGTCACGTGACCCTCTTCTGGAAGATTACAAACGGCAACAGCCAGTGGTGACGGCAGCTGTTCATTAACATTTTTGTCATTTATAATGCTTGTGCACTGTGACGAAGTGGGTGAGATCTCTGTACTCACCACTCGTCACTTTCTACAAGTCATCTAGCACATTATTACATTATTTTCTACATGTGTTCATTTTGCTGTAATTTAGCATTTGCTAAGGTAAGACTCACTATCCCGGGTTTGAATGTGTTTACATCACGTTACAGTTCACATTGAAGCATACGTAAGTCACAGCAAACACACGGCCATGAGTTACTTTCAGTTATCTTCATTAAGTTGACGCTTTGGAAATTGTTTAATTGTTTGTTTCTCTGTCCATACTTACAATTGTTCGTTCCCTTGCTCAGAGCCACCGTGCTGGTCTATGGCGTTAGAGAGGCCGGCCCAGAATTTCCCGTTTTTTATTGGCGATGTCATCGCTGACCTCATGGCCTAAACCAACTGGTGGGGGGTTCCATTTTAGTCGGAATGATTAGTTTGATAGTTCATTGCTGTTTAGTAAAATATGTTGAGGTCGCGTGCCTTTCAGATAGTGATTTAGAAATGTAATGAGCTTGGGAAAAGGCGTTAAATGATAATTTATACTTCCTGATTTATCAATCACTGTACGTTTCATCCCTCAGTAAATACTGGTATGGGCTGAAGGCGTGCAGGTGTTAATTGAATACCCCTATATATTCAGTGGCATATTTGCTTCTCGGAGGAAGGGAGAGCAGGGTGAGGCTGTGTTGCTGTGAACATGTGCCATTTGTTTGAGTTTTCATGAGTTCATTTTCATAATTAAAATTATAATTTTCTTTAATCCTGACGTGTAATGGAGAGCACTGTAAAGAAACATTCACCTTGAAAGAGTCCAGATGTCTGCCGAGTCTGTCTGCCTACCTACCACCTTCCTTTGACATTTGAACCAAACTATCTTACGTGCACGTGCATGCCCAGTCTACGTGAATGGTCATGTGATACTCATGTTATTTTGGACGTGGATTATTTTTGATACAGAGCCAAAAAGCTTGTCCAGAGATTGGATTTAGAGATTGTGTCCTTGGGCAAGACACTTCACCCTAAATTAGAGTGGTTTAAATGGTGAGAAAAGTGCTATATAAATACTGTCCATTTACCATTTATATACAGTATTTGGTTATATGTATTTTTAACAAAAATAGACAAATTCTAAAATCAACATTTGGTGGTATTTCAGATGAGGAAGATGAGGTCAACTATAATTTGATCTCTGAGTGCAGCTTTTTTCCACTAAACATTAAATTGCACTGGGTTTACACTGCTTTGCTTTCCTATTGGTTAATACGTGCCCGGCGCAACTACGCAACATTTTTAAAAGGCCGTCGATGAATTGAGAGGCATGTCGGCAACACTATTGGGCAACACAATGCCACAGCGTCACTTCAGTTTCCACGGAACAAGGCAGCAGGTGGCTGCATGCGCGACGTGGCAGTGATTATCAGCACATCTCTGCCTGGCAGATACTGAGAAAATGACTGTTAACCAGTTCACTCTTCATGTGGACGCCATGAATGAGAGATAAAGATCGCTACATCTGCTACGTTCAACATGCCACACACACGCGTACACAAACACACACACACAGACACACACAGACACACACACACACACACACACACAAACACACACACACACACACACACACACACACGCACTCACAAACACACACACACACACACACACACACACACACACGCACTCACAAACACACACACACAGACACACGCACTCACACACAAACACACACACACACACACACACACACACAAACACACACACACACACACAAACACACACACACAGACACACACACACACACACACACACACAAAGTGAGTCACCGCTCCACTGCAGTGCTCTGACCACAGTTGAGCCTTGACATTTTCTCATGCCTCCAATCTATTTACCAAAGTTCAGACAGGAAGGACGTGTCTCTGCAGTTTTCCTATCATGTCAACCACTTGTAAACAGTGATGCTAATCACAATTACACAAGAGCCAAACAAATATATACAATATTTAAGTTGTGTTATTTCAAAACCACGATATTAAATGTTTTCCAATTTGAACTTTTATAACTGCGCAACCAACTTTTTCCATTTTTTCCCCCATTAACTCAATGTTATCTATAAAACTTTACAGTCTATTGGGTTTCTTTTAGGGGAATTTATTACGTGACACCAACTAACAACCACATATCATATTTGATTCACGCTAAGGTTTCCATCGGAGAACAATGCCACATTCATACCAATGTCAAAACAACGAGGAGGACGACATGCTGAACACAAACAGATCCTCATTGTTTCATGAAACATGTTCACATTGTTTGTGTTTCTAGACGTGACATCATGGGTTTGTCACAGAACAAGTTGTGGTTGGTTATTTATACCGAGCAAAGAGGGAATCGACACATTGTTATCAGCTACAACTAACTGATTTATGGAATATACAAAAACAAAATAAACCAACAATCATTCAGAAATGGCCATTTGCTAGTCCAGCATGAATTATTAATTCTTAGACATATCATTCATCACTATAGTCTCACATTTTGATGGTATTGTTGGAGATTGTGTTGCCAACCAACAGAAATATTTCTCCCACGATGAAACATCAGTTCATGACTTGAAAACCCAATTGCTCTGCTTCAGTAGTTTCATTCTGATTCTTCTGGACTGGCCCCAGTGACTGAATGAGGGATTTTATTCATCCATTTGGACCCGTTTCATTTGATGGCAGAAATCCCTCCAAATCTGGAGAAGTGGAAACTTTGAACCATTAAATTTTTCACATAAAAAGAAAAACTTTGAAGTTTGCTGA
Source organism: Scophthalmus maximus (assembly GCF_022379125.1). Lineage (NCBI taxonomy): Eukaryota > Metazoa > Chordata > Actinopteri > Pleuronectiformes > Scophthalmidae > Scophthalmus > Scophthalmus maximus. The sequence continues at coordinate 18,379,230 of NC_061516.1, forward strand.
ATGTTGCATTTGGTCCTGCAGAGACGGAGGTAAAAAGGTTAACTGGTCTCGGACTGTTTGAACGCAGGAACATGCGCGAGGTGATTTATACCCCTGTTTTCACAAGACCTTGGGTTATGGACTTCCACTCTGAGCTGGAAAAATCCGCAGCAGCAGCGGGGAGTGAAGTCATTGACACATGAGAGAGGGTTTGAGATGGATGGATGCAAGGTTGGGGCGGAGGGAAGTGGAGGAAGGAGTTTGGACCCTGTGTGAACCACTGAATTAAATAAAATGACATACTGCCTTATTTATCCATATGGTGGAAATTATGGCATCTGTTGACAATTTATTTTATTTACTTTGGTGATGCTTGGCCCGGTTCGATAAACTTTTTTCTGCGGTGTTTGTTGTCTTCTGGAGTACGATTTGATTGGCATTCAGCGACGGCTGTTTGAAGTGAGCAGCGCGTCGGCTTTGAAGCTTCTGGGATGAAAGCAGAGCATCCAGATATGAGTCGAGCACAATCTAGAAATGAATTCTGGCTGCCTCTGAAGGCGACCGACAGGCGACAAACATGTTACTAGCTGTTGATTAAATGTTCCTTGAGATTGCAGTGATGCAAGAATACAAATGGAAACCAGTCAAATGCGTTTGTTTTAATGACAGCAAGCTGTGGGTGTTGGTGGATGAATAAAGGACGAACTATCTCTTCTCGTGCATCATGAGACAGATCCTATTATTTGTGAGACATTTTTGTTTGCAAGTGTGACTTTAATTAAAGTTAATAACCATGCGTTCCCATCATAGCTGCCTTCAGTGTATCTTGAAAACATTAAATTCATCAATGTGTCAAAAACTGCAGCACTATTAAGAACATCTTAAGAAGTCTGAAGTAACTCTGAAGTTTTTTTTTTGTAGTAGTTTTTAAAGCTCTTGAATAGAAAATAAATCTGTCTGCAGCTTGTCGCAGGTAAAAGTCACATAAGTCAATATTTTGGTGAGGAATGTATTAATCTGTATTCAATATTCGAAATTCTTTAAAAAAAGATTATATATAAAGTCCTTCTGGCATGTGACAAAATGTGTTTGATTCTGACTTTTCTCTCCTAGCGGAGATTAATCTTATAAACCAAGTGTTTTGCATGTTAATCCTCCCCCATAAAGAATCAGGTAAATTTGGGCTCTTTGACAAATGTTTTTGAGCAAAATCTTTGCTTGCAGTCAAATCTTCAATCACATGAATTACCTTAGGTGCAAACATTTAGATGAAGCAAAAAGTTATAAAAATAAAGCACTTGAACGAAAACTTTTAGCCAGTAATGAAACTGGTTGTACACAACTGGGTAAAATTATGTTTTTGTGAGGAAAATATTATTGTGAAATTATTACTGCCATAAATTTATCACAAAAAAACAAAATCTGCTACACACATTTATTAAATGCTGTTTTTGATTGTAATATCATAAAACATCTTTTTTAAAGATGTACATTTCCGTGTTAATAAGCAAATCTATGAAAATGAATGAAAAGTTGAAATGTCACATTGAACGTTGCTGAAACATCTGAACAATAGATTCAAGAATTGTTAAAAAGTATTGCATACTGCACTGATCTCTCTGACGCCGACCCGAAATTTAGTGACACAGTGACTTCTTTCAGATTGTTACAAACACTGACATCTACTGGCTCTAATAACAATTTCTTTTACCATCAGCCCAGTTACTTTATCATACAGTACATGTTTTATCCCAAAAGAAGCTCAGTTGCTGCAGGCTCCCTTGTTTTTTTCCTTGTTTTGTAAATAGAAAATATATTTTTTTACCCAAAACGTTTGACAGAACAGAGAAATAAAACCAGCCCCTGACAGACACACCAGGTTCTTGGTTGGTGGCTTATTATAATTTGATGATCCACTGGTATTGGTCCTTTTATGACAGCCAGGGGAATTTTATGTTGATACTGATATGATTTATAAAGAAATATGATGATGTCATTTATTGTCCTGTGAAGTGCCAAATAGATAAATAAATATCAGAAATGAGCATGTATCAAATAAGAAGAAAAGAAAATGATTAAACATGAAATAGGGGTGTTCCGTGTGATCACTGCAAGCTTTTTACTGCAAGCTGCACTCTTTGCAAAGGAAAGCACCTGAAGGTTATTGGCAACGATCCCAAAACGCACCCACACTGCTTGTGTCTGTGTGAAATACTGCACACAAAGTTTATCCGGACCGCACAAACTCTTCACGTCTCAGATATGCATCCGCAGCAAGAAGGGCAAAAGAAGAGAACTTGGATTCAGACACTATTTGATGTGACAAAACTCCTCACCATGCCTTTTAAATTAGAAATGTTCGTAATGATGTCAGGCTTAGTATCTCACTATACAGCGTAATTTAACGGGGTAGTAAAATTCAATACGGATGTCATATGGTTTAGTTCAATCCATGACAACTCATTGTACATCTAAGTTACCGATACCATCAAGAGGAATATGTGATAACATTTTCTCCACGTGTAAATATTTACCAAATGCAGTTGAAGCCTTCGTGTCACAAAAGTCAGGAAGATGGAAGAAGTATTCAGACCTACATAAAGTGTAGATAATAAATAAAAGTATAGTCATCATGCAGCAGAGGGATCACTCTCAGTTGATTATATCAGAAATGCATTGACATTTGAGCATCATTTTCATGCTGTGGCTGGTGGAGGTTAAAATGGTAACCACTTCACAAACTCAACTCACCTCTGTTTTATGTAAAATATAATTTAACGAGTAAAAGTAACTCGCAACTACAAGTGTCAAGCAAAAGTAGTGTAAAGTAAAAGTAGAGTAAAAAGCTCATTATTCTGTTCTGTAATGTCGCTCAGCAGAGGTCAACATGTTCTCCTTGTATTCTGCACAGATGTGATGTAACATCACAGCTGTTGGAGGGTCTGCCCTTGTCCTGGAACGGTTTGTGTGAACATGTTGGGATGCGATTTGAGGTGATGGTGCAGAAAACTGATCTCAAATCAGAGTGTTAACGTGACCATCTTTTCACCTCAGTGAAGCTGCAGGATGTTGCGTGATGCCGGTGTGAACTGCGCATGCGTCAGGATAATACGCTGCCAATACCAGAGAGGGTACTGCAAAGCGAGAGTGTTCACGTGTTGTCATTTCCGTAAGTAACTCGTGGCAGAGGACGAAGGGATGGAAAATAAGATAACTGTTTTCATTATTGTAGCTGAAGGAAGAAAGTATTGCTTCATGTCTTGCAGTGCTTTTCTGAGCTATAACCCACCTCTATTCAGACTTCATACTTTCTGAAGCTTCGTCATAAGCAAAGTTGCATCAGAATCAAATTGGCCAGATGTGAAAAAAGTCACACTGAATGTAAATATAACCCTGCAAAAATAACAGCAGTCTGTAGGTGTTTCAACCTCTAACATAATCAATCCCTTCTATATTATTTCATTAAAACATATTTCATTTCTCATAACCTTACTATATATTTTGTGAATGAAAAAAGGATTTAAACAATATTTTCCCCCTAAAATTTCGTGGCATAAAGTATGAAAAAGGAAATTTAAAAGTATAAGTTGTTTGATTAAATATGTGGCTGTCTACTGATATACTGCTATCACACTTGTTAAAGAGTGAGACCACACTGAAAACAATAAGGAGGCGACCACAGGGGACAAGGGGTGTGAACCATCTCGCTGTTCTAATTGGATGTTGTATCTTTGGTCGATGACAGTCTGTGCTCGAAACGTACGTGACGCCGCGCACCACCTCCTCCTCTCCTTCTCGCCTCCCTTTGTGCGGCTGACAACCTCCTTGCTTCTCGGCCGGGACAGGGACACGCAGAGGTACGTCGGACACCTTACTCTGAGATATACGGCTGAATCCTCATCGCCCAGCTCTGTCCCGCGGCCGGACCACCGGAGCTGCCCGTTGTTTAATTTGTTTTCTGTTTCTAACCGGAGCGGGACGCAGCTCGTGCAGCAGAGATGCTAAGGCCTGCCCCTTCCGCCGACCCGCTGCAGCTAGCGCGGTGGCTAATGTCTGCTAATGTCATTCGACATTGTCGGCCGGCAATTATTCAGCGTGGCGAGAGGACAAGGAGCTTAGCCAGTGGTCGGTTGGACCCTCTGGTCGCGCTTCTTGCTCTCTGGCTGTCATCTCGTCAGAGCGCCGGTCGCTTGCCCCCTGTCCACCTTGGTAGCCGGCTAATGCTAACGCGCTAACATGCTAACATGCGAGGGTCAGGGAGATGCTGCCTCCACCTGCCTCCACGCCCTCGTCGTCTCGATCGATGCCACCGCTGCTGTGTTTGAGACGAGACTTTGATTGATTGACAGGTCTAGCTCAAATCGCAATCCCTTGCCCGAACTGTGCTCCGACTTTGGGCGGTGCTGAAGGGCAGTGATAACCCCCTGACTTCGACGCTAACGTGGAGAGTAACACTTCATGCATGGTCCTCGTCGTATTGATTGATGCTCTCGTTCACAGTCATTGGTGCATGTGGAGTGAAGCTTTTACTCCAGGACGTCCAATGATGAGACCTGCCAGGCCATCATATAATAATAATAATAATAATAATTAATACATTTCATTTGTAGAAATATACATGGTTGTCTTTTGCCCTATGCCCTTTTGGATATGGACTCCTCTGCCTTTATTCACATGTGAAGTGTGTGTGTGTGTGTGTGTGTGTGTGTGTGTTAGTGTGTGTTAGTGTGTGTGCTAAAAGGCACAGCTGGTACGTGACATTTGGTCAACGTCCTTTGTCCATGAGTGACTCCCCAGGACCATAGTGCACCCACGATGACCGGGGTCAGAGGTCAGGGAGAACCTGAGCGGTCCAGGCAGAGTGGAGCTGGGGTGTGAACATGCCAGGCATTGACAAATATGTGTTGGGCGTGGGCCACAGCTGATATTGTGTTAAAAAAAATGCAAACGTAAAGAGCATGAAGTGCTAATGAACTTGATTGAGTGCGCTTGAAGAAAAGAGTCAGAAGCGGAATGTAGTGATGGGGAGTAATATTGGCGATTAGTCATTGAAGTAGAACTACCCATTGCTAGGAATCTGCTCCTTAGTTATTTCAACATACTTCCCATGTTAGTTTTTTTTGTACAATTGTATGTTTTTGTGCTTGACTTTTATTTTGAGACTAATTGCTTCATTGTTCTGTCATTGTTCTTGTTATAGTACTGAACCATATTGAGTCATGCAGAAACCTGTATTGCAGTACTGTGGAATAGTTTTAGTTTTTTGGGGGTCAAGAAGTAATAATTGAGAAATTGTTCACCCTGTGGTTGAAAACGGCTCAAATTCCTGTTCTATCTTCTTTCAATGCACATGTATGTTATCAATGAGCCTGCGTAACCACTGCGCCTTGATAACTCTTGATTGTGCAATTGAAAATGGAACCCGCATCGATTCTAGTGATGAAGTGCACGTTTCTTGCACAACAGGCTGTTCAGGAAAAATGAAAGACAAAGAGGCGCACACATACTGTACACGAGGGCTGCCAATCCAAAGGGCCTGCTTTGTGCTTCAGGCTGTGTGACCCTCATTGTCCTTTTCTCAACTTGACTTCTTCCACTTTGAAATGTCACAATTGACTAAGGAACATTATCACAGTGTAAAAAATGGCCGCTGCTTTCTCTCAAATCTAAACTAATCAACCATAGTGGACGTAGGGGAAGAAATCAATTGATTGCATTGACTTTGTATTCTAATGTCTTAAGATCCTAAGACTGGAAATGAACAGCTGATGCCAAATTTGACACTTGCATCACACACGGGCCTCTGTATGAGCAGGAACGCAGGTTTGAAGGAATGTGCACGCTTGTGTGTTTGTGTCACTGGGTTCTTGTGTGTAGCTCATGTAAGCCAATAACATCATTAGATTATTTTGTACCTCTACTATCAGTAATCAGCACCTTAAGCACTATAAGTTGCCATTGCCTTACCCTTTCAACGGCACTGCTATTTGCCCTAGAACTTCACATCTGATTGGTCTGTTCCTGTCTCACAGTGCATCTTTCCCTCTACTGTGTCACTAAGAACCCTGACTTTAGTAAAACTGTGACACGGCCTTGTTTTGACTTATGAGTCACAACCGTGATCCTCATTTATTCTTTTTTTGCTTTACAGATAATGGCTGTACCTCCCACCTACGTTGACCTTGGAAAGTCTGCCAGGGATGTCTTTACCAAGGGATATGGTAAGCACCATGCAGACAATTATACTCACTTATTTTTTATCAAGGGTTTGACTGGAAGTAACGTTACTATCATGATGAGCAGCGTACGATAACCATTTTATCATGAAGGCGATTCTGAGATGTCAAACCTCTCCAGTGAGGAGCTGACAGACATCTCTGGCACAGAACAATCAATCTTCTGAAAGCACAAATCTTAGTCATAGACTATATAGAAAAAGGATTATGAAACCCTTTCAGTTTCACAGACACAATTCATCAGTTTTTTTTAGATTTTGGATTCTTAAGGCTTTTTTATGTTGCCTCTATGCATGGAAAGAGAGATGTCCATTTCAAACAATGTCACTGCCCACTTAATTCCATGAGTCCTTTATTTTGGCATGGTTTGCTTAGCAATACATCCTCTAGTCAAGAGGGTAGCACATAGTTTTAAGAAAAAGGCAAAATTGAAGGCGTTATAAACGGCAGTGGTGGCAATGTTTGTAGTTTACTACCAACTCGCAAAGTCAAAGTGAAATTTCTTCCTCGTGTCGAGTCGTCTCGCTTGAGCTATTGGCTACACTGCATTCCATGATTTCCGGTGGTACTGTGCACAAATCCGTCAGTCTTCATATATGTATCTAACTTTGAGCATAAATTAGCCTTTTAGCAAATAAAATGCATCATGTTGGATGTACACATTTGCTTTATTCAAGCCTTGTCAAAGCTCGTCCAGAGCAACATAAATCATAATTCAACAGTTTTTCACAGCCTCTACCAGCTGCCTGATGTAATACCACAAATGCTTCTCTATACCAGGACAATTTAAAAATAAGACATGGGACTCTGTATTGCCTGTTAGTCTCAAGTAGATTTCTTGCAAAATTCAGCGGGAAACTTCTCTCAGAGAGCGTTAAAATCCAGCATCTGTTCACCAGAAAGCCAAATGAAAGCAATTGAAACCAGTTACTCTACTATCTCTATCCTCCTCACCACTAGCTGAACACATGTTGAGGTGGAGCTCAGAACCTGCAGTAAAAGTACAAGGCCTTGGGTGTGTTTTGTGTATACACACACGGCTGTGTGAGCAGCCTGATGGTCATACTGTATGTACCACGAAGGCCTTGGCAGTGACTGTGGGTTTTACTGCAGGCTTCGGAGGTGGTCATACGGAACATTTGGAGTCCATCACCTTCACATAAAAGCCACCAAACTGAGAGCACTTGAGTGGTTGTGCAGCTGGTGACAATTTTGTCATGAATAAAGCTTTAGGCACAAGCCAGGATCTGTTATTTTTTATAAATGACAGCACTAATGCTTTCACTGAATCTTTATAAAATCAGTTAACATGTATAGTGAGTAACTTTAAATGTACTCTAGAGGCTGATAAGTGGATATTTTACACTTATTGACTTGAGTTAACAAGATGTTAAATGTATGAAGGGCTTCTTCAGATGTGCATTCATAGAATATTTTGCACATTGATGACTGATGATTTCGAAGTGGCACTTTAGTAGGTACAAAAGCCTTCTGTACTCTGATAATGACATGTTTCACAGTGGCTTTCTGATTGGATTGGTAATATTTGTGTTATCGATATTTTGATCTATTATTAAATACTGTCTTTCACAGGCTTCGGGCTCATCAAGCTGGACTTGAAAACAAAGTCTGAGAATGGACTGGTAAGTCGTCGCCAATCATTATCAGATTATCCGAGCTGCAACCCCAGACTGCAGCCGTCCTATCATAGCTTAAGAAGCTCTCGGCTGATAGTGAACAGGCAGGTCTGATCTCGTAAACATTGCCAGCATGAATAAATCTAGATTTTTTAACTTGGTATTTGAGGTTTAATGCAAACACATTATTTGTTAAAAGTTGAATGGTCTACATCTGTTTAAACACAAAAAATGTTAAAAAGTAATGCAAAAAATATTTGGGTAAAAGACATAAACATTAGATGATTTCAACATATTAATGTACCTGGATAATTCACCTGTCTCTATGAACCTGGCGCCTATTCTATGATCTGCAGGAGTTCACCAGCACAGGCTCTGCCAACACGGAGACCAGCAAGGTTGCTGGATCCCTGGAGACCAAGTACAAGTGGGCAGAGCACGGACTGACCTTCACAGAGAAGTGGAACACCGACAACACCCTGGGGACTGAGATCACCCTTGAAGACCAGGTCGGTGACACTGTGTAGGGCCAGGAAAATTTATAACATTTTATCTGGGTTACTGTTGCTGTTGTGTTTGTGAATTGTAATGACAATTCATCTACGAGGCGTACAGGTTTTTTTTTGTCTAAATAGTTTAGTAACATCGAGTTGCATGCAATATATATATATGTAAATCCTTTTTTCTGTATTCACTAGGACTTTTACTCAGGTAGTGTGTGTATAGCAATTTGCCTTGTTGTAAAATGTTTCTTACTTTTTCCACAGTTGGCTAAGGGGCTGAAGTTGACATTTGATTCCTCTTTCTCGCCAAACACCGGGTAAGGACAGCTGAATGGGAGGCTGCAAATGTAGTTTGTTTCAGTAGGAAAAATTAGCAGTTAAGTGGAATGAAGATTGGTGACATATTTCTTGTTATAATTGATACAGATTTATTTATTTTTGAATGTCTTCTCACAGTTAAGTCAACAGTTTATTTGAAAAAAAATGTTGGGGCTCTTTGTCCATTTTACCTTCCCTGGGTCATTTTCTCTGTGATGGTGTCCATGTAACTGACATAAAAAAGAAAAGATGCTGTTCACTATTTAGCCAGCACAAAGGATACATAGATTTTAACTAGTAAACAATTGACCCTATATACAGGAGGTTTTTGTATCAGCGGCCACAGGTGACGTAGATGGTGTTAGTCACACAGTGCCAGTTGGGGAAATAAATGAATAAAGGGCTTATTGCAAAGATCACTAGTACTAGACGTTTAAAATCTCTTCTCTCTCTGTTACATCCTTTCAGAAAGAAAGGCGGCAAAATCAAGACGGGCTACAACTGCGACCACATTAACCTCGGCTGTGACGTCCACTACGACATCAATGGTACAGCCATCCACGGCGCAGCGGTGGTGGGCTACGAAGGTTGGTTGGCCGGCTACCAGATGACCTTCGAAGCCGGCAGGAACAGGATCACCCAGAGCAACTTTGCAGTTGGATACAAGACTGATGAGTTCCAGCTCCACACGAATGTGTAAGACAACATGAAGCAGCAGATTGACATTAATAACATGCTCACCTGCATCTTTCTATTAGAACACACGGTGTATTTCCAATGTACTGTTTAATCAATACACCTTCTCCTGTTCTTTTGTGTAGTGTTATTTAATGAACAGTTTCATATACTGTAACCAGAGTGCTGTGGATTTGGTGCAGTTCGAGGTCAAAGTTCAAGGGCAGTGTGACCTCACATTTATCTATTTATGTGTGAAGGCAATACATCAAGAAAGGTCATGTTTCTAGCCATTACACAATAATTAATGTCTTAATAGCATGAATGATGATGTGATAACATTTTTATTTCATCTAAAAGGTCAACTAAACTGACATAATAATGTTCTAAGAAAACACTGCCGTCCATTAATCAATGACATAACTCAGAATTGGAACAGGAGAATGTGATCATATTTCCAGCAACTTGACTGGTAGGCAGAGGTGTGAGAACGCAAGGCGCCATTCTACTCCTGTCATTGTCTGGCCGACTAACTTGTTGCCTGCTTGGCTGTCTGCTGTTTACATAATGCCTAGTGCCTGGCAGTTATTTTTACACCCAGGTGATTGGATTTGCTGTATTGCAAGTGAGATGGAGTGAATGGTTGGCCAGAGTGAAAAGGCAGAGTGAGATAATGCCAGAGAGAGGGAGAGGGAGTAGTCTTGGTTCCTGCTGTGTCCTTGGCTTAGCCTGTCTGTTGCAGTCCTCAGCTGTATTGTTGAAGTCAAGTCACATGAAGTTTAAATCGTTGTCACTGCACCCAACTGCGGAGGACCGTAACAGACATGCAACATACCAATAATGTCAGATATACTCTGTATTAAGAAAAATGTCACCTTCAGGGACATGTCATTAGTGTGGCGGTAACATTTGCAGATATTCTAATAATCTGCTGTCTTTCCTCAGAAATGACGGCACTGAGTTTGGTGGCTCCATCTACCAGAAGGTGAACGACCAGCTGGAGACAGCCGTCAACCTGGCCTGGACCGCCGGAAACAGCAATACCCGCTTTGGCATCGCTGCCAAGTATCAGATTGATCCCGATGCAGCCTTCTCTGTGAGTAGTGTTCGTGACCTCAAGTTGTAATTTCAGCAGTGGTGTAGTCTGATTCTAAAATCTGACCCTGAAACTGGCAGTTTGGTGTCATGCTCTGCAGAAGCAAATGAAAGTCATCTACATAAACTCAGTTGCACTAGGACTGGTCATGTTGCCCTATTTAAATCTGTGTCATTGTCTTTGCCACATATCCTCCCTGGATGACCAACTTGGAATGATGGACACAAGTCCATGTCAGTTGAGTCTGAGATCAGTCTCACCTCAGCCAGAATGGGAGGAGTCTGTCTGCTACAGAAAGGCCCTGGCTAATTAAGTCCTGTCTATCACATTAGTCCTTAAATCCCACTTGTATCAGAGCCAAGTAGTGTGAATGGCTGTTTTGTTTTTTAGTGTTATTTCATATACTTCTTATAACCAAAGTTAACATGTTAATAATGACATGGTGAACATGCCATTCTGAAGTAAAACTCTTTTAGTGGTGGCACTTTTAAATTAGAGTATCAGTTTTTCAGAATTCAAAATGAATCACGGTTTAACTTTAGGCAATACATTACCCTGATCTGATTAATGTAACTAATAGTGATATTAGTTTTCTCTGTATGATTTTATTAAAAAAAATCTGTGGTTCCCACACAGGCCAAGGTGAATAACTCCAGCCTTGTGGGCCTGGGCTACACTCAGACTCTGAAGCCAGGTGAGTGCAGTTTATATGTAACTTGGGATGTTGTTTTTTTTTAAAAAATGTATACATTTACACACAATTTCCTTGTGTGCACATGACTTATCATTATGTGTCTGTTTCTGCAGGCATCAAGCTGACTCTCTCTGCTCTCCTCGACGGCAAGAACATCAACGCTGGTGGCCACAAGCTTGGTCTCGGCCTCGAGTTCCAGGCATAGGAGGATGAAACGGATGCTCTTCCAGTCCTCCCAGCACACACGCACCCCCCCCCCCCCCCCCCCCCCCCAAAAAAAAAAAATCCCAAATCCCTTATTGATTAGTTAGCCCTCACAAAATCCCTGATTTCCCCTAGACTTGTTGCAGCTTGAAGCAAGACAGCGTAAAGGTTAAATCGTTCTTGCGACGATCTACCGTTTTTAAAGGACCACTTTAAGGGAACAGTATATTTTGAACATAAAGAACTCAGTTCAGAACAAAACTACAACCGTTTAAACACAAAGTTTTATCTTGAATTGTGTGGCTTGCAAGGTAAAAGCAACCTTGATGTTGGACTCACTTATGTAATTTCACTACATTCATACACAATGCTTTCATTTGTTTGTCTTTCTGCTTTCCAATGCAGATACTAGGGAAGATCAAAACTGCGTCAACCCCAATGCATTTAGGGTCCGACACGGTTCACATACAGTTGAGTAGTTACACCACCAGATGGTGCTGTTACATAGCGCCAGTAAGCACTCCCCTACTCAAAAGGTTTAGTGGTGAAATGTTACTTTTATCCCTATTGCACTGGAGAGCTCTAGTGTTTGTCTGGACACATTATACAATGGGAGGAGTTAGTTGTCCCTGATGCAAGTGGCTGTCAGTAGCTCAAAGAGACACTACACCCCAATGTGTATGTCCTGTGTTTATCGTGTCACTTGTCTTGTGTGTCAGTGCATTTTGTGTCAATCATGTCTTTTGTTACATATAGTATAAAGGAATATAATTTTATTGACAGTCTTGCATAGTTTATCCAACCATGAAGTCTTACGAAGGCAAAAACCTGTCAAGTCCTTGTGGTTGAGCCAATGAATAGAAAACCTATCATCCACACGGTTGAAACTCTCTGGCTAAGGAGAAGAAAAAGGATAAAAGCAGTTGACAGGAAATGGTAGTCTTCCACAACTGGTTATGGGAACCATGCTTGGTGTACTTGACAGTATTGTCATTCCCTCAAATATTAAATAACAACAAACTGAACCAGTGTCTTATGGTATTTGTACGCACACACACACACACACACACACACACACACAGTAAAAATATCCCATTTTTGCATTAGTTGATTGGATTTGAGGAAAAGTTATGCAGACCTATAATCATGTTAAATAACAAAATGAGAATTGCTTATGAAGATGAGTTTTAATTAGCTTTTTTTATTAAACTGATGACATGTTTCAGAAGCCTGAACAGAAAATTATGCATTTTTCCTCTGTCTTGGGGACCAATGCTGTAAAAGACAGTTCAATTGAATTCATTTTAATATGCTATATATCCGTGATGGGTGTTCATACTACTCTTTGAATCACCATCCTTCCAAAATTCAGATACCAGCTTCTGTGAAATATATTTTCGTGTCCCAGTTGTATGGAGCAGACCACAAAAGATATTGGTGTATGGTAACGTGCTAAAATTAATAACGATGGGCTTTCCTTCCCTCTTTTAACACTCTTCACCGAACAGTCAATCTGTCTGAAAAAGTTCTGAGGTTTTGTGTTTTATTTATTTTTTGTGTTATTTATATAATGACTGATTAAATTCGGCGTGCTTAATTTTCCAAACAATTTTCACAACAGTGAGACTTACTAATTAAGGTCTAACTTACATCGCTATTCTTCTTTTATGAAAATTAACAATTGGGCTACTTTCACGACGACCTGCCATGTTGTAGGGTGCGGTTGGGTTAGTTTCGTTCTTCAGTGAAATCCTGGTCAAATCTGACAACACACACAGGGTGTGTGCGTGTCTCTGTGTGTGTGTGGGGGGGGGGGGGGGGGGGGGCGTGGTTTGTCAAGCTACACCACGCCCCTCCAGATACTCGCGCATCAAGATGGCGACGTGCAGGACGACGGGGCGAAGCAGGAGAAACATTTGTGCTCTTTCTCTTATTATTTTCCTCCAGCTGTTGGCCGGTGGCTGCCTGTCAGCGCCAGTTAACTCGACAGGTACGTTTTACGCGTGTGAAATATCTGATGTGACGACCGGGGTTTGTTCTAAGTCATCGAAAAGGACTGGTGGTCAGCGAGCGAGTAGCCAGTAGCCTGGTAGCTAGCGTTAGTGTAGCTCGCTGGCTAGCACGTCATGCTAGCCACCAGCGTGCCAAGTGAGACGGACGCTGACTGGCGGCCCGGGCAGTCGTCGAACAGCAGTTTTCCAACTCCTAAGTAATTACGAAGAACGAATCACAGCACGGGGTTAACAACACCATTGCTTGTAGTCGTTATAAATGTCACGACTCCATCTTGTTTTGAAAACGTCAGCTGATGTAATGTGGACAACACTCTTATCGTCAACGTCACAGTCGCTAATACGGCATTTTGTGTTCTTTTCGTACCGGCATTTTAATAAACACGACTGTAAAGTTAAACTCATAGCTCATAAGCTCATAACCCCACAATATGTCAAACGGCATCAAAGAGGAAGACCTCAGTTTCTTATCGCGCATCAGAACAAGCGCGGACCTGTTGGAACCACTGTTCCCCTGAGGGACACTCGGACGGTGATTGGTCCAGATGTTCGTCATATATCTGAGCGGTTAATGATAGGCTGTCAGGACAGTACCCCCCCCCCCCCCACCCATTAAAGTAAACCCCGTCAGTTGTTTACCACCAAGAGAGTGGATCCTCACAGTAAAGGCATGTGAAGTCGTTCACTGGACTTTGCGCTGTTGCGTGTTGGCCAAGTCTTGTGTCGAGATAGTGTCAAGCAGGGTCGATATCTTCGCCTGTGTTCTCTGATTCCCCTCTGATGAATGAATGAATGAATGGATGAATGTCATCATGTCACGGCCTGTTATCACAACCTCTCAGGTGGCAGCATCGTGTTTCCATGGGACGCTTCAGTCCCCGGCTCAGTTCTCCTTCACAATGTGAAATCACTCTCCTTGTCTTTCCCTCAAACATCTTATACATATTTTATAGATGTATTTTTGTGATAAAGACGCACAAAAAATACACAGAGACATAGATAAAACTGACCCAAGAGCCAACAAAGTGCAAGGTTAGGGTGAAGGCAAAGACTTCCCATCGCATGTTAGTGAGATTTGTTATTTAAGAAAATATTTTAAACATGTTTTTTTTAAATTGATATATTATATTGCGAAAGTGTGACGCAACTGCCCAGTCTCAGGAACTCGAAGTTCCTGCATGCTGTTTTCAATGCAACAAACCCATGACTGTGAGTGCCACAAAGATCCCCTTTTCACTGAAGATTATTTATGCTGCCCGTGGCCCATATGTATGAATAGTCCCTTTGTTCTCGTGTGTTCGTCTTGCCCTGTGCGTCAAGTCCCTACTGTTATCCCCCTGTCCTAAGCAACGCCTCCTCGTCCCACAGGATGTAATAATGTTGACACACACACACACACACACACACACACACACGTTGGTTAAATGGTGTCATTGATTCGGGAAGGCTGGCCAGATGCATGCAAATAAGTTCAACTTACACAACCAGGTACTGATTTGGCTTCATTTAAATGTTTTAAGGAACTGTAAACATTGCAGCATTTATGAACTTGTGGACTCCCTGCTTAAAGATCTGTCAATGTTATTAAATGTTGTCAATGCAGTGGATTACAACAAATTATATGGTGGTGAGATGCCAAGTGGACATTTGTACTTGTAACAAGCTGCTGTTGGGTACAAATGTCCACTTGGCATCTCTTCTGTGGCAGCACCTGGAAGGTTAATTGTCTTGCCCAAGGGCTTTTTTAGGCTAATTTTTGCAGCCATAGGTGCAGGTGTGATGATATGGTGTGCTTGTGGGTATCTGTTTAAAGAGTGCAAAGTGCATTATTAGCCGGTAAGTGTTGAAAGGGCTTAGGAAAGTACCGCTCCTTGACTGAAAAAATTTCAGCCAGCCTGCAATCCTGCCAAGCTGATATGTTCAGGTGATTTAAGTAGTATTTTGTCAGCAACCTAAGATTTCATTTGTTGTTACTCCTCTCTTACCTGACAGAGCCAAAAGAAGTGACTCAGAATGGAAATGTATCTCAAGATCTGACCACTTTGAACGAGAAGGGAAATGACACCGAGCCTTCTCCACCTGAGCAGAGTTCAGCAGCTACAACAGTTCTCAAGAACCCCGTAATACCCGTTAGTAATGAGGCCGCACCAACGAAAATAGCGCCTCCTAAAGACACAACAGCTGTTGAAGCAAAAGTGTCTCAAACGGACGGGGACACGCATCAAACGTCAGTCATTGGGACCTCTGTAAATAAACCTCAGCAAGAGCCTGTGAGCGATGAGGACAAAAAAGCGAAAGAAGTTGTCCCGGACAACGTCGATGCGACAGATGAACCTGCAGTTTCTGAAGCCATTCCAGCCACGACCCAAGAAGTCGTCCCCATCTCTGTCAAAGCCCCTGAACCAATCAAACCTGTAACAGAAATGCCCCAACCACCTTCCTCTGACTCCAAACCCTCCAGTGAACCGAACCCGTCCACGGTGCAGGACACCGAACCAGACCTGCTGGACACCACTGGGAGGGGACCAGCGCCTCACATTGATCTGGACGGTTACCCAGATGAGGACGACAAAAACGATGAGGACGACGAGGACGACGACGGCACCTACGGGGACATCGACAACATTGACAACAATATTGACCACAACGACAACGAATACAACAATGTCAGCGACGATGATAAAGACCAGACCCTGAACACGCACCAGCAGCAGGGCAGGGTGGAGGTGACCCGCTACAAGGGAGCGGACAGCTACAACACGGAGGACGAGGACTCGCACTTCTTCTTTCATCTGGTCATCCTGGCTTTCTTGGTGGCCATCATCTACATCACCTATCACAACAAGAGGAAGGTGAGCGTTGGCATTGTGACAGCTGGGCAGCCCCTCAGGTTATACAGAGCAGAAATGATGATGTCAGCATATGTCTGACTTGAGGCTCATATTACCTCAGCGGTATTTTGTGATAGTACTGTAGCATTCGATTGTTATCCTCATTTTATTCTTTTAAAGAATCTATTTCTACATATTGCAAAGTTAACATTCCTTTACAAAAGACGAGTGTTGAACATGTGTATCACATTTAAACACCAGCAATTTTGACAACAGCTTCGCAATTCTGAGGTTTTGCTGCGTTTCTTCATTACATGTTATAATTTCAATCGCCTCGGACTATAGTTTTGGAGAAATTGGGAATTTTGTCATTCAGAGCCCAGATTTCACCTTGGGACTCTTGTCCAACTGTTCTACTTAACAAATGGCTAATTGAAAAAACAATCAATAGATAAAATTGAAACATCACACATTGATTAAACTTTCAGTGCAACAGAATTGAGTTCCTGAAAGATTGGTCTTATGTTTCCAATTTCCTTTTGTTGCAAACTTGAGTATAAAAGTATAAAGTAGTAGGGTATAAAACCTAGGGTTAGGGTTTTATACTCTGAACCATTTACCGCAGGTTTCTCTCTACTATTTCAACCACCACGCACGCGCACACACACACACACACAAAAAGGGGAAACAAAAGCAACCTCAGCACTGTATTTTCAACAAAACCCCAGGGGGGTTTGATCTATTCTTCATGTGAACTGTAGAATATATAATCATAGATCAATATTGTGGTGAAGAACATGTAGCCTTTTTTTTTCTTTTTTTTTTAAATCTCTCTAGAAACACAAGATCTTTCTTGGTTGAATCTTAAGAGAAAGGTTTGATAATGTATGATTTTTTGAGCCCATGTAAAATGTTTTTTTAAGGCTGAAGTAAGGATTCCAATTAGTTCATTTTTTTATCAGAGTCTTTTAACTTTTATGCCAGCCTGTTAACCAAGCAATTTTTATTCCAGATCTTCCTCCTGGCTCAGAGTCGGCGCTGGAAGGACGGTCTGTGTTCCCGGAACAACGTGGAGTATCACCGCCTGGACCAGAACGTCAACGAGGCCATGCCATCCCTCAAGATGACCCGGGACTACATCTTCTGATCGGCGTTCGTACCAATGTCCTGACCTGCTCAGATTCAGCGGGCCGTCCTTCCTGGCCGGGCGCTTCGTCGTTGAGCTTGATGCTTTCACTCGCTCTCCGCGGCCAGGTGGAGAGACGGGCTGTCATCTGTGGGATAGAATTATGGGCAGGATTTTTTGTTGTTGTTGTTGTCTGCATTAAGAGTTTTTTTCTACTCTTCATCTGTTATTTCCTATTTGTTATATTTTAATGTTATTTCTTGTTTGCTTTTCAAAATTAATAACTTGGGATTTAATGTTTTGGTTTATTAGGGGTCTCATATAAATCTTTATTTTTTTTCTGTTTGCGCCTTATGGTCCCTCTTCACCGATATTTTCTTCTGGCATACTTTCTTGATATAAGTAAGAGTTGGAAGAATTACATGCTAATGTAACCTTCAGGTCATAATTTAATTATTTTCCCCAAGATTAGTAATAGATTTCTCTCTCAGCAGTTATAAGCCAAGATATGAATTGACAAACAAAGCATATGTTTTCAAAGCACCTGTTGTGTCATGCATACGTTTATATCGTAAAGGTGTAAGTACGCAAACCAAGTAGAAATCTTTGAGAAGCAGATGCACATATATATACAGATTTATATTTATATATATGCAGTCATTCCGAAAACTGTTCATCCATGATATTGAAGAGGTTTCTGTTTGCTGTAGGTCTACAGTAATTTAAGTAGAGGAAACATTGGGAAATTTAATTTAATTATATATAATGTTGAATATTTTTTGTTTTTTTCAATCACTTATATTTTCTGTTAAACCTTAGCTTAGATTTATTATAGCCTTTTTGTTTCAATTTTACATAATATAAGGGACGTAAAATCGCTACGTGACTACTCTTCAGGGGAGGGGTACGTTTGTGTGCTTAAGCAATTGGAATGAGGACAGATGCTGTGTACTGTTCAGGTTATGATGTACTGATAATGTACAGAGACACGCATTTCTTTCCCTGGTCATCGATTTATATTTGACTTGCCTTGTACGGCAGCTCTTCTTCTTCTTCTACTGCCCAGATTTGCTATGCAGAAATCCTGGGGCTGGCCCTCTTTGTTTTATGACTTCGGTGAAGTCTCTATCGACCATTTGTTATCTTCAGCGTGGCAAAAAAAAAGTGACAATTGTGTTTCCTCCTGCTCAAAAAAATAATACGTTTTAACTTTAATTACTTCCTGTCATGGTACAAAGCTGGTGGACTGTTGTTTGTTCATCAGTGTTATTTGCACGCTCTGCTCTGTGGCCAAAAAAAACACAGATTTTTTTTTGTCACATCCTGTTGCATTTTCTTGCCTTCAGTTAAATATTTGTTCTCAATCTCCTGTTGCCTTCTGCCAGTTGTTTCCACCCGTCTTGTCTGTATTCAAACTTCACGGTGGGTAGATAGATGATGCCATTTGCACTTTTGCCATTCAGTCACACTAACTAGAAGACCAGGGTGAGAGTTGTCCTGTGTCGAGGTGACGGATCAATCAACAGTAGAAATTGAACAATCACTTTTTTTTTTTTTTGTCAATAAAGCACAAATTGTGTACAGAGACCTCACCTTTATCTTTCCTGTTTGTTTAGCTCAACTTATAAATCTAACTTCTTCTAGCAGATTTCTTTTTTTGTTGTCAGATCAACAAAGAATTTAAATTACTGAGCTCTTAATGTGGTAAATGCCCAGATTTACTGTTGGCATCACTGCTGGACACCTTTTGCTAAACATTCTCTCTGATCTCTAAAGGTTTTAGGCTCAGAGGTCGTAGCTGTTCAAACTCAGCTGAAGAAATGTGCTCAAAAGCTTTTACCTATTTATAGTACTAAGTACACTGAAACTGTTTAGATTTAAGAACAGATTTCTAGGAAAAGTGAAGTGCTCTTTCCAAAAAAAAAGTTACGTTAGATACCGTTCATTAACTTAAATGCAAAATGATGAGCGGAAATAAAAAGCATTGGCCGCAGTTTGACAGATCTGATGCTTTCCTGTAGTTGGGATGAGCTGACACACAAGTGCAGACTCCAGTAACACGCACTGCAATAAGTTGAACTAAGTGATTTCACCACAAGGAGGCAGTATTCACTCACAAATCAGGGGATCTGCTTTCTGATATTCTGTCCTGTTTTACCTTAAACCGTGAAAGAGGCAACGCAGCAAGGATTTACCGCCTGGCCTGCACAAATAAAAATGTCATTCTCTAT
Source organism: Scophthalmus maximus (assembly GCF_022379125.1). Lineage (NCBI taxonomy): Eukaryota > Metazoa > Chordata > Actinopteri > Pleuronectiformes > Scophthalmidae > Scophthalmus > Scophthalmus maximus. Next base: position 18,398,772 of record NC_061516.1, read on the forward strand.
TTGATATTCCACTGCTTTTTCCTCTCAGTGGGATACAAATAATGGAAAAATAATATAGGGGAATTTGAGCTGAAAAAAACCAAAACAAACTGCCAACAATTTAATATTTTTCTAACGATGTGTGGTGTGCCACGGTTACCCAGAAGGGAGAGTCTATGTGTCTCTCATATTCACAGTCCTTCAGTCACACAACACAACACCACTGAGGTGGATTTTCACAGCAGATGGATTGTTTTTTCTTACAGCAAAAATTATTTTAAAAGTTTATCATGGCATGTCTGTCTTTTACAAGCGTGTAAACAGTCACTGACAACACAGATGGAGGCAGAGAGAAAGATAGGCAGACCAAGTGGGACAAGCATATATATATATATATATATATATATATATGACTGTCAAGTTTTGATTAATGGCTGCCACTGTCTGTTGTTTGAGCAGAATTCATCCTAATCATCTCCAGCTCTCCTTTACAGAGGTCAAGGCAAGAAGAAGTGTAAGAAGTGAGTAAATATTTGATTTCATAAAAGGCCGTGGCAAACAGGAAAGCCTTCAGTCTTGATTTTAAAAGAACTGAGAGTTGCTGTTGACCTGCAGGTCTCTGGGAGCTGGTTCCGGTTGTGTGGAGCATAAAAACTGAGCGCTGCTTCTCCATGTTAAGTTTTGACTCTGGGGACAGAGAGGCGACCCGTCCCAGACGACCTGACGGGTCTGGATGGTTCAGAACGTAGCAGCAGAACAGAAATGTATTTTGGCCAACAAATCCCTCTTCAATCCTTTGTATTACACTTTAAACTGCAGCATGACATGCAGTTTAATTCTTGACACCTCAAAAGTATTTTCTGTTAACATCATTAAATAAAAGAATAGCTGATTTATCTGCAACAGACAATCTAGCCAACTATAGTCAATTTTTTTTAAAAGCACAATTTTTCAAAGAGGGGATAAACTTCATTGAAAAGAAAGGATTTAAAACCTGACTAATGCAAGAAAGACGTGTTCAAGAAGAGGAAACGAGATATGTTCATGATCTGCATTGGGCAGAAAAATAGAAATGAATCGTCATTCTTCAATCCCCCTAATTTATCGATATGTTTTTATAGGTTGAACTGAACTGTCCTCTGAAAACGGAACACAAATTTGTCTGAATATATTTAGTTTTAGGGTGGAATCTATGAGAGAAATCACTCTAACCAGATTTGGTGTGGAGATATAAACCGATGCCAGATTTGGTTGTAACATGCAATTATTGCATATAAGTTTTTTTTTGTTTTATATGCAAACACTTTTTCTGTAGGATAGACAGAAAAGTGCATGAAATGTCACAGCTTGAATCCCTTGACACATCATCTCAATGCCCCTGTTTGCAAGACATTGAAATCCTGCCTGCTTAACTTGTCAGGTGCCTACAATGTAAAACCTGTAGATGAAAAAGCAGGAAGCGCCCGGCCGCTGGCTGCTCGTCACCGGCAGATGAGATAACCAGTGGATATTTGCACAAAGTTATGCCGGGCGGATCTATCTGACAGGCCGCGGCAAATGAAATCTACCAGCCGGAAAATCTCACAACTACTTTTGATCACTGAGGGGTGAAAATCTTGACAATGGATATCTTGTGGCTTTTTGACAGGGATTCTCGAACTTTCATAAGAAATGGGATTGTCAAGAGAACAACATCCTTCAGTTGAGCTTCCTTAATAAAAAAAAATGAGAGTAAAGCTCACGCAGCCTGATCTGTGTGATGACATTTGCTCACAACCTGTCTTTGTTTTCATGCAACAAATGTAATCGCCATAAAGGCTCTAAAGTAATCTGCTAAGACACCTGGTGCACCCTCTAATTTATTCAAATCAAATTAATGAAAATTGGATTGATAAATGATTCATCTGTGATCACACAAAAATACACAGAAATGCAGGCCTCACGTACACTATAAAGGTGACAGATATTTTGAGAGAAGTTGAGGTTTATTTTGGTTTTCGGCTGTGAGCTATGATAAGGAAAGATCACAGAATTTATACTTTCATGAGAATAGGCTGGAAATTGGCTTATTATTATCGTATTATTATAATTAAATGTGCAATACGTCCATATTGCAAAATGTTTCAAATTTAGGCAGCAACAAAACACCAGGAGTCAATTAAATGATTAAAGCAAAAATGTCTGGAGTATTTTTTAATTACAAGAGGTCGGCAAATATAGGCAACACCAAATGACAGCAGCAGGTTTACTGTCTGCACGTTCTTCAAAGACAGACCACAAACTTCCTTCCATGCTATGAAAAAACCCAGCCCCCCACCAGTATTTTACAGGTTTATGGGAATCATTTGCACAGCTGGAATTCAATCGCTTTCATGAAACTATCCATCAAGGACAATTCTGACAGATATTGACTTGACTTTGCCTCCTCCGTAATAATTTCTGTATTTTCAGCATTGGCTGGATTAGATTGGCCTGGTTCTTAAACCCCATTCCAGCAGGTATCTGTTTTTTTGACCCCCCCCCCCCCCGCAAAAAGACGTCAATACATCGAGCAGCAGGGGACCTGCAGGTATAACAGATAAAACAGCCGGGTTAAGTCGGGAGCTTATCAAAGCGCATGCTGTAGTGATCAGATCGGGTGGTCGTACACTCACACTCACACACCGATGAGTCCTGCTGGAGAAAGGGGTTTCAGCAGGTTTGCTCATGCACCAGATACTGTCCGTAAGTGTCTCGTATGCAAGATAGTGCTTCATACAAGGAGGTGAATAAGGTATCAGCCAAAGTGTGGGACCGCTGCAATCGAGTCAATTCAGCAAATCCGTCCGACATTTCAGAACATCCATGAAAAAAACGTCTCTGTGTAGAACTTTAAGATATTCTGCCTTTTATCGAATGTCATTTGAAGTTGAACTTTTACAGAGCAACAGGAAGAAATGTTATATTGTTTTTGTTATGTAATCTTCGTGATTTCATCTGGGAAAGGAAAGTAAGTATGTTATCTTCCATCATCAGCTCACACCATGATTCCCCTTGACCCCCAACTGATCCCATTCCAACAGCCATCAGTAATGTCAGTGGCTACAGTGTACAGTGTGGCTAGTGTGTGTGTGTGTGTGTGTGTGTGTGTGTGTGTTATTATTGAAGTTAATGGCGCTGGCCTAAATGCTAAACTCACTCCGATGGGTGACGTCACGGTGGGTTGCCACTCGGATCGAAGTGCCAGCGACACTTAGAAGTGATGAAAGCCATACGCCTTACAGCCCCGCAGTTTTAAACTGTGTTTCATAATTAAGTTTCTCTCAGTACTAGTCCTGTGGGAGTTCATATTCGACAGTACCCTGTGTAATAGATCCAAGTGCAACGTGTTACCTGAGTTTAGGTCCAACAGGTGACTGAAGAGTGGCGGTGAGCTCCACTGCCCGATCCCCTCGGGAGGCCATAGTAACTTCTGAAGGAAGTGAGCTTTGTGGAGTTCCTGTCTCGTGGACGGACAGCGATTCATTCACGCTCTCTGGTGTTGAATTTCAGGCGGCACTGTGAGCTGATGTTCATAGAATGGAAATACAAGCACAGGAAGTGTAGCTTTCTTCCTCATTACCTCTGTGAACCTCTGGAGTGCCCAGGTTCCTCTTTCCAGCTTCCTTCATATTTAATTTCCGTCTGTGGGTTTCATGGCCCAGGGTCTCTCAGGAACGCCACATTATAGCCACAGTCTAGGCTTTATGTTTGCTCCATTCTATTTTATCTCTTAGAGTTTTGTGTCTCTGTGTCGACAAAAGCTTAACTGCCCTGCTTCTTTATCTTCTGCTTGGCTGGCATCAAGAGAGGAGGCTCTTTCTTTTCCTCTATACGCTCAGTGACCGGAGGGGACGGAGGGAGGCTAAAGTTTTGATCCAACAGAGGTAGCAAATACTGTGAGAAGAGAATGATAATGTCATGTATGATGTGTATATACGGTATAATACTGTAGGAATGACTGTCCTTCATGATAAGTCTTTCCATTAATCTGTGATGGACTGATGCTGGGCTGGGAAATCATGCACTTTGGTGGCCTCAAGTGGCGACTGGACAAAGCTGTTGTATGTTCTGGTTTTGTTTGAAGGCCTTAATTATCTAAACATCCAGTACGTCCAGTACTGTAAATGGTTCCCTCTTTTTCTCAGTAGATCTGATTGACGAGAGAGTGAAATCAACATGGTAAACCGACCAATCTGGGTTCCTGCTGGCGACTATGCACAAACTCAACATTTTAATTATAAACTGTGGTCTCTTAGTCGGAAGAGGCTGGATGTTAATCCATAAACAGCGATTGACACAACACACATTTACTTTTACCAATAGTGGACAGTTCATTGCACATCACTTGGATTGTAGTAATTACATCACATGCCAATTTTTTATTTTTTTTTGTCGAGGTGCAGTGGCGTCCCACCATGACATCTCCCGTTGGCTTGTGAAACGCCACTTTGTGAAGCCTCCAGTTGAATATTGCCCCCAAATGCATGCCCTGCTTTATCGTCTGTTCGCCCCCGGATGGGACCGTAATCTGCAGCTCAGTCTGCCGTGTCTACTCTACTTTAAATGTGTGGAATAGTTGGGGTGTCAGGTCTGTGGGTGCCTAAAGACCTTATTATTATATTATAAATATATTAATGCTCCTGGCCCCCATGTGGTTAAATCCAGCCAGTGTTTTTCACACACCGGGCTCATGGATCGCCAGCAGGCTAGTGGCTTTAAAAAGGCTGGACTTTGGTTAATTCGCCGAGACAATAAAATCAGAGAGTTATATGTTGCGAGAAAAAAAGAATATTTTGAATATCTTGGTCTTCAAAACAGACGTTTTAAGTGCACCTGTCCCTTGCAGCAGTATGCAGCTCGGGCCTGCAGTTGAAAGCACTGAAGTCTCAAGGTTTTTCCTGCACATTAGATCCTTCATTATGCCGACTGTTTCAAGCCGTCTTCAAAGTTCTTGTCACAGTCTACATCTCCATGCTTTTTGTGCTATTTTCCTCCCTCTGCACTCTGAACATTTTGTCAGCCCTTGTCATTTGTATTTTTTTATCTGTGTCTTTTTCTCTACTCGAGGGAATTATTCTATCCATCAAACCGAGATCCACAGACTCTCGCTCTTAAATCTTTGACTGTATGCCTTCCTCTCAGTTTTGGATTCGAACATTTCATTTCTGTCTCGTTTTGCCCCTGACTCTTTCTCTTTCTGTCTTTTCTCTCTCAATCTTCCCACTTGCTCTTTTGCCTCTCCTCCATTACCCCCCGTCCGTCACATTGCACTCTGCTGCTCTGTCTCGCTCTCAAAGCTTCCTCTCTACGCTTTGCTGTTGCTACTTTGATCTCCCGCTCGCAGCTTCTGATAAGCGAGCGGGGGTCCGTTTCCCAAAAGCATAGTTGCCAACTATACATCAGCAACTTGCAGTTGTGATGCAAGTGTGCCCCAAAACTATAGTTATCCTGGTAACTATGATAGAAACTCACATAGTTCAGACCATTATTCAGCAACACAGGTTCACTTCTGTAATTTCGAACCGACAACTGTTGAACTGTGGTTAGAAGCTCGGTGCTTGATGAATACAATTCATCATCAAGGATGTAAGTTCCAAATATACCGTGTATATTTATATGGAAACTGAAATACGGTAACTTTGTAGTTCAAACAACAGCATGGTTTAAACCACTGTCATACCAACAAGGTCATTGTATCGTCTTAGGAAACGATTCGTTGTCCCATGTTAGTTCAGTATGTGTGTGTATTTTTAACTACTTTCTGCATTAATTGTCCCTCCTGTATTCGACTTACTCTCCACTGTACTTTTCAGCTGTGGACATTCTCCTGCCTTTTATCCCTCGTCTATAAGAGATTTCCGCCCGGAGGCTTTTATCGCACTGATTCAAGTCTTCCGACAGACAGAGGAGCCGGTGGCTGAGTCCTCGCTGAGGACGATGAAAGTATCTCTAAGATGGTTCTGCAGGAGATCTGACACGTTGCTCTTAGATAATGAGCGGAGTAGCTCTGTTGTACTCAGTAATGTGTGCACATTAGCTTACACCCATTTCTCTGTCAGATGAATGTTTTAATTAGAGCTTTTTTTTGTAAAGAGCCTTTGTAGTTGACATTGTTTTGACGTCTATTTGACATCTACAACAAACTGCTCAAATACACGATGCTCCTTGAAATTCATTGTGGCGTCCAGTCATCTCCCAAGCTTGTGTCTTTGCAAAAGCCACCGCAATTACTATATACCGAAATAATAATTGCATTTCATTGACTGCGTTGCATGTTTTTCATCCATGTAAGGTGCTTGATAACTTTGAATCAACACCTACAGCTTATTACAGTTTTAAATGAGACTGGCTGCGTGAAGAAAACTAAAGTGAGTCTCAGTTTTTAGTTGGTGTGACTGAAACATGCACGCACGCACACACATACACACGCTCACACACACACACACACACACACACAGATACACACACACACACACACACACACATACACACACACACATACACGCGCGTGCGCATACACACACACACAGACACACACACACACACACACATACACACACACACACACACATATACACATGCACGCACACACAGACACACACACACGCACACACACACACGCACACACACACACACACACACACACACGCACACACATATTGTTGCAGCGTCTGTTCTTTGTGCTGGATGCTGAACCCTTTCCTCGCCCTTTGCTTCACTTTGATGAGGGCGCCGTCACTGCACAATAGAACAGAAGGTACAGAGGATAAAGCTTTTCTGGATCAGAAGAAGAGAGAAAAAGAAGGTTAAGTGAGGCAGAAAGAAGAGGAAAGAGACGGATAGAGACGGAGGGAGAGAGAGAGAGAGAGAGAGAGAGAGAGAGAGCTGTTGATGCAAATATGCAAAAATCACAGTGCAAATTTAAAATATTTTTTCTCCCTTAAACAACTGGAAACAAAACTGCGAGCTCGATGACCACTGTTAGTCAGTACTGCTCAATGTCACGAAGAAGACATCTGAAAGTGGTGCACAGAAAGTGAAAAAAGATTTTTCTGGTGAAGGGTGTGACAAACAACCAATGTCAACCGTTTCCTGAAATAGCACCTCTAGTGGTGACAGGCGGTACGCCACAAAAACCTTTCCCCCTCAGACCATGGTGGGCTTTAAACGCATTGGTTAATGAGCTTGTAAAGGTGAGGGTGGTGAATCAGCACAATTACTTTACAGAATATCTGGAAATCCATGTAAACACACAAACTCGACAGACTTGTCAGGTGCGCTCTCTAAAACGTCCACATACGTCAAAATGCACCATGGCATCAGTTGGAGGACACTGTCCTCACATAAAAATAACTGTCCAGACATCACGTAACTGAATTAAGTTCATATTGAGTTAATATTCCTTTTCTCGGGAACATTAATGTCTGTCGCTAAATTTGTGGCTATCCGTTGAACATTCGGTGTTACCCGTAACCCGCGAGCACTCGGTCTGACATTGCCTCTTTCACTCCTGAAAACCCCTTAATTGAAATGCAGCAGGCGATTTGGCACAAGAGGGACAAGCCTATTAGATATAGCTCTCTGTCAGCCGGGGTTAGCCAGCGAGGCTTTATCGCTCTGCTAAAACCCAAACACTAAAACAACTGCCAGGCCCTGCTCTGGTCAAGGAATCCATTTCATCACCTGACGGCAGCCATATAGCAGGAAGAATTATGAGCGGGCCGTCGTGGCAGCCAGGAGCAAGGGGGGAAAAAAGTGGTGGGGACGGGGAGAGAAGGGGGTGGAGGAGGTGGTATCATTTTCATAATGGAGGCAACGGCAATACACGAGGAGAAGGAGGTCGTTTTTTGTCTTTCTTTGCTGCAGGTGAAATGCAAAGAGAAAATTAAAGAGTTTGAATTCCAAAATAAGGTTTTTATTATTACATAAGCTCGAGAGCAGCCTTCACTAAATGAGTTTTTCTTTTGAGCTGGAGTGAAAGTTATTCCCCTTAATTACCTTTGGTTTCAAAATGGTAACATAAGAGGTTATTGTACTTTTTAAAATATTAAAAAGTCATCCGAGACGAAGAAGACACTTTCTTCTCTCCTCTCTTCTTGAACTGTTTCATGACTCACATTTAATTCTTTTTGAAAATAAAAACCTTTATAGAAAATAAAAAACAAGTATAATCGTGGATTGTCTAATCCTAACACTTAGAATATATTCAAATTCAATAATGGATAAAAGAAAATGCTTTTTTAACCTGCATTGATTGTATTTGTTTTTGCCACTTGACAAGAACTACGTGTTTAGCAGAGAATTCTGTTGGAGTGGTATTTTTCTGGCTACCTTACAAATCTTATTCCAATAGTCACTCTGCGCGCTGCTCTGTTTTGCTTTCCAACTACTACTGAGAAGAATATCTGCAGGGAGCATACGGTCCGTTTATCAGCGATTTTTTTTGGTCTGTTACAGCTGCAAATTAGTCTGATGAGAAAACCAAGGCGAAGGGCTAAAAGATGCGGAAACACCGCAGCCTTTCCAGTTGACACATTTTGTGTGGCCATATAACACTGTGTTCAGTTCATTTCTCTCGAGCGGATACGTAGTTAAGAGTTAAATGTATATTCGTTTTCACGTTCACTGTTTAGGACTGTGTTTCATGACAAGGTTACCCGACCACTTAATTTTCCTCTTTAATATTCCAATAATAGGAACTAGACAATCACGTGTAGGATTGTCTGGCCTCGGCGGAGGTATGCGCTCTAGTGAGCACCATTGTAGTTGTCTAGGTTTTGGCACCAGCTTTTATTTCTGTAATTGATTTTTGCATTTGCATTTTCCCTTTTTGCCACATCTCAGTTGAAAACAGGTTATTTAATATCCATGGAACTACTTAGTTTAGAAGACGCTACATAAAAGAAATCTAATATTATATAATAAGCAATAATATTGACATAGACATAATGAGGGGAATCCAATGGAAATGCTCCAGCGACTCTCATTGGCCTGATATTCACAGGGATCAGTTAAAAGCCTCGCGTACACGAGCACGATTTATCACCTTCCCTCGCCACATCCCCGGAGGGAAACATTTAGCAAGAGTCGGTGATGTGTGAAGAGGTGAAGAGGAAGCAAAGATAGATAAATCCATAATCACCCAAAGCAGTGGTTAGCTGGCTCTATTGGAAAAACGATAGTGTGGCCAATTGGTTCTCTGTGCCGTAATGAACCTCTGTCTGCTGCTTTGTTTTTTATATCTGGCCTTTGTTTCACGGAGGGATAGGGATGAAAGACTAATTCCACCAAAGGACACAATGACTCGATGTTTTTAACCTCCATTCATCCAGATGAGGCTCCAGCTTCGACACGTTTCCGCTAAGTAAAGTCGGTAGTAAGTCAATATTTGATAAAAAAAAAAAATGATTTGCATGTTTTGAATGTCCATACTCATACATCTTCTCTTACGATATATCGTCACTTCTGCTGTTCATTCCTCTGCAGGAGATCTGATCTGAAAAGCGTTGCTTTGACCACTAATAGAGGTCCATGTTAACGAAACCCCCTGCGAAAGGAAGTCTCATTGCGTCAGTCCTGCACACCGTGCGTCCTGTTGAAATGCTGAAAAATATCGCAGTGCCTCCTTGTTGCTGTGAAGACTCAAGGTGAAACCGTGCAACTCCCGGGCTCTCCCAACTTCAACGTGAGCACAGGTCTGATCCGTCAGAGTAAGGGCCTCGAACACCAGAGCTTAACGCTTCATGGGGATGTTCTGCCTGCTCCCCCCTGCAGTATAAAAGCCCTTCTGCCGCCCCGACATATGAGTAAATCTACATGAGTGATGTCCAGTTTTCCATAACCAGGCCTACCACTTGCCCTTAACGGTGTTATCTTCTCTTTCTAATAAAGCAGCTCTTGGATGTACAGTGTGTAGGAAAGGCAATATGCCTCAGGAAGCCTTCAATCTCCTGCACCACTTCCGTGTCTATTCCAAAAACCCATCTATCCCTGACTCTTCCATCCTTATGTCCATTTAATCCTACCTCAATATTATCCCATGCCAATCTAAGTTTATCCCTATATGCAATACAATAGATCCGGTTCAAATATATCTACAATATTTCCTCCTCACACAAATCCGTCTGTCTGTCTGTCTCATGCGTTTTTGCTATAAAAGGCAATTCTTGGTTCTTGAGCCTTTCTTTGAATTCGTCAGTGTCTGTGTGTGTGAAGTTGTGACTATCACCGGTTGAAGTGTGTATTTTTCCCGAATCATTACGAGGTGTTAAACAGCTGACAGACCAAACAAGATTTATGTAGATAAAGCAGAGACGAGCACATCGGTGGCGCCTGATGCCTGCATGCTTTTGTATATTTGTCTGCAGCCGATACTGACACCTATTTCTTAACCTGAACCTAATACTAACCATAACCTGCCTTTTCAGATGTGAAATTAATGTTTTAAATTACATTACATTTTGTTGAAACCTGCAGAAATCCTGATTCTGTTTTAGTTTTTTGTCTTATTTGTGTTTTTGTGTGGTTAGTTTAGAGTTTTGTCCCAATTTAGGGCTACTTCTTATTTTTTCTGAAGCTGGTTGCATATTTGTAATTGTCAGATCCGCCGACAGGCTGCAAAGTGCCCTGACTGGAATTTATTGGCTGGTTTTGGTGCCGTTGTAACTGGGTAAAGGTTTATATGCGTTGGTATTTCCCTGCACTTCATCTTGCAGACCCTTGATGTTCTTTAATGGTTCTATCATACAACATTATCATCATCATATAACATTTTTTACCCCTCAACTTGCCCCCATAAAAAATTGAAGGCAGCCAGGTTCACTCGGAATATATTTCAACACACTACTTTTAGCCGAGTACACTTTCCACTCAATCTTCTGTCTACTTGAATAAAATTTCTTTTAAGCACCAGCTCTTTCACTTGAGGACACTTTTCCGCGACTCTTTTCCATCCCTGGGTCCAACTTACACTTCTCATTCCTGTCAGTGCAAAGATGTTGTGACATCATGTAACGCCACTGAACTTCAAGATGAGCAGAGAGGACTGATACGTGTGGCAGGAGACTCAAGGGAAATTTAACAAACACAAATAGGTGCTTGGAATTTAGTCCAATCTGCGCAGCAGTTCCACACAAAATTGCACAGCCAGTGACAATTCTCCTGATCGCACCGCCTAACAATAGCAATCCAGAATCAGCCCGGTGAGCAAGCCAAATGTATTATTTATATCCTTTTTTGTTCAAAAACTGCTTTTACTATCCTGCCCTGAATCGAGCCTCTCAGGCAGCGACATCTCTTTTAAACAACTGCAAATCAAAAGCAAAAGAAGAGGGAGCTCAGCAAAGGTTAAAGTCCCACCGATTTTGTTTGGCAAGAAGATAAATGGCACCTTTTTTTTTTTAAAGAAAACCAATGTTTGTGAGCGCCAAATCACAACATACATTGTCTCAAGGCACTTTACAAAGTGAGGTCAATATTACCATATTACAGGGAAAACCCAACTAATCTCACACTGAGCAAGCATTCTGCGACTGTAATAGTTGTTAACTTGCTCAGTTGGACCTCAAATGCTATTTGTATGGAAACTGTTAATTGTACTTCACCATGTAATTTTTATAATATTGCTGCCGCTAATAAATTCTTAACACTTAGGTGAAAATCGCCATTGAGCAATGACTCCTCATATGTCAAAAGTTGAATTTTTTCAGGTAATGATGAGCCGGAGCTGCACAACACACATGACAAACAGTCCTCTTTTATTAGCCTCTGTTATCAAAAGCAGGCATGGTAAAATAACTATTGTATATTGTATATAGTGACGAACGTGTCGAGATTTTGCCTGCAGCGCACGGCCATCCTTTCTCCCACTGACTTTATTGCAGTGCAAAGCCAAGCAGAGGGCTGAGACACCCTACCAAAGGTGATGCTAATGCCGAGATACTGACACTGAAGAACGGACGCCGAGGGCTTTTCCTTTCCACTAATCTGGCTGATCTGAGTGCAGTTGACTTTACGAGTGGTCTGCGTGGAGCAGCTTAAGCATCGGCTGCGTTGTGAAGCTCGTCTCTCGCCTTCTATCCCTCTAGCGTTGGCTGCAGATGCTGTAATATGTTAAGTGAGTGCTCCTGAGATGGATAAAGAGGAAAAGCGAAAACTAAAGAGGAGAGGATGAGGTGGAGGGGGAGGAAAGTTCAGGGGCGGTAAATCTGCTGCAGATCATAATGTGGGATAATGCAGATTATCCACTTACATAAAGGGGGGATGTTCATGTGGCTCGATGATGAAATTTACATATCGGTTTGACTATTTCATGGCGAAGAGATGCTCTTGTGATGAACTGATCAAACCAAAGTATAAAATTAAAGAAATAAACCACTTCATTGGACAAGAGAATTATTTAAAATGATCCCTCAGTGAGCCTGTTGCAGATAATACTCACATCAGCTTGTATTATATCGAGTTCGTTTAAATGAATTGCAATTAACTGTAAGGGGTTTAAATAAAACCAGCCCCCCTATTCAACCGTTAGCCATCTCCAGTTCTCCAGATGACCTCCATCACGGTGCCAGCTGTGGCTGCACGGGAGATCTGTAAAGATCCACTCCAGAGAAGTAGGTGTCACACAGAGGGCACGCCGATCCCCACGAGGGTCCGACGACTTCTGCTTTCCACTTTAATGGTGCAGCTGTTGCGGAGGCATCACGTGTGCAGTGCCAGCATCGCTTTTGACTGCGTGGCGACCAACAGATGCTAATAAGGAAAATCACCGGAGGGAGGGAGCGCTGGATGCGCTCTGAGTCACCTGAGGCAGGTCAGAGGCAGGAACGCAGCCAGGCATTAGCTTCATGTGGACAGGTATATTAGAGGCAGCCAGCTAAATGGCAGCCTGTAGAAAGCATCCAGACAGTGGCTCAACAGCGAGGCATTAATGTGTTATTGCTTATTAGAGCAACCATGTGGTCCTGCATCAGAGACTGGGGCTCATAGGACGCGTGTGATTTTCAGATATTTATTGACGCCAGGGAGGAACTTGATCCTCGGTGGTCGAGGGAATCATATCCAGAGTTACTCAGGGAGTTCAGCACTGTGCTTTTCAAATAACAATATTCGTGCTTTATCTATTTTCGAGCGAGTTGGCAGTAATCTTAGTATATTAACCTCATATGTGGTGCATCTTGATTCTATTTTTAGATTTGAGCGTGAAAGTTTATTGTTGACCTTGAGAGGAAATAAACACATCTTCACCTTGACGACACTTCGAGAGTTGTACATCGTAGTTTTGTGCGTGTATGGTGAAGTAGTTTGTACGTCAGGATGATTTGGTCAGACTTTGTGGAGCGGGTGATGCAAGAGACTCAACGCAGCCTGTGAAGAGACACCAAATCTAAATCTTAGGAACAAGCTGGATACCTGAATTGCAAAAAAAAGCTAATGTGAGACCATTTAAAAGAAAACTTTAAAGTAACCTAACGTGGTGGTGCAACATCTTGACCACCTACACTGGAGTCGTAGTTGTAGCTTTTGTGTGTGTGTGTGTGTGTGTGTGTGTGAAGCATTAAGGGGCAGATTTTGCGTCTATGAAAGCACAGCAGAGCAAACCTGCGCCTTTCATTTAATTCAAACACGATTGTGCACGTGATCAGGAGCTGATCTATGAAGGCAGACTGCATGTGAAGGTGACCTCAGTGGCTTCGGATCAATAGTGGGATTCATCTGAATGAAGCTCAAGCTGAATGAAGATGTGATTCTGTAGCAATGCTGCCTATAATATAAATAAATATAGAATATACTGTTCTTTATTTACGGAGCATCAAGCCCCATATAAAAAAGTCTAATGAAATATAATTTTTGTGCTGATTAGTGTGCTCGCTGGGCAGCATATAAACAAGAAAATAAATGATCACCCAAAGTTTTGGCATCATAATTACACACAGCTGAACCGACTGCAACAAACACATTCCAAAAATTATATATATTTTAAAAAACAGTCTCTATACATACCAGGTTATTTAATAAATGTTAATTGCACCAGGACCCTTTTCTGTGAAACTCCAAATTGTGATTAGATGCATCTTGTTTGTTTTCAGGTGTTTTAAACTGATTGGACTATTTAGCCCCTAAATTTGCTCATTTAAAGAATCAAAAAATGTATTATTTTTCACTATAATGGTGCTTTAGTGTGTGAAGATCATACGAACAGGATTTATGCAAAGTGAACGCACACATACTGCCATAGCCAGTTGCTAATGAATGCATGTTTTACCTTGATTAATGACCTCATTAGGATAACTAGTTATATTTAATGATGATTATGGCGGGACATTAGTCAGCTCAATTGCATCTTGTTTGTGGTTGTGCAGTAAATTGACCTACAGGAACTTTGGGACAAACATTATTATTGAAAACCTCTAATCAGGTTTTTGGGACTTGAAGAAGCAACGACGAATGGAAACATTAAGTATTATTAGTATTGAGTATTGATAAATCTGAGAATCAATCCTCACATAGAAAATGCTGTCAAGCATGACGTTCAGTCTTCTGATCAACTGCCAGCACCTCAACATAGGTAGATGTGGGGTAAAACAAAGGCATTGTAGAGGTGAGTGTGGATGAGGTAGTTGAGGCAAGACGAACAGGACGGAAGAAACAATAGTGGAAAAGGAGAAAGGAGAGGATGGGACTGACTGTCAGGAAGGACTAAAGATGTAACCGTGGAGAAAAATGAGAAGGAGAAACGGCTGGAGCTGGAGAAAAAAGAAAAAAATACTTGAAGCAAAGACAGTATGAGATGAAGATGAAGTGTGTGTGTGTGTGTGTGTGTGTATGTGTGTGTGTGTGTGTGTGTGTGTGTGTGTGTGTGTGTGAGCTCTCGGTGGTATTTGAATCACCAGGCAACTGCATGTTTCCGTGTTCCAGTCTGCTGTTGTCAAACCCTGCTGGGGCTGCTGGTGGAGAGGAGCTTGGGATAGCAGCTGTAGCTGTGACTATACTAGTGTAGTGTAGCGTGTGTGTGTGTGTGTGTGTGTGTGTGCGTGTGTGCGTGTGTGTGGGTGCCTGTGTGCGTGTGTGTGGGAGCATTGTGGATGAATCCATGTTTCTATCCATGTCTATGCTTGTATATACTGTACTGGAAACCCCTAAAATATTTAACATCCATGTTTAATGTACACGTATATTCTGTTCGTTTTACACAACAAAATACACGTTGAAAGAGATTGCAATGCTGCGTGAGTCGTACTTCTTATCAGGATAATGACTAGATGTATTTCTATTTACTTGGGAAGGTCGCATTGAGAAAACTAAATGTCTTCTTACAGGCAGGCTCCACACTGAGCTAAAAAAACATCAGCACAAGAACGATAAAACACAAAAGTGACGTATGAACTAAGAGTAAAACATGAGAAATGTGCATACCCATCATTGACCACTGTAATCCAGTCCATCTCATATGAAGATATTCATGTAGGGACAACTGGTTAGTCACATGAAACAGCAAAATGTTTCCTTCAGGGCAGATGGTAGGAGTCTTTTAAACATATTTAACAAGAGGAGTGCTTCTAAAGTGCGTTTATTTTGCAATCCATTCCATGCCCGAGGTGTATAAAAGGAAGACGCAGTTTCCCAAGCCCTGAGGGAACCCTGGGGACATTTAAAAGAATTTGATTGTCTGATCTCCAAAGTTTCTAGTATGAGAATAAAATAAAAATGGCTGGAGATATATAGGAAGGGAGGGTACCTAACCAAGTCTGTAGATGAATATATAAATAAATATCAACATGTGTAGTGTTCTCCTCTGAGATAGGGAAGGACACTCCTAATGACTAACATGCGATGGTGAGTGCGTGAGCCTGCGTCTAATGCTTTAGCTGAACGGTGGTGTATACTATCTGAGGAGTTGACGACATCATTTACAAACCGCTGTCATGGCGCCGTGGCCTGATAGTTTGGCCTTGCATGACACGTCTTATCCAGGTCAGAACGGTCTCCATGCTTTAACAAAGGGGGAACCGCAGCTGATTTCCAGGTATTGGACGTGACACTGGGGCATAAATTGCGATGAAAAACAAAAGCAAAAGTGTCCGCAATCATATCTGCAGCAAGCCTTTTGAAAAGGTCGGTCTCGATCTCAGCTCTTAATTGGAAGAATTGTAAACCGGAAGAATTCATTTTCTGTGGCCCTTGTGTAGCAGAACCAAATGGTATTAATCTTATTAGTTGGCAGAATGAAATATTCACATTCATTTTCAACCAGAACATTCCTGCAAGCACCGTTAAGTACTTACTTTGGTAAAACACGGACCACAATGCCCCAGTTGCAAATGAACTTTGGGCGAACATTGGTAGAACACGCATGTGTTCATGACACGTCTGAATGTGTCCACGTGCCTCGAGGTGTGTGTGCTGTGAGGATACCAGTGTGTTTCGGGGTAGAGAAAGGAAGAGAGGGAGTCGTGTCCCTTTAGTGGCTCATCCAGGCAGATCTGACTTGCCAGGTGTTACAGTCGTCCTCCCATCGCTGTCTGTCTGTCTGCCTTCCTCCATTTCACACACTTTTCTTTCCTCTCTCCCTCCCATCATTCCTCAAACGGCTCTACCTTCATTATTTCTATCTATCCTAATGCCACCAATAAATTACTTTGCTTCTTTTGATAATTCCCAGTCGATTCTCATCCATCAAACTTGTCCATTCTCTCTGTTCTCACTCTTTAAAAAAAAATAAATCTCTTTTCTTTTGTTAATGACTTCGAGTCCTTCTTTCACTATCTCCTCCATTCTTTCAGTCCCTAAAACTTTCTGCGTTAGTTTCTTTTAAAACATCATCTTATACCACTTCCATTATTTCTTTTTCCTGATCCATATTCTCCCTCCTTTACCTCGTCATCCATCTCCCTCTTGCCTCCCTCCGTCTCTTCTCCTCTCTTCTCCTGTGTTCATTTGTCTTTTACGCATTCTTTCCATCCTCATCTCTGCCGCCTAATAATCCCTCATCTCCCACTCTTCCTTTCTCCTCAACCCAATTACTTCCCTCCTTTCTCTCTGTGGATTTCTCTCCTTCTTCCTCCTATAGTCCTTCTGTACTGCTTCCTGGGTTCCTTTTTTTTTCTGCCTTCCCTCTCTTTCCTTTACTGCTTCTCTCGGGCGCTGCTCATTTTCTTCCTCCTTCCGTCTCACCCTGTCATCGTCTGCAGATAGAAAAGAATGGTAGGGGGAGAGGTGCACACGCGGAGGGTGGGGGGAGTGAATGAAGAGGGGTAGAGATGGAGATACAACTGTGATTAAGCCATTAGAACAGTGGGCTAATTGAATTGACAAGCTGTTAAGTAATTGTCTCAACTTGTTCCCATCCATTATTCAGCGCTGGACGGCTGTTATGACAGCAGCCTGATGCTTATGATTAAGTCTGTACGTGTGTTTCTTGTGTCAGTTGCACTTTTTTAAATTTGGCTGGGAAACTCAATCAACAAAGGAACCTAAGAATTCTGGAAATGTTTAACTAGCAAGGCACTGGAGCTGCCATTCAAGGCACCGGCCTGCCCATTGGGAGCAACTTGGGGTGTAATGTCTTGGCCTATGGACAAAGGGGATCAAAACAATGAAACATGACGCACTCTACCTCCTGAGCCACAGCCCTGGTTTTCCGGAAACCATGACGGCAAATTCTACCAAACGTGAGTTGCTTTAATCGTCTAAATGTGACTCTAATCAGCACAGAACTATATATAAACATTGGATCACATCATTACTTTTCTGTGAAAGGGGTTTGCTCGCAGCAATAAGCCCACAGAGAATTATCAAGCAACTCTGCATCCCTCCCCTCGGGGAGGTGCATATAGTTGGAGCTTTTTCAGCTCATTGATTTGGTTTTTCTGGCCTGCAACCTTTCTGATTTGGTTTTTCTCTCGTTCACTCTCACATTCACTTCCAGCTGTGGCATGCAGCTGTTTCCAAAGAAAAAATGTCTAAATCCCAATGCCGAGTACAAAACAGCCGGTCAAATTAGCAATTATAGTTGGTGTAGAGCATTTAGCAGCTAAAGAGCGAGATATTTCACCCGGGAGTCGGTGGAGACCAAAAGCAGCAAAAGAGTGAGATTGAACGAGAGTGAATAACGGACCTTCATTTGACAGTTGACCAGAAACATGACTCCAAGTAAATTGCAATTCTGCTTTGTTACTGATGGAGGTTTAGATATGTAACGTAATAGATCCCTGGAAATGCATACAAAATTAATCTAAATTCCTGCAGCATAGTAGCACAGTTTGGAAAAGGGTGAGTTGTGATGTAAATTTGCCTCTATGATTTGTAGTAGGTGGGCCTACACTCACAAAACCACAGGTCAGGTCATTGTCAAATAAATACACTTTTAATTTTTTTTTTATTGATTCACTATCAATCATTGTTAATGTTTGTATTTGATTGGTAGACCCCCTTCTGCTCAAAAAAATCCTTAATCCTTACAAAGAATGATACCAACAATGTGGGTGGCTTTATTTTATTATTGATGTCAACAATAGGAACGATTTATGTGCATAAGAACAGGTCACCATCTTTATATCGAGGAACACCGAGCAGTGTCTGGCAGGCGATTGGCTCGTTTCCTCTGCAAACTCATTAGGAAGGCCCCTCACTGCTAAATTGTGTGCACTGTAAGCTCTCGGCACCATAGCGTTCAGGTGTGAGCTCACTAAAACAGAACTAATAGTTT
Source organism: Scophthalmus maximus (assembly GCF_022379125.1). Lineage (NCBI taxonomy): Eukaryota > Metazoa > Chordata > Actinopteri > Pleuronectiformes > Scophthalmidae > Scophthalmus > Scophthalmus maximus. The sequence continues at coordinate 18,417,478 of NC_061516.1, forward strand.
AATAGTTTAGTGGGATGAAGTAGTGATAGTGGCAGATTTGCACAAAACACACACTGTACCTCAGATATGATTATACGCACACGTGCAGGTGTTTGTAAGAGGGAGCAGTGTGTGAATAATGTACAAAAGAAAGCACAACAGTACAGCAACAAACTGGCTAGTTAGATAAAAGGTAGAGGAGGCCAACACACAACAATCATGGCACCCATATTGTTGGCACTTCCTCGACTGAATAAGAACATACTGGGTGTGACTTTTCTGAAGGACTGACAGGGACACAGATGGCTGTGCGAGGCGGTATCCTCACCAACCACAAGGTTTCATGATCATCAGCACTCCCCTCACACGCCTGTCTCCGCTCTAACACGATTATCATTTTTAATTCAGTGGTTGGCTTTCAGCTGCTGACTCTCATTTCTGTTCTCTCTGCGAAATGTGAGAGCTTTCACTTGTGTTTAAGTACTAACACGGCGAGAAAATGTCTGACCACATTAGCCACGTCAAAGTTTGGAGTCTTCTGTCGTGCCCCGCCCTTCACGTCATTTTGCTATCGTGATGGAAACAGGTCCATAAAAAGTACAGTAATGGAGCAGACGCCGTGTTCACAAGTGCAGTTTGAGATGTGGTGCAAAATAATTTTAAAGAAATGGACAAACTGATTGCATGCTGTTCAGTGATGTGTCACTTATTTAGTGTTTGCAAATGAAAAGTCTGGATGGGTATCGTTAAATCTGTAATGGTAATACTCCTACTACTGACACAATACTTACTGATCTGTTTCTTTAACGACTCCCTAATCAGGTTAATTATTTATTAGTTTGCACATACTAGATCTCATAAAATCCCACTGTTAAGTATCTAAGCACTGATAGTATTAGTAGTAGTAGAAGCGCTGTCCCCTGATCCACAAATACACCCCTGCTCTAGGTGATCTCACACTGAAACTGTGAATGTCTGAGCAAGAACTCAGATAATGTTCTGCCTGTGTGTGATGGCCTGACATGGAAAAGACTTGTCCCACTTATGGTCAGCATCAGCTCCAGTGAAGTGGAACCACATTTGAACATTTATTTCTGTCCATGCATTGTCACTAAGAGCAGTGTGTGTGTGCTTCTGTGGTGTGTGTGTGTGTGTGTGTGTGTGTGTGTGTGTGTGTGTGTGTGTGTAGTGAGGCCTGCCCCCGCCCTTTGCACACAGGCTCAGAGAGAAAGATCGGGACTGGGAACAGAGAAAAATACCTCATAGGAACAGAGGTGAGGAGATCCAATGTGCAAGATAACGTACACTGATGAATTGGAAATCTGTTTTCTTAATTTCTTCAGTCCAGAGAGCAGAGCTGATAACGTCCGAGCTTATCGATACTACAGTCTTTAATCATTGAGCCCTGTTCAATACCGGTCCCCGTCCCTAATAAGAGGTTCAGCCGCATAAGATTGCAAAAAAAAGCCTGAATTCACTTGTAGCCTTTCCTCCATTTATGCTTAGTACAACTTTTCTGTCAGCTGCTGCTGAATCCTTTCACTGAAGACTAAATGTCCAATCGTTTGGTTTCATTTGCATAAGTGCTATTTATAACATGCTGATTGAAATAAAAAGATTAGAAACAATCGGTTCTGTTAAAAGATGAAGATCCTGTTAGTTAAATCAGGTTCAGCATGACAAAAAAAAAATTGGCTTGTGTAGATGAATATGGGCTTCAGAAGCCTTTAGCAGCAGTAGAGCCCCCGTTGAACAAAAGTTCTGGGTCTGTGTTCTCAGAGCCGCTCAGAGCCGCCTCGCCTCTCTCTGATTCATGTCTTCAGCGGAGGCCAGAGGTCACAGTCAGCGACTCTGGGACTAGCAGGGACTCAGAAGTTACCCTCAAGGACACATCGGCAAAATGTCTGTGTGTGACACCGGGTCATGGGATGAAGGATGATCCCCATTGCCCTGATGTTCAAAGTTGTCCTTACACAACTGACCACAGTCTGTGCACTGTGGTCAACCGTGGTACGGAGGGCACATGCCAGCGACTAATATCCCTCCATGAGTCAATTCTGAATATGATCTCTCTGCAGCCTGAGTAAAGTTTAAAAGACCTCAGTTCATTTCCCCCAAAAACATTTGCCACGGCAATTTTTTGAATATTCTAAATTCTGCATTGTTAACATCCTTGTTTACCCGCTAACAGTCTTTTTCTTCTCTATCTTTGCTGGCACATAGATACCACCACCAACCATTGATCAGCAGAATAGCACAAAACTGACACACAAAGGCATATCAGTGCTTGTCTGTGCAATACAAACAAACTTAGTGCCCGGTTTGCTCCATAGCACCCCTACTCGTAAAATATGGCATACGATACAATATATTTATGTTTTAGGCTTCATGTTTATTTACCATTAATGCTGAGCAGCAGATGAAGATCACATTTTCTGCTCATGCTTTTGTGAAAATCACTTCCCTAATTAGCTCTGGGTTTGTGCCAGACTCTGTTTGCCATCTGCAGTCCTGTCATGAAATACACGGTGCTGCATGTTTCCTTACCCTTTCCTGCACAGACTGAAACATGCCCCCCCACGCATTTCAGATTTATGGCTGCCTCGATCCTTTGTGGGCCACGTGGTTTAGCTCCGCAGCCGTGATAAATTGCTGCCTTTCAATGTCCCGGGGTTTGGTGAAAAGCGAGCGGAAATCACGGGAGGGAAAGGACACTTGGGCGAAAGTGTTCTGTGGGAAAGCTGAACAGCAAGGTGAAAGCAAAGGTGGAGAGCAAGTACGGAAGGAGGTGGAATCTTTGCTAATGGGGATGATGATGAGAGGGTAGAGGAGCTATTGTCGAATTGAAAATGAATTTAAGAAAAGAAACTGGGGTGGAAAGTAAAGAGAACAAACCCAAGGGTGGTTTGAAAAGACTGAGAGAATCTGGTCGAGGAAGGAAAGAGGGGGCAGAGGAGAGGGAATAATATGAGGGGGTTGACGTGTAATGATTGGATGTTGAAGCGGAAATGAAAACAACGGTATAGGAAAAAATGAAGCGAAGGAGTTTTGGAGCTGATGGAACAATGCAGTGAGATACTGGATGAAAATAAATGAGGACTTTATGGAAAAGCACTATCCAGCAAAGAAGGACAGGGCAGTGAACAAATGCAGCACCGTTACCCAGCAGCGATTATATTATTCACTGTCCAGGCAGGCGGTGCCCCCACAAAGGCAACGGCCCTGACTCAGATTTGGGCTCCTGGGATGTAGGAATCTAAATGCAAATTCAGGGGAAAAAGTCTATATCTTCACTGAATGAAAGAGAAAGGGACGGAGACAGGTGCCCACAAAGACACGCCATGCAGATTTACCCAGCATGCCGTGGAGCAACGTGCTTTTTTGTTTTGGGAGGAAATTCACTCTACCCTTGGATAAGGTCTACTTGAAAAAGATACTTTTCCTTTTTTCCCTCTTTTAAAACAAAAAAGAAAATCCTCTGTCAGAATAAGCTTCCAGGAAGCAACAACTCCACTGCTGCTGTGACATGAGATTAAGTTGATCTGTGGCGTGGTAATGCGGCGGCGGCGGCGGCGGCGGCGGCGGCGGCATCGGGTGTTGATGCAAACAGCAATACAACTCGCCTCTTCTCCTGTTCGGAGGATTCCATGGCTGTCTGGGTAATTCCATCTACTGGGGGCGACCAGCGCGGGGTACCTGCCACAGACGACGGCGTGAGCTCCCGTGGCCGTGGGCGGATAGTGTGCCGCTGCATGTTGCCGACATGTTGGGGCCACAACATCGTCCGTGTCAGTTGGTAAGAAGTTCACAGGGCTAAAAAGGGATTAGAGTGGCGGGGAAGAAACACGCTACAAACAGGCGCAGCTCAGCTGAGATTTATGTATCTTAAACAGTATGTAAAGTATGCAAGTTCTCTGTGGGGTGTTCTGAAACATTCATGAATTATTCCAATAATACTTCGATGTCAAATTGTTGCAAATAGAACAGAATCAGCCATGAACAAAAAGACGAGGGGGGGGGCCTTATCAGCTCGAGTCAACCAGAAAATGCATACAATAGCTGTGCTGCAATTTTTTGAAAATCCTTACGAGATATTAACTATTTTATACTTTCTTTTTCACAAAACAAAGATTCAAAAGGACTTAATGCCAAGTTCAAGTTTATTCTTCAGCACCATTGGATGCAAACGCATGTTCAGAGAGTTAGACAGGGGACAGTGTGGGCACTGGCTTCCTCGTTTCCCTACAGAGGACATACTGCAAATACAGGTGCTGCTAATAATGTTAGCGGTGCCATTCTGGTTCAGTGACAAAGCTTAATTGAACTAATCGTCCTTAATGCCATCAGTCACGCCTGCGCTTCCTCAGCTAGGACGTGTCAAAGTACCACGGTCTGCCGTGAACGCGGCTGCTCACACGTCGGCTGCACTATTTCAGTTTCAGGGAGACAGTAAAGCACATTTAAACCGAGGTGAGCTTTAAATAAATGAAACAAATAAGTACCTTTCAATTTCTTCAAACAAGAAGGAAATAATTAGCCATAACATGATGTCTTTTTTTAAAAAAAAGCGGAGGCATAAAACCTCGCAAAGACGGACATAAAAGTGCACATATAGACAGTAAAAAAAAAACGGGCCTTTGTACAAGAGAGAGCCTGGTGTGCCCCTGAGCGCTCACTGTTAAATTGTCACGACGACTTGAACTTTTCATCAGAACTTTTTTATATGAGACAGACGAAACTGCTGAGGACAAGAGAAGGACAAAGACAGAGCAGAGACAGTGAACAGTGACGGAGTGTTTTATCCCATTTCAGGATGTCGCACCAATCTTCTGCAAAATGGACCTGACATGGCGTTGACTACGGCGCCCGGGAGGTAACATGGGTGTAATCTTTTGGGAATATTTACAATTTTACTGAACTCGAAGCCCTAAGAAAAACTAGCATAGCGATAGTAAGTGTCTCGGAAATTGCTGATTTTTAGCGACCCCATGAGAAATGTCTACTCATACCACTAGATAAAGTTGCCTCATATTTCTTCCCTTTCCCCGACACCAAAGCTATGGCTCCCTTTGATGTCCTTATGTTAAATATTGAATGTACATCCATATTTCACTAGCTAAGCCCCAGAACAAGACTGGGGGCAGGATAATAAACATCGCCGGGGAATTTCTCATCTCTAATTGCCCAGAGTTAATCTCTGTTTCCCTGCATCGTGCCTTGACCTGTAGTAATGGAGCTGCCGGAGTCTCACGGTAAATATAAATATGAAGGTGTGGGGGAGGAGAGAGCAAGAGGGGGGAAAGATACACAACACTGTAACATGTTTTGAGCTAGTTCAACTTTCAGACTTCCCGACGCTGTTTGTTTTCCTTTGAGGGAATTTGGCCCGAAACGTCCTGGAATAGGATGTTTAAGGTGTGGACGCCCTGTGCTAATGGTGTTTACATAATACAAAAATATGAAGTGGGACCTATGACACATGCAGTATGTGTCGAAAAACATTTTACAGAGAAATTTAACGGAATTTTTCAATTGCAAGAGTCTTCTTCGGGGTTTGTTTTGCTTCGAGGATCATCATTAGACACCAAAGGGAAACTTGTATTAATGTAAAATAGCATAACTGCAAATACAAAGTGACACAATGATGCTTCATGACTTTTCATCACTTTTAATTTGTAGAGGTAACCTCAACAAATAGGCCAGTCTCAGCAGGCATTTTACACTGCTTTCAATGAATTGTTAACATGTTTGCAGTGTACTGCGTCCCTATCAGGACCGGCAGCATTTGACTGCAGTTTAATAGGGGTCCCCTCATCTATATTCATCTGGAGGCGTTAAAGATTTAAAATGATGAATAATATTCTTCTGAATAATAGAAGGAAGGACCCCTTGCTGCTGCTTCAGTTTGGGGAAAAAAGAGACGAGGAGAGACGCATTGTACTGTTCAGTAAAATCATGTTTTAGCTTAATAGATTAATTACTGACACATTTTGAGGAGCTCCGCTCTGACAGTCGGATCAAGGATGCATGAATATTCATTTCTTCTTTGGTACAGAAATATCCTCATGTGGTGATTTTATGTTTAAATCATGACTGTTGAATAGAGAAGAAAATACGACTGGATTCACTTCTTGGCGGTCTCTCGTCGCCCGTCCCCTCGGTGAGCTCGGGGGTCAGTAGTGATGCACTTTGAAAGCTTCGGTACATGAACGCTGAAGGGTGATGGCTGTAAATCTGAATTTCAATGATTGTAGAACCAGAGAAGGAATGTTATGTTGGTGTGTGTTCACCCCCCCCCCCCCCCCAGCTCTGTTCTCTTTCTCTTGCCTGAATGACACTATGAGAGCTCCTCATATTACTTCATTTTTTCATTGTACTTTAGTAGTATTCAATAAGGGACGGGACACATGCAGCCGGCTGTGCTTCTCCCTATACTGGGAAAAAAGGGTGAGATATAATTTCTGCACCAGCATGAAAAACAACAACCTCACGGTAGACTTTTCAATTTCTTTTCCATTGATTATTGATAAATGAACTTTTGGTGGATAAACTGGGTCACTGTTACAATACAAAATAAAAGGGGGGAATTGGAAATAACCATTGACACCTTTAAAATGAAGTGATTGCTCACATAGTTTCATATATTTGCTCATCACAATTAACCTAATGTTTGTTTTGTTTTTGACATTAAATGATAAGAATAGTATTTGCACTTAAATCTGTTTCTGTAGTTCATCTTGGGTGTCGATGACATCGGCGCAGTGTTACATGGTAAAAGAGAAGGGACTTTAAATGCCAGCTACATGTGCAGCTTTGTGACTTTGGCGGTGATGAGGCAGCGCTGCCAGGTTTCTTTATGAGTGCAGCTCGCAGGCCTGCGGTGACTGCCGGCGCTCTGTCAGCCCTGTCCACAGCAGAGGTAGATATGGAGGCCTGAGAGGCTCATCCAGGGGGTCTTTATGTGCGCTGTATATGAACTCCTTTTCCCCGGAGGACACCGAGTGGAGCTGAGAGGAGAGGAGTGTGAAACAGGGAACGAGACAATGTGTGTGAGTGAGCATGTGTTTGTACGCCAGAATGGCTTAGGAATGAAAATGCTCTCTTTCCATCACCTGAGGGCTCAGCCTATGAGGCTGTGTGTGTGCGTGTGTGTGTGTGTGTGTGTGTGTGTGTGTCTATCCCGAAGCCAGAGCCTTTTATCCTGACAGGTGTGTCTGTGTCACCTACTTCAGTGTGATGTCGTCATCTTGCGACTGCCTTTGAGTCTTTGTTTGACCTTTTAGGGGTTAGCAGGAGGATCAAGTCGTTTAAGACGACAGCTTGTCAGAAATCGTTACGTCATGACATTTCTCTAGTGCAGGTGCAGATGTCCATTTTTGGGGGGGTACAGCGTTGAGTATGCAAAAAGTACATAAGAAGTATCTCTTCACACAGAAAAGTAACGTTATTTCAGCTGAGTGTAACATCTCTGAATCAAAGATTGTATATACAATGGACGTAGTCACCAGGTCTGGAAAAATGAAGCCAATATGGAAGTGCCTGAAGCCTGTATTCTCTGGAATCACCAGCAGAGGGCGACTCCACTGGTTGTAAAAAGAAGTCCGTGTCTATAGAAGTCTATGAGAAAATGACTTCTCACATGATTTATAAAGTCAGTTAAGGAGTTTATGGTCCTAAATGCAAGTTTCAAGTATTCTCCAATACAGCATGATGTTCATTTTATAAACTGTGGTCTCATTTAGACTAAAATAGACGATTAAACACATTATGCATTTGGGCGTGAATATAGCTTTAGGTGGGCGCGCAGTGGACAAGCTCTCAGTTAGACTCACCCCCAATTCCAGATCAGAGAGGCTTATTAGTTGTGTAATCCGACGTGTGAGTCGAGATTCCTCGCATCATAGTTAGACGCAATCATGAACTGCATCTCCACTGTCAGTGGTCCAGAGTGTTCAACATGTCAGTGGTCCTCGCCTGCAGTGATGTTAGCAGAGTCATGCATTGGGCTGTTCTCCGAGAATAATGAGAAAACATCAGTCTGCATGTGTCTATGTTGTTTCTGTGTCTCAGTTCAGCTTCTCTTTGCATCTGAGCAAACCCCCGGAAAATATAGCCTATAAATATAGCGGTGCATACTGATGAGCATGGGACAGTGTTTCCTTTAGCTCTGCTCCAGTTACATTTTAACACCTTGACATGATGCAATGCTGCAGAAAACGTCACATTTTTATGTCTTTTGTACACCCTGATGTGATTTTCTGTGCAGTGTTTGGTAACCTGTTGAAAAGTTTCTTTGCTTTAAAGTGTGTGAGAAAGGTGGCACATGTATCAAGGGTTCAAGGCAGAGGACATCACAGGTACATGGTGTCATGAGCTGCTTTTTGGCACTTGATGGTGTTATGGTGGGATCTCATGTAATTAATGAAGTACCTTTGGACCTTCGTGTGCCATGTAGCACATTATTTGTGTCATGTCGTTTTTTATTTCTTTCATTTTAGAAATGTATCAGAGGCTCTCTAGTATATGTGTCATGTACATGTGTGTGAGTATCTGTTAGATAGTGTGAAGTGATGTAAAATGAACTGTACAACTATAAACATATGGACAGGAAGTGATTAGCAGGTGTTCAAGGTGATTTAAGGGTCCAACCTCTGAAAAGTGTCCCTTTTTTTTTATAACAGTCCTCATTTCTGTCTGGCAAAAAATACTGGTCCTCTCCTCTTCCTCTTCACTGTTCATCCTCACCTCCCCTGCATCGTAAGCCACACAAGGAGAGAGGGATTCAGTAGGACCGAGGCCAGTTTGCAGCTGACAGCTGATGGCGCTGCCATTCACCTCCAGCTGGATGGATTTGCTGATTTGTTAAATGAAGCCCTGAAGGAGCACGAAGGAGCTCGCCTGCAGCAGCAGCAGCACTCAAAAGCAGCCAACGGAGGAAACTTATCTTCCGTTTAGAGAGTAGAAACAGATAGAGGTACTGTCTCCTGTCACCTCTGGGGACAGGGATAACACCGGAGCAGCAGCGAGACGCGACCTGGATGCACAATTAAAAGTAACATTTTGAACAGCAGCACTTGAGAGCAGTCATTAAAAGAGTCTTGTCTTTAATTGAGAATCTGACAGAAAAAGATTCCCCTTGTCAGTTTTGGGACAGGGTTGCCGGGTGATGGGACTTGTGCACACGATTACACAAAACGTTTCACTCCCTCTGTTTCAGATCGCTGCATATTCCAGGTACTGAGCGCAACCAAACAACAGCACAAAAGGAGCAGCGGAGAAAGACAAAGTCTCCATTTACGCGAATAAGAGGGAAGACGGACAACATGTGAGCTTCAACGACAATGGAGCCAAGAAGATGCGCATATACGGTATATACAGTCAATGTCCAACCCAGATACAGAGATTCATTAATCAAGTTCTAGAAGTTGTAAAGTTTGACAGCGATCTTGATTTTCCTTTTAAAAGATTAAATGCTGCAGGGTAAAAAAAAAGAAAAGAAGAGAAGAAGCCTCGGAACTTACCAGAGGTCAAGTAAGGTTGATGTACACTGTTAAAAAGATGGAGTATCTAGTCACACGCTGGTGAATATAGTCCAACGGCAGCTGTATGGAAGGCCCAACAGTTCCCTGGGCGCGTTGTTTTCTTGCTTTCACCGGGCGTGTTTTCATTTAAAAAAAAAAACCTGCAGTACAGGCTGGTCCAACCTGTTGCAATGCCCGTTCACTACGTGCCCTACAGGTTCTAAATGTCTGCCCCCATCCAGTACTTTCTGACCACATGCTAGAAAGCCTCACTGCCCGGACTTCTCCCATGTGACTCATTGAAGCCTAAAACCAGGGTGTAAATAAAGCATAACGGCTGAAGGTGCAAATAGCATAGATGACTACGGACACCTGGGTGCAAACAGCATCTGCCGTAAGTAAGCACTGTCAACCACAGGAGGAGTTTAACTCAAATGATTGGAGCGTTTAGATTTTAGAGTGTCAAAAAGAACCAAAATGTAGTCAAAACCGGATCTGGCATTTTAATTATGAAAGAACATTGAATGTGTTTGTAACTTTATATATATGTATGAAATATATGTATATCAAGGTTATGCTTTATCCACAATTTCAACAGAATGAACTGTCCTTCGCGGTATAGCCGTATCCGTACTGCCACCAGAACACCGTAAAGGCTTTTGTCTTCCTGAAATCCCCCAGAAACCGACTCTGAGTGATAGCCCTAATGGCAGTCTGCGATAATGTTGACATAACAACAGAACGGCAATCATTAGGCCATCATCCTGAGATGACTAAATCGGCTGTCACTCGTCTTCATTCCGCAACTTTAAACAGAAGTGTCACTTTATTGACATAATTTATACGGATAGAGAGCCTCTTACAGTTGGCACACACACACACACACGCACACACGCACACACACACACAAACAAACACACCTCTAATTTCCCATTATCATCCTCCAATACCTTTGAATTATTCATGGAATGTCCCGGCTTTAGGGAGAAAATGAAGAGAAGAAGAGAGGTGCAGAAATCTAAATGAAGTGGGACGGTCAGAGGAAGAGAGACAGAGAGAGAATTAGAGGAGATAAAAACAGTGGAAACGAAAGAATTTATTTTAAAACAAACAAGTGAAACAGTGCAGAGGTAAAGGAGGAAATGCGGACGGGAGGCAACCGAGAGCAATATCAAAGAGGAAAGTCAGTGAAGGAGACAAGGAGAGGACAGTCAGAGAGGTAAGAGATGAATAAGAGATGGTGGGGAGAGGAAGAGGAGCGGCAGACGACCAGCGCGGGAGGAAACAGGATAACAGTTTTCAGCACGCAGGACAGGTAGATCAGATGTCCCTGTGAATGGATGAATACAGCAGATGTCTGTCTGTCAGCTTATAAATTGTTCCAAATTAGTAGAGCTTTCATTTAGCATATGCCCGCTTAAACTGAAAAGAAAGGATGGGGAGATGGGAGAGCAGGGGTACAAAGATGTACTTCCTCCCCCCCATCGTCCCGCTGGTCCACATGATTCTCTCCACCAACTGTAAGCAAGTGCCTCTAAATCTCTAATCTCCAAACTGAGTCCTGTCTGAATATTCATTGGCGCAATTTGCATAGCCCACAGATGGCGAAAACAGATGCTCGTTACGGCAAGTGTCAATTTTCTAAAATTTGCTTTCATGACAAAACAAATAAAGCAATACTGGAGGATGGAGCGACTCGAAGCCTCCTGGCAGAGCTGCCAAGTGTGTGTTTGTGTGTACAAGACAGTTGTCACAAGATAAACTTTGAGGCGTTTGTTTTAATATTTTGTATCAAATAATTGGCAATTCATCGCAATGCTTCTGAGAAATTTGATGTAAAACCGCAAATGTCAGTAATCATCGTGTCAGGTCATCACAAAGTTATTTGGCTCAGGATGTGGGAACCAGGCATGTGTGCAAAACTGAATGGCAATACAACATAAAGATAATGACATATTTCACAAAAATAGGTGAAAACTTGCACCTGCTGGTGGCACTGCGGGGAAAAAGGTATTTCTTTTTAGTTTTTCTATGTTAAATCTTACGCCGAAATATTTTGTGGAGTATTTTCCAGACATTTCACAAAAAGGCCAAATGTCAACCTCGGGGTGGTGGCCTACTTTAGGCAGGTTTCATCCTCTGGGGACCATGAATGCCACATGAATGTTTTAGTTATAATTCAGTACAAAATAATGGCTGTAAAAAGTCATGGTGCGTCCACCTGCCTCACTGCCGATGACGTGTGAATTAGGATTAATACATTTTTTAAGGGAAATATAATTGCTCCCTTCACCAGCAATATATATAGGTTTTTTTTAATGTTTGTTGTTAATTTAAAAAAAATAAAAAAATTCAATGATATAGAACTCCTGCTCATGCAGCTTCTCTAAGAAAACAATGCATATTATTTTGTGCATGATTAGTGAGGAGTGGTGGCTTATGAAATATGAGGTCACCCCTACATCCCAATATATTTGCAACCCACACACACACACACACACACACTCTCTCTCTTGTTGCTTTGTGCTGTGTGTGCACACAAATGAAAATGCTTCCTGCAGAACAATTCATTTACCACGCCACACTGTTCCCTCCCCTGCATTGCTGGTCATGAGTGATTTTACACACGTTCTCTCTTTTTTCCTTTTTTGTAATGTCCCTTCTCTTTTCCTTCCCCTTCTTTCTGTTTAACTCAATCTCTTTCTGCTCGTCTTCTCTTTTACCCCCTTGTCGCCACCGTTGGTTCCTCATTTCACCCTTTCACCATTTCCCTCACTTCTACATTCACAGTGTTGTGTTCACAGTTTCTCTCTGCTCCCCCCGGTGGCAAAACCAAAATGAGCTATTGCAGGTTTGGACGGTTTATTTCTGTGAGCTATACTATCCTGTACTATCTAGCCTATGTTAGCAAATATCACTGTCAAGACTTAGATAATAGGGGTACAGTATTTTGCATGAGGCAAAGCTTATCAGAGTTTCTTATCTAATTTTCACCACTGGAAAGCATGGATGTTACGTCCTACAGAATTTCTTTTAAATGATTTCTTGTAAATCAAAGACAGCGCAAATCTCTTTCACTCAAATGTCCTCAAATTCCCTTTTTCCCCTCCTTTCATTTTCTCCCTTTTCTCCCTTCCTCGGTCTTTGCTCCCTCTCCGGGTTCTCCAGCAGCCCGAGCCTGTCCCGTCCGTCCCGTGATGCTGCCACGGCGCGTACAGGAGCTGCTTCTGAATATTAATGAAACACCCCGTGTGTCGCCAACCCCTCTGATGTGCAGCTCACTCTTTAATTAGACCTGGAGAATGCCAAGGAGGGAGGCAAACGCTTGACTGGTGTGCGCACGACGGCACAGGTGTGTGTCACAGTGGTGAGGCAGAGCTGTTGGTGTAAAATGTCTGTTGGTGTGCGCGTCTGATGCTCAGTTTCTTAGCAGGGTCTCCGCAGACCGCTTTGGCTCGTGTCCGTGACTACTTTGAAAACAGCTTGTTGTCTCTCCGTCTAGAATGCTTGTGTGTGTGTGTGTGTGTGTGTGTGGTTTCAATGTGAGCTATATTTTGCCACGTGGGGTGTGTTACACCACAAACTTCGAAGGTGTTGCTCTTTTACAACCTGTATCTCATGCTTCGGTCGTCGTGCCTTTTTTTCCAGGCACTTTCTAATTGTGCCCTCAGGGATGGAGGTAACATCTACAAACTTGCGATGATATTTCACAAGTGACAAGATGACAATGGCTGTGAAACTTGCACCTTGCATTTGGCTAAAACTACCTGTCCGCTGTTGTGTGAACTGATGTTTGGATACTTGTAAACCCGCTGATTCTCCTCCTGAAGAGCGGAGGAGTTTTGAGTGAAACAACGGAAAATGACAATGTACAACTATAGGACACTGAGTCAGTGTAAATGGGAGTATAAGAGAACTGGTTTAAATGAATTCATCACGTACTGCAGGGAAAGCTAAATGTGTAACTTGCCCTCACGTGCAACTGATGAGCCCCAAATGGCGCAAACCTGAAGGTGTTAAAAAAGTTAGAGGCAATCCATAAATTTGACAGTAGCTTCTACTTTGCTAATCAGCTGCCCCATCTGTTCAGTTCAAAACAGGGCATATCTACAAAATGTACCACATATTAGAGTCATCTCAACATGCCCTTAAGCGGTGAAGTCACATTGTAAATACAGCCTCTTAAAAATAGAGTCAGACCTAAAGATGCCGTAAGAGTTGTATGTGATCAAATTATATGAAAGCAGTCCGTTAGAATATAACTTTAAAATACACATTTAAACTTTATAACATCTGTAAGGTGGAAAAAATAACTCATGATACCATAGTACAGTGTAAAAGAATAAACGATATGTACAGGAACGTATTTTAGTTAAGTTTCACCTCAGCATTTTTGATGAATGAAGTTGGAATGTGTTACACAAAGAGAAGTAGAGCAGAATCATTAAAGCTTATGTAAGGCAATTATTAGAGTTAAATGACAACTTTTTTACTGCAGCTATTACTATGAATTCAAACAAAGTCAGTGGTCAACACTGACACGTTTTACAGTGTAGTGCAGTTAGCTGGGCACATTTGTTCTGGGTTAGGGGATTTGGCTGCCCTTCCTTTCACACCAGCCAATTCAGCTCCAGAGCAGAGGCAGCAGCATGAAGCCCAGAGTACAACTTTGCCAAATTCCCTCCACCAGTAGCTCTATTTTCCCCATGTAGCCTCCTCTCATTTCCGACCCTGTCCTGCACGTAGACCCCTGCCAACCTTTTGGGCACACACTTCTATCTTTTTTCCCCCTCTGCTGCAGTATTGGTTTGGCTGCATACACGTCGCAGCTTTCACTAACTTCACTGTGAGTTTATTAATCACAAAACTTGTCCCTCACCAGCTACAATATAGGAACTGTGTGCTGAGGTTGTTGAGACCCATTACACCGTGTCCTCCGGAAGTCTTCTACACAACTGCAGTGTTCTTTGGTCTGGTGCGACCACTTGCTTTAAAAAATGTTTGGTCACACACCAGTCAGATTGTTGTGTGTGTGCTGCGCTAACTGAGCGCGGGAAGGAGGTTTCTCTGTGTGCGCGCAGCTGCCGAGCTATCATCCACTCCCAGTTTTCATGCGAGGACTTGGGGGAAAATCGGAAAAGTGAAGTTATAGAAAATAACCTCCCCCCCCGCTCTAAACTGCATGAGGCTCTCCGCTGTCACATGCTGCGCCACCCACCACCACCAGTAATTCCTCAAACCCGTGGGAAACACTCAAATCTGTGTTTTCACACTTCAAATACAGTGAAGGTAAGAATCTGAGACACCATGCCTTCCCCATTTTCTGGCCTGGAGACTTTACATCTTGTGTTCCCTATAACACACTTCATATAGTCAATCCATTACACCTGTGGACCCCAAAGGTCTAATTGATGGCATCGCAAAGGCTAATGTGTACCTCAGTGGAAAGCATTCAATTCTGACATGGAACATGGCACTTTTTTCACATTGTACTGAGCGTCATTGACATGGCAAAATAACTCAGCTCAGGACACTGTGTGTTTTAAAGAGACTTGGCTATCAGTAGCACATAGCTATTGTAAAAATGAACACTAGAAACATTTTGACTCGGAGGCACAATTTAGCATGATGACAAAAAATGAGTCGGTGTTATATTGAAGGTGTTTCTTTTCTGTTGTCAATTGTTTTGAGATGGCGAGCGAGGAGTGTTATTCCTCCTCTTGTTGAATTGCAATTCTTCCAGGGTTCAGCTGTTGAAAACTATCAAACGCTTAGAGAGGTGTGAACCTACATAAAGACAGACACAGCGTTGACACTTTTGGAGACTGAGCTAAATTAACACCGATGATTCCGTAGAAGGTGGAGAGCTACAGAACCGTGAACACCGATCCAAATTAGCTGAACGCAATGGATCAATTAAGTGCATCAACGGATGTCTCTACATTTAATGTGAATGTAACGCATGCTTACAAGGAGTGACAAATGAGTTTTTTTGTCTCCAGGCTATTCTCTGGAAACTGATTGCTTTTTTGCACTTTGCATTTGCCAAAAAACGCCTTTGTTACAGTGTTAGCCCGCTCAAATACCACGTCCCCAGAGATTCTTTGTCTCCCTTCACCGAGAATAGAGAGATCATTCACAGTAGCCGAGAAGCCCTGAGTACACAAACTTTTGAAATGTGTTGAAAAGTGTTTCTGTCTGCCCGCCGTGTCAGCAGCACATCTGGCAGGGCTGGAGACGACATGTCACCTCTGCTTCCTCAGCTCACCCTGACGGTCAGGGGCTAATGACCTGGAAGGATACACACTCCCTCTACATATGGGCCTGACTGCCTGTGAGTGTGTGTTCTTTAAACGCACCACAGGTCCCTACTTCTGATTAGGTAGTTTGTATGTGTGTAGATGTGTGTGTGCGTGTGTGTATACAAAGACTCTATTTTTGTGTCTTTCTGTGCCGACAGCGGCTCGGGACCTTTTCTCCAGCACTCGGAGTCCCAGTGCATCTGGGCCTGTGGTCCTCCCTGCTAGCCCCGTAATTAGGACAGGGCGAGTTGACCAGCAGCACCCTCACCTGGGACCGCTGACAGAACAAGGACAGATGAAATCATACACCTGGATGCTTCACAGGTACTTTTTTTTCTGTGTGGTTTTGTCATCGAAGGACTAAAGTTGTGTTTTTTTGACCCATTTAAAAGACAAAATTGATGCCATGTTACCACCAGCCATCATGGAAGGTTTCGTGGAAGTGTTTTGTTGAGGTGAAGTGAGGTTCTCAAAGGCCACTGTGAAACCTCTATTGATAAAGAATATCTGTGTCTCACTATTAAATAACCAGAGAAGTTTAGAAAAAATTTGAATAACATTGGAGTACAAGTTAGCATTTGTGTTCAATTTCATCATCTCTGAACATTAATGAAACCAGCATGGCTGGTGGGCTACCAACTAAGGTTTTACAGCTTCATATCAAACACTTTACTCTCAATAAACTCACTTTGTCACTTTCCTTGCACCTCACCCCTCATTGACGTGAATGGGGCGGGAAATCTGGAAAAAGGGTGAAAGCACATCTGTTGAAGGGTTGTGGTGCTTACCCTTTACCCTACTTTGACAGAAAGCTTCTGAGGAGTTTTAAGTGAAACATTTCTATACAGTGTTTTCATGAAAATGCAGTATTTCTCCAGGCCCTGGCCCCATCGTGATGATTGTTGTAGCATTTAATAGTCAATTTGTGGTTAACCAAGTTATTTATCTGTCTGGATAAACAAACAAGAGAACACAAATTAGCGTAAATTGTTTGTTTTAATGTGTTCCTCAGGGTTATGTCTGTTAAACCAGTCACACTCGTATGCAGTCATGGAGGATTTATTTAATTTTGTTTGCGTTCGCCGCTGATGTTGGTGCAGATCATCTGCTCATTGGCTGAGCAGATGTTCATCATTAGGGTCATTGACTGAACACGCTTAAAAGAAGAAATGTTAAAACTCCTCTGCGGCAGATTACTTTATATTAAAGTCAGAAAACATGTTAGCTTGTGTATGCTAATTTCTTTAGGCAGGAATATTTCGGTATACTAAACCACTGATATGTTTATAATTGAGTATTATTTAAATACTGGTACGTGTGCTTGTCTGAGCATGTGGCAGATTCTAGTTTAGTTGAGCTTATCAAAGGTGAATATGTTGGGCACAGGTCTTTTGCCAGAGGTCTGGGGGCAGATGCTTCGTTTGTTGACGTTACGTTTTTGTCTTGAGGTGAAAGTTTCCTTCTTTGGCATGGGCTCTTTCTAGCAGTAGATGCATTACTCATCAGCATGTGCCAAACAACATTTTCTGTCCTTTACTCAGCATTGATATTGATTGATGTGCCTTAATCGTTGTTATCTGTCTATATCTCTGTGAGTGTCTGCCAACTGGGAACAGCCAGTGTTGGCTTGACAGATGGCTGTAATGGCTCCTGTTACCATCACCACTAGACCAGCAGCAGCACTGGCAGTACATGGGACGTTGCATGGAATCTGACTTGTAATATTACATTGTCTAACATCACTCTCGTATGTCATGACAGAAATATCCAATGCACCATGACACACTTTACTTAAGCCTTCATATAGAATTGTTCTGCGAGCAGAAATGCAATAAATGTCCACTCCAGTAAACCACACACAAACCAATTAAGGCGTGTGACGGAGGAAACACCTCTGGCTGTGTGGAAGGACGTGGTCGGCTCCCCAGGCCCTCTCCTGGCTGAGAAATGTAATTTGGGAGGCATTATTTCAGTGTTCTGTCAGCGAGTCCCATGATTGATCCCAACCCCTGCTAGGCGGCGGGGCCGTCCTCTTGATTTAAAACCAATGATGTGGTGATGATCTTGCGGAGGAGGCTTTGAGTGTGATGTGTTTGGTCGGGAGAGAGAGGAGGGACGAGGATAAATAACCAAACAGTGTGGGAGACGGCACGATTGGCAGTCTGTTTTATCTCTCTCTGTCTTGCCCTTCTTTCTTTCCCTCCTCCCGTCCTTTCCTTCCTCTCCTGCTCTTTCTTTTTGGATTCATCATAGATGAATATGACTATCAATATAAGGCTTTTGTACACCATGTTAAATTAAATAAAGACCCAGTCAATCTGTCTGATGTGCAACAGTAATGGCACCCAGAGCATCATGCACAGCATCATGCAACACCCACCAAGCAACTGAGCTGCACAGACGCCTCTCATGAGCTTTATATAATTGGTGATGAATCTCGGGTGAGTATTTTACATCTCCCCACCATGAAATCCCCCTCCTTGATCTAATATTCATGAGAATTAATCTTGGATTAACACAAAGCCAGTTTATTGCTTCTCTGCCTTATTGAATGCCAAATAAGTAATTGCACATAACCAACACAGAATTCCCCAGACAGTCACAAATCGACAGAGACCTTTGCTGATTAAAAACAAACATGTTGCTTGGCGAGGCTGAAATGAACAGTACGAGAAGTTGCTATTTTTTTCCCTCCGCCCTGCTTTAATGACCCGACTAATTTACAGCTTTCCTATTTTTGTCCCCCCTGCCATCTTTTGATAACCTGCTCTCACCTCGTTCTCAACTCGGGGTGAAGTGGTAACAAGGAGTGATCGCGTTGACATTTGCGTCGGCAGCTTCAAGAATCCATAAGCTCAAATCTGGCATCTATTAAAATGAGTTTCAATTAGGATATTGACTCCACAAGCTTGTCCAGAAGAAACAAACTTATTGTGATTTAATTCATTTTGTTTTTCTAGTTTTGCTTGTATGTTGTGTGTGACGTAATCGATGATGCTTTTCTTCTTTTTTTTACACGGTTCATAAGATCCGAGGTTCAAACCTGGAAAAGAGGCTGAGGACACAGTATTGGACTGCGTCCACTGGAATTGTATGAATGATTCTTTCTGGCTTCTCATTTGGATTTACCGACATAATGGCTTGTGGCTGCAATGCTGTTTGGCAAGTTACAGATGATAGAGCGTCGGACTGGATCTGAATCTGTTCAGAAAGTAAAGTTTATGATGAAATACCCAAATAAATCTTAGATTTTAAGATAAGCTAACCAACAGATTGGAAAAAAAAGAGACAGTTTTCAATTTCAGTAGCACAGATGCAGACAAACACAGCTACTCACAGACATGTTTGTGTTACAGTGTATAACTGTATCTTAAGTTCTTGTAAAGGCAGCCGTGCTCACATGTACACACACACACACACACACACACACACTTTCCACTGAAGTTCAGCGATCCACACATTGTTCCTGGAAAGTTGGACCTTACAATTCACAGGAGATCATCTTCTTATGGAGGGCTGCCATGAGGGGTCAATTACAGAGAGTTAGCACCATCAGGTATTAAAGCATTCCCTTTCATCAGCCGGAATACGTTCCTCTGCCTCCAAACTACTCTGACATCAAGCTCTCGACTTCCCCTCGGTCTTGTGTTTCTGACAGATGTAGTTAACCACTGTGCTCTTAAGGAGCAAAGTGCTTATTTTCTCCTGTGTCCTTTTCTCCGGCAAAACCCTGACATGGTGGAGAAGTGCTCCACGCTGCTGGGAGGAGGGTTTCCTCAAGTGAAGACGAACGACGGATGAATCTTCCATCTTTGTGGTCTTTTGTAATGTGCAGTATGCGTCCTGCTGTCCTTGAGTGTCCAATCTAAGATCAGCTTTTTGGACATGTAAACAAACCTGGATAGATTCTTATTCTGGTTTCAGTCAATCTAGAAAGGCTAGTTGGAGTTCTCCTGCTTCCACAAACAGACTTTTACTCTGCAATGTGACCCTGTGTGTGTGAATGTCAGGAAAATGCCTTTTCCTATTCAATGGAGTCAGCTACATGCTGTCAGAGAGGACGCCATTCACACACACTGGGAGAGCGAGAGCATGTGCAGCAACGATGAGACCAGAAGAAAAACAGTATTGCGAATAGATACATTTTAAAACATTTTTTAAAAACATTTTAATATTCAAAGAAAAAGGAGTTAAATTTGCATTTGCAGTTGCTAAAAGTTTGTCCTGAAAACAAATACATATTTTTCAGTAATAATTACAATCATAACTGAATTTAAAATAGTGAGTTAAATTGTTATTAATAACTGTATATATCTATGTATGTGCTTAAGTAATCTAAAAACCGCTTATTGGTTATTTTTGCCTTAGTGCACACGGACAGCCTTATGAGTGCAGTCAGACACTGATGGAAGAAAAGATCATTGTTTTCAAGTCATGAGCTTCATCTCACATGTTCCACAACATGTTAGACTCTACAGGAGGCAAACTACTGTACCACCATCACAGTCAGTGGAACAGCAGCACCACTGACAGCAATGTAACGTCCTGCACTATTTATGCAACGCTGGGTCACACTGTCCTTTCTAATCTCTGGCATGTTTTGTTATGACTACGGTGACACGATGAACATATAAAACCTCATTATGTATATTGGGGCCAAACAACAAATGTTACTAATTTCCTTCCATCTCTGTGGTCACAGTGACGATACTTCCAGCTGTTATGATTATCTACAAAGTCACAGTGTCAACGTCCAGTCCGTCCTCATCTTTTGAATTTGAACACACCGTGGCACGATGACAGGGGGAGAGCTAAAACGTATTTCTCAACACATTAAACCATCTTGTTGAAAACATTTACACAGTTACAATGATTTGAAATGTTTCTCAAACTTTTTAGATGTGGCAAACTTTTAATAACTATAAAGGGAATTACCAGCCCCCCCCCTCCCCAACCTTAATACCAACTTTACCAAACTTTATTCATAGAGGAGGCAGTTGTCATCTAGGGTCATTGAGAAGGTTAGTAATCATCCTTCTTTGAATGTCCCTTCATAATCTCAAGGCTCAAAGGATAATATTAAAACACACGGGGACAAAACAAAAACACATTTAATGGCACATAAGAACAGATAAGACGGTTTTATTGACATCGGGATGAAATTTGCTCAACGGAGCTATTCACAGCTGCAGCGACGCTAATGAGTCATCACTGGAAAGCCGGATGTAAACAAGCCACCCGTACTCTCATTCTTCAGTCTGGATGCTCCCTGGGGTGGAATCTGGCCCAGACTCAACGCAGACTCCTCATTGTCTTAATGATCCACCAAAAAACCCATTTGATTCTTGAGAAAGAAAGAGAGACAAATTGAATGAATAATTTATGGCAATAAACGAAAAAAGAAATGGATCTTCATTTTATTTTATTGCTGAACCTTCTGGAGAATAGAAATAGACACTTCATTAAGCTACTGTTTAATAGGCACATCCATCTAAATCACACATGTGGCTAAATGGCACCAAACTATTATTTATATTTAAATCCCCACAGTCACTGACCAGTGCTGGATGTGGCAATGTGACATTTAAATCAAATGCCTCCTGTTCTATCTGCTATTTAGTTGGGATTATAAAACTTTAATCATCTGTGCTGCGCAGCGTTCCTTTTTTAACTGATTGGGGAAGAAAAATGATAGTGAGATTTTTCTCACCAGTGGTCATCAGGAACAAAGTGTGTGTGGGGGTTGTTTCATGTTTGACGGCTTTCCAGTACGTTATTGCCAAAATATTCTCCTCATCACTTTAAATAGAGTCACGTCTTAGGTATTATGCTGGGTGTTTTGCACGCATGATTTCCTTTACTTCAAATGCCAACTTTGGCAAGTATGAAAGTACAGCACGGAAAAAATAGCTGACTTATTGAAGGTGTACGCTACTTCTGTCAAGTGCTCTTGAACAAAATGTGTTTAATTTATTGCTGAAAACCGATGAACAATACAATAGATCAGTGAAGTGAAGAAGAGAAAACTCATTTAAACAATTTAGTTTGTTGAAAGTAAAACTCCAAATTGACTCTGATCTCATTAAATACTAAATCTTTTTTGGTAGAAGAGGCCAATGCTGTCTCTTAGAATTGATACTTTAAACCTGTGATGAAGTTAAATCTTAATGAAGTAAACGTGTTCCACCTTGTGCTTAACCTTGGTTTTGACTTTGTTGACATTCAATGACCAAGACTTTTACAAGCCTACCCTAACCTTAACCAAAAGCTTTCAATCACTACATATAACCCATGAAAAAAAAATGCTGGAAACACCCAGAGAGTGTGAATGATTCGATTTGCTGTTTTGGAAGGTACAACAGATTCAACACTTTGAAGACCCTCCATTTTTTAATCCATAAAATGTAATTAGCTGTGACTTTAGCAGAAGTTATTTTAAATCAGGAGTTTTTATCATTTCTCTGGGACTCTGGTCCACAAGACCTTTCTATGTCTTTATTGATTCTATGTATCTCTCGTCCTGCTTTGTTTTCCACATCATTCAAATTAACCAACTTCAGTCATGTCTGCCTTTCTCATCTCACTTTTTTGTCCCCTGAACACAGTTTTCATTATATTTCTAATTTTCTCATTTGGAATAATTATTTCCAGTTGATTACTTAATTGCAGTCTTAATGTGTGATACCGTGATTGCAATTAGAGGGCCCACTTGATTATGAGGGCCAGTGATTTGAGAGTTTCAATTTATTAATACATTCATTTACTATCTCAAGATACCAAACTATATTCTAGTTTTTCTTCTTTTTCTATTTAATTCTTTGTGTTTTTAGATATGTTTGCTCTATATGTTCAATAAAATTGAAGGGAAGTTCAAATTAAATGTATTTAAAAGTACAATGATTAGTAATAATTTAGTTGTCATGTAGATACAGTAAAAAAGTAATGGGCTTACTTGCATTGAACATGAAATACTTTTTGTTTCAGTCAATATATGAGATTTTAAAATATGCTATTAATTCATGAGGTCCTGAGAATGTATTGTTGTCACCATAGTTGGATAATTAAACCATGATCATCAGAAAAACAATAGTATCTCCAAAAACTAAGATCATTTATTTGTGAACTTGAGATAACAGGGAGTAAAAGAAAAACTCCAGTGCCTGTAATAATGATAATGTGTGATATTTATGATGCTCTCGAAAGGTACATAATGGCCAACAAAGGATTGAAAGTGATGTTTCTCATAAACTGTATATGCGCTTTAAACTTTATTGTAATCTACTATTAGAATTTGCTTGAGCTAGAGTGTCTACTCTGAATCTGCAGGTTCAGTTTACAGTTATCTCAGCTGTTCTCACCCTGAAAAGTCTGAGGATGCAGCAGGTCCACATACAGTATTCACTAACCTTGACAATCAATCGCAGACTGCTGAGCTGAGAACAATCGTAATGGAGAGTCCCTGTTCCCCCTTCCAGAGAAAAGGACCAGTGAAATGTTACTTTCCAACCATCGTGGTCACAGACCAATTAATTGCACATTGATTTACATACAAGTTGTATAAATAAACTATAATCCTCAAATTCAGGACTGAAGGCAGTGACAGTTTCCATTCATCACCCTAACAAGACCTCGGCAGCGTGTGAGTGATTCCTCCTACATTTCCACCCAAATTACGTCCCGCCTGTCCACGATTTATTGCAACACACCAGAAAGATCACATTCCGGCTCCATCTTCATCAGGCCTGACCTGACATCGATTCAGTTTGGATCCAATATGTGTTGCTGTGTTTCTCCAAATATACACCGGTAATGGCATTGCTCACTACCGGTGCAGGGTATTGATTCACGCTCACCCATGGTGCCGAAAGGACAGGGGATGTATCATGCATGTTTCTGTCATTTGTTGCCTTTCCAGAACCAAAAGAGCAAAAGTAATGAATGGATGTGAAGACTGGATAGAACAGTGGGTTTATTTGCTCTGATGTGAGCTGTTTGTTTCACACCCTCAAAGAATTGTTTTTTATTACTTACAAAAGAGTGACTTTGGTCTTGCTTGCAGTTTCCTTATAAACTGTATTTTATAATATCAGTAATAACTACCGGTATTTCCAAGTTTTCTACCTAGATCATCAGGATGCTACTGTTTAGCTTTTTACATAATATCATGTATGTTGCCATCAATTCGATATTTGACCCTTTTGTAGGGTACTGGTTTTCAGCTAGTGACATTAAACAAGCAAAATCTGTGTTAATATCAAATGTTGATCTCTAAAACTCACTTTGTGTCCTTGAGGTCAAACAAATATGATGACTACTTTTCATTTGAGAAGCTTATTTTTTAAAAGCATTTTGAATCATGCATGGTTAACATCTGTATTAACTTAGTTGAAGTCGTCTTCTTCTTGGCGTGTCACCGGCGCCTGTTGATCAGTGGAATAATGAGACGCCATTGTTAGGACCGCAAGATAAAGAAAGCAGGGATCCGCTCATAGAAAAACAGTTCATTAGTTCCACCAGTCGTCTACAACATCATAGTCAATCTTTAAAATGTCAACGGAAGATTGGAGTTGATGCAAACACTGATTAAAAATATGCAGACCTAACATTGAAGAAGCTAGTTACCATTGATAATACCTACCAGCATCACTGTTGTATAATGTGCAGAGTATTTTGTTAATTCTTACTTTCTGTAACCTCTCCGTCCTTTCTCTCTCTCTCTCTCTCTCCTTTGTCACATACTAATTACTACTGCTGGTGCAAAAGAATTATCCCGATGCCCCTTAAATTGAAAAAAAGACATTTGTCAGTCAGTTTTTCTTCATTTATCAACATTCTTCTTTTGCCTCAAGGCTGTTGTGGGCTACATACGTCGCACCCAGTCCTTGACCCTCACAGCACAAAAAAGCGGAGCATAATAAACAGCTTTTCAAGCAGGGCGTCCTCTGTGTGTTCAGTTTCAGGCGACGTCCTGGCGGACAGCACTCATGCTTACTCGTTTGCCCTTTCTGTTAAAAGACATCCTCGACGACGCTGAACCACTTTTCGTGTCTGGAGAGAAAAGAGTCAAGCATTTTTTTCAAACTCTGCTCAGTTGACTGTACAAAACTTGACACCGTTTTTTAAAAAATTGTTATCATTTCATATTTTTAATGCATTCTTCAGGCTAAAATAATGCACAACATATCAAATTGCATTTAGCTCTCATGTTTATCTCAAGTCTGACTTTCATCTCATTTAGCTAATTAACTCATTGACCTACTTTCGCTCAAGCCGAAGTTAATTGCAGTAATCAGATATGATGCCTGGGTGAAATTATTCTACAGTGAATAATTTACGTTAAACAACATTATGTTGTTCACCAAAGTGGTGCATTGTAAACTGTCAACACTTGCTCAAGTGTTTACTTGAAAAAAAAAAATGCAACAGAGAAAGCATTTTAGCAGTCATAGGGAGCCTACTACTTTCATTTTTGTAATATTTTAAGTATGTGTTCTGCGCAATATTTATAACTCAGAAATTTCAATATGAACTTCTTATCAAACAGCGTGAATTATGCCAAAATACACCTGCTACATGTATTCTCCGTCTGGCAGAGGTACGTGAAGAAAATGAAGCTGTGCGGGTTTTGCAGAATGTTTGTCCATCAGCCTTGTGTAATTCAGAGGATGAGAGATATTCAAATTAAATGTCACCCTTTAAAGTTTACAACAGCAGAATCCTCCCTGTGGCAGAATCTCAGGTGTCAGAAATGCATTATTGATTGGTATTCTCAAACAATGCACTAATGTGTTTATACTGGAGGATTTATTGGCGACACCACAATACCTCATAATAGGATTTCATACAATACAGCAAATGCAGTTTCCAAAAGAACCAAGGGTTTTACAGTATGAAGAATTATTTCAAATTAGTTTTTTTTTACATCTCCTCAAATTTTTCAGTGTATTATTTAATTGATTTCTAGCAGCAGGCTAATAAATAAACAATGATCAGTTAAAAATTAAAGTAAATAATGTTTGACCTTTCGGCTGATTAGAGGGTTGCTGCAGCAGGAGATTCACATTGTGAAAACAGTCTCTTTGAGCAGTATCAAATACGTTTTTTTGCCGACTTGGATGAAGCTACAGTGACATATGCAAATCTTACAAAGTTTATGAGCTAAATGTGTCAGCAAACCGCAGCCAGTTTACACATCCAGCAGGCATCAAGCAACCTTGGCCATTTTTCAGTCTTTCAATCTGAGGAATCTACAGAAAGTCCTCCTTTCAGAGGTCCTTAGTTCTTATTTACTGAGTTGTCATGAAGACTGAATTCCATTTGCTGAAACATATTTGTATGAGAAGAAGCTTGTAGGTGATTTAGCAGCTTTTGTTTTGTATTGCGAGATGAGTATTGATAGTTTCATAAACGGCCGTGGCTCCCATGAAGAAGAGTTCTAACTTTGGCGTTTTCTCTTGCGATTCTAAGGCACAGGGGAGACTGAGGTGTCTGTGAAGTTTATAACGTCAACATATTTCATGCTTGAAATCATAAAAGATGTTGAAACTGGTCATATAATTCAATTAATTCATTAATATAGCATCACGGTGAGGTGCAGCGGCCAGTAGGTGTACACAAGTGATAAAAGCGTAAATTCATAGCCATCTAATCCGTGTTTAAAAGCCCATTTTATGCACTACCATCTGTTTTAGGACTGGAGTTATGGCGCAGCACCCTTAAAAGTTATTCCACATCACACTGACCTCAAAAGGGGAAGAGAAGAGCATTAAAAGACAGAACGGAAAGTCAAGGGGTCACATGTTCTACCTGCCGTCTAGAGCCTGTCGGCTGAACTCGCTTTGAATTGTCTTCTCGCACTACAGGCACCACTTCACAACTGTAAACCGTCAAGGTCATCGCAAACAGCAACTATAGGCAATCCAGTTTTATCAGGATCCCGACAAACGGGTTTTCGTTCGTAACCATAACTCAACGGCTAAAAGCCGCCGCTCTGTGATTCACGTCCTGTCTGTGACGTCGAGTCTGCTGCCCTGAAGCTGTGTAGAGAAATAACCCGAGTTTATCAAGCTGAAGTGACTTGCTCATGTCCCGGCTTGCACATTAAAGAGTCATGGGATAACTGGCTCTGTTTTCTCCTCTATGCCTCTCCCTCTCCCTGTCTCTGCGAGTGGGCACTCTTACCTGATAGAAATAGCCACTCTTGGCTCAGCGCTGCAGGCCGAGAGCTTCCCAGCTTCCTGCAGGTACAGCTGGGCCCCGCGGGAAAGCTGAACGCAGCGCTTAGCGCTTAGCTACTACCTCTCCTTTACTCTCTCGGCTGGATGTCTGTGGCTCGTTCACCTCGCTGAGAGTCGAGCACGCAGAGGAGGGGAGCGAGATGGAAACATGCTTTGTCTGCACAAAGAGCAAAAGAAACCCGTTGATAGGTTGGTTGAGAGATGCAGCCAGGACAAAAAAAAAAGGAAAAAAAAAAAAAGACAGAGGCAGGATGAAGGGAAGAAAAGGAAAAGAGTGAATTAATCCGAGGGATGAACTTGCTCTATTAATAGGACAGGTGAACACACTGGTCACTGCCAATCAGTGCCTGTAAATCCTCCTTACTGTTCAACCTGAGGTGTGCCATCCCTTCCCGCCTCCTCCTTTGTCGACAGATGGTCAGCAAAAAAACAATTAACCTTTCTTTTCCTCTCAGTCTCTCACCGGCATCACCCGTTCACGTCTCCATTTGGGTCTGCCCCCGGGGGAAGAGGCTGGCACAAAGTGAGCTTTGCATGGAGAAAAGACTGGCATCAGTGTGCCCCGCGAGCATGAGGGGAGTTAGTTGCCCTGCGTCCGCCAGGGTGATTGGAATCCTTGAAAAAGTTAAAGTGAAACATCGGTGATCAAGAGCCGAGACATCGAATAAGCAACACTTTGCATTGTGCTGAATATGAGAACAGTGAATAGAGGATCGGATGAAAGACTGTCTACAGTGTCCTCAAGAGTTATCGTGGGGATAGAAATAAAGGAATAGATGTAGTGTACAGTATAGGGAAACAGAAATACTCTTCTCAATATTCTCCTCTAATGAGAGTTATTTCATACACTGTGCGGAGATGCTGTAAAGTTGTAAAGTAGGCTACAGTAAGAAAATATCTGGCAGGCTTCTTTGTGGATTAGTCAAATAAACCATAAAGGATAAACAACACGATTGATGAGTAGGTGATTTCCTCTGCCTCTGAGAGTTTGTTTATGCAGCCGCACTCAAAAGAGGCCTCTCTCTCTCTCTCTCGAAAGTGATGCAATTTAATCTCAGAAAAGATATGTGATATAATTATTTGGTAGCTGCACACTTAATTAAATTGTCCTTATTTATTTTTTGGGATAGCTTCACTTGTGTTCAACATGACAGCTCCTAATTTTTAGTCTTGGTTGAGACTGGGGCTCCTTGCGATGGTCTCAGTCATGTTATTAGATTATCATGCGCTAATTTACTGTAAATATTAAGTAAGAAATCTGGTGCTTACAGTCATGGTATATCTTATGGCAATATATATATATATATATATCTTCAAATCAAGTAGAGAAGTGAAAGGAGATTGAAACTCTCAAGTATGTGTTGGGATCTTTCCGGCTCCATCGAGTGATTTCTCATCCGATGTTCACTCTTGTTTTACGTCTGTGTCTGTCTAACTCCCCCGTCGCCTTCCCTGCCTCCTCTGACAACATGGCTCTTCTTCTTTTACTGGATATGGTTTCCACAGTGTGTGGAACACTGGACCATCCCACAAAGCCAAAAGTATTTCAATGGCCTCTTTTTCCCCCTAGGCAATGTATATATATGTATGTATATATATATGTATGTATATGTATGTGTATATATATATATATATATATATATATATATATATATATATATATATATATATATATACACACACACACACACACACACACACATATATATATATATATATATATGTGTGTGTATATATGTGTTGGTGCAATGGTCTGAGGGACACAGCTGCTTTTCGGGCATCACTTGAGATGTTTACTCAACAAAAAATGAGGGAGGTACAAGTGTCTTCTTTCCAGTGCGTTGGGGAGAACAAGGAATTTGTCCCGGTTAATTGGCGCTAACACAGTATGAGACAGTTACACAATTCAGGAGTGTCACACTTAATGTAGGACAAATCCTTACATATGCAGACAGACGCAGTAATGTCGACATTTGAGAATTTAAAATTGTTGTTGAAAATTCCCCCCCTAATGGAGTGTCGTGGCGTGTTTGAGGCCTGTCAGTGTGTACAGTATGTTGCAGGGAGAAACGGAGAAATCTCTCGCCGTCTCTCTGCTATTGTTCTTCTCTTCCCCCTGCTTCTCTCAGCGCTGTGATAAAGGGACAGACATGAGTGATGGTGACTGGCACAGGTGAGTATTGTTTGTTGGCAGAGGAAGAAAGTTGAGACAGGAGATGACAGCATAAGCCTCCTGTGTTTTTCTCTTTCCATCTTTGTAAGGCACACAGACACACACACACACACACACACACACACACACACGCACACGCACACACACACACACCTCCATGTGTACATAGACTCACACCAACACTGTGACACTGGCACCCACGTCTCCGAGTGTTTTCTGACACCGCACCAATGCGCACACACACGGAGGCACAGCGATGAGAGTGTAAATGAGACTGAGATGAGCGGATACTAATAGTGTAGCACCTGTCGGCAGCTGATAAAAGGACTCAGTGGGTTACCAAATGTCAACATCGAAAGGTAAGCCAGCAATTAGAGGGTGTGTAAAACCGAGAAGAACATAGGTGGAATCCTTGTTTAATTTGAGCTCGAGCCCGACGTTTCCATGGTGAAGCATAGATAAATGAACCTCCATCTTGGTCTTCTCCTCCACCTGCTCGGTTTCTCAGCTGTAATATGTAAAGCTCCAGGTTAATGTTAGGGACCAAAGGAGATGACACAACGGAGAGGGAGAGAGGGAGGATCTAGGAACATATTGGCATTAAACACTTACAGCAGTCCAGTCTGGAGGTAAGAAATGAATGGACTAATAATAATAAATATAATTCCAGACTAATGGTAATATGACAATCCAACTACATAACAATATGGCAGTTTGTGTCCTGACACGTTCAGTGTCCGTTCAGCGAGTTTGTTATAATATACTTATGCATTTTTGCAATGGAATAGTTTACTAATGCCGTTACTTAATCTCTCATCCTTTAATGCCCCTATGCTCCGCTACCCATATTTGAATGCATTTACATGTGCCTGGAACTGAATCAGTGCTCCTTTCTTCCAGGCCAACCGGCCCGAGAGCCTTTGGGAGGAAACACTTAACCTCCAGCTGTTCACGAGCAGCAGTCAGTAAAACTCTTGTAAATGTACTTGGCTGCTGTCTGATGATAACGTGTCCACCAGGGCACCTCTTAAAATGCAGTTTCCACCTAATCACATAACCTAATAAATACACGAATAAAATCCCACTAAAGACGCGGCTCAACTCCCAGTGGCGTGCAATGATCTTATTCATTAAAAACATTCCACTCTGATTCCGCTTTTTCCATCCACAAAGTGCTATTTAAATGTGGACATAAGCCCATTCAGACAGATTATTTGTGATGATGAGGAAGCGATTTGGTTTGAAATGCAGCAGTGCAGTATACGATTCGTTTCACCCTCTTTGACAGACGAATGTGTAGGTTTGTGTCTAAGTCTATGAGAAGACGGATGCGTCTCGGACATTGTCATTGTTCTTACGCCGCGTTTGTGTTTGGGCAAAATAAAACACTTTTTTTTGCTCTCCGATCACTATCTGGTGTCGGACCACACACACACACACACACAAAGTGAGCACATCAGTTCTGTCCCACAGCGGCTGACGAACACAACGGTACACACAGATACACGTGCCCGCCATTATCAGATACTGTGTCACGGTTACTGTGCAGGGAGAGACGGGGAGGAATCATTTGATCGAGGTTCAGACAATGTGCCGTTGTCTCCTTGGCAGGAGCCAACAGCTTTTCTGTGGCAAACCTGCATCTGAGAGAGGGACTGCCTATCCCGTCTCTCTGGCTTCCGGGAATAGCTCGATTGATATGGCTGTGCGTGTGTGTGTGTGTGCGTGTCAGAGAGAAAGAAAGAGCAAAAATATTGTTTGTTGGCACAAAGATTTTGTTTTCAGTCCTGTTTGCACAACATAACATAATCTATCTCACACCGACCTTGTTTGGTCCAGAACTTTGGACTTCTCAGCTTAGTCCAAATCAAAAATAAAAGGCATGAAAGATTCCTCAACGGACAAAAATCTAGTCTGACCAAAAGCGGCGGTCTCGGTCCGGATCAAACTGAACCCTGGCTCGGTTCTTTTTGCGGTGTGAAAGAAAAAAAGAGCCATGGTACCAGATGAGGGGAGGAGGAGATAAAATATTTGACAATTTTTGCGGGACTGCTTGCAGTATTTGCCTCAGACATTATAGCTCCTGACGATAAATATTACTCACATGCGAACTAGTGTTGAGTGCTGCGCCTGAATTTGGTGATGCTTATATTATTATATATTTTCCTCACTCCGACAGAGAGAACAATACCTGCTGAATTGACATTTTGACCGTCCTCAAACCAATCACTGTCGAGTGCAGGTAGATGCAGCCCACGTAGGTGATGATGACAGGACTACGTATGTCACAGAAAATGATTTTGTGCCTAAATTGCAAAACTTACGGGATGATATGTAGACGATGTAACAAAGACACCGGACTTTCAGGTGTGAAAACGCCCCTATTGACTTCTAGTAGTGTTTGTAGTGCAGAATGCCACTGTGGTGTGCACTGTATGCTCACAACACCTGAACCATAAGACGATTGGATTGCTCTGTTCAACCACCCAGCCTCTTTGTGCAGGCCAAACCAATTTCTGCCAAAACACCATTTTTTCTGATTGGTTCTTATCTCCAACCCACAGCCATGCAGGTACGTTGTTGTTTGCACTTGTCCGGCAAGGACACAAAACACTGCATGTACCAAATGTAGTAATAGACACATAGAGTAAACACATGTATTCAACATGGCATGTCATGTCATTAACATTTAGCCACAATGATAGCCCCAAAGATTTCAAACACAGTGGATGATGTGTTAACCTCGCTCTTCCTTGTTATTATCTATTTTCTAGTAGTGGAAGAAGTGTCCGTCCCCGAGCTGCTGCAGTTTAGCCTCTGTGTGAACTACATATGTGTGTGTAGAGAGAGAACGAGCCTATATATATCAAATTTATCTATACTGGATATGTCATGAATAAGTCTCTCTGAGTTGTCGTGTGTATTACTATTTGTGTGATTGTGTGCATCTACAGTATGTGTGTAAAAGGAAGTGATAGTGGGGAGAAATGGAAACATGCATTAGTGTGCTATCTCAACATTTCCACCATGAAATCCCTGTGGGCAAGAGAAGGGAGGTTTTCCTGAGTGGGGTGGACGAAGAAAACCGATACATTCACCATGAGCGGCGTGGAGGAAAATCTATATCTGGTATGAGGGCAAATCCAACTAGCCAGAAATTTCTACCTGAACTCCGTCCTGCCTGGCAGCAGGTGGCGCTCCGCATCGAAACGTCTCTTGTTGCTTTCAGGTGAAAATGCAGTTTTTTAAATCACGACACACAACAAGACTTGCATTTACGGAACCGTTCCAACATAACATGCATGCTGTCTAAAGAATGGTGACGTCTTTTCCCGTCAAAGCATTTACAAAGCATGACAACATGACAAATAAAAAAAACATATAAACCTTTTATGAAATAGTATTTTCCCCTTAAAATGGTAGTATATGTTTTAAATCGCAGTGAACACTGGATATCTATATTTATAACATTATTGATTTACTCTCGTCCTCTGTATTTGTCGACACATTTTATAACCTTTTTAGTTAGAGGGGGAAATGCTCTGTTTTCCAAACCTGGCTCTCATTTTTGTGTTCTCTAATATTATTTCTGTCCGTTGTGATAAGTTAATTGCAAATGTCTGGGAATGTGGTTGCAACAACAGGTCGAGAATCATCGACGATCAGACAAACAAGCACCATTCTACCTGGAGATGAGAATGACGCACCTTTATGTCAAATCTGAACCATTAAGACATTCGGCTAAATCTAGTCAATGTCAACAGTTTCAGTTACACAAACTGAGGCTAAGATAAGATAAGATATACCTTTATTCGTCCCACAATGTGGAAATTAAATTATGTAAAAAGCATTTATAAATGAAGCTTCGCGTTAGTTCATGCAGGACACGGTAGTCATACGCCCCAGCCGTAATCGGCTGACAGCCCGCTGATTGAACAATTGCCATAAGTCACACACCAATCACAGCCATCCTCACTCAAGCCGGTTCATTTAAATATGACTCCCTCCGCACTGATCTCTGCACACCAATGCTGTCACACACCGCTGCCGCTGGCAAAGCTTGCCTCCTCCACGCCAGCCTCCACCTTTCTACTTTAGTCCTAACATGTCTCAAATATCAAAAATGGCAATCAATGTGTACACCCATGGGGGGATATTTGCATTGCGCTCCCTGTCTTGGCCTAGCATGCTGCTGGCTAGATACAGGGAGCATTATTGAGAAGGGAGCCATCAGCGCCAAGTCTAACTGTATTTCCATTCGTTGCAATAAATGGTTAAATCTATGACGAGAGTGTTCCTGACTCTTTATGAATTGAGTGCAACATATTTTTCTTCTTTTCGATCTTTGTGTCCTACGAATATAAAACTTCACATCTACATTGGCCAACATCTCTCTCCAGAGCATCAACTATGATTTGTGTTGTGCATTCTGCAGTGTTTGTTTAAAAACCTTTGCTTGAGCAGACTTCTAATTCCAAGAATGTACCATAATTAAAATGGTAACGGGTCGTAACCTTTGCTGATATTCGCATCTTAGTCTTAAAAAAGTCTACTTGTCATCTCTTTGTAGATACATCGTGAAATGCTTCAGATTCTACTTACTCACTATATAGTTTCAACTCAAAATGACCTTTTTAATGTGAAGAAACGAATGATGCGTCCTTTAAAACGTGGACCTTTAAAAACTTGTCTTCTTAAAATTTCTGGTAATCTTGCTGGATCAAAGAGCTTAAACCTTTTACAAAAAGCTTTAAAGAAAGTTGCATCATGTCAATAAATAGTTAAAAAAGGGAAGAAAAAAAATACCAGGCCACTGTGTTAATAACTATTGATTATCTTTTCGTGAAGTCTCACTTTTGATTTGAAAATAAATGGTAAATATACAGATGGTATGTGGTTTTACCTAAAACTATTATATCACACTAAAATGAACATTTATGGATTATGATAAGTCTGTAATCATAAATAGCAATTTAGAGAAATAAAATACTGCGATCGGCTCCAGCACCCCAAAATGGATTGCACAATGGAAATGGAAATTAACATGCCTGGTGGTGGCACTAGAGTAATGGTCAAGCCGTCACCAAATCCTGTATCCACCAAAGACTGTTTTTGTTTTAAACAATGAAATAAATAAATCATTATTCAATTTATATAACTGAAAAGGCTCTCTGGATGTTTTTTCAAAAACACGAAGACAAAAAATGAGAGAAACATTTGATTAGTAGATTGTTAATATGGCTCCCCTGCCTGATGCCCTGTAAAAGGTTTCAGACCCGGACATTTCGGTGTTCCCATCTGAAGCAAAGCTTGAGACAAGCCCACTTTTAGTAATGGCAATAATGTGTTAATTGCTGTGGGAGACTCCTGCAGCAGCACTTTGGTTGAGTGCAACAAGCTTTGAGTTAACAGTTTAACATCGACCTGCTCTCTTTTAGCTTTTACACACGCTTCTCTGGGAACATTTGATGGCATTCGCCTGCACTGGGACCTCCTTCCATATGTCATGTTTTAGTGAGGACACAGTTCCACCGATGGGTAGAAGACGTCCTTTCTTGTTTACCTGCAGAATTCAGAAAAGGTTGTTAATCGACCGCCCATGTGTCAGTTTTAATTTGGGTTTACACGAGTGAGAAACATTGTACAGATGGCAAATGAAACTACTCTGAGCATTCACTTCACATCATAGATTTTCAATTTCTCAATGGAGACGGAGAGTGTTAGAGACGCGTTTGAGTTGTTTTATGTTTAGATTTTTGATGTGTAGTGTTGTACTGGCGAGTGGCTGTCCCGTGTGTGTGTGTTGGGCCAGCCAGGGTGACAGAGAGTATATTTAGTATGTGTTTCAAAAAAATTACATTCAATGTGGTTGGATTGTTTTAATGACTTAACGCTGACCAATTAAATACAAGCATATGTTAAATTGTAAAAAAAGAAAGAAAAAAAGATGGGGACAGATGAGATGCATGAAAAGGTTGAGCAGAAATAGAGAGAGAACACTAGTGAGCTCAGCTTGTTTCGGACACAGCATCCATTGAACCCACACAGCCATTTGACGCTGTGTGATGCTACAGATGAGTCTTAACACCGCTCATAAATTCTTCAGAGGACACAGCGCACATACTGACCTTTTCCTTTCCCTTATTCCCACCCCTGCCTCCCTCCCTCTGTTGCTCCCCCTCACACATCCACTCTGCCTCGCTCGCTCATTAATTCTCCGGCTTTATCACACTGTCTCAATCTCTCACTTTCCCCTCTCACACACACTGAGACTTGCCTCATTTTTCTCGTTCTCTCGCTCTCGCTGCTTCCTGTACTCAGCTCTTCCTCTCCACACTTTTCCTCTCAGCGTTCTCATACCCTTCCCATTGTTGGGCCCCCTCTCCGTTCGCCACTGTTGCCCCGGCACTCTGCGGGGTGCCAGTGTGACTGACACTCAGCTGCGGTGGTCACCTTAACATCTTTTTGTCTCAAGTGACCTCTGAAGAGTGAAAGAATGAATCTGTCCGTCCAGTCTCCACGTCTTTCTCCCTCTCTCTATGGGGCCAATTTAGCTCCTCGCCACTAGACTCACCACAAATGTGTGGCAGGCGGCTGGAGACAGGAGTGTGTGGGTTGATCATTATCACCCCAGCTGCTAAACCAGAGCTGACCAGATATTTTACCTGCTGTTTTAGACCTAACTGAGGCCGTAGCGTCCGAGCACCCGCTGCGTTCACGGTCCTGATTTGAATCGAGGTTGAACTTCTTTCGTCTGCGGTCAGTGCATGAGCAAACCAAGTTTCAACACCAAGTCCTCAGACCGAACAGAGTGTACTAAAACCATTGATGTCATGAGCCTGATTGGTAGCTTTTAGCATTAGAACTTCCCCCACCGGTGACTTAAATTAGCTTAGCTTATGATATACTGTACGTTATGTCCTGGTTAAAAACTCGAGCTGCTTTCAGACATGCACTAAAGTCCGGATATTTTGCAGAGGGGCCGTACGCGAGAATGCTAATTTGTCCATGATAATGAAAAGTCACTATTAACAACATGCTAAAGTTTGAAGTGTGTTAAAACAGAATGCAAGGTGGATTTTACAGGTAGTGCAATTGCAAACAATGTCAATAAAAGGCACAAAAAAATTGTGACGCAAATTTGCCTGGGCTAGTGAAGGAGGGGAATATCCATGTATGCGTGTTTCAAACTTAGCAAAACCTTTTCACTTGAACCCTGATGAATCCAAATTTTTGGTGGTGTTTTGGAAGATTTAAGGTTCAGTCCATTGACTGTATATTTGAAAATGGAAGTCCGTCTTTTCTGTATAAATCTATGAGAAAATGACCCTTCTTCTCACTTGATTTATAACATCAGTAAATATTTTTCCAGAGGCGTTTATGGTCTCAATCTCTAGTTTCAAGCACGATATGCATTAGAGCGTGGATAACGTGATTGGCAGCTAGTACCGTCCAATAGATGCATGGTTGCAGGTGTAGGTGGACATGCAGTGGACGAGCTTGACTTTATATGGACAGTACGGTATCGTCGAGGTATATTCAAAACAGTAGCGTGGAGATGTTTATCTGCTCAGCTGTATGTTAGAAAGTGCAGACATATTTACAATATCAAATATCACGCATCAATCACCGAGTCAAACAGCAAATCCACACCTTGCTAAATACACACACACACACACTGGCATGCAGCTGTCTGTACATATACTCTGTACAGTGTGTTCATGCATAAATCAAATGAAGGCGCATCCAGGCAGGATTACAACATCTGTTCACAACACAATTCTGCGTGTGTAGTAGAGAAAATCGTGGTCACCTGCAAATATTGAAGCTGTGCATTGTTTGTGTTGATGTGTGCATCTGATTGATATAGACAGAGATTGAGCAACGCAAGTAGGCTGAAAATAAAAGAGAAGAGAAAAGTGAGAGGCGAAAGTGGTTTGTGCACAGAGTTAAGGTTGATAATGATCACATTCTTATCTTTGCCCCAGCGCGGCTTGAGCCCTATAAGCCACGAAAGGAGCAGCAGCACGAGGCAACAAGCTGCTCCAGCCTCCCTGTGATGAAGGGAACCACTGTCACCGGGACATTGTTTCTACAGGTCGCACCACTCTGTGACCTTCAGCCTTTGGATTATCAACACAAAGCTCCTTTGGCCTGACACGTACACACACACACACACGCACACACACAGGCACACACACACACACACACACACACAAACACACACACACACACACACACACACACACACACACACACACACAGACACAAACAGGCACTCATCCGTATTCATCAGCTCCTTGCACATTTTGTTGTGGTCTGGTGCTATCAGTCATCAACAGCTCCTCCCTTCGCTGTGGCTTTAGAAAAAAATACCTTGGTTTTAAAATATTTATACATATATCAAAAGTTAAGATCATTAAGATTTTAATGAAATCATGATATTTATGAGTATTTATCAGTTTTAACCATTACATTTTCTTGTGTTCTGTATTTATCGATCTATACATCTACTTATATGTTAGTTTTTAATATCAGTGGTGGAGGCTGCCATTACTGGTTTGATATTACCTGCCCGATGATTTGCAGGAAATGAGGCAATGCTTGTTATAGCTGCTCGAAGATTGCTTGCTGTTGAAATAAAACATACTCTTTGTTTCCACAGTAACCAGAACTGTAATCTTAAGGATAACCACTTTAAAGTGCACCTATCAGATTAACAATGTAATATTTCAAACACCACGACTTGTCAAATTCTCTTTTGAGCTTTTAATCAAATAATCTATTTTACACAGTATTTTAAAAAATACTGATAAAACATTCCATTATAAAAAAGAACCAAAAGAATCAACCTTCAAATGAAATTGAACGTCAAATCTCAGATATGTTTGTTGTAGCTCATATTTGGCTTTATATTAACAGACGGTGGACTTTATCTGACATTCTGTTCAATCTTTCTGCTTCCATGTCGGAGGAGAAAATATTACAGACAGCAAACTTTTTAGAACGCATCAAAAACTCTTGAGCATCGCCAGCTTGCTCAAATAGGTTCAAAGAAGTATGAAGCTGTTTGTGCCTGCAGTCAAACATAGCCACTTAACTCGTGTGGAAGGTTTTGAGGGAATTTCCCATGTGGAAGAGGACCTGGCCAAGACGGGTGCCGCGGGTCGGTCACAGGTTCACTTTTCAAAAGGCAGAGGGAAGAAAAGCGGCAATTATCAACAACAAACCTGTCGACAGGATTTATGGCCGCTGCTTGTTGTTAGGAGCTACGATTTCAACTTTGGGAATGAGACTTGTGTGGAAACTGAAAATCACGTTTCAATACCAAACTTTGTTAACCAAGTCTGAAACAGCACAGCAAACGAGGACTGGCCAGACTGACTAAAGCTATAAAGCTCAAATTGTTCTTTTTCTTTTCCATCATGTGAGTACATAATATCAAATGACATTGTTTGGAGGGTTTTGTCCGTCCTGAAACTATAATCACCTGTATATATTATCTATTTTTTTCACAATATGAAGGATTATTTGAAGTGTCTCTCTCACTTGATTCCTCACCTGAAGAGCAAATGTCACCAGCCATTACTCACCTGGAAAACCCGCTTGTAGAGGTCCAGATATTTTTAAACCTCAGCAGTGGTTTTCTCCTCATTCACTGTGACAGCTACAAGACCACAGGAGGACACATGCTATCTCCTGACAAGAGAAGATGTCAAGTAGCCAGGATGAGCCCAGCAGGGTACAGAAGCAAAAAAAATGATGTTTTTTTTTTGTTTTGTTTTAGGGTTGACTGGTTTTGGTGGCCACATTTTGTTTCGTTGCTCTTTTAGGTTTTCCATACAAATGACTCGGGCGAATGTTTTCCAATCTGTTTTCCACTCCATACTTAACCAGAATATAGTAATTCTTTAAACCTGAAGCTAAGTATATCCACTGGTCATCTTCTACAGGCAGGGAAGGTAAAGTAATAAGGCAAGGTTATAGGGCTTATGACTTATTTTGTTGCATTTGTCCCTTCCTCCATTTTTTCCTCAGGGCTTCATTTCTCATCTTTACGTCTTTCGACATTGTCCAGACCTGACTTTGACCCCCCTGAACTCCGCCCATTGTAGTAGAAATTTGTAGATCCTATGTATTCTTCATGTACTTTTCTTATTACCCTCTGTCCTAGATTGAATAACTGATGCATGATGAATGTCTAAGAAGTAAAATAAGTAGACTTCAGCTCACTCAATGTCCAAGGACAGTAGAAGATAAGATGGTCTGGAAGATGCTCAGACATGTGACTCATCATATCAATTAGGTAATGTGGGTAAAACCAGCGGGTGTAAATCTATTTCTTCTCTCTGTGGTAATTTGTTCATTCGTGTACTTGGGCGCGTTTTGACTCAATTTTAAACCAAATTAAACTGAAATTAAATGGCAAAATCCAGAAAATGTCCAGAGCCAATTTTCCAGCAAAGTTCATGTCTGAAAACAGCTTATGTAATTCTACTACTACACAAACCCAACAAGAAATCAATCATCATGAACACGATGACTATTCTGAATGAACGAAGGGAACGGAAATGGAAGTTATTTCTGCTCATCAGGCTGAGCGTTTATGCTGCCCAGTATTAAATGTGTCCTTCTCCTCACACATGCTGATATTGAATCGACAGCCTACAGACAGTGAAGAACCCACACCCAACTTTCCTCAGAGAACTTCAGGTTTTGGGATGGATAAATCTGATTCACTCTTTTTCTTTTCTGCTTCTTATCACCCTCCCTCCCTGTCGGTGATGAAAGAGCACCTTCAGACTTCCCACAAAAGATCCTATTTGTTGTCCCTCTTTCGCAATGTGAGCTGTCTTTGTTTAAAGGTGGTCTTTCCATCAGGGCCGCACAAAGGACTCTTTTTTTACAATGTGGTAAAGGAAGAAGACAGAGGTCTAAGGGGAAAGAGAAGAAAATGTGCCAAAGAGAAACCGACAGAGGTGAAGAAAGGGGTGCAGAGAAAGTGAGGAAAGAAGGGAATAGAAAAAGAAAATGCAAGTGGCGAGATTGGGACCTATTGGCACTCCCAGCGCAAAACGCTTTCCATTATCTTTGGTGTTGGTCTGAACAAAGGCGTAGGGAGAACAGGCTGGCTCCAGACCGCAGGGTGATTTAATACGGAGCTTGAATCAGAGTCTGTAGATCAATGACCACACAGGGGAATAGGAGGCTGGGGCATTTTTTTCCCCCTCTCTTTCTCTACATGAGGCAATAGTTTCTCTCTTTTCTCTCTGTTTTCCAAGGGAGCATCCAAGCAAGTCTCTGATGGATTTACCAGAGACACGTGGGTCCTGTGAGAGGTCCTCTGCCTCTAGCTGAACAAAACCGGCTCCTGAGAAGGGAATAAAGTGAGTTCGGAGGCATCTATCTGTTGACAAATAATAAAAGAGCTCCCTCAGAGCTTGAAAACCACCTTGAACTCACTTGTTGATCTTGTTGGTCTATGTCCAGTGTGCAGCATTGACTGTAAGGCAGATATGACATTTTGGGAGTGAAAGGCTGAAGAGTTTAATTCAATTGAATGGAATTAAGGGGACATAATCAGTTTATCTCTGAGTCACATGCTGTTGTTTTTTCCTGGTTGATTTTTAAATGTCATGTTGTTGATATAATTGTTTTAATGTGAGCACAAAAGATGGAGATGGGGAAGTTAACTAGATGCATCCTTGCCAAAGCAGCCAGTTAATCTTCATCCTGCTAGTCTCTTCTTATCATTAAAAATAATCTATGTCGATCAAATATGAGTATGTTCTCCACAGTGATGTGTGGGGTGATGCACACGTCTGTGATCACTTGATTTTTCATCATGGTTCTATCTCGCCTTTCAATTAGGGTCAAAGCTACATTTGTTTTTGTCGTCCTTGAAGGAATATCAGTTACTTTATTTGATAGCTACCAAACTAAACTATAACAAGTGATAGTAAGTATAAGCCATTAAGAGAAGCATATTTTCCGTCGAGTAAACGAACAGGGTAAAGTTCCCCTTTGAGCCATCGATGGAGGGAATCTTTCAAATGTCCTCTAATGAGTTTGCCTTTCTTGGCTTTAGACCTGCCTGTCTGATCAATGATGGGAGTCTTAATACACTACAATAGTCTATGGATTAGTGAAGGTATTTAAACATTGGTTTTAATTAGAGCGGCGCCGTAAAAGCTTCAATGGTTGGTGTGTGACTGCAGCTGGCCCGTCCAGGAAAGGGCATGGCGGCAGAGGAAGTAAAGTGAAGGGGGAACAATTGAAAAGAAGTCCCGTGGTGATGAATCAAAGTCACCTTGTGGAGGTCTGACCGCTCATTAGGCTGAAAGAGTAGAGCATGCTGGCCTGTGCCCCCTCGTCTCCGAGTCACATTTGTCCTGCTGCCTCA
Source organism: Scophthalmus maximus (assembly GCF_022379125.1). Lineage (NCBI taxonomy): Eukaryota > Metazoa > Chordata > Actinopteri > Pleuronectiformes > Scophthalmidae > Scophthalmus > Scophthalmus maximus. Next base: position 18,459,093 of record NC_061516.1, read on the forward strand.
CAAATTAACAAACCGAGTTCAAGTGTCTTTGGGTTCAGTGGAAACCTCGTGTGAAGTGAAACAAATTGTGGCAATTACACAACAGCAAGACTGTCCTCGCTCGAAAGATTACAGCTTCGGCCGCTTCTCCTGACAAGTGACCTCTTGTGGTCGTGCAAATGTGGCAGCCCTGGTCGTCTGTTCCTCCCGGGCTGTTGGGCTCTATGTTATCTGTGGTAGGTGATGTGCCCCCATTGCTGTGCTGACATGGCCTGCTGTGCTCTGCTCTTTTGACTTGCCCGCCCGGCTGTGGGGCTCCACTTGCCATTGATTGGTGACTGTCTGTATCTGTGAAGAGGAGCATGAAAAAAATTGGCTTCCAACCTGTTCTGGTTCTCTCTCTCCCTGGACAGACGGGCACCCTGCCTGTCCCACCCTCTGCTTTTAGTTAAGCTGTTTATTCTTTTGTTTTTACACCATACAACACAAGTTTCACACACACACACACACACACACAAACACACACACACACACACACACACACACACACACACACACACACACACACACACACACACACACACACACACACACACACACAGTACTAGTGATACACTACAATACTCTTGTCAGTCAGAGAGTCAGTCGTTTGGTCGCTTGTGAATGAACGAACAAACAAGGACATGTATAAAACAAAAAGACCATAAATGTCCCACAGAACTCCCAATAACGCTAAATGAGGGCACTAAAAACTGCTATTTGTTAAAACTGCTGTTTAAAAAAAAATATATATTTTAGTCCATCCATTTAGTAATCTATTTCAAGATAAAACATCAGCTTTCAATTTGTGTCAGGGTTCCTGTTAAACAACTATTACATTGCTAAGATCTGTTAAGCGAGATGAACGACAGCAGCAGTAACAGTGTATTTGCGGTTTCAAATGACCGATAGAATCCCAGTCCGATATATCAGGGACACATAAACTAAATAATGAACACTGGAGAAAACAGCTTTCTATTGACTGAAACAGTCAAGGTGAGCAGTGGGAAAAGGTTCAGCTATTGGAATATCATGAACACCATTTATGACCATTTATCTTATTTGGTCTTGCTCTGTTTAACACGCAGCCATAATGTGATCAGCATTGTCCCAGAAATGCTGCCTGTGCAACAACATGCACAGTTTTCTTTCTTGTACATGTCCTCAACTGAAATAGTGGTAGATGTCGATGCAAAACGGGGATCCTATTTTCTCATGTACTACTGTAAACATGAAGTACATATTTACATCATATTGGATGTGGACATTAAGTAGACAAAATAATCTAACTCTAAACTTTAAACTGATAATGTGAATTTGACTGTCATCATCCAGTGCCCCAGGAGGATAATGTTTTTGCATGACCTTTTCTCTTGCACCATTATCAGGCCAAAATGTCCACATAAATTAGGAAAAATTAATTGAGTAGATCATGAATGATATTAAGCGTGCACAGTACTCCTCCCCAGAAGAAGAAATGTTACTCTTTTGGAGCCTTTCCAAATGAGGTTTCCTCCCACAACAGTCAGGATACAGTTTCAACTTTCCAGGCAAGGTTTTGTCTTAAATCATATTCACCAGTTCGCCACATAATTTGCTGAGATGATTTGTGGTCCCAGGTGGGCTAAACCCCCTTTGTGTGTTAATATACACTATACATAGCTGTTCCATTGTTGCCATCCTTAGATCAAATATGTTTGTGGCATATAGCTGCAGATTCCATATAGAATAGCTTAATCATGCACGTTCCAAAATGCACGGGGAATTTTACATTCCGCTTGGAGAAAATGGGGATAGAAAAAAAAAAGACATTTTAAAAAGAAGTAGGAGCACTCCTGGCAATGACATCCAGTCCGGCACCGTACTGATGAGACCACGTAATGATTTGTGCGCCATCGGGAGATCAGGTCGGTCTTCGGGGCTGCTGAACAGAGGCAAAATGAACTCAGCTTAACAGAGTTACCTCTTGTGTTCACTCACCCTTACTTACAGGCCGTGCTCAAATGTGAACTGTTCCCTTCAAAGCACCACAGGCAAGGTACTTTCCAACTGCAGCATATTGATCCCATCATCAACCCAGACCTTCCCCTGCTGGCCTGTCCGCCTTCATTTAAATGACCTCTATAAAGCATCTACATCTAATCTTAATTAGATATTGAAGTTCGTTAATTAAAACATTATCTCTGGCCAAACACAGCTGGTCAGTCTGACGAGTTAATCAATGAGGATGAGAGGATGCTGTCGGCTGAGAGACGTGAGGGGAAGAAACCAAAACACACACACACACACACACTCACACTCAAGGCTCAAGTGTTGTCAAATTAAAGTGTTTAGAGGATTTCAGTTTCATGTCCTGCATTTTATATTTTTGTTCAGCATTATCAATAAACTTTAAAGCCTCTTTTTTCTTGGTTTCTGTTTGAATGTCATCAGACATGACTTATATAAAAATGATAATTCCCCTTATCAGAATCATTTACATTAGTGATAACATGTAATTTGTATACTTTTCCACACATTGCTCACCAGTTTCTCACACATTTGAATTTCAAATCACATTGTCAAGTTGACATGCACGACGCCTACCCAGCAACCGATGAGATAGGTAAAGCTGGTTACAATATTTCACCTAAAGACCTTATGGTCTTTAATTTCACGATTTAATGCACATTGTCACTAGAGTGCAGGACACGAGTAAAATATCATCGAAACATTGCTCCGAAGCTCCACCTGAGACCTTGACCCTCAGATGCAGTGGCCGTTCTTACAAATCAGAAACAGGAACAGAAGCATCACAAATTGGACAGTGTTTCATATTCTTTGAGCAGAGCTCGAATTGTATTCAACGAAAGCCATGTCCCTTTTTGTCTGCAAGTAGGCGGTGCCTCCTGTGACTTTCACAGCCTTGAAATGAGGTAAACAGAGTCTGTGTATAGCACAGGTGTTGAGGAGGCTGACAATGATTTCAGCTCACAGTTCTCACTGAGTTACGTGTGTGGTTCAGCAGTTTACATTTAGCTTTTCTGTTTTATTTTCCTTCCTTGTGAATTTTTGGTTCTTAGGGTGATTTTTTCCCGCAACTTGGTGGGTGCAACATTAAACCTGCTCACTGCAAAAATGGAGCCAATACAACCCATAACAGTCAGGGAAATTCTTGACAGCTAGATACCAGATGATTTACGCATTCACGCAGTGGTGGAAAACACTCAAGGCCATTTACTTATGTACCGCATAAAGTACTGATAATTTTGCTTGAGTAAATATTTAATGCCTGACTTTGACTTTCAAGAGTACACCTAAACTGTGGTATTTCTACTGCTACCAAAATAAGATCTGAGCACCTCTTCAGTCTCCGCATGTACAGATGTGACAGCACAAGCAGAGACAGACACACTTGTGATGTGCTGTATTGCTGCAATTTAAGCTCTTGAGATCACGTTCTATGTTCACTTCTTGGCCTCCATATCCCTTATTGTAACCACCTGGCAATAAAAGTGCAGATTGTTTTGCCCCGTCTTCTTCTGATCCTTCTGCCCAGATGGGAATAGGAAATCTTCCTAAAAGCACTCATCTTTGAAGCTATAGTCCCTCTGCCTCCGGGGTGCTGCTCAGGTGCAGCGCTTCTTCTTTTATTTCCCTGATATGTTCTGGATTTGGGGAAAATTACCGCCCGTCCGTCTGACGGCAATTTGTCTGCCACGACTCCACGACAAGCACTTGTGCTCTGCTTCCTGATGGTTGTCTGCGGTTTTTCAGACTGAAATCTCGGAAGATCGAGCACAGCAATGAGGATGACAATGTGATGGGATATCAAACTACTTATTTGTAATTTTGGCTTGATAAAGATATTTGTCTTTGATCTCCCATCCGCTGCAAAATAAGACATTGTGTATGACTTAAAAAGATCTGCAAAGCAAAAAAAGATAAAAAGCTTCAAATGTCTTTTGCTATTTTGAAATATATGCTCAGAGTTTAGTAAGTAAAAATAGCAAAAATAACTTTTTTTCCTTTCTTTTTGATGTCCACACATTTTTGCACAAAGGACCATTGGCTTTTAATCCACCCATATGTGGGGTCTCATAAATCTCTGCATATCAATAAATGACACTTACTTATAGTGTGTGCACTGCACGTCATTGTTTTCATTGTAAATTATAAACTTAAAAACTTATAAACTGAAAAAAATAAACACCTCAAAAAGAAAGGTTAAGACTCTGCAGCCAGTCTTGGCCCCCATGTGTACTACAGTATAATCCCCACTTTGCTGCCAGGTGGTCGAATGCCCATTAGTCTCCCTGTCTGCCAGCTTCAGGCTCAACAGGCACTACAGAGAGAATAAATTATGATCCACCCACAGGCTATCTGCCTTCTCTGGCCCTGACTCACCTATTTACACGAGCCCTGCACTCTGGGCAAATTGCATTTCCCCTTCAAATATTTGCCTTTATTAATCTTGTGCAGCATGGTAATTAATCTCCCCAACAAAGGTACCATCTGCCTGACCCCAAAAAATGGAATTACGCTTTCCCATCCTGTGATTAAGATGAATATCAAATGTGGTAGTGGAACGGAGTAAAAAAGAAATGAGAAAATGCTTGTTGGGAGATGAGCAAGTCCTCCCACCTCTCTTCCTCCCCTCTCCCTCTTACCCAGCATCCCCACCGATCCACTACCTGACCACACCTCGGCACTGCGGCGTCAGATCATGTGGGGACCGATAAACCTGCGGTAATGAAAATGAATGTTCCCACTTGGAAGCCAATAGAGTTCCATTATGAGGTGTATTTGTTGGGGGCGGGATGCCAGACTCCAGGACGAGTTTTACTTGGCTCTCTCCAGGCCTGCTCGGGTGAAACCTCCGGCGCTGGCTGATAAAGTAAAGCAGCTTCACTGAGAAAAACTGAAACAACTCTCTCCCGCTTTCTGTCACTTTCTTTTCTCTTTTGTTTCTCTTTCTCTCTGCCAGTCTGTGTCGGCAGAATCCCTTGTCTAACTGAAGTCTCATGCCACTGCTTTGTCCCCTTTTTCTCTGTCTTTGTCCATTATGTTTTAATGTTGTTCTCTCTGTCAGTGTCTATGTCTCCAGCTCATCATCAAATCGGGGGGGGGGGGGGGGGGGGAAGGGTCAGTTTGCAAAGCCTCATTTTGTCCTCATAATTCAGCTTTCTGATACAGTTTTTGATAAAGCTGTGGCACCGACGAACTGAACAAGCAGGTGAGGACGGCCAGCTCGGTGGTGGGGATGGAACTGGACAGTGTGGAGACAGTGGCAGGGGAGAGGATGAGAAGAATGCTGAAAGGGATCATGAACAACCCCTCTCATCATCTCGGTGCTGGACTGAGGCAGCTCGGGAGCACGCTCAGCCACAAACTCATGGGATGTGGAGTTTGCTGCTGTTCTTTCCCCCTTCTGTCGTCTCTCTTTTCAGCACTCTCCTACTTTCCCTCTTCACGTCCCACTTGTGCCACCTCTTTCCTCAATCTTTGTGCAATTTGGCAACTAAAAAGGATGTCTTTCTACTGCTTTTCTTCTTCTTCTTCTTCACCTCCCTTTCATCTTCCCCTCTCCTTCCCTCGTTTAAGCCCAGCATTCAAACCTCTTCCAACAGCTGAGGGGTATCTGAGGGAGCTCGTGTTACAGCTGTTGATCTAATAAAGACCCTTCAGAATGTGAGTGGAAACATCAAAGTCCGCAAATATAATAAAAGCCCCCAGAGGTATCGAGCAGAGACACCTTATTTTATTTATGAATAGAATTCATTCGTTAAAGATATGTGGGGCAGAGAGTTTAAACCCACTGATAATGATGTAAACCAATTAGACAACTTTATGTAGAGCAGTTGAGGCACGGCATGGTTATAATGATCCTCATGCAAACACACACATCTCCATGCTAATCATATGCAAAGAACTTCTTTAATTAATCACGTTTAGTAGAGTGATACAATCTCTTCGCCTTGAGCTATATTCAAGACCCCGGAGAGGTTGGTTTACGCACCCACACACACACACACACACTCACATCCTATTACCAGCTGTGATCTCGTCAAGCATCAGCCACGGCAAGGGGAAACATTTGTGCGTTTACTGGAATCACAGGCGCAAAAGTTGCCATCTGATATGTGGAAATCGTCCAACCCAACGCCCGCGCACCCCGACGAACGGCTCCGAGGGCCTCATCAGATCGCTGAGGCCTTGTCAATAATTTAGTGCCCACAAATCATTCATAAGGCAGTTGCTCACGTGAAACACACAAGTAGTCGCACCGCACTGCTTCGAGTGTAGCTTCTCTCGCCCCCCCCCCTTTTTTTTCTTCTTCAATGATTTCATTCTTTTTTCGATCTTGTCACTTAATAAGACACCGTGCTTGACAGAGCCATTGACAGAGAAGGTTGTAGTGATCAGTGCTGGAGTGAGCAGCTCACCTGAATTTGAACCCGGTTGGGAATGGGGGGGGGGGGGGGGGGGGGGGGGGGGGGGGGGGGGTGTCGCTGGCTTATGCACGCACGCACACACAAACATGCAAAATGAAGCGTTTTTGGTTCATGTGTGTGTATGTGTGTGAGAGAGACACAGACAGTACAGCAGGAGAGGAAGAGAATGTCTGTTCAGAGTACGCCAGGTCTCACACTTGGATGCATCCAGCTGTGATGGTAATAGGAATGGGCAGAAATCTCAGGCAGACGCCCCTAATGGTTCTCTAGAACTGGGAGGGATGGTGACCCCAGTGCCTCTCGCTCTCTCCCTCTCTAACATGCTTCTGCTCTTATTTTACTCATTTTACTCTGTGCCAGACTTTCACAGTCACAGTACCCACACACTGTACCTTTCCTCCCCGCTGCCATTCCTCTTCAGGTCCTTTCTCAGTCTCCATCCCTGTCTTCATCTTTTTTCTTTCTCTTTCTCCCTTCCCTTCCTTCGCTCTGCTTCTTCTCTGCACCTTTACTTCCTTTCATGTTGAGTCTCTTCTCATTTGTAGGCTCGCTTTGTCTTTTCGTCTTGTCCATCAGTGTTTCCTTCGACCAGGTTCCCCCTCGACCACTCCTTGCTCTTTGTTTTTCAATCCATCCTTCCTTCTGTTCATTAATCCTCACTCAATCCCCCAGTATCTCTCTCAGCCTCTTAATTTCCTCTAATTGTTTTCATGAATGGAAACAGAGGGGGAAGGCACAACACGAGAGACGAGATGACTCAGCATTAACAAAGTATTTTTAACAGCAAACGTGATTCAATATTATACTCTTTTTGTTAGTCAATGAATGTGGTGCAGGGGGCTGAGACCAGCGTGAACTCGCCCTTCAATACACGCTCGCAACTGCTCAATACCACCGGACAGCCGCTCCCTCGTCAAGATACATTTTTAGACTTTGGAGACATGACAGTGGCTGATGCACACCGGGATGCGGCGCGTTTGACTGCGACTTGCGAGACTTTTGTGCAGAGACAGAGGATGTGCAGAGGATCTGCCACCCTCTGTGCTGGAGACTGTTGGCTGCACAGTTTGTAAAAACACAAACCTCTGTTTAATTCCAGCATTTTCTCATCCACACTCCAGATTGTATATATCTGCTTTACTGCGGTGTTTCCTGACAGACAGTCAGCAATTGTCTTCCTCCTCAGTGTAACTTGAGTTCATGAAGCTACTTTAAGCAGAGTTGCATAAGGACCGTTAGCATCAAACTTGGTGTCCCTACACTGAGGTCATGAATGAAGTTCACCATTTACAGCACTAAAATGTCCAAACAAGCTTCAGTGTCATCATCCTAAATTCTATATACCAGCATTAATATAGCACATATAATGTTAAGGCAGATAGGATCAGGTGGCCGTCTCTCGGTTGAATTTAAATGATGCACCCGAATCTCCTTTTGAGAAATGCATAAAAATGGATTTGTTTGTCCCAATCAATGCAGTTTGAGGATCTGCCACAGCAGAGCGGGACTGAGGCGAATCAATCTGCCGAGCTGCGTGGAATACCAGAGCAAACGGTGTGGTCACGCTGACAGATAAATGCCGCCACCTCCAGCCAGACTTTAACTCACTCCAACTCAAATAAGATTTGACTGCAAATGCAGTGTCCACTGCAGCTCCGTCTTGAATGGCAGAGAAAAACATCCACTCACATGAACATAATGAACACATTACTGGGGTGTAACCAATTTGCAAAGTAGAGCACACATTGTATTATCGGTTTGTGAAAAGTGAAATGTGCAGCAGAAAGAGAGCGGTTGCAAAAGAGCAAGACAATGGCTTTCCTGAATATTATTTGCAAACATGTTGATGTTGGCTTTTCCTCTGCAGTTTAATTAAATATGGAAGCTTGTGCAAGTGTTTATTTCTTAAGCATTTGCAGTGTGAACTTGGGTAACCGCTTCCTTTCATCTCAATTTCATGGTCAACAGAGATAGAGGCTAATTTCATTTTCATATTCTCTTTCTTATTGTCTTGTTTATGCAGAGACTAGCCAAAGGCGGCAGGATGAATTATTATGCCTCTCTGTCGATATTAAGGCCACCAAATATAAACATTTAATTAATTTCATCTTATAAATGCACCTTTTCTTATCTTAGTCCGAGACAGGTTTTTTTCTTCTTCTTCTGCAGTTGCTCACTTGGCTGTCTCAGTTTAATTTATTCATTATCTATTTCCCTCGCTCTTTTCTGATTGCAGGCTTTCTTCACAATAAAAACTAAAATTCCTTATTTGCTCATGTCCTCTTTAATCACGTGTCTGCCCACACTAATTAGATTAAGGCAAAGTCCTTGGTTCATGGTTGAAAGTACTACTTCATTAATGCTGGGGGATCTTTGTCATCATGGTGACAGTAATAACCACAATCAGAAACCATCACTAGCGCTGTGTCCCAATTCTGGCGCCACCTCCTTGGGAGGACCACGGAGACTACAAAGGGCCAAAACTGAAATGAGATGGTCTGTTCTACGGTGGATTTGCTATTAGCATCAACATTTTGTTATGCCCCCACTGTCGCCTAGCAGAGGAGCTACAGTTGCCCATGGTACGAGAAATTCATCACCAGGCAGCATGTTATAAACCCTGGAATAGGTTGGGCTGGGAAGGATCCACCCGTTGGACCCCTCGTTGATCGGCATTAGAAAGGACACATTTGACGGCAATGTTTGAAGGAGCCTTCAGCACTAGTCACAGCTGAAAAGAACCCAATAGGCTGTCTGATGGGACATCTATCTCCACTGATGTGACCCTATGCTGACCCATCCACGCACATTGACCTACTACCTACATGGACTTCACTTCAGCTTGAAGTGAGCACATTTCTTTCTGTTCCACCGACAATGGCACTGACAAACGGCACTATCATTTAAATCCCCAAATCTATAAATCTTAAATAAAAATATATTTCCTTGGAGAGATCTCACTCAATATATAATTTAAAAGATTTATTTTACATCAGCTATAGTTTTTTTTCAAAAACTGCTCTCCTGGCAAAGTAAAAAAAAACAAAAAACACCATGTCTTCTCCACTTCCTCAGTCAATCCGTCCTGCTCTTCCCTCTCTGAAAAACACCTTCCAAATTATCCAACAATGTTCTTTACTTCACATGGCTAGTTCTGGATTTCTTACCTGGCTTTCCCTGCAGGCCTATTAAACACTGCAGGAGTCATGGTCACTGCCTGACTAGCTCTGCATTCATAATTGTCATTAACTCACTGACCGAAAATGAATGTTGGAACAATCCAATTCAGAGAGATCTGAAATGCCTTTCACCAAGGGGCCTTATACGGATAGGAGGCAATTTCACATCTCATTCGCCAAAAGTGGGCTTATTGAATATGAGAGGACCAGAGAATTGCAGTGGGGTTCCTTTACATTTCACCCGCACAGTGAAAGGCCGTGATACCGTTCAAGTCTGTGCAATCCTTCTCAGACATTGCCCTGGATAGATCCATTATTTGGGATAATATGTTTTTAAAAGCTTTTTTCTTTTCACCTGGCCCAACAACAGGATTCCCCATTCAACACAAGTCCTTTTGCTCCCTGCCAATGAGGCAATCACATTATTTTATTTTTCAGAAAGACCTGCTGCGGCATTCTGCCGCTCATTTCTTCCCTCAAATGATAGGGGAACGTGGTTCCTCTTTTTAAACCACTTTTCTCTACTCTGTTTCCATCAATACCTACAATGTTGGATAACAACATTTCCTAATCCTTTCAATCCTTCCCCAATCTTATCTCATGGATCTATTCAAATGTGAGCCCAGGTGCATCGCGAGGGATTTGAAGCCCCTTGAAAAGATATCACATACGGCCCAACCACCCCAAACCTGAAAATATAACACCATGCAGACATGAACGCAACATTCTACATACAGTTGAATTCACAATTTAATGCAAGACTGATCCCCTCTATGAGACATAGCTGAAGGCCATATGTAAATATGAATATACTAACTCTAAATGGGACTATAATTTACAAAATGAACATCATGCTGTATTGAAGAAAACTTGTAACTTGCGATTGAGACTATAAACTCCTTTAGCCAAGTTATAAATCAAATGAAAATCATTCTCTCATAGACTTCTATAGAAAGTGACTTAGTTTTGCAACCAGTGAGTCGCCCTCTGCTGGTCATTCAAGAGAACACAGGCTTCAGGCAACTTCCGCATTGGCTTCATTTTCCATACCCGGTGACTACGTCCTTTTTTAAATACAGTGTATATCCCTCGCATATTGTCAAATTGTCATTTCATTCCATTGTTTTTAAGTCATTTTTAATGTGTCAGGTGTTGTGTTTATCTGTTTGAAAATGCTTCACATGACAACTTCAAGATGGCAAATCTCACAGCCGCTGCTCTGAATTAAGGGCCGACACCAGCATGGAGCGCCTGCTGCTGCACTGACCCACCCGTCCTTGCTAAACTTCCATCCCTGCTCGTCCGTCTCTGTCTCCTGTCTAAGACATAATTTTTGCACAGAGCTCAGAATTGCCGCAGGCTGGTCTGGTCAATGTTCCCCCTGATACGACGATCATCAGTGTTCTGGTGTTTCCGTAGCAAACCACCTCATCCAGGCAATTCACTGACCTTTCTATCCTGTCTCTCCCCCCATCGGGTAAAATGGGTACTCATTAATAGTTCATGGCTCCCTCCTTCACCCTGTTTGTTACATTGATTCACCTCCCTTTTCCTTTTCTTTTCCTGTTCTTCTCGTTTTCAGGTAGCTGCCCCAGTGCTGTGCACTCATTTACACCAGAGCCGGGTTCTATTAACCTGAGGAGGAGTCTCTCTTCTCTCCCTCACCCTCCTTTCCACTCTTCCTTTCTCACTCTTTCTCTCTCCCTCCCCCTCACCCCTATACTTACCATTTCTTTAATGCCATCTTCTACATACCATCTCCTTCTCACAGGTTCTTTCTTTACATCATTTGTACTCTAATTTGCTATCTGTTAATAACTGAGCATTGTGAAAGTAGATAATAGGCTGGTGGTAAAACAAAAATGGAGCCTTTAGGGCGATAGATTTATTAGGCACAAGAAAAAAAAACAAAGAGAGAAAAAGAGCAGATTGATTCTGGGTTATTATTTCAATGGCTCAAGTGTAGTGTAAATGGTGTGGGGAGAATATAACAAACAGGACAGAACATCAATTAGTTTCACCTTTAAGTATAAATGAAAACAAGATGTGCTCATTGCTGACAAGAAATTAAAAACTTTATTGTTTCAACAGTCGCCCCTCGCTCCACAGACAAAAACCAGGTTGAGCGTTTTGATTTATAGTCAAATTGACTCACAACGAGGAAAGAGGAGTGCGGCAGAGGAAGAGCATCATCGGTCTGCTCTTTCAGAACAGTGATAAAACGACAATGTTCACAGATCCTGTGATGCCGAAATCGTAATTTCCTGACAGGCTGTTCATGTTCTCCAATATTTTTGACTCAGCAACGGCAGGTACATTATTAGACTATTTGAATCTCCGTGATAAGAGTCTGTCAGAGTACACTGAGACTTACAGTAATGTATGTTAGCAGCTCAACACTGAACTAAATTATCTTTTTTTTTCTTCACTCTAATCATTTTGACATGTTTTCACGAAGAGGAAATTAATTATAACCACCAACTCTGTTACTATGCTTTACCTTGTCATGTGACACCATCAGTAGCAAAACGACCAATTTCGATTGCCCTCCCAATTCCGAACCTTACTGTACTGATGCCAAATAATCCATATAATTAAGATTAGGAAGTTAAAACCCTCAATTAATATTATTTCCTCGAGGAAACAGGCTTCGATCTTGAGGATGTTGGGTGCTGGCCCAGTGTCGGTGTTTGGCTGCCCTCTGCATTATTTATTTAACCTTAATTTATCTCAAAGAAGTTTTTGCTAACCATGCATCATTTCTCCCTTCCATCTTTTATCACATTCATTTCTTCCCACCTGAGACGTTAATTTGACCAAAGTCTTGTAGTCTTGGCAACAAAGCCGCTGGACAGAAATTATTCAGTATTGAGTGCTTTGCTTAAGGGCATCTCAATGGCAAATAAGAGCTGGGAAATCACCTAAAAGGAAGGACGGCAGACAGGAAAAAAATTGCTTAAATTTGACCAAATTGTGTGTGTTAAAATTTATATTTCCTAAATTGGGAAATAAACATTTTTCATGAGTCCTTAAAAATATATCAGACTGTGTATAAGTACATTTCTAATGTAAATGTTCAGGCCTTGTGAGCCATGTATAGAGTTGTGTTTTATGTTGCAACAAGCGGCCCCTTAAATGACACACCCCCTCGTGACGCCGACCCTCCCAGCCCGATGATTGGCTGATTTGAAAAAGGAAAATGGCGCGCACTCACAGAAGCGCACACCGGGGAAGAGGTCGGACCGTTCCGGTGTCGCTGGCTCGTGTCAGTCCCTGGCGTCGCGTGGTTCAGTCCGTTGTGTGTTCGGTTCGCTGTCGTTCATCCTCACCGGATCCAGCTGATATCCACGTCTCACGTCAACTCCGATCACGGCCCGGACGGTCCGTCGCCGGAGGCTGCTGCTCGTCTTCCGGGAAGTTGAGGTAACGCCGGTAACCTGGCGCACACAACACAGCTGCACATCGGACAAGAGGTACCACTCCGATGGAATTTTGGGCGACCTAAAAACAGACCCACGGTAAATCCTGCCGCCCCGTTGATTGAGACTTAAATAGTGAGAAACTGACTCAATAACAATATTATTTTTGTGTTTGGTGAGTTTCCACATTTTCATAATTCACTGTGGGTAACATAGAAACTTTATTCCATTGTGTGTGTTTTTTTCCGGCTTGTGTGTGTTTATGCTGGCTGTATGCTGCTCTGTTAAACCTGGTGTTCAGACAAGTTCATATTTTGTTTTTTTATAGATATTATAGTAGAACGAGGGGGCAGTCGGGTTAGAATATCAAGGCCCAGAGAGGACAAGTGCATGTGCGACACAATATTAAGCAGATCATTATGGGATATGGGGGCCAAAAAGAACTGTAGAGTCATGCTTTAACAGCTATGAGGTTTTTAAAATAATTATTTTATTAATTAAAATCTGACAATAACTCTTCTATGAACGAGGTGGACTCGTAGGTTTGTTTCCTTAACCTCCCTTCAACGTTCTGCCCCTCTACAGTTTTTGTTTAGTTGGTGAGTATCATCATTTACCCAAGGTGAGGGATTTGACTGGTGCCTCGACCTCACCCGATGGAAGCAATTTGATCTAAAACAAATGTTTAATTGTGCCCCATACAAACGAGGCAATACGTGGATTTATATACACTAAGACGTATTTCTCATTTCATGAAAAAGACACCAAGTTAATTATTTTGCCAATGTTAATTGCCTTTTTTTTTCAATCTGATAGATTGCTTTTTGAATATGATGGATAGAGGGGAGAGAATTTTTAATGAAACTGGTCATTCATTTCAGAAAATCATCAAACTGGCTGGCATACTTCATGCCCTCATCTGCACTTCTTGTTTATAGCTGGATACGAGCTATCAATCCAACCTGTCTCCTTATTTCATTATAGGTAGCTAACATGGAATGTCCCTTTATTTTATTGCTGCAAAAGCTCTTACGGTTGCACAACGGTCTTAAAAATCAGGAAAACCTTTCAACAACCGCACATTGTGGTTTCTATGATGCAGACAAAACAGTGGGCCGGCAGGATCAAACATGCTCTTTTAATTTTCAAACGTGTTTCTGTAGCTTTAGTTTCTGCTCTGATAATACCTTTTGATTTCATACCACAGATGGGCAGACATGTCGGGTGTCCAGACAACTGCCAGTTGTAGATGAATAGGTGTAGATGAATAGTAAAATCACCACCAAAACCACCCATTGTAACCATCATAGTGTTTATTGCCAACATTTAAAGCACTATTGTTCTATTATTTTATTATCACTGTATTTTATTTACAACCTATGTGTCTTAGATAGATCATGCTTTGTTTTAAACTTGTCTGATTGAACTTGAATTTAGCTTTGTTTATGCTGACCTCAGAGGTTGCCTGTGTGACTGCTGGTCAGGCCGTTCCAACATGGTTTCATATTAGACCACAAGTGTTTTGGTTTATTTTTTAAGTATAATGTCTATTATGAAAGTGTAATGTCTCTTCCAGGCATCTTTTGGAAAGGGTGTGATGGACAGAAACACATTAGATATGTTGTGTTATACAAAACCAACAATGATTACTCTCTGGCATTTCTACAGACACCTCTATTAGGTACTAATGAGAGGAAAACTACAATATGAGTACCTGCTGAGGAGATTTGATGATACGGACACAATATCATCACACATATTAAAGGCTAAATGAGCTGTGATAATACTAGTTACTGTGGTAATAGACTAAAATGGACCTGAGAACATATGCACCTGCCATGTGTTGCATCCATGGACTGACAGTCGCACTGCGTGTCCTCATATAAACAGAGACACACAAATAAACACATAATGATAGACAGAGACATTAAAAGTGACACACACTACTCTGAGCTGCTCTAGGACCTAGACAATGCCCATCCAACATGGACCACCTAGAACAACCTCAATTCACCCAATCCCTCAATCGCCACCTCCGTCATCACCCAATCAATAAACTCTGGCCCTAGTTCAATTTGACAAGCATCTACATTGGGAGAAAAGCAATCGCTTAGCACCGGCAGGTATATGATATTGACCGGGGGAGATAACACTTAGCCTATTCAATCATGCAGGGGAGATTGGGCCAGTGAGGTTTAGGACTGGAGCCAATCCTGAGTGTCTGCACAGCCACTGGAGCAAACGGCCGCAATAACGGAGAGCACAGAAGAGCAAACAGACAAATTTATCCTTTCTATTATGAGGAACGTGTGATGGAGAGCAACAAGAAGTGTGTGCGTGAGTGTGAGATAGATGGATATTCTTCTTTAAAGTTACCTATAATTACACGTCTGTCCTTCTACTATCTTTGTTGATAAACTATGGTTACGGTTGGGGAATCGTGGTGGTTAGCACCATTCCATTAGTCTTTGACAAATAAGAATTCAAGTCTAGTCTGCATGAAAGTCAAATGCAGCAGTGACGAGGTTCCCGATGTGTGTTTTCTGCAGAACATTGTTTTTTTTTTCTAACAGAGTGAAAGCCACTGGGTTATGACAGAAACTCTACTAGGCTGTTGCAACCCTCACTTTAAAACTATATTATGCATTGTTGAGCAGCTGCAGCAGCAGTGGAGCTGATGATAAGCAGTGATGAATGTGAGATGGTAAGTATAAAGGTTTAAAAATGTTTTCATTAGACAAAATGATATCAGTTGATGTTATATTTTAATGCCAGTGGTAAAAGTGTTGGTTAAATGCCTCCTAAAGCAGATTTAGACACCAGGTAATTTTTTTTAAATAAACCTTAGTGTAAGTAAGATCTGAGCTAATAAGAATATTCTGTAATCAATCCCAACATGTAGCTTCTTTGACACTAGAGGGAGAAATATTCACTATTCAGCGCCTCCCTCCAACTTTCCATGCATGGATCAAGAGTTTTATACTACATATGGGTCATTCAGACACAACCATAATTTATTAAGTAAATTAGCTACAGCTTATTCGGCTGATTTGTTTGTCGATGTAAGGCATGAATTCATTTAGAAAAATCCTGTCGCCAGCCCAGCAGCAGCCTGAGACGCAGACACTTAGACAAGGTGAGCTGCAGGTACTCAGGTGAGCTCTATGTCCTGATTAGGGAAAGAATAAAAAGTTAAAAAATTACATATTCTTTAAAAAAAAAAAAAAAAGTTTAAAGATGAAAATGAGCATCACTATCATGAAACCCTTGAGATGTGTCGCCCAGATCAACAATATGATAAGTCCAATCGAAATGATCTAAGGTGAGCAGTATACACATACGCATGCAGTACACAAAAACCTTTTCAACATTCTCATTGAGATGTAATTCCTCTAGCGAGTACAGGTGCTAAACTGTTATTACCTTTCTTACTTTAATCGTATTATCATCCGGTATATACAGTAAGTCCACACACACACACCGCTGTCAGCTTACTTGTGTGTGAGCTCTCTTTCTCTCTCTGTCATTTCCTCTTTCTCTCTGTCTCATTTGCTGTATCACATTAATTTCCTCTCGTTCTTTCTTTCTCTCGGTGTGCCTCTCTCTCCGCCTCTCTCTCCCTCGCTCTCTCTTATCTTGCTGATTTCTGACAGCAGAACATGACCCACAGTCGTCCCAGCAAGGCCCAAATCAATACTAAGTTAATGAGTCACTTTGGAGGGGAAAGAGAAGTGTGTGTGTGTGTGTGTGTGTGTGTGTGTGTGTGTGTGTGTGTGTGTGTGTGTGTGTGTGTGTGTGTGTGTGTGTGTGTGTGTGTGTGTGTGTGTGTGTGTGTGTGTGTGTGTGTGTGTGTGTGTGTGTGTGTGTGTGTGTGTGTGTGTGTGTTCAGTCACACATTTTATTATCCAACATTAGGAAGTTTGGTAGACAGTGGGAAACAGTGGTCTGATGTTGGGGCTTTTATTTACTGTCCTAATCCTTCAGTGTAACGGAAAGGTCAATGAGGTCAGAAGGCTTCAAGATAGGACTGTTTCGATGTTATTGATTTAACTTCTAGGTCCTATTTGTCAAAGCATTGTCTCCGCACAACAGATAATGGGCCTAATGTATAAAGCAGTCTTAAGAACATACTGCATGACTTCTTTACGGCTGACTAAACGAGTGACTGAGAGAATGTGTTGCATTCACCGATTTCCCCTTTCCCCCCGATATGTCTTTTGGGCACACGTTTATTTGTATCGTGCCGAATCACAGCAGGCAAGCTCGAGACAATGGAAAAGAAAAAACTCACTTCTAACGGGACGCAACCTCTAGCAGACACGTGGGGGTGGAAACGACTGGTTGGATGGAAAGAGGTGTTACTGTTATTATAATTTTTCACAGAGTAGGAAAAACACAGATGTTCATGATAATATTAATGATCACTCCGCTCTACTCTAGAGTCCCAGTCATTAATTTCATTATTTACCCCCGTGGTTTATGTAGTTGGCTTAAACACCTGGTGTAAGAGAAGGCTTTTTAAGTGGAGGTTTAATTACAGCAACCTTTAAAGTCTGTGGTACGTAGCCTGTTAATGAAGAAAAATTGATTAGATTCAATATGGAAGTGTTAATTAGAGGTGAACACCCATGAACGTTGTAGTTGGAAAAGACAAGTTGACGATAGATGAAGAAAGTGTTGAAGTCAGCCCGGGAGAGGTCTATACAGGAGACGGGCAGAATAAATATTAATCAGGTGCAGTCGATCCCAAGGCTTCTGTACTGGCTTCTAGATTGGTCGAACACTAGCTACTTCCTTTCCAGATTTCATAATGTCTGCTCAGATGTTGTCTAAAATGTTGTTGTCTAACAAATCCGAATAAAGTGTATTATGCATAATGGCTGACAGTTCACTAAGAGATTTTTTTTTAATGTGATTATTATTTGGTTTTAGATAGATCGATAGAAAGATAACTTCAACAGTCCCAAGGGGAAATTAAGTAAGAGAAAATGTAGAATGGAAGATGTTTTTGGTATCTATTTTGACATGACAACTTGTAGTTGTGAGGACATTTCTAGAAAGCAGCTCTTTCAGAGTCTTTGTGCAGGTCATTGTCCAGGTGAACAGGCTCTGCTACAACGCCTGACTGTGTCACATCACCTGCAGAGTAACGCATTCAGTTGTCTGTGACTGTCACATCAACTTGATCGTCTCCCGTTTTAGCAAGCCATTTTTCTTTCGGCATCTAACATATCCAACCATTCCGTCTTCATTTCTGTCGCTGCTCGGCTCTGCAGTGACACATCGCTGACAGATGTAGTAGTCATATTTCCTTATTTCTGGAGTGCCCTCATATGACTTCTGACACTGATGTGTTTTCCGTCTGCTGATTTCTGACAACAGGAATTCGAGCTTTAATCTATAAAGTTCTTGTTGTTTCTGGGTGACATTTTGTGAATGAAACTGGAAGCCCTGTTGAACAGTTTGGATGCAGATTACAGTATGTTAATGGCCAAATATCATGAACACTTACCTCATGAATAGGTGACATTCATCTTGGTGAAATAAGCAATCTATCACGCATTTCTGCAGTGAAGAGAGTTTGGTGGATTTGATTTTCGAATACTTGTAAAAAGCCGCAAAGAAACTAACAGAGGTTTATAATAAGAGAACAAAACTTTCTTTGTCTATACGTAATGATATGGGGCACTATCAATTATTTTTTAGAACATTAAACTAAAATGATTTGTATGAGTATCCCAAAAGATCGAATCATTCTTGACTCTTCTGGGACGAATTTTAAAACTACACAGATCGCAAATCTCAACAGTGTTTCTACACCAGAGACAAATGTTCAAAATTCAGCTAATTTCAGGTGTTGAATCTCAATGTTGTCAATATGATTCAAAACAGGAAGTGAACAGATGTCTGTATTTTGAATCAGTAATCATGTCTATGAAAGTTCAAAGTTTGTAAATTTGTTTCTCTCCTCAGGTAGTGTCACACCTTGATTTGTCTGCAGACCACAACTTTACTTTGATGACCCACAACTGAAATGAACACACAAAAGAGGTTGAAAGAGGAACTTTGTATAAAATTATTCTGTAATGAATAATTAATCCACCTACTGTACCTCCGACTACCACTTGGGGCCACCACATAGTGACATTCTCAGTTTTGTCACATAAACATGTGTGTTTTTGTCTGGGCACTGTAACTCTGTTAAAGGATACTTCCGTATACTACCTGCATAACATTTAATACTTAGTATATTCTATATTATTCTATACTGTCAAATTTTTCTTTCTGAATTGTATCGCTTTGTTTTCTGCTCTGTTGATCACCTTGTTGGAGCTTTTCACTGAAGCCCTCAAGTTTTAAACGCATATTTGTACTTGAGGTATGTGGTCGGACCGCAGCCATAAACACAGCAGCTGAACTGCTTTCTCTTCCCAAAGTTTGACTCCTGACAGGTGAACTGGAGCAAAGCCAAAGGTGGGTGAGGGCCATTTGTTTAAATGCGACTGTGACACAGCTGAATGGTTGGTTAGATAATGATCTGGGCCTCAGCCAAGCTCGCCTGCTGTAGAATTAACTGGATCTGTGTAGATAAAACCAGGTGATGCGTACGGACTTCCACAGGTAATTCATCTCTTCTTGATGTCTGCTGATTGGATTTCCACACTGAAAACACACACTGTTATCAGAGGATAAGCCCAGGAAACACATCCTCACATCTTCATGTCTAATTAAGGTAAATTAATCAAATTGCAAGTCAGATAATAGAAAAAATAATCGTACATAAAGAAAAAAAAGCAGATGGGTGCAATACAAGAAATGGCAAAGAAGACTTTTCTGAACTCATTGTTGAGCTATCGTGTACTATTAAGTGACGGTCACTGGGATGGCCATTAATCCTCATAGCAAAAATGAACTTTCATTTTTAAAAATCAGTTTTTATTAGTCGGCCCATGTGTCTTCAGACGGCTGGAGAGACTCTGTGTCCTCGCATGCATTATGGATGAGCAGGAGCCTTGTTCCCCTGTATGTCTGAGGTAAAGATCATACAGGAGTGGCTTTTAGTGCAGACCCAGGGAAACAAATGTCTTCGAGACATTTTAGTCTCTATAAAAAGAAAGCCCACAGTTAATGGCCCATCTGTAGCCTTCTTTCATCGGTGACAGGTCCTTCTGTTTCATCGGTCATGTTGTCCTCTTTTAAAGTCATAGAATAAAACGCGGCGGTTGTGCTATTTTGTGACAAACTCTTCTAAATAGCAACAGCTTTCCCTGTGTCGTCTTTGAGTCAGTCGAGACAAAGTTACATTCCTTAAACCCCCGACAGACTCTCAAGTCCAAATTTACCGCTGAGTAGACTTTCTTTTTTTCTTCACAGCAGCCATTTTGACAGGAAACAGTAGGTAAACGCAGGTGTTACTAAGCACATTAATGAAGGTTCGGTTCTATTTAAGTGCAGAGCGTTAATCAATGTGATTAGTAACACCTGTGTTTACCCACTGTTTCCTGTCAAAATGGCTGCTGTGAATAAAGGTCGCCTTTGACTCATTTTAGAACCGGGCTGCATTTTCACAGGATTGCTACAATTAGATGTGCAGTTTGAGGAAGAGTCGGGTTTGTCTGTTTAACTGCCACAATGATCAAGCACTCTGTAATCAATCGAACTGAATTTTGGTCGGCTGTCTTGCAGTCATAGCAGATCCTCGGTCCAGTCTCCTAAAGGTTATGAGGTTATTTCAATGTTACTGGGAGAGACTGTATATAAAAAATGGACATAGTCACCGGGTGCAGAAAGTGAAGCCAATGGGGAAGTGTCTCAGGCCGGTATTCTCTGGAATGACCAGCAGAGGCCGACTCCACTGGTTGCAAAAAAACATGCCAACCAGCTGTAGAAGTCTATGAGAAAATAAACCCACTTCTCATTTGATTTACAAACGTCAGTAAACATTTTCCTGATGAGTTTATTGTCTGAAACGGTAGTTTCAAGTCTTCCTCAATACAACATGATGTTCATGATTTACATTCATGTAAATTGTGGTCTCATACAGAGTAAAACAGATGATAAAATACAGTATGCACTGGGGTGTGGTTACAGCGTTTTTGACAGCTAGTGCCATCCAATTCAATTGGTGCATGGTTGCAGGTGTAGGTGGGTGCGCAGTGCACAACCTTTCAAAAGAAAAATTGGCGGTGATCACAAACTGTGCCCAGGTTACATGTCTCATTGGATTCTGTCATGAGACCTATTGTCAGTGGATAAATTGGTGCCTCTCCTTGAATTAACTTTATGCCTTTTACACAGCAGATATTGCCCTTGTCTTAGTAGGGAAAGCAGTAAGTCATCAGAGTGTAACAGTGATCCAGCCGGCACAGTACCAGAACCCTGAAACTGAGGCAACTAAACACACATCATTTATTTATACCTGTGTTATAAACAAATGTGTTTTTGTGAAAATGGCCTAATTGATTTTAAGGAAAAGACAAGTTGCTTTTTCTATATTATGGTTCAAGACTGGTGGATACTTACAACTTTTTTTGGATTAAGAAATCAGTTCTTACTGTGGCAATAGATTGTTTTGTTGGGAATTGTTCAGGTAAATTTCTACGAACTGACACAAACAAAAAGTAATCAAAATGTAAAGTAATTTCATTTAACTATCAACCAAACAACAGGAATGAGTCTCAGGCTAAACCGAGCTACACTTACGGTTACAGTACTAAGTTGAGTTAGAACTAAGGTTGCTATTTTTTTTATCTTGATTTCTGGTAGCTAACTTACAATAGACAAAAAGCCATGAGAAGGTGAGAGCTTTTACTAAATCAGAGTCTGAGTGCGAGACTGCAACCATTTCCTGGAAGCAATGGGTACGAGTGCATATCGGTACATACCAAGCTCAGAAAAGTAAAAGTAGGAAACATTTACAGCACTATATAATCGGGACTGGCAACAAAACCTGACATTCTCTGTTCATCTTTTAGAGTTATGAAATTTCTATTGGACCATATTATTTAAAACATAGTCACCTGAAACAAGGAGTCGAAATGACTTGCAATCAATTGTTGCCAAGCTCTTTTCCACATTGCTTGAATTAGCAGAAACAGCTTGCACTGGTCTCACATAATTACAGTTATCAATAACGCATGTCTCATGCTATTTTGCCTCATTTCCCGTGACTCTGCACTGTTAAGCAGTCAACAATCTGTCAGTCGCAGCACGGACTTACAGAGAGACTTAATCACATTGTTAGAGGCTTTTGTCAGAGTAGAATGATTAGATTAGATGAGTAGCATTGATTTTGAGGTGAAACATGAGCCTTTATCTGCTAATCTGAATTTCTGTTGCTCATTGAAATGGGATTGATGTGACTATTATGTTTGTTCTTCATAAGTCTTCCATTTTTTGCGTCATGTTTGGTGGAATTTGGTGACGTTTCGAAGTATCGTGGGATCATGAGAGATGTCATTTTCTTCAACATTTCCGTCTTTACAGTCACTCTCACCCTAGGATTCCTTCACTGTCAGTTGTTAAGGGGAGTTAAATTATCAGCAGAGGTCTACTCACCACAATAAATGTATCAGGTGATCAACACTGAACAAAGCTGTTTCATGTTTGAAAAATTGTTCCCAGAGAGGCTGCGGGCTGAGCTGCAACTAATGTTTGTTCAGATTGTTTCTCTCATAATTTAGATCCAGGTGTCCAATGACTCAAATCCTTCATCTGGTTAAAAAGTAGAGTAAGATGGGGCTTAAAAATCATTTTTGAGCATGTCTGGCTGAGAACAGCCACACTGACTGCTACACTTGCAAAGGGGAACACTATGCGTTGATTTAATTGGTGTAATATCTATGAAGTTGTTTTTTGACATTTTAAAAGTTATCTAATCTGTAATTCCACTTCCACCTACCTTGTGTGTTTTGTTTTACTCTTTGTCTTCCTGTGTGTGAATACTCACATACTGTACATGCCAATGAGAACAACTGGTCTGTTTCAATTATCTTGCCTTTATCTAACACAGGGGGGATGAAGTGTGATTATAATCTTAATCTCTTTGAGATGTCACACCTCCACAGAATCATGTTCGTGCCTTGTTCCAGCCGGCTCATTCCAGCCCCCCAGGACTGTTTGGAAGATAACAGGAAGAACAGACGGAGGGGATTTAACCTCTAAAGACGCAGTCCAGGAATTCTTGTTTGCATTAATATGCATTACTATGCATTACCCCATGTCAGGAATTTGACTTGATATTGTTTGAGGACAAAGGCTTGACTGTGAGACATATGGGTGGGTGACTCCAGAGGGTTTCACCACCATGTGCTCAGAGATGATATCATATGTTCGCTAGTTGGCCTGTCTAATTAAACCTGATGAAATCTTAATTTCTACATTTCTAATACGGTCCGACAAACTGGAGAATGAATATTATGGAGACCAACGTTTTTTTTTTACAAATCTTAACTCAAGGTCCACTTTTTAACTTTCAGTGTCATCTGGTGGTCTTCCTCATCTTCAACAAAGACCAGAATTTGTAGACAATTTCCATAAAATTTTATGCATTTAGGAAATCTTTATTATTAAGAGTTATATGGGAAGATTGGTATCACTTTCATATCTGTCTTTAAGTATTAAGTTAACTTTTTGGCAAATTCTGCTAACGTGTGCGTTCTTGCACCTGCAGCAGAAGCTGTAGATTCTGCCTCTGCAATGTGAGCGTATGAATGTGGTGGGTGGAGCTTTTGAGGGAGCACTGAAGAAAGGGGGCAATTTTGTTTTGTTGAGTTCAAATATCAAAAGACTGCTCCAGCGATTCTTTAGAATCACTAACCCTGCCTTTTAGATGCAGCCAGGACACAGTTTAGATCAGTTTAGCATAAAGACTGGAAACAGGAATAAAGAGCGAGCCAGGCCCTTTCCAAACATAAAAAATTCAGCCTGCAGGCACCTCTGATGCACACTACATGACAGGTTTGTGTGAGGTGGAAGTGTAAAATGAAAATTATCAAGGTTCTAATGCGGCTTACTGTGTTTCTCCCAGAAAAGATATGCAAAGATAAATGTGTCATATATTGTGTTAATCATGTGGCAGACTTGCACATGCTACAAATTGAAATAAAAAAGTCTCCTGTGATACAATCATTTCCTAATCTGGAGGCTTTGACATTCCAGCAATATCTTTTTCCAGGGATAACATGGTCGTCGTGTGACAATGTAGGGTGCACATGAATGCATGTCGGACGCAAAAACATGAGCGAAAGACACAAGATAGGCACACATAAGCTCTTTCACACAGTTCGTGTACTGTAGAGACTGACTACAGTTTCTACATGATTCATGAAGTGTTGTATGGCACTTGAACTAAGAGTGTGACCCACTTTTTTGCCATTTGTCTAGTGAGTCGGTTGGTTGCCTGCAAAAAATATCCACGTTTTAAAAAATCAACAGGGCCCTGGAAAGAGATGCCAAACTAAATTCCTGCTGGATTGATAACGGGAAATAGGACTGTAACTTTCTTCCGTCCTTTCTTTCATTCTTTCTTTCTTCACCTTTTGTCTTCAGAAATAAATCAATATTTTAAATCAGTCTATCTCCCACCTGCACATATTTGGATTCAAGTGTCAAAACCGATTAAACCTTGGTTGCAGTGTAGACAAGTAGTAGGTCTTTGACTGCTGAAGGAATCTTAATATAAAGGTCAAGGTATAGATGAAAAAATTGAAAATATTAAATATTTAGATGGTGCTGGGGCTGTTTGTGAGGTTACTCATTGACCATGAAATTGCATGAGGGAGGGCAGCTCATGACCAGAGCTCAAAGGAAAATAAAATCCATTTTACACAGGTAGAAAGATAAAACTTCCATCTTTGCTGCAGACTTGTGATGAATATAGTCTGCTGAGATCAAATATCTTATGTAGATTAGTATTTTGACCCCTTGACCTCTGGATGTATAACTGTCCCACAATCATAATAAAAACAAACTAACTTAAAATGTTGGTTAATCTAATCAGTTCAGTGGATGTCCACTATAATTGTTTGGGCTGAGTTGATGCCCTCTGTTGTAAAAAATGGTTCATCATATGATATTTCATGATTTTACGAAATAAAGAACATTTGCTTTGAAAAGTATTAAGGTCCAACTACTGTATCAATACTCACCTGAATCAGCCGCAAACGCAGTGTGTGACAACATAGCACCTTATTACATCCCATAGCAAGTAGAATTTGCTATACCTCATCTATAGCACAGTCCAATTTTTGCACTAAAGACTGGTGCATTATGTACATTAAGGTCCTGTATGTGTGTGTGCTTTGTCTCCTTCAGTCTGCCTGAGCTCGGGCAGACACACTCATAACCAGGGATATTACAGGCCAACCAGCCGTCCCTGACAAGTGCTCCACTGTGTGCTTGCCATGCAGCTTTTCCACCAAGACAGAGAGACAAAATGTTCCCTGTGCATCATCCCTTTTTTTTATTTCTATGACTTGCTGCTATAGGACAAGAGCAGAGGGACTTCTAAGAGTAAACATTTTTGCTGCGTGTTCTGAGAAAAGAGAAATGAAAGACAATGCGTGTGGTAAGCAGGGGGAACAAAAGAAAACACCATCACAGATGCGTGTCTGCAATATAAATTATAGATTGTGTGCAGTTTGCTGATGTGTTGGCAGAAAATAGGAGGGATAGATTTTACTGCATTACAGTTGGTAAAGCAAATTTATATTTGCTGTTGTTAACATTCAATTAAATATATGTCCCTTCTGTAGATTCATTGATGAAGTACAATGTGCACCAGTCAGCGACATCAAAATTTGTACAGTAACTGGGTTTAATGTTTCAGTTTATGTTCGGCTTGGTCAAGCCATGAAGCAATGGAAATTAATTTACTGATGTGTTTATTGATTATAAATCTCAGTCAAATTACACTTTAAAGTCAAAGTTCAGGCTGCATGCTGTTCACCCTGTGTCAGAACCACTGTCGGTCAGTTTATGATTAAAAAATGTTTCCATTTTGGATTTTTCTGGACGGACTTGTTTTCATTTTGATGAAGGAAGACTTCGGGCACAGCATGCATAAATAAATCATACCTTATTGTCTTTATAGTCTTTACTCTTTTGTTGTGCATTACACCCTACATAATAAATAATAATCATCTTTACATAATTAATTTTAAAGTAAATACATTTTCTGTTCAACTGCAATACCGCTTAAGCCCGTAACATTTAAATTATGAAATAAAAGTTGCACAATATTTTGAGCCGGAATTGTGTTTTTTTTCTTTAATTGACCAGTTACAAGCTTTGTATGAGCTTTAAACAGCAACCTTACATCCACAAAGGAGGCTACTTGCGAAATTGGTGGCAGTAGCGTGGATACCATATATACAGGCTACTGTGTACTAATCAGATTTTTCACTTACACCTTGTTTTGGAAGAATGGCTCACTGATTATAATAGACTGTAGTCAAGCCTGCAATCACCAAAGGGGACGACTCTCACTGCCCAGCAACGTTTTCCAGCTCCTTCTGGGGATCTCAGGGTGTTCCCAGGCCACACTGGATAGATAAATAATCCCTCTGGCAAGTTCTTGGTCTACCCTAAGGTCTTCTCCCAGTTGGACGTGCCCGGAAAACCTCCAAAGGAAGGCA
The DNA here is from genome assembly GCF_022379125.1 of Scophthalmus maximus. Classification (NCBI taxonomy): domain Eukaryota; kingdom Metazoa; phylum Chordata; class Actinopteri; order Pleuronectiformes; family Scophthalmidae; genus Scophthalmus; species Scophthalmus maximus. The sequence goes on from NC_061516.1 coordinate 18,485,780, forward strand.
CCCAGGAGGCATCCTCATCCGACACCCAAACCACATCAACAAACTCCTCCTGCAAAAGAGCTGCAACTCAACTCCTTTTCCATTTCCAGAATGAAAAAAGGAAATTTGTCCCCCTGATATTTTTCATGATTAGTCATCACATGCCTCCAAATCTTAAAAGAAAACCAATTTCCTCTCCTCAGTATAAGCATACTGATGTTCAGTGAACTCCTCCTGCTTCGATTTACGTGTCAACCAGCGAGGGGGAACACAACAGCTGTGTGGTCGAATCATCAGCTCGTCTCAATGTTTTTGGCAATTCTTTATCCACCATTTCTCATGTACAGCTGTTCACTCACAGGTTCTAAACAGGTAAACCTGGGTCTGTTTGCATCGCATCGTCACTTATGCGCATGTTGAATATAAACCAGTGTGTCACTGCTCCTGGTGGATACAGCTGCTGTTTGTTTGTGTACCTAAGAGTCACTCAGTTACTGTCGCGTGAAAATTGGGTCTGTAGATAATTTGTCACGAAACTGTCCCGCTGCTATTTACAGAAAAGAATAAATTTTCTTCGCTAAGTTGTGAGTGACAGAACAGGGCTTTTCCACCAAACATGAAATCAGAATTTTACAGTCAAATGTCCATCAATGGTGAGCAGCTTATGGAGACCTCTCAAGGCTTCTTCTTGTTAGTTTCAGTGTTGGTCAGACCTTGAATGGAATTATTTTCCACACAAGGATGCATCACCGTGTAATGATAACCTCCTTTATCCAGCTGCACTATCATTACCTTCCACATCTGCACTCAATTGTCCTGCTTGTGTACTTGTGAAAAGCCCATTAGAAACCTGGTTTCCCACATACACGATTGACAAAATCAGCTTTCTCACAGAGAAAAAAAAGGGGCTATATGTTAGTGTTTGGTTTTGCCACATAGCCAATATGAGCTTTAAACGCTGGTTATTTTGATCTTATTTTCTTACCAAGAGCTGTGGTGGTGGAAGGCAACACAAACGTTAACTCTTGTTTAGCTTCAATCCCTATCATTTCTTTGCCAGCACTGAGTTACCATGATAACCAGCTAGCCACCGGCCTGACCAGATGATCTTGTCGCTCTTTTCTTGCTACGTCTTTATTTTCTTCATTTCTTTTTCTCTTTCCTACTCCTGTTATTTTATTCCCTTGATTATTTGTTTTCCCCCGTTCGCGCTCGTTTCTTTCTTAACTCTCCCATTATCTTCCTCTGTCTACCTGATATCAGGCCTCATGCTGGCCTTTTGCTGAGCAGGTAAAGTGTTGTGTCCCATCTGGGCTATATTTGGCTAACATCCGCTAGCTGACGCTCCTCCTCTATCTCACTGTCACCATAACTGGCCATTAATCATGTAAAAGACACCAACTGTTACAGTCTTTTGACTTGAACTTCCTCCTCCTACCTCCAGTCTCTCTGAGAGACTGTGTTGTTACTGTTTTCCTCGTTCTTTGAATGTATTTTCTCTCCTTCTGTTTGATCTATTTTCTCCACTCTTCTTGTTTTCTCCCAAATTGTACTTCTTCCTCCAATAATATTATAATACAGTCCCAGTGTTGCAGCCTGTCATCTCAACAGCCTGCTGCCAGTTTTCTCCAACTGTAATTGCCCGCATCACACACACACACACACACACACACACACACACACACCCTCATGCTGGGCTGATTAGTCTCATGACCTTGATGGTACACAAACAATTACTGAGTCAGCGTCATGCTAATTATCCGTGTACAACATTCCCTTGTGTGGATGTAACTCTACAGTTTCACCTCCATAGCAGCGATGGCAACTGCAGCATTCATGTAAACACTTTTGTGTCAATGAGTTTAATCTGCACCATGCGCAATATTCAATATACATTCAAAACGCACAGCTAGTACCTGTTTAATAGTGTCGATTGAGTCCCATTGAGTAGGGATTATCGCTTTCCATTCTCAGTCTACACTGGTTGTACCCCTCATGGATACAATTATACTTATTTTTCGGAATCGGAGGCTGGTCCTGATCCAAAATTCAAATATTCTGGATGTGGCTCCTAGTATATTTAAAGCTAAGACCAAAACTACAAAAAGTGAAGCTGACAATACAGTATTACTCCCACTTTCAGTCCGACAAAGAGAACGTGCTATGGGCCCTTCTGCAGATAGGCCCCAGCTGTAGTGAAGACTGGTGGCAGCAGTTCAGGAGGAGTGGGATCGGATCCCACGGGCAAGAATTGGCCGCCTGATATTGTCCATGCAACGACGCTGTGTTGCTTGTTGTGTTGCACACACCATATTAGTGTTCCCAAATCACCAGAAGACCCCCACAGCAATGGACTGTAAATGATGCAGTGACTGATAATCCTACTGCTATTAAACATGACGACATGCTCGGTTCTATTGTTATACTCTTCTTCAGCAATTATGTTTCCACCATGACGTCTTCGGGAAAATAAATTGGCATGAATGGTGGTTAAACCATTCGGCACCATTGACAAAGTGCAGAAACTGTAGTTCACACCCTAACTGCAGTCTGTCTAGCTGATTTCTGTGTCCTGAATTCTGCAATATTTTAAAGAATATTCTCACATTTTTGGTGCGTAGTGATTGAGTTACTTGGAGCGGTCGCTAAGTAAGGGGGCGACGCATGATAACTTGCTTTATTTCACACACAACCATGAAAAAAACACAAACACATATCCGTTCACTTCAAAAACAACAAAGAACAGACCGGAGCGTTAATCAGACACCTGCTGCAGAGAAATCTCCCTCCCGTTCCGGCCTCTTTTCTCTGGAAATGTGATTAGCGAGGGCAGAGCCCGAAGCTGGGGATAGAGAAACAGGTCTGTTTACACGTCGAGCGTTCCAGCGGCCACAGCGTGCATTTCTATAAAGATATACGGCACTAGATATAGCATATCCAATCTATAAAGGGGATTAGATTGTGCTTTCTGTGTACGCACAGCAGGGACCATAACAATGCTGTTAGAGCGAGCAAAGATGGAAAAACCAGCATGGCAGTGCATGTGAATGATGAGTTCGATGGGGAGGGAGTCTTTGACGAGGCACGAGCTGCTATTTTATCCCTCTTTTGTATGAATCTTATATTACACTACTAATCAAAAAATTGTGTTCCCTCTTGTTACGGAAATGTATATAGTTTAATGTACTCAGAAATTAAAGCATGGGAACAATTATTGTGCTTTCTTAAATACCAAATTTAACAAAAATGTTTGACTAACCCAGCAGTTTAACACACGGCGTTCTTTGTTAATGGAAATAAAACGTTGTTTGGAAAGTTAATTCCAGCACTTTTGCAGAAGTTTCCACAAATGCGCTGCACTTGTAGTCCGCTCTTCTTTCACCTTCTGTCCAGTCCATCCCAGGCCAGCTCCAAGGAGTTTAAGTCTGTGAACTTTGCTTCTCTTCCATCACCTTTGTTCTTTTCTTCCAGGGTTTTGGGTCATTATCTTGTTGTACGTTGAACCCTGCACCAATCAGTTTGTTTTCCTTTGTTGCTTGTTTTTGTTTCCTCCCCACCATTCTGCAGTATAAAGAACTTAGTTAAAAGGCCTTAATTTTTAAGTAAAGATACAAATTGGGAAGTATGCTTCCTGCAATTTAGTGTAGTATAATGGGTCTTTTTCCTCAACAACCACTTATACCATGGAGATAGTTAATAAAAACACATTTAATTTAATATAGCAATATTCATGGATTTGCCTCCCAGTGTGCGATAAGTAGGTATACTGCATGTTCTCCCCTTTGTCCCCCCGTAGCATGTATCTAGACATCTCATTATTTATGTGCTGTACTGATGGTGTGTGTGTGTGTGTGTGTGTGTGTGTGTGTGTCTGTCTGTGTGTGTGTGTGTGTGTGTGTGTGTGTGTGTGTTAAAATGAGTAATTACAAACAATCTTGGTCTGAATGTCGTTTTACTTTTAAGACTTCACAGAATATGGGGATATTTTTTTTTAGCTCACAATCTTGGCTGGATTTCCAAAATAAACCTCTGAAGTAATAAAGTTTAACTACTCAGAAAAAAATCCATATTTCTCCACTAGATGATGATTATAAAAGCGCTGCCCTCCAGACTGCAGTTCATTAGCCCAGGACCCCTTACAATCCCCTTTACTCCTCTCCTCCTCCTCTTCCATTGAATCACTGACTTTTGCTCCTCCTAGCTAATTACCTGTCCACCGTTCTTTGGTCCACACAGCTCTTATCCTCTTGCATGCTCTCCTCTTTCTTTATCTATTTTTCTCGCATTTTCTCCCAAATCACTTCCTATTCTTTTCCTAATCCTTTGTTATGCTCTTGTACACTATCTCCTTCCTCTGTTTCTGATCTTTGTCACCTACCCTCCCATTACCATTATTACCTCTGCCAAGAAGGTTATGTTTTCATCTGCGTTTGTCAGCTTGTTAGTTTGCAGAATTATGCATAAACATACACAAATGATTTTGCATGAAATTCTGAGGTATGGGGCATGACCAAAGGATGACCACTTTGAAAAAATGTTTTCACTTTCTTTAACTGGGCATCATAGAGCGCACACCTAGTTAGGTTTAGCTTCCACATCGTCATACTATCGACCACAGGACCATCTAGCTCCCGATATCCCACAGAAATCTGCAGAAGGAAATGAAGTTGTATCATCCTTCTCTTTCTATTTGTGTCATCTGAATGTCTGAAGCTTAGTGTTAGTTAGCCACGGTAAGTTACACGTGCGGCTTGTTATTTTTCCTCAAAAAAATGCTATTTTGCGTTTCATGCACCTACAGTGATTATCAATTATTTACACGTCTGAGGGAAAAAACGACTACTATGTTTATATTGCTCCAAATAAACAAATCCAATTGATAACAATTACATTATACTTAACACAAATTATAATTGAACAACTATTATTAATGTCTGACAACAGTTTGGATGCTGCTCAATACCAGTCACTAGTTTGCAGGTTTTGAACAAATACCTGTGTGTAATGCAAAAGTGATTCAATCACAGCTAGGCCTACAGTACTATAACTTTCAAAAATTAAACTTGCATTACTGTTGTAGTGAAAGCAGAGTTTTATGTGGAGTGCAGGTTCTAATTAAAACCCAACAGCTGGGAATTTTAACTTAGAAGTGACATGTGAATGTCTATTCATGGCATCCTGTGTTGATGGGGTTTTACACCAGTAATTATAGCCAGCGGCAGAATTTTATTTGCCCTGTTAAGTCTGATTTGAGGCAAGCTGAGGCACACAATCCTCTTGTTTGTTGCCGCCTCTGCATTTGGTTGAGGCGGATAAGGTATGTTTTATGTATTTCCACATAAAATGTTTAGAATGACACCACCGGTACTGCAGCGACCTCCATGGCCCCGCTTATTCATCGCTCCCTCAGCAGTCTTAAAGGAATAGTTCAGTGATTTTGAAGTCAGGTTGTATGAGTTACTTATGCATAGTTTATATGTCACCTTATGGAAATGGTGATCAGTGATGTCATTTAACAGAGTTTTTGGAGGGAAAATGGAAGTAGCGTAAGTCACAGTCCCACTATTGACGTATTACTAAAGCAGTGAAAAAATGCGTCCTCCAGCGTACAATTGAATGGATTTTATTTCTTTAAGGGGATGTTTTAAAATGTGGCGAAAAATAAGTTTTTCGGTGGTCCCCCTGCAACACTGGGTCTGACACTTTTGCTACTTCCATTTCCCCTCCAAACTCCGTAAAATGACATCGCTGATCACCATCTCCACAAGGTGACATATTAACTATGCTAAAGTAACTCATACAACCTCACTGAACTATCCTTTTAACCCTCCACCTCTCGGCTGTCTCCTACCGCGCCATCAGCGGCGAGCTCCTCTGTGGTTAACCGGCTCCATCAGGTTGTGTTACTTTTCATTGTCTGCTAATTGGATTGAGGTGTTGTTAATTGTGTTCAGCGTGGTGTCTGCTCACAGACGCTGCGCTGGCTGAGCCAAAGAGCTGTGATTACTCTCATGTCGCTAATTGTGCTGACGAGCATAGCAAGGCACAGGCGAGCTTTGGTAATGACAGTAAACACATTTTCAATTTGTATGTCGGGGTAAAATGTGCGCAAATTAAAAGAGGGTAAGGTGTGTGTGTGTGTGTGTGTGTGTGTAGTAGAAGATTGGTACATTTGTCACATTTATTGTAAGCAGCAAACAAAAACTATTAAAAGTTGTGATAATTTGTTTCATGATCTGCCGTAGGGCCACCTGACACACTTGTTTAATTTTAATTAAATGATACCTCAAATCATAACTCGTATAGTATTATAAATACAAAATATGAATAAATCCAGTGTTGACATAAATGACGTCTACTTTCGTTTAGATGTTTGGGTTGATTTACTGTATTTTATATTTTTTAAATTACAGATTATAGTATGGTTTGAAATGCAGATGGTGGTTTCTTTTAAAGTAGAGATTAGGTCGAGGTTTTTTTCTTTAAAAATACTTTACTTTTGTGAATTTCTGAAAACTCTGTTTCCCACTCCCTAGTGAGCAGCAGAACCAAAACATGCGATTTCCCAGCACATGTAGCCTGTTGATCGAGGATGTATTAAGAAGAACTGGTTACCACAATTGAACAGTCCATAATGAAGATGTATGTATGATATCCCCACTTTGTTGGTTGTGAACTTTTTTGTTTCCTGAAAAAGTCTAAATAAGTTGTAAGGTAGTCCTGCTTTTCAGTGATTTTAAAAAGTTTGATAAGCCGTAGTTGCTCACTTGCTACACTGATCATCAAGTTTTGGGTCAGTCACTCCCCACACATCCTGCAGCTGTCTCCTCACAGCGAGATGATTGTGGGTTTGAATCTAGTCACAGACAAAGTGAATAGATAGAAATTAACGGAGGGAATGTCAAGTTTCAAAGTTTAGAACCATTTGTGTTTAAAGTCATAAGTATGCAAAGCGATTCAAAGCTGGTACTTCAGGATTTCAGACATGTTTTTCAAGGGAACAGTTTGGTTTCCAATGTATTTACCATAGTGCATTCAACAGCAGAGACACATGAACCCATAAAACCCACTGCATGATTATATTATCTTTATTATCACATATAAGTGGATTCAGTCATTGTTGTCATGCGCATCGTAGCAGGCGTGGATGTGTTTGGACAGTCGTGGAACTGTTTTGACAGCTCAAGACTGAGACGGGCACACTGATTACATAATATGACACAAACAATTATGGTCTCCTGCGCTTTCAGCTCAAGCAGTGACACCTTGTTATGTGGACACAATGAAGTTCAGCTAATGTTGCCAGTCAGCCAAATGATTCACACTCACACATACGCAGCTTTGTCACGTCTGAATAATCTGTATGAGACAATGTAGAGACACGTGAAGGGAGGGAGGTCGCCGAATCAGGTCATCGTGCCGAAGAGTTCTGTCTGACTGGTGTGTGTGTGTGTGTGTGTGTGTGTGTGTGTGTATATAATGTAAATCAAGCTCAAGATACAGTATTATAGGAAACCAATCTGTCATTCCAGGCAGATGCTATTTATGGAGCATAAGAAGCTGAAAAAGCAGTTCTTTGTTGAGAAAAACAATTGCTCATAGTGTAAAATGGCTCGACTTGCTCTATCTATCACTCTACCTATCTATCTATCTATCTATCTATCTATATCTAATCATCTGTTTATCTGTTCATCTTACCCTCCCATGCTTGCCTCTCTTCCACCCTCCCTTTCTTGTCCTCCCTTTCTCTACCTCACTTTTTTTTTATTATCATGCTCTTTAGGGGAAAACAAATAAAACAAAGCACTGCATTACAGCCCTGTAATTACTCATTTGAAAGCACAGCCTCTTACAGTTAACAGGCCAAGCACAAATAAAATGGAGGGCAGAAAATGTCCCATATAACATAAACTACAAGTGCAAACATCACATCCATCTTTGGCACTGTGAGATGCCTGGTATAACTTATGCATTCATGTGTGTAATTTGTGTGTGTATGCAGTATAGTGTACATTAGCAAATGTGTTTGTGTGTGTTTGTGTAAGAGTGTATCACATAAGTATTGGATTTGGTATGTGTTTACAGGATATGTCCATTTGTCAGTCTCACTGTAAATGTTTTAGAGAGAGAGAGAGCGAGAGAGAGAGAGAGAGTGTGTGTGTGTGTGTGTGTGTGTGAGTGAATCACTCAGTATAACTAATGTGTGCTGGCACAGGGTAAATGCGTGGGGGGTGTAAAGCCGCATCAGCATTTACATCACGGTAACTGTCCCTGTAAAGATCTGTGTCAGTCTGTCTCTCTCTCTCACACCCACACACACACACACGCACACAATCACACACCCTCTTTAATTTTTGCACACTTCACCCAAAAACATTCACATGTAAATTTCTATACTGGCACACATAGTGCATCCCAAAACATAAACCTTATTTCAATTCTAACCTTACAGGAGAAGTGTTCTATGAGAGTACTACTACATAAAAAAAGTGTGTTCAAAAATTTACTGAAAACTGATTAACCCATCAAGTTATGTCACTTAAGTCAGTATTTGTTGCTTATAACAACTACAGGTTGTGGAATAACCACAGCTCCGAAGCCTCTTGTTTCAGTTTAGCACACCTCATCTCCAACTGAAGTGTTGGTGGTGAGGCACCAGGTGTTGGAATAAAAATCTGTTCACTCAAACCACTTCGCAGGCCATCATGTTACTCATTCTAATGTCTTTACTCTGTTCATTACTCATTCTGCTCTCTGCTCAACCGTCTTAGGGCTGTTACCTCTGTCCAAACCCTGATTCCTGGACTCCCCCAAGCCTGTTTAAGGATGGACTTTTTATCTAGTGTGGCCAATCAATACTTCCTTCAAGTGATTTGGAGTAGGTTGGGCAAGGCGCTCTGCAACTGGCTGATGCAGGTGGAATGAATACAGAACTGGGAGAAAAAGGCCTCAATCTCTGTAAATTTTGTCCTCTGTATCATTTGTCTACAAGACAATAAGACATGTTTTTAATCACAGCAGCTCTCTTCATTTGTTATACAAATTTTCAAACAAAACAATAGGGGGGGGGGGGGGCTCACATAGCTAAATTGAATTATTACATATTTTTTGTATTAATAAATTAGGGAGGGTAATAAAATAAGAAGGATGCCACAGAATTAATTTACAAATATGCAATAATAGGATGCTGTCTTTTGTAAAAAGGAGTTTTCCTTTATTCTGTGAGCCTTCTTCAGTGAAGCCTACTCCCCAATCCCAATGCCTACACCCATAGCAGCCATATCTGCAGATTCATTAATTAACACCTTCAGTTTTCTGTGGTGGTCATCCTCTTCAACTCTACAGACTTGCATATAGTGACCATCTTCTGTTTAAAAGTGCCAATATACAACTTTATGTGTTTCATTCCAACTTGGATGTTCTCTTGGTGGAGTGTTGCTGTTCTCAATTGAGTAAATTGAAAGTGAACAAACCCCCAACCTTCTCTCTCTCTCTCTCTCTCTCTCTCTCTCTCTCAGTTCTCTTACTCAGTCCTTTTCTTCTCTTACTCGTCTAATTTTCTTCTATTGTTCCCATGAAATTGGAATATGCAAATTAGCCCAGCGGCCGCAAAGGAGCCATGTGCCACCATCACACACAGTGAGAATATTAGTCCTCGGTGCCATGCTCTGCGTAATTAGCCTGATTTGATTGTTAATGCATTGCCAATTAGAGGTGGCAGGCGTCACCATGGCTCCGCCTGACAGCCCTCATTTAGAGGTGAGCGAGCGGCTCGGGCAAGATGAGCTTTGGCTGGGAGAAGGTAGGCTGTTACACAGACTGTCTGAGTCAGTTAGCACTCAGAGCATGTGTGTGTGTGTCTTTCTGAAAACTATTCTCTCCCTCTGAGTGTTTGTGTGTGTGTGTGTGTGTGTGTGTGTGTGTGTGTGTGTGTGCATATGTGTTCCAATGTGCATCCACGTGTGTGATTTGTTTTAGCTCTCTGCATCCGTTACTGCTTGTGTATTTGTGTGTCTTAGAGTTAAAGCATTAACACCTGTTACCAGTTTTAATGAAGTGGCTGATCAGTGTAAAATGCACCCACCCACTAACTTTGTTTGTTTTGTTCTATACTTACTTTCCCATATGCAAACATGGGAACAAACATTATTTTTTTCATCTGTTTCCACATGCTCATTAACAGTAGTTCATATTAACAAGCACAACTTCTCAGTCAAAAAAGAAAAGGCTTAAAAACAAAAGACCATGGCAAACGCCGATCTTGTGCGACAACAGACAATGGATGTAAATTAATAAAACTGTCAGGCCTTAGTTTCCTGGAATGTTGCTTTCATTTCAAGAGACTGTGTAACAGTTGTTGTAGCTGTGTAGCAGTGTGACATTCTTAATTCCGCTCCTGATTTTTGCCGACAATGGCAGGACCACCAACTGTGACCACTATTGGTTGACTTGCCATAATTCTAAATTCCCCATCAAAATATCTGACAAAAACTGACAACGGTGAAATGTCAGATTTGTCAGGGATATGTGTTGCGCTTCCTTGACCCATCAAGAACAAGTCAGACTTCCTCTGGGCGGGTGGTCCTTGTAGCAGGCAGAGGTATTTGCTTAACAGACGCATTTTATTTATTTATTCATTTATATATTCATTTTTGAAAGTCCAGCCCCTGCAGAGTCTGCTTCCCTCCCTTGGTGCATACTTCCCTTTTACTGATTTTGCATTGTGATTTGCTGCAATTTGCAGGGTGATTCTCGGTGGGGGCATGATTGGACTTGTTCAGTTCACTATTACACACATGCTGCAGCTACTGAGATCAATAGAAAACACATTATAAAAGTACTGAAGGGGTTTGACACAGAGATAAGTAGAAAAAGAGTTAAGAGCTGAATATATTGCTTTGTGGTCCATCGAGGCCCCTGTCACTGGTGGTCACAATTTGTATCGCTGCTTCTTCTACACTTTCTTATTACCAGGTAACTTCCAACGAAATTGTTCGAAAATGTCATACACGTCAATACTTTATTTGTTTTAGATGAGGGTCTAAAGGCTCCATGTTGCCAGGATTAGGAAGTAATCTGACAGTTTATGAGTAAAATGTACCAGGATGTCTGAGTGTGTTTGAGTGTGTGTGTGTGTGTGTGTGTTTGCATGTTTTTATGTCTTCACACCAACTGCTATGTGGAGGGAGAGGACGTACACCATGTCAATCTGTGATTCACATGGCACAAAAGCTGGAACATACATGTGAAAGCACACGTTGGAATGAAAACACGACCATACATACAGTTGGTAGGTGACATAATGCAACAATGATATGGGGAAGTCCCTTTGAATTAACTTTTGTACAACCACAGCAGTCGCCTAGTAGCCCGATGGCTAGAGAGCATTCAAAAACAAATAAAACTTAACATTTTTTTTTTTTAAAAAAGCCATTTAGCAGCATTTATCAGAAATCGAATAATTAACATTACTTATATATGATCTGTTTGTTACTCATAGGGACATTAGGGGTGATATTTTTTCATAACCCTCACTTCTTGTGTTCTTTTGGTATTTGAATAAGAAAATGGTGTGTTTGTACAACAGCTGTAAAAGATTTAGGTGGATGCAGACGTTCCATTTCCTTCAGATGAAAAATTCCCTTTAGAATGTCTTTCCTTTCAGGATATTTTTCTTTTTGAAAAAAACGCAAAAACCCTAATCTAATTAGAGCCCTAATCGCTAAAGGCACATCTTGTTTTGTCAGCTGGAATGTGTTCTGTCGTAAAGAGCCCTGCAGTGATGAACGATGAGCGTGAGACAATGGCCGCAGACGGCGTTATATGTTCTGCAGAAACCTCAATCTACACTAAATCAAGTATCACCCTGTTTAAACATTCCATTTATTCGCATGAATTATGGCAAAGACCCTATGGCTTTCATAAAATGGAGGCGGAGATACAGAGCATGTGTCTGAAGCAATCTCTTTGAACAGAAACTAATCAGACCGAACCTGATGCTGCCTGCAGGCTCACCTTCAACAGAGCCGGTCAATCATAGTCCTGCCCCTCATTCCTCATCACCTGCTTGGTTATAAGCTCCTGGTAATGAATGGAAGAAGGAATTCTATGAGGCAAGCTGCTGAGAGGATGAGTCTCTGATGGGTGGCCGGAAGTTCGGGTGAGTGGAAAATCTCCCATTTTCCCAACTAACTTACCCCAGAGACCTCAGGGCAGAGCCAGGACATGCTGCAGGGACTATGTCTCCCTGTTGTCATCACAACCCTGATACAGATACTGTTAGTGGAGACCAGAGTAAGAACAGTGGCAGAAGTCGCTTCATTCTCTTCCAAAATGAACCTTGTGTCATTTGTGGATGCCAGATGTCTGGGTATTTGTAATTGTTGAGTCACTGACATTGATCAACAGCCTGATCCGCCTTCCATAGATTTATGATGGTCTCATTGTGGTTTGAGGCAGTTTATTTTTTTTCTCTTATGGACCATTAAATATGAGTCATTACACACCTTACATGCCATTTTTCCTTCACACTCACCGAAAGATCTTATGTACTCCATGTCAACATCTGGTGACATTAACATTGTTGTTTATTATTTGAACACAGTGCATATGAAAACAAATGCACTCTGTAGAAATGGTACTCACAAGGAAATTCTATTTGTGCTATTGTAAATTTATGTATATGTGTGTATATATACTGTATGTCATACTGTCATACTGAGTGTGGAATTGAAGCTCCCACAAGAAATCCAAACAGTTGTTAATGTGGCTTGTCCGTTGTTCTTGTTTGTTTGTTCCAGCCCAAAAAAAAGCCTCATAGCAAAACTGGTGTCTCTCACTGAGCTCAAAGACTCGGCGGCTGCCGCTGATCAACCCCTTGGTAGCTGCTGTTGCTTTGAATAACTGCTCTGCCTTTCAGGGTGCTCCCACACTCTGCATGTTTCACGGCAGGAAGTTACATGAAAAAAGTTCCATTTGCATTTCAGATGTTCATCGTTTTGCTAACATTTTGAGAGTAATGCTTACTTTTTTTCATAGACTGAAATGAGAATGATGTCTCATGTATGAGTGGGGGTGTCTCCACCTGCTTCCAGTCTTTATGCTCAGCTAGGCTAAATACACAAATTCTGCAAAGGTTGGGTTCTGGGTCTGGGTGGGTCATGCTGGAGGTCAAGCTGAAGACGGTGACATCACACAGACACAAAAAAACCACACTCGGTGCATTTCACTGTGGATGACTGCTATGACACTTTCACAATATTTACCAGCTAGTAGACATGCTTCATGATTTAAAAAGATATGGAAATCTCAAATCCTACAATATGGCACCTTTAAAGTTAGAATTAGGCAAGTTGTAGTTATGGTTAAACTTAAAGTGAGTCTGCAGTGTGTGTGCAGGCATTAGGCTTGTGCATACACCTCTGATTGAATTTTGGGTTTGTTCTTCCTGGAGTGGAATCTTTATTCTACAGAGTGTTTAGAGAAGCACGCTAGGAAAGCAGAGAGAGAAACAAACAGAGGGGGATAAAGAGAGAGAGCGAGTTAAAGAGATACACAAGACTAAGAATTCTCTAATGAGAACGTGTCGGTGAGGCCTCGAAGTGCTGCGAAGCAGGGGGCCTGGCCATGGAGACACTGAACGTGTTGCACAACAGGGGGCCAGAAATAATTAACCGACACTGGTGGCTGACAGGAACTGCCTCCTCTGCGACACACTGAGAAACAAGCACAAGGGAAGTTATCAAAACACAAGTTTACCACTCTGATTAGTGGGCCTTGCGTTTGGAGACTGCACAGACGCCTTCAGGACAAATGCTAATTGTCATTTAGGCTGACATTTACCACCATCAGTTCAAATCCCCGGTCAGGGTCTCTACATGAGTCGAAACAACAGGGTAACAGCAGCTGTATGGTTGCAATGAGATATGGTTGCAATCATACGTAGGATTTGACCTCTGGTGAGTGAAGCTGCGCAAACCAATTACACCAAACAAGTGCAGCGACACAAGTAGGCAGAAGAAGAAAGCTTCTTTTTATTAAATACAATTTCAAGTCTTTCAAAGTTTCTACCCCCCATGCATCCTGTGCAACAAAACAAAAATGCAAACCTAACAAAAATCAACCAAAAAAATGAAAATAAGTCATTTTATTAACATATTCAGCTATGACATTCACAATTCTTAAATTGAAAAGTAAGATAATTTGTCCAGACCTCTTTCACCACAGACTATAATGTCATATCAAACTTTCTGCAGGTGTAGTGAGCGAGTAATCCCTTACCCTGACCCTGAAGCAGGTTTTAGGTCTTAACTGAAAGATTGCAACAAACATCTCCAGAGCTCCAAATACTTTTAATTTGTTGAATTACAATTTTAGGGGGAGCAAGTAGATTGATTAACATGTTATATGACTCATCCAACACCCGTCATCAGTTCTAGTGACCCTTGACATTTCAATTTATTTGGGTCATTTGCACAGTGACCTTATGGAACATACATAAGGTCACACGTAAAGTCAGTGTTGCGTAAATTTAAATTTGACTTTGTCATCTAGTTGATATATTTTAAGCACAACCACCATAACATCCAGCCAGCTTATATGGAGAGTGACAGAGAGAGAGAGAGAGAGAGAGAGAGACCTGCTTATGTATACTTCCAAACAGAAACTCCAGTATAGCATCCGAGTGCAGCTGTCCAAACAGAGGATGAACAGTATTTTTCCCGAAATAGAAATATCCCTGTCAAATGAATAAGTCAGATCAGACTGCTAAGAGCATCAAGCTCCACAGTTTGCAGAGCTAAGAGGGTTTAATCAGTGTAGTCATGCTGGTGTCAGGAAAATACCCAAACACTCACGTACACACATCCACCCGTTACTGCATGTGCATCTACAAATCCTGCTTTTTTTTTTTTTTTTTTTGAAATGCAGAGAAATTAAAATGCTGGCATCACAACCTAGCTCATTGAGCAAGAGCTCACCACAGGGCTGTGTCCTGAGCCCCCTGCTGTTTGCCCTGCTACAGGATGGAGGTGGAGCAGCTGACAGCATGGTGCAGCAGCCGCAGTCTCGTCATCAAAGTCAATAAAACCAAGGTGATGCTGATTAACTTCAGCGGAGCCCACTTGCAACATCACCCTCCGCTGACCATTGGCGGCAGCGCTGTGGAGAGGGTCAGCGGCGCAAAGTTCCCGGGGTGTTCCTGGCTGAAGACACTGACCTCATCAATCAACACCACAGCCATTGTTCAGAAAGGCCCAACAGCAGCTCCACCGAGGGAGCAGGTCTGCCAATGCCGGCCCTCATCCCTTTTTATATGGGCACCATCGAAAGTATTCTGACCCACTGTGTCACCTCCTGGTTCAGTATCTACAAACTGAACAGGATAGCGAAGACAGTGGGGGGAGAGCATCCTCCTCTCCCTGCCGGAGACTTTGCAAAAACACCTCATTGGCATTCATAGTCTCTAGCAACACCATAGACGGCCATCAGCCATCTGAGTTCCCTCCTGAAATCTGAGAGGAGATACAAGAGCTTCAAAACACGAACAGGTGGGATGAACAACAGCTTCTCCCCCCGGGGGGTCAGAACCATGAGCGTATTATACCATCAGAAAGTACCTCCCACTTGCCCTCTGAAGTCTTAAAATACACACCTTTACCTGGACAGTTAAGATACACGATTAAAACATATTATATGAAATAGACAAGGCTTTGGCTTAAATGTGCCATTGTGAAAATAACTGTAGGCATTAACTCATAAAGTTAATGCCTACACACTCAGACCACCTGATTGACCAGAGAAGAAAACAGAAAATGAATCATACACATTTCTTTTTCCAACAAAACAAATTAAGTTAAAATATGTTCAGTAGCTCCAATAACCACTGAAAATAGTGGCTTTAAAAACCCACGTTTACCTTCACATAAAACCTTCTTCACCCTTAGTGCCAGTTTAATATTCAATACAATCTTTTTTTTAGAGACCCTCACTGTATCTTGCATAGCACAGCAGATAATCATACTGGCTCACCGTCCGTTTACATCCCCTGTTCTCTCAAACAGCAGTGAGATAAAAGTGAGAGCTGATATCCATCAGGGGATGGGACCTACTGTGACTTTACTAGACTCTGTGGGATCATTAGGACCTTTACACTTGATGGGATATTGTGTTTTTATGAGCTCTGTGCAGTAATCCATTAATAGGGCTGACACGCCATTAGGCTTTATTGATGTCCAATGCATGGGCTCACATGAAAACACCATTATTTGTCATGATCAAAGTTTAACACTGACACACAGTGATTTAATGGCACCGCAGGGCCACTGAGACCCCTGTCTTTAACCTTCAAGGACATCCAGGTTGAATGAGACATACAAGTTATACCGTTAACCTGACACGGCTTCAGTTTTTAGGTTATTTCCTTCAGCTATTTACTTGGAATATTACTTTTTTTTCAGCAGCCTTTAGTGCCCTGAAAACGAAAAGTGTTCTTTTTAATAACAATCAAGACATGTTTTTTTCATTGAGCACATGGATAAATTAAACTTCCTTCTATAAAACGGTACATTCTTACTCTTGCCTGAAGAATTTACTCTGCTTTGAAAAAATAATTTTCCTCAGGTTTCTGATTGCTGAGGCCTCATTTATTAAAGGAGGGTATATCTGTTATTTGTTTAGCGGGTTTTTTCTAATGCTGAGTTAATACGTTTTTCACCGTTCTGCAGTGTTCCTGCAGAACAATTTGCTTGTTCAGACTTTCTCCGCTGCCCCCTGGGGAAATCGAATATGTATTTTCCCTTCTCCAAGGATTTAAATGGGTTTAGCAACATTAATAATTTCTAAAAACATAAAAGAGGAAATGTGGCTTTTGGATAGCAGTAAGTACTTCTGCCAGATAAGCATTTGGATGAGTTTAGGAGTGGGAGTGCTCACTGGAGGAGGTGGAAGAACTTACTGTAAATTAATCTTAAGCAGTGATCCAACCACGGTTTCATCTTTATTTTACTGATTTATATATTTTAAAAGGACAATAGATATCAAATCTGCACCAACCCACTTAGTTACATAGTCTTTTTCCATCACAGAGTAGATGGTACACTACACAGGTAGCATCATCTGTCAGAGTAAGTAAACACATTTAAGCGCTGGTCATAAGGCCAGTGAGTAGAACAGTGTTGAATATGTTTTAATTGTTTTTTATGTTTTGCCATTTTAATGTTTTCTAATGCTCCTTATCTGTACTTTTAATATTTCTTTAATTCTATGAAGCACATTGAATGACCACTGTACTGTATATGATAATGAGCTATACAAATAGATTTGCCTTGCCTTATACATTCCAACTTTTTTGTAGAACACTTAATGATGTAAAATCTGTAAAAGCAGCAAATGCTTATTTTAAACTGAGAATATTCACAAGACAATCAGCAGAATCAAGAATAAGAGGTAGAAAACAATATTTAGTTAGAATATAGGGTTAAAAATATATAGTAAATTGGTGGATATATAGAGTATTCTCTTAAAAAACAGAATACACGGTACAGAATGAAATGTTCTCTCCGCCCCCTCGTGTGCCTCCCTCTGCCCTCGTGTCATTGGCCACAAAGGCCAAATAAAGGACAAAAAAATAGTTTTTCAATCATTTTAATCTCAGTCATTCGTGAAGGGCAGGTCATATTTGCTATATAGCTCCTCCTTGGGATAATAAATCACTTCAATTCAGGCAATATGTCTTTATTGTATGATTTTTTTTAATCCTTATATTGTTCCTGATCTAATCTATTTGATCATATAAAAAGATAATCACAAAGAGGACACCTGGTATCAATCATCCATCCGTAGTCACGCCAGGTTGCTAAGGGCATCCAAATGACAATGAAGCATGCTGGGACTTGTATGCTCCGTGGCAGCACTGTGTGGCTGAGCCCTGATGGTCAGGGTTAACTTCCAGACACCCTGATGATGAATGACAGTTATCTGTTTTCATGGCTTGATATAGATCCATCAGCTTCCTCCAGAGAGTCCGCCTTAGCCTCTCGCTGCCCTTTGGAGGAGATTTTCCAGGTCACCAAGCCAAGGTGAAAAACAAAACAATGTGCACAAACTCACACTTAACGAAGGCAACACACACACACACACACACACACACACACACACTCAGACACGCTTGCAGACCAACTGTGTCACACTCCTTTATGCTGGACATATGGAAATGTCAGCACCTCCCAAGAGATGTTAGCTAATGTCAGGACATGTGGCTGCAATGGACCCGGGCCACACGTACACTCCAGCTGTGTCAGGGAACGCCAGCCAACCCTGTACAACCCCCCACCAACCCCCCCACCCCCCCTCGTGTACCTACCTCTGCCTCCACCCCCAGGAGGGAAACTAATTGTGAGCATTATTGATTGCCACAGCAGATCTGCGCTGTCCAGCGGGTAAATAAGATGGATGGAGTTGTCAGCTTGTCATCAGGCGAGGTTTTTTGACAGCATGCCTCAGGGCGTGTACAACACAGTCCAGGTTAACTGAGGCATACGCCGAGCAGTGAGGCAGTGCGGTGCTGCAGCTTTGACTTTGGACAGAAATACAGGGGAAAGAAAGGCGTCCTACTTTGTGAGATAACTTGCACTAATAAGTGCTCAGAGCATTGAAAATGACATGACGACGTCCTTGTTATTCGAAGGGCCCACTTCACAAGAGTGATCTACGAGCACCGCTTTCACTCAGTCCACAAATTAGGGTTGTGAAAGTTTCACAAAAAGCCTAATTGGCAAACGCAAACTGCAGATAAATTTGTGAGTTCTACCGTACAGACAGTAATCGAACACATTCAACGGAGTAATGCATAAGAAGAGGAAATATAAGCAGCATTGCGGATTTACGTCACTGTTGTTTTTGTCTTTTCTCCAATTTGATGCTGTGGAAAAAAACAGGAGGTTAAAACTGACATTTCTAGTGCTATTTTTAGTTTCAGATGATAAAAAGAAATGTATGGGACTTTCTCGACAAAGAAGCCTAATTGAAAAATCATATTCATAGAGCTGCAACCCTTTCAAAAGATCAAAGCTGTGCATGTACATACACATACAAATGTTTATACATTGTATTTTTTATCCCTTTATGTAACTGGGGATTTAAAAAAATACTTCAGTCTCATCAAAATAAATAACAAGTGAAGACATAAAACTACCTTACTTACTTATATTGCTGAAAAAGAAGGATAAGGAAGTATTACACATGAACTTGGAGCTTTCACTGTGTCTTAATATTGCCACTAGTGATAAATAATAAGCACCATAGCTCACCACCAAAACATTTGTGCACCATTATGTAATTGCATTAAATTATGCATTTAAAGAGTATAAACCCTTGAAAATCGTTTCATAGAGCTATTTAAACCACGTAGACTTCATGAGCTGTTGTGTGGATCAAAACATGCATTACTGACCACACCGCCACATAATAATTTCAGTTTGTTTTTGCATGTGTACAGACCTTTTACTGCTCTATTAGGATTCATGAGGCCCCTCCAAATGCAGCAGAGAGAGAGAACTGAATATGAAGCAGGCCTGTCAGTATTCCTGTGACTCCTCTCTGCTCAAAGGACTTTCCAGATTGTGTGAAAAGTAAACACTTCCCTGGGCGAGGATTGTTTTCTAAATGCTGTTGAGGATTTGAGAGATTATAATGGAAATGAATATAGAGGAACCAGTTGTCCCGCTCCTAATGCAAGCATCCTTTAACCACAAAGCTATTTTCCTGACGCATTTCAATTTTCCTCAGGATGATTTCCATTTTGAGTAATGAGGTGAAGAGGGATACCATTGTGTGTGTGTGTGTGTGTGTGTGTGTGTGTGTGTGTATATATATGTGTACTCTCTAACATCATGGAGGGGCACAACAATTAATGTCTGACCTCATGAGCCCCCTTTGCAAATGTATTTGTCTCAAATAAACAGACAGAAATAAATGATGACAACTATGTGGCCAATGCTTTATGGCCTCAATCCTCTGTGACCAAACTAGTTGTTTTCCAATAACACATCTCCATTTATTTATTCAGGGAAGAAGCATTAGGCCCTTTCCTTTCAGGGAATAGTTTCACTCATCCAGTTACAGATGCGCCAGGGAGGGCCACTGTGGCTGCAGTGTTTCACTGCAAATATCAGCTAGTCGTTGGTCCTGCTTTAGAGCAACTCACCTCACACG
This sequence comes from Scophthalmus maximus, assembly GCF_022379125.1. NCBI lineage: Eukaryota > Metazoa > Chordata > Actinopteri > Pleuronectiformes > Scophthalmidae > Scophthalmus > Scophthalmus maximus. Next base: position 18,505,970 of record NC_061516.1, read on the forward strand.
GTTATATGAAGCCTTTGTGCATTAAACTTATTTAGCCTTGCTCATGTCTCAGTGTTGATGTCGCAAACCTTGTTTTTATCCTGATAAGCAGGAGGTCAACCAAACGCGGAGGCTCCAGCGTAGAGCTAGCAAATGGAGATCAGCAGTCCACAAAATGTTACACAACATTAAAAATTAAACCGCCATTACCCTCTACCAGTGTCCTTGCTCCGCCTTCATCCGTCTCTGCTGCTGGTAACATTTCTGTGCGAGATAATGACAACAACAGCATCAATATTTCCTAAAAAGAGCTGTATGTCCCAGCTTGACACTCTTGATTCTTGTGTGCCACAGTTCAATCAGTCTAAGAAAAGCAAAGCAAAGAAGACCAGGCTCAATCTGTGACAGGGAGTGTGAACATGTGTTTTCCAGCCTGACTGCAGTAAAGCATGTCCGTTGAGTCAGCTTCACCAGATATCACGACAATTATAACAGTAACACAAAAAAAGCATACTGTAGATGCTTGGAGCACCTTCCGTTTTTGCAGGAGCTGAGCACCTAAAGTTGGTACAAAATTCAACTGAAAGCAGAAAAACACCCAAAGTAATTTGAGTTTTTAGCACATTGTCCAATCCAATGAATTGAGAGACAGGCCATCACTGGGAAACAACAACAGTCTAAGAGAAACTAGTGGTGGCTGCTGCAGGATACCCAGGGTTTTTACTACCTTACCAACCGCAGTCACCATTAAAAACAGCAGGCCCGGAGGTGAATCGGTGCTGTGCTTAAGATTTCAGGTTAGTCATTGACATGAATTCAAACAGTACTGATGGTTAAGTGGTAGATTACAGGTCGTGGTTTGTGTTAAAGTAATGTTCACTGTCAACGTTAATGTTCAACTGGTGGTACTCCCTGGTGATTTTTAAAAAACATTTTTTACTCTTCACAACAAAAACACAGTTAGGCTAAGGAGAGGTGATTTGGTGGTTGCCTGGCAACAGGTGCAAGTTTCAACAAAGAAGGAAGCACAGCAAACCTCCCACCTCCCTGTCTAGTCAGGGCCGTAATCTGTGGGACTGGCCAAGATTCTCACCAAACTCTAACTCAGACACTTATGGTGTATAATAGACACTACTTAATTGTACCCACTGTGAATGTGCGCCCTATGTGAAAGTACTCCATTTTATACCTTGTGCCTTTACTTCCCTAATTGATAATGACAATCAGGTTCATGTTTGAAAATGTAAATCTAAACTGGTATTTTGTTAGATGTACGGATATTAGGTTGGTGGTTGTAAACAAGTTAACGCTGCACTGCTGGGTGATGTTTTCCTGCCGTTTACAGTCATGTCTCCAGATAACTGTATCTTTGAAGCCTTGACTTTGGCAGGACTTTGAATCGTGCGTCTAAATGGGCCTCTCTGTTTTATTTTACCTCGTATAGGGAGAGTGGAATTTCTGATGGCATCTCTGCACTGCTGCATTAATTCGCAGGCGTTTGTAAATTGTGACTGGTAAGTACTGCCGGTCCTGTCAGGCGGCATTATGAGTCGCAGCGACTCGGTGCACGGTGAACAGCAATGGGAAAAAGGCTAAGACAGCAGGCATTTATGTCAAGCCAACATGAGAAGGAGCTGTAGACACTCGGGTGAGTTTGTCATCTGGAAAATGTCACATAGAAAAAAAAGAAGAGTATTTACATGTTCAACTCACCCACCAGCTCCTATTTTCTTGAGAGGGTCCCACATTGCCTCGCTCCACATGACAGCGGCCCATTTACAGCAGAATGCTTCATTCTGCGTCAACTATCATTGGTGGTGTGACAAAAGCATTGAAAGTCAACAGATTATGTTTACTTCCAGAACAGAGCTTATCAAAGCGTCATTAGGCTGCTGTGATGCTCCTTTTTATATTTGCAGCTAATGATCCGTGTAATATCTGTCCTTTCCCCCCGGATGTGCTGTTTTCCATCAAGGCAAGGCTATTGGGAATACCGCGTGTGAGGGTGTGGATGTGCGCGTGTGTGATCTACTTTTTCAAATGATATGAATGACCCCTTATGAAAAACGACACAATCTTTGGACACAAGGATAAATACTTTTTTTTGCTTGTAACAGAGCAAAGTCAGTGCGTGCATTTTTTAAACGTAGGGACGATTCAGAACGTTGCAACAAGCTGTGGTTGGTTGGCAGATTAACTCAATCTCAGATGTTTCTTTAATGTCTGATGGAAATAATCAAGTGGATACATAATTTCTCTGTAAACTAGAGACATCAGGGGGAAAACAATTATTTAGCCTTGATTGAATTTGTCTGTGATGTGTTAGAGATGCATATGAAAGGAAAGGAAGCAGGTAAGAAGACATTTTTAGCCACAGCACAAAGGAGATGAAGTGCACAAAATGTATGTATGTATATAAAGAGGTTATGAATATATAAAATTGAACTAACTCTGTTATCTCTCAGCTTTCAGAAAGCTGTTCCAAATGCATTTACTCCTACCTGTTTGGTGTCTCTGAAGGGTCTGCAGGTTTAAAATTGATCATTTAAAGCTGCTTATGAAAGGTTTTAGATTTCTCCGAAGCATTTTTATTGTCTTTCAGCTCTCTTGGTTTTTACAGCCTGCAGCTTTCCTGTTTTGATTCATCCTCGTGGCTCTCACCAGTATTGTCTTCCAGATGCAGCAGGCTGCTGCCTGAATGTAAAATGCTCTGATCAGCAAACTGGACAGTACCTGCCTGGTGCCAAAAAGTCCTCAGACAATCTTAGCAATTATTTGGTGCACAAAGTGAAAACGTTTAGCGGCTAAACAGCTTGTTATTTCCCTCAGGAGTCGGTGGAAATTAAAAAGGAGTTAAAGGGAGAATGAATATTGGGCCTATTTTTGACCCCGCACACACACACACACACACACACACACACACACGCAGACACGCAGACACGCAGACACGCACTTTCATGGTAATGGTAATAATCACTCAGTTAGGGTTGTATCACAGTTTGTTATATTTGGGCACAAAATCACTTGTTGTGGATTGGATGAAGATTTGTATTTCCACTAAGGGAAAGGGCCTTTATCATCACACAAACTTTAAGTTGTGGAATAGATATGGATAAAAGAAACCATTTGCATGAAATAGGTTCCATTCATTCACTCACTTCTTGGATTCCTTTATTTTTCTATTTGATATTTGGCTACTTTGGATAAATTTGACTTGCTATCGAGACTCACCTTGACCCACTTCCCTGCTCTGTGCCAATACAGACCGCCACTCTGACAGGAGCGACCGGGCCATGTGGGACGTTGCGTGGTGGGCTCGTGTTTGTGTGGAGAGGTAGATTAACATGACGGCAGGCTGTACATATGGCAGAGATCAAACAATTAACCTGCTAGTGATTGGCCCTGCCATTAGGGTGCAGTAATTAGAGCTAAGTGGCCCTGAGACCAGACCGGACTAATAGGAAAGCTCGCTGCAGGGAGGAGTCGGACTCTAGACGTCTGTCCGAGTCTGAGGAAACTCAGTCTTCATACATCTTGACACTTTTTAGGCTCAGTGCTGTTTGGTGCTGGTAGTTTCATGTTTACTTTTATTTGCTGTAATACTAGTTTACTATTCGACACTTTCTCTACTTTTGCAGTCAAAGCATATGTCACCATGCCACTTGAATGCATGTAGAAATACTGAATTTTTACATATTTTCATGGCTTTGCATAATCAATGACATGTATATGATATATTGCACCTTTACGCTCAACATGAGCATGTGCCCGCATACCTGGTCGGTCCGTTTGTATTTATCTCACGAGTTGTCAAAGCATTCCTGTGCTGATGTTACGAAGACAAATACAGCCTGCTTCACTGCGCGCTGTGAATAAAAGTGATTCTTCATCTGATTCAGGTATCGATCCGCTTTGTGGGGAGCTACAAGTGCAGCTGTTCTGTGCAGAGTTCCTCTGCATTACAAAGTGAGTCGGTGAGTCAGTTGTTTAATCTTGCCTAGCTCTGGGACTGTAATTGATGGAAGCGTGCTCATAAAATTAACAGTGTAAAAGGATTGAAACTCACTCTGTGCAGCCTGAAGACTGTGACAATCTATCTTCTATCTTATGTTGTATTCACAGGCTCTCTCCATCTGCAAATGCACATTGGAGAATAGCTGCATGCTGTGTAGCTCTTCCAACACGTGTGCCCCCCTGTAAGCCGTTTGTGAAGGAATTTGTGCAAACCAAGTTCATGATACGTAATCTTTCACATTGTTTTTTGTCCTTCTCATTGCCCTATATTTTATATGTTAATGTCTTTAATTATGACATATTTCTTGGACTTTTCCACAATGTCCCCTCATTCCTGGTTGACGACTCTGACTCCTTCCCTGTCGATGTCGTTACTGGTTTTAATCTGGTGCTCAGAGAACTGTTGTTTCCTGTGCTGCTGTTTCCTGGTGTTCAGCCTCTGCTGTGCTTGAAGTGGGCAGAGCATGCAGGAGATGGGACAAGTTTATTTTGCTGCAGAACATAGTGATGTTGAAAAGTTCTGGAAAATATCCGGCGCAACATTTGCGATCTCACATGCAGCACCTGTAGAATATTTCAGAAAATGTCTAGACTTATGTGCATGTTGGAAAACTAAGCTTTGTACTGTTCCCAAAGGTCAAGAAACAAATTTCCCTTTCAAATGTATGCTTAAACTGTCGAGCAGGCCCATTCAAACAAGCTTTTTGTTGTTCTGATGTTCATACAGTTATACTATTTTATATTCACTTATAGAACTAACATGAAACAGAATAAAATTAATTAGATGGAGCATTTGCAACAAGAACAGAGGTCGCTATGGCTTGATCCCTGTAGAGCCCTCAGTATCGATACATACATATATTTGGTGTGGATGTTTCTGTGTTTGGCAGCTTGGGCCTGAAGGAGCTCTCTGATTGTTTTGTTGGATCGCCACGATATTGTGCTGCCAAACAGGCTGTAAGGTCACTTTGGAGCGCCGAATCTCCAGTGGTTGGGGGAGTTTCTCGTGGTCGAGGAGGGAGTGCTTAAGAACACCAGCTGAGCTTAGGTGGGCACCATCCCATCTCATTGGTGTGGAGGAAATGATGCGATACCTCCCATCCCAAGGTCATCCCATGCTACAGTGATTCCCGCAAACAGTTTCCAGCATTAGAAATAACCCTGCTGCATGGAGAGCCAGGGAGCTGGGTGATTTCCGAGCCAAGCAGTTGCCATAATTCCATCATTTTGTGCTTGAAGGAAGTCATCTGTGCAACTACGTCTGGATGTTAGAAAATCACTCATCGCGATGTTTGTTAAATTACTTTCTATGTCAATTACTTCTTTTTTTATCTCAACTCAGCTCGGGCTTGTTGTTGTTTTTTTCAGTGTCTGCAAACAGCATATACTGAATTGCATCTCTCTTTTTTTCACACAATGCGTGATTTACTTGACTCAATCCCTCATTAATCTTACCGTGTCCCTTCCACTGATCAATAAGGGAATGCTATTTTCATCTACATTCACCTGACAAGTTTGTGGCCTAAAAGAAGCAATTATTCCTCCCGTACAGTGGAGTCACACACTGTAGGCTAAAGTATTTATCCAAAAACTGATTTATGTTCCTCTGTATAGTGTACACAAACACAATCTGAGGCCAGGAGCAAACCAACTCCTTTCTCTGTGCAGTTTGAATCCATTCTGTAGAGCAGGGGTTGGAGACTTGCTTCATTTCATGATGCCTATGTGATCCTGATTATGTAATTTGACACTCAACAATTGAGCAACAATAGTCTAATATTACTGTTTGACACAACTTCAGATGACACAAATACAAAAAAGCCTCTACCCTCAGGTGTTTATTAGCTTCGGACTCTGGAAAAATGGGTAAAATTGCCCCAAATATTGTATCTCTGAAGTGTCGCTTTAACCACTCAAACACATTTAGGCTGTTGCACATGATCTCCTTTTGATAACTTAAGAACTTATTATGCATTTTTTTTTTATCACAATTTTGTTTTTAGCCTCCTCTGAAGCTGTTAGGAACCCCTGGGGTGGCCCGCCTCTAACTTTGAAAGCCTTCACTGTAGAACATTTCATGTTCTGTTTATGGATAATTTTTAATATCATGCCCTCCTTTTGCAGTGAAAACACTTAACATACTTCAATGCCCCACAGGTGGAGCTGCCACAGAGTGTTAGTTTTAGAGGGTTTATTAATATGAAAAAGGTAAATACTGTCCAAAAAAGTAAATATTGCTACATGGCCTTGTGTGTCCTTCTGTATCTCCTTTGTCCATTTGCAAGTACAGGCCAATCCAAATAGGTTACACTTTTCATCAAACCTGACCAGGAAGGGTGTCACACTTTACAGGTTGATTTGCATTTGAAATGCATGAAATCAAAGCGTAAATGCTCCGAGGACACGTTAAAGATCCAATCATCCAAACAATCTCTGGAGGTTGTCAGTTGGCCAAATTAACAACAAAGAGTGATGCAGTGTGTCCAGTCAACATATGGCATTGATGTAAACATTGAGTTTTTCTTTGTAGATGTAACCGGGACGTCACGCCTCAATCAGGCAGCCCGGATTGTCAGGGCGCTGGCAGATGGCGAACAAGCGAGACAAGGTGTTTACTGTACATTTTATAGGACGTAAATATTATGAGGTGCATGGCGGTGGTGGGGAATGAAAAATCCCCAGAATTTGACCAAGATGTTAATACATTTAAGCTGAATTTGTTGGACTTCAGTTACAGCCCACAGCCAGTTAACTGTCTGGGTGTTTGGGCCACAGAGTTGACCTCTAAAAACCTCCATAGACCCTCTATGGACACGTATAAAGATGTTTCTTTATATCCATTATTTTTATTCTGTGTTTCTTGATTGGGTTTGCATCAGTTACTTTTAAACATCACCTGCCAAGACGAAAAAGAAAACTTACATACCCAAGTTAAATTTCTTTAGCCGTCACCAGAGTTGTGAATCCAACCTTTAGGTTCAAAGCAGGAGAAAATGGCATGTCCAAGTGTTTTTGTCATATAATTTTATATTGTGCATGTTATATAAAGAACATTTCAAAGTTTATTTTCATCTCCTCTCTTTACTTTCATAAACTGTCTCTCTGTTCTAATATTTCATGTCCTGTCTGGTCGAAAAGCAATAAAACAGCTGATCTCTGAAGGTCTACGTCTGTAACACTGTCTCTTTACCCTTTCTTCCTTAATTTAGTCATCCCCTCTTGCTTTTTTTAACCTTTACTTCCCCTCTCACATTTTTTTCTGCCTACCCTCCACTCATCTCTTCTCGTTCTCGACCCGAGGACATGGATAACAGTGTTTTCTTTTTTTAATGTTTACTGCCAACTCCCTGTGGATAAGTTCCTCAGTGGTAATGGTTCACCTGTTGGACTTGTCTCTGGTTACTATTACCTCAAAAAGTGGCCACAGATTTATGTCGACTGCATCTGACAAAGGTTTAGAGTCATAACAGCCGGCTGCTTTACACTGCAAATAAAGCGCACAAGTGGGGGGATCAGTGCGAGAGGCAGGAGAGCTGGCATGTGAACGCCTCCCTGAGCGTTTCACCGTCTTGACATTTATCAGAACTTAACGACTTTAGTTTTAATGTTATTGCCTTCTGAAGATGAGCGTTTCCTCTTTTACTCAGGTTATCCATCAACACAGTGACAGTGATGCTGTCATATGATTTTGTTTAAAGCAATCATGAGTCATGACTCTCTTAAAGAGAGACTGGCAAGACTGGGTGTTTTTTTTAACAAATAGTATCTATCTAATTGTATCTCCTTGTGAACATCTAAGCAGATTGGTTTTCAGTATGTCCACCATGCATACTGGAATCAATCTGAAGTCTCACAAGGTTTTCAAGAACTCAAACATATTCAACTCAAAGTAATCATTGTATTCAGTATTGGCGGCCTAAAGCCCAACCAAAATGTATTTCTCAAGCAATAGGTCTTTATTGAGGAAATAGAAATGGTAGTTTCACCAAACAAGTCAAACTCAAACTCAAGTTTAATAATTTGTTTTTTTCAAAGGAAGCTCACAAGGCTCACAAGGTCGTCATGGATCAAATCATAACAGCTACTGAGCTTACACATTTCAAAAAGTCCACCGCCGTGACAGTTGAGCTAATTCCATCCAAAAGACTGGTGCACTGCAAGAAAAGCTAGTGAAGCGACTTTTAGTTTTGATCTGTTGGATTAGATTTTTTTTACCATAGTATGAAAGTGGTAGTTGTGGAAAAACAGGAAATTATCAACTCTGCTGTTAACATCAGATCTACAGAGGTTTAATGTGACTTTTCTTTAATTATTTTGGTTGTATGGCACATTTACTATACAATCCAATCTCAGTAGATTGTTTTCAGGTAAAAAAAAATGTTCTGATAAAGTCACTCACCTGCCCAGCATCAAATAAACTGGCATGTCAACGTTGTTAGCAACCAGCCTTTGAAGAAAGTTGACCATCTATTAGGAGATGTTAGGAGTTGGTGGAGAGTGGAAATTTGACCTTCGTTTGTTAGTTGGACAGAAACATTGACTCCAATTGAGTGACAATGTTGCTCCTTGTCTGCTTAAAGTGTAATTCAATAGGCATTTGTTATGAGCCATAACAACTCTGTAAATTGATTAGCTGTCAAAGGATTTCCTTATAGTTTGTAGTACAGTTTAAATAGAAATATGTTTTAATGTGGTTATTAATATAGAAAAAGTGTCCCCTCACATTTCCCCCCTCTGTCTCTTTAAGGACAAATGTGCGAGTAATAACACATTCACTTTTATCGATTGCTCCACAAAAAGGGCTAGAATTTCACTCCTTGTTACAAAAGGTGATTTTCCTTCTTTGCTCCTCCATTTTGTCGCATTCTCCGGCCTGTACCTTTTATATGACACAGTGCAGAGCCCTCTGCAACGTGTGGCATGAAGCTATAACATTGCACCGAGGTAAGGGCAGGGCAGGTGGTGGAAAAAAACCTCTCACACAGGCCTTTGTCCAATCTCCAATAAAACCCATATAACCTGTGTTAGATTAAAAGACCTATCTCGCCTCAGTAGCCCTCTGCTTTTCTTTACCTCACAGAGAGAAGTCTTCAAGACCACTGCTCGCCATTTCAGTGCCCTGAGCATGATTACCTTGAATTGAAATAATGAATCAATATGATTATTTTTGACGAATGTTCATCAGGCTGTTCAGGCACATTTGGTAAACCCATCCAGCAACACACGTATGTAATGATGAGACATTTAGCTGAAATACAGGATTCCGTCTGTGCGTTATAAAGCTGCAGCTCCCCAACCCTCCTACCAACACCCACTTGCAGGGTTTGTACACACTCAATGATGGAAGGAGACGGCGCAATGGTATCTCATCTGTCTTTGTCCGTTAATACACTGCAGTATTTTACTGCTTGGGGGGACAGCACTGTGTGTGTTTAAGTATGTGGGAGGAGGTGGGTAGGCCTGTGTGTAGACATGTGTGATTGCACACATTTAAGGCTCACTGTTTTCAGTTGTTAACAATCCTCACCAAAGCATACCTCAGTTTTCGACCGGAGGAGACTGACATGAAAAAAATATATATATCTTTTGTTTTTTCTCCTCGTGTTGCAAAAGTCCACAAAAAATAAGCATATACAATTAAAATGCTAATGCTCCAGAGTTTCAGAGTATTATGTTATACTTTTTAAATTAAATTTCCCTTTTTAGCACAATTTTCATTGTAAGTTTTTCATTTGAAAATTTTTGAAAACACAAAAAAAACCTTACTTTGAGTCCCATTGAAATAATGGTTTATAGCACACCCATGTAGTTGTACTGTAAGCAGGTATACTGTAAGTGTTCCTCCTCCCCTAATCCAGTTTAAAACTAGTGATCAAGAACAATAATATAAACATGTCTTAATAAACAATTACAAGTTTTGTCAAACCTACTTACAACTACACTGTAGTATTATCTCTTATTAACTGTAAATATGTTGCTTTTAAGAGAGACACCTTCAGGTGTTATATGTGATTTAAGATTAAGGGATCTGTGCAGCTATGAAGTATGAAATCCAGGCAGACCCTCCACAAAATCCACATCCTGTGTGTGTGTGTGTGTGTGTGTGTGCGTGTGTGCGTGCGTGCACACACGGTGTGATTGGCCGTTCAGTTTGTCAGAGCCACAGAAGTAAAAGTAACTACCCATGGAGGGAGGAAGGGTCATTTTCAGAGGATGACCAATCATTGCTATTTGATGAAATCCCTTAATTTTACAGCAGAATGGATAATACACTGACTGAACACCTTCTCCTTTCTTTTAACAGACTGACCATCTCAATGTGAGTTAAAGTGCTGATCTTTTATTAAATTAACCTATCAAATGAGCTTCATTAACGGAGGGAAGGATAGACGGTAAATGAAGTGGAGGGAGAAGTGATTGAAGAAGGATTTTCAAGGGGCTGAGGTGAATATAAATTGAATTTGAAAAAAATAAGATGGTTTACTCTTTTCACATTTTCAGGAATTCTCCCTTTTTTAAAAAACATTTAGTTATAGGCTCTGATGAGGTTAGATTTACTAGTTTCAGCAGCGACCGAAAGTATCAAGATGAAGCTAACATGAGGGTCTCTTTAAGTGCTTGTCAATCCACTGGAAAGATTCTTAAAACGTTGTGAATTCAGAGATTACTGCTTATCAGAAGTCAGAGTTAAATTGTCATCATAAACAATCTCAGGCTTTATATTGCTTCTTTAAAGGTTACTAAAAATGTATCAGGGCGAGGAACGAGAATGATGGATGAGATGGGATGTACACTGTGGTTTTAATACCCAAATGTGTCACGTGGAATTACATACAGGGAGAGCAGAGCTGAGACCACACCCTGCTCAAAAATTCAAGACGAGAAAAAGGAAAAGAAACGACACATGAGTACATGTGTGATGTGTGGTATACATATGCACATGCTTTCTTTGTCTCTTTCTCACTTCCTCTTTCTATGTCACTCCATCCTCTGCTTCTTTCATGGAGGTCTGCCTTTGTTCCTGAAATAGCGACAGGGAGCCGACGACGTCGTGCAACTAAAATCTGAGAAGCTGACAGAGATGATGACATCGGACTTGTGTAACTGCACAAAATATTCCAGATAAAAGCACGTGTCTGTGAAGGTGATATTGAAAGTGAGTTGTTTATATGCACTTTCCTTTCCTAATCACAAACAGCACAACAATGACTGTTCATTATACAGAATATAATAATGGGGGGGAAATTATATTATGTACATCACAAAACGGTAAGTAGTGCAAAATGTTTCAAGCTAGTATCTTGTCTTAAATTTTCACAATTAGTTTAAAACTTGAAAGAAACTAAACTAAATCTAGAATGAAATATTTTGATTATGTATTTATTTTTTGCTTTACATTAAGATCTTCAAGATGACATGTAGCTCGCATTATAGTAAGGATTTCAAAGGACACACACACCCATAAAAGTGGAGTGATTGTTTTACCAGTTACAGTAACTTGCCCCAGTTCTTTGATTTCCATCCCAGCCTCCGTCCAACCACGACTAGAGTGGTAATGGGCCTGAGAGACTAAATACACATGTGGGTGTGGAGTTATTTAATGTGGACCCAATCTGTTTAAACTCACTCTCCCTAATATCTTGAGGGCTGTGACCCCTATTAAAGGCTCCAACATCTGGCCAGACATTTTGGATAAGAACGTGCCTCTCTTCTTTAATCTTCATCCACCATGTCCTTGTCGGAGTGGATACTTGCGGAGGTAAATGACAGTCAACAGCCACCGATGGTTCGTACAGGCCTTCAGGGCAGCAGACGTTTTTACTTGTCACAGTTGGCAAAGTAAAGGAGGATACTGAAGACATTAACAATGGCTCTGTTCTGTCCGAGTGTTTCAGTTATCCATGTCAGTGTGACAGTGACACAATTTGAAATATACCAGGAACCTGAAACTGTAGCAGCTAAATTTATTATTGAAGTCACCATTCATTTTAATTTTATTACGCCTGTGCTTTTTCCTACTGGGACATGTCAAAGTGTCCTCCGAAGTTATGAAAACACACTTGTTGACTGTGACCTATATTTTATCAGAAGTTCTGTTCCCTGAACCACACATAGGAAAGAAAAAGACTTGCTTTCAACTGTTTAACTCCGTAGCTTAATCCCTTTTGAGTGACTTCACCAGCAAACACAAATTCACCTTTGGGCTACATCCATTGTATTACAATTTTTTTTCAAAGCTAAAATAATCCTGGGTGTTTTAACTCCATATAAGTAATAATATCCGTCCATACAAACAAACCAGAAAATGTATATCATGTAACCGTTCACGTAAACTGTGCATTTGTGTGCCGGTGTAAACAGGAAGCAGTTTCTCTGCTGTGCAGTCGGTGGCTTAGTTGCAGAAAATACTGATAACGAGAAGTAAAAATCATGGCCCCGATGATCAGGTAGACCTGATACTGACATGTGTTGACAATATTTTGCCGTCACCACTGGTAGTTGAGTCGTGACTGGTAAGGGACAACCAGGAAAGTGATCTGGGTGATTGCGTCAGCATTTCCTCATGTTTCAGTTTATGTGCGTCCATACTACAATGATCCCCAGGAGTTTTCTAACTAAACCTTGGCCTGCGGCAATTTCAAAACATCTCTGTTAAGGCCTCTGAAACTCCAGATTGGTGTGGACAACCGGCGCCAAGCAGCAGTGACCAACGTTTTAAAACAAAAACATAGGAATGTGGATGTGGCAATAGACCAGTTTCAATATGAAGCCCCAAATTTTGGCTTTATGAAACGTGACCTTGTCTGATTCCACATCTATCACCTGGTGCCACCATTGCATTCAGGCTGGTAAAGAGTAGACAGTAAACCTGCGCACTGCAAAACAAATGACATCAAGCTGTTTTTATGAGTCTGTTATTATTCCCACTTTACACATTTGAACTCTCATTTTGCCTCTTTTAAAGTCAGAGTCCCTGAAAGAAGAAAAGAAGAAATCTCAGCTTTATATCTTAGAGCACATGCAAAGTAAACACACTGCAATTGCAGAACAGAACAGAGGTGTTTAGGCTGAGTGAAGCTTCACACTGAAAAAATCGAAAGTAATTTGGCCATTTTGATAGGATCCTGCAAATGATATTGAAATGACAAGTCAAAGCGGAACAGTTGCTTTTCATTTTAGCATATTAATTACACCGAGGGAGTGACAACAACTAATGAGGATCATTGCAGAAACCAATCCCTCTGTGCCAAGCTGGCTCTCGGTCAACCATAATGACTAAGATTCACATCTACAGTATTGATCGTCTCCGGGCTTTGGCAGGGCCAACAGTCATTTATAATCCCTCGCTGCCGCTGATCCCGATCTCTTGCTCCTCTCGGCTAAATTGTTTGGGTCTCTTCACAATCCGAGAGGGAAAATACCTGTAAACCCGCAGATAGTATAATACTGTGATTGCAATTAAAATGGTTTTATTTGCATATCTGGTACAAAGCAAGCATCAAACATCAGAATAGCTGCATTCCCCAATGGATCGTGGAGAGAATGTAGGAGAGTAAAAAAACGAACAAATCTCATGTGTGTAGGAGTGAAAGAACAAAACACTCTCTGCTCCTCTGTTCGCATCTTAATTTGTAGTCTGATGTGCAAATCAGAGCAACAATTACAAATAGGAAAATCATGGTGAACTGCAAGACAGAAAATACAAATCTTAACGAAATGTGGATAATCCCATCTTGTTGCTTTAGTGGCAAAATGATGGCCACTATTATTCACACATTATACAGAAATCGCGGCAATGTGGTTTACCCAAAGGTTTTATTGAATGTGGTTCAAATGACTGCTTATTGCTTTTGTCTGCAATTTGGCACTTTGTCTCAAAGTTAAATTTATTATAGAAAATATTTAAAATGGCCTGTTTCTAGTATTTTTGTTTTTTACAAGCCAGAAGTTATGTTGCATTAAAACACAGTTGTTGCTGCTGCAATCTGCTACTGTGGCAGCAGTTCTGTCTTTATTTATAGCCTTTAGAGGGAAAGTTTTCTATCATGGTTCCTGTCCAATTCCTAAAAGCTCTGCTGCCAATGTTGCAGCTTGTATTTGCTGCAGCTGGAGAACATGGCTCTCAGCCTGATGTTGGCAACCACGTGCACCGGCTATGAGCTGACCCTGCTCTCTGACAGTTTCCAGAGCCGTGGACCAGGTATATTGACATTATTAAATATCATTATTTTTTGGGATACCAATGGAATATGCTCCCTGGGGGCAGCAGGACAACTTCAAAGCATGCAGAAACCAGAAGCCTGCTTGTCACTTTGAGAACTGATTTGAGTAATTTATTGATTTATTTCAAGGCTTTGCATGGGCTGGCCTCTGGTTATCTGAACCTCTGATCCCTTAGGAGCCTACTGGGCCCTGTTGACTCCTGGCCTTTCATTTTAATCTTTGTTGTACAGTCAGCTCTTTATTCCTTTTTGTTTTGGCCCGTGGCACGGATTATACATTTACTCTTCATTACTCATTCACTGTAATTATTGTTAGTTCTGTTTCATTCTCCCTACTGAGTCCTTTGTTTTGTAAGGCACAGCCCTCTGTGCAATCAAATTAATTATCTCAAGGCTTAAAACCCTCCCATGGCCTCCCTCCTCCCTTACATGCGATTATGAGTGAAGCAGATTTGATAAGTGAAATAATTAAGAGATCATAGCTCACAGTTGGTTACATGGAAAGAATCCGGCATTGGGAGCATTTTGTTTCTTTGAGCTCGTCAGCTGTGTGCTGTCTGTTCTGGTCAGAGCTCATTAGGGCTGATCTTGATCTGACACAAACCGAGAGAAGCCGCGACTGACGGACTGCGAGGCCACCAGGGGCAGTCAGCTTTTCATCTGCTGCTCCAAAGAGCAACACGTTTGGTGGTTGTGATTTTACATTGCATGTTGTTTAACTTCAAACAGGTATGTTTTATGCAGTGATCTGTGGGCCCACATCAGTGACAATATAGGGGACGGAAAAGAGCTCTCTCTGAATGGAAATAAAAACTTAGATGAACCTCCTGTTTTATAGTATGAGGAGTGTGGAATTATATTTTTAAAGCTTTATTGGAATCCAGAAATTCAAGAATCTAAGATTCTCAACAGTAAAAAAAATATGCTCACAGAGCAATTCATGAGGAACACCACAGTAGTATTGCGTAGAGCCTCCCTTTGCTCTCAAAGCAACCTGAACTCTTAGTGTTCGGATGTGATATGATATCCTGCTACTAGTTGATATGATGGCATCCCATCATTTCTAAAAAAAATTGTCACGCTGCAAATGTCCTGTTCTACCTCATACCAAAGATGTTCTATTGGAGTCAGTGCTGGTGACTTGGGAGGCCGCTGAAGTTCACTAAACTTGTCATGTTCATGAAACCAGTTTGAGACTTTAACTTTGTAACATGAAACATTATCATGCTGAAATAGCCATTAGAGGATGGTAGATTGTAGCCATAAAGGGATGCAGATGGTCAGCAACAAGGCTCAGATAGGCTGTGGCATTCAAACAATGATTGATTGGTATTAAGGGGCCCAAAGTTTGCCAAGACAATATTCCCCCACCATTAAACAACAATCACCGACCTGGACTGTTGACTCAAGGCAGGCTGGGTGCACGGATTCATGCATTTGATGCCAAATTCTGACCTGACCATCTGTGAGCCTCAGCAGAAGTCCAGATTCAGCAGACCAGGCTACATTTTTTCGAGTCCAGTGTTGGTGAATCTGTGCCCACTGCAGCCTCAGATTTTCATCCTTGGCCAACAGGACTGGAACCCAGTGTGGTGTTCTGCTGCTGTAGCTCATCCACATCAAGGTTCGACCTGTTGTGAATTCCAAGATGCTTTTCTGCTCACCACAGTTGTAAAGAGTGGTCTTCTGAGTTACTGTATCGCCTCTCTGTCAGCTCCAACAGTCTGGCCACCTGACCTCTGTCATCAACTGTTATCTCAAACATAACCTACTCAGGACAGGGTTAGGTGTGCGGGTGTGTACCCCCAAAATGAAGACGGACACACAGGCAGGTACAGACAAAAGGTTACTACTCATAGCTAAAGTACACACCGGGAAATACGTAGCGACATCAGCACATGATCTGACAATTGCCCAGGTTAAACATCAGGGAGCATTACAGGGAAGTGAGGAACGGGTGTAGAAGTGGGCAGGGAAGGAGATAAAAAATGTGAGAAAGGTGAACAGGTGACTGGGCCAGGGAAGAAAGTCTGAGGACATCTGATGGGCGGTGGGCGAGAGGCATGAGATGAAGGCCAAAATAAACCGGCAGACATGAATCATGACAGTAGTGAAGGTTGGTCCACAGGAGGGTACACGAGAGCTCAGATGACCAATCATGACGGCACCCGAAGCACACAACTAACCCTAACTATTAATGCACGTGTGCAAAGCTGGAAAAATAAAGCTTTTAAAAAATAATAAATCGCTTGGGCCTCCTCAGCATCAACCTCTGCCCGGTATTTGTCTATCATTTGTGTGCTCATCCTGTGCCATGCTCTGCCCTCACTGTCTGGGATTATCATCTAACTTTGTTTAATGTGCCAAATCCTGTCAGACAGATCGTCCCTTTGAGGGAATTACACTGTTAAATGACGGGAGAACATTTTAGACGCCACTGCGACTCATAATCTTAATGGTGACCGTTAATCGTTATGGCAGCTGCCCTTGAGGGCTGTTGTTTATTTTTTGAAAATACACGTACACTGGGAAATAAATTTCATTAGTCAGTGTAGTAGTCAGCTGGTGATTTTGTGCAATGACATCATTGGATTTTCCACTAACAAATAGTGTCGTAGGTTCTGAATCTCTAATCCACTGACCAGATCCAAAAATAGCATTTGATTAAATGAAAACAGAATGAACAAGCAGAGTACTTTGCAATCAATTTGTTACAGGGAGAAATATATATTTTAACTGCATAATGAGAAGTAGTTTTCATATGGAGAGAGTGATGAAAAAAATGTAAAAGATTTTACCCTACGAGTTTGTGTGTCTGACCCGCATCTTCCCGTCCTTAGCAATGTTTTCTCCAATCTGTTGTTGTGACATGTGGTCTAAATATTTTGCATATGGTTGCCGTTCTTTAATAGCATAATTCTATTAGTATAATTATAATTTGTTGATTTATTCAACAGGGACAGTGCACATTAATAAGCATTGCTGTAAATGCACCAGAGTTTGCCAAGAGGCCATTTTTCATCAGTAGTCCCTGGACAGATGTTACAAAGTCGTCCTACCTGCTGGAGAGAGAGGGGGGGGTGATGTATAATAAGGGTGTCTACCTAAATTTGACTCAGGGGTGGGTTCATGTACATCAGATGAGGAAATTGCTTTTATATGGAAAAGTAAAAGGACTGAAAATTAGCTCTGTAAACAATTTTAACAACTTTAACAACCGGATGCAAGCAAATGACATGAACTCACACTTTGAGAACTACTGGGGGAAATTTGTATTTGCTGGATTTACACTGAGAGGAAGAACAAAAAAAAACAACAAGGAGAAAGAGGAAATGTTGCCCATGTGGATTAGCAGCCTTTCTAGGTTAATGGCGGCTGTACACATCGAAATGCCCTAACAGGACTGCCGACCTGGCCAGAGTGCACCCTGCCTCTCGCCCAATGTCAGCTGGGATTGGCTGCCCTCCGCGACCCTCGCAGGATAAGCAATATAGATAATGGGTGGATGAATAGATGGATGGATCTCACAGCGGTGGAAGCTTGAGTCAAAGGGCAGCCAGACAAATTCACTTAGCCAGTCGACTGCCAGAGGTCCCAGGTTTGATCCTGCATGTGCAGAGGTCCAAAAAGTGCTGCACTCCGTTTGTCGACGGGACACGGTCACACCCTTGATAATGGTCGAGCCAGTTTCTTGAGACGACAGCCTACTGTCTACACAAGTGGGCCGCAAATTACAAAATGAATGCAAGCGTCTAATTGACGTCTACGTTTAGCTTTCATACGTCAAGCACTGCTCGCCTTGCTTTCCACTAACGCCTCTTGCCTGGTAATATGCATGTAACAAAGTAAATATCAGGAAGAGGGATTATGAAATGAACTCAGTCAGTGAGGGCCCTCATGAGTCAGTGATCTCCTGGCAAGGGACAGCGCACACTCTGTGTATTTGTTAGCATTGGTGCGTGTGTCGATGTTTCATACAAGCTCCTGTTGCTCTGTATGTGTCCCTGCCTCTCTAATACTAACAACTCCACCAAGCAGCTCACTCCTGCAGGTGTCACAGGGAGTCGGGGCAGCGGAGCCATCAGGGAGAAATATGGGCTGTAAGCGGGAGCTGTAGCACCATTACCGCCAGCGTCTTACTGTGGCTTTCATCTGTTAGCTCTATCTCAATGGTCATCTGGGGAACCTGGCGGCTGCGCTGCCATCAAATTGGAGCCGGGGCAGGAGGAGGAAACACAGACCATTTCACTAGGTGTGTGAGGAGGTGGCGGTGGGGGGTGGGGACACACCAGCATGGGACGAAGAGTGGCAAAATGCGGTGCCGTGCAAGTACCTGAGCATGTTTCTGCTTTCATGGGTGCACGCATGCATCTCTGTGCCTGTGTGTGTGTGTGTGTGTGTGTGTGTGTGTGTGTGTGTGTGTGTGTGTGTGTGTGTATGTGTGAGAGTGTATGAGAGAGAGGCTGCATACCAAATCAAAAGCGTTGCTTTAGAGGCTACAAAGAGAAGCTAGTGCAACACTGTCTGAGCTGCCTCTCTCTCTCTCTCTCTCTCTCTCTCTCTCTCTCTCTCTCCAGTGACAGGTTGTTTCATTGAACGACAGAGCTGCGGCTGATGAAGTTAAGGTTTCTCCGACAGCTCTTAGTCAATTGCGCACCAAATGAATTAACTGTTGTTCACGTCTTTGTGTGTTTGTTAAAGGGCAAGTATGGACAAATGTGCCAGTTTGTACAAGTAGGTACATTTTTGTCAAGTGTAAACTATTCTAGATTAAAGCGGAGTAGGTTCAGAGTCCCTTCTAAATTGGGGCCGGAGACAGTGCTCTTATTTCCAAAGGAGGGAGCTACTGGGCTGTGTTGCACACTGCACTGATTTTTCAGCAGGTTCTGCAGCACAAATTCAACCTGATTGAAAATGTGCTTATATAAATCTGTTCTCCCATCCCATATTGTCTTGAGGAGCAATAATAATAATCCTAAATCAGATTTATATGAGACTTTGTGGTGCACTAAAAATGCTTTTAAGAACAAACAAAAAAAGGGTTGAAGGCAACAGCTGAGATTGAGAAAAAAGAACAGAAAATGAGGGGGGAGAGTGGAAACATTGTTAACCATAACAACAATGTTACCATAACCAAATATTGTAGTTGGATTACAACGTACATAACTTAATCATACCATTCATGCTATTCCCTTCCCTTAACTTTACTGTTGTTGCCACGAGCAAATTACCAATTGCCAGACATTTTTAAATGTTGAAGATTCATTGACAGCAAACTTAATCTGAGTTTTTGCTAAATAATCAACATTGACATTCTTGTTTGCAAAACCAGTTTGTGATCAGTATAAGCTACATTGTCTAGTCGCATACCATGTATGAACAATGAAGTTTTCTGTTCCATTTTTTTTTTAGATGCTTGGAAACTGACCATGATAGCATGAGCGTCTCTTCTACTGTAAGTGATGTAGATGTGTGTGTGAGTGTGTGTGTGTGAAGCACATCAATACTTGCAATGGTGAGCTGGTGGGAAAGGGACATAAAGGAGAGTTATGGTTCTATCGCCTGGTGTTTCTGTCTCTGAGGGAGCAGCTAGGTGAGAGAGACCTTTTAGTGCTGACACATGCCTGAGTGCCTTTAAGGTTCAGATGAGAGGATCTGATGTTTCTGATGTACGACTGCAAGAACAAACAATCCTGAGCAAATGATGGCTGAGATAATGATGACCGCTGTAGATGCTCAGTCCCCTCATGCTGAAACTCACTTTGACCGGCCTTGGACATAGCTGTGGGTAAAATGCACCTGAAGTACGTTTTGCAATGCAACACACGGGGCTGGCGTCTACACGAGCCCCCCGAGGGTCGATTCATATTTGCACCATTTAGGTATGATTGATTTGCCACTCAGGGTTTGCCTACAGCAGTCTGAGATTGTCTCTGCATTGCCCAGAGAGCTGTTAGTTTTATGAATAGATCTGATATGCATTTGTCAATAATATGGATCTGAACATTTCCACCGCAATGGCCCAGAGACGGTCTGAGGGAGGTGTGTTTGTTAGCACCTGGTATGTGTCTATGTGTGCGCTCTAAAGTTGTCCCTGTGGAAAGGGAAGAATGCTCTTCTTCTATTTTTAATTAGCAAAATAAATCCACATATCACAGCATTGTTGTGCATTTACTGCCTAATAAAACTGGGCCTCAGACACATTTTGGGTCGCGACCTTAAGTTTGGGAAAGACTGTGTTAGACTGTAAACGTGTTAAATATGAGTATATAAATGTGTGTGTGTGTTTGTGTGTAATATAGACTCATTCAATTTTGTAAATTGGAATAGGAGAATTTGCTTGTTATTTCAGATTTTGTCAGATCTCTTTAACCGTTACAGTATCTTAATGTATTTAAATTTAATTTTATTTCAAAAAAAGAAAGTTGCTGTTGTGCTTGCTCTGCAACACACTCTCTTACTCTTACTATCTTGCATAGATAATATCATTGTTCCACTTCCGTACACTCCTGCTGCTTGGCTGTGCAAAGACAGAATCGGCACCATTTGCACAGAACATGTGACCGTGTGTGTGTGTGTGTGTGTGTGTGTGTGTGTGTGTCTCTGTAGTACTGAAACACTCAAACCTCAAACTCCTAGAAACCAGGTCTAACGTGGACTGGGATGTAGGGTCAGATCACTCAAATGAGTGAGTTTTGATATGACCAATGACTGACTTTTCGGTGTAATCTTAGTTGACAGATTACCCAACAATCCAGTGCCAGTGCAAGAAGAGTAGCTTCTCTCAGCTGGGAAAAAAAAATAGCAGTGTAATTGAGGACTGTTTTAGAAAATGCCCTAGCAACCACAGCAAACACCCTATAATTACCAAGAAGCAGTCAAGCTTTGAAGCAATAACAAGACGCAGCCAATAACTGAAGTATACATTATGTATATAGTAGCACCTCGGCAGCCACAGATAGCAGCACCTTAGTCGTGTATGTCCTGAAGGTAACACTAGAGCACATACAATGTCTTCATATGTATTAAGTATTAAACAAGTTTCTTCTGATAAGTGGCATTATTCAGCCTAAAATAGTTTTGACTTTCTCATTCTTTATGTCTCTGGAAGCACATATGCTGCAGCTCGCTACAAACCGATGTACCACTTCTTCTGCTTGGCCCCACGTCAACCCCCCACCGACATTTTAATTTACCTCCCTGCTGAACTTTATAATGTGTCCAAATAAGCAGAAGTAGAACATCTTTATATACTGCAGAAAACAACTAGATCTCTTTTGTTTGCAAAAAAACAAAACAAAAGCCATGACCGTGTTTACCTGTAACCAGATTAATATTTGTTTGAATTGGCCTATATTAGGCCTATGTATATAGGCATGACGTCAAACAAGAGAAAGTAGTGTAAGAACAGACTCTGCGGAAAAAAGTGCTACAAAGCTATTTTCTATTGTTGAAGAAATCACCCGTCACTGCAGGTTTTGCTGCTGCTGAAAATGTACTGCTGAACTTCTTTCTTTCTTTCTTTCTTGCCCATAGCATCGGAAGGAATCAAGTATTGCAAGTTCATGACTAAAGTTCCCATCTTTACTTTTTTCTTATCCCTCTTAATTCCCCCGCCCTGTTCGCTTCTTTGTCTTTGCTTTCTTCGTCGCCTTTTTTCTCCCTCATTGTCTTGATAAATGTTACATCGAGCATGAATGTTTTAGTGCCACATGCAATTTTGATGGGGGCGCCAACATTCGCATGTCTTTTTAGTATATGCCACAGTGTGTAGGCCTAATTGTGTCATGCGCAGTTATACCACTTCCCACGTTAATCCAGGGGGACATGGCGGATGGAGAGAATACATCTGATGCACATTTCTGGATAGGTGTCAGGAGTAAAAGTCGAATACCTAAATGCTTCCCTTTTAACGGCAACAGAATTGTCCTGCACTCTTGAACATTATGTCTGCGTTTAACATTTGAACAACACCTCAACGTAACCAGGCCATTCTCTGCAAAACCTGCTCATCTGCGTATAGGTGATTCTGCTATTACTACCTGTGCATGTCCCTGACAGTGATGTTGCAAATGTTTTGGCACAAGGCGTAAGGCAGCCCTGCAGGCTCTGTGTGGAAAACAAACCGTGGAAAACAAAATGGAATATGCATAATGATACTTTTAGCGACATTTGACTGTTTGGGGTACAGCGCCCGCCTGGATGAACAAAAGAACAGCCACAGCCCCATCATCAGCTCTCAAGGAATCGCACCTTGACTTTCCTTCTCATTGTGCTGGATGAAAAACAGAAAAGTACGAAATAAGATTATTATTTTGTATTCAGTGCCTCGTTATAGAGGCGTTGTACATATGCCCACCTGACCAAAATCACGACTTAACTTTCATGTTATTTTAGCCAATACCTCAAACTATCACCTTAACCAACTAAACAACTGGACTAGCTTGCCAACCCCTTAAATAAAACATCGGCAAACAAGCCCAAGATTTTGTGATTCTCCAAATTCCCCTTGTCTCTCCTAGGGCATTCGTTCCCTTCTATACTGTCACGCACGCGCGCGCACGCACGCACACGCACACACACGCACAGGTGTTGCTCTCCAGTGCGATGCATCTGCGGATGCAGCCTCGCCGCATTCGGCGTGCAGCGGCTGACGTCAGGAGGAGAGCGAGAGGAGTTGAAATAGGGCAGAGCAGGAGCCGGAGCGCGGAGAGGAGAACCAGCCGGAGCAGCCGGAGGAAGGATGGCGAACCGCTGCTGATAGTTGGGACGCGCATTCCCCCCCCGCCGCCACTGCTTTCTGATCCACACAGCCCGCACTTAACCCCCTTTCGAAGCCCGAGGCGCCACACGAGAGGAGTGGAGCTAAGAGGAGCGCAGCTCGGACGCGCTGCCGTGAGGGAATCGGTGGCACATCTGCTCGAATTGCCCCCCCCCCTTTTTTTTTTTTTCTTTTTCCCTTTCTGTCCTCTTGCCTCAGCATAACACAGGTAAGGTGGAAAAGCCGTATTCACCGATGCGCAATCAGCGCTCCAAAAATGCGCCGTTGCTGCATGTGTCTGTCTTCCAAGTTTGGTTGTTTTGGGGTGCACGACGTCCGACACCGTGTGCGTCAGGGGAGAGCGTGGACGTGAACTGTGGAGAGGGTGGCAGTGGCGTGCTCTAATTCTGCAATTAGTTTGTGTGTAGCCGGATGGAAAGGCGTCGGTGAGCTTCACAATCCACAGCCCGGGTGTGTGCGCGTGAGGCGCAGGGCGATGTCAGTGACAATCTGTGACAGGGGTTAACTCCGCCGCCTGCTATGTCGTCGACTGTCTGGCGCAGCCACACGGGCTGAGGTTCATCATTCACTGTGACCACATGCCAGCTTTGGTGTGAGCTCTCACACACAGAGCCGCTGCTGCTGCCGCCCTGGCCGCTCGAACACAACAGGCAGGGCATCGTGTTGGATGGACGTCTCCGTGCGGGACTCCTCCGGCCGGATGCGCCAGGTTTGCGCGAGCAGCAGCAGCAGCAGAGGGAGAGGAATGATAACACAGTGAGACACACACACACACACACACACACACACCCCACCACCACCTTTCTCCCCTTCTCACCCGGTCCTCCCGCCGTCAGCCAATTTCTTTGGCAGGACGCAAGGAAGACTTCATCTATTACCCATCAGTGTCTGTTAAAGCACATCTGCTCACCAGCACGCGAGAAACTCTGGAGAATAAGTGAGAGGGAGGAGGAGGGTTGGGGGGGGGGCTTAAACAAGATCAGATTTTCTTCTCTGATTGTGTTAAACGAGCTGCTTCAGCTCTCCCTCCCTCTCGGTGTCACCGGAGAGCTGCGCGACGGTCATCAGAGAGGGCGACGAGGCGCCGGAGCTCTCCGTGGTGCTGAAGACGCTCCGGTCCCTGGCCCCGGCGTTTTCAGCTGGTTGGATTTCCACTGAACCCCCCCCAAAATACAAAACATGGAGCCAACATGCAGCGAACAGAATCGTGGCCATCCATCACTGCACTATCTGGAGAAAAAAAAAGAAAAGAAAAGCTGGTTGTAAATCACAGCCCTCAATCCAGGCACGCAGTCCAACGCGCGCACGCAGAGACCATACGGGATCAATATCGCTCCTGAGTGAGAATATTAATGGCCAGCGGTTCTCAGCCGAGTCTGTTTGCACCGGGACCTCTGCTCTGAACTCATAATTTACAGTGGCACACTTAGAAATAAGCCTTGTCATCCTTTGCAGTGGAACACAGCTAAGCAGCCATGGAGACACAACACGGCCCGGGGGGAAAAAAAGTTAGATTTACCTTCAAGGATTCATTGGCCTTGGATTCAACAATTGGCTTTATTGTGTTTGTCCTGTAGCTGACTCTGGAAACGTGTGAATGAAGATGGGAAAAAAAGACGAGAGGATAAGTTCACAGAACTTGGTGACATTTCAAATATGGCTTGACGAAAGAGCTACTGCCTCGTGTCGACGCAAACCAGGGCGGTGGGGGTTCAGAGATCACAGGGAAAGCTGAACCCTTCAGAGCAGTTTTTGCAGCCCGCCCTGGGGTCACAGTCAGCCGGTTGAGAAATAATGATGTAGCCCAGAATAGTGACTCAGTCGGGCTCATTGCAGTTTGCAATCTGGTCTGTAACTTATTAGCTGTCTCTCGGAGAGCCATTACCACGCGGTGTCCGGCAGATTATGGCTGGTTGTTGTGCTTCAGAGACAGTCTAATAGTGGGATGACTCACACACTTACAGGTTGTTACTGAAGACACACTGGCATATAAGACACACACACACACACACACACACACACACACACACACACATATTTAAATATATATAGACACACATGAAAAAATCTTCAGTGTAACATTTGAGTCATAAGAGTTGAATCGTCCCCGAGTGGTTTCCTCTTCCTGCTAAGCAATTAAACCCTGCAAAAGCCTGCAGGCAGCGTGCGTGTGAGGAGTGTCATGCATGGTGGTTGCGTAAAGCAGGAAAATTCAAGGATGGCAATAACCGGGCTTAATCTGGAAGAGTTTTCACAGGCTTCCACCTGTCTTGCATGTAGGGCTGTTCTCAGTCAGGCAGTCTTTTTTACAAATGACGTCTCCAGAAGGGATTTATGTGTCAACATGAAGCATGGCATTGACTTTTTGAGTGACGCTGGCAAAACATAAGGCACTCATCAGTTTTCCATCTCTAACGTATTAGTAGTCACAGTGCCAATGCTGCTGCTGTGGTTGTGGTTGTGAAACTCCTGAAGAATAATTGGATTTTGAGTTGCCTTAAGTTACGTTAAGGAACCAAAGAAGGAGTACTGTAAATGACGCCAAGCCAAACTGTATACCCCCAGTTTGGCTTTTAACATCTAAGTGATGTGAAGGTTTGCTGAGAGATGAGAGCGAACAATGGTCCTTTTGTCTCTCAACTTCTCTGCTGCTCATGATCCTGAAGAAGGCTGAGCATGGCAGACAGGTGCATGGAAAGAATTCACCACCCACTTCATAAATTGTAGTGTAGCTTTCAGAGGAAATATCCTGTATGCTACTGCTTTTTCATAATCTCGCACTGAAGTGGTATCGCTTCGAATGAAGGGAAATATTTTGTAGTTTGTGTGTGCCGTAAAGATATTTTGTTTTTGATTTGTTCTTGGGTTGTTCGAAGTTTGCAAACCACAGTCCATTAGAGAAAGAGGTAGTCGGCTGCTTTCACATTCATCTTCTTGTGTTTTGCACACAAGGAACAGAAGTTAAGTCTTTTAATCCTAATACGGATAGAGGCAGGGTTCGTGGTAAAATACCCCAAACACATTTATTATTCCAATCATCATGACGGACATTTGGCACAGCTGTGGTTTAGGTGGCAGAGCTGGTCCGAGAGCGTCCGAGGTTTGATCCACAGCTTCTCCGGTCTGCGAGTGTCCTCGGGCAAGACACTGAAACCCATACTGTCCCCGATGGCTGTGCCGTCAGTGTGTGAGTGATAGAAGCGCTGTGTGAACGGGTGAATGTGACTCGTAGTGTAAATCACTTTGAGTGGTCGTCAAGACTAGAAAAGTATTAAAGTAAAAACAGTCCATTTACAATATTTTGAGTTGTAGCTGTACACAGATGAAAACCGCTGTGTGGAACAATGGTTCCTTTTTTTCAAGCGTATGTGTGACCGCAGAAAAAAAAAAAAAAAGGGGTAGGCCCTCTGAACTATCCACACGAACTCCAGCCCTGGATGACAATCCTATGGAAGATTTGATTAGAATAAATGTAATTTGTCATACCAGTTATAATGTCCCACTCGTCAACAGTTTAATTGCCTGGCGTCACGTCGCCTGGGCCCCATGCAGAGCTTGTCTAATCAGGAGCAGGATTTATTTCCTCACAACAAAGCGACCCCCTTGGGTAAACCAAACCCACTTATTTCCTTGCCTTCCTTTTAAATTCTTTTTTTTTTTTTTTTTACGCATGGTGACTTTGATTCGTTGGGCTTTGCAAAATTTTACAAAGAATTATAATGAGCCGAACTCCAAACATAGGCAAAAAAGGCATTACAGATGGTGAGTCACACTGTTATGGGCCGGCTCCGTTCGCTATACACTCACGCACCCACACTCCTGATGGGGCCGACAAGATTAGTTTTAAATTGAACTGATGAAACATTTCCTCATGGATTTAGGAGGGGGCACACTGACGCTCACACACACACACACACTCACTCACCCCGAGATCTCTGATTAAAATGAGACCTATGACAATGGGAAGCACTTAATACCAACGGCACTGCAACTGAGGACGACCGGTAACTTGCTCCATTAGATTCTGCACTTCTTTCTTCCGGAGACACGTCAGCGTGTCCGTCGGTTCAGCCGATAGGTCCCCTGTTCTCCCTGTGGAGTGCAGGGGCCGCAAAATGTGAGCAACACGGTTCAATTGAAATTCCGATCACTAATGTTGAACTTCTGGAAATGACCTTTGCTGCTGCATTCCATATGAACACAGCAGCTGAGCTTAGAGCTTCAGCCGCGCGGCACTGGGCAAATAGTGCTCGCTGCCTCCTTTGCCTGAATGCAGGGAAACTGACGAAAGAGTCAGCAGAGAGGGAGAAATGCGTAAAGGGGTTATTGAAAGGTCACCTGGCATAACAGTTTTTTCTGCAGTGAATTTAGCCACCAATCTGCCTCCCCCCTTTAAATACAGTCACTTCGCACTCTGCTGATTGGAGGTTCTTTTGCTTATACAGTAGATATATTTCCATTGCACATTTGGAAAGGACCTGAAGCCTCACCCACTGTAGTAGGCAACCCATTTAGTAATTGCTCCTGTTCAGTGAAAACATTCTAGTCCAGTGTAGAAAGGTTAAGTGACCGTCGTTAGTGATCAGCTTCCTTTGTTATGGACATGGGCCGTTGCTAAGGCAGCAGATGCCTGCAAATAAAGATGAACATGAAAATGATCCGTTTGATTGTCTGACAAAACCGGAAAGCAAAGCAAACTGAACAAAAACTGAGAATAAATAAATAAATAAATAGATAAAAGTCAGCAATTTGAGCCAGTGAAGAAAGGTTAAACTTTTGAAGCAGGTTTTGAAAGCTCCCTTTGGATTCACCACTTTGGGTTTAGCCCTTGCAAACACCTCTGCTGTTATTTGGAGCTCGTAAATCCCAACCCTGAATTGATGTGAATGTGAAGCTTCGATGGAGCGGCAGTAGAAACCCCCCCCCCCCTCACAAAAAACAACAACCTGGCAATCACCAAGGCTGAGCGTGACAGCGTTGTCAACAAAGCAAACATGCCGACAGACAAACCCCTCTGTTAACATTAATAATTTAATAACTAACTGCTGAACGCTTAAATGCTTATGAGGAAAATGGATCCGTAGAGATGGTTTGTTTTCATTAAACCACCAATCAGTGAGGAAACAGGGATTTGACAATGTAGCGCTGAGGTGCACTGATATTTCTGAATGTTATATTAGCAGCCCTGTCGCCTTTTGTTGTAATATTGACAGAGGCAATGTTTTTGTTGAATAAATGAAGCTGAACATTTATTGATGGCAGCACGGGAGTCAGTACAAGGTGGTTTGGACGTACAAAATACAAGAATATGCCTCTGTGAGACCAGCGATTGCATCCAGTCAGGTTTAGGGAACAAAAGTGCTTTGGTCAATTTTAGAGAAATTTGTTTGTCGGTTTGGATGAAAAAATGTCTATTTCTCTTCTTCTTTTTTTTTTCTTTTCATTTTTCCAACAGCCACATCATCATACAGCTGACAGGGGACTTTTGGAAGTCACACACGGTTTGTGTGCACTTCAGCCATTATCTTGGCTTCAACAGCCAAAGGGCTGCGGATTTGGTCACGCAGATAAAATGTCAGAGAGACAGACAAAAGTCAGAATCACTGTTGAGCAACAAATGGTGGAGAGAATAAAGTGTGACACAGAAAGAATGAACCTCCCCGTTCTCTTTCTGTCTCTAGCGTTGAAATGGCGTCTTAATATACCCAACAGCCTGAAGCTCTGCCTCTTCATACGGACAGAAAGTGGCAAAGAGAGGGTGTCAGGCAATAATTAGTCCCGTGGTTACGCATACGCAGCTGAGCTGATAAAGATGTGATCTTGCAAAGCACCACAACCTGGATGTTTTTTTTCCCCCCGAGGTCTCTGTGCCTTCTCCGGGAGGCAGACGCTTTAGCACAATCTAAAAAGGCACATGTGCAGTCACTTGTTCCTCTGCAAAAATGAATGTATTCACTTTTCTATCACCGCTGCCATATGTTTTTTGTTACATGTTGTAATTGCTTTAATGGTGTCCTCATTGTTTAGTCTGCTGTTTGTTATTTTCTGGCTTTTGTGTGTCTCTCCGGCTTATGGCGAGCTTTATTGTGCCCCCCCCCCCACACACACACACTCATACATACATACCCTTGTGAGGTTGTTGCTGGTAAAATGTCCATAGTTTGCATATTTGTATAAATTAAAGGAACAAATCACTTTTGTTTCAGCCACATTGCTACATATCAAAAATACCCTTCAGCTAAACATTTTGTGAATCAAGTCTGTAGAAAGATTTGCAGCCTCCTGAAACTTTCTTAAATGAGGACGACTTTGGTGATATTCAGTGTCCCTGTGGTTGTCAACAAATCACGTGAAGATCAAAACCAAAAATTGATTCAACCCTATCAAGTATTGTCTCTGGATCCACGGCCCGATGCCTCCGATTCCTTTGTGCCATAGACCGGCATTGTTGTCCAAAGCGATTAAAAGCACATCACTGAGCCACGCGGGGCGACCTGTTCCTTCATTACCATGAACAGTCTGTTTGTATTCAGTCCCACATAGTGAAACACTCAGTGGCTGAATAAAAAGATATCTCAGACAACTGCACTATTTACTCCTGGTGGAGTAATGTTTGCAAAATCTACAATTCCCAGCTGGAAAAAAAAACGTGACAATATGATGAAAATCAACCAGGCTACTTCGGGGAGCCCAACTCGAGCTCCCAGCGACGCTCACATGACGTGCCCATCACTCACTCCATCACCTTTTCCAAGGCACCACTGATCGTGGGGGCGTACGCAAACTGTCACCGCTCTGCTCATATATTTAGGGTTTTTTTGCCGCATACCTGCTGACACCACTCACCTGAAGTCTATGCCGCCGCTGCCCTCAGCTCGGCCCGAGCATCCACCCGGCCCTCGGTCGGGCTTCTTCGAAGATGCTCGAAGAGAGGCGACGAGGTCAGAGCCTGGACAGCGAAAAAGAATCGGCATTTTCTACATTTACATAATAATCTAGTCCACCTGACGGCTGCTGGGTGATGAGCATATATTCGTGACACGGATCATGTGACAGAGGTGAGCAGTGTGGGTCTGTGACCGAGGTCACTGGTTTCAACCTTTCCGGAAGGGATCAGGAGATATCTGTTGCCTATTCCCATTCTTTTTCCAACAGCCAACATTAATTAGATCTTTGCTTAATTTGTCCCTGAGCTGTGTGTATGTCAGCTTTTAAAAAGATGTGCTGTCAAACCCATGTCTTCTTTCCGAGGGCCACTGTGGATGAGCCTTTTTACCCCACAGTGAATGACAGTTCATTCCCTTATCTTTCCAGACGACTGTGCTGCATTAATCCTCTTTGGGAAACACCACTCCAGAGCACCCTGAGATGTATCACATTTCTTGTCATAAAATAAATAAATATTTAACAGTGGGGGAAAAAAAAAATCCCTGAGAGAATGCATTACCTCGTCACCTGGAGTGTCTATAGATAAGTAGGGTTAGAATATGTGATCCTGATGCACGGTTGACAGTCGGACTGACACCGCTGGAGTCGTCAGTATATCTTCTCCAGACACACAGTAATAAGAATGACACGCAGACGAGCGAGTTGCTGCCGCATTTGGAGCGTCACAAACACAAACACACTCTGTTTCATAGGTCTGCTAAGGCGCTGTTTGAAACCTGAGTGCAATCAGAAAGGCCGGCGCCGGGCAGGGTGATGGGAGAGGCTTTACTGAAGAGGAGCGTCTGTTTCACGCAGCACTCAAAGTAACAGCATGTAGAGAGACTTGTTCCAAAATGGAGCATGCACCTTTTGGGAAAAATAGCGACGTACTTTTCCAAAATATTGTTTTTTTTTACCTTTCTTCTTTTAAAGGGTATAGCAGCTCACACAACTCATAACTTTTTCAAAAGAAGTTATCTCTTCCCATAAATGTACTTATCACGTATGCAGAAAAAATAACTGAACATAAAATCCGTATGCACCATAGTAGTGAAATTAGCTCAATACAATGCTTCATATGCAGAATATTTTATTTCAGGGCGGTGAACCACAACCCCTACAGTTTCAGCATGTGGTGCTCAGCGTTGGCAGATGTTTTTTTCTTATTTTATTCTTGTCCGTCCCGCCCCTCCTTTGTAATCTTTTTAAATACTCAGCATATTGCAGGGAGGTAGCATGCTGAGTGGGGACTAGTTGTCGTAGTGGAACTGAATGTGTCATTTTTAACTGTGACAGCAAACCTTCCAGGGGCGCAGAGCTGGGACGGAGACCAGGAAGGAGAGCTCAGACTGATCACTTGGATTTGTCTCAGAGCTCAGCTAGAGGCCCTCCCTTGCTGACATTACAGAGAGACAGATAAGCTGTGGGGCTACGTGCGGCATTCATTTACATGCCGGTTTTGCATATGGCTTTTATTCTCGGTTTCTTGACAAATATGGCCAATTCGTCAGGCTAATTTAGCCAGATTTGTGCCGTCTCATATCAGTTCATTGTTCACAATGGTTTTGTCCAACTTTGACCAAAATCTTCAGATAGAGCGGTTCAAGAACCCAGCGATCAACCTTTTGAGGATGCATTGTATCTGTAACCATAGCCTGTATATAAAAAATGGTCATAGTTACCGGGTCCGGAAAATTAAGCCAATGTGGAAGTGCCTAAAACCTGTATTCTCTTAAATGAGCAGCAGAGGGCGACTCACTGGTTGCAAAAGTCAGTTTCTAGAGAACTCTATGAGGAAATTATTCTACTTCTCACTTGATTTATGACGTCAGTAAACATTTCCCTGAGGTGTTCATGATCGCAATCGCTAGTTTCAAGTCTTCATCAATACATTTTGATGATGTTCCAAACCAATGGGTGACGTCACAGTGGGTTGCCACTTGTTTGTAACCAATCTAATCATGACTGCTATTGTTCACTACAACACTTTGTACAACACTATACTTTGGTGACAGTCTAACGTAAAATTGATGTGCCCATGTAGCAATCCCCACTTCCTAATATATTCAGTATTTGACTCCGCTTTATTGGCCAAGTACAGACACAAGGAATTTGACTCTGGTTGTTAGTATTGTAGCTGCTGTCAGTGTCAGTGAACATTATGCTCTCACGGAGCCATACACGATATTGCCGACACCTTTCACCAGCAGCCTAACAGTTGGTGTGTGCTCCTCTGAGCAGAGACAGATGTTTTTGAAGTTTCACTACACTGGGGGAGAAAAACGTTTTGTAAGTATGTTTAGATGGAACCGGAAATAATCACGTATTCAAACAATTTTCATTTTGTACCAAAGGGGAGACTAATTCCCCCCTGGCTCAAGGTCATAATTGGATCTAATTTGGTTCAAAGTGGTCTCTTGGTGTCTGTTTTGCTTGTGTGTAATGTTATTTTCTAGAAGAATACTGTAGATTCAGACTCACCAATTCGTATGATGCTAATTAATAGAAATAATCACTTCAACTTGTTTAAAGCAATTTTCCAGAGTGAGAAATGTCCTTTGACGTGTATCGGCAGTTTGAAGTTCTCCAGGGTATTATGGATTTGTGAAAAACTGATAAAATATTTTGAAAGAATATTTGGATAGACTTCTTCTACTGTATCTGTCCATCCGTTAAATTATTTTCTCTAGCTGTTCAAAGTTAAGCGGTTACTCATGGTTGAATGAAGCTGACGAGTCTCAAAGGCCTTCCTCCAAACGCCGTAGTTTAAAGTGTGATGGCAGCAGATGGCTCTTTACCGTACCTGAGCACTGCACATCATAGGCATTAAGCTGACTATATCCTTCAGTGTTTAGTTTCCGGGCAAGATTTAGTTCCCGGGCTGCCAGCATCACAAATAACCAGTGGAACTCGAAATCAGGAGAGAATGAAATGTCCTCAAGTCAAGTCCATACCGACTGCAAATGGATCTTTTCCAAACATGACACTGCAAGACGGTGAGACAAAATCTCCAGTACAAATACGCAGTCCTTGCATTGCAATGATGTATGATATTCAGCATCAGTTCCCTCTGGGTCTCGAATTCTCTTCTTTCTTTTTTTTTTTCTTCATTGTTCACCTTTCTTTTTAAATCTATTATTACAAGATTCTGGTTCATCTAATAACCCGCTGGTTCAGCTCCTAATTTAAAAAGCCCTCAAACCGATTCCTCGGAAACTTGTATCAAAGAAAATGAGTATGAATTATCCTACGAGACACAAAGCGACTGAAAGGGGAGACAGGCTGGTCGGCTGCAGGCTGCTCTGCAGAATGCTTTTAGTGCCAAGCAATACTTTTTGGCCAGAAAAGTGGTAGTTGTGAAGAAGGAAACATGAAAAATGAGAGATGGGGAGAGAGATGGTTTGCCGGGGTGTGAATAGATGGCATTTAACTTTCAACACATTTAGTCTGTATAGAATGCAAGTCCCTCGCCGAACAAGTCTGATCTGAGGAAAGCTGCCGGAGGCTGGACTGGGTTTAAAGAGTATGTCTCTTTAAGCTTTTTAATATTCTGGTCAAATAATGGCTTCCTCTTCGACTTTCTCCCTCCTGAGGAATTTAAAAAGGGACCACTCATTCCACACCACTAGTGCTGTGTGTGTGTGTGTGTGTGTGTGTGTGTGTGTGTGTGTGCGTGTGTGTGCGTGTGTGTGTGTGCGTGTGTCTGTGTGCGTCTGTGTGCGTGCGTGCGTGCGTGCGTGTGTGTGTGTGTGGGTGTGTGGGCCAATGCCAGAGGGCGAGGCAGCCCATTAAGACAGTGACTGGCAGATCTCATTTGGTGTTTAATTTCACAAGGGCGAGCTCTCATCTATGAGGGCCCATTAGCTCCGGGCTAGCTCGCTGACTGATGTCGGTGGTTCCTTGTCGAGTGATGTTTACACTGACAGGACTTCTGTTAGCAGTGGTGGGAAGTAACCGAGGATACTTCATATGAATATTGTTTCGTTTCTTTTTATCTTTGACGCTGCTTGTTTCTTGTTGCTTCAATTGTGAAAAAACGCTTATCATGAAAGTCCATGGGTCCAAAAAAACCAAACAAGCAGGGAGAAAAGAGTAGAAGAAGACAGTAGCCTCCATTGGTCTCGTCTCCACTCCATCCACGAGTGTCTTGAAACACGTCGATTGCTGACGATTGCAGAGAGAACTTTTTTGTGTGTTTACTGGCGGATGGCTGCTAGTTGTTACCTTGCTGGTTTGGAACAGTTGTGTTTTGTTACATATTTCTGCCCACGTAGTTGTTGTATGTGTATTGACCACAATCACATTAACGCATAATCCATCCTATATAGGTCTCTGTAGCTTGTCTTTTGTGTCAAAAGAGTGGATAATGAATGAATGTTACTAGTTCACTTTACTGAGGTAGAGAAAAAAAAAAATATTTATTTCACTCTGCTGCTCAAAAGAAACTGCAGCAACATTTAAGGTGGAATGTTTTCTTGTGAGGTACTCCAGGTTGACATTAAGAATCAATCAATACATTTTTAATACCAAAATGAAAACCTTGACACTTCCATTTGCTTTTATTGGCTCTCCTGCACGAAAGACACCTTTGTGATGGTTGGATCTACGGCCCTTTAAAAAAGAGCATCCTTCTGTGGCTCCCCTGCACCTATGATCTTATCCCCCAGAATGCATTTTAATGCCAAGTATAAATGGTTCTCTGCTTACCTTTTTTTTTTAAACCTTTTTTTAAATAACACATCTTTCAACCACATGTCAGGTTCTGACTCCTTAGCCAGCTCCATTTGTTGAATTTGACTATGAGAAGCAGCTGAAAGCCCAGATAATCGCTGGGTTCAACTTCAAGTCAAACGCAGTCAATTTGAGTGAGAGCGGGGTGAATGACGTAGCCTGGCGTAGTCAGACTAATACTCAAATGCATGTATATTCTGGGAGTGAGAGAAATGAAATGAGCTCCCAGAGTTCGTCTGGGTTCCAGGCTATGAGTGACGATGAGGCTGGTGACTTTGGCAGAGTCAGAAGTTAGCAGTGTATGTATGAACTAGCAGTGAAGTCTATTTTAAGTTGAGGCTGTTTGTCAGTTAATTGATGCTACAACTCCTCAACAAGGTGACGAGGTAATATAACAAACATGTATTAAACTCTGTATTTTCACATAAACAATGGATTAATGACTATGTGACACAGTGGTGAGCCCATGGAGACTTATCACCGCACACAGCAGCCAGGGTTTTTTTCAGAGGAAAAAAGTTCCAATAAACTTCCTGTGTGCTACCTGCTCAGCACCAAATGGAAGACAGACAAAGGCGGCATTGAGCTGGTGATCATCAGGGAGACAGATATTTCTTTTCTCAGGAATTGATGGAGGACAAAGTCCGAGATAAAAGTTGCGTAAATATTGAAAAAATGTATAAGACACAGCAGAAAAACTCCAAATTAGTAGTTTGAATGTTGCTCCATATGCCCTGCATGTATAAACAGGCAACTGCTGACATGTTCACTGTGAAAAGTTTATTGAAAAGTCATTTAAAGGGTCAAAACAAGAAGAACATTTTCTAAAATCATTCAAATGTATTTAGAAAAAATCGTGCAAAAGTGTTTCTTTATCTATTTATTCCAAAAAGCAAAAAATATATATATGTAAAGCAGAGAATACATTTCAGCCAGCGTAGACCAGAGCACAATAGGCCAAGGTTAATCATGGCACAGTTGCAATATTCAATATTCTACTGAAGAACTGCTGCAGACATTTAACACCATAAAAACCTGTTGTGTTTGACATGCATAGCGTTGTTGTTGTGCCCTTGTGTCAGTTCAATTGGAAATTTTTATGGCCCCCTAAGGGGAATTTGTTTTCAGACTGGTTCTGCAGTAAAACACATAATAAAGTCTCGTAATAAACTATAAGACCGCACAGCAAGAACAATAAACAAATTCCCAGAAAGTACAATGACACACTTAACAAACTGCTGTGTCACATAGTCCAACCATAAACACCATCAGCTGATCAGTGCTTTGATAGAGTCCAATAAATATTTTCTCATCAGTGCAGAGTTCCTCTGGAGGACGTGAAACTCCACACACAAGAAATCGACTCAATAACAAAACACCTGTACAATGCAATATAAACACAGCACGCTGACCTAAAATAAATACTACGAGTGTACAGATGAAAGTGTTCTTGTTTTAATGTGACTATGTCAGAGTGCTGATGATTTAATACGGTGCTGTTTAATGGGTCTTGTTCTTAGTGTTTTGCGTTGTATTTTACTCTAAGGTTGTCCCATTAGTACAGTGTCCTGCCCCCTAACTGTTTAATTCCAGTTGAAATGTCTACTTGATATGTTCTACATAATTTACCAAAGGAAACAAATATGTGCAGCTACTTCAGGTGCTTTTAGAGGTGTTGAGAGATTTGGATTCAAAGTGTGGAGGCAGGTGGGGTTTTCAGGGTCCGAGGCCGTGCAGGCAGTGGAGCTGGGCTGTAGACGGAGGTTCAGGTGGCGGAGCTGGTGAGGCAGGCAGAGATTCCCAACCAGGCGATGGGATGAAGACCTGGCTGGACGGGACCGGTTACAGAGATCAGCTGGGTGATGAACCAGAGGCACAGGCAGTCAAAGCATCAGGCAGGTGAAGCAACAAACGATCAGTCAGAGGTTGAAGATCTGGGGTGTTTTTTATTTTCTGCAGCAGATGATGATAGATGAGGCAAAGGCCTGTAGGTAAATTGGCAGAAGCAGGAACCAGGTATGACAGACATACAGGGGGACCAACAGCGCTCAAAAGAAAAGGGGAAACAGCAGACCATGGGGGGGAAATCCTAATCCTAACAGCTTCTTACTTCCCCGCATTGCACACAATGGTGTGGTGGTGGTGCTCTGTGTATCTTTTTTCTTGAAGATTTGTGTGCGTGTTTGTATGTGTGAGTGTGTGTCACTGCGTTGACATAGATCTTCTGAGTTTATATTTTAAGCTCCCACGCCACACTCCACCATTTGCAACTTCAGAGGGTTGTCTCTTTCGTTGACATCAAAAGATGTCCCTGTGTCCTTTGTAATACAGATAATTATCCCCATCAGTCTGGGTCTTTGATGTGTACGTAGCTGTATTATGCCGTGCACATGTGTGCATGTGTGTGTATGATGAGCATATGTGAGTGCAGAGGTTTTGTTCAATTGTGTGTGCTTGTGTGTGTGTGTGTGTGTGTGTGTGTGTGTGTGTGTGTGTGTGTGTGTGTGTGTGTGTGTGTGTGTGTGTGTGACTGCATGCATGAACATCCTTTCAGGTATTTGTCTCTTGAATTATAGATGTCTATAAACTGCACAGGCTTTGCTAATTCTTACTGGAAGTGTTTGAGGATGAAACGGTGCATTTTATAGATGCTATTAATACCAAGTTATTGAGTTGTAGGCATCATATTTAAGTGACAAATATATGCTTTTGTTGTACGAAGATGTTTTCTCTTGTCATGTCTGAAATAATACTCCCACTGGATTTCTTCTCCACTGTCTCACTTATCTGGCAGACGTTTTTTTTTTAAACAAATTCTGTACATTAAAACTGTGATGGTTGCAATTAAATGTTCTCCTTTTGTGCATTGTGTTTTTACTTTCCCACTCAGGTAGACACTCATGGGAAGCCTGAGTGTTTGGGCTGTGGCTGTGGCTGTGGCCGCTCTGCTGGGAACGTCAGGGTGCTGGCGGGCTGAAGGGCACAAGGGCAGCAGGCGAGACGGCATGGATAGAGCCAGCATGTCACGTACCTCCTTCTCCTCCCAGGAACAACACTCCATGGTATGTATCCTTTGCAACTCCTCTCTCCCTCCAGCACACACACACACACTGCTTCTCACTGAAGTTATCAGCCTCATTCTCCATCAAGCAAGTAAAAAACTCATGGTAATAGAAATCGATCATATCAAACGAAAGAAAAAAAAACAGAGTTACACAATTCTTTTTAGAAAATTTTACTTTAAATTCTGTGAAACAGAAAAGTCTTATCTTGATATTCCCTGTGGCATGGCAAGCCCGTCTGTGCATTTTAGTCTATTGATATGCCCATTTTAAATAGTTTCAAATTTGAATTTCATGAAGAACTGATTCACACCCATGGGCTCATTGCAAAGCAAACACTTTGCTTCATTTCAAGGTGTAAGCACAGGAGAAGCATACATTTTAAACATCTTTTTCAAATTCAGTACATCAGTTCATAATATGGGCCATTAAACTGAAATTCACCGCACCTATTTCCCAGCACTGATATAATTACTGCACCAAATTTTAGGTTGAAAGCCAGAAATGTATACTTTTTTCCAACAGGTGGCACACATCACTCTAAAAGCGTCACTTCAGTGACCCAGAAATGCCCACAAACGTGAACAAAGGTCTGCTACTTTTTTCTTTCTGTTTGGATTTTCATCCAGCAGGTTTATGACTGGAGGATTTGAGCTGTCAATCAAATACATGTGGGTGTTGAGGAAGAGATGCATAGTTTTGATTGGTTGAATTGAAGAAATCTGCCAGGTGTGTCCATTTAGGCTGTGAAAAGATGCTGATTGGTGTGTTTTATCCTTGGGCGGTTGTATAGTCCAGTGACCCAAACGCCATTGGTCGAGTCGTTTGTCAATCAGATGAAGTGACGTTTTCATTCGGTGACAAACTTTACAAAAAACTGAAGGCTGTCTAATTACTCCAGCTGTTGAAACATACGTTTTTATTTTGCTCTGGTAAGTTGGAGTAGACCGGTAAAGAAGAATTGTTTTCGACCTACGAATTGCTTTCTTGCTAACTAGCTTCCCTGAGGACAGATAGAGGGTAAGTTTGCTGATTATTAACATCCCTGCCATAAAATAATAGGCTTAAGTTCCATGTTTACATGCTAGAATGTGCGTAACGTAAGGTTGGCGTCATCAACCACCAGTATGTGACATATTAAGCTTTCACTGTGAACTTAGCCTGCCTGAGGTCCAACATGTTAGCTAATCAGTTAAATTAAGTACTGGTGGCCTGTACAATAACATACACAGTACAGGTTATGTCAGATTGTTTCTCCTGCCAAAGCAGAGAGATGCAGTTAATGGCAAATGAGATCACCTGAAATGTCCATTTGTAGTCTTTGGAAATGTTTAACTGTATGTGGATAATGTTTCGAACAAATTAAATCGGAGGGTTTGGTTTTTAATTTCTTTTATTGTCACATAGTCTTCTCATGTTGTTGTGAGCCGCAGTGACAGAATAAGAGAGACTGCTGCAGATACAAAAACACCCTTGTTTAGTTTTGTTGTGCAAAGTTTGTCTTTAAAAATGCATATAGGATGGGATTTTTAAGGCCATAAAATGGCACTGAATTAGAGGATGTCACAAATTTGTACCAACTCTGGAAAAAAGAAAGTAGCTGCTGAGCTCAGACGATTTGTATAATTTCATATTTTATCAGCTGTAAGAGTTTTCAATGCTGACGCATGCAAGATTTGAGCTCCACTGTTATGCGTGATGGAGGACATCTGTTTTATCTGTGAGGGAGATGAGGGAATAGGGGCACGGGGTTGCTCCGCCATCTTGCAGCATTATGCACAAAACTTTACTGTTTACATTCCACTTCCTCTCTGTCTCTGCTCAGGACATCTTGATGACTGTCAGCTATTGGTGATGGGCAATGGCATCATCCATCGGCCTAAAATCAGTACAGTGAATTCAATAGTCCCTGCCCAGACCTTTACTGTCTTTCACACAGTGTTCTGTTGTGGCCTGTTACAATGGGAGAATAAGTTTATAAAGGAAAAAAAGGTTGTAGGTGGTACTTTAGGTGTTAATGAACAACTATGTGTTTGAATGTATTCATAGCTGTGTTAATTGTGATGTGATTTCTCGCCTGAGTCATGCACAGGAAATAATGCAAATGCTTTTTATTCACTTCATGTGATCTATAATTTGTTTTGGAATCTGCTTTGTAAGCTGATGTTGAAGGCCACTGAACCCTGTTATCAGTGTAAAATTAGAATATCTCTGTGGAAGATAAAATATAACATTAATCATCAGTGAGTGAGGACAAACGAAGCCTTGGTAGGATTCAATTTAACCTCAGCCAACAGATTTCATGTTTGTGTATGTATGTGCGCTAGGATGAACATTGTTTTGGTCTATTCTTGTGGGTCGTGTGTTGTAACATACCTGGTGTGTGTGTGTGTGTGTGTGTGTGTGTGTGTGTGTGTGTGTGTGTGTGTGTGTGTGTGTGTGTGTGTGTGTGTGTGTGTGTGTGTGTGTGTGTGTGTGTGTGTGTGTGTGTGTGTGTGTGTGTGTGTGTGTGTGTGTGTGTGTGTGTGTGTGTGTGTGTGCGTGCGTGCGTGCGTGCGTGCGTGCGCGCGCGCGCAGGGGGGTAGTGCCAGTACATAGTTATAGCTGTGCTGTTTTAGAGGGGTTAACGTTACTGTTTGTTGGCCTTACATGTGTTGAGAAGCTCGGACCACATATTGGTGTTCCCCTGTGTTGTGTTAATGAAGAAAATGAATATCATGTTCATTCTTTGGTGTCTCTCTGCGGGGGTCTGTGAAAGCTTGTCAACATTACCTTATGAGGCTAAATTAGCTTCTTGGTCTCCAAACCCTGGCTCAGAGCCACAGGAAGGTAACGCTGCGAAAGCCTTTCAAAACTGACAAGTACTGAATAGAACTGTTGCTCTAATTATAATCCCAAATAGTGTTAGATTCGAAAAAAAAAGTGGATCATGATCATGAGACTTCATCAGACGGCATTCTTAATCACTAATAGTGTCTCTTAGTACAGCCATTTTTGCACATTTGACTGAACAAAATGGTATTGTTTGACTTGAATGTGATTTGAAATAAGTAAATGTTTACTTCTCCAAAATTGTCTTGCGTGTAGTTGGGACATTAAGTTTAATTGAAGTATAGATTTGCTGTGTATGAATGCAAAGAAGCAGATATATGCTTGCTAGCGGTTGAAAAGCCCCACGAGCAAACTGGTCCTTGCCAGCAAGAATGAGCCCTTTCAAAAATGTTTTCTGCAAAACAGAAACATAAAGGCCTAACATACTGTCAAACAGACAAACGCACAGACAGAAACACACCACACAGCCCTGCGGTCGTCCTAATTCTTTGTGAAATGAAGTATGTACACCCCCTGGTCTGTTCTAAGTCTGACTCACTTTGGGCTATGCCAAGTTGGCATTCAGCTGTGGTTCTGTCCCATGAGATCCCTTGATGCAAAAAACCAACAAAAAAACCCAATTCCCAGGCATCCCCCCTGGACCCGAATCAGAACTTAAAAAGCTGTCAATTGACGCCAGAATTTAAAGTTGACCCTGGAGTGAATTATGCAAATCCTTGAATTCACATGATTGCACAGCATGCATTCTGAAAGCCTTTGGAAATGCCAGATGTCTTTTTTTTCCTTGTGACTACTATCCCCCAGAACAATATAAAACATGTAAACGGCTTGGGTTGTAGAAAAGTGAGGAATTAAGAAGAAAAAATGCAGATGAAAGCCTTTTGACAACTTGTCTACTTACTGGGGGCCATCTTGGATAACTGCAGAGCAACAGAGTTGCTTGCAGTGTGCTGACAAATCCATGCAGGGTTGTTGACAGTAAAAATACGGTATGTGTCCTGGCACAGATATCAAGATGCCACAGTGCAGCCGCACCAGAATATTGACAGGAACCTGAGGTCAAACTTCATGAATCCTATCTGCAAAAGGCTGAAGTTGCACAATATTATAATAATGGATAAAGGGCAAAAAATTAGAAGTAAAAAATGTGAAATTTCTATATCAATAGATTTTAAGTTGTTAGGACTAAAATACT
Organism: Scophthalmus maximus; assembly: GCF_022379125.1. Lineage (NCBI taxonomy): Eukaryota > Metazoa > Chordata > Actinopteri > Pleuronectiformes > Scophthalmidae > Scophthalmus > Scophthalmus maximus. The sequence continues at coordinate 18,547,715 of NC_061516.1, forward strand.
TATTTTATTCACCCATGGTTAGACACTGTCCAAATATTTAACTGAGGAGTAGTCCAGCTGTAGAAGGGGCGATGCACAGTGATGGATGCTGCAGCAGTCATGGTCCGGGATTCTTGTGTTTGTTGCATGTAGAGGGACAATCAACACAGTAGAGTTTTTCTATGCCGTATATTTGCCATGATTTGCTTTCTGGGGGTGGAAAAGAGTGGAGTGGTTACATTTTTTGCAGAAAGCACATTGGAAAAGGGAATTGCACTCATTGGATAAAAGGTTTAGGAGTAAGAGGGTAAAGTAATTAAATGGGAATAATTACAGGAACAATGACATCGTAGGAAAAAAAAACATCCTCTCTCTGTGTCTCAGTGTTTTTATTCTTTAGTGGCAGGACTACCAAACTATACATTTACATTTCAATTATGACTTTGTGCCCACAAAGCTTTTCTTTTTATTACATTGCAGTTCCCAGAGGGTTAGTTCGGTTTTTCAGGCAGCCTCTTGATAATTTGTCCTTAAAGCTGAAGAAAACCTTTTCAGGTATGAAGGACATATGCAATTGTTACCATTGGGTTCTGTTTGTGTGTGTAGCTTCAGTAATGTGATACATTTCTCTTTGATACAAAACACGGCTTTGAGCAACAGTATTGAGTAGTGTACTGTATACCAGGGCCAAAAGTGTGCCAGTTAAGACATAATCGAAGCAGACACAGTTGTTGGTGCTGAATGCAATCTTAGGATACTTGTGGTTGGTGGAAAGAGATGCACTGTATAATGGAGGATAATATTTTATATGTCAAGTTTTATGTTCTCCAACTGCTCTGTCATAAAACAGCCACTAAAGATATAGTCTTTCCAAGTTGTGAAGCATACATAATGTCAGTGGAAAAATACATGACAGTATAAAAGTAAAAATGTAAGCACGAATTGGCATACAGGTAACATGAGAGATATATCAATGGGGAGTGACCTAAAAAAGGGGGAAATTGGGCTACGACAGTGAAGTGTGAAATAGATGTGATGTCAAAACCAAACAGCTTATGAACAGAGATGAATTGAACTGTGAGATTGCCAAAGACTTTAATACTACATTTACAACAATGATTTATTGTTATTGTTTTTTGTGGTTAATTATGAAACTAGTAGTGGTTGCATGGTTTCCACCTACCCTGATGTTCCTTTATTAGGCAATTTGTACATACATTCACAAGTGCTATATACTGTAAGGTAGGGCATATAAAACCTAGTGACACTCTTGTTTATGACTTTGTCTCTAGAAGCTAGGAACACATTTCAACAAATGAAATGTTTAGAGGACACACTACCAGCGAGTATCACTGGAACGTGATACAACTCCAGGTAACGATGCAGGAAAAAATTCATTTGTGAGGCTTTTTCTATTTTAGGAGTAATCAAAATGATGCTTGTGAAGGTATAACCATTTACATGCAGTACATTGCCATGTATTTTTCCCCCTCCTTTCTGACTCCTTTTCATTTAGCTCATTAATTAGCTTGTTGGTACTCTGATGAATTACAGTTAGATAAGAAAGGTCCCTTCCTTCTAAGCAACAGACATCAGGGAGTGACTGCACCGTGAAAGCACAGACACATATAGATCCAACTCTCTTTCTCTCCTACTCCCTCTTTGTTGTAATCAGGCCGTATCTTTAAAAGGTCGAAGTATCAATATGCTCGTCGTATCAGACTCTTAACTGAGGCTGCAGCTTGACAAATATATTGAAGCCGTAACACCGAATTGGCGCACAGGCAGCCCATTCTAGCAGAGTGTTTTGTTGTTGACTGAATTAAGAGCCAGAGAGAGATAGTGGGTACATACAAACATACGGGTCCTTGAATGAAGTGCCTGGATAGCAACGCATACAAGAGAGCGAGGAAAAGGCATATTGAAGCAGACCTTGTAAAAGACACAGCTCGGCTTGTATTGCGCCACTGTTCGAATGCATTCATGTCGATCTCTGTGGCAGCAATTACAGATACTTGTTTTGTGTTTAAATGGAGGCTCTTAGAACTCAGAGATTTTTTGTACAAATTTTTCGAGAGGCTATAACAATCTTATTGAGTTTGAACACTGATACTATCCAGATACCACAAAACCCAAACACTTGATCAAACACTTCCCAGTGGAATGATCCTGTGATACAGGACAATGAAACGACTCTACCCCAACCTGCAAAAGGTGCAGCCTGTAGAGCTCTTGTAAATAATACATGTTATATCCTGGCATGTGACTGCTGTGGTCTAATCACGATCGAGCGATCATGTCTATGTTTAAAGTTAGGTTATTTAATTAGCTCAAGATGGATAATAACCTTGAGCCTCAAAATTCAAGGTTGGAATGAAATTGTTTTGTATTTGGAAACCTGTTACACTCCACCTGCAAATTATATTTAAGGAAGGTGTAATTGGTAACATAGCAACAGTGCCTCTGCTAGATTACTAAATGTGGATGTACCCATCAGTTAGACTAACTGCACCCTGCCCCAACTTCTGTGGTAGGTGGCCATTGCATGAGTTCAGTAATACTCTAAAACTACCACCTCCACTTTATTTAACATGGCATAACTTTTTTTGAAGTATGTCCTCTCTGCGCCCTTCTAGTTGCATTTGCCTTAATCCTTGCAAGTTTAGGTACAAAAAAAAATCCCTTTCAACCCTCTGGAAACCAAATTTTGCCAAAATGTTTTGTATTTCTGAGTAACCTGTCATGAAAATAACAAGGACATGATGTGCCTGAGACAATGTGGCGAGTTTTACATAAGCCTGGAAATGAAGTGAGCAACAATCAAGAAAATACATACTGAATCTCCTTTCTTTACTGTTGTGCATATCTCTCAGCATCCATTCTGTCATAATCTTAACACATCCTACCAATCACCAATTCTGCCCGCTGGGCAAGCTCTGTATGTAGAAATACACCTAATCAGCCTCTATCACAAAGAGGGAATATGGTAGAGAAAAGCATCAGATCCCCGCTAATTGAAACCCAGTGGGTTTGTCCCATTTGTTCAAATGAATTTCTGTTTGTAGTTATTTACATTTCTCCACCCACTGAAAGTGACAGTCAGCACTGGAGAGAGAAAAATGCCTTCTAATCAACTGTGTGTGAATGTTGGCATCTACTCTCTGCAGTAGTTTCCTTCAACTATTTCTACACTATTATTTTATCACCATGATTGTCCCCAAAAGCTGAATGTGGAGTATAAAGGCCAGCTGAGAGTCATGGTAAAGGGAGGATCATATTTTTAGACACGCAGCCTTTCCTTCACCTCTATGCTTGGTTTGGTTCTCTAATCAATTGATCAAACAGCAGCACTCGAGATGATGGAAGGCGGTGCTGATGACTACACTCAATTTTATCCTGCCATCATAAGGAAGCACGTCTGCAATTAAGATGGACAGATGGCAGAAAGCGAGAGGGATAGAGGAAGGAGGAGGCAGTGACGGGAGGCGCTAAGACTGCTGTGTTTCTCGTGAGGCTCTCAGTCTCCCGGGAAGCTACAAGGGCCTCACAGACACACGTTTTCATCACTGAGCCTCATTACTGGTGACATCTACACTGAGGGACAAGAATGCAAAATGTCACAACACTTCAATTACTGCCACACATTGGCTTCTTCTGAAGCTGTGTTGTATTGGAAGAGACCTGCCTCTGTTCTATTTTTAAAACGGCCTGTCGATCCTTTGCTTTGCCTGGTGTACGCAACATTCCTGGTGCTCTAACAAGCACAGGCGATCAGCTGCTGACAAGCACACAATGCACAACAAAACGACTACAACGTGTGCCCACGCAAACAGGTGACAAAGTAAAGGTCTTGTGCCAGCATAGGTCGCAGGAACTGTAGCCCATTGGAGGCATGAACATGATTCTTCCAAAACATATTCCCTCATTTTGTGTTGTGACGATGATGGTGCTGGAGAGCACAGTACCTGTCTGTACAAGGGCTGTCACTCTTTCAAAAAAATCAAGTTCGAACAAATTTAAAGTGACACGCAATTCGTTCAAATCTATTAGAACGCCCTGTGGTGCCTCCTCCGCTGCCTCACTCGACTGGAAAGCTAACTCAGTGAGGTTGCAGATTTGATGCCAGCGGCTTTGTATAGAAAGTCGACAAACGGCCTTATTTTTGTTCGTTACTTTGCCATCTAAGGTGTAGAACCCAAAATATTTCCACACACCACTTTTCAGATGCTTTGGTGTCGCGATGCTTGGTATTCTCCTTCAGATAACATTACCGACTCACCTTACCATTCAAGAGGGCATGCCATAGGTCAAGTTCATAGTTAGCACCTTCTGCTGGTTCACAAGGAAAACTATTTCAGACGGTCTGATGTGCTTCTAGAATGTGTATTTTGAATTTCATCACAGTTCCAACATGAACTTTCCACCCACGTTCGAATGACTGTTTGGAATTTTGAATAAAAAGCCCCAGTCTGTACAAACACACATGAGCTGAATTCCTACTGACGGTAAAAAAGTAAAAACAAAAATAAAACTCCATGCCCAGGGAGTTGCAGTGAATTTCAGTTCACAACCATCGTAAGCTTTCACAAAACCAAACATTTTCCATTCACTTCATTATTAATTCATTGCTTAGCTGCATGTTTATCCCACTCACCTGTTCCCTATTATATACATGTGCTTTAAAGTCTTTACTCCTGTTGTCGGCCATAAAGTCTGTATCACTTGTGATATGTTCATATGGCTTCTATATCCACAGAAAGTGCTTGACTGTCTCTGGACTGCTCCTCTCAATACAGACATTTTTTGTTTTGTTTTTTATGTTTAAGTGTATGTACTACTACTATCACAGCTGGACATGATCTTCCTCCATTTCATGATTTAAACACCAGTTCAAAATATGCTTATTTGGAGGCAGTTTATCCTTGTGGTGTCAGTGGTTTGACGTTCCGATAACCATTCCAGTACAATACAGTGACACCTCCATCTTACAGCCTGTTGGCATGTGTATTTCCAATCGTGTGATGGAATTGACCGTGGGATCCGCCTTTGTATGGGTCTTCTTGTTTCTCTGCTGTCTCCCACCATTCATTCTCTCTCACACCCTCTGTCACTGCCTTTCATTCTCTTTCCATCTGTTCACCCTTGATTTCTGTCGCTGTCGTCTTTCTCTGGGCGCAGAAGAGAGGAAAAGACACTCTAACGAATGGTCTGCAAAAAGGCTGTTTTTTTCCCGCTCACTCCTCCAAGCCTGTAATAACCACTTTTGTGCGTGTGCTCTCTGTTTGCAGGAGAAGGAGAAAGCAGACGGGAACATCGATCAATGTGAGTTCACTTACTGTGTTCAAAACAAACAACATTTTTCAAAATATGCCATGTTGTGCTCCATGACTATTTTTTTTTCATCTGCTGTTATAGTGGCATGTACTAAGTTTTCCTAATCGCTGGGAAATGTCGTTTTGAAGTAATTCACATCTAAATGGCTCCAAAATGGACCAAGCAGCTTGTTGTGGGGCAAGACTTCTGATACTGATTATAACTGTGACAGTCTGAAAAATCCCAGTTGTTACCGAATCCCCTTTATTGCTCTACTGTCATCAGAGGAATTGTCTGAACATTGAGATTTTGGGATTCTGAAAGCATTTCAGTTGTCAGTGGACACTAAGATACAATCTACCAACCAGTTGTGGGACAGGCTGGCATCAGCCTTTCTGTGCAGTTGGTTCATTTGACCAAAATCTGTGAGAAAATAGTATAATAGTATAGGTTTTTTTGTTGCTGTCTTTTTAAAGGATACTTTTATTTTAACGTTGTGCAACTCCACTCCACTGCTATACCCTCACACCAGACAAAAGTGGAAGCACCTGACATCACTCATTCCAAGTGACAACCTGTCCATAAGTTGAAAATATATTTCTCCTTTGAATAATTATTCTCCTGTCAACCAGCTTCACTCCCCTGTCAGGATTGATGACGAGGGTGCCTCGTCAGAAACGATGGCAGGGTACCTCCGAAAGAATGAAGTGATGTTTGTTTGGCTTGAGCCCTGTCGGCGGTTGCACAGTGATCTCTTAGACAACTGATTTTATAAACAAGATCACGCGTGTCGACGAAGAAAGTGTTTCAGCTGCTTCAGTTGTCTGTCTCACCCACGTCTGACCAAACATGTCTTTAATTCAATCAATCCAGCTGTCCACACATGCCATACAGCGCCTTGTGTTTTACTCAAGCTATAGGCTGTGCCAATAAATCCTACCCAAAGTGTATTATTTTGTGGCTGTTAAGGTTAATCTGCTCTGCCATCTCGGCTACAACCAGCATTATGATACCAATACTAGGTTGGATCAGTCTAAAATTGTCATTGTACTCCTCTGCTCAGTAGCAGCAGCAGCAGTAGTAGTTGTACTTGTAGAAGTAAGCCCAGTGACGTTGAAGTATTAAGTTAAAAACTTTCCTGTTTGAATGTTTTGCACTTGAGCGTGTTTGGTTCTTCTTATGCGTCCCGGTTTTAGATTTTTTTAGAACATATGTATGTATATTTGGCTCTGCTGCAGTCATTAGTGAAGAGCTGTGTATTTTTCTGTCTCGTATTGTGCCAGCTTTTATAAAAATACCCACTACAAGTGAGGATGAAACTGAATGTAGTATTAAATGCAGTCTTGGTGTCAGAAGAGAGATTCAGTTCTGGGTGTGTACGGGGACACTTTGTTGCAGAGAAGTTGCTCTCTTTTCATTTTTGGAAACCAGCAATGTTTGTTTTTCCAACATACGTTTTTTCACTCCTGGCTGATTTTTCATCTCATAATTCAATTGTTATATATCAGTTTGAGTGGGTGGCTGAGTTGCTGCAAAAGACTCTGGTGTGCATGTCCTAAGCATTCACGTTTATTTCTTGGCCTGCTGTTTTGTGTATTTTGCCGGATTGTGGTGCGTGACAGTGAGACTGAGCGGTTTTAGTGTAAGTTACTGTAACAGCAATATTTCCAGGGCTGCCTGCTTCCTATTTGACAAGTGACTTCCTCTGTAAGCATTAGGCCTATTATGATGTGTTGTCTTCATCTCCAGAGCACAGCACTCTTCCGCCGTGCCTGCTTCTTTTCCACCAAATCATTACCCGGAGGATTTCTTCCGTTCATGCTTATTATTCAGCCTCCAATGCAAAGTATCTTTTTTCTTTTTATCCCAGGATGTTTGCTTGTTGATTTATTTTTAACATTGTATTACATATGTTGTTCCCTGAGTGATAATTGCTTTTCTAGCTGCTCACCTGCTTCTTACAGTTCTGCTACAGTAACACATCACCCTGATCGGCAACACACTGTGATGTGTTTCTGTGATAGGCGTTTCTATTTTACTCTGCCTCTTCTCACAGATGTTGATGCTGACACATGAGCATGAACAAAAAATCAGCATTGATGGGGCAGGTGAAAACAAACTGAAAGGTAGCAAAATACAGAAAAATATATTTGGATTTTTTTTAGAATACCCCTTTTATTTAATTTTGGTTTTATAGAAATGTGAGCAGTTAATTCAGATTCACAAGGTCCTGGTTTGATTGAATATCGATTTAGTTATGGAGTGTTAATTTACAAAACCAATTTCATTTGTTTGTGTATTCAAATACAGTGGTTGGGATTTACACTAAATAAATAAAACAGACAAAAGACAAACCATATATTAATAAATATAGAAAAGAAGCTTTAAATAGACTTAAAAGCTGCGGAACATGTTGAAAAACAGCTTTGTAAACCACCAACTTGTGCTCCTCCATGACTGCTTGCTCTTCATGACTGGAGAGTCGATCTACATGTTGAAGAGGGAGGCAGCTCCTTTGTTCAGTAACAAAATTGCCTAAACGGTTGAGAAAACTTTCTCAGAAGCGACACTGGTCCCGGGGAGGCAAATATACCATTTTGCTTGGCAAGCCGAAAGCCGATACTCCCCTGCACGCTCCCTCTTCCAGGTCAGTGGATTTTCACAGAGTGGAACGGGTTTAACGTCCATGTATCTGTTCACTTCTTCCTGCGCCCTGTCAGCAATTTCTGTGAGACGGTGGTTGTTGGTTTGGAGGCGGGCCCTAGAACCATCAATGCAGAAGATTTCTTTTGACCGGTTTGGTGTAGTGGCATCACCACTTCCACAGGACCACATGAGTTGTCTTCCTGCTGTACACGCACAGTTTCCTCAGGTGCATCCGTCATGTTTGTAAGTTGACAATATTCAGATATTCAATTGGAAAATGAATTCGGAAATTGCTGGGGAATACAGTTGTTTTATTTGTCTCACAAAAAAGGAAAAAACATTTTGTACTTTACAGAAATAATATGTAAATTCTATACTTTTAACTCACATTAGATGCCGGTCCTCATCGGACAAGAGAGGCAGAGCCTGAGGATCTAATGATGACGCTGCACTATGTCCTTCAGAACGCCATAACCAGCCAGTTTTTAATATATCACTCATCACTAGATCATTACAATTGGATATACACATGCTTGTACAGGCACAAACACACCATTTATTTTGATATTTTATCATGTCACATAATAAGCTGTTGGGCTTTGATCAAATTCCCTGGCCAGCATTCAAAGGCAGTTTTTTCCCCTTTTTTTCGATTAAAAAAATTGTTTTTATATTCGCACTACCACAAAAATCCAATGCCCATGACATAAGAAACACTTATTGAACAACTCATTATGTATCAACATTATTTGCTATTATTTGTTATTCATTCAGTCCAGGACTTTTTAAAATCTCTGTGCTAAATCTGTGCATCGCAGCTCTTTTTTAAGGTTACCATCACTGACACTGAGACACGTGACCATGTGATAGGCTGCGACAAGTTACAACAACGCTACTGCTACATATCACATCAACAAAATTATGTAAGCCACTATATATATAGACATATATATATATATATATATATATATATATATATATATATATATATGTATTTATATTTATGAGATTAAAGGACGGCAGTGTTAATGTGAGGGAGGTGTAAAAAACTGTCTGTTCGGCCTGTAATATGTCTGCCCTGTGATTTGAGGACAGCTGCCTAAAATATTTTGAGCGTTTTTTTCTCACTTAGCTCGCAGATTTCCCTCTTGAGACTAATTATCCACTCCCTGTTTGTATGCTAAACTAGACACTGTCAAAATCGGTCTATTGCATTTCATTTTCTTGTTTAGCTCTGCTTTGATGATGAGCAGTGCGGCTCTTTAGGATTGTCTGTTTTCACTGCTATTGGCTGGTTGCTTTTCCTACTTTCAGTTTACCTCCTCCCCCTTTGTAGTATGTCTTAATATCTTTTTGCTTTACCACACCTCACTGTACTTACCTTTATTTTCACTCTCCCTTATTTTTCCTCTCATTTTCACTCATCCTCTGCCTCTTGCGAAACACTTTCTTATGCCATCTACGCTCCTCACATTGAGACGATGACATTAATCAAATTGGCCCAGTTTTACCGCTGGCGCACAGATGCTACCAGTGGAAACTGCTGTACTGCAAACATAGCATATGAAGGTTTTACGCCAGCTCAGACAGAAAAAAAAATTACATGTTACTGGTGATGCACAATCCCTCCATGGTCCACATGTCGCACTGTGGAAAAATAAGCAGTCATTTCCCCTGAGTGATCTTCTTTGCACAGAGCGTTATTGTTGTCAGTGGGATCTATAAGGAAACATTTAATATTGCCCATTTATCTTCCCAGGGAATGGTGATTAATTTGGCCATGAGTGCTTAATTTATGAACCTTTGCAGAGGCCTAATCAGAGTTTGTTACCATCACAAATTAAACAATGGGAAGAGGCAAAGAGAGTTAAGCAGTCCTGTGGTTCATTTAGATTGTAATTGGGTGAGAACTAGATGGGACGAGGTTGACAGAGACACTCTCTAATAAGCAGCAAATGACTGGGGAGGAAGCTGGGAGGAGGAAAGGCAGACGAGGGAGGAGAGTGGAAGGAGCCTCGAGAGGTAAGGATGAAGGAGGGGGATGGGACAACGGCAAAACATGATAGCTCCAAAGTCATGTCCTAGCTTATTTAAGGATTCAAAAATGATGTTTATATCGCCCTTTTCTTAGAATGTAAGACTTTGCTTGTTTTTCTTGTCTGCTTCATTGCCAGAAGAAAACAATACATTTCATATTTTGTAGCTTTCAAATCTAAAGATGCTCTGTCCATCTCTACTATGCTTTGTTTCAGAAGGTGAACCTGAGAGAAAGTGATACAAAAGAGATCTGAAGTGAAATGAAGACGGGAGAGCAGAAATAGAAAGTAGACTTTACAATAATGTGTGGGTGCACTGACTAGCACCCTGCCCCACAAACTGCTGATACCTCTACAGTCACTCTACTTCCTGATTGCCAAGTAGGGGCGGGTTGCGGTGCATCGCAGAAAATGGTACAAGTCGGGATTAAATCGGGCAGAGAGAGCACACTTACGGCATGAGGTGCCAAAAAGGCTCGCAGTTGTTTTTTTCTTACTCCAAAAGTTTCTGCCACGCGTGACTCGTCACAGAGATTTACCTGCCGCATCCACAGCAACCATAGAAAATGGGAAAAGACCAACTTTTAAATTTGATGTGAAGAGTAAAATTTGGTTTAAGCGATTAATCAAAGATGTGTTAAGTAAGTAGTCAGGGAAATTCTCACTGATTTGAGGTGCACAGCTGGTGATGTAGATGGATTCTGTTTTGAGGTAAAGGTGGCTGTTGGCTAGTTACTGGTATAATGGAACTGCTAATGTCTTCAACAGCAGGTTACTGCTGTACGACAGCTGTTGATGTAAATGGGATCGTGGTGTGTTTAGCAATGCCACTGATGGAGCACATGTGTTACCCACATGCAGTCATAGTAACACAAAAGATTAAAGGCTGCCTAAAAGGCATTCAAACGAGATACAAAATATCAAAATGTTAATTTAGAATTAATTGCACACAACACATCATTCAATTCCTTAATTTCTGCAAGGTATTTAGAACGTGTTGTGGAAGAGGTGATGAGAGAACAAGATTACAGAGCAGATGTATAGTTGGAGCAGTGATAGTTTTAGGGACGATGCTGTATAATTCACAGGGAAGGTTGAATATCATCACCTCCTTCTAACTTTATTCAAGGTTGAGAATGAAATTTTCAAAACAGAAGCCACTCATATTTTCCTCGGAGTTCATCTCTCACAGAAGTATTGTAAATCAAAAGAACAATATGGGAATATTATATTCTAAGGTAGGTCTCAATGTTAACTTCAATCACATTTGCACATGTTTCTCTCTCTGAGATACATTTTCAATAAGCTTTATATCAATGAGCATAGGCTTCATTCTGTGTTGCATATTTACACGTCAGAAGCATAGGCTTTCTAATCACAAGCTGTCATATTTAAGATCCTGTCATATGTATATTATTCTCCCAGAGACATCCTGAATAATTACAAGGTGAAGGAAAAATACATCTTCACTGCTGAAAGTTATAAGTCACGTCGTACATCTCTGTGAAATGCAATTTCATTTAACTGGGGAGCAATAAAGCTTTCCAAGCGAAAAGTTCATTGAGGACTTAATCAGAATAGTAAAATAAAACGAGCTTTGCTCAAATCAGACCTGTAATCGACATTATAATATCTTCAAGTAAAGTTAAGATTTGCACCATAAATCTCCCAATTTTTAGTGTCATGAACCTAAATATATTTCGGGCCAGGAGTTGTGACTCATTTCCTTTCTGATCTCTTTCACACGCAGCCAAAGTTTCATGGTGTGATCGTTTTTGCCAAAAAGTCTGAAAGTCAAAGACAAAAGGGGATTGTGGCGACTGTGTAAGCTCCGTGTTGAGCAAGCCTGGAGACACCACTGAAGGGCTTAAGGAGGGCACACGGTCTCTCCAGGGACTTATAGGGACAGACAGTGGCACTCTGAATAACACTTTACTGTGCCGGGGCCAAGCTGCACCAGTGGGCTTGCTTGGACACACACATACAGTACACACACACACACACACACACACACACACTGAAGAGCAATTCAAGAGAGAGCAGACAGACAGAGGCTAGGTTGAGAGCATCCTCACAGCTTCATTTTGATGTTAAATAAACTTGGGATATGTATAGTAAGTATATATAGTAAGTAGTAAAACTTTTTATTATACATACATACTCTCTCCATCAGCAGCACCAATAGAAATGCCACTGCATCAGTGGTCTGTCAAGACACCCAAAGCTTATTTACCATACTCGTAGGCAGACAAACATAATCATAGTTTCAGCTCTCGCTGTCTACGTTACTGCGGGAAAAAAAATCCTTTTAGAAAATCAAGTTAGCAAAAGGTCAACTTCGCTGTGACCTCAGTGTTCTACAGAAACTCCTTTCTGGACCACAAGCCGATAATCATAGTCATTTTATGTATCTAATTTTTGTAATTACCTGGCGTTCTCCTTACTCTTCACGTATCACACACTGGAGATCAACTCCTGGATCACACCAGCTGCTGCTGTGTGAGTTGTAAGCATCACTATGAATCCCTCACATCCATTCTTTACCTTCATCCCCCTGATTTTTACTGCCGCACCCATCAACAGCAGACGGCTTTATGAGCTGAGAACAAAAATGATTGCTTTCGAATTCAGATTATATGCCTCTACGCTCAGGTCTTTCTTTTTCTGGTGCTCCATCTCTCTGCACCTGCCATCTTACTCACATCCGACAGAAATATACAAGCGCACGGGTACACGCGCACGCACACACACCCTGCTGGAGTTTGAAGATAAGTTATTGTGATTTGGATCTCAACCAGCAAGGTCTTCGGTAGCACTTTGCAGAGGACAAGGTGTATTTGCATACCCCCAGGGAAGTTGAAATATTAATAAGCTGCTGTCAGGTCACATCTCTATGACTGAGTAAACACATTCAGTCTTAAATACTTTCTTTACTCAGATGTCATCAGTGTCTTTTTTAAGTGTATTCTGTTTTATCAGTCACAGGATGTTTATTTGGGAGTGGTGTTACTGATTTGTCAAAATGGTTGCAAATGTAGTTGGATCCCTTTGTTGCTGCGAAGCGGTTCAGACATTTAGTCATTTCAAGGAGAAATGACAAATATGTGCATTTTGTCAAATGTGTGCAATTCTCCTGCAGATGGTTGATTAAAGCTCCCTTTAAGTTGACATGGATCAGAGGCAGCTAACAGCTATAGGAAACAGAAAGGTTGCTATACTGATGGATTAATTTTTCACCAAAAGTACTCAATTTTCACTTACATAAAGTGATAAAGAGGCTTTTTACTTGTGAGTTTGTTTTAAGTGGGGTTTTTACTTATCAATTATGATTTCCATAAATCTCTTAGTGGAAAAAAAAACCCCTCTGTGCTCCTTTGTTGCTTTTCTACCACAACACTGAATATGAACCTGAACAATAAATACATGTTTGTGGTTACTCAATAACTGCACATTATTGTGACCACCATGTAGTGGACTGAAAAATTTGCAGGCAAAGGGTAATCTGAGTAGACAGTTGCTACCAGACTGAAAGTAAATTCAAGATTGATTGACGCTCAGGGCATTGGCAACAGTAACTAAACTGTTCAATACTCCGTTGTTAATGCACTCAAGTAACTGGTCTACAGCTTATTTCAGGTGGCAGATTTTTACATTGTTACTTGAAAGGATAAGTGCTTATTTTAAAAAAAAATCATGACACAATTGTTCCTGAATGTGAAGAATAGTTGGTTTTCAGGGAATTCCAGCATATTAATGCAATAAGGAAAAGCTGCACTCTCACTCCAGAGCATGTCGTCTCATTATGCTGTTTGCCCTTCATCACACAAAAAGTCTTGTAGCTCATTTAGAGATAAAATAAGTCGGTGATGCTTCGAAACTGAGACTTTTATCAGAGAAAAGTGATTACTCATCCTCCTGCATAAAAACACAGATTTACAATAACCAGGGAAGATGCCTAACTCATCTGATTTCTTGTCTAACCTGATTTCAAAAAATAAACCGTCAAGCTATGTTTGTGAGGCAACTGATGTTGTCCAGCCATCTTTCAATGCTGCTTTGAAGGGATAATTGATACTAAGGGTTCTGGATTGAGGGTCACTAAAAACTACTGTGCTGCAGTGTAGATCTAGGCAAAATTATTGACAAGTTTGTTTGTCATTACCCTTAGTCCAAACTATAAGAGGGAGTGAGAACAAGGCAAAAAGCTAGATGCAGCAGGTACACTGCCTGGTCAACAAGTATGTAAAATTCCTTATTGATTTATAATCCGTGCCACTGCTGCCAACTGCTTGCTCATGGAGGGAGTTGCTGGGTGTCTGTACATGATATTATAAAGAGTACGGTTTGTATGGGAAGTGCCCCAAGATAACTTCTGTTATAATTTGGCACTCTGTAACTAAAATTGACTTGACTTCATACATTATTGTGCCCTCTAGGCCCCTTCTGTAAGCCCATCAGTTGTATTCTCATGTCCTTCTCAGGCGTTGGTAAGAGGTAGTACCACTGTTTCTGAGATGGATGAATTGTCAGTTTGGAAGAAAGGCCTTTTTAAATGACAAAATATGAATTGAAGATGCTTGGGTGTAGGGCGGAAGGCTTGGGGCTGAGATGAGATACCAGTGTAGCTTGCCAGGATGGAGAGAGATGAAAATGAACCAAATGGGCTCAAATAGAGCTTTAAAAAAACATTTTAATATGGAATTTGTATTTTTCCTACATCATTTCCTAAATATGACAAGCAATTATCATTGTCTGGGCTTTGGCAGGCCGAGTAAGCATGCTCTGCCAGGATTCTGCCTTTGAGGCTGTTCTTTTAGAATTCAATAAGCAATTTTGAGATTTGTTTGATGCTCTTTGTCCATATCTGCTCCTTTTTTGTCAGCGAGAGAGCACATAAAAGCATTGTGATCTCAACAAACTACTGTATAACCGTATCCCACAGAGCAGAGTCTCCAGAAATAACCACATAGGCTTGCAGGATTGTCTGAGCACTGTCATAGCATGTATACAGGAATCTATTTTTAAAATATGTTATGATCCCTGAAGCCTTTTAAAATGCATGAAGATTAATGAGAATTGTATCGTGGATTTAATTTAAAAACAAGTCAGGGTTGCTTATTCTAAGAAATAGTTGCCACTGTCTTTGGAATTAAATCACTGAATTATTTACTATTCAACAAATTGAAATGTAAAATGGCTCGGGCAGTCAGCTACCAAGGGAGAGAGCAATACAGCAGCAGCAATGATGGCAACTATAACAAGCAGTTTTTTATTTTTTTATTTTGGATTGTTGCTGCTTTACAAAACAGTGACTAAAATCATGCATATGAGTAGAGAAAAGGTCAAATGTCTTAGGTAATTACAGTATATTGCCAGCATCACAAGGTCAATTATGATGTGCGACAGTTAAATTACCTAATATTATTACAATTTCTCTCATACTTAAAACTCCAAATGCAATGGACAAAAATCTTTTGAAAGGTCGAGCTCGAGTTCTCCTGTGTCTGTCCTGTATAGGGACATGGTTAAGCAGTTTGAGGGCACTTTCTCACCTACCTTATTTTGTACAGACCTTCAGACTTTTCAGTTCAGTCCAAACCAAAATATCAGGTGTGTAAGGGGCCTCTGGACCAAAATGTAGTCCAATCAAGACTATTACCTGCCGAAATGAAAAAAGGCTACTGACATCAGACACACGCCTGTCTACAAACCAATCAATCTCAAGTAGACGCAGCTCATGTCGGTGATGACGACAGGACCTACGTATGTCATACAAAAATTCTAGGGCACTCCCTAAATTGCAGTGTGAAATCAAAGCTAACCGTATCAAATGTAAACGATTTAACAAAGACATGAAATTGGTTCTGACCTTGGACCAAACTTTCAGGTGTGAAAACACCCTCACACTCTCCTCAGGTTATCAGTCATAAAACAGCTACGCTGATTGCGCTTAAAGTTTAGTGGGTTGAGATAAATGAAATTAAACGTAATACAGTTTAATTCGTGACCAGGTAAGAATAAAGAATCCTATCGTAATGTATAACATCACATATCATCATTCTTGAATCAACTTTAAATCCTAATATTACAAATTTATTTTGGATCAAAATCTTTGGGGAAACTGTATATTCACATTTTATCATAGTATTAGAGTAACTGCTGCCATTACAATCAGTACCTGGAAGTTTTTCTGTGTTTGTTGCCAAATCAAACCAGTTGTTCTGTGTTTTAAATGTGGGCTATATGATTGAGACAGAACAGACAGCTTTGTCATGAAAAGTATGGCTTGTCAAAGTCCAGGGTTGGATTCATGAGACATTTTAGTTTGTCTCCCCTTGCCCTTTTCTTTATGTTTCACTGTCTACACTATCATATCTATTTTTTACTGTCATTTTTCTGACAATGGTTTTGTGTAATGCATCACCACTCTGTCAACCCTGAGGGATTACTAATGTTCTTGAATTTCCCTTATACTTTGTTTATCAATGCACTTTTTTGACACAGTACTGAGCCTTGTGTAAACAGTATAATTGGATTATCATTTAGCAATTGTCTTTTGGATAATGAGTATATAGCCTGTGTTTATGCCTCCCTCCCTCAGCAACAGAAATAGTAGTTGGTTAAACAAATTATTGATATTCTATTAATGTACAATGCTGGTTAACTGTGGCTTTTAAGATGACACCAAGCCCCTCCCTCTCCCATCTCTAATGCCAGGATGTTGTAAACCAGCAAGGTGGAAAGTGGGACAGATGACATCTGGTGAAACTAGAGCAGTTTAGTGTTATTTTGATGTAGAAAATAGGTTGTCAGATTAAAGTGACATATAACCATACCAACTGGAGCAATGCATCATCGCAGACATGTCAACATTATCCTGCGAGGATAATAGTTTAGTAGTCTAAATTCATTAGGAACATCCCTAAATACACCTCCTACACCAAATGTATAGACAGTATCAGCGCACATCTACTGTACCTACGAGATGTTTACACAAACACACATTTGTTCGATACGGCCTGTGCTCCTCCTGCACATCTACCACATATCTAAACCCCCTTTATTTCCTCTGCAAAATATGTCTGTGGATTCATTGTCATTGTCGTTGGACTCATAAGAATACAGAGGTTGGCCCACACAGCAACCATTCAAAAGATAAAGCAAAAACAATAGACTTCGAGAATCAACTGACATTATATTCAGTAAAAACATCAGTAGTTGCAGCAGCAGTGGAAAGACTTTGTACGGTATGTCCAGTAAAATAGCAGCAGCAGACAATGAGAACCGACTCTTAACAACCCTCAACACCTTAGGGCACAATCCATACATCTGAATGTGTGCTGATTGCAGTAAAAGTAAATGTAGAGAGCAAAGGCTGGATATTACAGGGTCGACTAACAACAAGGGAAAATCTGTACAAAGCTAATGGATGTCTGCAGTGTTTCCCATGAATTACCTCGACTTCTGCGGGCTGCCATATAGTCTAGGGAATTTGTCAGTTTCAGAGTGATCTGAACACTTGAAACACTTCTCAGTAACATTCAAAGGTCTCTGTTTTGTGCCATTGCTTCATTGTAGAGCTGTATGTGGTGCTCTTTGCCTCGCTGTTTTCCATCTGTCATAGTCTGACTGGCCATTGGCAGCACATGGAGAAATCCTGCCATGTCGGTGGGCTGTCAAAACGTCTGTAATGTTTTACCGTCTTTGGCAAGCAGGCAGAACTCATCATAACATTGGTAGATACCGCGTTTGTTGTGCACATTCCTGCGACAAGCGTATACGCTTCTCAGCAGGCGAGCACACCCGTCCTCTCTGAGCACAACGGGGGGTGCGTGATGGTTTTCACAATATGACAATCCTTTCTTTTTCATATAGACTATCAAACCAGGCTTTATTGATCTGCCAGTTTTTTATTGGGGTTCTGTGGCATGTATAGGGTGCCAATGACGTTCTGTATGATGTTGCTTTTAGCTGTAAATTCAGCCTGCCTCCATCCCAATCACTCAGCCCCAAGTAATTTTTCATCCAATTACAGATTTTAGCAATCTCTGTGTTAATATTTGAACATTAAACAATTAAGAGAAGAAATTCTAAAAGTAACAAGGCTTGGTTTATGAATTTCTCATATTGAAAAGAAAGGATTGCAGTCATGTGTGTGCTCGTTCATTTTAATAAGTTGTTATTTTCTAACTCAAAGTCCAATTAAAATCTATTGAACAATAACAATCTAGCATCAGCAACCGTGTTTTGGGGGTTTTCTGTAGAATTTCACTCTTCAAACTACTGGTACAGCTAATGACAAATAGGAGATGAAGAGGCAATCTCATGGAAGAATAAAATATCCTTCACATCTCAACTGCTCTCTCGTGGGATAGATCCAGTCTCCAGTCATATTCAGGAATTGCATTTCATATTCAAACACTGGAGCAATTTGTGCAAATAGCATGCATAATAGTGGGGCAGACTCCCAGGTGTCTGAGTGACACCCGGGCCCTGGAGAAGAGGCTTTTCACCCTAAATGCACTGGCAACGATACCTCAGGCCCACGGAAATGGGGCAGTGGATGAGTTACTGTGTCATTGGTTAAGGACATCAGTGAGAAGCAAGAGAGGGAAAGAAAGAGAGAGAGAGAGAGATTTGTAATGAAATTTCTACTTGCTATACTAAGCAGGAGCAGCAAGTATAGTGTGAAATCAGATGGAGCCGGCAGTGGCTAGCATTGCTATTTTGATGTGTCAGAACGAGCTGCCTCTCTATGAGCTAAGTGATGATTCAGCTGTCACTTCTCAGATGATTGAAAGAGGGCAGGGATCAAAGTACTAAACGAATAAAAGGAATTAAAGAAACATGAATGTCAGACTTACCTGAAAGCCAGCTCATTGTGTGTTTTGTTGTTCCTGAGCACACCAGTGTCCTATTAGAGTTCTGTTCTAGCTCGTAGGTTAAAGCTGCACACAGTTTTACATGTATCAGGGCATTCAATTTAAATGCATGTTACTAAATCATGCACCTGAGTGAAATGTATTTTTATTAATGCTCTAATTAAAATCTATTCTAAATGTTAAGCATAATGACCGTCATCAACTGAAGCTTTGCAGCGATGAAAGACAACTCATGTCCCTGTACGAGACCGTATTAGAGGGGCTTTTATTATTCAGATTAGGTGTTTCAGGGCCTTGATCTTGAACACAACTGTTCAGATTTTTCCAAAGAGAAAAAAAGATTTTTGGAGTTTGAGAAGCAAATTTATTCAAAAAGAAAAATATCAGTCCCTTATTCAGTTCTTGTAGGAAATGTATGTTGCAGCACATCTTGCACTTGTTTTAAATGTTGTAAATGGACAATTTCATTGGCTGGTTTGGGTCTGGATACTCTCGACCTTCTAGAATTGTTGTGATTATTTGTTTAAAAAATAGTTAAAGGATTTTTTTGGGAAGATTGGCTAGCACAAGTTTGGTCATTGTGATTTAAGTCTTCCTTACAGAGGAAGTTTAAAGCGCCGTTCTGCATAGATATTCTTTGTCTCATGTAGGTCTTCATTTCGTCAGAACAGATTGGTGATCCCATCAGCAGTTTGAGCTTCTGCATCTTGCCCCAGGGCACTTAGGCGGTAATGCTGTATAGACACGTCACAGCCTCCTGTCTGTGCAACTTTATTTTACAGACATTGTATTATTGATTCCCCCAGCAACAAGTTAACAGCCATGTGCATTGTGGGCTTTTGACATTCGATGATCAGCTCATGCCGTCGTCACAGACTCATAACAACTCTCCAGTTCAAAAGTAGCACGATTTCCTGCAGGCTACTCTCCACTCACTCTCTCTGACAGGGTGTCAAATGAGTTAATGATTCTCCGTTTTTTCCTTAATTGCGAAGACGCATTAAATTCTGACCTCTATTACATCTGAGAGCCGAAATGCATTTGAAGTAATTTATTTGTACCTTTCTGAACTTGTGTCAACTTGAAGCAATAACGTTGTCTCTCTCTGCAAAATAGAAACACTTTGCTCATGGCGTCTAAACAACGCCTGCTGTGTTTTCGTCATTCTCTTTGCCCATTAATTTGGCGTATAAGGCAAAATACTCTGTGAAATCTAATTACATTCATGCATCATTAATAGCATATATCAATGTTATTAGGATGGGTAACAGAGAATTATGGACTTGTGACCCACTGCGTGTTTTGCCGATTGATTGCACATGACTTACACACATAATCTTTCAATAAAGTTATAAATACGTTAAATATTTGCCCAGAGGAAGGAGATAGTGATGCACTAAGCTGTGGACGATAATGGAATAAAAATTTGTCATCTTCCATTGTTCGCATTTAAGAAGAAGAAAACCTTCTTTTATCATAGCAAAGTCATTCTTATCAAGGATTATGGGATATATGCATTCAGATCTGTGCTGACTTCATACTTTGTATTCATGGGGCTTTTTGACTAGTATCAGTTTTTCATAGATTTACAAATCACTATGCAAACAGTAACCCGTGATTATTAGTATGGAGAAGATTCCCTCCAAAATATGTCTGCTTTCTTTTTTGTGGCTCTATGCACAAAGCACCTTGTATAATATTTCTATTTTGTCCGTCTTCAAACATATCATCTTTAAGATGGGGCAATCTTAAGGAATATGTTACATTTTTCAATCAAGAATTCCTGCCGTTACATTTAGCAGAAGTTAAATATCTATTTTAATCCTTTCAAGCATGGACTTTATTTGATAAAATGGCTCATTCATTTGTGAAAGTCTTTTCTATGGATGTCATCATGTTTCATGCTCTGTGGCATCAACATCAAATAGAGTTGGGAACAGGCTTCTAAAAGCTTCAAGACAGATAAGAAAAAGAAGACAATATTTTTTCAAATGATTTTTATTTTTGCCTGGGGATCGATAAAAGAAGAGCAGTGAAGGTGGAATATGTTTCTTACCTCTTCTGCATACCTGCCTATTACAGCCCCCTTTGATGTTTGTTTTCTGCACTGTGTGTATTTTTGTTAGACTATGCTCATCTTAAAGTTGAATAGATCTGGTCTCTTTGACTACCTAAGATGCTTCAAATTACAGCTAACAAGTATGCGGACACATGAACATGACACATTACATAGATGGATGGATGGGTTAGGGTTATTTATTTTAACGAGCATTGGGCACTAGTATAAGGCCGGCTCAGAATATTTTATTGAAAAACCCATTGTTGGGTGTGATGTTTCCTGCAGCCAGTTCCAAGCTGAGAACAGTTCACTGCTTGCTTCAGCTCTATCGCCAGGCTTTATTGATCTCTATTTGATTTTGTCCACAACATACTCTCACCTAACCCAGAGGTTAACCTCCAAAGGCGCCTTAAAGACACTCTGAAGTTTATAGTGACTCTTCCAGGCAAGAATAAATGAGGTGTGGCTCACGCAGTGCCCAAAGGGTAACTTCAGTCAAGCTAACTCTCAGCACAGCACTTCCAAAGTACTGATTCATTTTTCCATTCCTCTTCATGGAATTTGTTCTGTGGAGAGTTGAGAGGTAATAAAAAAGAGATACTGGCATGAATTTGATTATCAAAGTTCGGCAAAAAGGGAATCAGATCAAAGCAATAACAATAGAATAGCATTACTATAACATTGATTCAACACTCATTACATTGCTATCTCTATAAAGCATTTAGAGGCACATAACACATACCAAGTTAAAATATGTATTTTCAAAATGTATTAAAATAAATTCCACTTTGGTTTACTGTTCAAAATTTGACTTAATGTTCACTGGCAATGATCTAATAGGTTTATTGTTCAATTAAAAAATATTTTGTCTGATTGCATGTCTTTGTCAAAACAGGTTTCTTTAAATTACATGTTTATGCGCTGAAATAAAATGAATATTATTGTAAGATGTGTCGTTCACTTAATCTTTAGTCTTTTAACTGTCAAATATTGATTGATCAAGCTCCAGTGTTTGGGTTTTTATGTGTAATCCTGATTTACCATTTCATATCAGCATGTGCGACTGTATCTGTCATAGCCTCTCAATCCTTTCTGCAGTCCTTCCATGATACTCATATGACAGCTGCTGTAAACCAACCATCCATCTATTAGCTATAATGCTTCAGAATCATGGGGGTGTCTCTTTAACGTAAGGTTAAAGTTAGTTGTAAACAAAGCTGGGAGTTGGGTCAATGTAAATATATCCTGCTTTCATGACTGTTACTTGCTTCCGCTTAATTTGCATCATAAAGAGAGCTGAAATAAACAGAGATTAGGCTTAAAATGTAGGAATATAGAATAAGAGTAGGGTGCAGAGAATCCGCAGAACAAGACACCAGCAGTTTTGATTTTTTTTTTGAGGGAGAATGGTGAGATGGACTGCCACAGAGGTGGAGAGGCAAAACCATGGGTGATTCTCAAACCCCCACTAATGGCCACCTGTGATTCAGAGGCCAAAGTCATATTTATAGCTGGATTTATCTCTGGACTCACACAGACGCATGCTTACCTTTAGGGCCCAACAACATTGCCAGGTCCTGCTGTGCCATGCTGTGCCATGGAGTGCCATGCTGGGTAGGCCATGGCAGTAGTCTGCGCAGACAGGCTTTGTTCACACTGGGAAACAAGCCGGAGACCATGCTCTGCTCTGCAGCTACAGTTAATGGAGTGCCACACCGCATAGACAATGATGTACAACCCGTGTTCCCTCCGCATGTGTTGAAGAGCAAGGCTTCACTCATACACATAACATATACTATATATGCCTGTGCACGTACGCCATGCTTCTGGCTCTCACTGCTCCCATTGATCAGCACAGCAAGGGCTCAGCTACACAGCACAATCATCCATGTTAATTTGACATTAGTGAATCAACGCCCTGCTAGTGTTTTATAAAAACCCACATCTGTCAGAGTCATTTAAATATGTTCAAAGATTAAAATTTCCGGAGAAAAAAACACTGCCTCTGTCCCCCAAGTTCTTCATGAGCGTGTATACTACTTTCCATTTTACTCTGGTCATGGCCGCCATGGACATATCAAAATCAACACTTAATGATGGTGGGAAATGAGCTGTTTTAAGTAATCCAGTATTGTGTTTGGAAACTTGCAGAGCAAACATGACCAAAGCAGACCAGCTATCATCTTTCTTCCCCCCTCACCCTGTGTATGCATGGCTGCTGTCCGATCCCGTATGAATATGGAGCTCAACTGAAATTGATTGATGCCATTTGTCTTGGCAAGCAATCATACCTGCGTCAGTATTTTTGATTCCCTCCCTTACGCACTCTCTCTCTCTACCCCTCGCTCTCTCTCAGGAGAGCAGTCCGTTAGTTCGATAAGTGATATTTATAGCTGTGATGGCTGCTGAGGAGAACATGCACAGCATGTCAAGGCAGGGACATATTTGGAGAGTGGACCATTCAAAGAAGCTTTGATATCCATGAAAAAATATGTATTTGGGTTTTTAAGCAAAAAACATCTTACTATAGTTTTACATCTCTTTTCCACGTCTGTCAGTGAGGCTCTCTTCTAATTGGCTGACTTTTCTCAGTGAAGCATGATCTGGCTCAACCACAGTGGATTTTCGTGTCCAGTTACTCGCGTGAGTTAACCCGAACCCCAAATATTTGCCTGTTCTCTCGCATGCACATGTCGGGCTATTCTGAACGCTGATTGGTCTTTGCAACATTGCATCACATCACGCAAATATTTAGCTCGAGTTCAAATTTTTCAACCCAAGCGGGTAAAGTGAACAACGTGAATTTTGTGTCTTGGCATCGCCCAGCACTTGTGTTGTGTTACTAAAGTGACTAGTGGGCTGTACTGGGGGCATGTCTGGGGCTGGTGAGTGTATAGACACTCTTGACAGCTTGTTTTCAGTCAGTTTGTGAATGCGAACTGTGTGCTTTTGTCTGTGGATTGAGCATTTTGATACTTTCAGTGTTTGCACCTAGACCTGCTTTATATTAAAAAAAAGACATGTAAATCTCACTTTCTACAATGTGTTATCTTTAAGTCATTTTTCCATCACTGTCCACTTGTAACTCTCTCTGTGGCACTGCCACTGTCTGTCTTACACCAAGCCTCCCTCAGTCCTGGCTTGAAGGACAAATATGTGGCTGACTGCTGTTATCACTTTGGTGTGAAACATCCTGTCTGAAGAAAATAGAAGAACTGCCACTGTGGTATCTTGTCTAGGAGTTAATAGCACTCTCTGAAAAGAGTGAATATTTTCAACATCAAGGGAGGCAAAGGCCATCGAGGCTACCTTGATTTCGTTTTAGAGCAATTGATTGGCCTGTTTCACCTGTAATCAGCAGCAATCATAAGACTTGATTGAAGATGATGGATCAACTGTGGTGTTGGTCAAATCCTGATGACAGAGGGTCGGTAATGATAATGACTGGGGTTCCTGTGGTGCTGCTGCACTCTCGCCTCACCTTTGATCACCGGAAATACCTGAGGCTTCAAACAGCCCTGAATGTTTTTACTCGTTTCACTGTCGCCAAGTGAACTAGAAGCCAACAGTAATTGGGGGGTTTCAAAGACAACTTCCCAATTCAATTAGATTAAATTCAGTTCATTTGAATAGCGCTATATCCCACCGTGCATATCTCAATGTTCTTCATAGTGTAATGTCTATACCATGCAATGTAATAAAGAGAGAGAGCAGTTCCACAATGAGCAAGCTCTTGGTGACAGTGGAGTGGGAAAAAAACTCTCCTTTAATCAGTTGGGTTAAAAAGTTATTCATGAAGAGATTGTAACTACAGATGGACACTACATTTCAGGTAGTACTTGGATAACACTGTCTATAGCATAGTGTTTAAATGTTTGCTGTGAGCAGTCATTTATTCATGATTTTCTTTGCAGTATACACACACTGTATTTTCCTGTGTCCTACACTTCTTTTTCTCTAACAAAGTCTAACATAGTCTCTAGCTCTGTCAATAATTTAGCATAATGGTGTTAGCAATCTTTGGCTTCATTGGTGCCTGAGACTGGCCCGTTCCTCATATATAATCAGTTTCGCTGCTGACCATATTTGTATTTCCAGCTCTCCCCTATCTGCTTACACAGCATTACTTATTGCTGGGTTTCATTATCAGGTGTGCAGCTATCCCTGGCGGTGAATGAGAGGAGAGAGATTGGCTTAAACAAACACTTGCAATGAACACTTGAAAGGGTTCTTTTTTGTAAGTATGCCTCGCCTCACCGATGCAATACAATTACCTGTTGCTGTCATAGCTGGGCAAATGTATTAGAAAAAAGATTTTTTATAAATAATGTCTGTTTCTTTTCAATGGAATGGCAGAAATGGTGAGAAGATGGGAGAGAAATAGAGTACATCATACGAAAATGGAGATGCAAAGCTCAATAACACCGCATATGAAATTCATTTCCAGTGCTTTTCATTTTAGACTCCGCTGCCTCATTACTAATGATCAATTGGAAGCTTTTTCATATTTCATACAGAGTTTTATGACCCAAGGCACATACCTAGCCAGGGAAGTGTCTACAATTGTAGAGACATTTTTGACTCACAATTAGATAACCTATCAGTTAAGAGTGTGAAGGTTGTAGGCCACAGACAGTCGATGCAGCAATATACTCCCTACTGTGCTGTGCATGTCAATATGCTTCATCAGTAGATTAAGGGCTGGAACAACGTGGTGATGTAATCCTATGTCAATTACGTGTATATGTTGATTTTCGTGGAAGGTGTTAATGTGTCACACGTGGTTAAGGGTTTAACCACACTTGAGTCGGTCTTAAGGGTTTGGTAATGTCATCTAAGGAATCACTGTCAATTTTCTTTTTCTTTCAGTATATTGGCTGATATATCGATACATTTATTTACTCCCTAATATCCGTATTGGCATTGGCCCCAACATGACATGTGATTCTTGCTTTGTGTTAGCAGTTAGGGTACAGTATTGGTCAAGGTGTCACTTGGTTAAAAATCTTGGTTAAGTCTATTTTATCTTTTCCATGTTCTACATGGCAGATGATATACTGTACCTATACCTTCCCAAAGGAAGGGAAATCACACGTCCCGCTGGAAAGCTAATCACACTGGGTATACAGATCCACTCCAGGATCAATTGTATCCTCTATTTTCTAAAGTGATTTAATATGTATTCTGATCAAGTGGTTGAATGAATGTTGAGTGTATATCCTACATCAGCAACACACATGCTTTGTTTACCATCGGTCTTCCAGGAGAAATGCGAAAAATGTGAGTCATTATGTTGAAAAGAGAAATACTGACAAAAGACAAAATTGCTGGAGATAGTGGTGGGTTTTTAGGGAATATGAAAAGCAGATTTACGTGGTCTTGGATGTGAAAGAGGAGTCGACACTGCAAAGCTTCACCCAGGGGAATGTCTAGAGGGTGATAACATTGGCTTTTATCACTGGTTGTATGGTTGACTGCATCCTATATTGTTCAGGGGCAGACAGACCCATCCATCTCCATTGGCTTTCCTACAGTAGGTGGCTCTATGGATCAGGGAAGGAGTCTCAGCCTGAAATGTCAGGCTGATTTGATTGGTTGGCCATTCACCGTTTTTGAGAATGGCTGCTGTTATTGTAGTTTCTCTCTTGCCTTCCCCATGGTCTGCATGGGAATTGTTGAAATACCACCGGCTTTTTTTGGCAGGGGCACTTGCACTCAAGTCATTTTTCAAATGATTTCCTAAAATTGCATCACAAAAAAAATTCCCAGCAAGCTGATGATGTGATGTCCTTTTTACTTCAGTCAAGAGTGACACTAGCTATAAAATTCAGTATGACCGTTAGGTGCGGTATTTGTTTCTCACTGACCCAGAACTAGTCCAGTGATAATCTGGACATGCTGGGAGAAAACCTGTGGCACAGGAACAATATTTGTGAAAGTTATTGAGAGCCAATAAATGTAGCAAAAAATACATAGTACATTTCACTTTCTACCAGCACTGTGGATATATGTTCCCACTGAGGGAAAAGTGTTTGTTTTTTTTGCTCTTCCCATGGGTGAAACTCAACCTTGAGGTTTCATAATGTGCCAATGATGATGGCTAACCACAACATGAAAGCAATTTCATCCGCGAATGAGATCCTTGACTGGCGGAAATCACACCGGCGGTATGCTACCAGCGAGCCTGCGTGGAAACATGAATGCATGGTGGCAACTCGGCATCAATCACGATTGAGCCAGGGTTTTTAATAGGAAACAGAATGGCATAATAAATAACACAAGTCAAGCGTATACTGTACTAATGATCTTTAGATTAGCCATTATGAGGAGCAAAAATGCTGGGACTGACTTAATTATTCTCCATGAATGTCTGGGACATTGTGTTGCAAAACACAAATCAGCTTGTGAAAAAAATTATAAAAATATATGCTGTTGGGGAGAAAGTCGTTATGAGCGCATTGCGTGTGTGTGTGTAATCGAACATTCCAATTAAATGTTCCAGTATATGTGGGACATGCAGGTAAATATAAAGCCACGGAGAAGGATTCATTTGTGTTGGCGTCCTGATGCATTTAGGTAATTACATTTTGTGTCCTCGTATTATTCTTTATATAATGAATAGAAGGGAAAGTTGTAACCATGCATGTTAAATGTACAGTGTCTATAAATGTATGAGTCTGTATTCAGATTATGAACATCATACTTTAAATGTGTGCAGTTTTGTTGTGTAAACTGATAGTTTGAGAGAGAGAGAGCAAGAGAGAGAGAGAGAGAGAGCAGATACACTATGGATTTGCATGAGGGTCTTTAAATATGTGAACTGTTGGAAAGTGTTCTGCTCACATTGATCATTTAGATTGCCTGTGTGTCGGTGGCTTAACAGGGCCGGCTCAGAAATGTCTGCCTGCCTCCTTGTGCGCCCCTTTGATTAATGGCGTGGCAGGGTGGCCTAGTGCAGAGAATGCCGTGCAACTGGTAACAGGTTTTGTCCCTACTTTAGCCAAAAGCAGCTATCAGTAGCCTTGTGTCCTTGAGCAAGACAAAGAACCCCATTCACTCACCCATTGTAAGTCACTCTAAATAAGAACCTCATCAAATCCCCAAATTTATTCTGAAAGGACGAGCTGTACATGTGATTTTGATGAATCTTTTCAATATATCTGTGAGAGGAATCAGAAGTGATTCAAGGTTAGTTTGTGCCATCTACTACTAACACTGCGTCACCCGTTAGTCAGTATTTTCACAGGTGAGAGATGAAATACATATCTACTTCTCCATGAGTAGGTCTTCTTGTAAAATATTGAACAATAACAGTACATTTTAAAAAGACATTGTTTGATGTTTGATCATTTTTGATATTTGAATAAATGTCCAGGTGAAGATATTGTTACTTTTTTTAACATTTGGATTGCTATTTCCTTATATTCACGTCATGGGTTTTCAAACATGTTCTGCCATGCCACCCTTTAAGGCACAAAGCAAATGTTGTCTTCATCTTTATCTTTGAAATTACAGATTAAGTTATAAATACATAATGTTCTAATAATAATCTTGACCTGAAGAGGGAATCATACCTCTTCTCCGGATAATCCCTAAAATATCAGTCTCAGTATTGCTTTAGCTCTGTCACAGGATGTACTACTCAAAGCAAAGTGGTTGACACTCCTTTTTATTATATTTTTACATAGTGAGCAGCTCAAGGAGAATGACTTGCAAAATAAATTTGAGAACGATGCTCATGAAAAATGTAACCTTGTTACAGGGAGTCTTTTTGGAAATGGTAGTTGATCCTGAATAGTCACCAATAAAGTTGACATTTTTCTTTTTTTAGACTAAACTGTAAATCTGTGAATTAAACCATCACCATCATTAACGGTGATTATCCTTTTACCCCCTGATTTCAATTGAGCGAATCATAACACTTCTGAATACAAAGTCGTTTCTCACCTCCGTGAGCGATCTCCCTCTCATGCTGTTTGTGTTGTCAACTGACGAAGAACCGAGAGAAAACAATTCATGTCTTAACGCATGCATGACTATATTCCAATATATTCCACTTTATTCCGTTGACAATGGTGGTGTGTTTCTGTAAGGCAAATTAAAATAGAGGAAGACAGATGAATGGGGAAATCAGTGACTGTTGGTGAGCAAAAAAAACAACAGGCGAAGGGACAGATGAATTTAGAATGTGGAGATTCCAGACTCTGAGGAGGAGAGGGGGAGAAAAGGGACATTATTAAAAGTGTCATATGATTGTGTTGTTTACTCCTGTAATCCTCTTCCTTTTCCTCCCACTGCTCTCCTCAGAGAGCCACCTCGCTCTTTGCCAGGGAAATGAAAATCTCAGTGTATTTTCTCTTTTGTGTGTGTGTGTGTGTGTGTGTGTGTGTGTGTGTGTGTGTGTGTGCGTGTGCGTGCTGCATTTGTTGGTCACGCATGTAGTTTTAGTTTGAATTTGCACCATTGTTTTTGTTATATTCTTGTTTTTTGTGTTTAATTAAAATGTATGTGTAGATATTATGGTGATAATAAAAATTATCACCATCTAACAGCTTCGCAAAGCGAATGCTTTTATTATTTGGTGTCAGCCCTCTAATTCATTTGCATATGTTGCGAGATTTCCTTTGTGGAAGCTTAACCAGCAGATGGTAAATTTTTGGCCTGTCCAAATGACGGTTACGGTGTTATTAGATGACCCCGCTGAAAGAAATTGAAACACAGAAGTGGCTGCTGTCATTTTTGAAACCTTGCTTGCAGTAAAGTTGCACCTAAATATATAAATAACAGTTATCAGAACAAATTTGTCATCTAAATGCAGTGACAGAACACTTCAGTTGGCTTGAAGCTGAAAAACTTTGCTGAACTATTGAGTTCTTCGTGCTGTTGGCAATTGTTTTACATAAGTAAAAAACTTTCACTGGGGTTGGGTGCGTTACTGTGTTTATTTAATCTATTTCACAATCTTTGTTTTTTGTTCAAGGAAAAAGCTCAGTGGTTCAGAGTTCCTAAAATCTTTCTCTTCACTTTGTATGCAGACATGTAAATACTGTATGACCCTTTTTTATGCTGTAAAAGCCGCATTATTTCAAAGCTAATTACTTTATTTAAATCATTTTCTTTTTGTCCTGCATCAGTCTTTCATTTTTGATGCTAAGACACACCCATGACCTTGAATGGTGACCTCATTGTATCAGTCTCACCACTGTTTTATAATGTACATCAAACCAGGAGTGACTGCACTGTTATGAAAAGAAACTAAACTTTGTTAGTATAATTGATTGGGTAAAAAACAAAGGGAACACCATGTTCAGTATTCTCCTCCACTCTGGTTTCCACCATGGTGTCCATGATTCAATTAAAACCTATCTGGTATAACACAATAAAGCCATTGAGATCATTCCCATTGTGCTTTTTGTGGTCCATAATTAACATCCCTATCTCCTTCCGTGCCTGTTCAAAGAGAGTTAAGGGCAAGGGAAGGCCATGGGAACTCCATAAAAATGCAAATCTCAGTCACCTGTTTAATGCAAATCACTGCAGAAGTGAACTTATACACGGTTTTGAATTAAACTGCCTTATATAAATTCAGCATTTTTTTTTTTCATTTCAATTGATGTAGTTTGTCTTGTTAGGAACAAAATGCTTTCATGTTACAAAGATAAAAGTCAGGCGATCAGATGGCTGAAAAGCTGTGGTTGGAAAGTAACTGTCTTTATTGCCATGTTTGATACGAAATGCAGCAAAACATATCGTCACTCCTGTTGATTGTCTGCTGTAATGCTTAATGCTGACATCTTGGCACATGCTCTGTGAGTTTTATCCTAAACCTCGGAGGAGCGCTGCAGCTACGTGGTGTGCTAATCCTACTTGATACTGTGTGTGATGATTCTGTCAATTTTTACTTGATGTTCTAACTGAAAAACACCGCAAACTAAAACCTTGCAGTATATTTCTAAAAATCACCTCACATCATGGTCAAAAACTAATTTCTTGCTCACATATCACAGTGAATAAGGGCAACAGACGGTTCCTTGTACTCCTGTAGGGGGGTGTGTGTGTGTGTGTGTGTGTTGATTATGAACTTTGGAGATCATGGATAGTGAAAGTCAAAGATCCATCCATACTAGACTGAGTTCATATAACCTGTAACCGCACCTACACTCTGTAACTACGGAAATAATTTAAACAGCATACATTCACAAAAAGGAAAATATATCACGATAAATCTCATTTAAAATAACCTGTTGTACTATCAATATTTCCCCGCTCTGGGAAATTCACAGCAGCAATGTATCAGGCAGGTGAGACATCATACCAAAAAAAAAGTAACAACAGAGTGTCCAGAATGTTTTCTGTCACACAGAGGTGAAGTGTTGTACAGTGAATGGGCGGAGATTCCATCATTTTTGTCAAGCAAGTGTTTTGTCACTGCTGTCATGGACCAATGTCATACTGCAACATTTGGAAGAAACCAATAGCAGAGATTGTGTGTGTGTGTGTGTGTGTGAGGCGTGCAATCTACGGCATAATTAGAAGAATACATTTTCAGATATCAAACATCCCAGCTTGGGTGGGCTTGATGCATTGTGAACTGAAAATTGAAGTTAAGCACAGGTGTATAAACGTATCGTTGTCTGGCTCCATACTGACATGTCTGACTGTGTTCTCAGCGGTTCAGCAGGCCAGTCAGCCAGCTGGGCCCCAGTGGCTGACGGCCTCTCATACCCACTATGATGGCGTCCAGCTCCATTTTCTCCATGTCAGGTGGGTCTCAGCGGAGATGCTGAAAGGCTGATGACTCACCCCCACTTGCCCCCCCCCCCCCCATTCTCCTTCCATAATCCCGCCTTGTGGACAGCTAACGGCGAGGCTCAGGCTTTGTGCAAACTTAATGATGGCGGAGACTGTCGTCTTCTGCAAACTGTATAAATGATGCGGCGTTCGACGCTGCACTTATTCTAACCCTGATTTTTGCTGAATTATTAATAATCGACAGGGTCAGGAATTACTTTTAGTGCTCCCCTGTGGTGCGTCGCATGGCTTTCTGCCGCATCTGCACTCATAATATCATCACCACCCAGACGGCAAAGAGCAGCCTCTCAGAAGCAGCTAAACTTTCACGTTACAAAGTAATGGGCTTGTGAATGAAAGGTGTGTGTGTGTGTGTGTGTGTGTGTGTGTGTGTGTGTGTGTGTGTGTGTGTGTGTGTGTGTGTGTGTGTGTGTGTGTGTGTGTGTGTGTGTGTGCGTGTGTGCGTGTGTGCGTGTGTGCGTGCGTGCGTGCGTGCGTGCGTGCCATCCCTCTCTTTAATTTTTCCAAAGTCCTTTTCCATATTTGTTTGACAGCACATGTATTACATATGTTTCATCTTCACAAAGAAGAAAAACTGAAATGAAAATATGGTAAATAGAAGCAGACCTGATTGAAACACCTTAACAACACATACTGTTACAAATATGACAGCATGATTTTGAACCATCAGCTGATTTCTAATTGAATCCGCCTGCTCTTCAACGCTGTGCACAGCTGACAGACATTGCTGACCTTTTACTGCTCCCTTCACCTCATTCACAACGACAACAACATTGCATTAAAATGAGATTTCCTAATATTGAGAGGAAATTTTCAGATTTTGATCAGATACTTAAGATACTTGATATGTGTTCCTCCATTGCATATACTCTCATTCATATCTAAGCTAAGCTCCTTTAGTATTGGCAAAACTTTGACCGGTATGTTTTTATTAAAGTCTTTTATGAATTATTCTGCCTCATTTACTACTTGAATATCAAACACGGAAATGTCCTAAAGTGTATTAATGACTGCAAGTAAAAACAAGGGCATGGCCGTTAAAATGTTTCTGTCAGAGCTTTCAGAAGGGCTATTCCTTACAACTGTGAACATCCACTCTATAACAAAATCATACCTCTGTCCTTATATTTTCACTACCACTATACTAGCCACCCCTTTATCATCATTATCGCCTATTAGACTAGTTAACCATGCCAATTATTAGGTGAAGTGCCGCTTGTCTACAGCTGTTTCATTGTTTATGTGCTACAAATCATTTGCCTTTGCTGAATAATTCATAACAACGCAATTGAAGCCTAACTGAATAATTACCATTTACCCTTTAGTCTAAGTCTTGTCAAAATGTACAGTTTTAACATCGATCCAAACTTGAAGAACTTGTTGACCACATTGTATAGCTCAGTCTTATCTCACACTGTAGCAAACATTTGAACATATGTCAGGAAGATATTAAACTGTTTTCAAAATTGGTGCAGGCTGTCGTACCAACATCAATTCAAATATATCTGCCAGGTTTATATGAATGTTTTCAATAAGTAGGTATGTTTTCTGTTATGGCAATCGCTGCCTTTTCTAACTTTTAAGCTTTAAATTGCCATTTTGCCAAATAGTTTGCAGTTATTTGTTGACTAATGTTGCCTCAAGGATGCAGGCAGATGATCTTTGCAGAGTTATATTAATGGGTTCTGCCAATTGCAGTATCCCAAAAAGTGTTACCCAATTTGCAGATTTAACACTACTGTTCTATTGCCAACAATATTTACTTTTCAATATCAGATACAATAAAGTAGGACACAGGGAACATTTGATATATATGTATTTTTTATTCTGACTTGGGTTCAGAAACACACTGAGGTCTTTTACAAGCAGCCTGGTTTTTGTTGAGCCCGCACACCGTCAACAGCGAAAACAAGACAGCATTCACACAAAATGTCCATTAAGATGGTTCATGAATATTGGATAAATACACTCTATTAGACTTTTTCCTTGCATGACCATGAGGGATGTCTGCTCTTTGTGTGTGCATGCATCTGTTAGTGTGTGTGTGTGTGTTCCTTACAGAGTCATTTGCTCCATGGCTCTCCCTCATAAGATATTTACATAGCCATCTATTATGGATTTTGATCTGATTGAAGCTGAGTGTTCCCATCTTGCCCCCTCTATGAACTCACCACACAGGCACCAGTTTTGAAAGAAACCTGTTTCAGCCATATTTTGGTCTAAAAAAAACAACTATGCTTGAGTTAAAGACAAGGTGTGTCATAGTTTTTGTTTGGATAGATGGATAAATAGCTTAACAGCAAACAAAGAAAACAACAATCTCAAAACAACTAATGTATTTAAGCAATACACTCAAAGAGCGTTGTGCCTAACAACAAATATTGGTAAAGTGTCTTCCCTAAAGACGCTTAAGGCATGCTGACTTAAGCGGGGATCGAACCACCTTTTTTCCAGTTTGTGGACCACCTCTCTTCTTCTTGAGCCACAACCACCTATATTACGCTCAGCTTCCCCTACCTGTTGTGAATATCACAATCATATCACAACAAAATCTGACATTCAGCAATATGAATGTAATGGGGTCACCGGCGAGTATTTTACAACAGCTCTGAACGCAGCTCAGCCAATCATGATCAAGGACCAGAGCGACCCGTTTCATAATCCTTAGTTTACGTTGCGTGAGGTCAGTCGCCCTCGTGTGTGCAGTTCGTGTGTGCTAAGTCAGCACAAACTACGCCCTCGGCATTTCAAAAAATAACAAGTCATGTGGACTTGTGTCAGCCGTATTCCGTTCTTCAAATTTAACTGTTGAATCTAAATCCTACTTAGATTCATAGGATACCCACATCTGGAGGCCGGAGGCGTATTTCTGGACTCCTGTAAACACACTGTCTGTGCCAAGAAGCCCTAAATCCCTAATCCTAAACACAGTGGTCCAGATCCGCCCCACTCTCTGTCTCTATTCACCTCTCTTTCTTTTCACAATTTCTTGTTTTTTTCCCCGCTCTCTCGCTCTCAAACTCTTGTCCCGACTCACTCGTCTCCTTCTCTCAGCGCGTCATGCCTCATACTCGCAGACATTTTCACAACAGCCACACGAACACACACTGACCGCTCAGTAGTGGTCCCTCAGATGCTTGGCCGCCATTCATTTCACCAGCTGCCCTCCAGCACACCCTCCATCCCCCATTACGCTTTTCCTCAATACGATTTCCCCTGTTCTTTCTCTCTCTCCACCCTCTCTTTGTTTGCCCTCGATCCTCCTCTTTGTAGTCCCTCACACCTTCCATCTTTCGCACTTTTGTCACTGCCTCTAATTCTCATCCATCTTTTTCCACCTCTCAACTGTGTCCCTGTCATCTCTTTACAGTATACTCTTCACCCAACCTCCTCACTGCATGTTAGAGCTTTAGCATTTTCTGAATGCTGAAATTATAATTATAATATCCAGCATATTTACTGTTGAGATTATTTAATCCATCTTTATTGGAAATTACATTCATAATATTCTATCTGATTAGCTTGACTTTGTAGTCACTGAACTAATACACCACAATACAATACTCCACAGGATTACAGTTACAGTAACAATATACATTTTGGAGGGTAGGGCCAAAAGTAATAATTTATTCATAGAGACCATAAGAAATAATTTGCATACACATAGGTTAGTGTGAAGGTGTGAAGGTATGCCGTCAAAAGTGTAAATTGTATCGTTTTAACGATGCTGTTATGCAGTTTTGTTGGTGCTTATGAAAGTTGTTTACTAAAACAGCCATTAGAGATCGCACAATATTATATATTATATGATGAAAATAGAAAATCCAGGTTTATTCAAATCAGTTACCTGGTGAAGTCACAATGGGATAAAATAATAAATTAGAAACTGTAATAGACGCGGTACATGTCTCATCCTCTGATTTAGAGAGAAAAAAAAAGTAAAATTGAAATTTCTGAACCAAACTTGGTTCAGAATCAGGCTATTGAACCAAATTCAACTAGGTCAAGGGGTCACATTATGTTTGTCACTTACACACCAGTACCTTTGTCTCAAACTCCTTTCCCTTTGTGCCCTTCATTTCTTCTTCCTGAGACCCCTCCTTATTCTCTTTCCTGCTCCATCCCTTCGCTCGCCGCCTCGGTCTTCCTCCTGTCCTGCTGCCTCCCCTCACTCCTGGAGTAATGACAGCCAGCTGTCACAACCACAGCGGCTCTTCTGACCACAGAGCCGACCCGACAGCCCCACTGATGAGATCACTCACCGAACGTCTCTCTTCGGAGCGCAGCGCGGTCAGAGCTATTTTAGACGGCAGTTGTTCTGTTTTATTTATTCATTAACTTCTGTTTTTTTTGTGCTCTGGTTATGTTATGATTTTGCACAGAATGTATTCATGCATACGTGCCTGACTACTTCATGGCCTGTTTTTTATTTATTTATTTCTGATGATTAATCTTTCTAAAAATAATTTTTCTCCATCGTGCCTTTTGGGTACCTTGAGGCATATCATCATTTAAACATTAGACCTGTCAGTTGTACAAGAGGGAGAAAAGGTGTAAAGATATTATTCAGTACTTCTAATTCTAAGCTCTAAACTCTGTTCTGTTTATGGTTTTGTCCTTACCTGTCTGGTTCGTCATTGTCTTTATCCACGTCCGCTGGAGTGACTGCTGGTCAAAAACATGACTATACACTTGTTGTAAAAGTATTGCAATACCCTGCTGTTAAAAAATGGTACAATATGCCATTTTTTAAGTACTCCAAGAATGACAATTGTGCCATATTTTCTCAGCTTTGCTTGGATGTGTAACAGCGGGGCAGCATGTTTGAGCAGCAAACAAGTGCTACTGACCAGCCATGGCTTATCAATGAAGCAAACGCACAATGTGATTATGGCATTATTTCACCCCATCTGTACAAGATGGTTGAAACCCAATGCAGACCAACACGTCCAACAAAGCATCTTGCCAGCAGACACAGGACATGCAAACTATCATAATTGCAAAGTATTTGTGTTGTCAGGTTAATATATGCATAACACGAAAAAGCTTTAATGACACTTGATCTAATTATTTACAATTATCCAATTATAAAAGGCTATGAATGTACAAAATAATTTTCAAAAACACACCTACATGTATGAAAAAAAGCATACGAACAAGAGTATATGTAACGGCACATACTGTTATCTACATTATTTTTGAGCATGGGAATAATAATCCTCAATTACATTGACTGTATATCTGGCACTAAATGTTGATGAAGTCCAAACCACGGATTATTAGCCTTCGTACTAAAGTAGTGCAATAAAATGTCTCATTACACCACCTAGGCAGAGGTATGCACTCCACTGAATACATGTTGTAGTTTTCTAATTAGTCACATTTAAAAATGACAATAAATGAGAACACATTGGTGTTATATTTTCAGTTCATTGTATCATTCACTTTACAGATAAGGACACAAAGATCCAGACACTTCGTAGCTTTCTGAAGGGCTTTCATACCTAAGTTGAATCCTCTCTCGCACAATCTATGGTTTTGTCTCATCATCTCTCTTCCTCTGTATCTCTCCATCTGTCCCTTTGTCATGCCATCGATCTTGTATTTTTTCCAGTGGAAATGCTGTGTGTACCATCTTCAGTGTCATCAGCCCCACACAAGCTCATCGCAATGGGTCTTATTTATTTCTGAGGAGACCCTCTCCATGAGCTCTTTCACAAACCAAAGGACTTTTGGGTCCAGCATTATATTTCATATTTTGTGGCTCTGTGCAAAGGCAATGGAGAGTTGCGCTTTCTGCATTTCCCTGAAATTAGTCATTGTTGTCACTTAACATCACTTGGCAACGTCCCCACTTCTGTTCATCTCTGAGTAATTGGATCGGTCCGGTTAACTCCCTTTGTGGTAATAGGTCTGACTTATCGTCCATGTAATCAGATTGTTCTTTTTTCTTCTACACGCGTGATTACAATGGCCCCAAAAAGCAGGCAGATATGGAACAATATGCATAGACAATCAATTAAATATACATTCTAGTTATCATACTATCATATTTCAACCCTTTAATGACAAAACACAAGCAACCTGACAAACATTGTGTCTGTTTGTTTGCACTGCAAATACATTTAAGGAAAAATAAATAAATATATGAATAAACAAATTAGATAACAATTTTCCAGTTGTAGTTTGAAATATATGCATTGCATATTAATGCAAGCACAGGGGCGGAAATCAATGGGGGATACTCTGCATCTATATCTGCACACATTTTGCACACAGTAATTCAGCATGAATATATCCACCACTCCGTCAACAGTCTATTTAAGTGTAAAGCTCAAGATGAGGAGACGTGAAAAGCTCCATTTGCACAGGACTAATATTACCTGGGGGACGCACAGTGATTTGTAATGGCACAGATCATCTTGGATTTTTATCTTGTGTAAGTCTGCCTTGTCTGCCAGGCCAGAAGTCCCCTTGATAATACTAATCTTATGCAAATGGGGTCTCGGACATGATGTATTTTTCTGCCGCGGTTTGTTTATCTTTTTCATCTTGTAGATGTGGCTCTTATTATTTTCCACCCCATCATCGCGCCTTTTGAAGGGTTGATTCTTGTGATTGGCCAGGGAGCCCAGTCCCGACACACGCACTCATCAAGCTCTCATGTGCATACGGAGTGATGACAGGGACACGGAGAGGTGCCAGTATTGTGATGAGTTCTTCTTGACTGGTATTGGCACATATTGACACTTTTACAGTTGTTGATTCATGTCCAAAACCAAGCGGGAAGTCTTATGATACTTAGGCAAGGCTGTAATAAAGGGCAAAAGACACGATGAGCATGCATTGTTAGTTAAAATAGATGCCCATCTTGGCAGTAGAAATTGAGTCATTAGGATTTGAAGTGCCGTCAGGAGATGCCACTGCCCTGTGTAGCAAATACAGCAATTTCATCGCATTGACTAACTGGAGTATGCCCTTTATTTAGTTTGGAAATTTTTGCGCGAGTAAAGACTACACGCGTGTATAATACGAGAACGCGCAGAACGGTATAAAAAGATACGTAAAGATGTGAACCAACTCTGTAACCTCATCACGTATAGAATTCGTTCCTATTCAGGCTCTACTTTTGTGTTTTTACACTTTCTATACTTGCACAACCTTCCAGTTCTCATGAAGAATTGTTTGATATGTCTAAAAAAGTCAACTTTGGAATCATTTCAGAAAATCACTCGCATATTTGACCTCAAAAATGTAGCCCATATATAAACACAGCCTGTCCATCTCGTATATTTCACAACACCATGTATGGGACAATGCTTCAGTCATATTATGGAGAATCATTTTCTTCCATCTGGCAACTGCTCTTTGATAAGAATCCTGTTGTGGTCGGCAATGCTGGTTCTCTAAATGGACACAAAGGATTTACTTCAAACCACTATCTAGCTGTGTGAACAGAGCATTAAGCAGCAGAAGCCGACCCAACAGAGGAAGCTTTTACAAGTCGTATAAGAGACGACGTAGCCTCTTGATCTTTCTCTCCCACCTTTGCACCGCACCTACGTGGCCTCTCGCCCTGCGGGGCCTATTAGTCATCTCGGCCGTTGGAGGGAGGCCATCGGGGAGTGCTTGGTCTCTGTTCTCCCAGAGCCCTGCGGAGAGGAAGGTGCAGGTGTAGTGTCAGCAGAAACCAGGTATATACTGTGGAGAGATGTATAAATAGAGAGATAAATAACAAGAGGTGAGAGCAAGATGAGGCTGAAGATGGATCGAAGGGATTAAGATGTTGTTGATAATAAACAGTAGTGGGGGCACGTTGGGGAGGCTTCTGCAGCTATGGAAACATTTTCAAACACACTGGAGCACACAGCAGAATCTACCACATGCATGTTTGCGGACAGGAATGAACATTTAATTTGGTCCTTGAAGAATGAGATATTATGTCTCCCATTACATGCGTATAGGAAACAGGAGGGACATTTTTTTTTCTTTCTTTCCATTTGTACACTACAGCCTCCTGAGATGTGGAGGGATCTTTTTTTTTTGACATAGATTATATTCCCCACACTCACATGGTCGCTCAAACCTACTGCAGAAAAATACATTTTAGAGCTTATTTTATCCTTGGCTGTGCTGGCATTAATGTGAAAATATGAGTGTGGCAGCTGAGGAGGACTGATGCTCAATCCCTCTATTGCTGCAGCTGTAGTTGCAGCTGCAGCAGCGGTGAAAATTGCAGAAAAATAATATAACAAGACGATGTGAAGCAGCTTTTCTGAGAGTCAGAGGTCAATCACTAGCAGCTACGTGGGCCGGTGGACATGCAAACGCTTCCTTACACACCTACACAAAGTCAAATGAGAAACGATAAAGCATACTAAAACAGTTCTGCTGTTTTCATGCACAAAGCTTTGGCTAGTTTGTAGTCAGTGTAGATACAGTAACTGTTGAATCAAAGTTTCCATCTATGAATGTTAATGGAATAACATCATAAAAACACCTTAACATATAATTTAATTATCGGATTGCATCTAATAACGGAACGCTATTAACCGTTTTCCTTAAAACAGGGTAAAACATTTACAGTAGGGTGAGATTAGTAGTGTTTCACAACATAACGTGGTAAGAATTTTATCAAGATTCCAGTTACATTTTTTTAAAGATAATTCTACTTAAAACAGTTGAAACCATTCCCCGGTTTTATTGTGGCTTCCAATACCAGAAATAAAATGCTCTTTTACCAAATTCTTCATGCGCCCCTGACTTACGCTCAACCAGTCTGTCTGACTGTCATACCAGGCAACGATTAGTTTTTTGGGCCCTTTTCTGGCATCTTCTCATTGTTAATTATTGGGGAGAGCCCAGGGGCTGCATCATTATTCATTATTTCACTAGAGAAAGCACTGCCACCCTCCCAAATCACTTCCAGTTCCCTGGAGAAGGCAGCCCGCAGAGTGAGACACAGATGCTTGTCATACCGTATCCAATGTGACCATGTGACTGACAGCTGATGAGAGTGAATTCCATTTCGCTTCACCTTTTATTTTATTCTCTTGCTGTTATCTTCTTACCCAGTGGGCAGTCGCACTCGATGTTGCAGAGAGAAAACATGCTGCGTCATGCCATCATCTAAATTTGCTGCTTTCTTGCATAAATACACTCTGATTTTTAATCAGACTTATAACTTGTTACTTTTTGTGTTAACACGGTTTTAAACATCTTCTTTGTACACTCTGATCAGTTATGTCCACCTCCCACTGCGACCCTGAAAAAAATTATTCATTTGGATAGACAAATGAATGAGTGTCAGCATCAGGCATTGCAACAGCTCATCTGTCCACTCAGACTTGTTGCAAACTGTCAATTTGAAACAAATGAATAAAGGAGACAGCCTTGTGTGTTGAGAGTTGATTCAGTTAAAGTTAAGTTAGAGAAAGGAGCTGTAGACGTTAAGATAATGGACTAAAAGGTCTTTAACACGCTATGCTAAGAATACAGGCATCCAAACCACTTCGGTGAAATAACAGGTAATAAATCTGTATGATCACGTTAACTTCTTGGTGTTGCCTGCTCGGTGACCTAGTCTCTCGCCAATCACGGACCAAAAATACCCACAAGCCTCCAAAGAAATCCTCATTGTAGTGGACCTCGTGTCGCAGCAGCACCACCAAGCTCTCTCAGGTCATTCCTTCGAGAGGGGTGAGCCTCTCGGTAGAGCGGCTGCTGATACACGGGGATCAGAAGATCAATACAGGCCTTTCAGCTGAAGCAGCCAGATGAGCCCAGTGACATTTTGTCTGAGGCACAAACCAAATGCCGCTGTTCTGTGGAGGCTGAGCGAACCTTTCTCTCTTCCTTGTTACTGTCTCACAACCTAATCTTCATTAACTGTTTTTCTCTTTTGCTTTTCTTAAATCTTCATCTTTCTTCTAACTTCGATCCTCAGTTTTCTGCTTTTGTTCATCTCTGCCTGTTGTCTTTGAATGTTCCTTTCCTTTGCTTTGTGAATTAAGTTTAACTCCCGTCCCATGTTTGTCACTTACTACTCATTTGTATCATGTTCTGGTTCTATGGAATGCAGTGAAAAAGTTCAGCGATTCCTGTAGCATGTGCATGAAGACTGGCACGTTAATGCACATATAGTCAGTGTAAGCAGTAACTTGTTATTCTGTGTTACATCAACATTGGGACCTGTTACATACACTTTTTTGAGCACTCAAATGTGCACGTTTGCCTCCTCACCATGAACCTGAAACTTGAGTAGAGGGCAAACATCGAATTCTCTGTCGGACAAATGTCGGGCATCATCACTGCCAACAATATTTGAATCTATAGCTCCGACCCAGAGTGTTCGCAGTAAAAGAGACTAGAGTCTCTAAGACACAGGAAGGGGCATCAGGTCAGGAGTATGAGCATCCTTGCCAATTTCCTCATCATTTGCAGGGTTGTGCACTGTAAATTTGCCCCTCGGGGTCACACTGTCAATGCCAAGTTTTACTTCACTGTTCTGAGACGGCTGAGCCAGGACATTCAATGGCAGCCGGGTCTCCCGTCAGGGCAACACTCACTGGAACTACTGTATGTGAGCATTGACAGAAGTTCAGTCACTCCAAAGTATTGGTCACTACCCACCTGGCCTACTCACTGGATTTGGCCTCCTGAGACTTCTCCCTCAAAATTAAATTGAAGCTGAAGGGTGGCCATTTTGACTCAGATTGAGCATGATGTTTCCTACAGAAGGCGACTTTGAGGGAGCATGCCAGCAGTGCTGGGAGCAGTGTATCACTACACAAGGAGACTACTTTGAAGGGGATGGCGGCCAAATTTAAATCTTTTTTTACTTGTTATAGGCACAGTCTAAAAACGTTATGGTCGCAACTCATACTTCAACAAGCATTCATATCTTAACCCTATATCAAATATGAGTTTGTGCAAACCCTTTAGATAAAACAGACACATGATGAATTTGAATCTATACTTGTACTTAGTACAGGTCAGCTTGTGTTAATAAGGGACATGACAAATACCCTTAATCAGCTTTATTTCCTGTAGTCTCCCTATCACCCATGTCTCTTCAGAAATCAGCGACAGTTCAATGTCATCAAAGTGTTAAAACAGTAGGGGTTCAGTTTATTATCTTGGTCACACATGCTCATCCTTAACGGTATAAACTATGTTTTAAATGGTGATAGTTTTCTGGACTAACATGAAGCGACTGAGCCATTAGATATGTATACATCTCTCCACAGTTATGAACAATGCACACTTTTTCATATTTAGATAACATCTTTCTTTAGGTTAGCCCAGTGAAATACCTTCAGTGTCCGTCCACTCAATCACCTAGTGAACACGAAGGCACTGGTTAACCTGCCATTAAGAAAGAGGTCAAGGAGGTAATAGGTACTTTGCAGCACTTAATGGAGAAAAATGGCTCCGTACGTTAGTTAATATTAAAATGAATTATCTTCTCAAGTTACTTCAGTGGTGTTGCTGCGGTCGTCTCTAGTGTCCACAGTGAGGCAGGATGTGTACAGGGTAGGGTTGGATTTTGGTCCGCTTAGTCGGTTCCTGGTCTTTCAGCCAGTTGGTTGACCACCTTGGGTTAGTTGTTTATGATTTATGATTTTTAATATGATCAAAGGTAGTCCTAGCCTGATTTTGACTTTTCTTTTTCATGGCTGTGAACTCTCAGCCCTAATTCCAAGCAAATGAACAAGAGAGGAAGTGGGAGTGGTGTTTCTACACGACCGATCTGACAAAGTCTGGCCCCCCCTGGTCCAGTTGGTGTTAACATGAATCAACACACTGTGTAATGTGAACGGCTTAAATCATGAGCCATCTATTCCCGTCATCCTGTCACTCCCATTAAGATTTTTACCATTTTTCAT
The DNA here is from genome assembly GCF_022379125.1 of Scophthalmus maximus. NCBI lineage: Eukaryota > Metazoa > Chordata > Actinopteri > Pleuronectiformes > Scophthalmidae > Scophthalmus > Scophthalmus maximus. The sequence goes on from NC_061516.1 coordinate 18,591,330, forward strand.
GAATAAACCTCAGGACAGTCAACATCACGTCCATCAGTAGAGACTACATTTTATTTGAAGGACTCTCTGGAAATGGTCATGGCATAACCTTTTGAACCTGTCAGTTTTAACTTTAAAAAGAGAGAGAGTAAAATATACTTCTCAAATATCCAGCTGACAAAAGAAGAAATGTTATTTGTATTCCAGATTTCTTCCTCTGTTTGCTCAGTAAATCACTTTTGGTATAATGCAGCATGGGCAGTCTGTTCTTATTTGTATTTATACCACTGCATATCTTACCTAGCACCGAGGGTTGCTGTTGTCCATTGATATTCCCGCTCAGCGTGCATGTCAGAAGCACTTTGTACGACCGTGCGGCACAAGGTAGACGGCGTTTGACGGCACGTCTTGGAATCTAATTATCTACAGCTGCTCCGGAGCAAATAGAATGATCCGTGCGATCAGCAGATGTGACACAGCTTTTCTTGCGCTGCAAAACGCACACATGCACAAACACAAATGCACACAATGCATGCTTTTATGGCTGTAGCGACAAACGGACCACATCTAACGATATCAGTCTGCTGGCAAAAAGAGACGTCCACTCGCTTTCTGTAAATGTCACACACTGATATCCTGAAGGATTTGCGACGGAAGCTTCTGTGTTTTTGTGGATTAGAGTGGTTTTATACCGTGGTCGTGCTGCAGGCGGCGAGTCCCACATCAGCAGGGCAAATGTTCTTCCAGTCTAATTAGTAAGAAGCTCAGATTTGTCCCTGTGTGAGGGAAACGTATCAAAAACAACAAACTCTCCCTCTGTAGCACTGGATTACATACAAAATAAATAAAGTCTGTTGTTATTGCCTGTAAATGTTGAAGGGGTTTAAAGAGCTCGAGTGTCTCGCCTCAGGTGTAAATATATTGAGTTATATTTTTGCTGCCTAATAGAGCGAGGGTTCGGGCAGAATTGCTTTGCTTCCAGAGTGAAGTGACATATTCTGACTCTCTTGCTGCCTGTGAGTGTTGTGTTCTTTTTGTGAGTGTGCTGATTGAATGCCTCGCTCTGGATTCCAATTACCAATGGCTTCATCACGATGACACAGCGAGGGCTGAGACAGACAAGATTGTAGCTTCTCCTGACAAATGAAAAGGCAGTCAGTCAGGCAGACAGTTGTGCTGTGCCTCCAGTTATGCTCTCATCCACTTAGGCTTGAATAAAAGGAAATGAAAGAGGGAAACTTACCTTTTATCTGTCAAAAAATGTTAGGAAGATGAGGCAAAATTGTCTCGATGCTTGGTACAAATTCCTCATGTTCACTTAAAAGTAGAGGCAGTGTCCCTTACTGAACACATCCGGGAAATCTCTGAATTCAGTGGACAATGTCCGGTTTGCATTTCCCCAAAGCCCAGGAGAGCTCAGCAGAAGAGACAGAGAGAGTTCACACATGCACAGCAAAATTAAGTGAAAAGAAAAACAGACGACAAGAGAAAGAACGAGTGTCTGGATGTGAAGCTTGACACCAGATGGTCAAGCCTGGCATTGTCTTGGCACCTCAGAGCATCTGAACTTTAAAGAGCCATTCATAAGCACTGTGACGGCAGCTTAGACGGAGGATTATCAAATGACTCTTTTAGCCTCTTAAGCAAGCCACAATTGCAGCCAACATAGTCCAAGACAGCAGGAGACAAAGGACTTTGTGGGGATACACGCTAGTCCAAGTACTTAGTTTAATGTCAGACAGCTTGTGTATTGTAGATGTAGACTTTCGCTATTGTTTCTGTCGCTGTTCTTTTCTCCGACCAAAATGGGAAAGGGCACGGGGACCGATGCCATAAAGAGAGAGAGAGAGAGAGGCAGGGGGTGGGAAAAAAAAACAAGGAGGAAGAAGGAGGAAGACGGCCACCGATGGGTTACTGCTGCAGGATGTTTGTAGCTTAGCGTTTAATCTCCCACGCTTGGAGAATACAAACGATCTTGTAATCGTCCCCGACCTTGACATGAACAGCAAGGTCGCAAGGGAGCCGGGCTATTTTGCATTTCCCACAGATGCTTTGTCGAGACATGCACAACAATTAGTAAACTGAATAAAAAGGAATGAGTGTGTCTCACTCCCCTCATCCTCCGCCCCCCCTGCCCACTGCGCTCAGGGAATTTACCGGGTTAAGGTCAATACCCCAGGGTATTAAGGCACTTGGAACTTATACTTTGATAGCATGCATCTCCCGCTAAAGTCATCATAATAGAATAAAAAGGACTTAATTTAAACAATTTATTCAGAACTAAATTTGGAAGTTATTCCAGATGCTTGACTTGTTCCTCATCTTTCTAGCATTTTTCCCTTGTTGTTCTGTTTCATGGTCACCTGTCAATGTCTTGTCATGTCTCTGAGATTAACTAATCATGATGAATGTTGATGGATAATTAATAATTCTGGATTAGTATTTCATGTGGTATTTGTATTTTTTTATGGTAATGCAGAAATTAAGATAATAAAAAAAATATTTAAAATGAATATTGCGATTTTTGAAATGATGTAAAACTGAACGAAAAAAAATACAACTGAATTGAAAATGCTACAACCAGAAAATGTTTGGGTTTTAGACATAATGTGTTGATCATTAATAAATTGGTTATTAAAACAATAATCCTCCTAATTGTGTATGTGTGCGTGTGTGTGTGTGTGTGTGCTATTGACAATATGCCTGTGTTTGCGAACACAGATGTTGTGTATTAGTGGTTGAACACACGAGTGTATGTTTGCCTCCATACTGACACCTCAAAGTGAGTAGGAGGTTGCTAGTGTATTAATACTGTGCGTGTGTGTTTGTGTGTGTAGCTGGAGTTGCTTTTATATAATTAAGGGACTTTTGTCCTCCGACAACAGCACATTACCGCTGGTATTGAATATACTTAGTGTTTCGATATGATTATTCTCCAGGCAAATTCAATTTCTGCTTCAGCAGTTTGACTGTAAAGGCCTGTGGGGGGTGCAGCTCATTTTAAGTTAAGCTAGTGTGGTTTTTAGCCTCATTCCACACAAGGATAATAGAGCTGACCCCTTCTCAGCAACTCAACCACGAATAAGCATCAACACAATGCTCACTGAGTCCCTGTGGGATGTGTGTTCATTCCCCTGTAATGGTCAAACTCCCTTCACAGTGAGCCAAAAACTGAAAGATTTTATTGTTCTTGTTTATTATTAGCTGTAAGAGTTATGGTTTCATTTCCACTCTTTCATATTGTAGGTTACCTCCCTCTTGTGTACCTTGACATTTTTTCATATCGCAAAATTTGTTTCTCACAGTGCTGCAGCCAACGGTCATCGGCTTTGTGTTTGCCCTGCTTGGTTTCCATGACAAATAACAGATTTGGTTAACATCAAAGCTAAAAAAACACAGAATGCTTGAATTTTTAAAAGAAGAAGATGTGCTAAAACTCAAAAAATTCAATAGTCTTTTCAGTCTTTTTTGTGTGTGGAGACAGTAAGAACTTTATTGGGTGAATTCACAGAGAAAATGATTCAAATAGTTATTAACATAAAGTTTGCTTTTCATTATGCTATCTTTGATCAAATAAACTCTGAACTGAACTTGTGAGTGAATTTATCAGTATGTGGCAGTCTCATGTTTCCTATAGCGATAATGTCTAAAAACTCAATAATGTCTAAAAACTCAAGGAAGGTTTCTCAGTTTTGTTTAATTTATTGCATCTGACATTTTCCAGATGGCCCTGAGACGCACCGAATGTCCTGTTTGTACATTCTTAAACATGTGCAACAACCCCGTGTCACACGGGCCCATAAATCCAGCTCTCGGATCATAACAATAGAGGAGGGTCCCGGTCAAGATCAGGGAGTCAGAAGAGATCAATCCAAGGTGGAGCGTCTAGCTGGATCAGCAGCTTTTTGACTTACTTTAAGTGCAAATAGATTAAATCAGGGGGAGGAAGTGATGCGCCCTAGGCAGTGAGTGGTGATGTTAGCGATGCTGGCGTGTGCAGTGTGCATTTGTGTGTGTGAGTGTGTGTGTAGGGCTGGAACTGGCATAAGCAGTGTCATATAAAGCTGGTAAACCGCATGCATGCGTTTGTGCTTTGATGCCGTGAAGAACATCATTTATAAAAATAAATATTGCAGTTTGTTAATTGAACCTTAAGTGTACCAGGACAGAGCTGGCCTTCCTGATCAGTCTGTCGAGTCTCTTCCCGTCAGTCGGTTCATACTGTGTAATTCATCTTGTTACTTTGAGTTGTTACAATTAATATGAAATCTAAAGCAGGGGATTACTTGGAAAACATCACTTATTGGTTCACATTTATTTGGAAATGGTGACATAACACCATTTCAAAATTGTTAAATTCCATGTTGGGATGTCATACACGGATAACATTGAGATTCACCATTTAAATCATCCGACTGGTCTTTGGTTGATCATTAGTTATTACTGGCAGGTGAAAGCCCTGATACCACCTGCCACTGATTCATAATGTTATTGAATCTGCAATTTAAAAGATTCCTTGAACAGCATGTTTCATTTGTGGCTGACGTGAAGCACTGGAAACCAAACTAACTTTCGTAATGACGATTTCACTGCCAATCCCATGTGACACTTTCTTTCTTTTCTCCTTTGTGGGTTTTAGGAATGAAGGTAAAGTTGGCCCACTGGTTGCTGTTTTGTGGAGAATTATACTTTTTTTTCTTAGTTTTAGTATTGTTTTTTCTGTCTGTTTCTTTCCTCTTGAGAGATTTCTGTCCACAGTACCTGGCACATTGTTTTAATTTTCAAACTCTGCTGGATATTAAGGATGCAATGTTCTTGTCTGTCGCAGTCCAAAGTTAGTGATTGGGATTGATGAGCCAGGTATAATGTTTTCTTGTATTGTGCAACCTCAGCTGATCTCTGTCTCGTACCTGTGGTTGTGACTCTATTTTAGAGTCATAGAGATGTGAAATGCGCGGATGCAATTGGATATTTCTCTCTTCTCTTTCTCTCTCACTCCATAGCTTGTATGAATTTTGCCCATGTAGCCTGCTCCTTTCCTAATTGAACCCTCTTCTCTTGCTATTCCAGCCCTTTCCGGCCCGAACGAAGATCCGTGTCAGAGGACCTACTGCGGACGGGGTAGACAGTGTGTGCTGTTGGCAGAGACCGGACGTGCCGAGTGCGTTTGCCAGGAAAAATGCCGACCCTCGTTTGTGCCGGTGTGTGGCTCAGACGGCAGGTTCTTCGAGAACCACTGCGAGGTGTACCGCACCGCCTGCCTAGAGAGGAGACGGATCTATGTGGTGCATAGCAAGGACTGCTTCTTCAAAGGTACAACTGGACTAATACACTGATACACTGCAGAGGGCTGCTCTTCACTACAAAAAAACAAAGAGTTTGAACAAGTTATTTGAGGGTTTACACAGCAACTCAAATTTTCTGGGATAGTTTGTTATATTTCTGATTGATACAGTACACAGTCTGTACAGCATAGCCATGACCATCATGTGATTCGAACAGGTGGTCGTGAAAATTAAGGTTTGTCCGAAAGAAAATGTTGCTGTTAGACGTCCTTTGGAGAGCGTTTTGCTGCCACAGCATGCTATGATTCAAAACTCTGAAATTGCGTGTTGATTTAAAAAAAAAATGAGGTATGAAGCAAAGTCTGAATTGAACCATGGATGTGGAGAATCATTACACCGCTTTGAATTACTGAATTTTGAGATTAAAAGAAAGCCTTAAGAAAAGAAAAAGTAAGAGTAAGAGAAGGTAAACATAATGAAGCCTCTAAAGATGTTGCCGTGCGGTTGCTATACCGCAACAAGAACAGCGGCTGTACAGTATGTCTTTGATGTCGGAGGAGTGCGGTGCAGGTTAACACTTTTATGAGAGAAAATTGCCTTCGGATTATTGTCTGATACCTGCGGAGCAGAGTTTACAGCTAATCCAAGGCTGAAGTGGGGCTTTGACTGTAGTTTGATGTTGAAACGTTTAAACAATAACAGAATTGTACAGACAAAGCAATTGCTTTGTAACACGTTGCCACCTGTCAGGCTGTAGTCACAGGCTTCAATCATTGTGGAAATCATGCTGCTTCTGTCAGCCACCTACGGCATTCAGGCGAGATGAAAGAGTGAAATCGTTTGCAGTCTGGCTCCGCGGGCTGTGGCTCGGGGTCAAGTATTTTTTTCTGGGAAACGATAATGCTAAGCACCAACACTGGCACTCGTTGTGCAGGTGTCATTATCCGGCTGGTCGTGCTGATAGTTCCATCCAAGCATTTAATCATCAGTTTAATAAAAAAAAAAAGTTTACTAAATAAATAGTAAACTTGTATGTGCACATACAGTCTAACCCCTGAGCCACTACTCTCCATGCTGCCTCCACTACATCAATATCCTTGCTCTAACAAATCTCCACTAGGTTACTGTGGATCACCAGTTCTCTATGGTAAATCATTAAAATGTTCACTCCTTGGCTATCAATCACTAGCAAAAGTGCTTTCTCAGCATGAGCAGTCACAGTTACTATCCAACAAATGATTTAACGTTTTTTTTTTTTCTTTTTTGAATGTTATACCTGCTGGTATCTCCTTTTTTCTTTAAATGTTGTTGTCCAGGTCACACTATTAATATTAAATGCTGTTCATTATCCCTCTGGGTGTGGATCTTGAAATAGAAAATAAAGTATGGAGTTTTTCCCCGATGCATAATCTTTTTCTTTACTGTTCAGCTTTTGCAATGCTTTCCCTCAAAACCTGTCGTCTCTGTCAAATAGCTCCTGCTCAAATTTGAAATTTTACTGCCCAGAAATATTTGTCTGCACTCAGATAAACACAAAAGTCCTGTGCTTCAGTTTGAGTCCTTCTCCTTGTGCTCAAGCTGCTTCTGTGTCCTCCCAAAACTTCTGCCCTTCAAACTTCTGCCCTCACTCTTGGATATTTGTGATTTGAAGTTCCCCAAACAATAAAATGCCATGCAGGTATGACATTGACCAATTACTGTTGGCCTGTTGGTGACCTTAATTCACTTTGTTTGCTTGCATCTGTTCCCTCTCACTCAAAACTCTTGAAAAAATTTGGCCTATTTTAAGGCCAGTGTAAATCATCCAAAAATTAGTCCGGCCACATTGATTCCTTTTTCCTTATTGCCCAATTAACGAAGTTGGAGTCAGTATTTAACAGGTGCTCCAATATCTAGATCCATATTTATCATGTAAGAAAAAAAAACACAAACTATAAAATCTATCAGCCACATCAATTGCAGTAACACAACAATATTGTATAGCTAAACCAGTAATGCTCAGAACTGTACATTGTTGTCTTTCTTGCCGTGTTGTGTCTAACTTTAAAACAAATTGAGTAAAGAGTTGATGAAAGTACATTTTCTCCCTCTCTTTGACCACACTGATTTTCTTTCTTTTTTAAAAATTTGTTTTGGTCCATCGTGAGAGCCTAGAGATTATTAAATGTTAAATTACGGAAAGTTTTAAACTCCGTCTGAGACCAAGACCCTCACAGAGTCCCTGAAGCTATGCACACGGCGAAAAAACTTTTGGTTATTCTTTTGGTAATTTTGCTTTCAAATTTGATCAATTTAAAGGCTGCGCTGTGAAAGCCAATTTTCCTTCAGCTCAGGGCTATGTCTAAGGTCACACTGAATCACAATAATCCAGATATGATGAGACGAAAGCCTGCATAAGTACTTACCACATTTGACACTGTGCACAACCAGTTCAAAACTCTGCACTTTTGAAAAAGTCAAAGGAACCACATTTTTATTGTGCCGACCTCCCTTCACTCTCTCCCACTCACAGAACTGATTCAAGGTTTTGTTTATTCTTAAAGCTTTGATTTGGAACGCGTTCACAACTACGCTGTTCCACCAGCGGGTCACTCCCAACATCTGACCAAATGTTTATATGACTTTTAAGCTGCTGTTCCGTTTTTGCCCTGAGGCAGTTCAATAGCATTTGTTACACTTTTTTCATCTGAAATATTATTTGCATGCTGTGCAAAGCTGAACCTTTCAAATTCCAGAAACTTGGTTATTCACACCATGATTTGCCAAAGCATTTTGTGGAGTGAAGTATCCTTTCAAATAAACTCCACTATGGACCGACAGACATATGGAAAATGTTCATGTTGTCACATTGGACAAGTGTAACACTCCCTTGGCTGTCACCAGTGTTACCCATAGAGAACACATTATACTCTCAAACAAAATACCATATTTATGTATATAGTAATAAAAATGTGTGCAAGTATCCACAAAGTATTTTGTGTCTATAGGCAGGCAACTTCATTCATGTATCTATTCATAGTTGTGCAAAAGCGTGTGTAAATGTGTGTGCACTTGACTTTCTATAGATGTGGGGATGTTTTGACATTTTGGCTGGTCCACATAACTTTAAAGGGCTGTTTTTTTGTGTGTTTTTTCTGCCTTTAATTTGACAGGACAAATAGGTGAGAAATGGGGGGAAGACATGCAGGAAATCGTCACAGGTCGGATTCTATGTCGAGGCATACACCTCGAAGTATATGTGTGCCTGCTCTATCCACTGAGCCACCTGGGCCACTTTAAAGGGCTGTTTGAGTGCTAAATCATGGTTTGAGGAATAGGATTTAAATTTGGTTTAGGTTACGTTAAGAGCACATCATTCTGGATGAGTGCTACAGGGGGACGTGGGCACTTGAGAAGGTTTGGGATTAGGCATTTATTTGTGACGATTAAGGGTAGGGTAATGTGCCCTATGACAATGACTGTCTTCACAACTAGATAAAAAGTTGACTTTTTTGAGGAGAGTGGATAGTTGAGTTTGGTTCTGGAATGATTTTAATTAAGTTTTTATATAATTTGACTCCCCTCAGGCAGGGGGAGACACAAGGGAAACTGTTTTATTGTTCAAACCACTGCAGATCTGTCAAGGCAGTCGCAAAGGTAAAGGAATCTACCACTTAGAAATCAGTGGGAGCTCATATATATTCTCTGTGACTCAGCTTGAAGGAGGCTGTACCCTGCTTCTGACCTGATAGGACTTGTTTTCTCTAAAGTGGTTGGCAAGGGCTTTGTGGTTTGTGACAAGCAGCACTGACAACTCTCTTTTATGCAAAGTAGCTGTGGTCTGTTCAGCCAAAAAGGAAGACTATAAAGCCCTGGATGAGGCTCTTGTTCAACCTTGTCACTGGTTTCTTTGTATTTACACCCAGTCTGTTTAGCTGGAACTGTAATCCATACTAACAATTTGTGTAGTGCAAATAACAAAAGAAACACATTAAATGTCATATTCACAAGTAAACAGTGACAATAACATAGTAGTTAAATGGATACAGCAGTTGTAGGAACCAAAATGGTATAAAGGGGACACATCTTCAGTGTTGAATTCTGTTTGAATCACAACTTTTTTAAGATTACTCTGAGCTAGAAACTACTATTGTCTAACACGAGTTAAAGTCACCATGTTCTCTCAAGAATGGAAAATTGATAAACAGCTTCAAAAAGTCAAGTCATTCGATTCCAAATGTCTTCAAAAGGGACACATCAACAAAAAAGACTCATAGGCCCAATGCACACCATTCCAAAAATGTCATCCCTTCTCACCAAGTCATTTATTGCCATAAATTAATAACATGAAGATCATTGGGCTGTGAGTCGACCCACTTCTGACCCTGGCTTTGATTTTAATCTCTTCCCTCTAAAACCATTTGAAAAAGAACTAACACCGTTGATTGATCACTTTCATCTTCCTGATGAGTAGGAAGCTCCCAGCAAAGGCAGTTCAAAGAGACATCTGTTTCCATCGGGTCATGTAAGGCGCTCAGCGGGGGGGTTATTAAATGCATCCCGCTCCAGAATGACCACTTCATTAGGAGCCAGTGGCGTACTGGTGGTGCGTGAATGTGACACTGTTGACTCCCAGATCTGTCAGTTGATGTGTTGCCATTCGTCAGAAGGAAAGTGGTAGTGAGTCTCTCCAGGGTAACAGTGAGCTGAGCTTCAGTTGGGACAGGCCACTGATCCATCCATCTGTCCATCTGGCTATCCATGTAGTAAGCCCACTATTCCCAATCTTTTCGCTTTATAATCCATCAAAACAAACTGTCTTCTTGCAACCCCTTAACACAGGCGGCATATCTCTATTGACTGTGAACAGCTCAGCCAAAGAGTGATATTTACAGACATATATATATATATATTTTGTGTGTGTGTGTGTGTGTGTTTTATTGATGTTAATTATCTCAGTCTGATCCCTTGTGTTCTCTCCCTCTCCTGACCTCAGTGTTGAAAACCACCTCACTGAACCCACAGCCAACAAATTGTTGTTTAGGCATTTTTCAGTAAATATATGAAGCACAGTGATCTTGAGTTTGTGAATTCCGTTGTACTGTCCTCCCTCCATCACTCCCTTTAACCATCCATCATCTATCCAATGTTTGTCGTGTGTCTCACTTTGTGAGCCGCCTCAACCATCCTGATTAATCTCTGTCATCCCGGCTCATTCTGGCGAATATGAATCGAGCCGTGGTTATTGCATTAGTCATTAAAGCTGCCTCCCTCGTCCTCCTCTCTCCGCCCTCTCCGCAGCCCACGGCAGCGCTCTGCCTCTGCCGTCCATCTTATTGCTTGCTAACCCATTGCCCCCTTCTGTGACTGCAGCCATTAACTTGGTCACACAAACACATGGCTTTCACAAGGAGGATCAACTTTGGCGTGATCTCCAGCCCTGCAGCTTTAGTTGCGTACACAGAGGCTGGGTTGGGTCACAGCAAGCTGCTTTTGAAGGTGACAAATACATTTTTTCTTTCTGCTTGCAGAGTGTTAACAGATTAAAAACTGAGTGTGGTTTTTCCCGCGTTCTCCTCTTTTCTGGGAAGCAGTCTACGACATAATTTTCAAAATATAATTTCTGGGTCTGTGTCAGACTTGGCATACTCGAACCACATCCATGTGATTGAAAGTTGCCCGGCTTGACTTCTCGGAATTACCCTGCTCAATGTCATGCTCACTCTCCTCCGTCTGAGATGCCATTCATGCACATTTTCTGCTTACATACATGCCATGTGGAAGCAGGCAAAGCACCATCGAAAAATATTTCCCCACAGAATTTCAATTTGCTATACAGCAAAATAATACATAGAGCTTCATTTAAAAGTTGTCCAGGTCACACCATTGGACCAGAAGTTGCCATCTTACTCTCTTTTAGGTTAACAAGGACTAATGCCGGCTTGGGCTACCAGGTGTGACATGGCTTCACACACACATTAACACCCACCGGGACTCCCCTGACAGCCCTTTATTTGTTACAGTGGGCTTATTAACGAGCAGCCCAACTACCCCCATCTTTCTTTGCATGTTTTTTCCCCCTCTCAATGCCTTTCACCCCATGTTCTTTCCTCAACGGTCACGTGGTTCGTACCTCTTTAAGCTGATTTCCTCCCCACAGATTCATTACGGTGGAAGTATTTGCCATATGAAATGGATGCCCTGTCCTATATAGAGATGTGCCCTGGTCCCCTGCTCTGGTCCCCTGCCTCGTAAACATCCGTCTCCCTTATGAAAACCCAAAGCTCTGTTCGGCCACTGGCGTCCCCTGCTGCTCTGGTAGTGGGACATTGTCAAGGATACTGCACCAAAAGTACTGAGGTTTTCTATCAGCCATGGATAAGGCAAAGGCTGGCATGATGTATCAGACTACACCTGGTGTGGTTTTCGAGCACATTGAACAGTGGGCAAATTTTCATGTTAGTTTTAGACTTAATTAATGGTCAATGGTAGTGCTGTGGGTTTTATGGGGAACAAATATTTGCTTAAAAGTTTCTCTCTCTCTGGGTATAATTGACGAAAAACTTAACTTCAGTAATACAACTTTGTTTTCGTTCCTCAGGTTATTTATTTTTTAATAAACTCCACACTACACACTAAGAAAATAGTTGCCTTTTCATGCGCTGTTTTTATCACACGATAGTGCTGCAGAGAAATCTTTCTCTTATATCACTTGTTGAAAATGAATTAGGAAAGCTGCTCCTCTTGTTGGCAGCAGTAAATGGCAGCAAGATGTCAAATCTGCGCACACTTCTTTATCGGAGCCCGAAGATAATGAGAGGTGGTAGTAGTGCATTTTCAAAGGCCCTGACATGATGCTGACATTGAGCGTCTAGCCGACTATATCCTGTGGCCTTTGTGGTACATCCAGCACCATTGGCTCTAGTCAGACCTTGGTGTTTAAATGTCAGTGGATGAAAGCCAAGTGTCTGTAAATCAGCAAGTTTGCTTATTTATACCAATTTTAAAATTTAGGAACTATATAGGATCTATAGGGCTGTCATGATGCCAGATTTTCAAAAAACTATTATTTTGTCCAAAGGAAGTTATGATAACATTATTATCACGACAGCTATAGAAAGTTTGAATAATGAAAATAATAGAGAGTTTTTCGCAGCACATGTAATGTGAAAACAGAAATGTATGCTTTACGATTGTCTTCTGCTCGTCCACATTCATATCCCTTTCTTCTCCCCTCTTATTGCAACACTTGGATTTTTGTACTTTGATTCTTTGCCTCACAAACTTAGACTGCCTACTCATCCTTTTCCTGGTCTGTGCAGACATACAAGCTCAAACGCAGAAAATGACACACACAGATGTACGCTCACTCACACGAATAAAGACACCACTTCTGTCGTGACAAAACAAAATAATCTCTTCTGAAAGAGAATGTTTATTCATGCCTAAGAGATTTTGACATGCTTGTCACAACACTGGCATCGCCTATCACTTTGCCTTTTCAGTCGTGAGCTGTACTCCGTGGCGCCACAATGGGCATCCTGGATCGGCTGCACAGCTTTAGCATTTGACGCATGTTTTCTATGGACTGGCACATCCGGCTTTATTGATGATTGAAATGTGGCATAGAGGTGGATAAATGGAAAGTACAGTGCCATTTGAAATTCAATTTCTGTATTTCTCTTTTTGTCTCTCTAACAGTGCTGCCTGTTTGTCATTGTTGTGTGAAGCAATTAATAGATCCCTAGCGTTGGCTGTGGTCGGGGGGAAGCCATTTTGGCATCGATTCTCGTCTCTTGTTGAGTTAACAGGCGGTACTGCAAAATTTTTGGAGCTGTGCATCAACACGGTCTGCTTCTATTACTGTTCATAACATCACTTTTTAAAAGTTGTTGGCTAATGCCTTTGAAACACTGAGAAATTAGTATGTGACAAATTAATTAATTTGGCGTGTCCCCTTCATTTTACAACTGGTTCATCAATTTAATGGCTGCATAAAAGGAAAAAACAAATATCTGCCAGAGCTTCTGGATCCAACTTTGAAAACTTTGCTCATCAGATATGTTTTTGTCAAAGCTGGGATTATAAGCATCTCTTGATTGCATTTTTGACAGCAACCAAGTAATGCATTTACTGTTTTTCAGGTGACTTTCATTGTTCTCTGTGTCCATGCAGATTTGTTTCTTCCTCTTGCGTCCCATTGTCACTCCCCTCTTAGACCACGTCTCTCGACTATATTTCTCCTCTCATTTCTCTCACTATGCCACCAATATGATGCAGACGGGGATTTGAGTGACTCTGTCAAAGCTTCTCTCCATGTTCCCTAGTCTGTGTTAAAACGGTTCAGAGCTTAAGTAGAGTGTGAGCCTGAAAAAAAATGAAAAAATACAAGCATCACCTCAAGGCAAAGTGACCCTGGGTAGAAAAAAATCATACATACTATATGTCCCTGACACACACACACACACACACACACGCAAGGCTAAATTCACTTCTAATACATCACAGCATTTTCAAGGATCTTTGCCGGAACTATTTTTTATTCCACAATAGTTAAATTTGTTTTTCCAATGTGTTACTTCATATGCAGTGTTATTCTTCTACCTTGTGTATTGAAAATATATTTTTCCACCAACTTGGACCTTGGCATTGGTATACTTAATTATATATACTGCCTGCCCTACAACTGCCTGGGACCTGATCAAAAAAGGCACAGAATAGTTTAGGATATACAGTGCAATGCAGTTATGTCAAAATATCCTGACTTATGAATATAAACCCTACAGTAACTTACACAATACAGGGATCACAGTCAAATTATAGTTACACAAATGCTCAGACAATCTGACACGTACTAATCAAATGTAATTAATGTCTGACATATTTTTTGTATCCACTACTCTAGTTCACCAATTGTCACCAGTTCAACCACAGTTACTGAAGCAGCAATGGGAGCTTGATGTTCAGCACCAAGTCATTACAGTAGTTTTTTCGACCAACAATTTGAAATTTAAATATTGCCCAATATATAAAGTGTATTCAAATAAGATACCACATAATTACAATTCCGGAAGATTGCCATAAGTGCTTCACTTATTCTCAGAATTTGACTTTTTACAGAACTCTCTCAGGAAAGAGAGGCCAGGAAAAAATTTAAATAATACTCAGACTATCGTATATTTAGCGCTTCAATGTCATAATCACAACTATCCCTAAGACAAGACTTCAGCCAGCACTTACAGGTATTCATGTAAGTAGTAATCATGGCTGATTTGGAATGCAATAACAGATGATCAGTAAACACTTTGCACATTGTGAGTCATTTTCTTTTATACCTTTGTGCTTTGGTGTCGCACAGGGAGTGAAGCTTAATGATATACAATCACTTTGATAAAAAACTGACTTACCGACATTCAGTTTTGTTGTGTCTTAGCTCGGCTAAGTCAGTCATTTCTTCTTGCCTTTTCTCTTTGCCTTTCAGTTTCCTCCTGTTCTTGTTGGGAATTGATAGCTGAACAGTCCCTCCGCTGTTCTATCTAATGGTACCTGTCATATTTTATATATATATATATATATATATATATATATATATATATATATATCCTCTCTGCCAGCTCAACAAGTTGACCAGAGGGCAAAGAATGAAACCAGATTGACGACTAGTGCAGCCTAACATGATGTAGCAACTGGAGCACCAACTCACTAGGTGACTGAAAGATCAACTGAATGACCAAGACATGACCACTGTCAACAGAAAAGCAAACTCCTACAATAGTTCCCCAAAGCTCCATCTTTAGCCACGTTGGCGAATTCTAAGAAAAATTTTGTGACACAATTTATCTGATGATTATTTGCAGTGTATCCAAAATCACCATGTTTCTATATACTGCTTGCTTGATTCTGAAATATTAAGATGTTTTTCATATTGATGATGCACAAAATAGTGTCCCCATATGTCTCTATAGGTCCACTGGTTTGAGTGACACGATGCCCTTGGCACTCATTATTAGCCAAGGCAGCATCTCAGTACCACAGGGGCTATTTGCATCATCAAGTCATCATTCTACCATAAGCCGCTGACTATGGAGAGCGCTCAAGTTCTAACACCCAAAGGGAGTAACGACCCCAGCTACTGCCTCCGGGAAGTTATCCGTCCGTGTTATTGTTTTCAAGCTCATCCCACATGATTTCCTCAGAGAATGGGAGCAGTATGGATGGATGCTGCTGACCTTTTTGTCTTAGTGCCTATGTTACAGGTGTCACTGTTGCTAGCGGGGACCAGTAGCTTTCTCTCGAGGTTGAGCTCCATCTGGTCTCAGTCCCAATGCTGCTCCTGCGCCTGCTGGCAACATTCACAACGATGCTGCCAATTCTTCTACTGTAATTTATTTACAATTTACTCTTTAATTAGACTGAGTGTTTGTGCCTTTGGGCTGAGTTTTATAGTCCTATGTTGTTACATTACAGTGATTCTTTGATAACTTATATTTTGAGTTGCTATGATGGAAAATAAGTCAAATTAACATTTCCTTTTTTTGTTTTCTGACAACATCCAGCAATTCATTATAATTACTAAGCATGGCAATAACATCATGAAGAAAGTTCTGAGATTACCAAAAAATTTTTTACTTCCACTGAGCGCAAAAAAATATATTTTCCTTTTAATTAAATGTAAGAGTTTATCTTTACACATAAACTTCTTAATATAGTCAATATGTTCTAGACAAAGGTGTAAAAGTACTCTCACAATATTGCTGTAGGAATATCATATGTTGAATATAATTTATTGACGGTATTCAAAGGGAAGTTTTTTCGTGGAGTTTGGTAGTTTAGTGTAAAACTTTGAATGAGCTGTGATGTTGACACCACTATCACATGACGCCAAAACATTTTAAACATTGATAGTCGCAGTAACCTCATGGTCGAGTTAGCATATTTTAGATGATGTGGAAAGTAACATCTAAAGTAGTCTAATCCTTAGTATAAGGCATTAAATTATATTCAAAGCAGTTACTCTGGAGTAGTTGTATATAAATATATATGTGAATATATTTGTCAATACATTTTTGATGCTTCAAACCTGTGATATTCACTATGCAGGGAACACTCCACTTAAATAAGATATAAGTAAAAGTCACACTTATTGTCATAGTTCTTTCAAATCCTCACAATTAATCCAAAACTCAACAGTTCACAGCATTTCCCCCCCCTTTTTTTGATCAACAACAACAACAACCATTCCAGTTAAAAAATAAGAGATGGATAAACCTTTATAATCTATTTCAAATGAATTATGAAAACTAAACTTTAATAACATAATACTGCTTGGACTACATGTCATGTTTTGGATTAAAATCATGTTATTTTGTCGAGAAGGCTTTCGTGAGCGGTAATTCCGCTGCTTTGATTTCCCCACACAGTCAAAATCTTGTGCATTCTTTATGTAACATTACATATTTAGTGTGTGCGGAGTTGAAGTGTGATCCCTGGCCTCGCTCATTATCATGCAAAAACAGTTGCATTATGCACCACGTGGCGTCGTGAGATCTTTTCAGTGATGGATACTATTTCATATGAATTAGTCACAGCGCTCCAAGTGAATTACAACTGGGCAGAAGGCGGGGGTTGCTTATTACTCATGATATTAATGCTGCAATTTGTTTGCTTCTGTCCTATTGCTGCTCACTCAGCTACATTCATTTTGTAGGTTTTAAACATTTGTTTGAGGAAATGATTAGACATTTTATTGAACATTTGTCTGCTGAAGTGGTCAAACCTGTGACCTTACTGTGACAAATGACTCTTTAATCACCTAATGACTACTGATGTTCCCCACAATTCATTGCAAAGAAATTTGTTTGCAACAGACCCTCAGTTAACATGGGCGTCCTTACTTACTTGCACGCGAGTGTGTGTGAGAGTATCTGAATGTAATTAATAGCTAAACTGCTAATTGGCATCATTACCATTTCTTGAAAATGTGGCCTACTTCTTCTTCTGAAGGCAGCCGGTTGTAATCCCCTGTTTTAATGTAGTGCTCACTGACCATGTCAAGGAAACATCTTTATTGGTAGAGTCAAATTCACAGCATCTTCAGGGATTTAAGTTATCCATTGCTATGACATATTTCTGTTGGGTAGATTCCGCAGAGGTCATGTATGTAGTAATCAGTGTAGGCAAAATATGATTTTAAATTTAGTAGGGAAAAAAATATCTCTCCTGTTTTGTTGGTTTGTTGAACTTTGTTGAACTCTGCTCATGTCTCCCTGGTGCATGTATTAATTGATGATTGCACCAAGTATGGGTCATAGTGAGTGAACTTGTGATGAGAAATAAATCATGCAATGGCGGAATGAGCAACATACGAGACCATTGGGCCTTAAATCCTTGATTTATATGGAAAATATGGAATAACCAATTGAGAAAACCCTCAGTAAGAGCTCTCCTCTCTACTGTAGGCAGACATGCAGTAGGTGCTGCACTCTATGCACAGGCCAGACTGAATTACAGTAGTTGTCACTAATGGAATTACAATATTTCGAAAATGTTCATGAGCTTATTTCAAGTGTAATATGTTTCGGGGTGACTGGTACTTATGCATGTAGCTCAGGGCTCTTCTGTATTGATAAGAATAAGAGGGTTATTTTTATTCCCCTAATTGGTCATTTGTCCCAAAACCAGCATTAGTTGGCAGATTAAAAAAAGATAATTTGAATCTGAAAATATATAAAATGAAGGACCTGAAAGTTACGTTCACTATTTCAGGTGATTTAGAAAACTACACAGCACATCCTGAATCCTACAATATTTTTGAATAAAATTTGACAATGCCGTCTGATTCGTTCTACCAAACCTCTTTTATTCATCTAATTCTTTTTGCTTTTTTTCCCCCCAGTTGCTCAATGTTACCTCAGACAATGATGGAAAAAAATAATCTGAACTGAACAGAACCAAACTCTTTGGGAACACTTCAGCTGTTTTATTGGTGCTGTTATAGTGTTAGATGTAGTCATATCCATTGTGGCCTGGTGTCTGCTGCCTCATCTGTGTGAGACACATGATGTTATTCTTCTGGGTGTCTCCCTCTTGAAATCTGTGTAAGTGCATGGACCGCAGGAAGCGAGGATGATAATTGAAAACCTGAGTGGCGGGTCACATCCATGATAAACAAACACTGCCTACTTTAGCTTCAGTAATTGCTTTTGAAGAGCAGCTACAGCGGTACTCTGGGAAAAATGCAAACACACTTGCTAAAGTACCTATAGACATTGAACACATTGAGAGGAAAAAAACAACCAACGGCAGTTCTTTACGGCAGGGTCATTTTCCATGGATGGCTGCACTAGTGGTTGGCCTGGGAGCTTCAATGACAGGGCAAGTACACTCCTCCCGGGGACACACACACACACACACACACACACACAAAACCATACTAGAAACTCTCCAAACTCTTCACCGACACACACGGTGGAGTCAAGGCCCCAGAGCTCCCACAGTGACTTCCATCATTGCCTTCTTTTCTAGTGCAAACGGAGCAATGAAGCAACCATCCCTGCAGCTACACCCATGTCTCTCTCAGCCTCTTCACTCGTGCGTCCCTGGAGCCTCAACCTAGCTGTCCAAGCCCCCCCCCCCCGCTCCTCTCCTTTATCCTCCTCCTCCCTCCTTCTGTCCTCACTAGTTATTCACTCATCCACTTCACTATCCATCCCTGAGGCGCCATCCCGCTCGTCCGTGTTCTCTTTCCCCCCTCTTCTCTACTCTCTGCCCACCCAGCCAGTCTCGCCCCTCCTTCTCCTTCTCTCTCTGCTCTTTGTTAGAAACTTGGCTGGTTATGGATCACAAATTAGCTAACAGTCCAACTTGAGTTGTTAGGTGGAAACTTTGGTCAAATGGCAAAAAATTGCTTCTTTATTTCTTCTGGTCCTGGCTTCCTGTGGCTTTTTAATCAGGCTTCTATATAACATTACTTATTCAGAAGAACTGAATTCCTGGCTACACCCAATTGAGATTGTTTCTGCCTTGAGAGAAGCTCTGCCCCCAAGAGATGTTTGTTTTAATAAGAATTCTCTCTGCCTTAAGAAATCTCTCTTGCTTTGATTTTTCCTTCCTCCCCTTCCTGTTCACACCCTCCATTGGGTCTCTACCTCTGCTCTCTACTCACTGTCTACACTCTCTCTACTCTACTACTTTCATGCTTACATTACTTTGCGTGCTCCCCTCATGTTCCAACCCATCTCAACATGACTCTCTCCCTGTTGTATTGCAGTCCGTTATCCGATGAGCCCGGAATAATCTGTCTCACGCTCTCTGTCTCCTGAGCTATGCGACAGTGATTCAGGCCACTGCGTCGCTTCCCCAGTTGGTTCACAGCTGCAGGAAACAGAGTGCTGACATTAACCTCAAATACGTCTTTCACTCATGTATAAAGTTATTATCCGAATATGACTATGCCTGCGAACCTGTAGAACGGCCCTCTTGTAGAACTCAAAGACATTAGAGAAGAAACTTTTTTTTTATCTGTGGGCTGCCGACTGGAACTGGGCCTCAAAAGCACTTGTTGCTGGCCCGTGTGGAAACTACACATTACAGACAGATTTATAATGCTTTTGAGCAGTTTTGATATGTTTCTGTTGAATTGATGCTCTTGAATGTACATTAATTATTGGTAAATTGTTTTTTGCTACCTCACCTGCACTAGTGAAAATGGGCAGTGAAGTTCCGGGTATCACTGTCATCCTTACTGATCCAACAGCTAAAGGCTTCAGTAATTGCCTTTGACCTGGAATAGTTTGCAGCTAACAAATAGCAAACTGGCCCCTAACTTTTCTCCTTGGGCTGATTGCTCCAGTTGGTTACTTCACTGTGAGTACACCAGTGCCCCTGGGTTGTTAAATGATCCTATCATGCTTGGTTTCACTTCTTTCAGGAAGAGGACTGCTTGTAGTATGTGGCCGGATAATGTACATCTAATCTGTATATGTATATATCTGTTTCTCTAACTGTGGCTTCTTTCTTCCAATACTTTACATTCCTACTATTTAGATTGAGGCTGCTCTGTGCTTTTTTTTTCCAGTTGCATTGACTGTGTTAGTGCGGCTTTTTCTTACTCAGTTTTTTCTCTCTCTCAAGACTGCAATCCGCCCCTGCACTGCACACAGTATTTAATCTTTATCTCGGATGCAGTTAGTAGCTGTGCCTCTGACTGCGCATGATGCTTAATTACTCAAACAGGTGTTTCAGGCAGGATTGATGCTTCAAGAGCACTCAATTATTTGAAGACCATTATTAATAACAGGCTGTGAATCATCCCTAAGATCTTCAGATTTAATTTAGCAGCACACAAGGATCAACCGTGTTAATTAGAGATTTACAGGAAAGTAGCTGCATCAGAAATAAACGTGAGCAGTTGGTATGATTAATGTATCACATAGTCTCCGAACGGCGACGCTTTATGCTTTTATTCACTGGTCTGTGTCTGAGGCTTAAATGAGCAATCCACGTCACATTAGCGGGTAATAAACTGTATTGTATGGCTCTCCTGAGAGAGCACACGCGATAGACATCACTAGACATTAGCAGGTATGCAGAAAAATTAGGCTATGATATCCTCTTTCCTCTAGCTAATTGCATGTCAGCACTGACCTTGTGTGGAATAGGTTAACAGAAACTGATGTGCACACACACACAGGAAGCTGCAGCCAGCAGATACAGACTCGCAGACACATCTACATATAAATACTTGCACACACTTGCACAAATACACACATTCTTCTAATGTGATTACCTCGGCAGGCATTTATAGACCTAGTTAATCTAACAGCGAGAGCGGTGCACCATTCCATATATTTGTGTTTAATTCCAATTAAACCTGGGTTGTGGACAAACAAATTTTCTAAACCAATTACTCTTGAAGGAGATAAAATACAGGAGCAACCTTTGTACAACCTTTCTCTGCCTCACATCTCTAACCAAAATAAAACCCAGATATATAACCGGAGCCGCATGGCAACATGGTTGTATTAAACTCCTGCTGACATTTGTCAGATTTATGTGTGGGAAGTGTGGCTCTGCCTGACAGCCTGCAGGAAGTCTTTCTCAAGCTAAACATCCAATAGAGGTAAATCTAAGTGCTCTCAAGCATTCATTTAACTAATTATTCAATATGATACTTTGGTTCCGCACCGTGGCCCAGTGGATACAGCTGTTCCTGCATAACTCATAAACATTCAGTATTGTTAAATGTAGATATGTCTAATATACACTTCAAATTAGTGAACTCAAAACATTAAAATTCAAAACCATACTCTTGTACTAGGAAAAATGTTCAAAAAGCAGTTTATTGATAAAAAGCTTCTCCTATCATTGCAGTTTAAAAAACACTCTGATCATTCCCTGATTAAGACAGTGACATCTCCCCGAAAAATTCGAACTCCAAACCGATCCTGTCCCCTGCAGAGCCCCGTTAACTACAGGCCTTTGATCAGCCAAGTCAAGAGCATCCTAAAGCCCTGCCTTTGACTGCTGGTGGACCTCCTTCTGGAGAAGCCTGGCCTCATGGTGCCGTCCCCCGCTGGTGTGAACCATACATCTGCCAGCCTGCAGATCCAGAGCTCTCTCCTCACAGAATAAAAGTGGTTATTAATATAGACAGGAAGTCTTGATTAATACTTTAGCAGTACCTAATTTACCCTCTTTGGAGAGTGCCACTCAGTCATCTTGATGAGTAAGGTGTGTGTGTGTGTGTGTGTGTGTGTGTGTGTGTGTGTGTGTGTGTGTGTGTGTGTGTGTGTGTGTGTGTGTGTGTGTGTGTGTGTGTGTGTGTGTGTGTGTGTGTGTGTGTGTGTGTGTGTGTGTGTGTGTGTGTGTGTGTGTGCGTGCGTGCGTGCGTGCGTGCGTGCGTGCGTGCGTGCGTGCGTAGCCCCATTCTAAAATTAAAACTGATCAAAATTATACTTAATGATTAAATGAGAAACAAAATGTTTAATACAACCCTCCACAGTTGAGGAGCTATTTGAAAAAGCTCTGATAATGTTCCTGTGGTATGTGAGTAGAAAATGCATTAATGTATACTGAATGTAAGCTGAAAACAAAAACATTAGCAATCTACTAAAAAAAAAAGGAAAACATTTGCATCATTGGAATCATCACAGAAGCTACTTTACGCAAGTAAAACAATTTATGTAGAACAAGTGCTTATGTCATACAAAGACAGAGTTTAAGATGGATGATAAAATGTCTTTCTGTATGGGGAGATATCAAACTGCAAACCTGCTTTAGTACTATTGGCTTGTTGCCATGGAAACAGATGCACATAATAAAAAGGAGGAACACCTTGCTCCTGTAAATCTCTTCACTAGTGATGCTTCTGTGTGATAGTTTTCGCACCAGGTGATGCTATGACCAACGACACTGGACATTTTTACAAGAAAAGACATGTTGGTTCAATATCTGTAGATATCTGTAACTTTGTACCTAATGTTAGATTTCCTTGTGGGCAGCCTCACTCTTGTGATGCACTTGAACGAGTGTTTGTATTTCAGAGGTGTCATGTTCCAGATGCTTCCATCTTCATCAGACAGTGCAGATTGCCTTCATTAATATTGTATATAATAGTATTTTACAGATACAAATATAAAATGTTTTTGGGCTTTTTTCGCTGAACGTGGGCACTGACTTGCAAAAATTAACCAAATAGGTTTACATTTAGTCTCATGGCGTCATGATGTGGCAACCAACAGAACACTGAATATATTGAACACAACCTCAAGTTGTCCCGCCAGTGTATTACACAATATGTAAATTTCTTCAAATTTACATTTGTATGTTTTCCACAAATGAGACAAATAGTAAATGCTGCTTAACATGTATGGGGGGCGTCCCTTCAATTACTGAAAAAGGCCAAGCTTGTCATTATGTAAGGAATGTTCACTTCCCTTCTGAAATGGCAAATTATTGTAAGAACATTTGCATTTAATATGCCGATTTATCAAGGCCACAAGAGGAAGATGGAAGGAAAAGAAAAAAAGGACTAAGTAGGCAGATCGTTTAAGATATGCCAAAGAAGTCTAACCCATTTCTCCAGTGTAGAACAAATAGATTGCTTTTAAGCTTTGCGACGTCAGGACCTTCTAGAGGCATTCAAAGGTAGAAAAGATGGAGTAGAAAAAAATTGCTGGTGGGCGTAAGATAGATCAAGAATCGATCACATTAACTTGATTTTCATGCACTTTGCAGTGCTTACTTTTCCACTTTGTCGTCTCAAATTAGGCCAATACATTTTCATATGTAGCACCAGCGTAATCTTGCTCATCTCTGTTCTATAACCGCAGGAGTCTCCAGATGTGGGGATTATCTGTAATTCAGCCTCTGTGTGGCCTGTTGTTCAAGACCCCTGTGGAGATTTTCCATGAGTGCCAAATATAGAAAAATAATATTTTGGCAAACTACTTTCCACTCTTTGTAATCTTTTTTTTCTTTGTAGCACTGTCTCTTGGGAAACCTTTGAAAACTGCATCTAGCTCAGAAAATAAAAACTCCCCCAACATTTTAAAATCCAATACTTCTGCCGGAAAAGGTTAGGGCCCCAGTGGCCCAGTTACTGCTCCACACAGAGAACAACCTCACCATTGGCCATTGCTGGGCTACTGTATCTGTCCTTGCCTGGGAAGGGGATTGAGGAGTCCAGTTGCAGAGTGGGATGTGACCTACTCCTCAAAAGACCTCAGGTTAGGGTCTTTTGAGGAGCCCCGCTTGACACAAGACACCAATGTGAGGATAGTGACCTCGGGTGTCACAACATGAAGGGACATTCTATGAAAACTAACCTCTACACTATAACATGAAGTCTCTAGATGATTGTAATCTTTATGACTTTTTCCTGAGGCCCCTTTCTTGTATTTTTCTGGATGAAAGTTTTTTTTTTACCTGAGGTTCCTTATCCCTTTTGTCTTTTTTGCTTTAAATCTAGCCATCTGCCTGTTTGATTGCCGTTCTCATTCTGTCGTCTTACATTCAGTCCAGACTATCGTCATTGAATGTTATTCTCAGTTTGGACAATGCTTTCCACAGCAGTAATACGGTCCATAACACTAAGATGACTCACTCTGTTGGATTTGATGTTGATACACTCATTCATTCATGGCTGTACAGTGGCAGTTCTTATCTCACTTCTTTGACAAATGTTATATGTCTAAGAGATATAAAAGAGACTGAAGGTGATTTTTTCGTCTTTTGCTTTCAATTTGTTGTAAAGTAGAAAATAGATGGATAGATAGATATATGGGTAGATGCCTATTTGCTCACAAGAGAGGGAAGCCTGATCCAACCCTGACAACATTTAAAAGTTCACTATTTCTTCCATAATCCACTTTTTACTCAATTTAGCTTGTCAGACTAGATTTTGAATTAAAATAACAGATTAACACTTATTTAATTTAGTACATATTTATTGCAGTGACGAGACAGTATAGTCCAAAATGTCTTCAGAAAGTAACATTTTTTATTTTAACTTTTTCCCCTCATGAAACACGGAAATCAGTTGAATCAGAAATGTTGCTCACTGCAAAAAGATTATTGCTATCAGTAGGTCTCCTCAGTGCTAACTGGTGTGTATGCTTACCTACCCACATCTGTGTGTGTGCGCAATCATTGGTCCACATGCAAGACAAGTCTGTGCCATGAGCTGATTACAGCAGCTGATGAATAGATGTCCTCTTGGGTGGAAGAGGAGGCAGTGGTGTGGTTTCCGCCTGAGGATGTTCCTTCCTAAAGAGCAGGTGGGACTCCAGTACGCAGCCCCTGAACCTCCCCAGGTAGCTGGTGATGGCCTACAACTAGACAAACACTGTTCATCATGACACACCTGCGGGCAAGCTGATTGAGTACTGGGACAATATTTGGAAAGTGTTCTTCTGGATAGTGTGTGTGTGTGTGTGTGTGTGTGTGTGTGTGTGTGTGTGTGTGTGTGTGTGTGTGTGTGTGTGTGTGTGTGTGTGTGTGTGTGTGTGTGTAGATAGTTCATGCTCAGTGGAGGAGGTGCCGCACCAGTTTTTGTAACCCTGTATTTACGGTTCGAGGCAAAGGCAAAATATAAAGACAGTTCAGTATATAAAGTTTATACTCACTGCAGATGTTCCAATTTCATGTTGATCCTGCTGAACTACACAACTGATTCAATGTTTTCTAACCAGTTTGTGTCTTATAGCAGGAGTCATTTTTATTCTGACTCTTCTTTTGCTTTAATGGGTTGTACTGTCAACTCAGGCATCTCATTTCTTCTAATTTTAACATTACAATTGCACTTAAATTTCACAAATGTGTGTTTTCATGTGCAGGTCAATACCTTCTGTGTTTTTGTCGGGTACTATTTATTCAGACAATGGAAAGGTAGCAAGACTAAACTGTGGGAGGGATTTTTCTTTTCTTTTCAAAGGAGGGTTCTATCCAACTAGGCTCTCCCTGAGCATTACATCAAAAAATGACTTGTTGAGATGGATATGCTTGGAAGGATACTGTTGTCTTATTATTCCTCCCAGTCCCTTCCCTATCTCAACTCTGTGCTTTCAATGAACAAAGGATAGTGGCGGTGTTACTGTATAGCAGCTTGCTCTTCACATGATGAAGACACTGGGACTTGGCTTTGATGTCCTAAGCCTTCTTTTGTGTAGTTCAGGTGTGTGCGGATGTGTGTGTTGTCTTGATTTTGAAAAGATCTTGTCCCATTTCAACATTATTGTCCTACTTTGCATGAGCACATTGCTGTGTATTAATGAAAATGACTCATTTACATTAGAAACATTACTTTGAAAGTTGAAAATGCACGTATCATCTTTCCAGCCTCATTTTCTGCAGTTCTGGGTCCCAGAGTGGAGCCAATGTGACATTTGAAAGACTTGTATTATAATTACTGTTTGAAGAATGTCATTATGCAGTGACGGGGTACAGGGTTTAACATTATGTTTTGAATCATATTTCCTCCGGAGTGTGATATTTCATAAGTGAAACTACTTTGGCTATTTTTTTTTTCTTTTTTCATGTTGGCTGAAATCAAGGAAGGATGGTAGCTGTGAATCCAATTCCCTCTGTTGTTTTGGAAGTACAAGTTTGTCTCTCTCCCAATTGCAGGGACAGGCAAGCTATATAAGCAATCTTCAACACCAGCTAGTCTGATTCCAAACTTTGCACCACACTCCAGCACGGTAAACTAGTTGGGAGAGCTTTACTGTAATGGCTGAGATAGAAAAACTGAATCTCTGCATCATTTGAATGTGCTTTGAGTGTATTTTTACCCACTGAGCTGCAAGGTTATTTCCTGTAGTGGGTGGTAGTGGAAAGAATATTCAAAACCTGCATTTTATGGCGACTCAATACTGTTGTTTGGTGTCACCCAAGTTCAAATGGCGTTGCTGCTGAAGTGAACCAGAATAGAAGAGTTACCATTCAGACTTCAAAAAGTCAGTCTGGTTAATGTAAATGCAAATAGACTTTCTTGCTCATGGTTAATGGTGATGTGTTGCCACACATTTTGATATGTAACTACTGGCTACTAGCTTAGCTCTACCAACCCGCCCAGACAGTGTAAAGACCTTCTGACTCAAGTAAAACTATCTTTATTAGTTTATTATTCTGTGAACTAGTGATAGACATTCATCTTCTGTTGCTTTCAATGTAAGCTGCTCTAATAAGAAATGTTGTCCTAACATCAAAATGTAACTAACTCCAAAATAACATTAAAATGATATTACTTCACTTTCACTTAAAGTACTTCAATCTCACGGTTTCCCTCAAATCATTTGTGAGCTTGACCATGAGTGGATGCTGATTATGTTCTGCAGGCTGTGTAAGAAAAGCATTAACCTGTCAAAGAAATTATTCCAAAAATATTTAATGTGGGCGCCAGGACAGTCTCTCATTATCACTGCCATCTTTCCCGAGTCACTGCTATCTGTACGTCCTTCCTAGGCCAAAAGGTGCCCCCTTCCTTAAATAGCTGACAATCTTGAGCCTGAATTGTGCATAGAAAAGGAGTTTGAAATTTGATGACATTTAGTATTAATGTTTCCTTGGAAGACGTTAGATCTGTGATTCTCACCCAGATCAATCTGCATATATTCATGGCAATTATATGGTAATTTAAGAGGGAAGCCTTGCATTCATGAATACTGCTCATCAATCACAATGCCATATTTAAAATTCAGATACTTGCACAATAGAAGAACATGTGATGCATATGGCCTACTTAACAAAGCGCATGGCTGTCCACATGAGCATGGACTGAACTGATAAAGTCATGGGAGAATTTAGTCAAACGACACGTTAACTTTTTGGGACTCATCACTTCTTTCATATTTCTATTTTTGTGTCATTATACACCAACCATCATTGCATCAATAACATCAAATTGTCTGATCTAAAAAGAAATTACTGACCGACATACATGTAGTGCGGTTGTCTAAGAGTTATCATTGAAAGCCAAGTAACAAGGGCGAACACTGTTGTGCTTGAGTCCCGGACACAGACGGACACTAAAAATGATGCTGGACTCCTAGAGGAAAGAACATGCAATTAACCCAAGATTGATGTCAGTTTCCCCAACAAAGTGAGATTGAAACTGTTTACCTGGGCTGTAAATTAGATCTTGGGCATGACAACTGGCAACATCTAGGATGGATCACCAGGTGTCCAGACATCTGTGTGATTCCCTCAAGGGTTAGAGCTGTGTGTATTAGTGTATCTGCATGCAGGGTGGGCATGCATAAAAATTTGTGAGTATACTTGTGTACAGTGATGCATACATGAGTGACTTGAATTATTTACAAGAAGCCACGGAGAATGGTTCTGCCAGCGGCCTTGGTCGTGAGGCACACAGATAGAATTTTGGGAAGGGGCAGTAGGAAAAAGAAATAGTAGAGGGAGGGAGGAAGACAGAGGAAAGAGTCAAGGAAGCAGGTTACGGAAGGAAAGCAGCAGGAGAAGATCACAGAAAGATCAGGGTACAGGCTCAGGTGGTAGGAGGTCGTCCTCTAACCAGAAGGCCGTTGGTTAGATCTATGGAATCCTCTGGTCCATATGTCCTCGGGCAAGACACTGAACCCATAATGGCTGTGCTGGCAGTGTGAGAATTGGGATGTATGATTGAGAGAAGCACCATATATAAAATTGCTGTTTAAATGTGTCTGTGAAGGGGTGGATGTGTGTAGAGCACTTTGAGTGGTCATTAAGACAAGGTGAGTACTAAGTCAATCAAAGTGCCTCCTTTTTCAACCAGTGCAAGGCGGCGCCAAGCGCAGCACCAGTGTCTTTTCTTGTTTTAGACTGAAGCATTTATCATTTTACCATCTATAACAGTCACCAACCTGATCACTGATGGTGTGGTGAAACAAATTGTTATCTTGAGGTAGGAGAAAGCGATTGCAAATCTGTGCAGATGGGTTTAATTTGCAGGAAAGCCTTCCTTTCGCAAATCCACAATTATAGTAGCAATCATCCTAGGTGCAAACACATTTGGCTTTCAAAGGGAATGGGATATGGCATCCTGATTGATTGTGTGTATTGTGCCCAAAGCAAACCCATGATTATTTTTTAGAACAAACATGCACCTGCTTGAACGACCCCTTTTTTCTGCTGTCAAACTAGCACAAGTGAATTTGGACACGCCCAAATTGTACGTGCACCATGCACTTAAGACTACTGTATGTGCGTGGATTTTTTAAATAGAGCCCAAAGTGTGTATCATCCTGATTAAATCATGAAGTGGCTGCCGCAGCAGCAGTCCTAGGCACATGCCCAATCATGGACAAGCACTGCAGCACTCCGAGGAGAAAGAAATCACACACAGTTTAGCAATAAGAAAATTAGAGGTAGGAGGGAGACGGATAAGTAGAGAATGCTGTTAACGGTCTTTGTGTCTGTGTGTGTTCTTATTTTATGTTTCTCATCTGTAGAAGTGGTACTCCATCAAAAGCAAACAAACAAAAGCTATTATCTAGTATGTCTCTCTATCCCAAAACTGTTAACGTTCTTGCACATTTCCATTTTGACTGCACCTTAACAGAAAGTCAGGGTTTTATTTTATCTCAATATGACCTCCACTGATCACTGGAGGAAACCTCAACTTTTTTGTGTTGGTATTTGAACCATGATGTATCTATGAAAGATGGATCCTGGATCCTTGTGATTGATAGATTGGCTTAACACTGTAAATTTGAAATGTTAGTCAAACATTTAACAACTTTGGACTTTGTGGCCTTTTGAACATGAACAATTTTCCTCTTTAACCTTTATTTATTATTACACTCCCCCTTGGGAAGTGCTCGGTACAATCTCAGTCGTATACACTAAACAGTTCCTGCAGAACAGGTGGGTGGTTAAGCGCTTTGCACAAGGACACCTTGACAGCCCTGGTTGAAGAAAAGGGGGGAGTATTACTCATTATGTCCTGCAACCAACCAATTTTTTTCTGCTCTGTCCAGGGAATTTAAACTGAAAAAGTTTCTCTTCACAATCGTGTTTCTCATTCGCTCATCTGCCCAGATCTTCACAGCCAGACCGGGAATTCGCACCAGCAGCCTCATTTTTGACATGACCTTCACTCTCTAGCTACAATGTATACCCTCACAGTAATCCACCATATGGCTGCCACATGAAACACATATTAACCAGACATAGTATGTCCACTTCATATGGTAATGGAGTTTTACCTGTTGCTCATAATTGCAACAGGTGTTTAAAGGTCCAGTCCTTTTATATTGTTGTAAACATATTGTCCTTGCAGGTGCATTTAATGACACTATGGAAGCAGACACCTGGGAGTGTACTGCAGAACAGCAACATTTTGTGTATTTTTATTTTTTTTACTGCCTTAGACTTTTTATAAGAATGGACGTAGTCAACGGGTCCGGAATAAGACGCCACTGATCAAGTGTCTGAAGTGTTATATTCTCATCCTCTTCTCCTTCTGCTGGTTCCCAAAAACCAAGATGGCGATGGCCAATATGTCTGGGCGTCTTCCAGACCTTCTTATCTTGTCCTGTCCGTGGACATTGAGTGAGCAGCTGGTGCCTGCATATCTCACTTCTCACATACTCATCATGCATCAGTTAGTCAATCAAGGTCAGAGGGGATTTGGAAAAATAGAGTACATATAAAGAAAGGTAATCTTTCTGTATCCAATGTTACAGCAGATATTATTTGGTACATTAGTCTCATGTGCTCACCTTGTTAGTTGGACGCTAACCTTTCCTGTTCTGAAACACCTGTTTCCTGGCTCTGACAGTGTTACGTCCTCTTGATCTCAGCCCTGGCAGCGTGTCTCTCTGTGTGTGGTAGATACATGTGTCTGTAATTCCTAATGAGGTTAGACTACATCTTCTACAGTGTTGAAACTGTGCTTTCCTTTAGCTTCAACTGTTAGCACATCGACTCATTTAGCGGGACGAGAGGGTTCTCGGCAGGAAACTAAATTGATATGCAAGTAAATTACACATTTGACTTCACATATTATGCAAAATACGGCTCAGCAGGCAGAGTGTTGCCAATTAGGTTTTAACTGGTGTCAGCAAGATTTTCAGTGATCTTAGGAAATAAAACTTTCTCACTTTGTTGAACTCAAAAACTTTTTCTCTTACTTCTTTCGAATCTATCAAGTTCCTTTTACTCTAATCTTAAAATATTAAGTCTCAAGTGTGAGCTCTACTTCTTTGATTTATGTAGCATATTAAAATAACTGACACTTGTCTATGAAGGCATTTAAAATTTTAAATGTGATCAACCAAAGTCTGAACAAAGAGTTGGCAAATCCAAAAAGTTTTAATAATATCATTTAATTCATCACCTTAATCCATAAATTATTTTTGATCAATGATACTTCATTTTTATTGACACCTGCAACCACAGCTCGTCTGAGTGGGTCTAATTGTAGAGAAAAACCAAAGCATAGAGAGAGCGAGTGTCAGATTAACATAATCTTTAAATGTCTGCCTGTATAGGTCAAATTTGGCTCTGTGGGTTAATGCAATTTTGGTACTTAATTAAAGCAATATTAAGATTGATGCCACCAGAAAAGGAAAGCTGATACAGACTTTAAATTTGTATTAATTAGAAGGGAAACAGAATGTAGAGAAATTGGCCTGTTCTTTCTATTTATGTATTACCTCTGAAGAGAAAAATGTTTGTGTTGTTAACACATAATGACAGAAAACTGCATTATGAAAGTCCTATGTGATAGTGAAGGGGACTGACTGTCACTCACTCACGCAATGAACGATGACTTAACGTCATGCAAGAGGGTGTGGTGCACAATGCAATACTGTATAGATGAGTAGCTAAGTACATTAAATTGGAATTGTCATTATGATGCTTTAAAATTCCAGATAATAATCGTCTTATTGGAGCTTTGAAGAAATGATTATTGAGATTTACTTCCATCTTCCACCCCTAGAGACGATGACG
Source organism: Scophthalmus maximus (assembly GCF_022379125.1). Classification (NCBI taxonomy): domain Eukaryota; kingdom Metazoa; phylum Chordata; class Actinopteri; order Pleuronectiformes; family Scophthalmidae; genus Scophthalmus; species Scophthalmus maximus. The sequence goes on from NC_061516.1 coordinate 18,623,024, forward strand.
GTTAATCCACTGTTTGGGATAGTAATTGCTTGGATTTTCTTTCTGCATTATTCATTAATTGCTCCCTTTTAATTAATTATTACAGATGATTAAAAAAAGCTCCAGAGACAAAAGACTGTGTAGTAAATGCTCATCATGCCTCCATACACTGACACTAACGTAGTTCCCAAAACTAAGACGGCTCCCTGGTGCAGTGGTGTGAGCTACTGTAATCGCCTGGATGCAACTGACCCTTTTTAATGAGACCTTTTATCCATAGTTTCTCTCAGCCTGTAGTCAAACTGTAGATTCAGAGAGAGTTAAATTCATAGCACAATTACTCTTAGTGTGTCTGCTAGTATGATACCCCAAAATTAGGGCTGAACTAACTGTATCCATGAAATCCAGCGACCAGTGGTAAAGTAAGAACTCCGTAAGAACCCTTAACTGTAAGATGGATTTACACAATAGCTGTAAACCACAGAAAACGTTTGCTTCTACTTTCCTCGGACTTCCTCCACATTCACGTGTTCATGTCAAACCCCTGAGTTTTAGGAACTCAGGGGTTCTTAAAACTTATCATTCTCTGATCCCCAAAATAAGCAGGTGAAAGCATACATCTGATACTGAACTGATACATATCAGTGTTTCCTGTGGTGAAGTAAATTGATGTGCTCCTAGGGTGGGGACAAAAAAAATCGGATGACGTATATATCCACAACATTAAGGGTTTATTTTTAATTTAATGATTATTTAATATGTTGTAACAATAAAGGCTGCAGCTTATTATTTTTCATATTCCGCCCCATAATGTCGTTATATCCGCCCTAGCGGTCAAAACCCTTAGTTTTATAACTACTGCTCTAAGTCATCTGCCTGTGTTAGGGCAGATGCTAACAAATCATGTACACATATAAAACCACAAGCATCTTGATTTAAATTTCACTTAGACTCTCTAACTGTGCTGTTCCTCTTACATTATTCTTGAGAAAATGAGCCTATCCACTATAAGTCATCATGGACAGGGGCTTTGGTAATTAAAGAAAGTACAGTGATGAACTGTGTTTCCCTAATGCTCTCAAATTAGTCACTGCTACAAGCACGGGTACTCCAGGGTACAGTGTGTTACACCATACTGTACTCTACATGTGACCAACTGGCCTACATTTGCTCCACTGCTCCCCCATATTTTAATACACTCTGCCAGTTAACTCTGCCATTCCTTAGCTACAGAGACTCGTGAGCTGCTTGTTGAAAATGTACCTGAACTTCACTTACACTGACACTGTCACTCACTTCCAACTGCACCAATGGACTTCCTTGTTGGTTTCAACTCTATCATCGCTGCGTAAATAAATATATTTTTCTCTCTATTAGTGTGAAGAGACAAAGCCTGCATAAAGATTAGGGTTTTTTTCAATCTTGTATGAGCAGTAACTCACAGTAGCAAAGAACTTGAAGACCTACATCGTGAACAAAGCTTTAACCCTCTCCATCTATCTGTCTCTCACTCTCCTCTGCCTTGAATATCTTATCATACACTCCACGCAATAGGAGAAAGAAAAAAAACAACAACACTGCGGCAGAAATTTATTTCAGAATCACATGGCATGAAATAAATCAACACATCGTAGCTCTGAGACAGCTCGTCTTGGATTTACGTGTGATGAGTGACAGTCTTTGGCGTGAGCGAAGGGATATGGAGGCTTGGCCCTGGATCCTGAGGGGCCAGAAAGCCAATGGGTATTTAAATAGCCGTAGATCCCCAGGCTTTGAAACATGTCATTCCAGCTGACAAGCTGTCGTTTGAAGTACAGGCTCCCACTGTTACTAAATTGTTATGTCGGAATGCCCTTCATCCCTGATAGTCTGCTATACGTTATCATTTCAAGAGTAGCAAAGTTGCGAAAGGGTTGGGTATAAAAAAACATTAAAAAAAATAATATTGCAACCAGAGTAAGAGTCACCCATTCCTTTTGACAAGCTACAGTATCCTCTGAAGGGAAATGTGGTACTGCCCAGCACCAGTGATACATTTACCTAGTCTGCGTATGCACTGTGCTCATTTCTATAAATAGTCTGGAGCCTGAGGCATAAATGTCTGTCAAACTCATAGTCCATCCAGGTCTCCTAATTATTAATGGAAAACTACAGCTTAACATATTTTTTGTTCATTTATTTTTGGTTGTTTTTTTTAACAGGTTTAATAAATTTCCCCAGTGGTGGCAGTTGTGTGTGACTGTGAAAGCTTCACATAATGAACTGAGGAGGCAGCATGCAGACGGGAAACCCATATCAACAGAAGCCAGACAGGGAAATTCAGATATACATGTGTTATTTGTTTGTGTTTTGTTAATTTCCCCCTTCATTAGTTCTGTTTTCTGGTTAATGGCTTGCTCTGCTGCCAGTTCTACCAGCTGGCAGAGAGAGAAAGACTCCAGTTGTAAACCTTTAATGAGTCGATAGCTGTCCATTACTGCCAGTACACCTTGGGGCAAACAATTGGGTATGCAGTGCAGTCACTTGAACTCTGACTTCTTGTTCTGTTTGATTTATTTATTTCCTCAGAAAGGGGACCTGGAATACGTTATGTTCAAAACAATGTCATGCACCAGAAACTAATTTGATTAGTAAATCTAAAATGACTCTTCTCAACACTGAAAAATACGGATACTTGACAGCACAGAAACTCCTGCTTTAATGTTCCAGTAGTCATTGTAAAATACAGTTGATAAATGTAAATTGGTTTTGCTACAGCTCCACTTGATCTGACCAAAGGACATTGACAGTAACCAAGACCACAATATTTTTTTACAACCAAATACTTTGAGCTCTAAAAGATAACTTTAAAAATGTTAATCACGGCTTAGTTGAGAGGAGTGGATTTAGTAATGTTCATGTTTGCTTTAGTAGGGAGCAGTTTGCAATTACAGCATGTTCGATATAAACATTTGTATGTTTGGTTTAATAAATTGTACTGAATCATGGAAACATTACATTACATATCAACTATACATTCAAATATCTGTGTGTATTTTTAAGGAGCCTATGAACAAAAAATTCTAATTATATAGCAAAGTGTAGGCAACACACCACCATATGCAGATGTACTTTATTTTAGCTCTGACACAAAAGAGATGAACTATGTGTTTCTCAGTTGAACGTGCAATCAACGGTCCCCAGTGACCTTGTATTGAACTAAATAATACAAATATCTTTACCTTTATGAACCATCAAGCAAATGACTGTGTAGTAATTATTGGGAGGGGAAATAAATGACAACATTATCACCTGATTGCATTGTCTCTCATTAGCTCAGGGGGAAACATTCTCATTATAATTGAGGGCCGTCATCAAAGTTGAAATTAGCTCCCTATGTTTGCTTCATTTGATGGTAATGAAAACACCGTTGGTTTTTCATGATTGTGAAAAGTCAAATGTTGCCGATCAATTCATCTTGCCTCTTGGGAAAAAATCAGAGACTAAATTGATTTCCCTTATATTTTGTTGGTTTATGCTTGGAATAACTGCTAATACAATGAATGTTTAGATTTTTAAGAAAAACATCCGCAGCAACTTTTCAGTTTAAAAAAGTTGATTACATTATTTATTTGTCATGTTAATTCAAAATACTGAAAAAAAATGGAAATCATACAGAGCCAATGCAATACAGGAAATAAAAGTGCAGTAAAGAGCAATGAATAAATATCTCGCGAGAACAGTAGAGTTTTTTTTATATTAAATTTAAAAGTGGCTTGAGTTGGGGAACATTTATCATCTGGGAGTTGGTTCCATCTGAGTGCAGCGATGGCAGCTACATAGCCCCTGCCTTTAAGGTATGATATGAACTATTCCAGGTAAACCCACCCCTTTATACAGTCAACAAGAATTTTATTTTGTTTTTTATTCATGCTTCACAGTATCAAAGGGTACACTAAGATCAACCAGCACCAACAGTGATGTTTTACTTGAATTCCTCTCTAGACGAATCCTTTTTAACATCGTTATCAGTGCCGTCTGAGTGCTGAGATGTCTGAAACCAAACTGACATCTCTCCAAAAGGCCAGTGACATTTAAAAAGTTAAGAAGAATCATAAAAGCTTTCTTAATACTCTATTTATTCCAATAAAGGGAACATTAGATATTGGCCTGTATTTCTTCATATTGAAGCTTACAGGTTGCCTTTTTTTTTTAAAGGGCCATAACAGCTGCACTTTTCCGTCATTTTGGAAATTGCCTGAATAAGTGAGCCACAATCTTCAGCACATTGGTTTCCAAGCAACTAAAACATTTCTATAAATGCTCTTTGACAGGCTGTCGGATCAGCATATGGGTGAATTATAATGTTTAACTTAATTTAGATTTTATATTGATAGCACTGTATGTTAACCTTCTAGCAAAACTATATCTGTGTGGCTGCAGCAGTGGACTGTTTTCATTGATTGACAGAGAAAATTATGGACCATTAGATTTTTTTTTTTTTGGCATCCAAAAAAAGATATAAAATGCTCCATAAACACATTCAGACGTAGTCAGGGGATAGTGGCATTGTGGAAGTATTTTGCTTGTCAACCGTAGCAAACAAAAACCAAGAGCTGTTGATGTTCCTGTTGATGATACAAGAGAGAGAAAAAGGTTTGTCTAACCTTTCTATTTGTGTTATATATATATATGTATGTATATACTGAACAATGTTACAGGGTTTCATGAGTTGAAATAAAAGATCTTGGACTTATTCCAATCACACAAAGCCTTTTTCCCCCTGAAAACTGTTTAAATCTGTGTGAGTGAGCACTTCTCCTTTGCCAACATAATCCATTTGCCTAACAGGTGTGGCATATCATGATGCAGATTACACAGGATGATTATTGCACAGCTGTATCTTCAGATGGTCACAAAAAGGCCATTACTAGATGTCAAATCTTGGCAAACATCACAGTGCCACATGTGCGTCGACCACGAGGGAGTGCAGGAGGTTCAACAGTGGTGTCTACACATTCGAGTGTCCCATCATTCAGCCATCATCCACAGGTCACTATCAACAATATCTGTCACACTTCTGAACACAAATGGTGGACCTATCAGATACTGAGTCGTGAAATTAGACCACTGACTTAGGTCAAGTCAAGTAGAATGTCAAGTAGAAGGTTTTTGCCTTTTCGGCTTCAATGGCATCAATGACTTTGAGAGTTTTACCGTCAAAAACAGGATCAGATGTCAGGCCCACTAACACAGACACGGCTCCCATGAAAAATAACCTTTCTGACAGAAACTGGAGAAACTGCCATCTCAATGAAAACAAAGGAAAGGTATAAGGGCCATGTCCGTGACAGCAGCATTTGCTAATAACCTAATCCAGTGTGTGTTCCTAAATATGTGTGTGGTCCCTTTCACATGCTGCTTCAATGAAAAAAAATTTAAATAGACCACAGACTTCCTTTGCCTTTTTGTTTATGGGCCAACCAATGAGAATGTTAAAATCAGTAGTTGTGTCTTGAGAGTCAAGAAAGCAACACAGCGAAGTTGTCAATTAAATCTTTAGAGTTGCTTGGAAGTCCTTCCCTATGAACACAATGCATAGATATTCAGAGCAGCAAAATCACCATATTATAACCCCTTGCTCTGAAATTAGTCTTTAACCCCCAGGTCAGGAGACATTCATGAAATTAGTTGGAGGGCCTGACGCGATGACAACTGGTGCACTGCTACAATTATCTAGCCAGGTTTTAGTTTAAAGCATGCAATCAAGATTATAGGTGGTGATAAGGTCATTAATTAAAAATGGCTTGTTGGTGAGAGATCAAATATTCAGCAGAGCCACTTTTGGAGATTGAGTAGTGGGACTCTGGGCAGATTGAGCATGGTATGAAATTGTTACCACCTCATTCATCCACCTGGACCCGGCAGATATCTGTGGCGGAACAAAATTCAGACAATCCTTTGGGCCAACTTGATATGCTTTAATTTTATCAGGCTGTGGAGACCTAGGATGATTCCAGTGCCCTTTGTGGAGGAGGAGGTGGTGGTGGTAGGCATCGTAACTGAGACCGAGTGGTAAGGCTGTCTGGCTCACTTAAGGCCACTGGTGGAGGTGGAGGCCTTGGGGGAGGTTTGGGTGAGTAAATAGGTGTTAGGTGGGGGAGGGGCGTTCAGAAATAGGTAATCGTTTACTTGTTGCAGCGTGGCTCCCACTTTGTGTTACTTAAGATTGACCTTTTTTTGGTGCCCTTTTGAAACTTCCCCCACAAGGTTACTGTGGTATTTGTGCCGAGTAATGTTGGATGTTCGTCCTATGCTATGTCGTCAGTGGGGTACAGCCAGAGGCAGCCATGTACTCCAGTCCCCACATCTTGGCAATTTAAAAACTGTATACTTGTGGGATCATCAGGCAGCAGCTTGCAAGCCTCAGCAAGAGCTCTGAAAGGCCTTGAGATTACTGTAACTTACACTGGAGGTGTAGGGGAGAGAGTAGGATGGATGCTAAAAATGTAATCAACGCCAAAACTTGTTCCCAGTCTCAATCTATCAGCAGCAGTGGTGGCTTGATAATTGCTTTCTTTGGCTTAAACCTCTTCAGCAGGGCTGAGGGTCTGACTGTGTTAATATTTTGTCTCGGATTGTTTGAAGATAAGCGTGTTCTTTGTGTTGATTTTGTTGTTGTTGACCCCGTGTTGAACAAACACCACTCTCTTTTGTATAATTCATCTGAAAGGCACTTGAGTCTCCATTAGGCAGTATATAGTGCTGCTATTACAGCCAAAACAGCATGCAGATTGGAGACAATTTTCTGTCTCACTGGGCTGCAATTTGTGAGAAAAACCACATATGTTGAGCCTGAAAAACTGCCACACCCCTTGGCCCCCACTCTGGGTTTGGAGCATCTTCTACCACTCTGTTTGGTATCTACAGTATATTTGAAAACTCTCCTTTTGGAAAGTCATTTGCAGAGCTAGATGACCACGACTCCACGACGTCCCCAAAAGAAAAAGGACACCCTACTCTATATGGCCAAGGGGGATTTGGGATTTTGCTTTAGAGCAGAAATGGCCAACAAACGGAGACATACAACTTTTCAGTCTCACATTCACACCTATGGTAAATGTTTTAAGTCTTCAACTAACCTAACCCCATGTCTTTGGACTGTGGGAGGAGGCCAGAGTACCCAGAGAAAACACACACATACACGGAGAGAACATTCCCTGGTTGGTCCAACCGGGATGCGAACCCAGAACCTTCTTGCCCTGAGGCATCAGGCTTACCAAGCCAGTGTCAGCATTAACTATAACATTAGTAATATTTTCTATAGTGCATATTGAGTTTATTCTGAGGTGCACTAAAACCAAAGAAACAAAGGCACAGTCGCTGTAGCCCATGTAACAGCTAAACTCTGCGTGTCCCTTTAACTTGCACTTCTCGTCAGCCTGATTTGTTTCTCTCTGAGAGTGAGTAAGTGGGAGTGAAAGCGAGTTGGGTCCAGAGGAGGAGAGAGGAAGAGATATAGTGCTGATGTGCAGTTTGAGAAGCCAGTTCTAGAGGATAGGCTTGCACACAGACAGACAGGCGGGCGGGGAGGGAATGCCACTGTGCTATTTCTGCTTCACTGCGTTGCCAATAACTTTGGTGTTGCAATGGGTTTCTCGTTTAGTCAGTGCCAAGCTGCACGCGCTCTGATAAGGCTCTGTGAACACACTGATCCATTCTGCTGAATGTATGGCGAGGCGAACTGGCAGACAGTTCTCCTGTACTTGGGATATCTAGAGGCATCATTTTAAATCAGCAGGGCCTATGTGTTAGTTTTGAAATGTGGAAGTCACTTTGGACTGTAAATCGTCACTTTTTTACTGCATTTCGATATGGAATTATTTCTCAGACTATCAATAAAAAGTTTCCAAGAACAGTTCCATAATCCGCCACTCTCACCAGGATATTTCATTCTCGGTTAGTAGTGACAGCTAACAGCCGAACTTATCAGTTGCCTTCCCCAGTCCCCAGTCGCAATGCAAACAGTCAGCGAGGTCCCTGTAACTTGACAGCTCACACACTTCCCCCTTCTGATCATTCATGCTACTGTTGCTTCTGCTGTTGACCCAGGTTGCGGCAGACTCCCTCCACCTCCCCAGCCTCCTCGTGCTGTTCTTTGTAGATGGATGCTGTGCAAGCTGTTTCTGAATAATGGCTGGGTTTGTGCCATGGTTTCATATTTATGGAAATATACTGTATGTCTATGGCGTTTTTATTGCTCTTCCTGCAGAATGTCTCGCATGCTGCTTGGATTCATTTGGAGAGGGTCCTCCAGAGCAGAAAACGCTTGTCAAATACAACCTATCTTGTAATAATGCAACCACATTCTTCTTTCCTGATTCAAATAAGGATTAATTTAAAGTAATAGCTCATAAGATTTCCATTATTCCAGATAACATTTTTAATCTTTCTTTTTCTACTAAAGCCAAAGAAGGTATTTCCGCTCAGTAATTCACTTTCTGTGAAGTAAGTTTCAAAGTTACTGTCAGAGTCTGCCTTCCCTGAGCTAGATTCATATTACCTGCACACTTACAGTGGATTTACACGAAACAGAGTACAGTATGTACTACGTGTTTCAACATTACCATTTGGGATTTTGTCTCATTTGTAGAAACCAAACCTTTCTTTGACAGCTCTCATACAGTCAGGGAGAGGCGTTACCTTAGTGCAAATGTTAACTGAACATTTTCGACTGCTGCCTCTTCAGATTAAAAGCCTTTAGCCAGGGCACGACGAGGAGAGTTTGATTGTGAAGCAGGCATTAGAAATGCAATCAGCAAGGATGTTGCAGACTGCCATTGATCATAAACCCGGACACCATGTCCACCTTCCGACCCATATCCAATCTCCCCTTCCTATCAAAAATCCTGGAACGTGTTGTCGCTGCCCAAATTAAAACCCATCTTTAAAACCCAGATTTGACTACTGCAACAGCATCCTTCATGGTTCACCTGCAAAAGCCTTAAATAAACTCCAATACATCCAAAACTCTGCTGCCCGTCTCCTCACCCATTCCCGTGATCACATCACTCCCGTCCTTCAGAACCTTCACTGGCTCCCTGTTTCCCAACGCATCCAGTTTAAAGTCCTCCTCCTCACCCACAAAGCCCTCCATAACCAGGCTCATTCCTACCTCACAGACCTGCTCCACCGCCACAATCCCCCCCGTAACCTCCGCTCCTCTGACGCAAACCTTCTTTTATTATTATTTATTATTATTATTATGAAAAATGTCCATACTTTTACTTTGTAAAAATGGAGAAAAGCAGCAAAAAGAAAATCACACTTGAGAAACTAAACCAACTGTCTGCCATGTGATTGTATTACTGTCCTCTTTAACCTTTAGCCATGTTATGCTCTACACAAGTATTTTCAAGTGCCTCGTGTATTTTTCACATCTTGTCATTAATAAGATGTAGTTGTTGTAAATTTCTCTCGTAAGTTACACACATAAAAACTTGAGTGTGATGAATGATAAAATGGGGAAAGTTAAAGGTTTAAGTGATTTTCAGTCTCAGCAGTGACAGAAGAAATTCTGGATAGACTTTGACGCTCACACTAAGCCGATTTAAATAGCTGCCAACAGCGATTATGCAATATGAGAATCTCCTGTGACTCGTGTCACCCCTCCGAGATTGGCTCAGCTCTCGTAGACCTCGCTGCCCTCAGGAGCACAGAGTGTCCATCATATTCATAATTATCTGGAGGGGAGGTCCATCACCATTGCATATTAGCAGCACACAGACAGCGTAGCAGTAAATAATCCCTTCATTTCAGCCAGAGGAGGTCAGGCAGAGATAAATTTAACACAGAGCAATTTTATATCCTGGAGGGTAGTGAAGGGATGTTTCATCATCTGAAGGATTGATGCCCTGGACCGCCCTCCCCCCGTCTTTTAGCCGAGGCTAAAAATTCATCCAATAAGTTCAGGCTTTTTTTATTTTATTTTTTTTTATCATTTTTGATTCATACACATCTGAATTGCAGTTGATGTATGACTGCTCTGTACTGTTTGATTTTCCCCACTGGAATTCTTAAAGAATTGTCCTGGTGAGCAACAATTGAAGCAGACCAGCAACAAATCGGTTTTGATGCTTTACCGGCACTAAGTCATGCTCTGCTATAAAGAAATCTTTTTGTCAGGTCCGACCTGCTTGATTTATAGTGTTGGAAAAAGGTTCACGCCATGTTTGAAATTGTATGCTTTGAAAAAACAACATGGCTCTTCTCAGTTTAAAAGGCTATCTTTTTGTTTTGTTTTTTACTAAAAGATACCCACATATTTTTGTAAAGAGGCATATAACGTCAAACAGTTGTTCACCCAGATTTATGGTTTTGTTGTATTAAATGTGTACATTTATAATTAAACAAAAGCCTCTTTCAATGTGTACAGCTCTTGCAAATTACCTTTGGTAATGGAAAGTAGAGAGAACGTTTTTTTGAGGATGCAGGTAAGCTGCTGGTTATTCCTAATTGGTATCAACTAACCAATAAGTGGTTTAAATAGAAGGTGTCATGCAGCAAACTGGATTTTAAAATGTCTTTCTTGCACTGATATTTGAGAGTCGTGTTCACAAACTGGCCCCTTGAAATGTCCGTGACTTTTCGTCCTCTCATTCAGTCGCGGACTTTCTTCTGTTTGTTATCCCCTGCCTGACATTTATAAAGAATGAGCATGGAGGACGCTTTGAGTGGCGGAGAGGAGCTCCGTCTCCGGGACATTGGGCGTCCATGATGCGAGCAGCCCCGGATCACTCACTTAAGCGGCCTAACATTTCAAACGTGCAATGAAGAGAGTTCCGTTTCCTCTAGAACAATAAAACAGTGTTTGAGTCAAGGGTGGATGCACTGTAATACAGACAGATATTTCTCTGCCGCCGCTGCAGCTGCTGTGCTCAGCAGAATGTGAAAGACTGAATCAAAGGACGGTTAGTTCAGCGAAGATTCAATGCAGCATCCAGGTGTAACATTCACTTGCTCAACATAGACTGAGAATAAAAAATGTACCTGATGAGGTAAACAGGGCATTAGGGCACTTCAGTAATTCATGACCTAAATTGACCTCTGTCAGTGCAGCAAAAATGGAATATGTTTCCTCTTTTATGTGAGTGAAGGCTGTGATCAGAAGAATTATGCTTTTGGCATTATGCTTCAGGCATAATAATACTGAAAACTAAACTAAACTTTAGGCGAATAATGATTTAACAGACTTAATGTCTCTTGTTTAAATTCATTTAATGTCTTGATGAAAAGAAAAACTTGAATGGTTGGCAGAGGCATACAACTGCGAGGCGGTAATTCTAGTTTTACATGTAAAGCAGTGGACTTTTCTTCCAAATATGCTGTAATAACATTTTCCCCTCTGAATGGATTTTTTTTTGTGGGGGCAGAGTAAGTCAGAGCAAAGAGAGGATTGTTCTCTCCATATATGACAAGATCTAAATCAGCGTGGGGGTGTTAATTTATTTCTGTCCTTCCAGAGCAGGGACAGGGCTGACAGTTAGGTGATGATCCCTCATGTCTGATCCTTCTCACGCCTCATTCCCCTCGCCGGAATAACATTGAACAGGGATTTAGCCGAGACCTTGACTTGACTGCCAGCTTGTAGAGAGGAGTGCATATTGTCTTTGCTGTGTGGGTGTGAGTCTTTCCGTTGTAATACGTAAAAGGATTGCCAGTGTGCATGTTTGTCATTGATAACTGCGATTTATTGGACTGAGGGCTTCCTTGCATCACTCACTGTCGTCTGCATTGTTGTCCAGCACCGAGGAAAACACTAAAACACTACGATAGATGCACATGATTACGAAATCGGAGAACTACACACAAATTCAAGGAGTTCCACTCTCTTGTTTTTTTGTATTTTGACCCTTTTGACAACCAAGGCAATGGCATCAAGTGAAAAGAAACCAGACAAAGTAATTTACTCCTGTTTAAGAGACATTTGCTAAAAAAACAGAAACAAAACTGTTTGATGAAATGATTTGGCATTTCTTAAAACTAAAACCACACATTTGTGTCTCCCTTTTTAAGATTTTTGTCTTTAGTAGTAACATTTGGGGTTGAGGGGGTGTTGCATGTGTCGGGGAAGTTGTTTATTATTGTTGACTTGATTTTGGTCTTTACATCGTAATGTTTTGACAATAAGTGAATGTAGGGGTAATAATAGCTTTATGCTTTAAGGTGCACTACCAGTAACTGTTTCCGTTTGGTTCAGAAATTTACATGGTCTCTACGTACAATAAAATGAACACAGCTACAAATGAGCTTTATGGCAAAGTCTCACCAAGTCTTCATATCTAAACACTGGAAATGATCACTACATTCCATAATGACTCATGTGAGTCTATATCTTTAACGTTGCGGTTAAGGTCTTGTGAAGTATACACAACTATAGTCACTGTCAAGGTTAGGGTACGATCACAGCAACAGTAGGTCACTCTAAAACTCCTTGGCAACCTGTGGTGGCCCAGCGCCTTACTTCACTTAATGTTGGTTTTTCATTTTATGTGTTACATGTCTGACAGTTTGCCTCTTTTCTAATACACATGTAATGAAAACAAGTGATGTTTGCTTTCTGCACCGAGGCCTCGCTCACTCTCCAAGTGTCAGAGACTTAAAAGATTAAAAGGGAGTCTTGTTGAGGAGCTTTCCTGGAGACATTTTGCACACCACGACACTCGTTGTGAGAGAGTGTGTATTTGTGCATAAGAATAATGGTATGTGCATTTTTAATGTATGCATGTACTTTAACATGGAGTACCACAGCGGGAGACACTGGCCTAGTTGAAGCCCTGTTGACTTTGTTTCATTAACAGTTTTGCTAGTAACTATAAATATGCTTTGGCAACACTTCCCCTCGTTTTTCTGGGGATTTGGTCCAAAAAAGTTGATGCTGAGACTAAAACCTCAAGATTCTTTCTTTTAGCTTCGTCATCGCCCCTCACTTTGCATTCGTTAGCTGTGATAGTCGGTGAGTTGTTGGAGGAGATTAGGCAATGAAGCAAATCCATTCCTATGTACTCTCGGAGGGGGGTCTCCTGCTCTCCAGTAATCCAGCAGAGACGTCAGCTAATGATTTATTCATTTAGGAGTTTTTTCCATATTTGTTATTTCATCACCATGTTTCTTATTGCATGTATACCTCGCTTCCTCCTTGAGCCACCCGATACTAAAGCCAAAGACGGACTCAAGAGAAAAAAAAATAGGAAAAACGTTGTCTTCTCACTGTCAATGTCTTGCAATGCCTAGTCTCTCTTAGTATCGCGTCCCTCGCAGCATGTGACAGACTTGTTTTGCATAATTATTGATTTCAAGTGTGAAGACTAAATGCAGACTGCTGCCTGTGATCCATTAGTTTTCTCTTATATCCTCTGTGCATCCTCATCAAGCAGAGCCTCGCTGAGAATCTGGAGCTGGACTAGTCTGGTTTGAAACATGAGCTCTAATCCCATAGCAAAGAGGGACAAGAAGCTTGAGCGGGTCTAAATGAGGATGTTTACCTTTTGTTTTCATGTGGATTCAAGGATTACTTGTAATTAATCGGACTCCCTGCACTGAGACCCTGTCAGACAAATTATGCAAACAAAAACTAACATTTTTTAAACGAGTAAACACTCAAGGATGTACACATGCATGCACAGATACACACATTATCTACCCTCACATACCCTCTTTTCCTCTCTTCCCTCCATAAAACACACAAACACATTAAATCCCATTTACAGCTTAAATCCGAAGGCTTTGGCTCATATAATTGAGGTTAATCAAATGTCTTTTCTTCCATATCTGTGTGCTTGCTCTTGCAGTCAATGCGTGCACCATGTCGGAGTACAACAGGCTGAAGAACATGCTTCTGGATATGCAGCCTAAAGTGCTGAGGGCGGGAGAGCAGAGCCAACAGAGAGACATGGATGAGAAGAGAGCAATGGTGGATACCATGTTCAAATACCTGGATGTGAACCAGGACGGCCGGCTGGTCAGTGATGAGCTGGAAAAGGTGCGTATCAAGCTGAGAATACGAGAATAAGATCAAATATATATATATATATATATACATGGACAGATAAATGCTTAAGATGGAAGAGGAGTTATGAACAAGGGAGCAATATACCTATATATCGTACTGTGCAAACCTTTGAGGCATTCACATCTATGACGCAATACAGCCAGGGAGTGTTCTGGACATCCCAAAATACGTTCTTGTATTTAGTGGGAACTTTTACTCTTCTCAAATCTAATTTTCTACAATGAAAAATGTTTACTGGGGGTAATTGTTCCATCAGGATCTAATGTGAGATAGTCGGGAGACTGTCCAAAGGATTGTCATTGGCCTTTGCAGGACGAGTAAATTAAATTATTGTGGGCATCATCTGGTGTCAGAAAGTGTAACTCAGAGATGATTGTTGATTCCACGCTTCCCAACCATTGCTATGATCGCAGTCACTTCTGCCAAAATGCAGAGAACTATGTGTTGCTACAGACGGCAACACAAAGAGTAAATCCTCACATGGTTTATGGCTTTTATGTATAATATTTTAATTGAAGTGCACTTCTTTCTTTTAATGTAAGGATTGAAAAGGGAAAGGCTGTTTGACGCCTCAGAAAAACAAGCTGAAGTATAACCACATACAGCCAAAACAATGCCGCAGTAAATAGGTGACAACGTGTCCGCTTCTAAAATTAAAACCTTTTAAGTGATTTTTGACCTAGTTCCAGTGCCAGGAATAAATAATACAATTTGTTCTGCCGGAGCTGCCTTAAAGATCCAACTAAAGATTTTGATCAATCACAGCGGGCAATTGCTAATGCTGACATGTTGCTAGGAAGTCTTTAGATAAGACATTCTTATTCTGTAGGAATTCATACGTTCAGGGAGATCATGCTTTTAGGAATCAAAGGACTTCACAGATGGCTTTCAGTCATCCATCCAGACGGTCTCTGGTGTCGAATGAGTCTAGTGTCACAGATGGGCTTGAAGGGTAAATTTCTCCACTTTGGGTTTGAAAATATTTTATTCAAATGCCCAAGGACGGATCAGTCTGAGTCAGTCAACACACGGTTGCAGTTTGCTGTAGGCCTCCTTTAATCTGCCATGTCACATGTGCAGCTCCATATTGAATCAATTGGGAGAGATGAACACGCACAGGGGCAATATTTTTAAACTTGGAAATCAAAGCTGTAGGAATTAAACATGGAAGTTATCTCGTGATAGTCTTTTTAACATTTGTGGCCTAAAAACAGCTTAAAAAATGTGTGAAAAAAGAAAAAGGTAAGAGAAAATAATCAAAACGTCTGAAGATGATGGACAGAGTTCTTTCAGGAAGTGTAGAAGAAGAAGCAAGATTCAACAACTCCATTGAAGCTTCACTAGTGCTGGGTCAATGTTCGTTCTCAGCTAAGTTTGTGAAGAAATTCACACAGACAAAGAAATGTGCAGAGTTTATATACTCACTGCAGTAAAGCTCATGTGGCTTTATAGACATTGGCATTGTTTCCTTCATTATGTATAGATGGAACACATGGGAAGTATTCACATTCAGCAGAAAGAGAATCCTGAGGTGTAAACGTCTATAGTGACCATAATGTTTGTTGACAGGAGCCATTGAATCGTCTTCCAGTCCTGTTTGAAGTTACCTCTGAGAGGAGATGTATGTCGAACATATCGACATGACCAAGACAAGAAAGTGTGAGCAAGAGTAGAATGAGGAGTTTTAAACCCGGACAAGTGTTAAACATTGATGACTAGACGTGAAGTGTTTTTGCATTCCTTGTTTTATGCCTTCTTATAGTATCCGTTAACCAAGCTCGACCTGCATTGAGAGTTTGACACTTTCATAAGTAACCCTATGCTTTTAAAGAATAACGTGCGATGGACATTTTTGAACGGAAGCCAAGTCTTTTTGTTTATCCCTCTAAAACTGCTTTACATCACCTATGCAAGGATGGCTCTCCTGAGAAAGATGCACCGCTGAAGTGAAAGAGAGGGCCCATAAATGACAAAAAAATGGAGGAGAGAGTGGCGCGTCTGCCCGGGGGAACATCTTTGCAGTAACTCAGGTGCAGTATGCACAAATGTAGGGAGCAAGATGGAAATGGAAAGCAATCAGGAACGGGACTTAGATGACAAGATTACATATCAATCCCACTCGTTCGAAACAGAATGAAATTACTCTCAGAATGAGGCACTTTGTGTGATTCAGGTGTTTATGTACATTAGGCATTTTCCTTCTGAATCAAAATCATCTTCCATTCATTTTTGGAATGAAAAGTTCCTGCTGAGCATTACTCATAATGCTAATTATATTCACTCATGCAATTTATTTCAAATCACTGTTGGTCTCGCTGGAAAACTCATTGATCTGTGCTTCTCTTACTTACGTTGTTTTACATTTTTTTGTAAAAGAGAGCAGTGGAATACACATTTAGATGATATACACTAACTCGGATATACTGTAGATAGAAGAATGTAGAAAAATGTGCAGTTTTAATTACATGCTGTATTCTGTGATTCCTCCCATTGGGTTACTTAACGCGACAAGCTGAGCTTTTTAGTGCCAAGGCTACGCTATTAGAAGAATACTGAAATGTTAAATGTGCGTGGTGTGTTAAATGTCAGATTTACATTTAAACCGATTCTGCATATTGTGGGTCTATCACACATATGATAGCTTAGAGTAAAAAAAGATGAAGGCAAGAGAGAAATGATAAGTTGAGTCTGTGAGAAGGTGTGGAAATATAGTGGCTGTGTCTCGCCACACTCTCTACACAGGATTTTTTTTTGTTCTGACATGATTTATTATAATTCTGTGTGTTAGATCTCCATAAAAGAGCACCTGGAGGACAGCTTGTTGGAGTGCACCATGCAGGACCTGCTGCGCTATGACGACTACAACAACGACGGACACCTCAGCCTGCATGAGTTTTACACAGCTTTCCGTAAGTCTCTTTTTTATTTTTGTTCCATACTTTGCACTTTCAGAGAGACTTTCAGTTCTTTTGTCTGTTTTTCGTCAAAGCAAACTATGTGTGCCTGATATAACCCATGCTTTGTAATCCTAAAAGCACAGCTTACTGTCTCTACTGTTTAGAATCCCGGAGACCTCCCAGCTACTCCGCCTCACTACAGCTGGATAAAAATGTTTCAGCCACAGATAAATTGATAATTGCACACTCGCCCATGAGCCCAGACCCAGCTCTGATTGTAGCATCTGGAACTGCCATAATGGCCTTTGGGATTTAGGCTGAGCGCAAGCTGAGCTCTCAGGCATGTTCCACGTTATTAAGACCAATAATCCAAACTCTACCGCTAATGCAACTGTGGCATTCGGATTGAAATCGCTGGACTCCATGGCAACCTTCTGCAATTCTTGTTTGCAGTCTTTTATTTTCTCCTCCACATCACGCTTGAAATCGCAGTGAAATAACTGCGACCTGAATCCAAAACAATGATAAAATCGGCTAGAGTTGATGAATGCAGCAGTTAACTGTGGCAGGTGGACATTTTTAAGGCTCTACCTTCAGTCTGTGCAGGTCCATTAAGCTTCACCACTAATTTAACCTCCTAATGACTGGTTGTAGGGGGAACCATGCTGCAATTTTTTGGTCCCACTCCTCTCACCTTCCAGATGGACAGTGAGCAGTTTGCCGGGTACTTTTCAACCTGCAGGTGTTCGGGCCGGGTTTTCTCAATGCATTTTATGTTTGACAAGCAGTTGAAGAAATTGTTTGGGAGCAGTAAAACAAGCTATTGATCAGATGATGCTCAAGGTTAACTGCAGAAAGGCAACACCGAGGGGGAGTCATCAATTTTGAGGAGTGCATCTGGTGTTGGATAATGTTGATGGTGTTGTATTGTGCACGTTTGTGTGTGTGTGTGTGTGTGTGTGTGTGTGTGTGTGTGTGTGTGTGTGTGTGTGTGTGTGTGTGTGTGTGTGTGTGTGTGTGTGTGTGTGTGTGTGTGTTTGTGTATAACTGCAGTATTGTGTTTTTTTGGGATACAATTAGTGCTCTCCCCAACTGGCGGTCCGGAAAGAAGAGCAGCCAGGAATCACAGGTGTGTTTAGCAGGGTGGAAACTTACATTATGGTCATACACTTGTGAAAATAGAATAGAAATAATAGACCTAAACAATATGAGGCAGTATTTTGCCTTGGTTGATATTCTACTGTCGAGCTAGTTGTCTGATTACAGGCGAACATTTGAAATATACTGTAAGCATTACTCGTGTTTTGGAGACCCTATAACTCAAAGCACAGCAGTAGGAAGTGGGCTCAGCAATTCTCTTTCAGTTTTTTATGGTTCTCCTCTGTTGATATTTTCTTCTGTTCTGCAGCTTTGATGTGAGAATAAAAGCCCTTTGGCCAATCCCCAAGAAGATAACTCCAGCCTCATTGTTGCTTCCACAGTCACTGAACTTGTGCAGTTAAGAAACGCTGATTGTTGTTCCTCCCCCTCTGCTGTCTTTGCTTTATTTAACTTATGAATCTTGACAAGCACACTGCTTGGCAAAGCTCTGTTCTGTTGCCACCCAAATTTATTTATTTTTAAACAAAAATTGAATTGAGAAGTATATGCTTGAAGAATAGTCCTGAAATGATTGCGTTATTATTGATTTTTTTCCTTCTTCCCTTATTCAACCTTTTTACAAGCTTTTCTCGACTGCCTTTTGGCACCTCTGTGAAGTAGATTCACAGAGGTGAATGTAAATATGTAAATAGAATAATAATCGAAGAATCATGCTAACTGACTGGTGCTGATGCAGTGTCAAAGATTGTTGGCAATTACAGGGAGAGGGCGATCACATTCATCACAGACATTTAGGAATAGTTCAAATCCAATCAGTGCAACTACAATATAATCTCTAATTCCTTTAGAAGTAACCAGTATAATTTGTGGTTATAGCCACAAATCACAGCAATGCTGGGGAGAGATGTATCTAGATCCAGGGTTTCTAGAAAAGTGCTCTAATGACATTTCATCCTCTAGTATTAGCAGAGGCAGCCACTTTTTTAGCACTCTATGATTAGGTTTTGTGGCTAATTTAGTGTGCCCTGATTTATTAATTACAAATTACCAAACTTTTTTTATAACAGTGTGGTTAATTCAAGTCTATAAGACTGACGACTGACTTTATTAAACAATTTATTTGCAGTGCTTGTCAGAAGTCAAACAGTTCACATATTATATATTATCATCATGCTGCAACCAATTATTTTAAATATGTTTAGTCATTTTTTTTGGCTTTTGTTAGAAATTAGAGACCAATGTCCCTCAAGAGTTCCCAGAGCATCTGACGTCTTCAGATTTCTTGATTTGTCTGACTGACAGACCAAAACCCACTGTTATTAAAAACAAATAAACCGAGAGAGAGGGAGAGAGAGAGAGAAAGAGAAAGAGTGAAAGAGAGAGAGCAGTCTAGAAATGAAAAGCTGGCCATTGAGAACATTTGGCATTTCTGGATGATGAGGTTTAGTTCGGTAAGGCCAGACCTCTTGTTCTGGGCTGCAGCAGGAGTGAATAGCCAACCTTTTCTTTGCCATAGAGCTTATTGCAGGAAAGAGATAAGTGCATTATGGCTGTAATTCAGCTCGGTAGCTTCCTAATGGTGTTTGGTTTCACTGGGTTCTGTTTCCTAACATCTATTATAGAGTCAACATTGTGTAAGAGGGGAAGGCTGGTGCTCATGCCCTTTGTATCCAAATTAAAACCACTGTGCACAACAATTACACAAAAGTACATGTCCAGGAATTCCGCCTGGCAGAT
Organism: Scophthalmus maximus; assembly: GCF_022379125.1. Taxonomy (NCBI): domain Eukaryota; kingdom Metazoa; phylum Chordata; class Actinopteri; order Pleuronectiformes; family Scophthalmidae; genus Scophthalmus; species Scophthalmus maximus. The sequence continues at coordinate 18,642,788 of NC_061516.1, forward strand.
GTTGGCAGCGATGCCGTAGCTGAGATGATTCACATTTTGCTCACCTATCAGCTGTGCAGTGCTAACGCAGCTTGTCGGGAGAGATATGGGTAGCCTGCAGACGTAATATACACGGTCACACAAGGTCAGAGCTCCTTTGTGGATACATGTGTAATATAGAAAGCTGCCCTGAGGTGATACATGGGCTACACGTGCATTTCGAATGGTGAGTAACCTTTTGTAAATGTACCGCCTGAGATAGCTGTGCTGCTCTTCATAATAATTGCTTTCCCACAGTGTCTGTAGCTCAGCGAGGCCGAGTACAGCACATACATTCATTGCATACTCCTCTAGCAGACCACGTGCAGAGGTCGCAGGTAGTGTTGAAACGCAACACGTGTTAGGAAAGTCAAAGACACAAAGAAATCATAGCGTATTTAAATCACTACTGTGGCATCATTGGCCATTTCTCCTCCACTTCACGGCCTTAAACTAGAGGCCTTAGCGTGCTTATGGTCAAACGCTTATAAAAGTTGTCTTGATTTAAATGCAGAATCTTGGGGACTGTTGGAGAGCCTCCCCGTCCTGCAGAGATCAGCATGAAAGCAGCGGAACAAATATAAACAGTGATGAACGTGGATTCAAACTAGCGCCCCAGAGTCCCGCCCCTATGTCTGCCCCACTGGCTTGTTCATTTGACTAAATCTTCATGATTGACTCTGGGTCGTCGAAACAGCAAATTGGGAGAACAACAGAGGAGCGAAGGGGGAAAACAATAAACAAAGAATAACTTTTGAGAAGAAAGCAGCGGGACAGTGGCAGAAAGATGGCGGGAAGATGGTGGGATGTTCTTAGGGAAGAGATGAGAAGAAAAGTGAAGGAGAGAAGAACAAAAAGTTTTTCATTATTTTGTTGTCGTCAATGTTATTGTCATCTCTTTGCCGAAAGTAATAATGTGCTGACATTGCTGCGTTGTGTAAAATCAGTTTTTTGATAATGGGGTTTATAGAGCCCAAGTGTGTCACGCCACCAACACTCACCATCTCTGCGGTCACCTAACCTCTTTTAATTTACACAAGAAACTTCTCTTCTCTCAGCCAGTGATGTTTCTACAGTGACATAACTCGCGGCTTATTGCCCCGAAGCATTACTCCGAGCTCCGACGTTTCCTCTCTGAGCTCACAGATGATACATCGCTCTCTTCATTCGGGCCTTGTGGCGCCTGCAGTCAAGATATTTTGTCAATAGGACTTGTAGCTTTTTCGATCGGTGCGGGCATTTCTGATTAGAGTTTTTGGCTCATAAGGTGTTGTCTTCCCGGAGGTACAGAGTGATTTGTCTGAGTATTCCCCCTCCTACCCCTGGGGCCCAAATCACCATGGTAACCAGCTACTCAGCACTTGCTAGTGACTCAGCAGTTTCTGGACAGAGGTGAACAAAAGCTGACAGGGATTGGCTAATTAGACTGATTACATCTTATGGTGCTTTCAAACGGGGTCGTGTTTACTAAGTCCACCATCAGAGTCCACGAGAAGAGTCCAGTTCACGAGTTGTGACGTGTTTGCACACATTTTCAGAAATGGCGAAGGCCAAGAAGGCAATTTTGTTGCTAACACATGTGTTTCGCTAACACATCAGAAGACTATGTTGATATTCTCAACAGCCTCTTCCTTCACCTTTGTCATTTTTCGTCTTCTAGCTGTGAAGGCTGCTAATTCCAGGTAGTCCACATTTTCATATTGGACTTAATATATGCATAAAGAATTGAGCAGGTAACTACACCGTTGTAGGCTTTGTTAGTACATCTAAACAGAACCATTAGCTATCGAGGTGTTGTGCTTTGCGCCAGTGTTCCGTTTTGTTGTGTTAATTGTTATTTACAGATCAGTATTTAATTAGGACCCGGCTTTTCTCTTGCTCCCATTGTTCCTCCATCTTTCACGTAAATGCAGCTCTTCCGCTCTAAGCTTGGTCTCTTTATTTCACTTACGTTTTTTTTCCTCCACTGTGAGTCTGTCTGTTTTCTATGGGGTTTTTCTTTCTGTCTGACAGTTAATAGTGCAATTATATAGAGATGCTGGGCTGCACTGGCAGGGCCACACAGCACGACTGACTAATTAATCAAGAGAGTGAAGTAGCAGAGATGGAAGCGAGGGGGAGGTGAGCAGGTGTATGAAGGGGAGAGATGAGGATGACATGGAGGAAGAGGAGAAAGGAGGGTTTCGTGGGGAGACAAAGGGATATGGAGATGAGTCGTGGAGGGAAGATAAGGAGAGGAGAGAAGAAACAGTGGTGAAAGAAGAGGGAAGAGCCTCTTTTTATCTCTAGAGGGAAAAGCCCAGCAGGAGAAATTAAATGAAAAAAATGATCGAATGTAGAAGGGAAGGACAAAAAAAAGGGTATAGCTGAGCCCAAAAAGTTGCCTTTCAATTGTGAAAGAAAGAAAAAATGAAACTCATGGGTGTCGATTTACAGTGATGATAATCTAAGACAGTCTAAAACAAGTGCAACCTCATCTTTACATTTGTGGACCAAACTATGAACAAATGATTTTATTATCATATGGCATGGTATTTAAAGAATAATAGACAATAATACTAGATAATGTTGTCATAGATAAAACTATATTGTACATATACCCAGGGACACCGTGAAAACATCCATGAACAAACATACACATATATATATATATATATATATATATATATATATATATATATATATATATATATATATATATATATATATATATATATATATTATACATACATGCAGAAAACAATAGACAGGCACATAGGTAAGTGTCAGTCTTTAAGCAGTGTGGTTTTCAGAGTTGCTGAGGGGGGGAAATGGTTCATATTTTTCATGCATGGTTCTGGCTCCATTTTCCACCTTGTAAGTCTCCAGTGAAGCTACGAGAGCCCCGGTGCCTCTCAAGGCAAGATAAAAATCTTTGTGTTGCTGCCCGGCAGCTCCCGTCAAGGATTGATCTTTCATGTTACTCAAGTTTGCCCTTAATCTGCACAAATAATCTTGCTGAGATCAGATATCACTTTTACAAGGGGCGCCTGTTGTTCTCTGACAGCCAAGTGTGCGAGAGACCTCCAGCTAAGCTCTCAACAACAAAGTGACTTTGAACTGGAGGTCTTGGAAGTTCCCTCTTCACACGCACAGCCACGTTCCCTCCAACTTCTCCTCTTCCCTGCTTTACATTGTCTCCCCTCCATGTTATCACAACCATATCCTGCCTCATCCTTTTTTGTCACCCGGTTTCAATAATTGTCCGTATCTCTCATCTTCGCATACTTTCCTTCTCCTCTCTTTCTTCTCCTGCCCCCTGCCCGCTCTCACCTAGCTACTGTCCGATGCCTTATTACCGCTCAGTGGACCTTTACAGCTGATGGTTGCTGTGTATAAGGGGCTTTCTGGCACCTTCTAAGTGTCATCTCAATTCCTGTGTAATTACCCAGTGGCTGCACTAACAGGTGACGTACTGTTGAGTCTTTGGTCCCACTTTTTTTTGTTGCTGAAATAAGTGATCTTTGTTTTGATTTGTATATCCTGCACACTTGTAATGAAAAAAATGTTCTTGTAACTAGCTCCATTTCCTGTGAAAGTGAGATATTTTAATTGCACATAGAGCAAGAAGGGATTGCTCCAAACTGTAACCCAATGGCATACCAGTTGGGAAGAGAGAGGATCTTTTTGATTAGTTGGGGAATTTCTTTTGTATCGTTTTAATACATTTTCTCTGCTCGTGCTGAATATTCGATTTACAATATATTGTTTCCATGGAAGTCAGCAGTAAGGGGATTTATAAACAAAGCGTCCTGTAGGTTTAATTGTGTTTTCAACTGTAGCTTATAATGACTTCAATGTTCTTCGTAATCAACACTGTTTGTAAGTGGCGTTGACAATTGAAAGCAGCAAACTTCCATTGACTAGATTTGACCTCAGTCCATAGTTAACATCAGTCAACCATAGAAAGTGGTAATGTGTTTGTTTACTTATGCACTGACAAATAGGATTATTACATTTAACTGGACACAAGTTTTCTTGTAAAACGGTTACAGCTTCATCTCTCAGCTTTAATCATTTATTTTTAGCCAGTTCTTCCTAAATGTCTTGGCGTGCGACATAAAACCGCGCAGCCGGCAGCCAATTCAATTTTGGGTTCTCCATAATTACCTCACATATACAGACACTCACTTGTGTACACATGCATATCCGTTTCACACACTTGCACAACATCATGCAGCCAGTGGTCATCTAGCAGTCTGTTCTGAATACAATTGTGAGAGATGCCCAGTGTGTCGTCATGGCAACTGTGGATGGCTGTTTAATTTATAAATCATTTATTTAGTGCAACAGTTGATTCCCGAGAGGAGAGCAGACTAGAAGGGATTAGAGGAGACTAGAGGAGAGGAGACGAGGCGAGACGAGAGGAGAGGAGTGCAGACTAGAGGAGATTAGAGGAGACTAAAGGAGAGGAGGCTAGAGGAGACGAGAGGAGACTGGAGGAGACTAGAAGAGAGGAGACTAGAGGAGAGGAGACTAGAAGAGAGGAGACTAGAGGAGACGAGAGGAGAGGAGACTAGATGAGAGGAACGAGATGAGACTAGAAGAGAGGAGACTGGAGGAGAGGAGACTAGAGGAGAGGAGACTAGAGGAGACGAGAGGAGAGGAGACTAGATGAGAGGAGACTAGAGGAGACTAGAGGAGACGAGAGGAGACTAGATGAGAGGAGACGAGAGGAGACTAGAGGAGACGAGAGGAGAGGAGACTAGATGAGAGGAGACGAGATGAGACGAGAGGAGACTAGAGGAGACAAGACTAGAGGAGAGGAGACTAGAAGAGACGAGACTAGATGAGAGGAGACTAGAAGAGACGAGACTAGATGAGAGGAGACGAGATGAGACGAGAGGAGACTAGAGGAGACAAGACTAGAGGAGAGGAGACTAGAAGAGACGAGACTAGATGAGAGGAGACTAGAAGAGACGAGACTAGATGAGAGGAGACTAGAGGAGACGAGAGGAGAGGAGACTAGATGAGAGGAGACGAGATGCGACGAGAGGAGAGGAGAGGAGATGAGAGGAGACGAGATGAGACGAGAGGAGATGAGAGGAGACGAGAGGAGAGGAGACTAGAAGAGAGGAGACGAGAGGAGACTAGATGAGACGAGACGAGATGAGAGGAGACTAGAAGAGAGGAGACTAGAGGAGACAAGACTAGAGGAGACGAGAGGAGCGTAAAATCAAAGAGGAGACATACAGAACAGTGATAGTAAAGGAGATGTCCAGTAAAGTATGCACACAATCCACGATAAAGGATGAGATGCATATCAGTGCTGACACTGCGGTCAGTGGACATCTTTTATACGCAGCAGGGGGAAAGCAAGAAAGACAAACATGAAACAGAAGAGGACATTTTGACAGTGTCACAAAATCCTTTTAGACTATATAGACACAAAATAAACTGAGCCATTCATTTGTTTAATTTATTTCAAACACACTCAATGTGGATTCCATCTGTGGCACCATGAAGCACGCTTCAGTGAGACCGTGTTTTATAAGCTCCGCCCGGATAGAAACTCTATACTCTTTGTGCAATGTTATAATAAAAACACCGACATGAAGTGTTCACGCGTCCAGTAATTCTTCTGTTATCCATTATATATTCACTAACGGGATATTTGAAAATTTTGAGTATATATTGAAATACTTCCCACAAGTATTAGTTGTTAAGGTTTAATGTAAATCGAGCACCTTAATTGGGTCGATCTCAGCAGGATGTCTTTGTTGAGGAGGAGAACAAAGAGAGACTAATGTCTACTGTGGGTATGTTAAACGTGGCGCAACGAAGTACAAATTGCAACGCTCACTTGTTGGGTATTCCAGGACCTCTGAGACATGGCGTGTCGATGGTGGAAGTCATCTAATATCTCTCATAATTACATGTACTGACGCTGCCCCCAGCCTTGCTTCTCCATTTCCTTCAAGTGTCTATCCTTCTGTCATTTCCACCACCTTAATTTCATTTGTACGTATCTAATTGGCCATAGAGATTTAAACCCATGCTTCACATGACCTCAAGGGGCTTTACCATTACCCTTTCCAACATTCCTTTCCTGGTCCTCCTATCTCTTTGCAGCCTACTTACTTCAATTTTTTATTTTTCTCTCTTTCCTTTGCAACCAATGGGTCCCAAGGGCAGCAAGTGTGTTCCAACACGCCATAATTCACAGGCAGCTGCCCCCGGGCTGCTAGTGGCACAGCATGTGGTCTGCTTTTATCTCTCCTTTCTATCTCTCCTCTCTGGCGAGGAAATAATTCATTATCATGCGGCCATTGATTTGCTCCTTCTCATGCCTCTTTGGTGGAACAATCTCCCCGTTCTCCCTCTCATTTTTTTTTCACCCTCACACCCATCCACATGCTTTTGTGTTTGTGTCTCCGCGTGTGTGTGCTTCCATGGGAGTGGTACGCATCCTAATTTTTCTCCTCTGATCTCCGCAACAAAATCCCCTCCAGCTTCCACCTTCACCAACTTTGAAAATCTTTTCTCAGAACAAAGGAGATGAATACAGCAGAAAAAAAGGCAAGGAAAAGGAAGACGAGGAGAAGAAAGAAAGAAGGAAAACTCTGGAAGCAGATTTATATAACACAAGACAACCCAACAAGGTTTGACTCCAACCACCTCAACCGTCAGGGCTGGAGAACATCAGCTTTTGGGTTCTCGGCAGTTGCAGCATTTCTGTGAGAGAGTGAGAAACGTTTTCCATGGATACACTCAGAGTGAGTGTTGTTTTCTTCACGTAAACATTTGTTCCGTGCCAATCATCTGCGAGTTGGGCCAGATGGCTTGGTTACAGTGATGGGCTTATTTTATTTTTGACATCGCCTTTGTATATTGAAAACTGAACAGAGGCCAGTGCCGACATTACAAAGCTGAACACAAAAAAACAAGACGACTAACGAGATCTTATAAAGGGATGAACGGGGTGAAACGAGGTAAATGAGAGAATGAGAGTGAAAAGAAGTTGATGTCTTGGCTCCCAGCTGAAATGCGTATTTTCACAAAGGGCTGAATCTCCCACACAGCCAGAGACCCAAACCAACACCTTAGGGGCCATTCATTTGAGTTGCTCCACATTCCAAAACCTTGTTTTAATCAGAGTAAAGACTATACAATTGCGGGGGTACTGTGAAGATACACCTATTTAACCTGGCGATGCTGCCTGGAGAGAATAGGATTTGGGAGGAGGCCAGCAGTGTTGAGAAAGGAAAAGAACAGAGAAAGATGGAGATGATTCAGAGGAGCGAGCGAACCATAATTCTGTGTTCCCTCATGTTTCTCAAAGTCGAGAGGAGCACAGAGTTCCGGCAAGGAGCGGCAGGGTAAAGGGTTATCAGGGACCATGAGGAGGAAGGGAAAAGTGGAATAAACAATAGTTTGTAATACACATGTTCATGTTTACAAGGGTCTGGGCGGTCTGTAAGACTTGGGGGAAGATGTGCGGCGCGTGACAGAGAATATAGACGACAAGCTTTGGAAAGTGGAATGAGAACAGAGGAGCAGGGAAGGCAGAAGCACAAAGTTGGGACGGGGATGGAATGCAGATGGAATGGACATGGAGGATGACATTCACACCTTTTAACCAACTTGTGCATCAAAAGAAGTCATTCAGTTATGTTTGCGTCGTTGGCACACTGCAGGGGTGCTAGCACATCGACGGCAGCGAAAGAACCCACAAAAAAAGCAGCTTTGCTTCGCTCCGTGCGTTCTCTGTTGATGCTCTACAATCAGGCGAAGGTTAGAGGGATGACGTCGATGATATGAATCATCGGTCCAGATGCCCCAAAAGATAAGTGCGTGAACCATAAGTGTGACAAATTAAAATACTGAGGTCGACGCATCAATGTTGCCTCTGAGTCAACTCTAAATATACCGATTCAGTTACAACCTTACAAATTGGCAACCTTTTAATTAGAAAAGTTGATCTGTTAGCTGAAAGTTAAAACGTTTTTTTTTGTTTTTCAAAGCAGACCTGTAATGGTGTTGTTTTGAGAAAACCAATGAAAGATGTTAAGTGCCTCATTGAAAAATTCCATCAAACGCAGTCAATTATATTAAAGACAGCCACGACAACAAAAGCTCTATTTCCGTTTCACGACACGGTTTTAATCTGACAAACGCAACAAAACTGCAGAAGGACGAGTTGCGGCATTTATGACTGACATTAACAACACACACCAGCGTTGACATGAAGACAGATCAGTTTAAGGTGATTTGTTGAAAAAAACGAACTCATTAAAATCCTGAAGTAAGGTTGTTGTTATTATAAAGTTGTCATACTCCGAAGCGCAAGGCCTCCTGATATGCTGAAAAGAAAAATACATCACTCCAGCGTCAGCGCTCACACTGGCAGCCAATATCATTCAGTCACTTTCAGAGAAAGTTTTTTTGTTTTGTTCAGTAGACCTTGAAAGTGCGGTTTTGACAGCTTCACAGAGCTGAAACAGTCAAACATTTTGTGCACGACTGTATGAGAGAGAGAGAGAGAGAGAGAGAGGAGCAGGTAATCCCTCGTCTCTAAAGTCTTTATTCTCACGAGGGCCGTCTGATTCTGTGGCTCAGCTCAATGTCGCATGCTGCTCCGGTGTTGGAGTTGGTGCAGAGAACCTCCTGTGGCAACACTTCAGCACAGTCTTCTCAGAGAACATGCCATGAGCCGGCTTGAGGGTGGAAGCGCAGAGGTTGTTGGGTTTTTTTTGGTACCAAGATGATGCAGTGTTTATTTATCTATTTATTTATTAGGTCCACTAGGCTAAATTCCAGCACTTTGATGTGACGGTTGATGCTGCACATCGGCAATCCAGAGAGAAACGCAGAAGTGTTTTGAGTCTGATGGCTGGATGTCAGGAACACAGCCCTGACAGTCGGGACTGCGGCGCGATGTCCACGGCCCCTGCAGTGGTTGGACAGCTCGGACCAGATAAGAGTTGAAACCGCAGTCGTCTCCAATTCTCATCGCGGCCACAACATTTCCCCATAATTCGTAGTGTGACACAAATATTTGTTTTGCACATTCTGTAAAAGGAGCAATCTAATGCTGTTCTGGCAGGTGTGTTGGAGAAGGAGCGTTAGTGACGGTGGACGTCTGACGGTGTTCAGCTGTGATGTCGGACGTTTCAGTGATCAGACCTGCTTTGGTTACTATAATAGAAACATCTCATCTCATAACGGACACTGATTACAGGATTGACACGAAAGAAAGCCCTGAAGCAGCTGTCACTCATCTCGCAGTTGTCGGACAAAAATTACACATTTGGTCATGTTGGTTACACCTGCAATGTTAGAGTGTGATGAACATTAGCAAACTATATTCAGCAAACATTCAGGGCGCTTGTTTCTTGAGGTAAAATTCTTGTGGAAAGGGCATTTTGAACATACATATTTTTTACTTTGAGTAGACGCTTCTACCCTCCAGCCTCCGTGCCCGCTGCTCACATAGAGTTGAATCATTAAATTTTATTTAGCTTGGAACTTTCATAATAATTTGCAAGACTCCTGCCATGCTTGGAGGAGCCATAATGATTTAGTGGTGTGGTGTATGCATGGTGTAGACAAACTTTATTGCCCTGTAATTCATTGCACAGTACAGAGCAGTAGACACACACACACACACACACACACACACACACATATACACACACACACACACACACACAGATAATACTTATGGGTAAAATATGGAGCAATTAATCAACTTCATCAGCTCATCAGCAGCTTCTTAAAAACCCTGTTAGTGGTTTTAACGGTGCCATGATACAATACCTGTTTAGTTCACTTTACTGCTAATAAATCAGCTTCTCAAGGTGGAAAAAATTAAACTAACAATATATTTTTTACTGCTCAACTGATACTCCCTGACTTAACCAAGCAAATATGTATTGATAGCTCAATATACTATTTCTTTTTTCCCTCAAAAGTATTTGGCGTAGTTCTGAGTAGTGTTTTCATTGGCAATAAAAGAAACCCAGCCAGTCCTCTGATTGGTCCTCATGCCACAAAGTCTAGAGACTGCAACTACTTGTTTGCTACTCTTTAAAGAAGGTTTCTGTTGAATCACTAACAATGGTCCATATTCTCAGACTCTGTGAACAGACATACTATATGTTCTTGCATGTAAAAGCAACATCATACTGACAGATGCATTTGTTCCTAGCTTTCAGCCTAAGTCAGTTATAATGATTTGATCAAAGACTGCATTTTACAATTGCCCTATGTACTTCCTGTAAAATTGTCCGGCACTGGATTCCTGGAACTCACAGAAATGTAGGCCTACAAATATACTGTAGATGTACATTATTTGTTTCCGCTATTAGTTTTGATATGAGAGAGACACACTGAGAGGAAAATCCTCCCGTTTAGATTTTATTTCACAGGTTTTTCATTGTAGTGTTAACTTGTTTGATGAACTTGTTTGTGGTGTTTTATACTTGTTTATTCATCAGCACTTTCAGGAAAGAAGTGAGGTTTTACCAGCCAGGGAGTCCAACAAAAAATGCCTTGCTGTTGAAAAATGCACATTGCACAATTAGCCATAATAATGAAACTGTCACTGTAAGTGACTGTACAGATAATTATCACCAAGTCAGGATAGATGAAGATGAATTTTAGTTGGTTTAATATATTAAGAATTGCTGGAGTGGCAAAATGATTGTCTAAATGCACCTGAGCATCTGCAACACAGTTTTAATATTTCATAGAAAAGTTTAAAAAAAGATCTATCTCGTAGTGTATGACCAACTATTATGCTTGAAAAGTGTATTCATCTGTAAAACCGTGCTTATTAGTTCTGACGGACCACAGTGGTGTGTTGTCAGTGCACAACCAGAGCAAATAACTTGAGATCTGTTTCTTGTCTCTCTGTGGATGTAGATTTTTGTTAGCTTCTGCTCTCCCCTCACATTTAGTTTTGTCAGACATTGGCCTCTCTCTTTCTCTGTGAAGACGCAAACATTAGCTCTGCAAATTGTACAGATTCAGAACACAGCACCTAGTGTTCTGCCCTCATGTCCCCAGTCTGAATTCAAGGGTCCTTTAACATCCTTTAACAGCCCTCACGGGAGCGGCATGAAGCAAAATGATTGGTCTTTCTGTTCCCCTGTCCTGCAGCTCTTATCAGTCTGATGTCGGTTAATGCAGGCAATTATCTACATTAGAAGCTTTCATAGATTTTATTGTTCCCCTGTGTATAACTGGAGATGCAGGCGTGCACATTTAAACACACACAATCCCAGACAGACACAAACACATGCTGTTCTCAGTACATCATTGTGCATTCTGTCTCTATCAAGGCAGGCCCTCAGGTCAGGTCAAGCTGTGACTCCCGCAGTGTGGAGTTGTGCTGAAGGCCACTAATCTCTTTCACCCTCCTCCTCCACAAGGCTGAGGGGGTTTCAAAACGAGTAAGACCACTTAGCCGACCCTGTCGGAAAAGGCCTTTGCAATTTACAGAGGGAGGTATAGCTATTGGAGAGATGGGGGGGAGGGTCCCTCCTTCTTTTTATCCATAAAGATGAAAGATTATCCAGATTGTAATACATCGTATGCTTCTATCAGATGAGAGTACGGGTTTAATGAATTGGGTTTCATCCAGCCAAATGAAGTATGGGAGATTAGCTCCAGACTGTCGGCTTGTTTCCATTAAGCTTCTCAGAGCAGGATGACTTTTTTGGCCTTTGCGATTTAAAATGTTTTCAGTTTTATGAAATCAAAGGGTGTAAGGTTTTTTTTTTTCCTCCTAAGATGTGTCTGGAACTTGATTCCTCTGAATGCAAATGTGTGCTATTTTTTTCCGACTGCGTATTTTTAAATGGAAAACAGACAGTGATGTTATACAAGATGCATCGCGTTGATGCTTGCAAGCAAATAAAAATGCATAGTTTTGCTCTATTCATAATTTTTTAGATATCTTTTATAAAACAAACTGGATAAACAAAACCTGTGTTTACAATGTTGTGTTAGTTTGCATTAGACAAAAGCACAGGACACCAAAGTTCCTAAATAACTCGCTGTCGAAATGATAACAAACTGACTTTATTTCATTGCTATACATCGTCACATATATTTCTGTGTTGCCGTGCATTAAATTTCACGACAACGAAGCACTGACGTGTTCTTGTAGCTCTATTAAAAGGAAAATGTCATGAAAAGGGGCCCACACAATCCTTCATCTCGGCCTGTAAAATGTGATAATGCCAGAGGGCTGCAGCGTGTCTGAACTTTAGGAGTCATAACGCTAAAAATATTGGGAAAGCTGTGGAAAAATGACAGCGACAGTGTGACAAGCATTAGCATGTAGCGAGTGGTGATTTACAGGCTTGGCATTAAAGGGACTTTGCCGCAGAGGCTGGTGATTCTGTCTCGAATCACACAATCTCGACTGTGAAGCAACAGATGAGCCGAAGGCACAGTTACAAAATAAAAGTAAGTACCTGTGGAGTTTGGAGGTGTGCCACGTAGGTAAACATATCTGTGAATCCCTTCATCTGTCCTTTTTCCTGTCGTTATAGGCTCCTCCCGCCCTCGGGGAGATGTCTACCCCGTCATTAACCAAAGTGATGCGGGTTCATTATTGAGCCTCGTCCTCAGTAAATCCACCGTCGCCCTGCAATGCGCTCAGGTGCTTAGAAGCAACATCCTCCTCAGAAATGGGCTCTGTTGTTAGCAGCCTTTTCCTCCAAAATGGGTCATTAAATAATGCAGGTGAGAGAACTGTTCCCTCTTAAATGGCCTGGGAAGTGTGCGGTTCCAGAAGGACTGTTATATATATCTTGATAGTAGATATTCTTGACAGCAGCAGGGTTATTTTTAGTGCTCTTTCATTTTCATTGTACTTTTGGGACTAGTATTAACTCCAGAAGTGGCCCTCACATCAGTCAGAAAACTGGGGAGATATCTCATTGTAGTCCTGCGAGGGCTTTTAAATGTTTGTTGCCTTTTTTAAACCCGTGGCCTCTTCTAACGACGGGGCTGTAATGTAACTGTCCCTCTCAGCACACTGTGCGTTCTGTTTTCTGGGAAATGCTAGACGGCGAATTTTTCATAAAAAGGTGGCAATTTTGCCAAATTATCATGCGGTCACCATGAATTCATCGCTCATTATTTTACTTTACTTTAGTGGCATAACAGCACAAATGGTTGTCATCAACTTGTAGCCAACACTAAACATACCAGCGTGTCCTCAACTTCATTCTTTAATGCTTATGCAGCTGAGGAGGGAGAGCGAGCAGAGTCCCGATCGCCTGCCAAACTCCTGCTGCTACTTTATTAATACGACTTGGAACGGATTGTCTTAAAATACTCCTTTCTGCACACGCACTCCTTCTACTCTATAGTCTCTATGCTCTCCTTTTTCTCTGCGATTCTAACAAGGCTGCCTAGTTAAGGCGCCCTACTGGAGAAGAAGCACCGTCCAAGTTGAGACGCAGCAAGGCAAGAAGGCAGTTTAAGTTGAACAACGGGGAGGAGAGCGAGTGAGGCAGATCAAACCGGAGAGAAAGGGAAAGCGTAAAACGGAAAGGAAGACTGACAGGCAAAGAGTCACAGACATATCAAGAGGGCGAGAGGCTGTGCGAGGGACAAAGACTAAGGGAAATAGCCAAGGATGCAAACAAAGCATCAGAGAGCGAGAGAATGAGGTGGTGGGTGGAAAGAGAGGAGGCGGCGGTGTGAGATAGAGAAGAAGGGTAAGTTAGGAAAGCAATGAGGAGCGGCAGCGGAGGATTCCTCTGTACCTGTGGAGGAGATTAAGGGTCTGCATCCAGTGTGATTAATGAGCTGGCCGCTGATTACTCATCCCTATCTCCCGTCCATGAATAATCACCACGCCGGCAGGAGTTGAGTTTTCGTGCGTGTGTGTGTATGTGTGCGCGTATGTGCGTGTGTGTGTGTGTGTGTGTGTGTGTGTGTATGATAGACAGAAAATGAGCAGTATATATGTACAATACTGTAGGTGTGATATACAGTGTTTGCATAGGGCAAACCGGGAGTGCACGGTTATTGATTGCCTGGGAAAATGTGTGCACATGTGCCGTATAATTTATAACATGACATTAATTCTGTGTGTCAGTGTGTTTGAAACACAGATGATTTATTTACTAATCGCTGCAGCCCACCAGCAGAGAGCAGCCCTCACAGTGCGTACACAGCGACACGCCAAGATCATTTGTACGCACCGTGGGTTCCCAGTGGGAGTCCTGTCCCCCGACATGTACAGTACAAACCTGCCGGTGTCATTGTGTGTCACCGAGGACCTTATCACCTACCGGCATGTGGTGGCAGTTGCAGTCAGTTTGAACATTTTTAGAGCGATATTATATTCTCAGTGTGACATTGAAAATAAAATGGTATAAACTGAACATCCTCAGATGGAGTTGTTGTCTCTGTCAGCCTGGGATATGGGACATGTGACGCTACGTGCGTAAGATAAGCATTTGTCAGCCAGCAGAGATTTTGTTCTGCGGTTCAATTGATTGTAAAGCAGCCATGCAGAGTTGGAAACATTAGAGTTAAGAATAAGACGATGTTTACAAGAGAAAAGGAAGAAAAAAGATGCCACCAAAGAAGCTCGGGGGTACGTTTTGTTTTTTTCCATAGGCTTAGGCCGACTGTGGAGGGTGTGTAATGATGCCACCTCACCGCCCACACGGTTACTTATGTAGCTTATTATTAGTGCTGTGTTTAATATGCTGATACAAAAACCACATTTCCCATTTCCTCCGCAGAGGGAGGAGTTTGTCCCCAAACTTGCCTCTGTATTCATACCCTGTGCCTTAATGAAGGGTGCTTCATTCACAGCTGCGAGTGTGACTGCAAACACAGTTACACTTCGTGACCGAGTGGGAGTGGGGACGGGGAGAAAGCGACCTTGAGAAAAGAAGATCCCCAAATAGCTCCATGTGGGCAGGCCAGTGTCTTGCATAGCCTCCATGTTAAAGCTGCACCATGCAACTCTGTAGGTATGTATCTGTGCTGAGGTGCTGAGCAACCAGTTTCTGCCCCGGCACATTATTATTCTGCTACGTTGCCTGGTGGTCGAAGATCCCCTGTTGTCATGTTTTTTTTTGCGGTTGCATAGCAACAATCAGTGAGAAAATCAATTTTATTGCCTTTGAAAACTGTTTCAGTTGAGCGCTTACCAAAGTAGGAGGATGATACCAGCACGATGTTGCTTTGAATCCCCCGAGACACCATTGCGAAGTAGTTTGGCAGCTTTGCAGCTAGGGAACATGTAGGAAGTGCAGAGGGCTGGCAAGTCAAGCTTATGTACTGTAGCATCTGCTTTTCACTTAGTGATGAGCTTAACCTTTAATGCCTGAATCTTAATTTAACCAACTGCGGCCAAACAAGGATATATTTTTATTTCACGAGAGTCAAAAGTGAATAATTAGAGAGTGCCGAGCTTGCACATATGACACATGACGGGAGGAGGACGTACGTGTCACACGAGTGACACGCTATCCGCCATTCAGGTCACATACCCTGTGTGACACATGGGAGAGTAATCTGGTTTTCTAATGACGGGTGTCTGCAGTGAAGACTTCATTCACCGAGAGAGCATGTGTTTTCTAAGTGTGACGCATCAGATGCGCTCACACACCAAACTCTTTATACTGTAGGCACAAAGAGGAAATACTTCTACAATTTTATATGCTGCAGATTTTTTTGTAAAAAGTATGTATTACATATGTTAACTATACATAAAGGCTGGGCTGAAAAATTAATCAAAATATTATCACCATGTGGCCAAGTGCGATATCCAAATCACAGGTAAAACAGATATTAATAAAATGCCTCAAGCAATGTACAATTTTAAATGAAGCAATTCATATTCTCCAGGCATAAGGGAACATGATGGTTTTGAATAGACCAGTAAAAATCTATTTTTTTCATTGAAAATAAAATGCTAAAATGATCATTCACACAAAAAAAGTGATACATCAGACAGATCTGTCAAAATAATCACAGTAGGATTTGTTTTCTCAGCATATCGTTCATCGTGACCGTGATGGTGATGTCAGCTGGTGCCTTGGTCTAAAGAGGGCGTGTTGTCTGAGGACAGCTAAGGACGAGACGTTTCACAAGATGATTCGTGACATGCAAAGTGCTGTTTTGCCCACTGGGACGGGCCTATGAAGTGATTTCTGCAGCGAAGGGGTCTCTCTTGCTAAAGGCATGTTTTCCATTTTTAGTAATGTGTCTGATTTGATCATACATGCATTAACTTCAGAGAGACACGGATCTGAGAAGAGCGATGAAATATTAAAATAAATACAGAGAGACTTGCAAGATCTGTGTATATCAAATAATTTTGTGAATTATTAATTCAAATTGAAAAGTTATAGTTTGAGGATAAAAGTGAATAGACAAGAAGACTTTTGTCAAAAGAAATGTTTTCAGTAAAATGGCGATGGAAATACATTTGAATCATAAAGAAACTAGAATGTCACTCAGTCAAGCACAGACCTCGGCCAATAAGGCTGAAGAATCCTACACATGAATTTGTAGTTCTTATGACAGAAATTAAAAACAAAAGGGAGCGGTCCAATAACCTAAATTATATATTTGATATAAAACATAGCTAAAGAAAGTCTGGGAAAAATCCTGGATCTGCCCTTTAATCCACATCTGCTCCAGAATGTGATGGGTTCTTCCCAGGCTCCATCCATCCACCAAGTGGTTTGGAAATCGGTTTAGTATCTTCTTTTTTTTCTTTTTTTTTGCATAATCCTGCTTAAAAACAAACCAGCAAACAAACATGGGTGAAAACATAACCCCCTTGGCAGAGGTCAGAACAAGTCTGGCGAACTATTTGGCAGTCAGAACAGTCAAAAAGTGTCTTTGTACACTTTCAGCCACATCACCTTCATTTGATTCGTACAAACGTTCTTTCAACCTACGTCTGGTACATTATATTGACTCATCTCTCCAATGTGACTGTAAAATGTGCAGGTTGGACAACATGATGAAAACTAATCTTAAAAGAATTGGTCATTACTGACTGCTATTTGATAGATTTGGTCTCTGAACCTGTCTGTGTGACATTTGGTCTCCATCTCTGCGTAGATACAATATGCAACACACAAACACCCACAACAATGTTGTATGCACGTCCTTCTGCAACGATCCTCAGCAACCACAGATTGTAAACAAAAAGCATGAGGCTGTTTTATATTGGACTAGAATGGATTTTTTGCTGAGGAACAGATGTTTATTTTTTTTTCCATAGATTGTATTGCAGTATATTACAATATACTGTAGATATGTTGATGTCATAATATCAAATGATTTACCTCAAGGAATCTATAAGCTAATGTTAATGATTATCAGCATCAGAAACTTTAACCTGTAAACGATGTTTCACTGTACACATTGTCCAAACCTAATGCACAAATCTTTTTTTTAAAGCTCGCTGGGAGCCTGTCAGCTTGTGTTCTTGCTTCCCAGCCCTGCTCACATCCCACTCCTTCACCTTTAACCCTCTTTCCATCTGCCTCTCTCTCTCTCTCTCCTTGCCCTCTGCCCCTCACCACCTCTTCTAGTCTTAAGACAGGATGTCATGTCTTAGCCTCTAAAAAGTCACGCTGTTCTGCCCCTCTGCTTTGTGGTTTGATGTCTCACTCTCAGCTCATGAGAGGCTGGTCTCATAAAAGTGGAAAGGGACAACTCTCTGAGCCGCAGTCTTGAGCTCAGCACATTAGTTATTCCCTGGGAGATCATCTACGTGCTCTGAATCAAATTTGTCTCTCCTCCTGTCTCACACGCACACACATTCTTACTACTTCTCTTATGCCCCTGTGGGTCTTTCTTTCATTTGCCCATCGTCCTTCACATACCTGTACTACATGCTGTATTTTTTTTATTCTTTCTCTTTGTCCTTGCACACCGTATTACTCTGGCATTTAAGTCCTCTACTTGTCTGTCTTAACTTCATTCTTCCATTATTTGGCCTTGCTCCCTGTCCTTTTCCCTCCCTCTTGCCCTCCTTACTTATGCAGTACTGTATATCCCTGCAGAGCTGGATACAGGAAACCTCCCAATAGGCCCCGTCAGCCTGTCCACAGCTCAGTTAGCGCAGGGCTGATCGATCCGTGGAGCTCCTGTATTCCCCAGCAAGTCAATTACTAACTTACACATTGGAGCTATTTTGGGAGGGGGGGGGGGTCATTAGCCAGATAAAGACAAGACAACCTTCCCCAGCCAGCCAGGGCAGAGCAGGCGCTGCCTGTGGGTTTGCAATTTGTCCAGGTCATCTGGGAATGGGAGAGAACATGGGCAGATATTTGTACATGTTTTTATAGAGCTGCTCTGAGAGTGGAAACAAATATTTTGTGGTTGAGTTAAACATGGATGAGTACTGTTAGTGCTGGGATCAAACACTGTTGCTTCAAGAGGTCAGCTCAAGTTGTGTTCATGGTATAAAACATTGAATGCTTCATCCATCCACCCATGAGCTATACTGCATATTTAGCAACAGTATTGATCTCATAAAAGTGCAAAGGAGCTTTATTTTGAGCTAATACATCTACAGTTGTTATGAGATTTGTTGGATAAAATCAAAATGGTCTGGTGAATAGTCGACAGACTCTCTTTGCCGATGTCAAACGCTCTGTGTGAGCTTTTTCAAAAACATTTTGTTGTTGGTAACAAAACGGTATTATCTACATACATACGGATGGTAATGCGGTTATCTAAGTTATAGAGCTGAGTAGAGAGCCGACAGCTTAAGTTTCTATCTATCCACACACAACTCAAACACACTCACCCAAGTCAGTGGTTGAATCAGTGCTGTCATCACATATAAACCCCCTCCCTCAAATTTCTGAGGAGGCGCTGCCTCTCCTTACGAGCCGCGGCTGCTCACCACGAAATGAAGGTCGTAATTTTCAAAACTAGATAAACAAAGTGCGATCTGAGAGCGACTGGTCAATAATTCAGGTCCATGAATGAGTCAGTCATCAAAAACACAACTATGAGGTGAACACAAGTTTCAATCTGAGTCATTAATTCACCTGAACTCTGAAGAGCGAGTCCTCACCAACAGATTTTTTAAAACTTCTCTATCCTTAGAAGAATCAATACAAAATCAAACGGGACGTGCACTGGATTAAAGTCAATGTGAGCAGTAGTCTTGTTGAAATTCACAGTGCCTCCCTGAAACCGCCCCTCTAAGCCATGTCAGATCGATGCACTTCATCCCTCGTCAGTCCACGTGGCTCTCAACGTCTGTCCTGCCACCCAAATTACTGCTCTGCTGAATCATAACCTTGTCCGACCTGGCAGCGCTCTGTACCCGAGGCATTCTGAAATATCGCTGACAGACCAAGCTGTCTGCCCGGATGTATCTGTCACCCGCAGAGCCACGCGAAGCAGACGGCCGATATCCGCGGCTCGTCCGCAACGGCGTTAGTTTGAGTCTGGATCTGGACGAGAAGTTCCCCACAAACATCTCACAGGCTGTTGGCCACCTACTATAAGTTTGTTTGGACAACTGATGATCCTGGCGTGATGCAGGCTTCTTCACTGCAGCTCTTAAAAGTACGTTTTTACGTTGAGATCTTTGAGTTTGTATAGATTTGCGAGGTTGTGATAGATTGGATAGAGCCGTCAGAAGTCAGAAAACTCCATAAAGTTTCTCAGGACAAACTCGGTGGTAAATAAAGTTCGACAAACAAAAGGTGTGAAAGCAGTTAATTCTGTAACAACTCTGTGGCAACTTTTGTGATCTGAGAGCAGCTCCCCGTCAGACAACTTCGAGTGTGTTAGCTTTACACCTTTTATTAATTTTAGGAGGTGAGAGAAAAAGGAATCGCTGCCGTGGAAAGACAGTGTTGAAATCTGACATTAACGCGACAACACGTTGTTAATGTTTGCCCACTGGTGTCAGTGAATAGCCGAAACCTCCAGATCAACATAACTTGTGACTTCTGAACATTAGAAACCACCTCATGTCATCACTGTGACCATGTAAAGGCCAGTTTTATATTTGTAAAAAGAAGTTAATTTCATTTTGAATTAAAAGAATTCCGTCTTTGGAAGTCAATTATTACATATAGTACATACAGAATTTATTGTACTGATGCTTGCAGAATGTATTTGCATTTATTTTATGAATTACAGCATTTTTTAAATATTGATGTTTAATTTCCAAACATTTTGACAGATTGCAAGTTCCATCTTGTCCTGACTGGACCATTCGTGGTGTTTATTCTTTAAAATATTTCAGCAATGAGAGGTCATGAAGCAAGGGCAGCTACTATTATCAGTCTGAGTGTGTGTGTGTGTGTGTGTGTGTGTGTGTGTGTGTGTGTGTGTGTGTGTGTGTGTGTGTGTGTGTGTGTGTGTGTGTGTGTGTGTGTGTGTGTGTGTGTGTGTGTGTGTGTGTGTGTTTACACTCAGTTTTATGCTTGGTTTGGCTCCATTTAGATTTCTCTCGTGTCTGTGTGTCTTTTTTTATTGAACCCGTCCTAAGCCAATATTGACCCGGGGTCACACACTGACACATCACATCGGTGCCGATGTGCCTGACGTCCACATTCAACATCTCAATGTCTTACGAGGCTTATTTTTCTTCTTTTTCAACAAAATTAAGGTAAATCATTTAAATAGTGTGAACAAAGGATTATATGGTTTTGTAAAGCAATGAAGGTCATTAAATTGATACGTGGTACATGCGTAACCCCCTTTGCTGCAGAGACCCTGCGTTTACATCTAATTAAAATATTTTTCTCAGTGTCCGTTTGAACTGACAACAAAGAAAGAAGCTCAGTAGATGAAGAAATAACCAACTGAGAAGATGAGGAAAAGAAAAATCACACTGTAACTGTGCCTCTGTGGATGCGACGCTTGGCTACACAGCTTGACGACAGATACTATTTATGGCAGCAAGAAGAGCCAGTGAAGGATAATTCTTAATTTGCCGTAAAGGTGAATTGAATTGTACGGCCATTTCAATGAACATAAATTTAGCTTAATGAGGAGAATGATATTTGGTTAGCTATGTGTCCTCTGACATGTGGTCTTTTTCATGCGGCATATCCTTCAGTCCCGGACAGCTGTTTCTCCTCTGCGGTCCACTAGCTATAAGATATATGCTTAGAAATGTATTTATCCTGGCTACAGTCCCACTACATCAGCACACGCACTATGATTTATGATTTTTTTTCCCCCTGTATCTTCTTTATTTTATTTTTTTTCCATATTATTTTTCTGACTGTCTTCTCTTCTCTGCCACCCAATCGCCTCCCTTCATACTCTCATTCCAACAGAGGTTGTCCAGCTGAGCCTGGCGGAGGACCAGCGCATTAGCGTCTCCACGGTAACAGTGGGCCTCAGTGCCGTCCTTACCTGTGCCATCCAGGGGACACTGCGCCCACCCATCATCTGGAAGAGGAACGGCATCATACTAAACTTCTTGGACCTGGAGGATATCAACGTGAGTGCATGTTGTTTTCTTCATTGTGGCTGTGATGATGTTGGTAATGACAAGTTGATGGCGATGTCTATAGAATGTGGTTGTTTGTCACAAACAAATGGTTTAAATAATTAATAAGTCGTCTCAGGTTAAGAAGACTATGGCCACAAATTTCTAAACCAAAATTTCCTAACAATGTGTTTGATTTTGTTAGAGTTTATTATATGGTAGGTTGACTAATTCCTCCTCATCCTGCTGGTCAAGAAAGCATCACTGTTGCCGGACATGAGGAGGAGGAGAGTGGTATGACTATACCATACATTCAATTTGCTCCAAAACTACAACAGCGAGCCAAAAGAGGCTGGTGAAAATTCCCAGCGAGTTTGTAACTATGAGCAATGTTGTAAAATCATTGAGTCAGTATTACTCTATAAAGCATATTTATTAACATAGATTTAGGTCATAATCCTGTTTTCAAAACGAGCCTGCATGCTGTGCGGGTGCGTGTCTATGTTGGTGTGTTTTTTCCCAAAATATTTCTTTCTAGAAATTTAATTGGACCATGTGATAAATATTTGATCAACTCAAGCAGTAAGGGGGCACATAACTGCAATAAAACTGTTAAGTTTATTGTTTAATTTCTGAGCCTGAGCACATTGTTTCCTCTTTATAGTCTCATTCTGTTTGCTGTACTTATAAAATGCTGTTGGGTCAGGAGAGCTTCGGAGGTGCACCGAGAATCCTACGTTTGTTAGGAACGTCGTTGAAAGGCAGTAGCAAGTCAAAAAAGGAATCAAGGAAGCGAATCAATCCAAGAAAAGACGTTCACTCCCGTCCTTTCCATGAAGCAGTGACATTATAGCTTGCCCGCTGCTTAATGAACTGTGCAACCATTCTCCCATTTGGACACATCTGCACAGGTGACAGCACAGTGCCGGCCTTGCTTTACCCGCCACCGGATCACAATTCACTAATTGCCTGTTAATGAGCGGCCGTGTTGGTCTGCTGCGATGATGAGCCGTAAACAATGTCAAGTGTTGAGGTGGAGACTGGAGGAGCGGTAATGGCAACAGAGGTCCCTCAGGCTCTTGACCGTACATAATGAATTTCTACAGAGCTCAGTGATCCGTGAGGAGGAGGGCGAGTGGAACCCCGACTGTGTTTGACTTTCTTTTTATTGATTCAGGTCAAAGAGGAAACAAAAACAAAATCTCTAAATGGGGGGTCGTCTGGTGGCCGAACGCCATATAACCACAACTTCCCTGGTCCGGTTACCGGCCAAGGATCTTTGTTGCATTTCATACTCCTCCTTCCTCTCCCCCCTTGTTTCCTGTCTGCCTCTTCACCGTCAACTGTTGAATAAATGTGAAAAATAACAAAAAAACAAGAGGCCACCAAGGCGGAGCAATCCTCCACCTATAAGCGGTTCACCTTCAAAAATGCTGGGAACCAGATCCGGATCACTTCTGAAATGTAATCACCTGTTACTATTTCCAAGACCAATCTTCATTGGTCATTTTATACAAAATCTTCCATAACTTTTTGAGTAATCTTGTTAACAAACAAACATACAAAACAAACCAATCCCCTTGGCGGAGGTAAAAATATTGGAAGCCAGTTGGAACATTTTTCTCTTGTATGAAAGATTTTTTGTATTTTGAGCCACGTCATGGCTAAATCAATTAAATGAAGCCACTAAGGAATAAGAATGCAGACACTAAAATAAATTACCCAGAGTCAATATAGGGCAGAAAACAAACATCCAAGTGGATACTTGGATTTATATTTCATAAGCTCGTAATGCATTTTTCATTTTAGAAATCTACATGCTACATAGAAAACAATAATAATTTGCCATTAAGCATATGTTATAGGCTAATATGATGCATTTGAATATTATACTGCATTTACTGAAATATAATCATTCATTCCAATAAAATATACATTCATGTGTTGAATTCAAGAAACCCTTTCCTTTGGAAAATTAAAACTGGGACAACTACTTATACTACTATGGTACATCAGCCAAAGTCCCGTTTGTCTGAATGATATTGGAGACTGATACATTCAGAAATAAAATGAATAATGTATTTATTTTATTGAAACCAGTTATTACGCAGAAGCCACTTGGTAAACAACATGAACGTGGACTTTATTGCATCAGTATTTCTGTGTATTGTGAAAAAGCAATGATGATTACAATTGCAGAATAGATCACAGGAGATATCAATGTAGTTGTGAATCTAAAAAGCTAAATTATTTTTTGAATGTGGCAAATTCCATCTTCATATGTGATTTAAGAAAACGAAAGAATGTAATTTTCTCCCAAGAGTTTGTTTCTGTGTACCGTCAGTGATTTACATGAACTCAAAGGTTAACAACTAATCCCATTATGTGATGAGGAGCTTTGAAAGACAAAATCTGCAATTTAAATTTCCATCTTCTTAGTCATTTATGACACCAGGCGGCTGGAGATGACGCAGGCTCGGTGATCAAAGTAAAAGAAAACTGCCTGAATACTAAGATCAGAATCAGAAGTTTCCGTGTCGATTCTGAGTAATCAGTGTCAGTTTGAGAAAAATCAAACACTCATGGTTACTCATGGTTTTCTTTCAACAACACCTTACTTAGAAGGTGAATCATATTATTTGGCTTCTGCCCAGTTTCACCACAGTGGGACAGTTGTCGCCAGGTCTCACTTCTCAGTGCTTCTGATGTCATCTGTGATGTGAAAACATTTGCATGCAGTCAAATAAATTATATCCTCTCTTTCATTAATTAATTTGTTTTAGGGTTGGGTAGCATTAGGGGTATTTTTTTTATTTATTCTTTTAGGGATACCGGTGCTAAATCTATACTTTTAAAACAGTACCGATGCCTAAATGATCCCAGAACCAATCTTTTTCTCTTTTTGAAAAATAAGAAGAGTTATTTTGGAACTTGAAATGTAACATCATAAAGTAAAGTTTACCTACATATACAAATAAGTGTGTGCAAATCTCTTAACGAATTTACATAACAAATAAAACCTAACCCGACTTCAATAATTTAACACTAATTGGTTTCAATGCCTAATAGAGAAAAATACTCCAGCTCCAAAATCCAACTTCAACCTTTGGGTTGTAGTCATCCTTACAACCCAAACGGCCCATTTGGATTTAATTGCCCTCACTGGTGTCGTTTCAACTTCCGCCTTAATTGTAAATTCTGAACTTTTAAAGGCTTCACAAACTCCCCTGTCTATCTTATAAGTAAATCATTTCACATTTTTCAAGTCACAAAGCAACCCTCTGTCGATTCTCATTAATTCCTAGGGCCCGCAGTAAGAAAAGCGGTCGCTGGTGGTTTCCGTGTCAGGACGGCGCCGCATCAGGACATCTGCTCTGCCACTTCGATGGGACAGCGAACTATTTAATACCTTAATCCACCCTAAGCTGTGGCTGGAACCCCCTGGTGACTGCCGCATGCTGTACCAACAACAAGCAGCTCCATTCATCAACCTAATGGGCTTTATATTTTTAACCCTTGCCATTTATCAGGCTGAGGCAGCGTGATGAGGGGAGAGGGCGGGATCAAATTCCCCAACGTCTGCTGCAGCTCAACGGGGACACCGTTGATTCATGGTCCTTCTTCCTTTTCACATCACTCTTTCTCTCTCTTGTCTTTTCCCATCACTCCCTGCTGTTGTGTGCCTCCTCTTTCCTCACCCTGCGCTCTCCACGCGTCCTTACGTATTCTGTCAGGCTACTTTTATTTCCCCCCTTTACTCCCTGTGGCTCTTTCCTGCACCACATCCTTCACCACTATTCCCTCCTCTTCCTTCCTTCTCGTGGCCTTTCACCAACACCGGCGCCTCGTCTAACTTAATTTTCCTCTTCCCTGTGTCACAGGACTTCGGGGACGATGGCTCCCTGTACATCACCAAGGTGACAACCATCCACATGGGAAACTACAGTTGCCATGCCTATGGCTATGAAGACGTCTATCAGACACATGTGCTGCAGGTGAATGGTCAGTAGTGGCGATTTCCTACCTAGAATTCTTAGATGAGTGTGGACAAAATGCCTTAGATTTTGTTTGTGCTACTCCTTGGTTCCTCAGTGAGGGTCGTTTTTCTCTTATTGCCTGCTCTGGTTACTGTGATGGGGCTGATAAATATCGAGTGACGATCAAAACCTGTGACCTTTTGGTTAAAGAATGGTCTCAGAATTTCTTGACGATTAGGTGACATCTACAGCCATTTAAGGCCCAGGGCGGGGTGAGATTAAAGACAAACAAAAAAAGACGCAGTGTGTGAGCAGGATGACACAGAAGAGCAGGAGGATCATTCAGACTCATTTGAACAGTCACCCATGGGGCCAGTATGGTAGTAGAATTATTTGTGTCTGTGTGTGGAGCGTTGTGTAACTGTGTCTCAATCCCTGTGTACGTGATATGATTCAAAAATGCATACTGATATTTGCAAACGTGTACAGGAATCTGCAAATGAGCTGCAAGTGCAAGGGAAGTTCGGACAACGACATTGAGCTGCGGAGGCATTTGTTTTTTGGAGCGCGGATCTACTTGTGGTGAACGATAGTGTAGTGTGTGACCCCCTGTCGCCAGTCAGTCGTGTAGTATGAACTCCCCATCACAGGATAGCAAGTCGAGTACTTTGAACTTGGCATAAGCCAACCTGCACTTGACTGGAATGTCAAGAAAACAGGAAGATACCAAAGGAAGATTTCCAACCTTCAGGGACCCCCAGCCCTTTCAGAAGGGCTGTAGTGCAGCTCCTCTCGAGCTGGGAGTCGTTTGATACTCAATGCAGAGAAAGCTCGGTGGCTCCTGGCACAGGAAAGACCACATCACTGGCTCTGTTTAGGCGAGGTCGTTTTCAGCAGGTTTGCCTCTGTATTCCTACCCATTGAAGTGACAAAAGCTGTTCATTTTAATTATTTACTTCCAGTAAACTGATTGTAAACATCGATCCTGGTTTCAATAGACCAGCGAATCTGTTTCTCAGTCCAAGAGTCCTTTAAGTGCTGTCATGTGTCGTCACTTGGTGGAGTGCTGCAGCGACGGCTGTCTGTCTGGATGTTTCTACCATCTCCTCACAGGATCTCTGGGGCGCAGTCAGAGGAACCAGCGGCTTCTTTGTCACCTTGTTTATTGTGGCCCTTCCTCAGTTTAGACAGGAAACCTTTCCTTAATTGTGAAGCTGTGCTTTAGTGTTTAAGAAGTTGCCTGTCAAAATGATTAGTTTCCCTACATCTACATATAAAAACTTGTGTTGTTCTTCCCGGCAGATCTCAGAGAACGGATAAAGGCAACTTAAGCTAAAACACATCTGAACACCTGCAGACACTCGCGCTGGATTTTGGCAGGCTGAACTTTTCAAAGCACTGTCTTGCACTTAATTATCATATGCATGAGGGCCCACGTCTCCCCTAACTTTAGTTTTAGTTATTGGCATCTCTTCAAAGAAAATCTATGGGAGAAGAATTTTAAAAGCCCCCTGTCTGTAACAACAAATCAAAGATACTGCCCTCGCTAATTTCTGCATGTTTGTGTCAGGGTGACAGACACATAAAGGAGGGCGAGAGATTATTCTGTTGAGCCTCCTTCAATTAAGACAGACAAAAGGTGTGATTCTTTTGTTTTTCTGTGATGCTAATTGAAAAGAAATGCGTCTGCGTTCGAGACCTTGAAGTGAGGAGGGGAGAGGGAGTGATGGGAAGGGAGTCGTGGAGACAGACTAGGGTCCTGAAGGGTGAGTTGTCAGGAGACTGGGGATTCAAGGTATTCCAAGCAAGATAGCACGAGGTGAGATAAGGTGGAATGAAGGGGAGCCAAGTGCCACATTAAACTAAGTGGGCGGGCTGCATACTGGTTCGTATCCTGTTGTGCAATTAAAGCAATAACACCCGTGCTTCCTTCTGTGCTGCAGTGAGACGGCCCACAGTGCTGCAGCTTCAGTATCGATGAAGTAGCCACAGTTCCGGTCTAGTTCTCCCTCTTTGGTATTGTGGTACTTAAGAATATGGTTTCAGTGATCAAGAATGTTTCGCAATTACACACACATTATTAAAAATGGAAAAGGGGGAAGAGCGTCATGGAGAAAATACTGTCAGGAGAAAAACAGAAGTGGTGGTAATTGCAACGACCTTCAGACAGGCTGAGGAGCAGTTCATATGTGGGTGTAGTCAAGTGAGTCGGTCGATATCGATATATGCTATTTGTAAAACAGGGAAAAATGATAAAATGCTATACTATATAAATGACTCGACTACAAGTCATGCATTCAAAAGGCAGAAGCACAGAAGTATTATATCAGCTCAAAAACAATGTGATTTTACCAACTACTTTCAAAGGTCACAAATTAAAAATGATCTGTATTTCAGATTTTTTTTTAAATTTTTTTAGTAAAACTCAATCTGAAAAGTAACTAGTTACTATAGCTGCCAAAGAGTAAAATGTACTGTATATCTGAGGTATGAAGAAGGACGAGTCGGAAATAAGTAAAACTTCTACATTCCTCCAGAAGTGAACATTTAAACATATATAAAATGTTAAAATGGTGTTAATAGGGTGAAAGAGAAAGAAATAGAACAGGCGAGCAACACTTGTGAAATTGATATTGCATTAGGGTCAAGGTGCAGGGTTGTAACGTGAATGGAAGAGTCGATCGACGATCAAGAACATGTTACCTGTTCATGTAAACTATTACCTCATACCCACCCCCTCAATTCTCCCACATGCATCTGTGCTCTTCTCCTGGGAGAAGTGGTAAGTGGTAGATCAGGACTCGAGAAGTAATAAAACAGCCCCAGAGCCCATGGGGCGAGACACGCTCCTCTCAGAGCACTGCATGTGTGGGTTTTGGTGCTACATTCCCCCAGGAATCATGGTCTACCACGAAAACAGTGTGTAATTATGTTTTCACTCGCTCCTGTCCTCTCTCGCCATTCATGTCATCGGTTTCGTGTATGTGTTTGTGCGTCCAGTCCCTCCAGTGATCCTGGTCTATCCAGAGACGCAGGCCCAGGAACCCGGCGTATCTGCCAGCCTGCACTGCCACGCCGACGGCATCCCAAATCCCAAACTCCTCTGGCTGAAGAACGGCATGGACTTGCAGCCAAGATCCACCAAACAGCTTTCTCTCATAGGTGAGGGATTTTCTCATTATTTCGGGGGATGTGCTGTCAGCATATTGTGCATTTTAGAAGCTCCTGTGTGTCACATCTATTTGGTGCAGTGTTTTTTTGAATTTCAGTGTTACGTAGCAACACCACTGCAGTATGCCAACACTGCAGAAGTCTTCATAAACCAGGACAATGTATGTGGACAATAAAAACTGAGCTAGAAAATCAATCTGGTGTTGGGTTGAACTAACTTTTATTGAAAAGTCAGTGGTGCCACTTGTCAGCAGTAATATCTTCTTGCGATTTTTATTTAGCCTCATTTCACATCAAGGTGATGAAACCAAGACCGTCTTTCAAGTGCCTTCATTTTGCTCCTCCAGAATAAAAGTACCTTTTTTTTTTTTTAGGAGTGAAAAGGTAGATACTCTCTCAGTATCAGACAAAAGGAGCATGGCTTTTCCTTTTATGGCCCAGTTCTCATTAAGGGAGAGTTTATTGGCTGTGTGTGGGTCATTACCTGTGGTAATAGCCCTCAGACACTCAAACAGGGGAGGTTCTGCAAGGTTCACCAACACATAAACACTGCGGCAGCCATGGATTCAAATTTGCAAACTAATCTGGGAGATGACAAGGGACAGCGAGTCCTACTTGCAGTAATGGTTTGTTTTTTTAAATTATTATTATTCATTAAAAACATTTAGAAAAGTGAAAAGAATCGTGTGGAAAAGTCGTTAAGTTAGTGGTCGATTTTTATCAAGCCATTAATAAAAATGAACAAAAATCAACGCGCAGGTGCGGTGAGATTCAATACTTAATTTCCACACATCATATGTCAGGAGTGTAATAAAGACACACTTGCCTTTATCCTCAATTTTTTTGGCAGCATTATTTGATATCTGAACCACAAGCTGACAGTTGGTGTTGAGGAGCAGTGATTGAAAGTAAACCACAGTTGAACAGTAAAGAGAGGAACTGCTTTGTGAATGAATGAAACCGTGTCGACGATGGTGAAACTACTCGAGCTTGTCATACACGTTCCCCAGATATTCTCCATTGCGTTGTGCGTTATAAAGAAACATTGTGACACAGATACAGGCGGGTTTTTGCTCAGTTAAGCTATAAAAACAACACTGACGTATCATGACCTTGACATACAACATCATCATATTTTACAGCGCAACATGAGCATTCATTTGCTTTTTAGTTCCGTTTTTTTTCTATCTCCCTGAGGACGTCCAACATTCACACTCCTTTCACTTCTGTTGTGCACTCTCCACTAACTCCTGCCTAAAATATCTGGCTCTTAGGCTGCTTAAGACCACGTTCACCGGGTAGTTGCAAGATTTGTCTGTCTGCCGTTTGGTGCCGGACGGGTAATTTACAGTGGGACCTTGTAGAGCGTTATCACTGTAAGCAGCTGCCTGCTGCAGCAGAAAACAACGCCGCCGTGAGAGTGATGAGGGTGATCAAGACCTGTAAAGTTGTGGGCCAGAAAACTTACACAATGAGCTGAAAGATGCTATAAAGCTTCATAGAGCTAGAGGAGACTGCAGAGTTTGGTTTTAATTATGGTTTGTCGTGAAGAAGTAACAAAGACTACAAGTCATTAAGACAAAACCATTCCACCCCTGTCATGTAGAACTGCTACAAGCCTGTAAATAAGGATATAGAGACTCATTTAATGAGTGATTGATTCAGTGGTTTTCAATAGGAATTGATCTGAACATAATTATGAATTAGACATAATTAAAGTGGTGTCTCATTCCACGAAGGCCTGCTTCAAGGCAGTTCTCACTTCAAAGCGTTGCACTTCTTCTCCCTGATAAAAGAGAATTACTATCAGAATCCAGAAAGACATTTGACTAATGTGCAAAGCTTTGCGTCAACTTCTGTAATGTCTTGTTATTTCACAATCTAGTAGGCATAAATGTTGAAAAAAGATAATGAGTAGAGAGTAGATGTGAGGCAAAAGGGAGACAGACGGGGAGGAGAGTGCGAATGTTAGATGTCACGGAAGTACACGTACGCCGTAGATACAAGAGATGTACAGAGAAGGATGGAAACCGGAGCTTCCTTTAATGTTGTTATACGACACGGTGTGTAAAAGCTCCACTCTGACCCTCATGGTTCACTCCCGCCACGCTGTAAAGTGTGTGGGGTTGTGATGTATGTTGTCTGTCACACAGTACAGTGAGGATCAGAGTGCAGCTGTACATCACACAGCTTGATGCCGCAGCAAACATCACAGAGTCCTGGAGGTTATCACCTGCAACTGCTGCCACCTGAAGCAAACAATGCAGCATTGTGCAGTATGTGAGAAACTTAACTAGACGTATGTACTTAAATCTATTGAAAGTGCAAATATTATTTTGATTAAGTTAAACCTGCAACAACTTTTGTTAACTTCATACGTTAATATAAAGAACGTATTACTACTAAGAAGCATTATAACTATTGGAAATTGTATTTGTCCATTTGGCTGATGTTTGACCAATGTTAATGAACTTTTATCTCTGTTTTTGGTCTCCACCAGCTCCCGAGAAATATATCTGTGTAACTTATACAGCTAGCGTCCTTTCTGCTCATTAATAAGGTCCTGAAATCACTAATGGAGAAAATGTGCATCTTGTTCAAAAACATTTTCTTATTAATCAACCACAATGAAACAGAGCCTCTTTTTTAAGGCCATTCTTACCAACACACGATGAAATAATATTTGTATCACACTCCTTAAGGAACTCTGTAACTGAAGCCGTGTACAGTATACTTGTACTTTTACTTGTGCCTTTGTAATAGTTGACTTTCTCAGCTGTTTGTAACATCCACTCCTTAACGATGCATGACGT
This sequence comes from Scophthalmus maximus, assembly GCF_022379125.1. Classification (NCBI taxonomy): domain Eukaryota; kingdom Metazoa; phylum Chordata; class Actinopteri; order Pleuronectiformes; family Scophthalmidae; genus Scophthalmus; species Scophthalmus maximus. The sequence continues at coordinate 18,674,221 of NC_061516.1, forward strand.
GAGCTTACAGTATTCATGTAGACAAACAAACATATTTCATTTCATTTTTGTGGTTTCTTTCAGTTTACTCCCACACACTTTCACAGTTGGAGGTCAGGAGCATTGTGTCACACCAGAAATCCTTATCTAAATAAAATGTATTTCAGTTCAGCTTTTTAATCGAGTTCATAAAAAGCTCTAAAAGTAAACCTTAGTGAAAGTAAAGAAAAATAAAGTCTGGAAGAACCATAATCAGATAAGCTTGTTGATGTATTTTCTTTATGGTGTTGTACTTGATGGAGATTTCGAAAGACGCCTTCACACTTGTTCCCTTCTGTTTGTTTTCTCACTTCTTGTAGCAAATGGTAGTGAGCTCTTCATCGGCAGCGTCCGGTACGAAGACACTGGCGCCTACACATGCATCGCCAAGAACGAAGTGGGCGTGGACGAGGATATTTCCTCTCTGTTTGTTGAAGACTCAGCCAAGAAGACCCGTAAGTCATGTGATGCCAACTTTCACCTTTTCCTGAATAAAAAACAATAACAGTAACTTCTCATTTATGTGCCAGCCTAGTTGACATCGTTATAGAGTATGTAACTCACGTAAGGTTCATAAAGACATGATCTTTTCAAATAAAGAAAGCAAAGATCAAGCTTTTCTAAAAAATACAGAATACACAAAATCAACCTAATGACGTCATTACCCCACATACATTAGACATCAGAAAGTAAAAAACAAACATTCACTGCTCTCTTCCTCTTAAGTTTGACGACAGCTGTGACGCTGGGCGTCAAAGTACACTGCAAAAACGGCAAAGTAAAAGGGGATTGGTTTTATTTAATTTTGGTCAACCTGTAACCATTTAATCATAACCCCAGGAGCATTATACCAAATTAATAACCACAGTGATTTATAACTCATCTGACACAGTGAACGTCTCAAAAGACAGAAAATAATGGGTCTCAGATAAGCAACACGGCACACATCACAAACATCATTATGTTCATTAAGTTTTATCCCTCTTCTAATCCAGATGAATGAACACAGTGAGAACAGCAAAAAAGCAAAACATAAAAGAAGTGGAATCACTGAATAACAATGTATTTTTATAAACTGTTTCCCCCTTTTTTTCATGTGAACCAAAATAAAATCTGACAGGAGAATCCATACATTGGATTTATTTCTAACTCTGTTTTCATAATGCAAAAGGATCAGTGGATGAGTCACTTTGTGGGCAGAGTAAGAGGCTTCACTCCAAATCATTGACATGAAACCACAAAACCTGTTATGTTTCATTGAGATCTTGTGGTCTTTCATGAGGTTGCATCATTTATATTTTTGAAAAGTTAACCATCCTAATCTGGAAAGAGCTTATCGGGCCAGTTGGAATTAAACAGAATAGTCAATAACTTGTCTTCTCTCATCACGAGTCATATTTCCTCCTAAATGCCTTGATTTAGAGGAAAATGCGGTCGTGTCAACAGCAGTGAGCAACACTTTGTAGCTGTCAAAAATATTTTGTTTTGACATGACATCCCTTAGAAATCAGCTCCTCTGGTTCTTAGAAGATCAGTCTCTCGGATTTTATGTTTTTCCCCTCTCTATCTCTCTCTCTCACACTTTTTGTCCACCTTCTGCTTTCTATTGATCGGTGGCCGATTCTGCAGTTGCAAACATTCTGTGGAGAGAAGAAGGTAATACATCACATTCCTCAAAATGCCTTTTTTATTCTTGTGAATAACAAAATGTGGCGAGCATGTTTTGTGGCTCTCCGGGGCCTGCAGCTGGATATCTACACTTTCTAAAATGTTTGCTGTATTGTCCAGAAGAATCACAATGTTGTTTTCTCTCCAGCTATGTTTTTCTTCTTCTCGTCTCGTTTTCTCACTTTGCATGCCCAAGGTGTTTCATGCTTTTTTTTCTTCAGATCACCTGAGGGGGGTGCATGCATTTGCACACAAGCAGGAATTTTATTTTGCAAATAATACCACAGAGCCAGAGTGGTGGCTACAAGAAAAACAACCATGGTTTTCAGCAGTTTATAAATCCATGCTGTCTTCATATTGTATATGAAATGAACACGAGTACGGCCACCAGCAAAGCTTTACTACTGCTAATTAAAATCCACTGAGGGTTAGAGTGTAAATCTGTTTTATGTGCATGTACATGTATCATCCCTCCAGGTTTACCATAGAACCAAAAGGAACCTGTGTGGTTTACAATAACATTTTAGCATTTGGATTATATGTGAGCATTCATCAGTTTTGGGGATTGATTGTGTGTAAGCGGGTGGCTGTTTTGTGTCCGTCTGCATACATTTTTCAGTGTTTTTTCACAGTTGAAGAGTGTGGATTCAGCGGTGCATAAAACAAACGGTTTTCTCTGATGGCTTTATAGTGCAAAAATAAGGCCTTAACTGTCCGTCAGATCGATCACCATAATGTTGTTTTTTTTGTCAGTGTGCTTATGCTTATCGTCTCCATTCCTGTGAGCAGTAGTAGTTCTACAGCAGTTTGTTGCTCACGTCACACACAGTGATCCCTGGTAACTCATCAGCAGCTGTTTAGACCGAGCAGACGAGACTTCTCCTCGTAGAGACGCTGCCTCTAATTTGATGCTTCTTAATGCAGCATGTTGTGGACATGTTGCTGACAGGGCCCTTTGTAGGCATTGTCAAAATGGCTGGCAGACACACACTGCCCATTTGCGCTAACATGATAGTAGGCTAATGGGAGTGTGTTTACCGTGTCTCGTGCAGCGGAGAAATTGAAATGTCCTACACAAATGTCACATAGGATTATTGGGAGGGGCATTTTGTGGTGTTTTAATTTGCATTTGTCGCTTTTTCAAAAAACATTTCTATCCATGTTTGCTGTCTCGTCTTCCAGGGCTGAGTGTGGGGAACATGTTCTACGTGTTCTCTGACGAGGGCATCACCGTTCTGCAGCCCAGTGAATGTGAGATACGAAGACACATGAAGAGGACGGAGAGGATTGTTGCTACCTACGTAAGAGCATTTGATATTTTATCAACTTTACTTCGCGACATAGATTTTTAGGATGTTGCTGCTTGTAACTGCTGAGCTGATGCCTGTAAAAATCTAATGTCTAGGTTGTATACAGGAGAAAGGCATTTACATTAAAATGTGCGATGTACCCATCACATCAGGTACATCTCAGAGGATCTTACTGCCAGTAATGGGTCTAAATTAGGTTGACGCACCACAATCTCAAAACGCAGCACTGAAAGGAAACAGCTGCTGTGTTCTTCAAAGAGAAAACAATAATTATCCATTATAGTTTCGATATTCAAGAAAATGATGATCCTTCCTCCCCTCGGCGTTTCACTGTGGGGCTCCTCTACCCCACTAATTATAATGTGATTACTCGTGTCCATTAGTCAACAGTTCACACCGATAGACTGTAGAGAGTCTGCACTACACATCCCAAGGTTTTAATCCACCGGGGAACATCCCTCTCCCAGAGCAATGGGCTTTAGATGGCAAAAGTTGCTTGTTCCTCTGAGGGATTTGGGTTTTACAGGAGCCTGTAATTGTATTAGAGATCAATACAAACTCAATAGGCCATGTGTTAGCCAGTTCCTGCTGTAAACAGCAGTTTCACCACTTTGGTGAGGTGGAGAGGAGGTGGAAACTCTTGAAACACAATCTTTGTGGCTGCGTGCATGTGCATTAGTGATTACATACCCAGTATACGTAGTGCGTGTGTGCATAACTGTGTAGTCAGCAAAGACGGCCGGCCTGTAGAGGTGAAATGTGACCTGAGTCAGCAGCACCACGGGGGTTTGTTGACATTTCCTACAAACTGATGACTTTTTTACCTCAAGAGTAGAAACAATGGTTTCTGCAGGGAAACCATCATACTGACTTAGCAGTCAGCAGCATCAGTAATAAAAAATAATATTTAACTAAAACACACTGTTAAAGACATCAGTCATCAGTATGCACCTTTGGTACAGCTCGGCAACAAGGTTGAAACTAACATTAAAAGATCTTTCAAATCAAGTCTGCAGACTCGTCTGCTTGATAGTGTCTGGTATTGAATTACATTTAGGACTCTTTTCTTCATATCTTGCACTGCACTGTTCCCACGCAAGGATTGTTTTTAATATCCTCTTTTAATTGTATTCTATTATTGCTGGTTTGAGTCTATTTTATTATTGTGTTAATGCCTTTTAATAGTCATTAAAACAAGATAAATAAACACAAAATCCTGTATGCTATTTTGGATTTGCCCTGTTGTTAAGGAGTGCAATAAAAATTAACTTCCTTAGTCGTGTCTCACCTTAACAAGAGTATAATTCCTATATAAATGTAAATCATGGAGAATTTAGCAGTTTTTTTGCCAATTATCAAGTGAAACAATTTCAAGTTTTAGCTTCTGAAAACTGAGGATGTGCAGATTCTAATGGTTTTTTTTTTTATCATCCAGCTTTTGCAGAGTTAGGACGAAATAAGCAAGAGTAAACTATCTAGTTATTTTGAGAAAAAAAACAACCCCAGATGAATTATAACCCGTAAACCCAATATGGCATGATAGTGCAACATTATTAACCTGCTGTTTAAAGCACTGACCTGTGTTCCATCCAGTAAGATTTAATCAAACAGGGTCGTCATGGTGACTTGTACCATATAAACTTTCAACTAACCTGGTTGGAAACTGCACAGGGACCAATGTTTGATGTCATTCCTCTCTGTCTGTGTCTGCTGTGTACTAAAAGATAACATCTCACAAAATTCTCCACACGTTAAACAAGAATCTCAACAACTCAGTCATAGTATTTAATTAGAGCTTGCTTTGAATACCTAAATTGGAACGTTTTTTGGTAAATGATAAGATCATATCATTCAATTCCAATGAAAGTAGCTAATCCACAATGTTAATTTTTCTAATCATCGGTGATGGATGATAGTGGAAAAAGCACCGCGCTGCTCGTCTACCACACAATAGTAAATCCTGCCAACCTCTTCCTCCCTTTGTTGCTCTGCTCCTCCTCCCATCATCCTCTCTCTTCTCTGTTGGTTCCTCCCAGGAGGAGATGTGCCCTAAAGGTGAGGGGGTGTCTCCTCAGCACTGCGTGTGGTCGTCAGCAGTCAACATCAGGGATAAGTACATCTACGTGACGCAGCCCCTCCAGAGCCGACTGCTGGTCGTCGACATCCAGGCACAGAAGGTGGTGCAGGTGGGTGGAGCAGGTTATCAGTTCTGTCACAACACAGCAGAGATCAGATCAGATCAGAACACCTCACAAATGATTCATCTATGAATTAGTGACTGACGTCTGTGGAAAACTTTGCATACTGGCAAAGTTAAGTTTCAACAAACGTTTCGTACTAAAGTAAAGAGGATAGACGTGAGTTATGTCCATGTTTCTCTGGACATAGTCCAGAATTATTGTTGTTTAATATCTTAAATTCTGGGCTGCTGAGTCTAGGGGGCCAGAGCAGGTCTTCCCCTCTCCCAACTCCTCCTGTCGCCGTGTCCTTGTGCAAGACAGTGAACCCCAATTTTCTTCCTCTGGTCAGGCAGCACCTGATGTGGTGAATGCGAATGACATACAAAGTGGAAAGCACCTTGGATAAAAGTGTAATATAAATGCAGTCCATTTATCATTTAATATTTCATATCATCATGCCGCTACCAGATCTTAGCGTAGCAACCATAACTGGCCTTCGCAGGCCTGTCAAGCGCTGGATTTGTCAGCATGATGAAGTAGTGCACACTGAGCTCTAGTAAGAGAGACTCAGCATTTAAAGAGTTTGTGTGTTTTTTCTAAAACCAAAAGCACTTTACGTGCTCTGAGATGGGGTGCATACATTAACATGCTTGACTAACAGTCTGAACTGTGAGTGGATTGTTAATTAACCGCATTATTATTTTTTAGATTATGGGATACATCAGAAAAAACAATCCAATGTATATCATTTCCTTGCTGCTTCGAACTCATCCCACTTGCTGCTGTATCAGAGCTTTTGATGATGTTTGCAGCTCTGTTCTGCTCTTTATTGGATTTTGGAAAGTTTGCGCTCTTGCAGCCCCGACCAAACACTTTATCTGAAACAGTGTTACATTTACACACCGGGTAGTCCTCGTCCTCAGAGTGTTTTTTTCTGGTGAAAAGGAAACATATTGCTTGAAAATACAAACAATGAAGCGCAATGCTATCTCCTGGGTTACTGGGTCAAGTTTGCTTTTCTGTACTAAGCCTTAAACAGAGGTAGGACAGAATACTGATCTGACACTTGTTCTTACTGTATAGTATTTTACCATTTGTCTATAACTGCATTTTTTTTTACCACATTTACAGAGTTAATGTCAACTAGCCAATGTTAATCTGCTTGGTGCAGGTAAAACTTATGAAAGTATGCACTGTACATCTAAGCAAGTGCCTGTGACTATATGTCAAACAGCATCACCAGCGGTGAGGTGCATTCAATACAACTTGCCACACTGCTAAACTGCCATCAGCGTGAGACGACCACATGCAAGGTGAAATAAATCAAATACACCTCAAGCGCTTGAAACAATATGGTGTCCAGGTGGGTGCTGGCCGCCTCGCCATTCATCTTGTCTGTAACGGCTGTTTAGAGCCCAACTCCCTGAGGGGTTCTTTCCAGGGTCAGCATCATTTATACAGTGAAACAGGATGAGAGGAAACTCAAGGAGAAGGGATATAAGTGAAGTGAACGTCAATACAAACCTCTGACTTGGCTGTTTAATGAAAAAGAAAAACAACAACAAGGAAATTTAAATTTAAATAATTAAACACAAATATTTGCCTGATCCATCTGAGTGAAATTCTTATATTTTTTTAGATCTATACTGACCCTAATATGGCTCTAAAAGATGTTCACAATTCATATACATAACCTTTGGTGTATTGCAACTGCCTCTTTGTCTCCTGGCAACACTGTAAAACTGCTTTCTTTCTCATGATTGCACTATTGTTCTCTTGCCTACCCCATCTCTCTTTCTTGAAACCCCTCTGTGGCCTCTGGGTGCAGGAGGTTAATGCACCATCCCATTTTTCTCGGTTATCCTGCTCGGTTTTCTCGTGGCTCCTTTTATTTTCTTCCAACACACAGCTGTAGCATCTTCACAACCACGGCTTTCCCGAGAGAAGGGGGGGGAAAATGACAGACTGTGATGAATGTACTTCGTTCAATGACAGAATGTAAAATTGTGAAGTCAGAATGCTGAAGTTTTCATCCTCACATACAAGACAAAAGACAGGGAGGCGGCATGTAACACTTTTCTTAACACGTGGGATATCAATGAAGCAATTATTGATTTATTTTTTAATATACCTAAGCACAGACTTTGACAAAGAAGAACGGTGATCCCTGTTAAAGTGTAAAAGAGGGAAATGTACCTGTTGAGAGAGAAAAGGAGAAATGCACAAAAAAAGAAGCAAATTTAGGGATTGAGAGTTTGGATCTCTAATCTATCCTGGTTTCTTCATCAGCATGTGATTTTGCTGAAGCTAAAAGTTCTCTTGAGCACCTTTCGAAACCTCACTACACTCCTCTGAAACGTTCAGTCCTCTGGCACAACCATGATTGACAGCAGACACCAGATGAAGGCCGAAAACATGCGGAGAAGCTGCACCAGTAAAGGCTTTCATGGTTTACTGCTGTTGCACCTTTGTGATCTTCCACCACAAAAGGGATCTAACCTCGTCTCTCATGTGTCAGACCTGCACCAGCTAATTCTCGGTCTGAAAAAAAATGCCACATCGGCTAATTAAACAGAAACCCAGGTCAAACCTTCTGGTTATGTAATCACGTTATCTTGCTATGTGGTTTTCTTTTGAGCTGCCGTAAATCAATGGGAAGCAGCAGGCAAACGGAACGAGGTGTCTGTTTTTACTTTCCCCTGAGCTCAAATGTGTATCTTCTTACAAGCAGTTTTTTTAAAAGCTTAATGTTTTATGAATTAAAATGTTATTTGGATTTCCTGAAGGATGACATTTTTCCCTTTTTTTTTTGTTACTGCGGGTTTTATCTGCTCTGGAGCTCAGTGAAATCACCTGTCAGTCAAACTGTACATTCAATACACAACATCAGTCACCTTCAGTTTGTGTTGACTCTCTGTAGAGCTCTTCAGTTTCACATCTACATATTGAATCTAAAAGATTGAGCCCTCAACATCTGCATGCCGTTGGTGTTAAAAATAAGACAACAGTTTGCTGGATCATTAATATTGTTAGATCAAATTAAACTGGAATATTTGCCTCAAATTGCTGCTCAAGGATCAGCAGGAAATAAAGTTAACAGTAACTAACATTTCCTTTGTCCACAGCCACAGGACTCCCTCAAAAGTTGTCCACTTTTCATGATTTATTGCGTTAGAGTTTTCTATACTAATTCAAACACGTTCTACACAAATTTTTAATTATTCATGCCTTCATGGGAATTTGGCATTGAACACACCAAGGACCACCATTGTTTCGTAAGTCGGGATCCCAGATGCCTTTTCATGAGCTCTACTCATCGCCGCCCTACTCACAGATGGGATGTGGTGGATGTCGGTGCACACAAATAAGTGAACGTTAGAATTAAAACGGAAGTTAACTTAAGTGGCCCCCTGCTGCTACTGCGGTAATCACGCAACATGGGCACACATTAATGATCCTGGGCCAGAGCGGCAGAATGAAATGAGCGACGACTGTAGATCCTCTGTGTAGTGAAGAATCATCCGTCTGTCGATGTGGTTAAACTACAAAAATACAGCCCAGTCATGAGAGTAAAGTGCCACTACACAGCGATGTTTCTTCTCCTGACAAATGATCCATACACACCTTTCTTTGCACAGGAAAAAACCTGAAAAGCATAATATGGACTCTTTAAATCAAAACCCAACTCACTATGACTGCTCGGTTCTTTTTCCATTTAACAAACGCAAGCAAATACACAACTCTTCTCTCGGAGGACAAACATCAAAAGTAAAAAATGTAATAAACAAACGGTTGCTCGTATCACACCAACACTTGTGCTAATAGTTCCTCAATGTTAACTGTAACCAAACAGCTACATCTTATTGTTAGAGGTGGGGACATTTCCCTCCCAGTCCTCTGAATGGCCCGACCTGAGCTCTAACTGCCCCCATCATCCAGGGAGCTAAACACACATAAAAGCCGTCCGCCACCTCTCCAAATGTATGTATGCACATACACACATGCTGAGTTGACACTCGACTGACCAGTGGAGAGCAGAGGGCTGGACCTCCCATTACTGAACACAGAGCTTGTGGTCTCGCTCCACTGGTGAGGGTGTCAGCAGCTCCCTGTCCACCCAGCCAGAAGCAGGGTAATGGATTGTGTTATTCCTTGTTGTTGACATTGCAGCAGACCCGAGGTTGAAAAAATGCCCCACACGCTTCTCTCTCTCTCTCACTTTTTTCTGTCTGCATGTTCACTTCCCCCCTCTCCTTTCGTTGTCTCTGCAAGTTATTTTCTATTTCTGGTCTTTTACCTCACGTGTGTCAGATTTCCTCAGTAAAACCTCTCCACCAGTGACACCAAAAGTACACACGCTGTCCACTTCTTTCCTGTCACTTTCTACATCCCTGCTGACATTTACACCTCCCTAGTACTCCATCGCTTTCTTGGTGTGATAACCCATCACTCCCGACAACACTTGATAGTTGGGTAAAGGAATATTTGGCGAGTACAGTACAGTACAGTACATGTATCTCCGTTACTTCCTTAACAGGGTCCACAATTTTTACTCTCCATTTTGCATTTGTTGCATAATCCTGCTGACAAACAAACAAACAAACAAACAAGCTAAAGATGAAAAAGTAACCTCCATGTCGGAGGTAAAAACAACCCCCTAAATTGTATATTGAAATTGTTGTAACCAAGATACTAAGGTGATTTACCTCCTGCATATCAGCTCAATCACACATTACACTGCAGGTTAGTCTGTTTAATTTCCAAAGTTTGTCCGAAAAGCTGCTAAATTTTGTGCTTTTTTTGTCCGATGATAGAAACGGCCAACGGGGAATCGCCACTCGGCCGGACGACCAATGTAGTGACTTTAGTCAGTAGTTTAACCAATTTTACAACTTGATCACAAACTCAACTCCATCACTCCCTCACAGACATTCAGGACTGTAAAACTGACAAAAATATGACATGTTGATTTCTCAGTGCCCCCTAGTGAACAAACAAGGTAATGGCAACACTTTGGTATGTTAAAAACTGTTGAGCGTAACATATGCTGAGAATGGACACGTTTCTCTATTTGTTTATTATACATTAGCAGAGTTGTTACGTTTTGAAAAGAGCTTCAAGTCTGTCCATATCAAGAATCATTCATTCTGTCTCATCTCTCTCTCTCTTCTCTTTAGGCCGTGGCAACAGATCCTTTTCCAGTGAAGATGCTCTATGACAAATCACATGACCAGGTGTGGGTCCTAACGTGGGGGGATATGGACAGAACCCACCCGACACTTCAGGTGAGTGAGTGTGTGTGTGTGTGTGTTTCAGAAAAGCACTACTACTTAAACAGCTAAGTTTTTTTTTTCAATTACTGTACCTTTTTAATATCTTTTAATTTAATGTATCTTTGTTGCAGCCTCATTTGTAAATCAGACAGGGATTACTTTACATATAATCTATCCCTGTGCAGCTTTAAAAGTACAAAATACATCTTCTCCATGACTGTCTTATTGCTCCACCACCCTACACCTACTGCTGCTGTGTATGTGTTTGTGAACTCAGATGAGCATTTATCTGCCTGGAAGAATATAATCCATATAAGAACAGCGACTCATAACTAATTGAGCTCAGTTTGTACCTGTGTCCCTGTTTTTGTTGTAAGTATTTACAAGACAACAGAGAATCTCTGTATGCTTTAGAGCATTTACCGAGCCAGCAAAACATTGCAGTTCACAGCTGCGGTGCTGTTGGCTTGTAGCTGGCGTCCCTTTGGACCGCTGGTGTTAGAGGCTTCACAAATGAGAAATGATCACAGGTGTGGTTGTATTTAATCCACCTCGGGGGGGATCGGGTGAGGCGAGTGATGAGAGCTGAGGATTCAGGGAGGGTCGAGGAGGTGGAAGGGAAGGGAAAGGGAGCAGGGCTGGCGCCCAGGGGAGAGGGGTATGATGCTGTTTTTATGGGGCCAGTGTTTACTGTGTGCATGTGTGTGTGTGTGTGTGTGTGTGTGTGTGTGTGTGTGCATTTACCTGTGCAGCAGTGGAGGACAGCGCCACAGGTAACGCCACCGAGGGATCCCATTGTAATCTCTGTAATAGACACAAACATGTTTATTGTTCTGCTTCGTCCCATTGGAGGGAAGGATCCCATTATATTTCTGTGAGGTGTTGTGTTCAGTCTTCACTGTTTGGGGATGATCTGTCTCCTCATGGGGATTGCAGAGGGATGATACACTCTGAAACGTACATTGTTTGTTTCATCTTCAGAAAAATCACCTGAAAGCGCAAATTATTTTTTGAGCCATTATTGCTTTTGAACACTAGTTAATGTGAATATTTAAATATTGAATCTGGGGTTGTGTAGCTTTTAATGATACTGTGGTAATTTGTCAAATGGTTCTATAACAACACTTCATGTTGTTGTCATTTTTCCACGTTCCACTATAATTTCAAGATATTTTAAAGACATTTTAACAGGATCTAAAGGCGCCACTATGGTCTAGCAGCAATGTGTGTTAGTGTGTGGGTTTTAACAGTTTTCCTCAGATTCACAATCTGTGAGGCCAAGTCGACGGCATGTGCGTGAGCGTACAAATTGTCTGTGCTTCAGTTCTCGACATGTTCTTCAGATTGCAGGTGTGCAAGCAGGAAATTCATTTCTGAGTAGTTTTTAAAATTCTGTCCAAGGTTATAGTTTTAAATGAGGCAGAAAATTCAATGACAAGATGGTTCTTCGTCACAGACAAAACAATTTCCTCCTCATATAATGTGAAACAATCAGAATATTGAAAGACGCTTTGCATAGTATTTCTCCCTTTTGTGTCTGCTGCCTGAACTGCAGGAAAACACAGTTTTGGGGGTTTTTCATTCTATTCATTTCCCATCCTCCCATAGTCATTCAGGAGTAATGAATAATTAGAGAGCAGGGCATGAATCACTCAAAAATGCAATTGCAGGGAAACCGCATAATAGATTAGAGGCCACATGGATCACACGACAAATAAATGGCCTGATAATGTCATTATCATTTGGACTGAAAGTAATTGACCTGTTCAGCAGCAGCCTGTCACGACCACAGGCACCGCTTCGCTTCAGCACATCAAACATGTGCGAGTGTGTGTGTCTGCGTTAATTTGCTCACACACACACGATGTCTAATTGTGTGTCTGTGTGGGTTGAGCTTAGTGTGTTTGGTGATTTTAAGCAGCCAAGTTTTAGGATGGCTCAATGTCTCTGTGTAAACATCAGAGGGAGTGTGATTGTCAATTCATTAGAGAAGACAAATGGAGGAATCTCTGCTAGGCAGAGAGAGACATGGCCTTTCAGACTGTCAGTCCAGTCTGCGTCTACGTGCCAAGAAGACATCTAACTCTCGGACATATTGTTTTCCTCAGTGCTCACAGACCAGGGCACAGTATTTCCCATCTGTTTTCTTCCCATTTATCTCTCTTTATGGCTTTGAAACCAAACATTATTCCTGTTGGACATTAAATCACAACAACAATTTATCACAACAGTAAACTTAGTTAGTTTTCAGGCTTGACAGACTCATCCCCACCATGTACAGTTTAATCATAGAAATCACTTGACAAAAGGCACTTTTATCATAAATAAACCTTTTTAAAGTTTAGATTTGTGTTCAGTTATTCCCAGTTTACCTGCCACGTGTCAGTGTTAGCTCTCTTTACTGTGAATGACACTGCATTATTGTTGTTTTTGCAGTGTCATATAAAAATATTTTCATACATTAGTTCTAACTCAAAAGCTTTAAACTTTTTCTATAAAACAAACATTTTAACAAAACTTTTCAAATCTTAAATTCAGTCTATAAGCACCTTTACTACAAATTGTCAAAGGTCTGACTTAAAAAATAAGAGCCTGTAGTCGTCTCAGCATCTTTGGCTTGTTTCATGATCGGGGGACATAACAAATAATTTTAATATTTTTTATTTATTTATTTTAGATATTTTTGTAATAGTCATTTATAATGTTTCTTTATACTGCACTGACAAATGTCAGACAATGTTGTTGTCCTGCTGATAAGGACTTCAGATCAGAAAAGACTGTCATTCTGGAGGGAAGCTACTGAGATAAATTTTTCTTACTTGACAATAATCTACAGTCAGTGAAGTTCAATTACCCGCCCCGCTTGCTGGAGCATCTGAAACTGAATTTAGACCATTGCCTGATATCAAACTGCATCACATTTACAAACCCATAATACTTTCCGCAGGGAGCAAAACACAACCTATTAATTTACATTTTAAAAATTTGCCATCGACCATTGATCTTGACTAACAAGCCTCAGAGTCTTTCACAGAACCTATAAAGGGCTTTATTGCTCCCCAGGAGCTACAGACGGAGTAACCCTGCCAGTATATTAAAAACACAAGGACAATTTCTTTAGCCGTGTAACATTCACTGCATGGGGTTATAGTGAAGTGCCTTGTGCGATTTATTTGAATTCGTAGACAACACAAATACACTGTGGCTTTTGAGAAATAGCATCTCATTTGGATGTGTTTTAGTTAGATGGGGAGAAGCTACTCAAGGCTTCTAGAGAGTGGATGTTGTTGAAAAGCAAAAGCTACTCAGTCAGAACCAAACTCCCCCTCAGGTATCAGTGAGACAGGAGCCGAGGAAAACTCAATTGGGCCCCATTGCTGAATGTGTGGATATGAAAACCAAGGATGAGCAATGACAAAGGGAAACCAGGGGCATTAAGTTGAGAGCACCTGGAGCCCTGGAGACCACAGCAGCAGCCCTAATAATACATGAGCGATACTACATTGAACCTCATTAACTCCCGTCATTGTGCTCTACAACTGCTGCGATGACTGTTTTTTAACGAGGACTCTTTTAATGTCTTGCAAGCAGCGAGGGGGAGAAAAAAGATGATCTATTTTGTTAAAAATTTATGGAACATTCAGGAGGGATATATTCCAGCAGTGATAACAACTCGGCAACTAAAACTGATATTTTTATTTCCTTGCATTTGGTAGTTCTAAGGACAGAGTGTTGAGTTCGGGCCCCCTACTGTGCATCAGGTAGAGGTTTTACTTTGGTGGTGTTGGTGAAGACATCAAAATAGATTTCACACTCAGTTCTTTCCTTTTAAAAAGATATTCTATATGCTCTCCAGCAACATTTGCCTCTGTGTCTAAACCAAGAACCACTTCAATGAGCCGGGTTTCGTTCTGAGTACGTGACGTTTTTAAAATGACGAGGGGAAAATATCTGGTTTTACTCTGGAAAGTTACTTTTCAAAAATGCATAGTCCCGCTTGCAATGGTCCCATAAACCACCTCGCTCGTCCTTGTCTGTGACCTGATCATGTAGGCATGCATGATGGAGCACGTGTCACGGACAGGATGCTGCAACGGGAGCCCATCAAACGTTGATGCACTCCTCCCTGCACTTTACAAACATGCTGATTCAGTGCCAGGTGTAAGACATGAGGGATGGGGCTTTTACTGTGGTGTGTGCTCCGAAGACAACCATCACTGAATAAGATGCTTTATCTCTTCCAGGATATATGGGCATGTCTCCTGGACAAGACCTGAGATATGAGTCTTTATTTTATTTACAGAAACTGGCAGCAGGATATTCCAGGGAAGCAAAAAGGTCACAGGATACAGTGGGTTGGTGGAGCGTATCCTTTTTAATCCAGTAATTTTAAGTGATTTAGAAATTTATCTTCAAATAGATTAAAATTATTAGGACACTAAACTCTCAACACACCAGTACTGATTTTTGAGGCTGACACCAACTGACATAATGCTCATTCATACTGCCTTTACGTACGAAAAGAGATGTCCGTTTTAAACAATGCTGCCATGACTACCCACATACTTCAATGCGTCCTTTAGGTCGACGCGGTTGTAAAGCAATACATCCACAAGATGTGGTGGTACACTGTGAACACAGAAAACAATGACTTGCTTATTGTTGAGTTGATTTTTGTAATGTCCTCAATTAACTTCCCTGCCAAACATCTGAACTTCTCCTGCACTGTGGACATGCACCTCGGTTTAATAAGTGTATTTATTTGTTTTTGTATTCATGCCGTTCCACGCTCTGTCTGCAGGTGATTCCTCAAGCCAGTGTGGGAGAAGTACACCGTGCCATCCGCACAACTTTCCAGAGAGTCAACGACTTCTTTATTCCTCCAACCAACCTCATCATCACTCACGTGAGGTAAAGCAGCTCTCTCACACACACACACACACACACACACATTCAGCGACCTCTGACCTTAAAACAGAGGCGACCTCATTGCTCACTCATCACAGCTGTCCTTCTAAAGTAAAGGAGAAAAGAGCAAATGAGAATTCTAATGAGAATCTCGGTGGGTATTAATCACTGCCCACAGAAATCTAGAAAGGCCATTAACCTTTCCTTTGAACTTTGTCGATTTAGGTTTGCCTTTGTCTTCCTCAAAAATGAACCTGCGGTACACAAGATTGACCTGGAGACCTTCCACCGCGTCAAGACCATCAGCCTGAAGAACTACAGCTGCATACCGGTCAACATGGCCTACACACATCTGAGCGGCTTCTACTTCATCCAATGCCAGAGCAAGAGCCACCTGGTCGCCCCGCCCCAGCTTCTCATAGACAGCGTGACGGACGCCGTGGTTGGTCCGAACCTAAACGTCACAGGGCAGCCCTTTGTGTCGCCGGATGGCCGCTACATTGTGACACCCGACCCGCTGAGCTCAAAGCTGATGGTTCAGACGGTGTCGTTCCAGGGGGAGCTGGGTCTGAACCTAGAATTGGACGAGCCTGTAGCCGTCTCTGATTTGGTCTTCCAGCCCTCCTTCACAGAGTCCAACCAGCATGTGGTGGTGGCCACTTCAGGCTCAGGCACGGACCTGCTTTTTGCCGATCTGTCCTCGGGCCACTCCGAGGTTCTCCGGAGCCTGAAGGAGCCCCTGACTGCCCAAGCCTGGCCCTGGGGCGCCCCAAACAGAGTGGTGGTCTCGAGTGGGTTGTTCGGACAGTATCTGGTGACGCCATCAGCCGGGTCCCTCTTTGTCCTGAACGGCAAACAGAGAACGCCACATTGCGAGGTGTCAGACATCAAGAGGGGGAACACAGTTGTCTGGGTCGGCGAGGTATGAGTGGAAAAAAAGAGTAAGCAGGGGACGTGGGAAGGGAAGACGTAAGTGAAAAAAGAAATCAAATCAGGCCAAATTACCTATAGTAAAGATTTCTATGAATAACAAGTTGTGGACTCAACCCTGGGACTGAGCGAGAGGGAAACATACCTGGGTTTACTGTAACTAAAGTTCACTTCAAAATAGAGCAATTGAGAAAACATTAAGAAACCCTGTTGTGATATTTCTATTGGGAGAAAGTGTCAATGCCGTTCAGTGCAACAGTGATCTATGTGCACTTAACTATAAAGAATTGTACATTATTGCACTTCCTTCCATGTTATCACAGCAAATAGGTACCTGACGAGGGTTTATTAACGAACTACGAACTATGCACAATGCTCACTTTTTTTAGAGTAAAAAGCTTTCCGATTCTGTTCATCTCAACCATGTTTGTCGTCTTCACCAGTGCTGCATATAATCACCACAAACTGTCTGTCTCGTCTGCCTTTAGTGTACGTGTGAGTCCTTTTAAAAGCTACCAGCCCATCAGTTTACTCGCCTTCGTCATGGTATTGTACCGTATCCTCCCCTCAAACATTTCTCCTCATACCGGCAGAGGCTGGCTTTATGCACGTGTGATACCCTCTATTTATTTACATTGTCTATCCAAAGAGCCCGATTGGTCCATTAGCTGTCAACAATGGATGTTTCGCTCGCCGTCTCTACCCCGCGGTCTCGTGCAATGGTATAATCTGTCCCACGCTGTCTCTCACAGTTATTCGGTGCCTGCAGCACAACTCTGTGCTGTGGAGCCTGAAAATGCCATTTAGCAGGTTCCCTCAGGGTAATGACTTCGGTTTATGCTGACCCACATGCTGAGGCCGTGCCAAAATGGCATCAACTCCGCTATCCGACTGGCTGTGAGCATTTGTACATCCTCCCAGAAAGCTGTGCGTCGAGATCACACTCCGAAGGCAGGAGATATATACTTATCCTTTGGTAATTACTTACAGGTTTGTAGCAGAAATAATATTTTATTAGGGCAATAAAACATTTTGAACTGGGTTTGTCATTTGTATTTTACAAATATGATTAATCTAAAAAACCTAGCGGCCCGTTTCAAAACCTGAGTGGTTTCCTGACATACTTAATGTTAAATTTGTTTATCATCCCTACTCAAATATTCTAAACCTATTTTTGTACTTTTGGCAAACCTGGTTTCAGTTTCCAAATAAACACCAGCAGCTCTCCATCAATCAAAATACCGGATGTTTTTAAATGGGTGTCAGTCTTAGGGTAATGCTTTTTCTTTTTTCAATTATGCCCCATGGCCCTGAAGCTGTCAGTAGTTTTTCCATTCCTCATTATGCAAATGACAAAGTAAGTCCCACGATTTTCTTTTTCATCGCATCTAGTTTAAACTAGAGAGTTAAGGAATCTTATTTCTCAAAAAGCATTTCTAATTTTGTCTAGTTTTAGAGATTAAATTACTTGTCACAGCCTCTCTGGCTGAGCACAAAACAGCCAGGGGCAAAATAACAAAACCAAAAAAAAAATTCCAACACATCATCATCATCTTGCTGCTAAATGAAATCAACTTAAAAGTAGTGGACTACAGACACAGTCACACTGAGGCGCAATCACAGCTTAAAAGGAGGAAATTCATTTTCTTTATAGATGTCCCAAGTTGATCCGAAGCGTCGATCAAGGCAAGTTTTAATGAATCACTATCGGCTAAAGTAAAGCGTTCTTCAGTGTACAGTTCTAGTCCAGTCCACGCTGTTCTCCTTAATACAACCAGGCTCTACAGTGCAGCATTTCACTGCATGTGAATGTGAAAAAAATATCGAAACAGTGATTGACTCTGTTCTGACTCTGGCAAAATTCACAAACCTCCAGCGGTAACAGATCTGTTACTACTGTACTTCTCCTTTTCTCATTAGTGATCCCATTAGTGTACAGATTGTTGCTTTCACCGGTTAACATGACAAATGTCGCCAGTGGCTGAATAAATTAGCTGGATGACAGGAGAATAATAAAAAAAATTATAATAATAACTTGGCTGTTGGTGTGCTCTCTGCATGCTGTTGTCTGAACTCAGTAACAAATGTTTTATAATAATAATGATAACATTTATTCACATGGCACTTGTGCAAAACTATTGCTTGGTGCTACGTTGTTGGACCCAGAATAAAACATTTCAGGAGTGAGGCAAATAAGATCAGGAAAATAAAATAATACAATAATAAAACACAAAAAACTCAAACAAATGTCCAAAATGTATGTCATACATTTGTATGTGAATTATTATAATTATTATTAGAATAAACAACTCAGAAATTCTCTGAGTTTAAAGTCACAAATTCAAAGGAATAAAACTTAGTGATAGTGATTTAGTATTTTCTCACTTCACTTTTTTTTAACCACATGGCTTCACTTTGCGTGGTCGCCTCAACCTCATCACATCACAGATGCCCCCGCCCGCTGCGTTAAATTCTCGAGCTGAAACGTGATGTGAAAACGAACGAGGGAAGAACAGTGTGTGTTAACTGCACAAATACTCACAGCCTCTGGGATTTTGCAGTTGTTGATCTTGTTTTTTTTTCCTGGTGGGTCAATATCAAATGATATTAAACTCACATTTACCTCTGACGGCCTCGGCCACCCAAAGACCCGGAGGTTAAAGTCCAACTCTCAAAGTGTCGGATTGTAAGAGAAGTGAGCCACTGTAAAACCAGCTGGAGTCTTGTGAATGGAGAATATCGGCTCATGTTTTTTCTTCCCCCCCACACAAACAAACAACAGCCCAAATTAATTATTAATCATCTTCTCCTAATAGGTAGTTGTGCCTGTAACTCCCCAATGCAATGTGTAGGGTAGAAAGCAAGCTTTGTAAGAAGAAGAAGAGAAAAAGAAAAGAAAAAGTAAACAGGAGTGAAGCGGATTTGTCGTTCTTGTTTGTGATTTAGGTATTTGCTGCTAATCTGCCATGAAAACCATTCTGGCATGAAAGCCTGTTTGATTAACCTTACGAAGGCTTAATGATGTTGACCATGTTCCCTAGACCACTGTTGCACTGAGGAGAAAAATATAATATCTGACAAACATTTATGTTATCTTAATGGAAATCAAATGGGTAGCCCAGTTTTCTCTTTATCAATGAAACAGAAACTCTTATTGTGAAAAGCCTCGGGCTCTGAAGCTTTTCCTAAAGTCACTATCCCGTCCAAAGTCACTCCCCCAGCGGCTCGAACGGAGCAAACCACAGTATTTGACAGCTCCGAAAAATGCATGTAATGAAAATAGATCATCAACCTGATTATTGACCTCAGTGATCTCTCACCGTCTCATACAGTTTACAGTTGCTTGTGTAAAAGTCACTTTTCTGCCCTCTCATCGTCACGTCCGTCAGCTTCTCTCTAAAGGTCGCTACTAGAGCCAGGGAGAGCACGAGCAAAGAGACTGCACGTGCGCTTGCTGATGTAACGACATTATTGGCTAACTCACGCTGTTTGTTTGGATCTACCTTCAGTGTCACATGACTATTTCTGTACCTCTCCTTAAACCCTCCACATACGGGGCTACAGAGCTGAAACCGCTTGGTGTGATAGACATTTCTAGGAGCCACTGTTGTAGATAACATTGTTCATGTTTAAAGCCGGTTCCGACATGACAAAACTGACTGTACAGATTTCTTTATGCATTTTGTGTGTTCTGGTTTATGAGGGAATTGTTTTGTAAGAAAAAAATCGAATTAAATATATTGTAAAAACCAGCGGGTTTGGTGTCTTCAAATGTCATTGAGTCACTTACACCTCACAAAGACGGATTATTAGAAAGAAAAGAAAATAATAATCTTTCTATTTCTTGCTTTGTCCCAAACAACAGGTCAAACTCAAACTATTCAATATACTGACAAAGAAGAAGCAGATCCTCACATTTGATCTGAAAAACATAAAAATAGGCCAAAACTATTCATCAATTTAAAGTAGTAGTAGACTCAATAGATTGTTAAAAGATACATATTTTGTTGATTTTAGAAGTGATTAGCAGCAAACAGATATAACAATGTGTTCTTCAAATGTTAAAGCACATTTATCTTTTATTTCATCTTCACTTACAAATATATGTATAAAAAAACTGTTGTTTTTTTTAAATGGTAACCATACCACACCTTACATCATTACCAACTCTTAACCATGGTGGTGGAAATATTCTGCTTTGGAGTCGTGCGGCTGCCGCACCAGGAAATACTGTGGCACAGACAGAGAGAGAGATGAAAGAATTCCACTAAATACCAGCAAATTCTGGATGTAAGTGTCCGACAGTCAGTCGAGACCGTGAGGCTGAAAAGTGTCCGGCTTCCGAACGATCCAAAGCAAACTCCACTGTGCACTTCTTCAAGAGACACAGGCTAAAGGTTTTATTAACGACTCTCGCAGTCCTCGTACTTGAAACATCCTTGAAAATCTGTGGGTAGATCTTCTTAAACATGCTGCGTGTGCAAGACGACAGCCTAAAAATATCTCAGAGCTCAGAAGTGATCTGTGGGAAGAGAGGGTGAAAAATTCCTAAAATCCAGAATAGAAGTGACACTGATTTGGGAGGGGAGCCCGAATCTTTGCAGACTACAATTACTGCTTATTTTTCAAGTAACAGTGCACATGGTTTAAACGTGTACATGAATCTATTTTGTGCATATTGATCGAACATTTGTCTGAAGTATAACAGGTCTCTGGAAATGTTCTACAAGCTAAATGAGGCGTTAAATCCCATTCTTCAAACAGGCCCCTCAAAAACACACACCTAAGACGTGGAGCGTGTTGGAGCTGACACAGTGAGAGAGTGTGTGATAATTTCAGCATTTGGAAAATAGCCAGATCTTTGCCACAAGTCCCCGCTCCGTGACATTCATCCTTCGTCCCTGTCCGTGGCGAAGCTGTTGTCATTTATGGTCTCAGTCCACTGATGAGCTGGCATCGAGCTGGCCTTCACTCTGGTATAAGTCAATGTAATCTATTGTGTGTCTCTGCCCAACATACTCCAACAATTCATTACCATTACTTACTACACTGTACTGCGAGGGGACGCTGTCAATAAACTCTCCATCAGTGTCCGAGTGGTGAATGAGGGAAAAGAAAAGTCTTCAGGAGCCAAAACATCAGCAAGGCAGGAGAATGTGATCACACAGTTATCATCCTGTGGACGCCTGCTTCAATTTCCTTTAAATCAGATCGGAGAGGGGAGGACAACATCCTACATCCAGTCTCACAACTTACGGAGATGTCTGTAGAAAACTGAGACCACAAAACAATCTTTATAATTACGGCGGAAGTGGTAGAAATAAATCAAAATCTGATGCCACCGATATGAGCTGCCTCCACTGCTCTTTTGTACCTAACTCACTATCTTATCATTTCAAGCACATTTTAACCAAAAGTCAAACTAATAATTTGTCAATCTCTAACAGGGAAAAACATTTTTATTAATCTATTTGTGTCCAATCCATACACTCATTTAAATGAGTGAAATATCCATTTTCAGTATAAAAAATAAATATATATAATGACAAGTACAGAAAGAGTTAATAATTATTATTAGCAAAACAACATGAGCTGGAAGGAGAGTTCTGAAAGTCAATGTAACCTGGTGAAATTATTGCTGAATGGCATCAACTCTGTTAAAAACTTGCTGTCAAATTTGTGCTGCAGTTATTTATGACCAGGAGACAATAACAAAACCTCCAACACTGTCACTTCAACAGAAGTATGAAACCCCCATGTGGCCTTATTTGGGATGTGGGATTTATTAATCCCAAATAAATCCGCTTGAAAGTTTGCTCTGTCACTTCCACATTGATCTGATATTTGGTGAAGTTTACAAAAACTGACACTACCTACTCTCTGGTTGTCAGGGAAACCAGATGAAGGTCGGGGCTGCACACGCCCACAGCAGAGCGAAGTGTATTGTTGTACCTTTATCTGGGTTGTTGATCCCTCTAATGAACAAGGTCTATGTGAAAGCATGACCGGAGCTCCACAAGCCCCGTTAAGGCAGGGAGACACACCCGAGAGGTTTTCATCACGGGGCCTAGTTTGACCTGAGAAAGACGTGAAACACAGGAATGCTCCACCATAAACTTCTTTGGTAACACGTTATATAACACAGACCGTGAATCAAAGCGGGCCACAGTCCTCGTAGAGAGAAACACAACAACAGTTGCCGCTGTTGAAAGGGGAGAAATGGGGAAGGAGAGGTTGGTAGGTTGTTGGAAAGAGGGAGAAAGGGAAGTAACTTACCAATAACTACAAGTTAAAGTTCAGCTTAGCTCAATGTTCACCTGTTTCTTGGTGAAAACAAGACATTTAATAGTGGTAGCTATTAAACTAATATTATCATTAATTAAGCTTTCCTATCCTGGTTCACCTTTTTGAAACTAAAGTGATTACCATCCAGACGAGCGTTTTAGCTCTATATCAGAAATAATCACCATCCATACCAACACACTTGAAAACCCACATCATGTGATCATTCACGTACACTGTGCATGTGCGTGCTGGTGTAAACAGGAAGCAGATTGTCTGCTCTGCAGTTTGCTGCTTATATTTAGGGAAGAATAATATGAATGAGGGACAGCAATGGTGAAAAGTAACAGCAAGGATTTCTTTTCTTGGATCGGCGGCGAGGTGGAACTGTTACTGACAGGAAGTGTTAGCAACGCGTTGCCTCCACCGCTGGTAGTCGAGTCGTGACTGATCAGGAAGTGACTGCGTCAACTTCTCCGTTTCTGTTGGTCCGGACTAAAACGCAGCCCCGGACTCACACACTCCAGAGTAGTGTGGACGACAGACGTAAACATAGGAACAGTGATGTGTTAAAACTGAAACATAAGGATGTGGATGAAAAAGGCCTACACTATCAAACAATAAGCAGGATTTTAAAGGACTTCTTCTAATAAATAAAAATCCCTTTCTTATAATTACTCGTACTGGAACCCTGATTAACCTCTTTTGTCGAGCCAACAAGGCGGGATAATCCCCTATTATGAAACAAACTCTGATATGAATTTTTTTCCGGAAAAATAATTCCAGAAATGAGCCGGCTGTTCTTCCCTTTTTACTCTCCTGATACACAGTAAAAATAAATTATGTGAGTTGTAATATAAAGTGTTGACTGCCCAACCATTTTAACCCATTTTCTAGACTTCAGATTTCATCCCCACTGCTGTGTCCCACTGGTACCCAAAATACTATAAGCAGAATTTATTTCTCCTTTCCTCTAAAACGCCCAATTGTTCCCCAAAGTCTTATTTTCTTCCACTCTACCTGCAATTAATTACCAGCAGGAACCAGTAAGGGTTTTATTAGCACCTGATTCATACAAACAAATCACAATGTAAATCCTGGGATGTATTTCCAACGTGTGAACACAACGATCATAAATAATCACAAACTCTGACGGTGATATGTACAGTAATCCCTTCACCTTTACCAGATTATGTGACAACTGTTGTTGCAAATACTGAAAATGCATGGCAGGTGATTGAACAAACCACCTGTCAATCACTGTCCATTACAGTTGCCAAAGCCAGTTGGACGTCAGTACCGTTTTTCACTCTTCAGTTCTCCAGCTCCAATATAACTGATGCTATTGCAGCATCGGTGCTTACCTCTTTAGAAGCCGCCATTGTTGTCAGTGAAAAGACACTTCTCACTGTCATCGCTGGGCTCAGACTACCGTCTTAAAATCATGGCCGATTTTGAAATCGAGATGCATCACGCACAAGAGAATCTAAGCAGATCTTCTTGTTTAATCTCATTGAAGACCTGACGCCCTGTAGTCCCTGTAGCCCATCTTAAAATACATCGATAAAGTCCTAGTATTCGTTCCTCATAGGACACATGGCCACAAGCATGTGCGTTGGAGCCTGGTATTATGGATTCTTGGTTGCAAGAAATCCAGCTGCCTGGCAAGGTTATGATTGTGGGGAACACAGAACCATTTCCTTCACTGCATCTAAAATAAAAATAAAAAAATCCAGAGATGAAACGTGAGGAGCTGTTTAACGGTCAGTTTCTTTTCGTCGTTGCTGTGTAGTGACTTTTTCTTCATCACAGCTGCTGCTCACGCTGCAGCGTATCCGTAATCCAGGCATGTTCTGCTGGGAAACTGTCATCAACGATCATTCATTGCGGAAAAAAAAAGAACAGACAAACAACAGTGATGAATGTAAAAGGACACGAGGAAGCCTATAGCGCCATCGTCTTCTGCTCATGGTTGATAAAACATTTCCTGACAAAAACCACAACGATTAGAGCAGAAGTGTGACAGGAGATGTCAGCACCACGAGGCAGTGATTTACCTGCGTGGATTTAATTTAGCAAACGTCAAATATCTACACCCTCCACTGTGGTACAATAAAAGATGTAGTTTGCAGTGCTATTGCACCGAGTTGCATTATACAGAGACGAGTTTCTATTACTTATCCTACCCTCACTGATACAAATGGGGTAGACACAATTAAAAAAAGAAGCCCTGCACCAAATAACAGCCAAACTGGTGGATCTGTTGAACAAGCTGTGGAGCAACTGGCAGAAAAAACAGGATTACCTGCAAGGCTAAAAAAAAAAAATGATAGCCAAGCTACAAGAAAAACAGATCAACCTGGAAAGCATTTCAGACACTCACAATACATCACAGATGAAAGCACAGGAGGGGCCACAACACGGCAAAGAGAAACCAGCTCAAGGAAAGGTCCAGGAATGTTTCTGATCCACCAGACGTTCACGTGTCTAATCACATGATGCTCATTAATTAACTCAAGACAGACAGTAAACACCTGAGCAAAGAATTAATACGAGCATTCAATGATTTCAATATTTGGCCCAACATTTTTTGTTGATGTTGTTGCAGCAGAACATTAGATAGCTAACTAAGATACATACATAGATAAATAAGGTGCATAAAATGGATGGAGGAATTTATTAATCCCCTGTGGGAAATTAATGTCTCAGCTGCCAATAGCAGCAGACAATGTCAAAAAGTACACAAATTAAAAAGTTAGCTCTATGTTTCCATTGTGAAAAATGATGGGGATCAATTAATAACTAAAATTATTAACATTATTTGCAGTTGCCACTTAACCTGCAGATTTGTTTGGGTTTTTTCCTTTGCTGTTCTGGGGCTGCTTAATGAATATAAATGAAAATACAACTTATTGTTCAATTTTGGTAAATGTAACGCTGAAAGTTTATAAAAGATGTTAATACTTGGCTTGTCACACTCATCAATAAAAAATATAATTGGATTTCTGACAATATCAGCAAAACTGAGCACAATGAGTTTTGCAAAGACAGATGTTGACGCAGGGCTGTTGTACTGGATTGTGCATGTGTATCTAATAAAGTGGACACCAAGTGTCATCATAAAAGTCTTCAAAACTTCAGTTGAACTTTCCAGGTGAGAATAGATTTGTGTATAAGGTTCCACGTTTGTTTAAAATGCTGCTGCTTTGCATGTTTCTCCCTTGGTCGGACACAAGGCACCGACTCTTCGTCCTTTTCTAATCTCCTGTGTCTGAAGCTCCACAGTTGCACAGGCATAATTGATATGTTGTCTGGTGCCTCCGCATGCGTCTCCATGTGAAAACATGCAACACTTCAGTTCAGTTAAAAATCATTCAGCGGCGGCGACCTCCTCACGCTGAGCCCTTGAGCCAACTGGGGGGAATGTGGATGGAATTTGCTCCGATGAACCACTGAGACTGCAATCCCTCTTCCCTACATGATAACAGGAGTTTTCATAGACCAGTGGAACGCAGCGCTATGTTTATCTTTGGCTCCGTCTTCAGAGGCAAGTAATGGCTTTTAAATCACAGGAACACAGCAAGTGCTTTTTTTTATTTTATTTCTTTTCAGCAGTAGAAGCAGAGAGGTGGTTTGTCACATCCACCACCTTGATTCTGTTTCACAGCGGTGCAGACGATTAAACTGCATATTTCAGTACTTAGAGCTGACCCGGGGTTATGAGGAAAACATTGCATTTACTTTTCAGGCATGCACCTGATGTTCCTGTCAAGAACCATTTACAATAATTGCTAACTAAATTGCATCCATTATCCATCACAGCTGTACGCATACAACAAATAGTTTCCAATAAGGCAACAGCTAGTGGGACAATAAGTGACACAATTCAAACATGAGTTGCTGTTCCATTGAGTCGCATAACGGTTTCATACAACAACAAAGAGAATGTTGTGTAATCAGGTTCAGAGCTACGCAGAATTAATGTCAAATGTCACCTCAATGTGATGAGGTGTTATTATGAACAATAACAGGAACACTATGAATGACACTGTTGATTATATTTGCAGTTGGTTCACTTTTTCACTAAGGTCAAAGTCAGTGAACACAGTCAACACTGTTCACACCACTGCGACGTTTGAGATCGGGATTAACAGAATTAGCAGCG
Source organism: Scophthalmus maximus (assembly GCF_022379125.1). NCBI lineage: Eukaryota > Metazoa > Chordata > Actinopteri > Pleuronectiformes > Scophthalmidae > Scophthalmus > Scophthalmus maximus. Next base: position 18,700,955 of record NC_061516.1, read on the forward strand.
TCATGGTACATTTTCATCGTCAGTTCTATGGGGAGATATTTATTTGTTGGACAAACATTCAATGATGTATTTTTCTTTTCTTAACTTATCTACTGAATTAACAGTTTTTAATACCCAGGTATAAAATTCTGTCCTTTTTTTCTACAATTGTACAATTCATCTTGTAAAGTTTTCTGAAAAACTAACTGCAAAGTGCTGCTGATGTTACAATAGTTATAATGCATTATGAAGTTTTATATATGATCTATCTCATTTGTCAACCAGATAAAACAAAGCACTTGATTCATTTAGACTATAATGTCTTTGATTTTATTTTTCTGACATGAAAAGATGTTCTTCAGCAGATGATGCATAACAGACCCACAGAAAGAGAAGCTTTACCGTTTATGGTAAAACTCAAAAATAGCAGTTACAATGCTCTGAACAGACGCCTGCAGACACAGAAATGTGCTCCGCTGTGGCAATGGCCCAAACCTATTTGGAAGTACTGGGGCTTCTGGCTTATCCCACTTAAATAAGCAGCCATCCAGAAAGAGAGCATCTTTATATACAGCAGCCAGCACTGTGTGCTCTGTAGGCGGGAAGGAGCAGACACGATGGGTTTAATGCATTTACACACCGCCACTTCAAAAACGGGTAGATCCACAACAAGCACCCTACAACTAAATCTAGTCCAAGTGTAGTCTTTTTTTAAGAAAGCATTTCTGGTGGAGATGATTTGAATTTAAATTCATTACTTAGTCAAATCTGGACCTTCTTTTGGGAGCAGTGTTTTGTGTAGAAAAATAAACTTCAAATGTTTTCCCATAAGGTGTCGCCGCAATCAAAGCAACAAATTAGGGGTCAATTTCACTTCCTGTGCTGCTTTTCAGTTATCTAACAAGTAGGAGTGAGAAAATTTCACTTTGCATTGCAAATGATTAAATTTTTTAACGTCTGATATCAGAGTCGTACTTTATCAGACAAGCTACTGACATTTTAGCAGTAGTTAGCGACGCAGCTCTCTTAGGGTTGAGATCAGTTGCTCATCAGACTGAAATGTCTCAACAACTATCAAATGAATCACCATGAAATTAGTTTTGACATATTTCCAGACAACAAATCCTCATGATTCTAATGATCCCCTGACTTTCCCTCTTTGAGTGAAATGTTTTGACAACCTTTGGATAGATTACCATGAAATGTGCCACACACATTAATCTTACCCTCACGATGAACTGAAATAACTTTGCTGATCTCTTAACTTACCCTGTCACACTTCGGCTATGGACAAAATACCTCACAACTCAAAACTGATATTCTCATGTGTCAGCTGTGCTTCATGTTTAATAATAAACCTGTGACCCCTGAGACAATTTGTCTAGGCCCTAAATAAATGTGCTCAGTAATTTTGAGAGGCCCATGAAGGATTTTACAAATTTTAAAACTGAAATGTCCATTGACAGAAAAAAGGTTCACCACCCCTGCACTACACTAAGGCTACAGCCACATTACTACGTTTTACTAAGTAAAAATCTATCTTGTTCTTGCATGTAACAACATGCCTGCACAACAAATGAACTCTAATATATTCAAAGTATTTGCATTAAACCTGATTCTGATGATTTTAATTTAGTTCTGATTGCTTTTCTTCCACTTAGTGACTGAAATGATGTGTCATGTCAACATGAGTCAAGTGTATATTTACTAAGTATGAATACTTATTGCTTGAGCATCTCATCTCAGCTCAATGCGGCTGCCATGGATATGTAATCAATTAAGAAGCTGATCCTCCATCTTCTCACTTCCTCTATCATCACTCGTCCCTGTCTCTGTTTTCTTTTGTAAATCAACTTTGAGTGCCTTCTTCCACATCCCGGTATGTTAATGTTAATGTTGAATCTGCTGGGACAGCCAAACGAGTATTGAAAGGAATTAGCTAATTATGGTTTAAAGAGGACGTCTTGTGCTGATGTAATGGGGCCTAATGAAAGTAATGTTTTCGCTGATGCGCTGACAGCGTGGCTTCATCCCAGCTGTATTCCTGTCTCAGCTTTATGGGATGTTGCACAAAAATTGCCTTCGTCAAACAGGGAGTGATGATGTGGTTTATGCCTTATGCGTAATCCTGTTCGTTTTCTATGGGACGTGAGACGTTTGTTTTTCAAGGTAGTGTAGCTGGTGGCGTATGATACACGTAAAAACACTCAAAGCTTATTTCTATTTTAAGTCCTTTACTCTGGTGGCTTCTTGACACTTGGAATATCCAGAAACGCAGCGGATCGGCACATCTCAAAGAGTGTGTCCTGACTACTTCTTCTGACAGTCACGTCCAATGTGTGCTACTTCCATACTCATGGACATGCATGCCGGAGAGGGATGTGATGAACAGTGTAAGAAAACAGAATAAGGCACTAGTAGAAATAAGACGTGTCAGAACTAATCAGTGTCAGACCAGCCAACTTGCATAGATTTTTCAACATCCCAATGTTTCTTTGACAGGGCGAACACGGCCTATCTAGTACCAGTGGAGGGTTACAGAAATGGTGAAAAGGCATTTTCAAATTTGATCTCCGCGCTTTCTTACAGAGAAAAAGGTACAATAGCAAAAGATTGGACAGCTTAGGAGAGGGAGGCAGGGGAGAACCGTGTCCTCTAATGAATTTTGGGACCACTGAGGCGTAGCACTTAGATATCCCCAGAGAGTTCAATTGAGCCGGGCGAAGCAGGTAAGCTCAGAAAGTCTGTGCAAAAATTGAAATCCTTGACCCACTCATCCTTTCATTTAGGACTGGAAAATCAGTCGTGTCTGAGTGTTGTCGAGAAAGAGAATGTTATAAAGGCACAAATCACACGAGGAACATTGTCGTCATCATCAATTTACATGTTGCATCGAGAGAAATTAGATCCAAATGAGGATGTAATGACACGGAATAGAAGAAGGTAAAAAGGTGTAATTTCAAAATTTAGCACTATTCATGTGAGCTATGTCAGAGAAATGATTAAAATTACAAGCTGAACACTTAATTAGGTATAAGTAAGTGGAGGGAATTTTTCAACAACAGTTAGTGTCCTATTTGTTCTCCACACTCTGTGCCAAATTGCTCAAAGGAAAGAAATGTGGGTTACAGTACATCTCAGATAAAATTTCTACCTCTAACTAGTTGATATGAGAAGATTAAAGCTTCAAATACCATGAGACTTTCTTATATTTCGTTTCATCTCTCCAGGATATGAAGAGTTCTGAAAGAGTTTAGATGAAAAAAGAAAAACCTAGAGATAAATGATGATGAAGTTGCCTCTTGACAGAAACTCTCCACAGCAGCTGCAACAACCATGTCTGTGAAAAAAAAAGTGTGGAAAAGTGGTACACAAGTACCCCCGAATTTGTCAGAAGCTTTCCAACAAAAGCACTAAAAGCTGGCAAAAAAGAAATCTTGTTCCATCTCCCCTGCAGAATTTGACTAGCTGGTTGGCAGCAGCCAAGAAAATCTGTGGCGTGTCTACCTGACGACATCATCTCATCCACGTTTCAGTTCAGACCACTAAGCATAAGCAGGTGTAATCTTCAAAGTGAATCCTGCTGCAATTACACCCCTGAGTCTTTTTACATGCCAGCAAGGAAAAAGGGGAAAACTATGACTTTCAGTGTTCTCCGAGGCTTGAAGAGTATATTTCCAGCAACTGAGCAAACTAATTACACTGAAATTGTATCTCTTCCACACAAAGATGTGACAGCTAGATATTGGTTCCACAGCATCAGTATCAAGAGTGACAGATTTTCCATGATTATATGTAATTTAGTGTGTATGACAATCTTCAATAGCAGAACATACAGTATATGCGGACCAGAAGTAGAGGTCATTGTAGTATCAATCAGTCTTCTGCTAACTGTAGAGCTACGTGCTAATATTACTGTAAACAGAGATGACTGGACATCACCCGACAGTTAAGCCCTCACTTCACCTCTCAACTTGCTTTGACAGATACTTAAAGCCTTGGGAAGTTGCTCTGAGCATTGAGGGAAAAACCTGAGTTATTCATTTGATAGATTAATTTGTCAAATTAGTAAAAAATAACAGATATATTTTGACTGCATCTGTCAAAATGTATAAAGGAATAATACTTGGCTTCTAAACAGTTTGCTAACAACAAGAACTAAAAGAGGAGTAACCTTCCTGTGCTATGTTGCTGCTCTATCCAGCTGATGTTAAATGTTTGTTTGTGTAATTGTGAGCAGTATTACACGAAAAGAATCCTGAACCATCCATCCTGGGGATTTTGCCGCTACAGTGGATCCAGTCATTTTCCTTAACTTTCCTTAAAGGCCCTTTTTCAAAATGTTTGTCAATTTTCTAGGGAAATAATGTAGGGACAATTTTTTTTTTTTTAAATCTGACATATTTAGAGAGTTGAGATCTATGAGTCTGCACAATTTGGTGCAGGTTATCAAACAGACATAGACATTAAATTGCTTGTCAGATGCAGTTTGTTGAAGAGGGATACAATGTTTTGACACATTAACCTTGTTCCTCAAAAGGTATCTATTCACAGGTAGCAGGTATTCATATCAAATGCAGCTGAATTTCAATTCCACTCCAAAAAGGGATATGTGACATTTTGTATGTACGCTTTATTATCTTATATTCTCTTGACCTTGATAATATGCATGGTTTATTTTGTATTATTTGTTCCACCGACCATTGGTAGTGTTTGGACAGTACACTAAATAAATGAGGACCTGTGTGGGACACAGACAGGAAGGGAGGGCAGTGAGTCACTGTCCTCTGAAAATGCTATATGCCCAAGAGAAGAGAGCCACAACCATGTGGAGCATGACAATGACAACAACTGCAGACACAGAAAAATTGGAACAAGAAGCTGATGTCCACCATGCAGGGAAGGTGCAAGACGTGGAAGACAAAGCCACTTACCAGGTCAGTCTGAGATGGGAGAAAGGTAAGGAATGTGTGCTGACAAGACAAATTAGCCAGGCAAGAGCAGGGGTGTGTCCGGATGGTGCTGTGTTGGGGACAGGTTGAATCTGTCTTCTAGCTGAGGTGACCAGGCAGGGGAGAGACAGCTGCGGCAATGTGCTCTAGCATCCAAGTCAAGAAATCAGTGTGTACTATTAAACCTGAACAATGACAGATGCTTTTGTATCACTCTACAATTTGACTTCCTCACGCAGTGTTGCAGCTGACGCACATCAGTGGCTCAAAAAACAAAAAAGACAAACATCTGGGGAAAATGAGCGACATCCCCCTAGGTACACCAGATATTCACTCCCTATTTCAACATGTAAACACTTCACGGTAATACCAGACGGTCGTCAGTCTATCACTTTGATCTACACTGAAATATCTCAACGACTATTGGATACATTGAGAAGACATTTTGTTCGAACGCTCATGGTTCCCAGAGGACGGATTCTATTGACTTTGACGATATCCCTCTTCCTCTTGCAAAGGGCATTGCTTGCATTTGAAAAGATCAAGAGCTATAAGTCGAGATAGATTGCTTGGGGCGGTTTTGTTTAGTTCTTTTGGAGGGAGGTAGGTGTGGGTTGATTAGGGAGGTCAAATACACATCTACATCTAGAATAAATTAACATTCAATTGCATGAACAAAAGTTATTTTGCTATGTGAAATTTGTCTTTCCTATCGGTTCATCGGCTGTTCACCTTTTCCCAACTTACAGTTGTTTCGGTTGTTGGCCTTGTGGTAATAAGGATAGACCTGGTTAAATGAGTCAAATGGTTGTTCACATGTTCTCTTCGTTTTCTGTCCTTGCATGTTTGTTTTTTCTGAAACGTAATTATTTCTTTCTATCTTCCTGTGGTCATTTGTTGCACTTCTCGCTATCCACCTCTCCAGTCAAATTTTATTTTGTTCAGGTTTCTGCAGTTTTTTGTAAATGCACTGTAATTCAAATGTTTCCTCAATTTCATCTGAAGTTAACTTCCACACTCTCCACACTGCTTTTAAAATGGACAATGTCCCACTGGCCATTCCTCTCACCTTTTTTCCACCTTTATGTGGTAGACAGTTTTTCTTTAAGTGCATTATTTCTCTGCCTTCTTTCTTAACACTTATTATATGTTTTATATGTCAATCTCCAGTCTCACATCTTTCTTTAACGCAACATGCGCAACACAACCTGCACTTGTCAAAGAACAGTTCACAGTATTTATCTGTAAGTGCCACCTTGAGTTGGTATAGTTATGTTTGGGAACAGAACTTATTTTAGTTTTCAACCGCACTTTTTGGAAAAGCCTTATTTCATGTTCCTCCTTCATGTGCAACGCTAACCTACCAAGATGCCACGAAGACTATACCTGTAGTTTTGCTACGCTATGATGACTTAATATTAAAGATCCATAACATTCAGTCATGGGTTGTAAATGGGTGGGTCTTCTGCAAAGAAATTATTCAAACTAAGGACGTCTTTGCCTCCAGCAACCACTCTTCTCATTTTAAGATAAATGTCTCAACAGCTATTGGAGGGATGGCCAGTGAAAAAATGTTTGATAAAACAGAGTAAAAAGACAGTGTACCTCAACAGAACAGGAGCTCTCAGATCAAAAGGCATTGTGTCGACTAGAAGCGAGTGTCGGCTGTGTTCACTGCACCTTTTCTTCCGATTTGACCTCTGTAATTTAATCAGAACAAAGACAATCGGTGTTGTCCTGCCTGCCTTGTAATTACAAGAGCTTATGATGCTGGAAGCTTTCCAGCGTGAGAGTGTGTCAGCTTATATGGGTTTGAATACAGCGGTCAATAACTCATCAGCAGTGACGGAGCACAAATACAAACAGGCAGTCATCTGTGAACAGGAACACAGCTGCACATCCTTTCACAGTGACACGCTGCTTACCTCCAAACACAATTACCCTGTCTCTCACACGCGCACGCACGCACGCACGCACGCACAGACGCACATCTTGCTTTTAAAATGTTAGTATTTGTTGCCTTTTATTGTAAATAGATTTTTGGGTGTGTTTTAATTTAAATACTTATTGTCATTGCACAGAGTAAAAGTATGGAGACAAAGAAATGTGTTGCACTGGTCGTCAGACAAAAAGAACAATTTCAAAAGGGCACTGTTTGTTCTGCCAATTTTTGATGGATGTTCATTTTTGTTATTTTCAAAACATTTTGTAGATGGTTTAATCAATTGGAAACAAATTTTCAGATTAATCAAAAATGACAATAATTGTTAATTGCAATCTGTGTGTGTGTGTGTGTGTGTGTGTATGTGTGCATGTGTTCACAACAAAAATGAGTTGCTCCTAATGCGTAATAACTAGTCAAATCTTATCTTCTTGATGCTCTTCAGCTGATCAACACGACAGATGACAAACTTTAATTATGAAAATGGCAAAACTCTTAAATCTTTCAACCAACTGATTAATGTACTAAAGGTTTTAATCTCCAAGGCAGAAAAGGGCAAAACAGGGTTTTTCCTGAACAATTCACATTGATATGTGCACATGAGACTGTCCTCCTGTAAAATACAAGCCCATAGGTCGTCTGTTCAATATTGCGACCCATAATTACACTCCTTTGTGGGTCAACCTCTAGCAACCATAGTAATTATGACGGGAGCAAAGGAGAGAATCTGATTCAGTTTAAAGAACGACAGATCTCTGTTGAAGTTGCTCTTTTCCCATTTGAAACCAATAGTCCCGGTTGTTACTTTTAACCATTTAAGCAAGTGTTTATTATTAGGCCTATTGCCTGACTAGATATAGGCCACACATAAACAACCCTCAAACACAAACACAGCTAGTGTATGTAAGAAACACGAAAGCACAAGGGGAGTGAGATGTGAAATCTCAAAATTCAGTAAATGTTTGACAGCACATAAGAGACGAGCCTAAACAACCAGTGGCCACATGGTCCAAGAAAACTGGCTGATCTGCGGAGGAGTTTACCAAGAAAATCCAAACACTGCCAAATGTGTCTGCAAAGTTTACTGGCAGCGAGAGTCCTCACCTCAACGTGAAACACACAATGCAATGCAAGAAAACATGAATTTACTGATGAATGAAATTTTGTAAATTAATTATAATTGAAAATGTAAAAAAAAACACCACATGATCCAATCAGAACCGCTCAAACAAAGGTGTTTTGAACAATATCTTCTAAATATTCTGGGGTTTTCAGTGAAATTGAAATTTGTAGCTTTGGCTTACGTCAGTGCTCAAACACAGGTTAAACGATTTGCGTTGAAAAAGATAAAAAACTCATATTTCTTCACTTCCTATGCTCTTTTCTCACATGTTTACACCTCCATAACCACCTTCACAACGTGCCCACTGAGGTTGTTTTATCAAGATCACATTCCCCTAACATGGTGTTGTTTTACGTTTTCAAAGACACTTTACATCCTATGGCTCCAATTGGGTTCGCTACAAAGAACAAACAAGAAACCAGGAAGGAAAATAACTGATAAACCTCCCTGATAAGTCTAAATAATGTATGAAAGACAAACTTCAAACATTTTATAACATTTCCTAACATTCATGAGAGCGCAATGACTTGCTGCTCTCCACGTTTTAAATAATTTAACTGCAAACCTCTGCGTCATGGACTGTTGGCCTGGACACTTTCTAATGCGGAAGCAGCAAGGTAAAACGAAGATGACTATATTGTGGACTTTAATGGACCCGTTTCATTAATTACCAGTCACCTTTTGCGTGGCCACTTATCCATATCACACATTAGTTAATGTATCATTGATTAGCCTATTGACTCTCCCATGAAGTGTTCACCATTAGGATCTTCAGAGGTCTTCGCCGACGCTGAATGGATTTAAATTCAAATTTGGCACATTAGTTGACCTTTTACCCAGAAACTATTTAACTGGAACTCAACAGCAGAATCAGCTCTGAGCCCAAATTACAGACATTAGATGATATTAGTGAGTGCAGTTAGCAGCATATCATCATCTACAGGACAGATCGAAAAATAATACAGTGGATTGTCTTTGGAAAAATGCTAAATCATTCCTATCTTTTAAGCAGCCAACAGTGCAACATATGTGAACACTGAATACCTGGATGAATCTAAACACTTGCATTCTTCTTAGCCTGGCAGGATGTTTGCAACATTAAAATTATAAATATGTGGCTGGTTGTTCAACTATAAAACCCCACAATTTACAATGTATAACTTATCCATATCACAGATAAGGCTGGTGTAACACATCCATTAAAAATACCTCGTCCAATTAGTCTGTCTCAATACTTTCCAACTTTCTGACTATAGCACAACACAGATAAACAGAGTGTTAGTCATTAACTATTATTACTGCTACTATTAACTATTATTGATTATCAGGAAAAGTACCTGACAGCATGATACAAAGTCACTTCCCTTGTCTAGCAAAGAATAAATACAGGTGTCATCTGCCTTGTCTGGGTTTGAATGATGAACCCATTTCTCAGCCTGCTATTTGAGCTCTGATGACTTCTTTGGGCCTTTAACAAGTTTTACTGAATGATGCATATCATAACTATGTCACAACAAATCCCAGCTCCCACTCAAGAGTGTTGTCAAGACAGGCTAATGCTGCCAGAACTCAGAAAGCAATTTACTTATCAAAAGAGCAGAGACGATGGGGAGGAAACAATTCACCGCGCGTCAGGGATGAGGCTGTAAATATCGTAAAATGTTCAAACAGAGACGAAGATGGATGCAACTGTGTCAATGCACGTCAAAGATATCAAAGTCAAGTGGAAATGCAACCGAAAAGAGCTAGAGATGGAGAGCGTTGAATTTATACAGCATCCGCAATAGTGGTGCGAGAGACATTCTAAACAGATGTTGAAAAGATGTAAACGTCTCTGAACCAACCCACTACATGAGCAACTGTCATGTGGAAGTAGTTGCTTCAGGGTCTGTCAATGTGATAATGCCTTGACGGTGTTACTGTAGATACAGCTACTTACAGTGTCTATTCAGACGAGGGTGAGAGTGAGAGCAACATGACTGACGGAGGCAGCAAGTTGGAACTAGTGGTTGATGAGCTTGTAAAGGTAAGTGTGATGGTTAGGGTTCGGGTGACATGGCAGAGAATCAGCAGACTTACTTTACAGAATATAAGCAAATCCATTGAAATACACAAACTTGAAGGACTTACCAGGTCTATGGTTTTAGAAACGTTCTACACATGTGCTGAAATAATTCAAATGCATCTGTCAACAATCATTTCTTCCAATCAAAACTGCCTATGATTATCATGTGGCTCAAAGGCCTTGTTTACAATTATGCAAATAAGGCAAATGTCATAATCAAATTAATCTAGATCATTGTTCTTAATTCAACTTGTCTACTAACTGCGCTAATTAGAAGATAAGAACTGTGAGCACCGTGCTCGAGTCTGAAGGTGTGTGGAAAACATCTAATTACGACACTAACACGTAATTATGATGATTTGTAGATGGATTTCTGTATGAAGGCGACATAGTCACTCACTCCAAATCTTATGAGAGAATTCAATCATTCAAAGCCGGAGACTCAATATTAGTTCAACTGAAGAACTCACACAAAGGCTGTTAATTGCAATCTGCCTGCAGCAATAACTACTATAGTAAAGATGAATGCTGTGAAAGCTAGCAACAGTTAATGAGTAACACTTCTTCAAAAGGGCAAATAATAGTTGGTTTTTTTTATAGAGTGCACCATAGACAAAGGAACAAGATGGAGTGCTCCTTTCTATCACAAGATTCCTGTGTGTGATACCTTGAGGGCAGATTTTTTTAAATTAACACATCGGAGGTTTAAAGAAGCCGTCTTCCTTATTGTTATCACTGGCATCCTCACAAGCCCTCCCTTAATTGGCCTACTGCTGTAACAGACAGAATTTCCACTGTATACAATTTAGATTTCAATCCAAGTCACGGGTCTCTGGAGGTGTGTGAGGCACAGAGCTACTTCCTTTGCACATTTTAAGTGTGCCGTGAGCAGGCGAAAATCAAATCTGAGCACATTTTCCGGGTTGGTTTACTTTCTAAATAAAACTGCCAGTTGAAATCTGTCAGCCGCATTATGATTGAGAGATCTGTCAGGGACCATCCATGGTCTGCGTCCAAATCCCCTGCTCGTCCCCGAACTGCGTCATCCTCCTTTAGTCAAGCCAAGAAACTGACAGGTTTCCGTCCTTATCGGTCTCTCCACCTCTTTTTGAATTTTTATTCCACTATGTTTTTCACCCTCCCTGTTATGTTTCACATTCCCTCTAATGGTGTTTTTGTCTTTTCCTCTCTATCCCTCTTTCTCTGAAGGTGGCATGGCTGTGTGGCTAAGAGATCCGTAAAGGATGACGAGGCAATCAGCATGAGGTGTCCTTACTCTGATGTCAAGAAAGAAGGGTTGTATATGTGTGGACTGTATATTCAAACTGCTTTGGGCAAATTTGATTTCTCATCCATGCAGATGTGGCTGATCTCCTTGTGTCTTATATCGGTAATAACAGTGATTATTTATCCAGCATGTTCAAAAAGTGCCTAAAGCGATAGAACACACCGTATTTATATTATATATGGCTTCATATAATGGTGTTATGAGAACAGTTACATTTCTTCAGTAAGAAAATAACAAATATCACATCTACACACATTTCTTGACAAATAAGCAATGTAAGTCACATTTATTCCAATCATGTCTTTTAGGAACACGCCGCCCTTTTCCCCAAATAGACAGAGCAGGGTTGATTGAATTAGTTTAATATATACCTGCTATTGTTTGGGATTAAAGGTCTATTGGACAGATGAGGTATCTTCCTGGTGTGCAAGAACAAAGGCAGGACAGTGACAAAAAATGTATCACAAAAAGAAAAGTGACAGAATAAAGTGTCTACAGGGTTGCAGCGTCTCTCACTTGTTCGCAATAGGGTGAAACCCCTTGAGTGCTCTATAGTGTTTTGCTCCTTTGTCTCTTTTCCAGTGTTGATAGACAAATCGAGACAAGATAAGAAGTCATTGTTGGGGTGTGGTTAAAGATGCAAAACGGGACTTAATTTATTTTGTAATATAACCATCAACTGATGTGGAAAATAGTGCCATCATTTATTTCGAGCGAATTCTGCGTCCATGCAGGTTCACAGCACCCTGACAATACTTTGGTGACTCAACAATAAATAAATAATGTTGTGGTATTGTTTCACTCTGTTCTAAATGTGATGCATTTTCTCTTTAATTTGCTGGGAAGCAGTGTTACTGTATGATGTTTTCTTCCTTTTCTTTTCCTTTAATGTGAGAAATCTCCAAAGATGGAGAAACAAACCAGTTACACTTGACTGATTTTTGGTTTGAGAGTGCGGCTGTTTATCTCCATATCAGTTATGTTGCACTGTGCAGTTTCTCCCTCATTGCTCCTCTACTCTCTCGTTCATAATCATGCACACCCTCATCCAAAAGTACAAACACACTCCAAAGGACCAAGGTCAACACACACTCACAAATATGCATCTGTAGATGGTGGGTGACATAAAAAAGAAAAAAAGAAAACAAAGTGGGGATGGATTATTTAAGGTTACTGGTAAAAATCAAAGCAGCGGGGGTTAATCTTCGCTTTGATCTTAAACAGAGTTCTGCTGTGCTGTTTTGTTTTGTTTTGTTTTTATGTGGAGGCCAGATGCTTATGATAGAAGTGATTTCAGTCGCTAATATTAGACCTGACAGAATTGAGAAAATTTAATGAAATCTCTGTGGGTTCATATACCTTTGTTCATATAACCATAGTGGGAGAACATTCAGAATCATGAAAATCAGTGTTTACCAGGGTGTGCGGGTTATCATCAAAATCCAATCATATACAGATAACTGATATTTAAGTCTATAATTAAAAATAAACTGATCGCTTTCATTGATATCCAATCGTTGCTCCCAACAAAGCATCACATTAACATATTCTACTAACTATATATCTAAATATCAGCATAAATTGTTAACATTTGTAAAAGTTATGTGCCATGTAAAGTCATTTTGCCCGTTAACTAGGACATAAACTGCAGCAGCTTGTTTCCCATTATGGCAAGGCTCATCACTTATTTTTTACAGCGGTCCTTTCTGCAGCCAGTCTGCAAACACATGATCTATCTGTGGCCTTTCAGGAGGAAATGTCAAATCAGCACGTGGGATAAGGTCGGGACAAGAGCAGTCGATGGGGCATCACTTTACACAGGAGGAAAAAAAATAGCACCTGCCAGTTCTGTACACCGCACGTCAGCTATTTAGCCTGGTATTGATTCTTAAAATTGTTTTTCAAGTCAGGAGATGGAAGCTGGAAACCTTATAAATCCCTTTACTATAGTATCAAGAAAATGTTACCAAAGACAGTCTGAAAAATATGTTAAACGAAATAAGGAAAACGTGAAATTAATCAAAATCCATGCACAGAACCTTATGCAGAGAAGTTATTATTGAAATAACTTAATCAGGTGGACAAGTAAAAGAAATGATGAAAAAAACAACCGTAATCAATGACAATTAAAGCTGTAAATAATATTATAATTTTTCATCTTGCTACAATAATTACAGCTTATATTATTTATTCAAAGCTGCAAAAGGGGGCAAGGTAAAGGGCAAGTCTCACTATATTCTTGTCACATTTTGTGTTAGAAGGTTTAAACTACAATAAAAAGTATCGGAGGGGTGATGCACACTCTACGTGCGTGTTGTATATGGGTTACTATATATACAGTATATATACAGTACACACATACAGACAGGTGTGAAATCAAAACCCAGCACGGCAACATGGCCAGGAGGTAACACTGCAATTGTGCTTCTTTCTTCTGTTTTTGATTTAATTTGTTGAATCATTATTTAAGCTTCACACCTTGTGATGGATGTTGCCATGGCAATATTTCATTAACTCCTGGGAGCCAGCATTGCCATAGTCTCATATCCTACACACATTAATTCAAGCCCACATCGGCTACAACTGTTACAACATACAGCAGAATATGGAGGAAATAATTTGGGCTCTTAAAAGTTTGCATTCAGCTTGGAAAGTGGAAGCTAATTGACCAGGTTTACTGAAATTAGCACTAATTCCCACTAGACAGAACTTTTCCTTCATGATTTCTAAACACTATTGTCAAGCTCCTGTCCGCTTAGTGTTGTGTTCATCTCATATTAAAGAAGGGATGTCTCATTTTATGTGCTTTATGTCTGTCCTCAGTCATCCAAGTCATTGTGTTATTAACTGCACTACAAAGGCAACTGGATACCCTCAAGCGAGTGTCTTGCTTGTATTAGCCTTTTTTATTTCAGAGGTCTAGGTCGAGCTTTTAAAGCTCAGCACTCTGCACCTAACATCAAAGATGGACAAAGCAGCAGCTAACATTGTTACACCCCCCCCCCCCCCCCCCCCCCCCCCCCACGCCAGTTACCTGCCTATGCTGGAATTGACTCACACTAATTTACGGCAATAAAACTTTTAAGATTAAATTTATTTAATGTAATTGTTGCTGAAGCCCAAGAATAATGCAGCCAATTTAAATTAATTAAATTATAATGAAAAGGTCCATATTTAAGAGCCAATTGCAGTTTTCAACTTTAGTTTTCCAATACTTTGTATTGTATCTCTGCTTTGACTTCAGATGACAGAGTCAATCCTCCTGGGTATGGGTTATTCCAGTTTTACACATCTATGGAGAGATGTTCTGCCATTCTTCAAAGATGACTCTTTTCAGCTGCTCTTCGCTGAATGGATTGTGTTGCTCTACCTTCTGATTTAAATATTCAAAATGGTGTTCCATTGGATTCAAGTCAGGGGACACATTTGGCCAGGTCATGGTTTGTATTATTTCCTCCTTTGAAAACTCTAGTGCAATTTTGCAGTACATGTTGGGGATCATTGACTTGTTGAAAAAAAGTTCTCTCCTGCTAGGCCTCTAGAGAATGGGAGTCATCTTTTCATTCAATATTTGAGTTTAAGAACTTGTATTCATAGTACCATCTGAATATGTCATCTCCCTACACCTCTTGTAGTTATGCAGCAGAAAACTCCCACCTCCATGTTACACAGTCAGCACTGTGGAGTCACTGTGGTAGTCCTAGGTCCTGGCATGAAATTTATGTGATATTATATATTTGCAGTGTTAATCTTCCTAAAAATCACACTTACTATATTACAAATACTTTGGCTTTTGTTTCCTCTTCTACCAGCAGTAATTCTTTGCTTTTTTTCCTTTTGCTCTTTTCTTGCACCAAACTGAATACATTCATGTTTCCGATTTTTTCTTTTGTGTTGCCCCGAGTAAAGCCTTACACTTCAGTATGAGGAAGAAGAATAAGCAGTAGCCCTTCCTCAACAGTCTTTCATTTATCATAAGGAGCCTTGAAGGGAAATATATATTATAGACAGAGAGAGAGGGGAAACTGCTGCTGGACCAACAGCCCAGCCAAACCTCATTCAATCATACTACAAATGTCTGTTTGTTTTTCCTCCCTCCTTCCCTTATGCTGTTTCTTCCTCCACCGTCATGCCTGCATATCTTCTTTCTTTCTCACCTTCCGTCTGTCTGTCTGTCTGTCTCTCTCCCTTTCTCATTTGTGAGGCCACACCGCAGTGTGGCTGCACTTTCAAATGTATCCAAATTCCAGAAAGAAAGAAAAAAAGGGGCTTGGTGAGGTCCAACAGCCTGGAGTTGTGGGGCTTTCTCCTGAATTATGCTATTTGTTTTTTTCAATCCAAAAGGCCTAGTGGGCCTGCTTTCAACATTTTCACACATGTCCTGCAAAGGGAAGAGGAGATGCAGAGAAAAAAGAGGGGCTGGTGATGGAGTGAAGGGAAGAGTGTGAAGACCATCATCGTGTTTCTATACTTACCAGGACCAAATACACTCATAAGATGGGAAGAAGGAGCTAAATCATTCAAAGATGAACACAGTTTTTTATGCAGTGTCCAGCTGACAAAGCTCAGCATTGAAACACAATCCTCATTTTGCTCGAAGAAAATTACGAGTTTGGAAACAGACTGCTAAATGCTCACATTAGCTCAGGAAATATTTTTCAAAAGAATAAAACTGTATTTTGGCCGAGATTCACTACAGTGTAGTCGTTCCTAGGTATGAAGACAGACACCAGAAATGCTTTCATTTAGGGCTGTATCCAACTAAGAATTGTTTCAGTCAGATCAAACTGTTCAATATGAACGTTTGACGATTTGTTCATTTTTTCTTATGGACTCCCAAACAATGCTTTGTTGAACTGCCAGATTTTTAGACAGGGTTGGTGGGACAGTACAGATGATAATGAAATAAACATACCAAGTTATCCCTCCTTACTAATAAGTGATAACTATGCTAAAGATATAACCTTATCACTTCCTAAGTCCTTCTATATCCTTTTGTACACCTTTTAATTTAACAAAAGCCAAAGTTCTTAAGTGTTCAAATTTGTCTACTGGCTGTTACTTTGAATGTGTTTGTGCCAGTGCAAATACTTGTGCTTTCTGTGTACGCTAGTCCCCCACTCCGCATGCAGCAAGTCACCCAGACTCACTGCCAGACACATATTTCATGGCTTGATGGTTTCTCTGTATGACGCCAGGGCATGAGAGCTTATCTGTGAAATCCTCCTCACCTGCCTAGAGTTAAGTTCAGTAAAATGCAGAAAAGAACAGCAACTGACAAGGAAATTCCAGCGAGGGCAGAAGATCAGATACAGGAGCCTGATACACCACAGTCGGGAGGCTCAGGTCGAAGTAGGATAGAGAAAGAGGCAAGTGAGGAATAACCACAGTAACCACGATTGTGTGGCGAGTACACAAACAGCCGCCTGCTTGCAACATAAAGATAATCTTTCCTGTAAGCAGTGCAGTTTCATTTTTGAATTTTTTAACAAAGAAGGCAACCAAAACTGGAAGATAATGAAATACCACTCCTCCATATCTAGTAATTGGATTACATGTATTTACTTCTAACTAAAGAACCACACGGTTGTGACTCTACAGCTGAACACCAGCAACATGACGCGCCAATGGTGCAACGTCGAAAAAGCAACAAGAGAGCAGCAGGAAAGTAAACGGCATCCAGGAGTTAGAGTAAAGTTCTCCATAGTGTGTGTGTGTTTGTGTGTGTGTGTGTGTGTGTGTGTGTGTGTGTGTGTGTCATACAAACAAAGGCTGTCAGCTGAAACTTTCATACGTACTTGACATGGCAACTGAATTGTCTTGGAGATGAGTAAAGGTCTACATGGAAGTGGATTTAATTTAGCTTTTGCACCATAATCACATCCGTCGTGGAGGATGAATGCACTTAAACAACACTCCGTCGCTCAGTTTCTTCCGTCTAAAATAACGGAGCATAAAATTTTCATACGTTTTTTGTACCCTGTACTGGATTGTCTCTGTTCATTTTAACCCCCCATATGTGCTAATCCCTGATTTATGTGATAAAAACTGTGAGTCTATTTTAAATGTTAAGGAAGGAACGATTACAAGTCTTCCAGGTGAACAATTACAGGTGGTCAGAGGGAGTAAACAAAACAATGTTTGGAGGAAGCATTGGCAATTAGGGTAATGCTTTGAGCATCATTTTTGCAACTGATTAACCCTGGGCATATTTTTTTGATTTAGAGGAAGGAGGGAAGAGTGAGAAAGAGTAGTGGCACAGACATAAGAAGGAAAGCAGGGCAGTGAAAGACAAATGTCGTGTGATTTTTGTCTCGATGAGGTTAAAGATGGCGGACGAGATTAAGGAGAACAAAAAAACTCTTTGTTGTACTGCTCAGTTGATTTTCCCCTTGGCCTCCACTCTAAGCGGTCTCTACATCAACACACACACGCAACTGCTGAAACTCTTAACACAATGTCACTGCAAGCAGCTTCCCCCCACTGATTCACACACACTTACACACACACACACACATGCACACACGCACGCACAAAATTCCGGCCAACTTCTCAGGGTGGCATTGTTCAAATACACAGCTGCCCCAGCTCTGATTAATTCATTACAGGGCCAGGCACAGTATAATGTGTGTGTGAGTGTGTGTTGCGTGTATGGAGCCAAGGAGGGGGACAAAGACAGAAACAGTAGGGAGGGGGAGAGAGAGAATGAGGGAAAGATGGCAACAAAGAAGAAAAAACAGTGGGGGACAGAGAGCATGCGGAGATTAAAAAAAGAGGGAGAGGGGCACAGAAAAACAGAGAGAGAGAGAGAGAGAGAGAGAGAGAGGGCATGTCGGGTCCGGATTATTAGTGCTCCCTAGTGGTCAGCTGGCAGATTTATTCTTATGATTTATCACATTGTTCCTGCTCTGGGATTTTGTGTTTGTTCCCATTCACGTTCCTCTCCTACTGTATTTATCATGTGTGTGACTTTGAAATTGCCGCTGCCATTGACTTTGAGCCTCATAAGCAGGCTTGACATATACCACCCCCACCCCCTCTTCACCACCATCACCCTGCTCACAGCACTCCTCCATACATCCTCGCACCAGCTCCCCTCAAGGCGACCCGCACATACAAACGACCCAACAATGAATTCTAAGAGGCAGACTAATAAAGGCAATTGTGTTGATGTATGTAGCTTTTAGGCAGGGTTACTGTGTGCCAATGGACAATGTTATGCAGAGTTCTGTCCCCATTGTTCCTTTTGAAACAGAGTTAGGAAAATACCCCATTTATCGTCCGTCAAACATCGGCCTCATGTTTCTATATAAATGTTAATGCTGCCTCCCCGAGCACACAGTTAAGTCCAGTGGGAGGGTTCTCTGAGTAGAAAGAGCTGCAGTCAACGGAAGAAAAACTACAAGGCGACTGAAGAATAATAAAGTAATCCAGCTTCTCACTAAAACCCTGTTTTTCAAAATGTCACACTGGATTAATAAAAGCCTAACATGGTCAATGTGGGCTTTTAGTTTGTCCAGAAGAGGAAACAGGGGGATGAATAACAAGATTGCAGCAGTGGCTATGCACACTGTGAAATAAGTAGTTTTTCACTGAAAGTATAGTTGATGTTTCCAACTCAATAGAGAGGTTAACCTGCTTAGATGGCCGGCATATGAACCTGACTATATGGCATCATTGCAAGATTGTAGCCATATGGCGATGTCCCAATTCAGGGGCTGCATCCTTCTGAGGAGTCAGTCCACTCAGTCTACAACGGTGTAGACCATCAAGGCCAAACTGAAATGATACAATCTGGTTTTCCACTTTACCCTTGCATCATTAGCTTCTTTTAACTGCTGTACTTACTGCAGCTCAGCCGCCCACATAGCTAACTCATTAGCTCCATAACAGGACCACAGTGAATCTTGGGATAGTTCGGCCTGAGAAGGATCCACCCATTGGAACCCTAATTGTTCAGGAATGGATAGACTCATTAGTCGGCGTGTATGAAGGACCCTTCAAAATCGGACAACCTAGCTGTTAATTGTGATGTAAAGAAGTCTTCGGATGCAGCGTCTGAATTTGGACAAAGTTATAGACAATATGTCTGTTCTGGCATCACCTCCATATGCAAGATTTTTATTTCTTTTTTTTAAATAGAGGATAATATTTTTTATGACCTTTATTTAAGACATATGAGTTGGGTGTACAGCATTTGTGGTTGTTTTTGTAAAAGATAAAAGGTTCTAATTCAAGAAAGCCCCCAGTTGTGATTCATTCATTTCCTAATGCTTATAGCTCAGGAAACTACTGTGGTTTCAAAAACAAGTTATATCGTGGCATCGCATCTCTGAATAAGGGCACAACACAAGACACGAGGCTGCAAGCCTGGGAAATGCAGTCGTCCTCCACCAACTCCTTGACCGTAAGAGATTTCTGCTGGAAAGACTTGAATCACTGTTTTTAATCACTCCCAAACAGAAGTCTAAACAAACTAGCACTTAGAAATGCTGCTGGAGGGAATGTGGAGAAATCATGTTTGATCGTGTTCATGTTTTCTGTCCCTCTATATTCAGTCTTTCTGGTGGGAAGTAGCAACAAGCATTTCAAAAACCTCAGGGTTATGTAACAGTACAAAATCTACGTCCATCTAACTTGGACATATCCCTGATGTACCAAGTAAAGATGCAAGAATTTTCAGGCCTTTTCGAAAAACTGGCTTCAGAAAAATTCTCCTAATGCTAGTCTCTATCAATATTGTGAAACTCCTACACCTTGATAATCTCAGATTATGCCTTCCCTTACTGATCAACCCTATAATAAAGAAAATAATCTATAGATAAATAACTATTACTTATCTTTTATTTTACATTATTAGACACTTGTCTAGTTAACCCCACATGCCGTTTGTGTCACTAAGGATTGGCATGCATTCACAAATCTTGATGACACCCCCCCAACACACACACACACAAACACCTTCCCAACGTCGGATTAGGTTTGACGGGTTGTCTCCCACCATTTCCACAATCTGACATTCCCACCCACCGCATGTCATGATTGGTCAGCTCAGAGGAGGCGAGAAAGGAGCCTGGATTGGAAATGTGGTCCATGGATTACATTCCAATTAGTCTGAGCAAATTATGTTTTTCGAGTGCTTTTGAACTTGACTTATTCAAAAGAGACAGCTGTAATACTGATCAGTTGCGAGAGCAAACCATCAGTTACTTACTCTTACCAGATAATTACAGACCTCCTACTTGGATTTTACCATTCAATAACAAAACTGCATTCTATATGCATCTACATCAATCATCTCCATCAAAGACAGATTATTTTTAACAGTCAGCACCAACTCAAAACTGTGTACTACTCTTAAAAATGAAGACCTGCAATCAAACTCGACGGTGCGACCACAGCCGGCGAATGTTTCTGCCCCGACCGACTACACCCAAGATCAAGACGAACGTGAAGTGAAAACAAGATGCCAGCCCACAGGGACACCTCTCTATCTGTATTGCATTCTCTCTCTCCTCCATTCCTTCACTCCTCCACTCATCTTCTGATCTGTTCCCTTCATCTCTCCATCCATCCCCCTCCATCTATCCTTCTTCACTTTTTGCCTCCTAAAGGCATGCACGCAAAACTTTATTTTTTTCTTCAGCACATTGGAGACAGATGCTAGAATAAACTTTCATAATGGAACTATTGATTTGCTGAGGGTATTTTCTTTTTAATCATTGAGGGTAGAAGTATTCTCAAGGTGATGGAGATGATTATATGAAGGGGTTTATTTATCTCTTTATTTATTTCATTCAATCAATGAAAGCAGGGAAAGACTTGAGAAAAGGCACAAGGAGAATTATGACGAAAAATACAAACAAAAAAACACATTTAAAAGATGATCTTAACATGTAATGTATATAAAAGGATAGGATATACTACAAAAAACCTATGTACAGAATGTTGTTATGCAGTTATACTACAACTTACTTTATAGTGAGCCATTCTCACCATTAGATGGCATGTGCTCTGCTTCTCTATTAACTATTTTTCCATCTCAAAATCTGCTGCAACATGAGATATATTTCAGTCTAAGGAGAAAGGAATTCACTGTGTCTGTGCTGTTGACCTGTGCCGTTAGTTTGTGTCTGTGCATTTTAATCCAGAACCAGCGTCTTCACCTTTTTCTCTTCAAGGATAAATATTTCAAAAGTGAAAGAAAATGATAACATTTTCTCCCAGTTAACCATCTCATCTCTTTCAGTCATGCTTCCCACCATTGCACTCCCTTTCTTTTTCTCCATCAATTCTGTCTTACTTTTCGCCTTTCTCTTTATCTCTCTCCAGCTTTGTACTTGCTATTTTCCCCTCTGCCCCACCTACCTCCCTCCATTACTGTGTGTAGTTTCACAGGCTCTCAGGGTGCTTTGTATCCCCCAGACACAATACCATCCATTCATATTACATCAAGAGACAGTGACACCAATTATTTGAAGGGTACATGAAGCTGCAAAACACCATGATTCAGAGGATGAAGGGAGAAGTGGGACGGATGGACAGGGAGGCGGGAGAAAGATGCAGGGGCAGAGACACAGATGATGGAGGTTTGAGTTTAGTTCGGGGTGAATATTTATGAATGAGGTCTGGTAAAGTTATGAGGGAGTTAGAAAACTGGGAGAAGTAGTATAGAATGGCAGGTCAGTTCAAGCCTGATAAGCTTAATTTGTGTCTTACTACTGCTGAGTTTGAGGTAAAACACTTTAACTTACCCATTTACAACCTAACTGAATCCCGGCACTGAAACCAGTTTAAGAAAAGTCCTGTGAAAGTGTTCTGCCTCCAGCAGTTTGTGTCAGTTGAAGATGCTGTTGCTATAGCAACCTCTGCTGGTACAGGTCTATAGCAGTTGCTGATTCACAAGATCTGTGACCAATACATATTGACAAACATTCTTTTTTGATTATCGACGTGTAATTTGGTTCTGCGGTCAGCTAAACAAGCAGTAAACAGCTGCAAAGCTGAATTACCAACCAGGCAAATCAGTTAACTGTTAGGGGTCCTAGACTCCAAGGGGCCCCTAGGGTTCCCACTTTACTTTGCTTTACTACTACTTCACCATCATTTTTGTTGTTGAATTTGTTGGCCAATATTATTTCACCGTGTCAAAGTTGCTTCCAGTAAAATGTAAAAGCTCAAGTTCTGTATTGGGCCTTTATTGGAAGTTTGCATAGATGTGCACCAACAGAGATGGTATGGGCAGAACAATGACAACAATGTGTAAAACAGTAATAATAATAATAATAATGTGTCGAATTTAGTAGAGTGTGTCAATTACACACAGTAGATTGATCTAAGCTTTGGTGACAAGTCGAAGGATTTCACATTTCCTCCTCTCTCCTCCATCCGTTCATGGCACATTCATCTCTCAAAATTTATTCTCCCTCTCTTGACTTGCTGCTCCATTTCTCCCGTTATGTGTGGGCACTAACTTGTCCTCAAAGGTGACTGTCATTGTTTTCCATTTGCAAGGATTCAAGGCTCTTCAGGCATCTCGAGGCAACAGATGGGGAGGGGAGATGGGAAGATGAGAAGAGGGACAGGGAACCAGGGCCGGTGCCGGGGACCAAGGATCCGTAGCCAATCTACCATGATGTTTCGCTCTGCAGTTCTGGGAGTGAAGTCAATCTCCCGCTTCATAATTTCGTTACACACATTCAAGCTCAGATGTGCAGGGACACAGCGGCCACTGTACAAGTCCTGCTTTTTGTCAAGTGTGCCCCCTCCGATACGACCCATAGGAGCATTTGCTGGAACAGGGCTCCAAGCCCTCCACATAAAAATCAGTTAACGGTTTTAATTTTGGTCCATCTGCACGGGAGATGATAGATTTTACTGTGTTTTCTAGTTTCTGTCCTGGGCAGGAGACCATAATTGGAAATTAGCCAGTTGCTAAATTGGGCACAGAGCAGCGTTTCTCTTTGTTTGAGATCAATCTATTTATGTATTATCACCATTTCACCATCCACTTTCTCTACATTTATGTTCTGTGAGGAAAAAAACTTAAACATTACATACCAGCCATGTCTGTGATAGACCAATATTAGCTGATGAACTCGCCGAACATTCCTGGTTAAAATAATGACAGTGGTTATTCCAACTGAACATTTATGGTTTGGTTTAGGCATTTCATGTTTCTAAAAGATTCTGGTTTGGGTTAAAATAATGGGTTCCTTTAGGTAAGATGTCCTGTGCCATCAGGGTTACAATCATAAACACACTTATGTTACATGGTTAAAAATAACAACCAGGACTATTGGTTTCACATGGGAAAAGAGCAACATCAACAGAGATATGTCGCTCTTTGAACTAAACCAGACTTCCTCCTTTGATCCCATCATAACTACTATGGTTGATAGAGGTTGACCAACAATGGAGTGTTGAAGCATAATTACAGACGACCTATGGCCTTGTTTTTTACAGGAGGACAGTCAACAATTTGAATTGTTCAGGAAAAACCCTGTTTTGCCCTTTTCTGCTTTGGAGAGTGAAACCTTTAGTCCGTTAATAAGTTGGTTGAAATATTTAAGAGTTTTGCCATTTTCACAATTACAGTTTGTCATCTGTCATGTTGATCAGCTGGTAATCATCAAGAAGATGAGACTTGACTACTTATTTCGCATTAGGAGCAACTAATTTATGTTGCGCACACACACACACACACACACACACACACACACACACACACACACACACACACACACACACACACACACACACACACACACACACACACACACACACACACACACACACACACACACACACACACACACACACACAGCAATTAACAATTATTGTTAATATTGTTAATTTACGATAAAAGGCAGAAAATAATCATGTTGCTGCAACTCACAGCGTCTCCACAGAGCGTAATTAGAGAGCAGACTGTCTGAGAGCTGTTCCACCTCTTCTCTCCTTTACAACCAGGAAAAGTTCACAGGCTGCAGTAAACAGACCCCTGACAGATTTTAGAGTTTTTCTTACAAGTCGATCTTCTTCACTTTCCTTAAGTTCATACCAACAAAGTGGAATACGAGGAGTTCTGATGCAACTTCCTCACTGTTTTGGGTCAAGTTTTTGAAACAGTCTCACAGTCAGCAGATGCTATGGATACAAATAATAGATCAAACACAGATGTTATGCACCCTGCAAACTCAAAACCTAATAACAGCCTATTTAATAGGTCAACTCTATGATGGGTTTTTTGATGTATTGGGCAATCTTCTGCTCACACCCCGCAGCGCTCCAACCCTGTTTTTCCCGCCTCCACAACACTCATAAGGACCGACTCATGCTGAGATACAGTGGTACAGATGGACTAGAGACAGGGGAGGACAGAAAAAAAGAATTTAGGGAAATTAAGGAGAAAAATCTGAAGCAGTAAAAGTCCCCATTAGTAGTACTCGCATGTGTTCTTCTCACAGTGATTAAAGCATCAAATATTGGACGCCACCAATTTTAACCCCACCTCCATTTGTTTTCACTGAGAATTAGAGGACAACATAATATATCAACTCGATTGTCCTCGGAAAGTGGTTGGAATAGGAAAAGTGCATTCTTCTCTAACACAGACCACCTGCCTTTCATTTCTTTGGTAAATTGTTTCTTCAGTTAGTGATCAAAACTGAAAATCCTCTTTTCATTCATCCTCACAAAAGTCTGCTATGATCCAAATTTTACAAATCCAACGTTTTCACATTCACCCAAACTCAAAAGTACCTGAGGACACAGGGGACCGAATCTGATAACTGTGTCATTATCTTTTCTTAACACACACAGGTCCTACTACATCACTTGTGTTGTATGCAAATACCTTATAAACAGGGCCAAGTTGCTGAGAGTGGGGGTAACGGGGATCTGGAGTTGATGCTGCACTCGCCTTCCTCTCCTATTCTTCATCAAAACTGAACTAGTGTTTCATGGCACCTTCTATTTCATTTGTATTTATTTTTTACTCCTGGTTCTAAAGTTGTTCTGAACCACATTCTTCTCTGCAGTGTTTCCAACAAAAACAAACTCCAAACAAAAGTGCACAAAATATCATGTCACTTTTGTAATGTTAGCAAAGTAGTGATAGAGAGTAAATCTCCCATTGCTCTCACAATTTAATGCATTTATTGTGAAGGAAATGCAGGAGAGCAATTTAAGAAAAGTGACTCACCACAGAAAATGAACAGAGAAGAACAAAACTTTTGTTTAAACATTTAAGTCTGGCCCCGAAAACCTTCCATTTCCTACCATTTACACCAGCTGAGTTGCAGATGGAAAACAACTATCGGGAAGCTGCATGTGGATCCATATGTGGTCTTAGATGTTGAATAGTAAAATATACTGTAAATATTAACGGTAATACCAGAACAGAGAAGAAAAAGATTCTCAACCTAACTCACCACTAGAGTCTGGGGCATATAAAACTGACCAGAAGTGCCAATGTGTCTCCTTGGTCAGTCGAAAAAGGAGCACAGGGCATTTCCATACATGCACAGTGCAGAAGTTGCAGCATATTGCCTCATGGTCCCTTTTGGGGTTCCTCATGTTTAAAAAGGCACAATCTCCGTCCTAAAGGAAATCAGATATAGATCATTAATTTAAACCCTCAAGAAGAATTTTTAAAATCGGCACTCGATTTTCAACATTTCTGTCTCGCACAGCTCAACTTCCCTTTTTCTCTCCATCAAACTTTCACACAGACAGATTTCAGAAAGTCTCAGTGAAAATGATGCAAGGACAGTAACGTTGAGATCCTCTTTCACTCTTTTCTTCTTGTTTCAGGTATTTTTTCTTACGTCGGCTTACAGGAAATATGCAGTTAGTATGCAGGTGTCAACTTGCTTATAACCTCATTTTAAACCCACTTTCTCAAGTCCAAAGCATTGACAGAACTATTTTTGAACTTCTTGTTAATTTGAGGCTCTTTTGAAGCTAATGACTGGTAATTTTTTTTAAAGTATCGTTTTGATATCTCGCTATTCTCTTGTTCTCATACCTTACATACTCATTATCTCAAGATAACTATTTGATGCTCGGTTATACAGTATGCTGATGGAGATATTCAAGTGATGCCATTTAATCATGGAGTCATGATGAATATAATCCAACCTGTCAGTAGAATAAGGATATAGGGATTAGGTCTGTTGAATAAACTCTTCACCCAATGTTTGATATCTCAACATAATGATATAATATATCACCTTGGGATAAGACTCTCAAAGATTAATTTATGATGTTCTTTCTGACATTGATAAAATGGGACTGCTTCTTTATTGCAAGTGGTTTGTAAACCAAGTCTTCAGAAGGCTTTAAAAAAAATAACATTTAGTTTTGTTATTTTTGCCCTATAATAGTTAATTTCTTCAGTGAGGTCCCCTAACTATGTATACAGATGAATATAGTCCAATGTTTCCATTCCTTGCGGCCTTGTTTTCTTCCAAGTCTAGTTCATGCCATTATCACTCATTTTTGTCACACATTCAATAAGGGTCTTGAAAAGACTAGACTGTGGTTGAAATCTTAGTATGTGGTTATCTATATCTAAGTCATTGCCATGACCAACACCTAATTTTTGGTGCGCATCCATCTAGAGTCACTGAGGACTGTTGTGTAACATGAACCATGGGCCTTAGCCACAACAAGGCACAAACAGACTGACTCAGTCTTTAAAACTCTGCCCTCTGATAAAACACAGCTGACAACAATAAGAACACAACAACCCCGGCCGCTGCTCAATGAATATGAACATTTCACTAAAGTATTTTTAATAGAAATATAATTAAAACAGTGCTGCGGCCTGCAGGCTAATTATAATTTTGATGATTAAAATTAACAACAATACAAATTTTTTTTTAAAACAAGCAGCTGCATAGTGAGTTAAAACTGACTCACCAGTTTGCCACTTTGCCTCCACAAAGGGGCCACAACCCACGTGTCTTCGCACCTGTCCCCTGCTTGTGAGCATTTTGGGTTTGGGGACAGTCGGCATATGGGACTAAATAGAAAGAGAAATATATGAATCAGCAAAATGTTGAACAAGGTGGATTTTCTTTTCAAGTTACCATTGCCTCATAAAAAAAACCCATTTGATTTTAGCCGTTCAGACAGCTAATATCACAACACCACCAGGTTACAGGCTAAATGATGGAACCACCTTACACAAAACACCATGTAACTCAACAGCATCACACAGTACCACTGACCATTCAGTGATAATGTACCTCCCTCTAATTCAGACACACACGAACACACCTTCCTGTCAGTGCTTACTCAGACACAATGACTACTCAGAGCAATATATGGGAGGTCAGTGGACTAAACATTTTCTTTCTGTGGCCTCCAGACTTCAGGGGTCTGCTTGGTCAGCACACAGCTATTCCCCCTTATCAACAGATAGGGAATACCTGCAAAACTGCCTTGGTTAAAAAAGTAATGATGAGTGTGTATACAGACACTGACGTGTGTGTTTCTGTGTGTCTACCTCCCGGACAAACTCAGAGAGAAGAATACTGGTGTGTGTTTGTGTGTGTGTGTGTGTGTGTGTGTGTGTGTCAGAGAATTACACAGCAAGAATTTCTCCTGCCAGTCTGCATAATTTTTTTTGTTACATAGCAAAAACCTTCCTACAAAAATAAGTGTTTTGCCTATGAAGAGGAACTGACGACGAAAAAAAATTCTGGATACGTCATTAAAAAAGGCATATCATATAGCAAATCCAAAACCTGCTGCATAAACAGTTATTGTAGCATTCATGTCAGATACCATCTGGATTAACACTGAACCATTTTAATCTTTTGCGATAAGATACAAACAAATCCCATTTATTGCAAGCTCTAAGGATATGGACATGCTGCCTACTCATCTATAATTTTCAACTAACGTGTCGAATTTTTTTCTTCACTTCAAGTACTGAGGTAAGGCCAGAAAAAGTCAACATGAACAATTGTGTGTGCAATTAAAACAATTAGAACACCAAAGTAAATTTCCCCCTAAGGGGGATCAATAAGGTACATCTTATTTTATTTTATCTGGCTGAAAAATTACTAGTAAATCTTGATTCTGCTCTGCAACATCAATACGTAGGTTGATGTTTAAAATGGGGTATTATTAACGCCCTTTTATTCAGTTGTCTTGATCAAGCCCTGCTGTGGTACAATACTGTCAGAAAAGAATCATAAATACCCAGTATCATTTCCACAAAGGGTTAAATAATTTCCCAGAATAACGTGTGATGCACCAAATGTTACTAAAACAAGATTAAATAGTGCATTTGTCTGGGACTATTTTTAGAGGTGGATTAATACACATGTGATGCTCTACTGAGTATTTACATCAGCAGGGGGGTAAATGTAAGATTGACCAAAAAATAAACTAGAATGACAAAGTAATAAAGGAACAGCAGCGCAATGGCGCAGAAGCTGCAGATGGAATATTGTGAAATTTTATGACAGTAAGAAAAATGCAGAATATAAATAACGACTTGAATTTTGGCTGATGACCACGAAGAGTTATTGAAGAGCTGAGCTATGAGATGGAGCATTTCAATGTCAGTCATTCCTCTGTGGAGAATATATAAAGGTAAAAAGGGCTGACATTGTCAAAGATCAACAAAAAAATTATTTGAAATTTTTGTATTAAGTATATGGGTATATGTAGGAAATGTGTGGGTGGTGTACTCGGGAACTTTGTTCTGCCTATTAGCTGTGCCCTTCCGTACGCCTATTTCCTACAAAGAACATTTCACTGTCCTCCCACTGAAGCTGCTATTTACTGGCTGGAATTTTTCACACACATGACAGAAAATGTGATGATTTTATTGCTTTGTGGCACACCTCCATTAAGTTTATGGCTGTGTGAGCAATTACTCCCATGTGGTTATACTGTGATTAGATAGCCTGCTCCGTCTCATAATATTTCGTGAAACAATGATCGTGATCTTAAGATGCAAATATTATGCAGAAACTGTGGGAGACAAATAATCGCCGGCACAAAAACATTTCTTTTAAGGAGACATCTTGAAAAAGGTTGTAGGTTGATAAAGTTCCCATCACCACAGAGGAGTGGGTGAAAGGCAAGTACATTTGCCTGGGAGCAATAATGGATTCTCCATTTTACTATTTCAAAAGAATCTACTCTGAAAGCGCCATTAAATAATAGTTTTTTTCCATTAATAATTATCAAGTGTTTGCGGTTCCCTTGCAGTGACTATCTCATAGAGAAGGATCACACATCTCTCTACAGCTCGACTGAGCTTTTAGGCCTAATTCAGCTCATTGTTATTCTTTAAGGCACAGTTACACTCCAGAAGCAAGAACCTCCCACTGTTTTACTCTTATACATGAATGTGCAAATATAAGCTTAACAATTTAGTCAAACGCTCTTTATAAGGTGAGGTTGATGGTAAACCAGCTTTTGCAAAAAGTAGTATTGCTTGACCAAACCTGCTTTTTTCAGTCAAACACTGAGGTTTGTGTTGTTTGGCTATGAGCAGTGTAGCTTAGCCCACATGTCCCTGACCTTGTAATATGCGACACTGATGCAGTGAGACCCTCCACTGAGACTGTATGCAGTAAAAATTTCCGCAGCTGATGCAGATGAATAAAAGGTAGTGTCGGTCACTGATTGCCGCCTGTAAGGGCTTTTGGACTCATTCCTTCCCTCCTATAATGTGGATGATAAATGGCTGCTACACTCTTGACTTCTACATGTTGCACAGTTGGGAGAGCAGATAACCCATGAGCACTCGCTCTTTGTTACTTAATGTTATTATTGTTACTTAATTTCTTATGCTTGAAGATAATAAATATTGATTCGAAATAAGTGATAATTGTACTAATTGATAAGTATAACTATTTTCTCCATAATTAAAACTTACCAAAATAGTAAGGGTATCTTAATATAATGTTAGTAAAATGCTGATTTATTTCCCTTCAAATAATCTTAAATAATAGATGCACATTTAAAACAAAATTAACCTTTGGATTTTTATGCTTTTGTTTTGGTATGTCAAACTATGAATTATGTTTTGGGATATAATGAGGGCCATTCCACTGAGGCCAACTCGCATGGGAAAATGTATTTGCAGTGTGCAAACTCCCACGTGCCAAAGGAAGATTTTTTTAAAAAGGTCAACAGGCAACATGTTTTAGATAAAAGTAATTTAAGAATCTGTGTTCAATTTATGATTTTTTTTGTAGCTTCTACTTAATGTCAATCTATTAATGCTCACACAGGCAGTTAACTGCATTATGGGAACATTACAAAATGCACGGTGGCATCACCACCACTGACACGTTAATTGCCAAAATTCCACCAAGAGGAGAAAGGGGTGGGGAGCATGAGATTGTAGGTAAGTGAAGGTGAAAATAATGCTGGGTGATGTGGAGCAAAGATGGCAGAACGGGGCAAGTAAAACTCATTATCGAGTAGCACATCTTCAGGCTGTATTTGTACTTGTTGACAACAGAACAGAGTGGGAGGCTGAGAGAACAGAGAAAAGAAGAGAATTATGACAAAATGAGAGGTGGGCCAGGCAGTAAGATCACAGATGAGGAGAAGTGTAGAGACACAATGCCATTTCTTTTCATTTTATCTAATTTACAAATACCAAACTGTGGAAAAAAAGTTTTAATTGCAAAAAGTAAAGTGAGGACGCCTTCAAAAATAATGCCATGAAATAAAAAGGATAAACAATTGTTGTGGCAGTTCTCCTAAGTAAACGTGTGGCTCTTTTATAGGTACTTATTGGGTAGAATAGGTTGTTCCAATGGTCTTGGAAAACTGTCCAGAGCTCTTCTGTCTTCATGTTCGTCTTATCCCAGACTGACTCCATGATGTTGAGATCAAGACTCTGCAGGGCACAGCCCATCTGATGCAGTACTACTCATGAAGAAAGTTTTTTTTTATCAGTGAAGCTAGAATTTAAATAAATAAAACTGTAATCGTGGATTACATGCTACGTTATTTGAAGAGCAGACCCTGCACCTTGAATAGTATAAAACACATTTCATGAAATACAAAACTTCATTTTAATCCTACTTTTCAACAGACACACACCGAATGTTTCCGAAGAAATTCAGAATCACTTATTATCAAGGCCTATTAACGTGGCTCATCTTTGTCCTCACTGGCCAAAACAAAACTCTAATAAAGCAATGCCAGGGGAAGCGAGGACAGACGAGCAGCAAGCATCTTTGCAAAATGATGAAAACCAGACAAGAGTGTTGGAAGCGGCTTTAAATGCAAAGAGGAGGAGAACAGAATAAAAGAAAAAAAAATTGAGTAATCAAGGATATGTGGACAAAGGAGGAGAAGTCATAAAGACATTAAAGGACAAAGAAAAGGAGGCAACAGAGGAGAAACCTGCGGCTTTTATCCTCTCTCCTGACTTGCACTTAATAAAGGAGTTTGATTATCCTCCATCAGACCACATTCTGCAGGCTCCACTTGATTAGGTCTATTTACTGCTCTTCCTGATGAATACCACAACAGTCGCAGGTCACATCAAAATTTAAGATCACCGTAATTTATGTTTATAAAAGGGAGGCAGTCAGCCAAGGTTTCTCCTATTTTGAGAACCGCATATATTAGAACATTTGAGTTGACAACTGGTTTACTCACCACTGGGCTTTATCAATAGGTGATAGAGGGCAACGTAACAGGAAAGTGAAAATGTCACAGATTATTACTTTAACAGGCTTGATTGCTCAGACCTCATAACAATGCAGTGTGCGTGTGTGTGTGTGTGTGTGTGTGTGTGCGTCTCACCAAGTGACACAGATTGTTATCCCAGTTATTTGCTAACATACACTGCAGCACTATAAATGAGACACTGCTCAAACTCTGACTGAGCTGGAGTCAGGATCAGTTTTTGGTAAACTGTTATTGAGGTCTTCGACTGGAGCAGAAAGTTTAATGAGGTCTTAAGATGGCCGTGATGAGTTCAGATGCATTGGCGACAATATTTAAAGCTGGGTAACTGACTTGTATTTTCACATAAGGAGAAAATTCAAAATAATGGTGAATGATACAATACTAGATATTGTCAAGACTATCATGCACCTCACGTGATCTCATGGGAAGCAGATAAAAGTCAGACCAGATGATGCAGGTTGTTCAATAAATCAGGAAGACTTGAAACCTTCAAAACATTTTAAATTGGCTCAACATCAGACGTATCATATACACTACAATACTTTAAAAGAAAATTACAGGGGGTAAAGTTAGTTTGTGAAAGATACTCAAATCTTTCACATGTTAATTGAAGGACTTGAATGTCATCATCAGTGAAGTAAAACTGACTGGAACTTGCAGCAGGTTGTTTTTTTTCTCCCTCCACTCTGCTGCTTAAAAGCCCTAATCGTATCATTATCTGCCATTTCCAATAGCAGTCGGCATATCTGAAAGGCAGGAACTATATTCAAGCTAACCAGGAGGTGTTTACCTTTCAAGCATTTACCTGTCACTCCACTGCAACTTCTGACAAGTGCAGCCAGGAGAATAAATTATCTAGGATCAACAACATCACAAACAACCAATACCAGCTAGACAGTTATTTATAAGAGAAATATATATATATATATATTTTTTTTTAAAGAAAAATAAGTGCTTTTCTTTCAAGTTCAGGATTGGAATTAGTGTGAGAGGGATTATGACTCAGAAGTTGGAAAGGTGTTTCTTACTGTGCACGTTAACTGTCAAATTCAACAATTCCATTACACACAAATATTGTCTAATACCCAAAGGTTGATGAGAGAATTCACCTCTCTACTCTCTGTGAATCATTTTATTTCCACATCTTCATCCAGTTCTCATTGTCACAGCTCAATATCCCTGGTTACAGTAATGTTGTGATGGATGTCTGTTTGTGTAGGATACAGAGGGAGGAGGGTTAGAATAGATGGAGTTAGGAGGCTTACACACCAACGCCCATTTGATTATGGTTCATAAAAAAAATGCGGCACTAGTGTGTTTGGTTTATTGAGGCTGGAACAAAAGCAGACAAAAAATTTAGAGCTAACTAACTACTGCAACTTGAGTGTAGCTCCAGTCTGAACAAGGTATATGTTTAATATGTTTTTTGTATTTACAAAGATTTTGAGCTTATGAAGCATCCATCTACATTAACAGGACTTTCATTGGATGAAAAGGATTTCACAAAGGACTGAAAAAGCATTTTGATGTTTTCCATCGCTGGAATGAAGCAGACAATCTCCAGGACGTCTATGACGTTTCTTTTACGATTTCTTTTAGATAAGTTTCAAGGTTAGTTGTCTAATCACAATTATTCTTTTCTTATTTTGATGCTTTTAAACTCTTTCTGTGGCATCAGTCCTCTCCGGTTCATTGTGCTGTACAGAAGTTAGAGTTTATTGATGCTTAGCCATGGCCATTATCATTATCTTTAAGAGCGAGGGGAGCCAATTGGCAGAATCGTTTTTCTGGCACAGAATGCAACAGACTCAGCAGCATTGTGAGGCCAGGATAATTCAGGTGAACTGAGGAAGCAGGTCTGTGTACTGTGTTTCTGTTCGGAAACCGATAAAGGCACACGTGTGTGTGTGTGTGTGTGTGTGTGGGCGCACTTCAGCTAACATATTGTTTATGTAAATGTGTTTGAATGTATCTTGAGAGACGGTGATGAATTTGGGGAGGACTCAAACCCACACCAGTTGTCAACACTGGACTAAGAATAGCAGGTGAAAGGGAGCGGGGCAGCAGTCTTTGAGGACATGAACTCCTGAACTTTGAACTCAGAAGCATCTCTACCACCGAGCGAAGGACCACAGGAGGGAGAGAGTGTCCTTGAACCGTCTTTCACTCGCTGGCTGCACAGTATGACGTCCACACACTCAATGTCTCCCCCTCGCTCCATGCGTGCCATCTCGCTTTCTATTACTTTCTATTTTTCCATCTCCCCACCTTTATTTGTCTCTAATAGCCCACCTGTCTCTTTCTGTTCGTCCCTCTATCCATCTTCCTCTTACCCTCTCTCCCTGTAACTATCCATCAAGTAACTAACTGACCTCTTAAAACTACTCACAAAACCGTTAACCGTCTGATTGCTCTGAGAGCTGGGTGTGTTTTCTTTGTGTGAACTGGCAGGTCAACTACACAAACACACACAAAAACAAACACTGGAATATGATATCAAACACTTTTATGCAAATGCATAAATGTAACACATTCAAGATCATTTCAATGCCATGGCACGCACATTCACACAGGAAGGCATAATTTGAATGCACACATAGATAAACATTAGCAGACTCAGGCACACACTCACAATCATTTATTCTCCTACAGCAAAGGAACTCGGTCCTTCTCAGCAGTCTATCGTTTCATTGATCTGAAGAGGTGGAGCAGAGAGAAAGGGAAGGTAAAACGCTGAGGTGTGCCGGTTCTCTGTTCAGACTGCTGAACACAAATAATTGTGAGCCAGTAAACCGCATTTTTAAACAGAGATGTGCGGTTGTTGCAAACATAGCTGTTCATACTTACAATCACAAACTTTGTTTTTGTATCTGCTACCAATATACCAGAATGTGTTTTAATGCGACATATGACAAATCGCACGTATTTGCTGAAATATGAAAAAGAGATTGTGCTCTCAGGGAAACCTGAGACGAGCTTCTGTTAATCAACACTAGTTCTACGAGTATGATTATTCGTTATTATTTGTAATATCCACTTAACTACCAGCTTTTCTGTTTATTTAGAGGAAAACAGATCACGCATGTTACCAATTTCAACTATCTTTAAGATTTATAAGGAAGTATTTCAAGACAACATGCTTCAATTGCCTCTGCAAAGCATTAACCCTGCGTTAGCAGTTCACACTTTCTGCTCCATAGATCTGCATCCCTTTGACCTCAAACGCATTAGTCTCCATCTCCACCCCTTCACTGCATCTGAAAGCTCCGCTGCACTCACGGGAGCTGGTTTCACAATCCTATGGGAATGCTGCATTTATTTATTTATTTTTGTCTCAGCAAGAGGCCTTTCTACACATGACAAGGCCATGAAATATGACATTGACACAGAGAAGCGGGTGTTTTTACAGATAGGCAGGATACAAAACAAGCAAAAGCATTCTGACGGTAGAGGACTGCTGGCCGTGACACCTGCTACTGAGATGTGAGGTGAGGGGGACATATCTGTCACGCCACACTGTATGTAAATGACAGCCCACGTCACTCAAGTGTGGAAGAGTTAAAGAGATAAGTGAAAAGAGGAGTGAGGGTACGGAGCGAAGGAGAGGGGGAGCACTGTCACGCTGGTCAGTGCATTTTAAATGACAATTAAAAAGCAGCACCGTGGCAGGAAACTCTGCATAAAGCCAGGGAGCTGTGGAGGAGTGACTAATGGCAAAGATAATAGCTAACATCCTCCCCTTCTTTCCTCTTTGCTCCGTCTTGTTTATTCCCCTCTCCCGCTCTCATTCTCTTAACAAATCTTGTTCTTTCTCTCATTTTCTCTGCCTGTTGTTACCCTCAATTTATTTCCCTCAGCTACTCCTCGACCCCTCCGTGATCTCTAATTTCTCTCCCCACCCCCAAGGCCAAAGATGTAAAGTACATGGCTATGGCCTTCATATGAGTCATGGTAATGGCCGTCCCTCCTCTTGACCCCCTCACCTCACCTTTCAGGTCCACTGAGAAGAATCAAATGCCACCTCTCATTTGCATAGAGCCCATTAGCTTCCCTCCAATAACTTGCAAAAGGGGGAGCGAGGCTCTGAATCACCTTATTACACAGATCTATAGATGGGCTTTACACCCCCAGCAGGAAGTAGAGGACCTGGACTCGGATGACGCCATTTTCTACACAGTCAATTTTCAATATATACATTGCTATATTATTAAACACCGACATGAAACCATTTTTTCATATTTTCTATCCATATTCCATTATTGTGATCATATTGTGTGTTTTTTTGTAATATTAGATATCAGGGTTCCAAAATGGGTGGATGAGTTTTTACGCATTTCCACTTGACATGGTACCGGCCATGTTGAGGGATTTATGATGCCAAAAGATAACGAGGTTAAAATGTGATGAGAAATTGTGGTTTACTGGTGTTTTTACCTGAAACGTAAATGTTCTCCTTTGATGTTATGTTTCCCGTGTATGTTTGACAGTGAATCTTACTTACTACATGTAGCCAATCTGTGATGTTAAGAAACCCAAATCCATCGGACTTCAGGTTGAAAGCCTCGTCTTGATATTAACTACTGATTCACTGCACAACTGGTTGCCAGCGATTTGGCCATTGGCACAAATGTTACATGGATGTATGAAGGCTTTCGATGTGTATGGGGTTAAACAGGGGGAGAGAAATTGAGTGGAAGCAAGCTCATCTTGATTCTTGGGGGGCCTTGTTGAATCAGGCTGACAGCTCTTGTGGAGAAGCTTATTACGCTAATGTTAAACTGATGTGTAAGATGAAATATTTTGGGAAATCTGGCAAGCTAGTGCACAGCAAGCCAGTACTCTTGCTTTGAATTGTGCATCTGAACCTTAGAACAAAAGGCCACATATGCACTCTGATACCTCTGATGATTAGATTAATTAACAGTTGCTTCCAGGAATCCTCCATCGACCTTAATTCAGCATGTATAAATAAAGAAACAAAGGGGAATATGTTAAACTGTGATCCCAAAATCAGGATTAGAAGCATGGACACACATTATTTCCTTCATGAAATTTTTTATGCAGTGTTATGTCTTTACTTGTCCCACTCCTTCATGTTTCTTGCTCCTCTCCTCTCCCACCATTCCTCCCAGCCATGTCCATTAAAAAAACTCTCCAGTATTCCCTATAGGTACAGGGTACCCACGCAGTTGCATGGAAACAGAATAAAATACAGGCTTTCTTTTCTATAAGAAAAAATAAATGTAACATCACAATGTAAACTCAATGTAAAGTTTTTTTCCCCCACTTGTATCCTACAAAGATTTGCCCCTCCTTTGCCTTGGCTATGAGGCTGAATCTATATACTGACGAAAAAAAGGGCACTCTTTTATAACACAGTTTCAGAGCACTCCAAAAGGTGAGGGTTTATTCCTGATATTAAATAAACTGTTATAAAACTGCCAACTGCCCCAAATCGAGCAAGAGCTTCTGCTGATGAACAGTGTTATTTGATTTCTCTTTACTTATGGTGCTGGTTAAGACTTAATAAAGTGAGGTTCTTACAGTCACTTCAGTCCATTTTATGGTGCACACTGTCATGGTCACTGTACGTTTTGTTCCACACACCCATATCGGTTTAACACATCAAGAATAAGGATATTTGTATTGTTGAAATTCCATCATTGCAATGCAGAAACAAGATCACATTTGGCAGACACTAACGTTCTCTTTTTCCACATATCAAACTCAAATGAATGTGAAATATTTCTAATAGATAAAAATGGGCTATATCCAAATGACTGTGGTCCAATGGACATAAGTGTTCTCAAGCTGGTAAAAATTTATATTCATTAAAATGGTTTTGTAAAGCAAAGATGACATCGGTTCATCTGAGGTTTCAATGTGACCTAGAACCCGTCTGGATAAAGGTTCAGTGGAATATATTTTCAGGTGTATGGCTTCTTAATTTATCAGTCTCTGCCCACAGACTCAGTCTGAATACAACTGGAAGCTTAAGTTGCACGCCAGAGAAAGCATAAAGGACAACGAATTCAAAGGACCATGTAAGCATCACATTATGTGTCAGAGAAACAAACTGTGCTCCTGTGTGTTGTTCAAAAAACGCATGTATATGTGTTTGCAACACTACATTACCGCCAAAGACGGAGCCTTGACCAGATAAGACTAAAAGTATCAACTCATAGGAGGAGTGTGTCCATTTGTCACAGATGTAACAACATAACACAGGATTCAGTTCTGTGCAGCCTCTGCTGTTCACACTAGGAAACGCTTTGGCCACTTCACGAGGCATGACAGAAAATAAAGAGACACAATCTCGGAGAGATAATCAGCAAACAAGCCCCAAGTGTTTCAGAACATCCAATAAACACAAGCGCACAAGTGGTGATCTTTGGGCTGGGGATCTATCAGGCCAGGGCAGAACACATTTCTTTGCCGTTATCTCCCTCAGTGCAAGGGGAGATATGACAACAGGTCAGCGTTGAGGAAGCTCGAATTAGACACCCCACATCCCCAGAGAGCATTTAATTCTTCCATACGTCCAATTACTACCTGATGGTCTTAACTAAAATGTAAGGAAGGTATTGTAATAAGTCTTTAACAATGGACAGGGCAGCGGTTGGTATGGTTGCTTTTTGGTTTTCTTGTCATTACAGGATTTTGAAAGACTGCAAGCTCAAATGATGGGTGACTATGTAAAACCAAACAGTCTCTTATGCACCAGATGGTTAGTCAGCAAGGACAGTTGATAGAGGGGCCCTGTGGGCCAATCCGTCACTTGGCAACCAACATTACAAGCGTTCAATCACTTCCACGTGCAGCGGCAAGAAATGTGTAGGGAAGGCAACCAGTTCCCAAGTAGAAAGTGATTTGTCTGAGGTTGGGCCTCGTGGTCTGTTTCAGTACACGTCAAAACAAAGCTTTACTGTTTACGACATAATTACAGGAGGATTTATCTCGCCACTGTCCCCCGGCTTTGCCTCGAGTGCAGTTTCCGCATAGTTCGGTGTCCTTGCAGAAGTGCCTGCTGCCTGCACACCTGGCACAGTGGGGAAAACAGATTAGCATGGCATATGCTGCAGTTACTGGATGCCCCCCGCAAATGTCTGTCTAGGGACGGGCAGTAAAACACTGAAGGAATCCAGTCACACAACATTTTACACACACACAGACACACACAAAGAGGATGTTGGCACAAATATATGAAAAAATCTATTTGAAATTCACTCTCAACACTTCATAATTCAAACACATGAGAGAAGAGTCCATGTGGTCAAAGTGACATCACCAGAGCAACCCATATTCCGGCATGTGCAGTTCTTTTCATTACAGAAAAGAGTGTGAACCGAGCTGATTCCAGCCAAAAATTCTAACGTATGCATTCGTGCACTGCCAACAACAAACAGATTTTAACAGAACAATATAGTCTTTATCTCACTTCCTCACATTAACCTACCACCCAAAGCGTCCTCCCCCTCTCTCTCTATCTCTCTTTCTCTCATTCCCTCCATCACATACTTGTAGTCACGGCTTGACAAGAGTTGCAGTTGGTTCAGATGGTATTAGGACTACACAAGAACAAGAGCATTTTAATATGGAGAGCGGAGTAAGGAGGCATAACAGAGGTTTGGCAGAAAATGATGTGAAGAATCTAGAGGCTCAGAGACAAAGCAATGAGAATAGCATGAGTGTCTTATATTTTTACCCCATCTGTAAATCAGGGGCATTAAATATTACTAATTAATTTCTTGTAAGAATGTTCTTTTTGCATTTCTTTTGTCATTCCTCACAATCATCCACTCTCTCTCTCAACCAGATTAATATTGCATTTTTAAACTGATTACAGATGATTCAGACTATATTAAATCAAACAAAACAGCCAGTGGCATAACAGGGTAGGTTGAGGTATGGACTTTGGCTGTTAGCCACTTGTACCCTTCCCATAGCATGTCATAACTTAAGCATATATAACCCACAGCTATGTGGTCTTACCTTTTTTTTCCCCCATTTAATGATGGTAATAAGAAATGGGAGAAATCCCTCCAACTGTGAAAGTATGGTGACACATACATGGTGAAAATGTGGCTAAATTGCCTTCAGCTATCCCACATAACCGCCGCAGATGGCCACCACTTAGCTGCATATGCAGCCCATGAACACATGCTATCTGTTCTCATCAAGAATAATAGGCACTTTCTTAAGCTGCCTTATGGTTCTGACCTTTTCCTCCTTACTGAATGTGCAAATTATTCTTGATTTTTCAGCCTGTAGATTTTTTTTCCCTTTGCCTTTTTTCTCAAACCCCAGAAAAAGGAAAACGTACTGCAACACACCAAAGATCCAGTCAATTCCACAGCAGCTGAGTCATACATCATATTTTGAGTGTATGGATTTCTAATATCTCGCTACAGCAGTCAAGATGATGTAACGGATATGGACTCTAAGCACATATCAAATATATTCCTTGAGGACATTCAAAATGGCTGCCAGGAGACATGTGATCAGATTATTAAAATTGATAACCTCGTATACCTTGAATTACACCGTAAAATATCAAAAGTACTGCTGGGGGTAATTAGGGGTGGAGTGCCATTGATTAACGACCATTTAAAAGAATAAAGAAATAGGAATAAGGTGCTCCTACTGTTAAATTATTGCCATTTTGGATCTCCAGTTGAACTAGCTTCTTCAGGATTCAATGGTGGTATGAGTTACACACTAGTAGTAATATCTCTCTGGTGGAGGAGAGATTTTAACTGCAGCAGGCGACTGCTCATGAAATGAGCCGCACATATTAGGCATCTGAAACTGTTTTAAGCTACTAGACAACATGGAATAATAATAAAAGGAAATATAAACACAAACCTTGCATTATTTTTGCAGGCTGACCTTGAACAGAACCCATGGATACAGGTGAGGCCATTTGAATCTTCTCCATCTTGATCAATTTTATAATTGTCCTTGAATAAATCAGCTGAGCGAACTTTCGCCATCGCGTTTCTCGTGCGAGATTGGCTTAAGAACCTGATGTTATTTTGTATCACAGCTGTTTTTCCTCCAGCGTGTCCTTAGACCTGCTATAGGAAACAACAGCTTGATTGTTTTTCCAAAAACTCCTGAGGTCTGCAGAATGCTTCACCACCCCGACCCCATTTAACCGCTATTCCAGTTTAGTCCCTGCTGATCCAAAGACTCAAGACATCAGAACAGCTAGACTGATGAAGCTGTAGCAACTCTCCGGTAGGACACAGACTGGCATATGTTCAGGGTGAACAAAAAATAAAACAATAATTGGCAAATGGAGTCGTGATGGTGACTTGGAGTGAAGGGCAAACAACCCTATGGGAAATCAAGAGCACTAGCTTAAGGCCAGAGTTGGTGTTGTGGTCGGACATGCAGTGGCGCTCATGGCACCATGGGAGGATGCACCAGTGAGGCATATGAAAGCGAAATGCTTAGGTGTTGCTTAGTCAGTAGCAGAGCAATGGGGCTTGGTTTACCCTGTGAAGGATAGATGGAAAGCATAGTCACCCTTTGTGCTTATACCATTTTTGTTTTTTGCATTCTTACCAATCTGGTGGACAAGGAAGTAGGTAATGTGGACAATGTTTTTGAAAAAAATATATAGATCCCAATAGGATGAAATCGACATACATGTCAGGTTTCAATAGTCGTACATGTTTCTCACTGTAGGGCTTTCACTGTGAGGGCTCTACAGCTGTGGAACAACCTCCCTTCATCGATCAGACAAGCTACCTACTTAAACGCATTTTTATAAAAATGGCTTTTAACTAGACGTTTGATTTATTGCCCTTTCACGTATCTATTCTGAAAATTTCATCCATCGTCTCTTGCATTAGCCTTATTGATTTTCAATTGTATTGCATGTTTTTTCTGCGTTTTTGCCCGTGAAGCACTGTGACAACCTGTTTTTTTAAGTGCTATATGAACACAATTTATTATTATTAGTTTTTAGTGTAACTTAGTTTGAATTTGGGACTATTGAGCAGCTCCTTTTGAACCAGAGAGAAGACAGAAGTTTCACACCTGTAAAGTGAAATGCTGAGAACCCAAACAGCATCTTAATATATATTCGACCCTGTTTGTGGTTCAAAGGACAGCCACACCATAGCCCATGTTATACTATAACAGTTCTAAATTATGCTTCAAAAGCAAATATCCCTTTTAAAACCAGACCCGAAATCTAGGCAAGGTCCCCCACAAACATCGGAATTTTTTTTTCTTTTCTATTTATTTTCAGAGTAATGAAAAGATTCAGGTGCTCCGGAAACAACCTCTGTCTGTGACTGAGCACTGTCAAAGAGCAGCGGTACATTTCCACTGTATTCCACAATGTATGCTGACTCACGCATGAACTTTAAGTCAAAGACTTCCTCAGTAAACAAACAAGTCTTCTGCCAAACAAGTTTGGGCAAGGTGAGGTTATGAAGCAGCAATTCTCAAAAAAACAAATTCAGCTTTGTCTTTTTGGAGCAGAAGTGACATTTTTACTTTGATGCTTTGACAGTTCATCGCCTATGCTTTTCACCTGGTTTTATCCATGCATGGTCTACCTGACGGCTCGGAGCACAGCAGGGGAGGTTTGGGTGTGGGAGGGCTGCGCACAATCCAGTGCACTTTTACAACACACAGGCCTTTTTCAAATCTCATATCAGTTTCTACCTGCCGTCAGCACCACCGGGCGGAAAGGAGGAGCCGTGGTGAGAGACAGAAAAGAGCGAGAGATGGTAGAAGGGTAGGAAAGACACGGACACAGCAGGAAGCCCCTCACAGTGGCAGACTCCGGGAGAAGTGAGTGGCAGAGGATGAAGAGGTAGATTAAGGGGGGGGGGGGGGGGAATGGAAAAACAGATTATCCTCCTACTGTCTGTCTTTCTATTTAATAAAAAAGTAAAGCATGAGTAAGAGGCATGTGACAGTGGGGTGTCCTTGGTTGTTGCAAACTCAAAATGCTCAGCTCACCTGTCATCCCTTGATTCATTTACTTTCACTCTAAAACAGCCACTTCAGCAGCTAATACAGTGCCCTGAGGTGAGTCTGGCTGCTTTTGAGTGCACTATTGTGTTTGTTTGTTTTTTAAAAAGCGAAAGAGCTGGTGCTACATTAAAAATAATGGCCACTCCTTTTCCAGGACATAATTGTTGTCCAAGGACGGATGGAAAAAAAAGAAAGGACATGAGGCTAAATATCATGAAGTGATGGAGATGTAAAGAGCACAAAGGGAAGGAGTGACCCGAATTCACTCTCCAATGGGTGTTCGCGTTAGCAGGAACTCCATTAGTAACGATTACAAAGCCATCGCACTAACAACCTGTGCACCTACATAATCACACAGTCCTGTTGCATTGATGCCGCCCTCTCATTTTCTGATGAGCCAGGAGTGTTGTTGCTTCACCTTGTGGTCCCCGAAGGACCCTGTAAAAATCGATTATATGTTTAGAGGACTTAGGAGGAGACCCGGTCAGGGAGTCAAGCCGTGCACTGGCTCTCACTAAGACTCACTGAACACAGTGAGAGTTACAGTACCTAAAGACCCCTCACTTTGCATCAGCCTTCGTCTTCCTCCCTGGCCTATTCAGCACCATTTTCCCCACAGGGCAATCTACGAGCAGCACCGTCTACATCCATCCCTGGAGTCAACACCAAAGCTGAACCCATCTGAACACAACATGTTTGTTTCCCCTCTCCTCATTTAAATTTGATGAAATAAAAGAGGAATGAATCCCAGGAATTATTAATTATTTTATTTTTTCCATTTTGCCTGAATCCACCCCACGGCCAAACTTTTTACTTGTCATTTGTGACATTGTATAACTTCTCATACTCTCACTTGCATCTTTTGCAGTTAACCCACTGGCACACTTGTCACCTGCGATGTCACCAGGAGATTAATTATTTCTATGAGATTCCACATTAAACATGAAAGGCAGAAAAACTCTAACATCATTGCTAATAATCTGATTCCAGGAGTGAGGTTTCACAGCTGGTTGCAACAATATCGCATTTTTGGATGTCTATAACTTGGCAAGTGCCCTTTGGTTGATAAAGTAGGTAGCCTTCCTGTTCTGGCCCACTCATATCCTTTGAGTCTGAAACAGTGTTTGAATGCCAAAATCTTGTTATGCAGACAGTCAGTATATATACTTTTAAATCAGCATA
This sequence comes from Scophthalmus maximus, assembly GCF_022379125.1. NCBI lineage: Eukaryota > Metazoa > Chordata > Actinopteri > Pleuronectiformes > Scophthalmidae > Scophthalmus > Scophthalmus maximus. The sequence continues at coordinate 18,745,172 of NC_061516.1, forward strand.
TTCATCAATGCAATACTTAAATTATCAATCAATAGTATTTTGTCACTTCATTGCTTCTTATTGGTTCAAACTCAAAAACGTTTAAGGATGAGGTTGGCAAACACTTAAAAGCTAATAATAATTTTTTTAATAGTTAATACTTTTAGATTTTACCAGCCTCTCTGTGGCAGTGTGCTAAAAGCACTTATCTACACGGGATCGGACTGTCAAAAACGAAAATGTTCCAACTCAATATGTAATGAACTTGACATGGTTTCCTAGTGTTCCTTCATCACTCCCTGTCACACCAACAATATATTATGACTTACTGATTTTGAAATACACTATGTTATCAGTAATCAAGGTAGCCAGTCCACCATCACAGTCTTTCAGTATTCAGCAAGAGATAAGTGTTGAGTGCTGAGAGTTCTGTCTGTCATTACAATGAAATTTAAAGCAAATATACAAGTTTAAGTTTTCTGCTTTTTCTAAGCTTGTGTACTCCTGTTAAAAAGAAGAAAAAAAAATCAAAACACTTCTTTGTAACTGCAGAAACATTCAAAAAATTGAAGCATGCGTGCTTAGCTACCTGATATAAATATAGATTAGATAAAAATAAAGATTTCTCATTAGTGTGGAGGCTTTTTATGTGTTGAAATATATACTGCAGAACAAAAAAACATATCAAATTAAATTAATGAATAACACCAGATTGGTGAAGGAGCAAGAGAACTGTTCTGTACTATAAAAGCCACATTAGATCTAACATTTGCTTCTATTTCACAGTGCATTAAATGCAACATACACAGCGGGATTTGGCTTCACAAAGCATATGGTATTTGCGCATACAGCAGTTTAAAAGAGACTCATTGATGAAATATATTTCATACTACATGAACAAACACAAAGGCAACTTCAGATAATCTAACATCTCTTAAGGCTCAACATGTTTGAAGTAAATCCTTTCAAATCTGTAAGGAAAGATGGTCAAAGTGTACATGCATGCAAACGAGCCATTATCCAGGATGGGGAAACCTACAAACCTGTTCATTTCACTCATCTTTATTCTCTCCGCTGTGTTGTCTACATGCACATTAGACCCCCTCCCTTAGCTCAGTGTCGATCTTGGATGCCAATGCAGAGCCTCAGAGTAATTGAGTCGTATCTTGATGGTTGTAAGTCCAATGATGCTGGCTGCGACCACAGATCCCTGTGGGCTGTTAAAAGGGGACGGATGAGCGGGACGCAAGAGGAGAGGGAGAGCGATTGAGAGGTGGAACAGAAGCTTTCCTGAAAGACACCGGTAAAGGCCGGACTAGTAGCTGTGATTGACTCACACATTGGAAAGAAAATCATCTGCCAGTATTAAAACAACTCAGATCTCGGCTCTCATTTATAATCGGTTGTTGCCAAACAGGTGAGAGCACACAAGAGCCCTTGACAGTCTATGTTTACAGACAGGACACAGATTCCTGGACCTTTGACAAAGAGAAATGGAAATATGCAATCTACTGGTACACCTAGACACAATAATACTGAAGGATGCTGCGTATGTCGACCTTCTATTGCATTATGAAACAGAGCACATCTTGTAGAAGCATCCGACGCCACAATCCATATTGTAAATCGTCTTTCTGGTTTTGCAAGTTGCGTGAAATGATTCAGTGCAACATCACATCAGACATCTGCCTTCATTTTCATCACAAATATTTCTGCAAAGATTGTTTTCTCTTGGCCTAGTGCTTGCCATAAAAGCATGTGCCTATAGCCTTATGTTCCATTTTTAGCGAATATACCTATACGTTGAATGCATCCTCAGAGTGATATGTGCTGCATCGTGTTCGGCTCATTGTACATCCTGCACATCCCCCACCCCCTCCGACTCTGAATGAAAATAACAACTGTCAAAATGCAATCCAACAAAAGTCAAAATATGTTGTGCAGTTGTTGATGTATCTGCACCAACAATGAAAAATTGAGGTCCAAAAAATCCATTCATTAAATACAGTAAACACATTCCATCTACAAATTTTCTAAAATAACTGAGCTCCATTGGCTCACACTGAACAACAAGGCTGGAGAGAAAGTCAATATCTGGTTTCATTTAGATTGTCTCTGAAACCAATTGCTCATGAGGAGAATTGATTTAATGAGTTGCGATGACAAGCACAATCCATTTTTCCTTGATCCTTGACAAATGCACCAGACACGTGATAAAAGCTCAATGACACTTTCAACCATTATCTCCATGTGTGTTTCTGTGTTCCATGTTGTGTAAACGCAACAATGAAGTGGTAAACTGAAAAAGGTCATTAGGGATCCCCTGCTCATTTCCAACCATCAAATGCTGCAATAACAAGACTTAGCCAGAGTGTTGGTCATCTTGTAAACCTTTCTTTTCACCCATTCACCTCAATCTCCGATGCCCCAAGCTGAAATGAGGACATCCATGTCAGAACACATATAGTAATGAAGGGAAGTGAGGCAGCAATGCATGAAAACGCTTTAAATTTCTAATTTATCCAACGGTCAGCCATCTCCTCTGTGCTCCGTGTCGACAGCCACCACGGGGCTCAGTGTCATTTAGAGGTGAGAGCAGCATGAGCCAACCATAGAAAATATTACTTTTATTCAATGGATGTGATATGATTGACAGCCTCGAATTGCTTTGCCCGCGACCTTGGAGGACTGGTACTCAGACTGCATTTTACGCGGGTGTGAAGCTGTGGCCCTGCAGTCAAGCCTCAAACTGATGCTGCTCCTTATTTGCCTCTGTTTTGTATTTTAGGTGTAAAGAATAATTTCCCTTTATGTAAGATTACCAGATATGATTTTTCTATTCACTCTGTTCTCTGATGCTGATGTTTTGTCCTGTCTGCTGTAACAGTAATTTCTTTTCTTCTATTGTCTAGATTATTTCTAATTAATTGACATTTTTTTTGCCGATACATTTTTACAAACCTCAAGATTGCATTTTTAAACAGCTTTTTGTCAGTGTAACTATAAAAAACAGAAGTTTATGCGTTCACTGTAATGTCAGAGGAATTATTGCTGAAATTAGCAATTTTTTTTATTAATTTACATTTCAGGGGGGGGCGGGGCCCCCGTTGGAGGGGAGGGCCCCCCTCAATTCAATGGTCCGGGAAAGACTGATATATGTGTGCTCATATTACAGTTTGTACTTACTTCACGATCAAATGGAGGTAAATCTTGGTGAAAAGAAAAGTCTAAATTTTCAAACAATTTAAATTTGTCAAGAAATTTTAGTTTTTATTGTCCATTTTATGACAAAAATTTATTATGCTTTGCATCTTCTGCTTTTACCTTATTTGTATTTTAATTGCCCTGTTGTCAACACCCTAAATGGTTGAGTTGGAGCTGCAGATTATTTTCCTCAATAAAGGAGATTATATTTCCACCCTTGACCGTCTGTCCGTCTGTCAGCAGGACTACTCGAAAAATACCAAACCAATGTGCATCAAACTTGGTGGAGGGATGTTGTTTCCATTTCTCTGCCAGACATAGTGGTGACAAATGTCAAACTGTCCACAGACAATTTTCTATGTTTGTGTAGGTCCCTCTATTTCTCTGAATCACTGCCAGCTCTCCTCCCCCTCGTCCTCTCTTTCCTCTCTACTATCCCCTTATCTCCCCACATACAGGCGAGACACACAGAGGAACATATGCGTGTGGCGCAATGAAAACATCTATCCTCAGGAGAGCATGTCCCAATGGCCTCAGCCAAGTGTATGTGTGGGCTGATGAGGTGAAAGTAATCTAAATGGTGTTCAGAGCGACAGAGGCAGCAGACAGGGATGTGACCCCACATGCGCGCGCGCGCACGCACGCACGCACGCACGCACGCACGCACACACACACACACACACACACACACCAGCACACACACACCAGCACTGAGGCCTGCGGGCCATTCCAGTGGACACCACTGCTCCAAAGGGGATGAAACTATCAAAAAAATGGGTTGAACCTCTGCCGAGATGTGGGGTCACATCCTTTCTTTGCAATTTTCCGTCGTTTTCTCTCAGGGGTCAGCAATTGAGCGTTGGAAATTGGCGAAATGGCCAAAGGTTGAAACAAAGTCACAAAACAGCTTTATTTTCTGTTATATCTGAACGGGGGAATTGCCAACATGGAACAGATGAGAGGGCCAGAAGGTGATTTTATATCTTTCCATGTTTGCACAAAACACAAAACAAGAGTGTGCCCACATGTATGATGTGTATGTGTGCAGGCTGGCAGTCGCTCAGTGGCAGTAATTTCCCCTGCCGTGTACTTGTGTTAGTAAAGATGCTGGTCCCCAAGCTGGTTTGCAAATGTAGAGCAAAGCATCTCCTGACACACTCGTGCAGCTTGGTGGCTGAGTGCAACTTGTTTTCGTCTTCAAGGACAAGGTGACCCCTCGCGATTGACACAAAAAAGAGAGGGAAAAATTGAGAGCATCTGATCTTCCGAGGATATTAAAACGAGATAAAAATGCATCACTCCATCAGCACAGCAACAAAAAAATGTTTGATGCGCTGTGAGAATATGGGAAGTTTTTGCGTCACTGTGAAAAGATATAGTATAAAATCAATTTGTATGAGGGAATAATTGTGCAGAGTTATTGAGGGCTGTTATTCAGAAAGTCACAATATGAAGAATATAGGCAATCATACATGATAATTATTTATTTAAACAAAGGCTACAAGTACGAATCCCTCGTCTCTTCATTAAGATCTACAGATAATCGTCCCTGTTCCCTGGTGGAAGCAGTAATCACAAAATTCTCTACTCCAGTAGAGAAATAAAACATTGATCACAGTATCAAACAATTTATCATAACAAAATCTAAATATAAAAGGCCTGGAAGTAGATTTATAATGTACTTTGAATCTTGGCAAAAATATGTATTTGTGATTCACCATCTTCACTTATACCTTTTTAGAGTAACATTTTCATTTGCATCCCTGCATTTGCTGATGTATTCATAGAAAACAATAATCTGAACCTTGGCAATTTCCTTCCTCTGGCTTTGCGGTATCTACAGAAATGTAATCGTGTCCGTATTAAAATTCATGAGGACAGATAAGAGGGGACTTTCATTAGTGTGGGATTCTCAAGCTAGTAGTTTGTGGAAAAGTAAAAATCAAAACACTTTCTAGGATAGGATGAGGTCAGAAGATACACGTGTCATGAACGGTGACACTGTTCACAATATCTGAGCTTGAGTGACGTGTCATACCATTTGGAATATTCATATATGTGTGGGACACTCAAAATCAATTACAGCAAATGGAAGATTAACACAAATCAATTATATTGAAAACTCTCTCTTACATAGAAGACAAACTTTAGCCTATGTCCAAGTATACTGGATTCAATAAAGTTTACAAAATCATTGTATTCTCAACCATGGAAATAGATAGATATATATTCAAAAAGTTATCACAACTAACTTTTTAGGCCAAGTAACAGGCCAAAGTTGATTTAAATTCAATAAGTTAATTCTCATTAATTTCATACAAGGCAGCAGTGCAGCTGAACACACAACAACAAATCTCTCCCAATGGGATTATAACACAACCAGACTTTTCTGTATGGGATGATTTATTTTAAGTTCAGTTGACATTTATCCACCCAATAGTTTTATTAGATTGAGTAATTAACCATGCAAAAAAAAAATCAGCTGAGGGCAGGTTGAGAATATGAATGAATACAAATATGAACTGAATAAAAAACATTCCCGTTATTTAGGGACTGTGTTCTGTCCGCAGTCAGAGCAATGCAGGACAAAACAAAGCTGAATGTTAAAACTGTTGGAGTAGCAATGTGTCAGGAGTAGACCATGAATATAACAGTAAAGGTTCAGTATGAGCAACAGTTTTTCAGAATATATATGCCACAGCTCCTCCTGACCCAAATAGGTTTCCTGAGTTTGTGTTACCAGCAGCTCAATAAAGGGACAGGGGCTCTTACGTGCTGTCTGTGCCATGTTAAAATCCATGATGTGTGGGTACTTAGATATTGTTCATTAATTTGTTACTGTGGTAAATGTGACAAGTAATGCTCACATTGATTTTAGATGCAGTTGCCCCACATGTGAAAACTAGAGTTGGGCAGCAGGCTCCTGTTTTTTAAAGGCAGTTTTCCACTGGAGCATTTTCACAAAATGTTGCTTATGTTTACTCCACCACATTATACATCCACATTCATTGTACAAGTCATAGACTGTATATAAAAATGGACGTAATCACCGGCTCCAGAACATTAAGCCAATGCAGAGGTGCCTGAAGCCTGTATTCTCTGGAATCGCCAGCAGAGGGAGACTCACCGGTTGCAAAAAAAAAGTCTGTGTCTGCAGAAGTCTATGACAAAATTACTCTACTTCTCACTTGATTTACAATGTCACTACACATTTTCGTGAGAAATGTACATTCTTAATAGATAGTTTCAAGTCTTCAATACAGCATGATGATCATTTTGGAAATGATGATCCCATTTACAGTTAAAATAGACGATATTGCACGGTATGCATTGGAGCATATAGATACAGCTTGATTGACAGCTAGTACCAGCCAATCTGTGTATGGGTGCAGATGAAGGGGGGTGCCCAGTCGACAAGCTCTTTGTCAGGGACGTTTATTCTGAAATCACACATTGTCCCACAACAGAAATGTTAGGAGGGATGCTGCTCTATGTTTGACACTTTTCTTTACTTTCATGAAAAACAAATAAAGTTGCAGGTGCCCACTCTCTTTGTCAGCGGTGTGCACTTCTGGCATCGACACACCTACCGCTAATTAATAGAGAGGACAGAAGTGGAGTGCCAGGGTCCTCTCTACTTTAAGTGTATGTCATGCTGTCACCAGAAATTTGTTTTTGTAGCAGGCACTATACGGTGACTGCAGGCTTCCTGACAGGGCTTCAGGCGCTTGGCTTCTAAGCACCAGCTGGTCACTTATTAGCTCTGGCATGAATTGGAAGTGCTATTGATGCACAACTAATGGAGAAAAACAGTCTCAACTCCTGAGACTATTTTCTCAGTGCATATAGCTTGACCTGGCAGCATGCTGCAACTACAGGTCCTGTGACATCTGTTAAAACTTGAGATCTATGCAGAACACATTATAAATTCAGAGTATCTAATTAGAGTAAATATGTGCTCATCTGATTTACATTTTTTCTATTACACCTTACCAGGTTTGAGAGGAAAACATGGTCTTTTTAATACAAATCAAGCAGGTGAAGTTTGAAACTTAAATATCCTTGGAAAATTAAAACTTCACATCCAGGAAAAAGTCACAGAGTTTCATATCATACCCATATGAACAAGACTCAATTTACACTTTATTATTCACAAGTAACGATAAAAAATCAGATGATTGACCGCCGGTTAAGAGCCTTGGCTGCAATTTACCGGTCATTCATCGTTGACCCATTCCCCTCAGTCACTGCCAAAGCTTTGGCAGCGGCTGAAAGAATGATTTCACAGACAAGCGGCCAAGATGATATTTCTCTGCAGGGTGGCTGGTATTTCTCCCCCCCCCCCGGCATGATTCGGGGGGCTTTGATATCAAGACGCTGCTCTTTTATAGTTGGAGTGAGCCAGCAGAATTCAGGACAACACTGCAGATGCCCCCTGGAGGTGTTCTGGGGAAGACCATATGGAGGGAGAACGGGGGGGGGGGGGGGGTCAGTTTTTTAAGGGAGTATTAGGTCAGAAAAAACTACTTGAGGAGCTCGGCTCACACCTTTTGCCACAGCAACTATGACCAGCATAAGAAACTGAAAAATGGAGGGAAGGATGTTTTTATAGTTGAACTTCTTAGCATGAGCACAGTATTATCTGCAGGTTACTCAATTATCCGCAGCTTACTTCACCAACCGACCATCCAATATTCCAGTTGAGGTTAATGAGCTATAGCCTCCACAACGGAACCTCCACCTCTCTGTCTATCTCTGTAGCACCACAAGATGAAGTACGAGTGCAACAATCTAACGAAGGTCTCTGGTGTGTGTTGTGCATTAGTGTCGGTGAAAAATGTCAAAGAGATGAATAGCAAGGAAGAAGACCGAGAATGTGGATGAGGGAGAATATCTGTGTGATAAAAGACTGAGGGAGTTTCATGTGCATTAGAACGAAAGAGATAGTGGCAGAGAGAGTACAAAATATGATTAAAATCAAAAGACAGTCGCATACAGTGAGCCCGAGGTCTCACCAGGTGGTCTGCAAAGCCAATGTGAAGACAGTTCTCATTTATTCTCCATTAGTTTTATGGCAGCAGCCACAGCTCCTTAAAAAATGCATTTGTTTTACCAAAAGCATCTGGTTTTATGTTGCTCCCTTTTCCCCGAACAAACTGGGTTGTAACAGTATTGCTCCATGATCTGTCTGCATGTCCCAACCAGTTGGTCTCTTTTAAGACCTTAAATAATTATTGTTCTTTATCGTCAGCTGCTGTGGGGACATTAAACAAAATCTCCACTAGGTGCCACGTCTAGGTTGGTACGGTTGTTGCATACATCTATCGACGCACATGAACACATCAGTGATTACACCTTGGGACGTCTGGGTTTTACGGCTCTTTCAACTTCAGTCCGGGGATGATCAGTTACCAGCCTGTGTTCAAGACACATCAGCCCATGACTTTCCCCTCCTGATCCACAGCCATCTTGAAGTTTTCTCTGCAGGATTAGAAGCTCTGCTGAGGCTTTTCTTTTTTTGTGTGTGCCAGTCATGCCCAGTATGATGTGGATTTTTCCTGCACATCCTCTTCTGCCCCCATTCTGCTACAATCTTAAACTCTACTGTTCTTTCAAGGTGTTCCCCTTCATACTGTTACCCCCCCCCCCCCCTCCTTACTCCTTCCCTTCTGTCTCGTCTCTTTTCATAAAAGTGGACCTCTCTTTGTATTTATGTCATATTTCTTCTGCCACAGTCTTTCTCTTGTCTTTTCCACTGTCCCGCCCTCTCACCTCCCCACCTGTGTGGGATAACAGCTGTCTGCCAGTTGCACAGCTGTGCTCACCTGCCAAGCTTAAAACAAAGAGACAGAATTGGCACCACTGGAAAGCAGTGGAATAGATGGGGGAACTCTCACATTTTCATTCAATATTGTGTCATTTTTGATTTTTTCCATTTTCAAGTTTAAAAAAACTTGTCTTTAAACGATTAGAATAAACGGGAAAGAATGTTGGATTCTCCCCATTCCTATCCCATCATGTTCAAACTCTGTTGTTGTGTGTCTTCTATACAATCAGTGTGAAGCGAAGGACAATTCAAACGGTCAACCATCACTAACTTGTCCACGTAGCAGAATGGGAAGGAGACAAATGTATTTTCAAATTCACGATAATGTCAGAAGAACATGTTGTACTGATGGCAGCTTACTTTAAATGTCACATGACACAGGAAGCACACACCAAAAAGTAAAATGTTAATTTTTAAGTCAACTGAGCAAACAAGCCAGCAGATATTATGGCAGGCAAATATTTGCTGTCACATGTTGCAGTCGTCATGTCTGCCAATTGCACAACGCTGTGCTTAAACTGTCCAAAGAACTTGGGATATGAATATAATGTCATATCCCGAAAGAGGTCATTTCATATCCAGAAAATGAGACATATTATTACTCTCGACTGTGTAAATTGGGCCCATGTCTTTTAACATCTCCTCCCATCGTCATGATATAAGACTGCAGGCAAAGCCTCTTTCAAAGTCTGACTCTGGAGTTTGTTTTCGCACTCAACTTTACTGTTGTAGCTCTCATTTGTAGACATGATTCTTGCAAATGTAGTTGAAGAGGTTAGTGGTGTTTTAAGTTGGTTGCGGGGACCAGTCCGCTGCATGTTTTTAAACGTACATTTTTATGGTCCATGTCAGACTTTTCATACCCAAAATATTTGTATATTCCCCATATCAACTTAAAATGTGACAATATATGTTCTGTGTTCACAACTTGTATTTGCTACCCCAGTGCTCAGTTATTATAAATCCAAGCAATCACGAAATACTTCGAACAACATACAACATTTTACAACAGGTACAACATTTCCTCGCAACATTTTGCCTTTTCTAGAAATAAATCGAGAGCAAACAATAGTGATTTGAGTTTGACTGACAAACAGGATAAACATCTTGTCATTGCATCTTATACATGCAGTGTTCAACAATAAACATCAAGCATCAACCAGTTTCATATCATGTATGCTGTTAATATTCTGACAAGAACAAAATGAAATCACACACACTCGGATTCTGAAGATTGTTCAGATGATCCTTATTAAATTATTATTAGTCGCAACTGTGCAAACAGTATTTTTCACAAGATTCATCAGGATCAGTTTGCAACAGCTTGGCTTTTCTGGTGTTACTGTTACTATTGTACTCGGCTACATCACATTCACATGTCACATGATAATCGAGCCTTCTCCCATGTATTTCAAATGAATATGACTGACTAAACAGAATTGAGAATTAATTTATCTCTTTCATACGGCGTTAAGGCAAAATGAAATGCGCAGTGAGTTCAAAAGTCAATAATAAATATGTGCCATTATCCAGTGTGTTGACAATAGCATCATCTTGGATGCACAGCACGTTTCAATATCTATGGGCCGTAGCAATTTCTGATTAGCCCCTTTCCATGTTTACCACATGACAGTCAGTTATGCTATCATTAGTCTAACTTGAACAACAAATGGGATTATGTGGTATGAGCAGTTTTTGAAATCTGTGTTCAGTAATCCTCTGTGCCCCTTTTGGCTCAGAAATTTAAAGGTGACATAATATGCAAACATCAATTATTTTGTGTTTGTACACATACATGTGGTACAAACATACATACATGTGGTGAATGTGGAGTCGGCCAGAAAAATACCACCTGTAATTTTTTTGTGAGCTGGCTAAAACCTACAGCCTGGCTCTGAACGACTGGTCCAGATTTCTGTCCCACTCTGATGTCACGGTTGGACACTTTTGGGGGTAACCCCGCTTGCAATCTGAAATTCTCCACTTTTCTGGTGAAGGGGCGTGACATTTCCTACACATTTTGAATGTGGCTAATCAGGCCAATCAGAGCAGACTGGGGTTTATCGGGAGGCGGGCTAAATGAAATACAGGCGTTTTAGAGGATGAAAAGAGGAGCTGCAGTAATGGGCAGTATGAGAACACTGATGCCTTGCCTGAACATTAGAGCATGTAAAAGTGGTAACCTGAATATGAGCATAATATGTCACCTTTAACTGTCACCATTCCACTGGATGAACTGTTCCTTTAAGAGATTTTTTTTTAAAGAACTTTTTCCAACTGTCGCCAAAAAGTAATTTTAACACCCCCGCTGTGAACTACGACTTTCTAGTTCAGCAGGGCCTCCCTCTGTCTCTGTCACACTGGCTGCCGTTTGATCTGGGCCTAGCCCCCCTACTTTGGCAGTGACAGGCATATTTCAATAATGTAGGTGGTACAGGGTGTGTTGGCATTGCAGGGGGTGGCAAACTATGGGAGTATTGCAATGATGCACGTGCGTGTGGGTGTGTAATGTGACAGTAGCTACAGCTTCAGTTTACTTTGCTAAAAAGTTTCTAAGGAAGGAAAGAACCCTCTTTTGTTGACTAAAGGGAACCATCACCATTCAAGAGTCAATAAAACCGCAGTTTCTCTTCATCCATGATACTTCGAATCCATCCCCTAGAGTATTGACTTATTCCATCTTTACAGCTTCTCTTTTGCTACATTCTTCACCTCATCTCTCAAGGGCTTTACCCCCTTTCCATGCTCTTCTTTCCTTTTCTTAAACCTTCCATATCCTCTCACCCACTTTCTCCTAATTGGCAGAACTTAGGTGCTGTAACCCTGAGCCGCAAAGTCTGACCTGAACATAAGTGTGCTCCCACAGACACCGTGGCCTCATTAATCAAAGCGACAGTGCAACTGACTGACAGTGCCTCCAAGAATGAGGATGAGGATTAATATTTTAAGGTAAATGAGTATCACAATGAAATATGTCCTTGTGAAAAGTGGGTTTCACATACTCCTAACATCCTTAGGCCTGTATATACACACAGTTAGGAGTTGCACCCTCTGAGTCACAATTTGTGGCCATCCCTTGGTGTGATTTGCCGGGGGGGTGCGTGGGATTTCCCCCTTTCTGGTCTATAAATCCCGACCTCTGCTGAATTATTTTTTATCCCCCTCTCAAAGCGATCAGCGCTACTTCACCAATAGACCATATAAAATACCTAAAATAGAATTTTTTAAACTAAAGCGCTGTAACGATAAAATCTGTTATAGGAAGTGCACTGGCAATCAAATTATGCCAGGAGATATTTATGGACTAGTTACACTGACATGGCTAGAAAATGTAATTCATTTGAATTATTCAAAGCATTTTGATTAACTGCCTTGTGATGATAAACATTGTGGAAGCAGCTCCTGTGCTCTATTACACCCAAGCCTATATTGCTACCAGATGAGAAAGGTAGAGAGAATTTTAAAACAGAAATAGGAGAGGTGGAAACTCAATTATCTGTTACATCAGTTTTCCATCTCAATGTTTTGTAGTTAGGCATCAGCACCAAGGATTGTCATCAACAACTTATCTGCATAATGCACACAGCGCCGTGCCCATGAAACCTAGAGGTTCCATCAAATATTTCAGGTTTAAATGACATTAAACTACAGAAGCCCTATAGGTAATTGTTGGTAAACAGTGTGTAGAGTAGCCTATTGGTCTGTTTTATTCAGGTTTATTTTGTTCACAGCCGCTGCAGGTATGTGATGATGTGTGAATCCCCATGCTACTATTTATTAGGGCTGTACGATTAATTGCATTTGCGATAATATCGCGATATGATAAAACGCAGTTTTTTAATTGCAAGGGGCACGATTATACGGGTCACGTGATACGCGAGCGAGTGGAGCGCTCGGTGCAAAGAAAAAACAGCAGTCACGCTGCACTTTAACCTGCTGCACAATGTCCTCATGCTCGACAGAAGAGTCGGAACAATGATACAGCGGTGACTTTAGTGTCGAAGAGGAGCAGCACTTCGGTTGTGTGGTAGTTCTTTGTTTTTAAAAAGGAGGATGGTGCGCAGTGTCAGGTGTTGTGCAGAACATGCCGTGCTACCGTTGCTACTTCACAGGGCAACACTACCAACCTGTATCAGCGCTTCACACAGCGCCACCGCCAACGCCACGTATGTTGGCACCGCCACAGTGTACGGCCAACAATCAGTGACAGTAGTGACGAACACAGAACCACACAAGAGTTGTTTGAGAGTGTTACTCCGTATGAAAACGTCTCACGTGGCGAACACCACGACTATTCCCTCGCTAAAGAGACGGACTGCTAACAGAGAGAGGGCTCTCTCCCCTTCTCCTCTTCAACACATCTCGCTCTCTGTCAGTGTGTGTGCGCGCGCTAATTATAATCGCAAATCAAATCGCAATATCTGTTAAAAAAAATCGCGATTCGATATTTTCCCCAAATCGTTCAGCGCTACTATTTACCCATGTAAAAATTAAACCCTTGTTGTAAAAATAAAAAATTAATTGTAGTAGTATTTTTTAAAGGGTCACAGACACTCGTCCTCTTGAAATAGAAGATTTTTTTCTTGTCTGTTAATGGTTATTGGTCAGTTAACGAGCGCCGGCCATCAGTGAGAAAAAAATTAATCAAAATGTTCATCCCTAACCGAGGAAGGTTTTTTTTTTCCTTTTACAAACATATCAAGTAGACAAACTACTAAGGGGGATTTACAGTACTGGAAATCCATTCATCTTTGTTTTGCAGCACAATTTCAGATGCTATATCTGAATGGCCCCCTAAAGCTAGCCTGATAAATAATAAAGTGCAATAAACATAACAAGTGCTTGTTTTTTCCAGAAAGTTCAGTAATCCTATAAGCTAAGAGTGGTTGGAACCAAAACACACAGGCACTTCATTAATTTATACTCGCTCTCACTCACCATCTCCCTCCAACATCCAATCTACGTTTCTAATAAAGATCTCTCCCAATTTAGAACAAGCGGTGCTTAGATTGGGTCCTCCTGTGTACAGAGAAAATAACTAGATTATGTTCGATTTATAACAAGACTATCAGGTCTCTGCAATACACTGCAAACGTGACAATGCCTACACGTTTGAAACTCAAGGTCGTGGATTAATTTCCTTTTCCACGGCCCTGTGAACATTCTGGTATTTGCTCCATGGCTCCGACTTAAAAGGCTGCAAAGATTTCTGGGAAGCGAACAGAAACACATCATCGCACGGTGTATAATCAGAACGTTTCATCTGGAGATTTGTACAGTCTGGATCACTGGTTCAACCTTCTCTGGTGCACTTTGGGCAAAACCATTAAAATCTGCAGCCACACCAAATTATTAACTTCTTGCAAATGTCACACACAAACAAAGTATTGATTGCTCGTAAATGTCACATGAGACCTTACATCAGTAAACAAGAGAGCCAGTGTGAAACAGAGAAGTGGCTTTAAATTGATGCCATGCGCCCAAACAATATCACTGTATTTCTATATTTCAACAAAATGTTTCAATAAACTTTCAGTACAAAAAACCCAACCAAATAGTTGGATCAATTGTCGGAAATTCTGCATGAATAACCCTTTAGAATCTTAATTAATGGGATGTAGGTCATCTGAACTAAATTTGAACCCATGAGAGGTCAGTTCCTGTCTGGTGATTCAGAGAAGTGTAGTAGAATCGACCTTTGATCCCACAATTTATAAATGTCAGAGCAGATCTATGAGCAAAGAAAAATATTACTGTAACAGGAAGTGAGAAAGGACTTGAACCAAACACGGCCTGATGGGAGTGCCAAGATCATTAAGCTAAAAGGTTAGAAAACAGACGGTAGCCCTTCAAGAGGGTCCAGTGCCAAAGTGCTCTCGAGCAAAATCAGCCCTCAGTGATATAACACAAAACATGCATGTAGAGAGCATGTCCAAAACAAAGGTCTAAAGCATTTGTTGCTAGATTTATAACATAAATAGATTACAAGTGGATGAGAGGACAATCAATCCAGTTTGATTTTATTTCAAACACTAGAATACAGAATACATTAAAAACTCAATGGTGGAGTCAGAGTTGGAGGCTGACATGAGTCAAGTCACTCACTTTGCAGAAGCAGTTTGCAGCCTGTATTTCTCCATCACCCACTGAGTTAGTGTAGCAGCACAGACAGAACAGGCCTCCCGCAGGTCCCTGGGCAATTTAGCAGGTAATGAGCACTCCGACTCTGTCACACCGGACCTCTCATATCTCGCAGAGGAAGACATACACATACACACACTACCATTTTTCTTTTGGTATTCTCCTACCGCGCCACAACATACTGTATGTATGATTCTCTTTGGCTCAACCCCCACAGGATGGGGGCTCAGCTAACTCTAAATCTGAGCGATCTTGTTACACCTGAACTTCGCTTTTGCATTTAGCCTGATAACTATAAATTTTGAAATCAAACAAAAGCCACCAATGATCAGAGTAAGCATATTTTTTTTTAAACCGAGACCACCTTATTATCACAAAATGAATTATATTAAGTTAACAGATTTTAACGGGTCCCCTAAAAATGACTACCTGTAATCACGTAACAAAAAATTCAGACTTAGTTCCTTTGAAAGCAATTCAAACATCTCCATGATAACTAGGCAAATCCATCCACCTATGAAAGTCACAAAATGTGGTTGGACCTTCTTTCTGGATTTTTTTTTAGAGAAGCTGCCATTTCCAAGGTCAAGAATAGACATTTTCACAGCAGACATTTCCACTTGTTGAAGTAGGAAAATCCCAGGTGTTACTAACAACATTAATAACACCTCCTTTCTATCCGAGTGCCCCAGTGAAGCCATGACAGAGTGACACTGAGCCAGCGTGCACAATGCCATCATTTTATTATGCACACTTGTGCTTTTTCTAAACATATGCCAGTAGTTTTTTAAACCAGGGAGGTGACAAAGAAAACCAGCAAATCTTTACAATTTTATGGAAATGTTAGATGAGATAAATTGATTATCATATTAGTTTAAAGTTTCTGGAGTTATCTGAAGGAAAATTGGTACTTTCTCAGTAAACAATAAAAAAAAAACATCTTAAATCCATGCATTTGATAACTGTTAATGCCTTCATTTTCCAATTGTTGCTCTACACCACAGATATGTAAATGAGCTTGCATGTGTTCCAAAAAATATTTCCTCAACAACAGGGAGAGACAAGGAGAGAGAAAAAGGAGAGAGAGACCCACTGGCATGAAAGGGAAAGAATGATGGTAAAAGAGAGGGAAAGGACTGAGAGACATCTAGAGAAGAGAGTTGGCTCACCAAGTCCATCAATCAGAAGTGGAGCATGAGAGACTTCAGATTGCACAAAATTATATGTGCCCTTGGGCAGATCAACAGCCTTTGTCCTTCTGAAAGAAAATGACTGTTGCATTGAAATGAGTCCAAATGGCTGAATGCGGGTCACTGATGGGCTAGGGGTGTGTCTGTGTGCGCTTGCGTGTAGACAGAGCTGTGCTAGCCACAGGCACACAGTCTCCATCCGATTAAACAGCGCAGGACATGTGATCATTCACCTCCACTTGCCCTTCTAAGGTCTTGTATACTAGCACACGCACACAAACACGCACGCACGTACGCACGCACACAGTGCTGCAGGAAGAGGAGGTGCACATGACCTGTGCCAATTACAGTTTGGAAAACATCATCTTGTTGAATGTCATCCATTCAGTCATTTTGCCTGTAGGGCTGTTATAGGCCTCGAATGGAAATTAAGTGCACAACTGCAGTGATGTGATATAACATCTCACCTGCAGTGAGAGAAAAAAAACCAACTCAGAATAAATTTGAGCTTGAACCTGAGCATTTTATATAATACACATCAGCTCCAGGTGAGTACTGGTAACATACCGTATTGGCTCAAATTAGGGTTTGAAGGGAAAAATATGTGAGTGGTGAGGTTGGAGAAAGACTGAAGTTAAGAGCATTGAATTTTTATCCTGTTTCCTCACCAGAATCTGATCAGACGATGAAAGTTCAATCACTGATTCATCGTACAATGACATCATGTTTTTGTTTTTTTAAAAGGTGCGCTAATACTTTCTCATATGATGCAGACAAGCAAAATCAGTCAGCATCAAATGCTTTTTAACCTAATGGAGAAAAGAATTCCTGAGGATTACAATCATTACTTATTAGAGCTGTCGCAAGCAATTATTTTTTCAAACGATTAATCTAGCAATTATTTTTTCGAATAATCGACTAATCTAACGTGTTTCAAGATGGGTGGGGTGGGTTGCCGACATCGCCGCAGTCCCCTTGCGCCTGTGAGCGTGGGCCGATCCCCGCCCTGGCGACGCGATGCGGTTGGAGCGCACTGAGGAAAGGCCGCCCCAGTCGAACGGTCGCCCCGTCCCGAGCTGACCGAGGCCAGCAGAGGGAAGGCGCAGCGAGTACCAAGTACCACCTTCGCCCCCAAACCTTTCCAAGCCGACCCAGAGCCGGTCGTGGTTTTTTTTTGGTTGTTCGGTGTTTTCTTGCTGCAGCTCGCGCTGCTGCCGCTGCCGGTGCTATCACTTGTTGCCGACATTGTTGTTGTTTGATTTCTTCTTCTTGCTTTTTAAACTATGGCCTCTATATCGATTGGCGACTAGCTTTTTGGTGCATTACCACCACCACTGGATGCAAATTATTTGAGTCGACGAATTTATGTAGTCGATTAGGTCGACGAGTCGCTCCAGCCCTATGACTTGAATAATGAATCAATTGTAAAAAAAAATACACATCACAAGTTCCCAGCGTTCAAAGCGATGAATCAAATCAATCAAATCCTTCAATGTAAGGTGTTCAAATAGCAAATCTTCTGCATTATAATTTTTTTTTTAAAGCTTGAAAAAATGCATTTAATCAGTTCTCAAAACTGTCGTCAATTAACTATCCACAATGGACCAAAGGATTCAGAGGCGGTCAAAGTTCAGCACTCAGCATGGCAGCAGCTGTTCCCACTGTTCCCCCCTGAACCGTCTCTCTCACACACACAGTGCTAAACCAAAAACAGGTCCATACATGCAGTGAGACGCCATTTTGAGAGACAAATTATGGTCTCAGAAAGAAGAGTCGAACATGGACTGGGAGGAAGGAGAAAGAAGAGGAGGAAGAGGACAACAAGGAAGAAGCTGATGAGGGGGAAACATAAACACAGAAGTCATCAATCACAACTGTTATCTGGACTCACAGTCAGTGCATATTAACATAGAGCTGATGTTGACTGGCACACACACACACACACACACACACACACACACACACACACACACACACACACACACACACACACACACACACACACACACACACACACACACACACACACACACACACACACACACACACACACACACACACACACACACACACACACACACACACACACACAAGGCTGTGGGAGGCACATAGACACATTCAGAGACGCAAACAAACGCATACATACACTTAAATAACAACAACTACATCCACTGTCTTGCTCACAAACACACGGGTGGTTAAGGTATAAGCCGCACACTGAAGATGTCACAGTCTCGCTGCTAATGAGACCCGACATATTATTCCCTCCTCTGCAACACTAAGGTACGGCAGAGAGAGGCACAGTGAATCTCAACAACACAGGCCCCACTTGGCTGAAAACATAATTCGATCCCAGTGAGGGGAGCGTGTTTTTGTCAAATTGAGTTAGATATACACAAACCCACACACACTCAACCCCATCCAAACAATCACTGTGTTTCTCTAGGAGGGTCCAGTCAAAGCTGAGTGGTGGTGAAAACCAATGATAAAACCGAGGTTGAAGTCTACTAGCTCCAGTGTGTGTGTGTGTGTGTGTGTGTGTGTGTGTGTGTGTGTGTAATGTCATTCATGTGGGTGTCTTCTTTAAATGACATGAAAGCTGGTTTGAAAACACAGACGGGCTTGTAAGTTGCAATAGTTGCCTCCAGGCACTGCAGTCATGCATCAATCCAAAATCACTCACAACAGTTACTGAGCCTTAAAAAGGGAGAAAAAGACAGAGAGGGGAACGGACTGAAGTCATCACAACACCTGAATTTCTGGATTTCATGTAAGCAACCCTAACCCTTATTTTAAGAATCGTTCTGCAATTGCTAATACCAACATCTACAATGTCACTTTTAACCTTTACACAAAAGAACAACCTGTTGACTTAAATAACCTTAATAATTATGTGCAACATTTCCAAATTGTGGTTCACAGAGGAGGGAAATAAACACATACTCTGCAACAGAACTTGGGAAGCTTTTTGCAGGAAATGGGTGAGGCAACACATTTGAGGTTTTACCTCAATACATTATCACAGATTCAGTTAAACATCAGCCACATGATGTAACAGCCCCATATGAAAGGACAGCAGGAGTGAAATAGACAAGTTGTGCTTTCATGAAAGTATTTTCATTCATATACTAACTCAAATCAAAACAAAAATTAATCAGGAAAAGAAAAATGTAATAAAACTTGAATATTTCTTATATATTACAGCACTTACCTCGTCTCTCCCTGCAAACAAACACCGATATCAACACAGCAGAGAGTGACAGCAATAAACATATCTGCCAAAACTTCATAAATTAAAAACAAGGGAAATGTTAGTCTACTATATGAGCATCTAACACTATATCTGGCATGTGCATGAAACAACATAATCAACAAACTAAGGAGGTGGAGAAACCTGGTGGTCCACCCAATAAAAAGAGCCGCAAGTAATTATTAAAAAGCAGATAGCCCCTCTTGTCAAAAAATTGTTTTTGTAGGAGTGATGAGCAGCAGGTGACCTTCAACAAATGAATTTAAGCAGGAGATGAGTGCTGCTGTGTGGAGCAGCAGCATAAACCCGGAACAAGGGCTCAGCGGATAACACAGGCCTAATTATGGGAAGAATAAAAAAAGTCCTCACAAAAAAAACATTGCTTTGAGTAATGCACGTTTCATGTGACTGCACCTGTGGGTGAGAAAAGCCATGTCGAGTTTCCCATTTAGCCCCGGGAACAAGCACCGGTGGAAATGTGTTCACATCCTTTAATGAAGTTTGTCTTGTTTTGTTTTTTTCTTCTAAAAAGGGAAAATACTCCATACTACGAGTAAAGGCCATGAATTAACTGAAAATGTACACATTATATACACAACAATTTTACTATCTTTACTCACTGCGTGCATTTGTTATCTGTGGTTTGTTGAAAGTTATATAGTGACACACCTAATTTTATTCCTTGTGGATTAATATCCTGATACTTTTCTCAGTAAATCCAGTTGAATGTTTGTCAAGTTTTAGAAAACAGTGACACCCCATTCGATGCTGTCCAACCAATAATCCAAACCTTAAAATTTATAACGAAACAAACACTAGATTAAAATTTGTAATCTTCGAATAACTGTCAACATTAAGGTAAAATATTTTCCAATAATTATCATATAGTGGCATAACTGTTTGAAATGTCTCCTCCATCCGTAAAATCCAAAATCAAGCTTTCATTGTTTCTGTTTATTAAGCTCATTTGTTGAAAAGTTAGATTTTATCAAATTACTTCAGTATTAAATGTGTCGAGTAAATAACAGAGAAAATCTGGCGCAAGCAAGGTCATGTTATTCCATTAATAAACATCGACTGTTTAGTTTAGAAATGTAAGAGCCTACTGTAAACACCCGTCATTATTCCCTGAAGGCCAGGTAAACCTATTAGAACATCTTCCGGTGTGTGACCCAATGGTCGAATATGCAAAGATGCTGAGTTTACCATCAGAGCAAATGAGGAATTTGAGCATTTAAAAAAAGAAATGTTGCCAATTAATAGTCTCTCCATAGGCTAAATGATGAATCATTGCCGCTTTAACACAGGTTGGTTTCTGTGTGCCTGGGGAAATAATAAGTTGCCCAGCAACGGTCTTTTGGAGGTCTCCTGAGAGATTAATTTCCCTCTTCCCTCAATTAAGCCTCTTATGGTTACTAAATTAAAAATGCAGATTTACCATTGTGTGAATAAACACAAGTGCCAAACAACAACAATAGTTCAAGCCATTTCAAGAAAGTAACGTACAGCTGATCAGCAAAGTACCGGTGGGCTGACGACAGTCCGCCAACAGCAGCCAAGGTTTCAGGAGACGAACATTGAAGCCGCCATAACTCTTCCTCAAAGCTTTGGAAACAGTTCACAAATTAAACAGAGCCCAGACATTAGCTCACAAAGTGGACGTCTGCCCGAGGAGCCGGTACTCACAGTGACTGTGTGACGTCAGGTCGAGACCCCACTTCCCCCTCGGTGGAAGCTGTCGACCGCCAGTTGGGGAAGGACGCCATGTTGGATCCGTGGCGACGAGGCGTTCAGGGCCAACACGTTATTTGAAGCTAACCGCTGGCATGCTAGCTTGTAGTCACGAGAGTCCACCTTCATGAAGAGTCTGCTTGGTTGGTTGTTGTTGTTGTTGTTGTTTTTTATCCACCCGCCCGCCATATTTCATGAGCAACATACCACTTAACTCCTGTCCTTTCTTCTTATAATCTTTCCTCTTCTCTTGTTTCGAACAGTGACCGAGCAGCATGTGGTCAACGACGAGTGAGTTCGCTAATGAGCAGCGTCAGTCCACCTGTGCGGAGCACGTGGGTGTTGACAGGTTAAAGGACAAGTCCGGATTTTTTTTTTTCCCCAGCAGGTTTTACATGAACAGATTATAGAATAGCCAGACTAGGTGCATTTCATTTGTTTATTAGTCTCTTTTGGTCAGCAGGTCATCGGTTTGATAATCTGCTTGATAAAGTATCACAAACTTAAAAAAGCATTTCCATTTGGTGTCCAACGCATACAAATATATTTTTTAAATAGCCTCTACTGCATTATGATGTGTCTTGTCGCATATGCTGAGGAAGGTACTGCACCTAAAGGATATTCATTGAATTTAATTTTTTAATAATCAATATTAATAAATAATCCCAGAGTCAGTTTTTTGGGGGTTGTCGGGGTTGTTTTGCAAACACACATTCCTTCAATGAGATGCTGAAAACATCAGAGCATTTCCTGCTTGATGAAGTAGTTTTTTTTCAAAGCTTGAAAAAGAACATTTATTTAGTCCTCTTTAGCTCAAACACTGACAAGTCTGTACATGCACGCACAAAAGCTCAGACGCTGCGTGTTGAATCAAATGAAGGGTTTTTTTCCGTCAAAAGATTATGGTCTCAGACAGACAGGAGTAGCACATGGAGTGGGAGGGAGGATCAATAGAATCAAGGGGATAATCGATCCATTTTGGTGCAGCAGCTCTGACATCCGCTGAGCACACGAAGGTATCAATGACAACAATGTAAAACAGGTGTACAAAATGATACTTCTCACTATCAAAATATACTGCACATGACGACAACTAATGACTTCACTCAGTAGTTAAGTGAGTTTGTCAGAAGTAATGTAGTAAATGGGTTGTGTTGTGGTTTTTTTTATGTTATTCTTACACTGTGACAAATGTTTTCCCAGGCAACAGAAAACCTGCACTGCTATTTCAGCTGTATTCCTTAAAAACCAGTCACAGAAAAAGACTAGAAAAGGCTTCTTCACATGGACACACGGAGTAAGCCCCCACTGCAGCATAAATTCATCCAACAGTTTTTTTTTTCTTCTCCTTTCCTCTTCTAGACTCAAGTGAACAAGATGAGACAGATTTCTCCGCTATTAATGGAAATGGACCACGGCACCAAACCTCCCGCAAGTCTGAAGAATTTCCAAAAGGCAGCGCTAACAGGCAAAGATCGCTTTCATATCTGTTGATTTGTGTGACCACCAAGGACCTTTGTGTCAATGTTAATCTTATATAAATAAAATAAAAAACAAAGCTCCTCATGTCTGGTCACTTTACGTCACTGTAACTCAAAGAAGAAGAAGAGTAATCCCTACTGTAGAAACAGTCAGAATATGATACAAACGGCCTCATAATGTAGAAAGGCTCGTCAAACACACGTAAGCCTCTAGGATGCAGGGTTCAAGTGTTTGAGCGCATTGTATTCTTTTTTAATTTTATTTTTAAAGATATGTTGGGGGCATTTTTAAGCCTTTATTGATAGGAAAGTCACTAGTGTGAAAGGGGAGAGAGAGTGGGCGCCGGCGCTACCAAGTGAGCTAACAGACACCCCAAGTGCATTGTATTCTATCAAAAATATATATTCATGTCAGAATCTCCATTGCTATTTTACTAGAATGTACTTCGTCACGTGCACACTTCAACATAAAGACGTATAGGAGGCTTTATGACCAAGGAAATTAGGAAAGTAGACAGTAAGAGGCTCGGACACTGTTAGAAATACTGAACAAGAGCATAGAAGATCACACAGTTTACTGAGGTGATGAGTTCCAGAAATGGATTGGATTTTGTTTTTCATTTTCCCAGTAAGGACACTGAGTATGAACCAATTCAGTGCAGTAAAATTTGCTCTCAAGCTGAGGTATATTTTGACATCCTTGAAATCATTTTTTTTTTCCTTGCAGGGCTGCTCAAGAATCAATTTGCTGACTTCAAAAGAAACGGCCAAACTCTTAACAAATCAGCCCAAAGTGCGCTGAGCATTCTGATGCTGCAAGAGAGAGAAAATAAAGTGCCGGATCGTGCACATTTCTCGAGAGCCGGGGAAGCTTAGAAGAAGCTGAACAGTTTTTTGCACAAAGTGACCTGTGTTCGCCGGTGACGACTTGTCACCGTGACGTACAATTGGAACAGACAAGAATCAGAGATCATTTATTGATCCCCCGGGGAAATTTTTAAATATAGAAAACTAACGGAGCGACTGTAAACTGGCTGCATGCGCACAGGATGAGAAGTCACAAATCATTTAGCTTTGAGTGTATTTTTATTTATTTTTGTTTTGCATTATCTCTTATTTGGAGGAAGGGCAGGCCTGACTGAGAGCTGGAGGACTCAGCACGTCCACCTCCACCTGCGACCTGCACCCATTGGACTGTACCAGCTGTCAATCACACTGTATCCACGCCCCAATGTTTACGGTGTTTCATCGTCTATTTGACTGTAAATTAGACCATAATTTACTAAATGACCATCATGCTGTATTGAGGAAAGACATGAAACTAGAGATTGAGACCATAAACTTCTCAGGAAAATGTTTACTGAATTTATAAAACAAGTGAGAGTCATTTTCTTTTTTTAACCAAGGGAGTCGCCCTCTGCTGGTCATTGGAGAGAATACAGATTTCCGGCAGTGGACTCAACTCTGACACTGGTCACACGTGGCACACTTCTTCACATCCTGCTGTGTTCTGACTTCAGGTCAAATTTCAACACAAACCCCTTGTGAGTCTGTATAAATAATAATTTATATTTATATGATTTATATATATATAACTCTGGAATAAGTCTTCAATCCCGTGCATCACACTGGGAGAGGATGTCCGACAGTGGAGTTAAATAAAGTGCAGGATCAAAGACCTGGCTGCAGCACAGAGGCACCAGGGGAGGTTTGACCAGTCTCCTCCTCTCCTCTCTCCTCTCTCCTCTCTCCTCTCTCCTCTCTCCTCCTCTCCTCCTCTCCTTCTCTCCTCCTCTCCTCCTCTCTTCCTCTCCTCTCCCCTCTCTCCTCTCTCCTCCTCTCTCTTCTCTCTCCTCCTCCTCTCCTCTCCTCCTCTCTTCCTCTCCTCTCTTCCTCTCTCCTCTCTTCCTCTCCTCTCCCCTCTCTCCTCTCTCCTCCTCTCCCCTCTCTCCTCTCTCCTCCTCTCTCCTCTCCCCTCTCTCCTCTCTCCTCCTCTCTCTTCTCTCTCCTCCTCCTCTCCTCTCCTCCTCTCTTCCTCTCCTCTCCCCTCTCTCCTCTCTCCTCCTCTCTCCTCTCTCCTCTCTCCTCCTCTCCTCCTCTCTTCCTCTCCTCTCCCCTCTCTCCTCTCTCCTCCTCTCTCCTCTCTCCTCTCTCCTCCTCTCCTCCTCTCTTCCTCTCTTCCTCTCCTCTCCCCCCTCTCCTCTCTCCTCTCTCCTCCTCTCCTCCTCTCCTCCTCTCCTCCTCTCCTCCTCTCTTCCTCTCTTCCTCTCCTCTCCCCTCTCTCCTCTCTCCTCTCTCCTCCTCCTCTCCTCTCCTCCTCTCTTCCTCTCCTCTCCTCCTCTCCTCCTCTCTCTTCTCTTCTCTCTCATCCTCTCCTCTTCCCTTCCCTCTCATCCTCTCCTCTGCTGGAGTTGCATATGTGTCTTCTTCTTTTTTTAAATCACCATTGGTCTCTACTCTCTCCTGTCTCCTTAACTCGGTTGTGATCTCTCCGTCTTTAATCTGCGCTGCTCACGTTATGATCTGCTGAGATGCCGCCATCTCTCCCTCCCTCTCTCTCCCTCTCTTTCTTTCTCCCAGTTCAAAGCAGGGGCCTCCCACTAAGTACCCCCCATCACTCCTCTCATCCACGTCTCTGCAGCTCTTCCAGAGTTTCCTCAGTAGGGGGTATTTAGGTTTCCCCCCTGACACTTCTCACTCTCTCTTCATCTCTCGCTCCGTTTCTACTCTCACTCTGACTTTCTCTCCAGACTGTGTCCCCACTAAGCTGGTTGTTTTTGTTGTTGCTGTTTGATCCGAGTTTACACCTAAACAACTTGTTGAGAAGACAATCTTTCGTAATTTATCAGTCACCAACTATCACGTTGAAATGGGCTTGTGTTGGTGTGATGAGTTTGTAAATGCCTGTCGGTCGAGGAAAGACAACGATGCCTGTGATAATAATCACATGACTGAAAGGTATCTGTGGATGAATTACCCGAAAAGGGTTGATTATGAATAAAAGAATAATCATGTGAATGTAAGGTATTAGAGTCAGATTTGTTGAAAAAGACATGATTATGATAGATAGATTGATAGATATAGTGTTATTCAAACAGAGATGCTGCTTCCTCCCTTCCTCACTCTGCCACTTAATTTAATGATAGACAGATGATGATGATAATGATGATGATGAAAATGATGACTGTATCTGATGATGATAAGGCCCTTGTGTGCTGCCACGACGGCTTCTTTTTCAGTTAGGGAGGACAGATTACACTCCAAAGAACACACAAAGAGAAAAAAAAAGCAAAGAAAGTGAAAATGATGCACTCTGCACAACCAATAAGGCAAATAAATAATGCACACACACGCACACACACACGTACATGCACACACACACACACACACACACACACACACACCTATTAAAAACAACAATTAGATCTCAGTGTGGAGGAGTGGCACTATAGGAACCATCATTTACTCAGCAAGGGATGAGAGGAGACTTTTACACAAAGACATTCGAGACAGATACAATCACCTCCACAAAGCCGGGGTTGCTTTGTTCCAACATGGACAATGCGTTTGTCATTTGCACCTTAATGGGACGACCAGTCTCATGGGGGGAAATGTGACCCCTAAATACTCTTCCTTTCCTAATCTGTCCTGCTGATACAGAGATGGAGAGATTGAGGTTTTTGAATGACCAGTGCTTTCCATAATGCTGCACTGCCCCCTCACGGCCATCAGCGGAACAACAAGAGGGCAGACACGGTCATTGCAGTCGGTTTTGTTGTTTCAATTTTTTCGAGATTCACAGCAAGATAATTCATATACAGCACATGTATACATTATATATATATATATGGATGTTTAAACAAAAACAAGAAAAAGAGCGGCAGAATGGATAGTGTGATATATTAAGAGTTAAGATATGAAACAGTCATATAATAATTATCAGATGCCCCGTCACTGTGTCAGAGGTGAACACATCTAAAGTGCTTAGGAGATGGCACTTAACAAATCCAGAACTTGGCTGACTGTGTGAAGGCCACTGGGACAAACACAGAAGCATTACGAAGCGGAAGAAAGCGGCAGTCTGAAGGACGACGTGTGGGCTTTTACACATTCAGGAACATTCTGGGGGCTTGTCAGGTCATTTATCTGTGCTGCGACGCTGACATTGTTGAGGACAGTAAGACGCAAGGACGCTGACCTCCACCTCTTTACAAGCTGCAGGAAGCCTTGAGGACGGGTGACAGATGGCCAGAGGGACCCTGAGGGGTCTCCCCTCAACATGCGACTCCATGCCCAATTTTTTAAGAAGAAAATAAGGAAAGAAAAGAAAATTAGCCCTTCTTCATTGAAATGCAGAACAACAAAATGGCACATTTGCAGCGGGTGTGGGAGGGGGCGGGTCCTCACGAGCAATGCGAGAAAAGCTTAAAGCTTGAAGAAATAGGGCGGCAGTGACCGGGTCAGTGGAGCAAAGAGGCCAGCCAAGGGTGAGGATGTGTATTTGGCGAGAAATGCTGAATATAACCATAACTTTTGTTTCTTTTACAAGAAACTCAGCAGGGCAACTTTAGGCGAGGGGCAAGTAAGGTAAGTAAAGTAAGTGAGGGGTTCTTCCCTTTCTTTTTAGGTCAGCCTCGATGTGACCGGAGATGATGAGAGACAGGTTACATGGTCAGGACTCCCCAGCTGCTTCGATATTGACCATTAATCTTTATGGACTTCACTCATATCTTGCAAGTCCACCAATTTTTTATGGCAGTGCAGCAGTAAATTCTTGTCCGAGATAACACAGTTTTCATTCAAGCTCACTCTTACAATAACAAGGTATAAAGTAAATGGACAGAGACCTAAAAAAAGAAGAAGTTTGAAATACCAGAGATATAAATGACGCGATCGTGCAGATGACGAGGCATGACACGTTGACACCACACGTGGACGACCCACTTGTTTTTCATTTGAGACCAAGGGCAGCGCGGAGACTGTTCAGGTGACAGAATATTTTCAGAATTGTTTTGCCTCACAAATTTTCATTTAGACAGAAATATGCTAAGAGCCAATCCCCCACCCCGCCCATGTGTGAGCACAACCCTCGGGGGGTAAAGTTTTCTGTTTTCCCACCTCCTGCTCTCGGCTTCTGCTCCTGACAAAGTCACAACTTCAAAGTCGAAACAGAGGAGACACGCACACACACACACACGCACGCACACACACACGCACGCACGCACACACACACATGCACACATACACACACACACACAAACACACACACACACGTCTTCCCACATTTCCTCCACTCCCATGATCCAGTGGGGCTCTTTGGCCCTTTGTGATGTATAATTGAAGCCGTGTGTAATTTCACCGACTCGTTTCCCGCCGACTCTCCACTTGGAGCTGAACTTTCACTTCTCTCATCGCTGTGGAATATTCCCTCTGTAATGGAGAGAGAGCTGCTCTTTGAACATGCTGCTTAACACGACCCCCCGACCTCCCTCCACCACCACCACCACCACCACCCTGAACCGTCTCCATCACGCTCGAGTGTAACCTTGTTGCAGTGTCTTTATGGAGCCGTTTCAGATTCTGTCAAAGTTTAGTTGAGCAGAAGTTTGACCAAAACGTCATTTGCGGTAGTCAGACTTTTGTATTGTCCTGTGTGGTAACTTTAGTGGACAATTAAGAGAGAACTTATTTTATTAAGTAATGAAGCTGGAGTAATTATCCTTTTAATTGCATAAGAAAAATATCAAACACCCTTTCTGTGCATTAACTACAGCACCCGGGGCTTCTGTTGAGTTCTCCCAATGTAATTTTCCAACGCTTTGAGCTCATGAAATAAAATTCTCACCACCTCCATTGTAGAACTTTTGTTTTTTTAAATCTGATATGTCAAAACCTGGAAACAGTGTGAGGACTGAAGTTTTCCTGCTCAACTTTTAAGTCCAAAAATACCAATTGATGGCATCATAACAGCTGGTTATGGATTCATCTCAACAACCACAATACACAAAACTCTCTCAGCTGATTGCTGCGTAAATATGGTTAAAAGCCCCGGAAAAAGTTATTAATTGAACCTGAAAGAACGTTTGTTCTGAGGATGTTTTTTTCTTTTTGTCATTTTTCCGATTTGTATAAATTGGCAGTAACAGAAAACCGAGGGGATTGACATGTGCAAAAGGCCCCTACCCATCTTTCCACACTGGAAATGATATTATAAGAATCTTTTCTATGGCAATTGTGTGAAGATTTTTGTTGTTATTCCAGTTTACGTTTATTTGGTGCAGCCTTACGCGTGACACATGACCGGTGTTCACTGTCTCCTCATGATGACAGGCGGGTCCAGTGTGTGCGAACACTAACAAGCCCTTTGTCTGGGCTCAGTTCAGCCTGCACACATGCATCTGCAGTGGAAATGTGCCACATTGTGCAGTTCACCGCAGCCAGTGGTGCATGTACACACAGCCTGGTGCGTTCTTCCCCTCACAGACACATAAAACAGATGGGCCAGCGTGACTTCCTTCCCCCTCCGTGTGACCGTAAAAACCTTGAATGAGTAATAAAAAGGTACCTGACCTTGAGCTCAGCGTGACGCTGTCCGGCTCTGATCAGATCAGACGTAGAGCTGAATGAGGTTAGAAGGTTCGAGGGGCGGCGAGGACAGAACTGAGGACAAGTGAGAAGCGTGAGAAAGTGGAGACCACACCGGGAAGTATTGGTTCCAAAAAGTCAGTTTTCTGAAATATCTCAACAACTACTGGAGGATTTCTCGTGAAATGTGGTCCAGACATTCACGGTCCCCGAAAATATGAATCCTGCAATGAGGTGAACACCCACGAATGAAGACAGGATCCTTTTTCCTGCTTATTATTTTATTCATTGTCCAAATTCATTTCAGTAGACTTAAAGGTTCTTTTTTTCTTCCTTTTCAACATTCTCTTAAACAAAAATATAACAACTATTTACAATCACTCGTAAAAAATACATAAAAAGCGTACAAGCAAAAATCATGTTGTCTTTCTAAAAGACATAAGTTACGACCGCTATGAGAAGTGAGACGAAAGCAAACTTTAAGCCACAGACCAAGTTAATACCTCTTTGTACAGATTGTGCAGCACACTCACCACATTTAAGCTTATTGTTGTGCATTTCTGCCATAATGCCAAAAAAAAAAAGAAAAAAGGAAAAAAGATGTCTACCTCAAACACATTCACATCTCTCTTATTGCATTCACGGGGGGCGGAGTTACAGAC
Source organism: Scophthalmus maximus (assembly GCF_022379125.1). NCBI lineage: Eukaryota > Metazoa > Chordata > Actinopteri > Pleuronectiformes > Scophthalmidae > Scophthalmus > Scophthalmus maximus. The sequence continues at coordinate 18,775,222 of NC_061516.1, forward strand.
AGATACTGTAAGGGACACTTTCATCAGAATGCGACATTTTCTCCAATTTATGTCGTTAAAAAACCCCATCACAGACATGTTGTGTTCTCCGTGTCGAAGAGCTGCTCGCTGCCAGATTCTCCATGAACACATACCAGCTGTATGTGGACTGGGAGCAGAGGGGTTTACTAATTCATTTTTTTTTTCCCTGAACGAAAAAAAGATGTTGCATTTGGAGCGCTTATAGAGAGTTCCACATAAGGAACAAAACAAATGTATTTTATTATTTTGTACTCGTTTGCTAGGAAACAAAATTTCAACGTGTGCTAAAATAAAAACAAACTGGTGGTTGCCTGGTTTTTAGTTCCAAATCCATGATTTGAAAGCAGCCTGATCACTTTCCTGATTTCTGACTAAACTCCTCCATCCACCTACTGTAATGGGCCAATTAATGGAAGGAGCATATGCCATAATTCTTTTAAATCTATGCAGAACATTAATACTGAGTTGTGGTGTACTATCTGAGTAATACACTTGTGCAAAAAAAATTAAAAATTAAAATAAAAAGAGGAAGTGAAGAGTCCTGTCTCTCAGTCTGTATTTTTTAAGTTCCAACTATGGAGATGGGTTTGAAGAGAGAAAAAGAAACTGTAGGGTGAGTGTGGACAGTGGACACTGATGATCCATAATATATTCCTAAAGCATTGGGAGGACAGAAAAACTAAAGTTCAGAGTCCTGCTGAGGTGACGGAGTCGAGGAAGAGGCAGGGAAGGAGACGGAGAGGCTACGCTGGGACGCCGTTCAAACACACACATGGATGTAATAGCATCAAAAAAACTCAACTCCGAGCTGAGTTTGACAGACTCGCCTTTAGCTGTTAGAGCGACGGCGAGAGACCCGTGAATCCAAACGGAGTTGTTGTTTTTAAAATGCTATGTTGATCCCATCTTGCAAATGTAATCTTACAACACGCGCACACACGCACACACACGCACACACACAAACACACACACACACACACACACTGTCATATCCCAAAACACAGCAGCAATTTCACCTATAGACAGTTCCGAAATGGCACCAACAACCGAGTGTGAGGGGACCCCCACCCCGCCAAAAAATAAAAAATAAAATAAATGTCAAGAACAAGGGTCAGAACAAAAGCAAGTTTCTCGTCAGACTCCCGCCCACAGACAGACGCAGGGCGATCACAGCCTGGGATCATCTGTTATAACAAACTATTCAAAAATAGCATTTATAGAGGACTCTCTTCTCTCATCTATACATGATCAGTTAACATTAATTTATGGCAGAGAACCAAGAAAAATATATATGTATAAATTCATATATATATATATATATATATATATGTATGCCATTTATATATTAGCAATAATCATTTCAAGTCTTCTTGTGGCAAAACAAATACAAAAAGCAGCGTCACAGAGCGTGAGACCGAACAGAAATGTGGACTTCCAGTTTCCCCCCTGCTGCACTGCTGAGAAACAAATAAAAATAATAATAAAAAAAAAACATTTTCCTTTCCCAAAAACTTTTAAACACAAATAAACTATTTTCAAGCTCAAGCTAATTTTCAAACACATCCTTTAAATATTCTACAAATATTCTACAAAATGGACTATGAACATGGAATGGCGACCCGAGCCGGGACTTAACACACATTATTAAGCAAGAAGCAAAAAAAAAAACGAGATGAGAGGTAAACTGTGAGCACATGGTCAACATCCTGCTGCAATTATAAACAAATGTACAAGGTCAAACAAACCTGAAGGGTTAGACTTTAAACATTGCAGCTTGCAATTCAACAGACGACCAGTCTAGTAAAACACTGTAAACAAAATGTGTGAGCGTCGGCGTAAACACTGTCCACTGTCTTTTGGCACACCAGCTGAGACTTTTTGGCGTGCGCGTATTGTACATGCATGCACGTCGCGTGGCGCTAATTAATCGTTTTAATCGTAGCTTCGGCAATAAAAATATCGGCACGCATTTTAACTCTACACAGGAAGCAGCGAGGCATTTGTTCTTCAGCTCATTTAAAAAAAGGAGTAACAATAACAATTTTTATAGAACATCCAGGAGGCGGCATGCTGCTAAAGTACCTCGCGTCAGACGGTGAACGAGCGATAAGAGAGGGGGGGGGGGAGAGAGAGAGAGAGAGAGAGAGAGAGAGCACGGCACAAAGACACTCGACTGCCTGAGAGATGCTGCTCGTCTTTTTTCTTCTCTTTTCTATAAAGCTCGACAAAGTACAATAAGTGCTCAACACAAACGGGCGTGCTCTCTGTTAATTTGTCTTTTACTTTTCTCCACCTCCCAAAGAGGAAGTGGAGAGCATGTAGAGGGGCTGTTTCTGGCTGAGGACTTTCCTGACCTCAAGTATTGGTATTGGGATTATAATAAAGTTGGTTTTGTAGCGGTTTAGTTGTGCATCTGAACTGATGCTATTAATGTGAATTTACATCATCAGCACCAGGCGTCGATAGAATAATCTCAAAATCCGCTCTTTTTCTCGTCGTGTGTTCATCTACATTCATTTTCTTTTTGAGCTGACGACAAACCAAAACAGCAAAAAACAAAAAACTAAATTCCAACGAGCAAATGTGTCTAGTTCTACTCGCACCACCGACTAAAACTCTCTATCCCTTTGTCTGCTCCTCCTCACTCTTCTCATAAAAATAAAAAAAAACGTTGCAAAGCTCAGAGATGCAAATGAAAAGAAGAAGAAACTTTTGGGAAAAGGGAAAACACTTTGAGTGCGCAAACAGGAGGTACGTGGTGGTCTGTTCCCAAAGAGGGCGACTTCTTCTCCTGAGGCATCGTCATTGTCACTCACTCCTTTTCATTTGTCCCTGTGGTGACGTCCAAGAGTTGATGGGTTTTAAATAGTTTTCTAAAATCTTGCTTTTTCTTCTTTGTTTTGTTAAATGGGTTTAAAAAGAGACGACGGTTCGAGTCCTTGGGGGGGGGAGGAGACATTATGTGACCCACTAGTCTGGTCCAGAGGTGCATTATTGTCCATGGTGGCGTCGAACAGGGTCTGTGGGGGGGCCGGGTCTTGGAGAATTGAATGTGCTCTGACACGTGTTCACATTCAGGCTGCTGATTTAGTCCAAAAGTCTGATCAACACGACCTTGTCCGAGAGTGAGAATGTGTGTGTGTGTGTGTGTGTGTGTGTGTGTGTGTGTGTGTGTGTGAGAGAGCGTGACGTCACCATCTTTACACCGCTGACACCTGTTCATCTGGAAAAGACAAAAGAAGACAAGGTTTGGCAAAGAGTCTGCAGGGAGAAGAGCACTAGATTAAAAAGAAAACATTTTCAAGGTTTTATATATATATATATTTCATATATATATTTCACAATAATAGTAGCTAAAGAAGTGCTCTGATTGTTAAAAGTGAAATGTTGCTGACTGAATCTAAATTTACAATATAACTGAGTTTTTTTCTTTTTCAAATCAGATATACATGATTTATTTACATTTTTGGAAAAATTAATTTTTTGACAATAATCAATATTACCGATCAGGCCAAACTTGAAGACGGAAGTTCTTTTTCATTAATAAATCTTTATATATTACAGTCTTTACAGAAACAAATAAGGGTAAAGACATGAACTTGCCATTGTAAATGTAAAACAAGAACATGTGAACGTGTCTGTTCATATGAACAAATCCTTACTGGAGGGCTGGTTTAAAAAGGGGAGGGGAGGGGGGGAATCTTGCATTTCAGTTCATTTTAGTAAGATTGCGGTTAACTAAGGCACCAGTCTGAAATTCAGACTGGTGCCTTCTCATTTCCTCCTCCTATGGGGACGTACCGTCCTCGCTGTCAGCCAGCTCCGGTGGTGGGAGGCAGATGCTCGGCGGTCTGGAGTAGCTCTGGTGGTTGCTGGCCAGCCTCCGTGCTTCAGCCAGGCTGCCGGCGGCTCCGGGGCTCTGCAGGAGTTTACTCCTCTGTAGCGCCACGCTGTAGTCGGGAGGTTTGAGGTGGGGTGGCCTAGGGGGGAGCAATCCTGGCCCACCCACCACCACTCCGTCCGTGAGGCCGAGGTCCCCCAGAGCCAGACCCTGGTAGCCTGGAGGGGTGGGAGGGGGAGCACGGTAACGCTCATCCTTGGCGGGGGAGGTGACACAATACACTGGATGGAGGTGTAGATCGAAAAGAAAGGGCGGAATGGAGCGAAGAGGGAGGGGGGGTGAGGGATGAGGAGTGATGGAGCGGAGGGTGGGTGAAGAAGGAGGGGTGAGGGTAGTGGGAAACAAAAGAAAATAATGGAAAAATGAAAATCAAGGTGATGTTTCACTCACATGATACAAAACTAAACATGCAGCAAAATGTGTTGGAAATTAAAAGAAAAAAAAACACAACCCATGAGATGGATGGCTACAGCAGATACACACAGAACTACAGTAGAACTGCAACTTATCATCACGTTCATGACTGGAGAGCCGCTCAATCATTTACCAGAGTCATCGATTATTTGTTTGGTTCTTATCATCATTATCATAATTGTTTCATTTGAACTAACAGTCCAAAACCTAAAGATATTACATTTACAGCAGATGTTTGTAAATGTTGAGGATTAAATTTGATAAGCTCGAAGCAGAGAATGTTAGACTTGAACGATTATCAGCATATTTGTGGATACATTTCTTCTGTTGCTCTACTAATTGATTATTTGACTGATGGTTTCTCCTCTACAACCACAAACTTATTGTTCCAAGAGACAAATTTACACTCCGGATGATGAAGATGTCTCCATATCTCCTGTCAGATACCGAACCAAATGCGACAACTAATAAGACCCGTTTGGCCTCTTTAGCCCTCGATCTGAGAAATGCCAAAGAGCAGCGATTACCAGCTGTTCACTTGAGCGTTACAACAGATCAAGCAACGGGAAGCAGCAGAAATTAATTCAGAAAACAGCTTGACGTAATTTTGATCAGGCGCATGAAAATCTGAGATAAAGCGTGGATGGAAATTTTGATATTTAACATCACGAGAGCTAAAGCAAAAGCTGAAGTCTCACTGCGGGACTCCTGATAATCTGTACAGCTTCACAGACTGAACTAATGCCACTGTTTAGACGACCGCAGCCCCTCCAACCAGCAGGTGCCACACTGTGTTTACAGGGAATCAAACTCGCAACCTGACCCCTCACCTATCAGGCCTTTCTCTGTGCTTGACGTCACCGTTTTGTAGGCGGGGTCTGTGCTTTGCCCTCCCTCCTCGTTGGTGGGCGAGGAGGGGCGCTCGGAGGTGTTCCGCCGCTTTATCGTCCCGTAATTCCCCTCGTAGGTGTCCGACAGCGAGCTTGACGATGCCCAGCTCTGACGGGACTGACTGGACAGCTCCGAGCAGGACTCTCTGGGGTGCTGCTGCTTGGCAGCGGCGGCGCCCTCGTTCGCCCACGCGTGACTCGCGGCCTCCACCTCCGCGATGGGCCTGGCCAGCTGCGTGTGCTTGTAGCCCCCCAGGTGCGTGTGCGGGAGAGAGAGCGGGTGCCCGTGGATGCCGTGGTCCCAGGGACGGCAGGAGGAAGCAGGGAGGCTCTGGAAGGAGTCGTGGGAGTTGGAGGAGCAGGAGGTCCAGCTGCCGCGGCCGCTGTCGGCCACCGAATCCAGAGACGTGTGGTCCGGTGTCAGCTCCTCTGTGGAGATGGAGGAGGTGAAGGTGGAGCCTCGCGTCACGTATCCCCGCGCCGTCGATGAAGAACTAGAGAAGATAAAAGACATGGGTTTAATTCATTCTCACGCAAATATTAGTGTGTTAAGACTCCTGCATATTTACAATGAAGTTCGATTTGCTGTCGTTCACACTATTCCTGTGAATGTTCAGCCATTACAGTTTATCACCTGTACACTTACTACTATAACATTTTAAATAAATCACAACACAAACATTTGGCAGCATGATAGATCACCATGTCTGGGCTTTAAAACCAACAACAAAAAAAACATTGTCTCCTCCTTTCCATAAAAGCAGCAGCTCGATTCACTGACGTGGTTTTTAACTAGACAAATAATCCACTCAATGAAAGCGAGTCATATTTCATAAAAGCAGTGGTCGTTGTTAAACAGCAAGGCTGCTGAGGTAATATAATATCAGAGGAGCAGACGGATTATTTTGTCCGGTGATATTTTACAGCCACTCCTTTATGAGACAGAACGGTCTGATCATGGAGGAACAATAAACAAGCAGCAGACAGTAAAAGAAAAGAAAAGGTGGTGTTGTTCACTGAGCCAGATTAAAAAAGGCGCCTGCATGAAAACCGATACGTTGCTAACGGAGAAAAGGAGGCGAGAGGAGGAGGAGGAGGAGGACGGCAGTAAACGAGGGACGGCAATAAAAACCTGGGGTGTGTAACGACTTCCTGTTCTCTGAGTTTTAATGAGGAAAGGACATAATTGGGATCCAGCTGCGAGCGGAAACGGAGCAGCGGCTCAAGGTAGCAGACCGAGTGTGTGCGGCGTCTTCCTGCTCACGCTGGCTACAGGGAAGGTTTCTGATGTTTATCCGTTTGTTTGTGTGCCACCTGTTTGTCTGAGGCTCGAGAGAAAAAACTTTTGAACAAACCAAGTCATAATTACAGTCCGGATTACCGACTGTTTTCCCGCAGACTCGCAGGTCCTTCTGTCCAGACTGGAGAGATGTTTTGTTTTTCATTTTGAAGGTGTCTTTAATATATTGAGCCGTGGTGTTTGCTGACCTGATAGACCAGTTATGATCACGTGTTATGTTTCTGTCACAGCTGGACTATCTGGAAATGTGTTCTTGATATGATCTTTCCTCTCATCTTGCCGCTCGGCCGTCACACAGTCACCATGCCACTTTAAGCTCTTTGTCATGCATATGTTAAAAAAGACGACGTGAAACCTGGTTACACATTTACACGGCGCAGACATGAGTGTTCTCCAGAGGATACAGTATGGAGCTGGGGGAACCAAGTATCTCACTTTCATAATGACACAGTTTTGCAGCTGACACTGTTTTATCGGTTTCTTGCCATTGCTTAAAAAGATCAGGAGTCATAAACTGTCTGATGATTCCATTCTGAATGTCAAACAAACCTTGACGTTCTTAACATGACTTAATAGACTTAACCAGAGTAGATTAGATGATTTGTTAAAAAGTTATTCACCTTGTGCTAGGCTGGTTGTAATCAGCGTTAAACTGCGCATGCGTCGCCGCCGTGCTCTCGACAACTGCAGCCGCCGTTGTAGCAGTAGTAGTAGTTGTCGCAGTTACAGCAGAAACATTGCTAAGAGTTCTGTTGCTGCTGTTGCAGCGATCGTCAGGCCCGGGAGCCGGCACAGAGTCAACCGAGCAGATGCTGGAGCGGGAGGAGATCTCGCTGTGGCTGGAGTCCGACAGGTTGTCTGCTTTACAAGGCGGCAGCAGGGCATAGCCTGGACAGAGGAGATGGGAACAAAAAAATTGCATTTAAGACGTTTATATTTGAGGATGAGTACAATACAGGTCATATTGGTGAAGGAAAAGCTTAGATGAAAAGATGAAGTGAAGGCAGAAAAATAATTTTGAAGCCTTTTTAACCTAGAGCATCTTCAAGTTGCAAGAATGAAGATATTTTTACTCTGGTTGGCCATGATGAATATTTTCTTTCATTTCTTTTCAACAAATCTACACTGATTTGAGAATGTGGGGACACAATATAAAGTTTCTGTGTTCTATTTTAATATCAGTAATGTAAAAAAAATAACACCAAGTTGGAATCAATAACACTCGTCTCTGTCCACAACTCGGTACAACTCCTGGAAAAGACAAAATCTCAGCGCATGTGGTTTCAGAAACCTTGAGGCTGCAACTATTTACGGAAATTACAAGTTCACGTGTAAAGACAGTTTGAAATGTACAGTCTGAAATGTACAGCCATTTTGGTGAACAACACTGTCGGGCTTTATAGTATAATAACTTCATATAACAAAAGCCTGGCAAACTTGAAATCTCCTGAAACTCCAGGGTAACCAAATAACCATGGCAATAACCTGCTGCATGTTAGTGAAAAAAAATCACATTCTAAAACCAATACTACACATTGAAAAGTTGATCTTGAAAGTAGTGCTTCATTGTGAAAAACATTGTGGGATTAAAGAGTTATGGCGAAGCACTTAATGAAAATTCACAGAATTATACAAACAAAAGAAATGTTGGAGAAACCCAGACAACAAAGAGAAATGGGTATGTTGTAAGTTCTACTGTCTCATTTCCTATTTGACTGTTTATGATGAACTGAAAGTGTTAACTGGATCCAACAGTGATGTATCAGACTGTCTTTCTCCTGGTGCGTCTGTCCCTGCAGAGCCAAAGGAAGGGGTTGGGGCTGACCGCCCTCCTGGCTCTCTGCTCTGCCTCTCCTTGTCTCTCACGGCGGGGTGAGGAGGCCTCAACCGTACCCGTTCCCTCGCCACCATTCACTCTTGGCCTGACTGACATTGGACTCTCCCTGGACTGACTCCTCTCCCTCAGCATCCTGAACGGTGACATGAGCCTGGTCCTGATGGGGGCTTCTGACTCTGGGGGTTTTGGTCTCATTAAAAACTGTGGCTGGGACTGAGGTGACTGAGTCGTGGGTCCCGGCCCTGGCGGACTGCATGGGGGAATCACCCCATATGTCCCTGTCCATTTCTGTGTGGGGCTCTCTGCTCTTGCCCTCGGTAGCCTTCGCCCTCTCTCTCCTCTTTGCCCTGAAGGAAACAGTTCTCCCTGAACCGTGTCTGCCCCTGCCTGCATTATCTTCTCTTTTTCCTTTTCCACTTCAGTTTTCTTCTCCTCCTCTGTCTGACTCTGTCTCTCCCTGCTACTCTCTCGGCTCTGCGGCCTGGTCATGAGTAGGATCCTCTTGTGGAGGAGTGCCCCACCTATGCTGCGCAAGCTGGCAGTGCCGGCCTTTGTGCTGGCGTCGCTGGTCAGCGATGACGAAGATCCCGACAAGTTCATCTGGCTTGAGTTATGGGACTTGGCCACGCCTCCCACTGAAAAGGAGGGAGGAAAGCCAAAGCGAGAGATGAAAATAAGGGTTAGAAATTAAAGTCACAGGTCGACTAAAGGAGCTTCAGGACAGAGTGACTCTTTATTTATAGCAGAAAAAAAAACAAAAACTGAAATTTGCCATAAATTGACTTGCATGAGTATTCACCCCAGAGATGGCTCCTGAAACTCAGAAATTGTTTCACCACTGTTCCAGTGCTCTGCCTGGAGGTGAGTGTTTAATTAAATCTACTCTAGGGCCAACTCTTCTCCTGAGCTTCTTTAGATAACCCCCCACCCCAACTAAACAAAAATAAAACAAAAAATTGAATGCATTGCAGACCTTTGCGTGGAGAGCCCTGCGGCGACACTGTGGGGCTGGAGTGAAGGGAGGAGATGGTGGAGACGGTGTCATCAGACGGTCTCTTGGTGCTCCACTCCTCCGATGAGTTCACCGGAGGTTTCTTTACCACCTGGGGAGAGTTGGAGTCTGGAGAAGAAGAAAAAAGAAAAGAACAAGGTTACAGAAAAGTAAATTAACTTAAGTGTGTTATACACCTGCAATAATACAGAACAAGATATTGTTTTGTTTTTTTGGTTTAATCTTGATTTACCCACGGAAAACACATTTCCACAAATAAAACAGTGTGCAGGTGGACTCACTAGGTATGCCTATGTCCTTGGCGGTGCTCTTTTTCCGTAGAGGGTTGAGTGGGACCTGGACCTGGAGGACTTGCGACACCCGGTTCTGTGTTTTCCCCGAGGGCAACGCCGACCGCAGAGACACTGGAGACATGTCCGACTTGGTGGATCGTCTCTCACTCAAGTTCTTAGACACTGCAACCACAGGAAGAAGATGGGAAAATGTGTTAACAAAACAAAAAACTTACTTCACAATACCATTTATCCCCGGAGTGATTAATCCTATTTCTTCAATCTGTAAACCTTTCATGATTTACCTTAATGAGGCATTAAAACTTTAAAACTGAAAGACCCTTTAGACCTAAGCAGGAACCATAAAGTAGATCAACTTAAAGGAAAGTACCATCAAATTAGTGATAAAAAATATCACTTTAACTGACTCATGCTCTGTGGCTCTGTCAAAGTAACAATATGTGCTAGGATTGTTTAATATTACAGGCAAATTTACAGTAATTATGCACCAATAATTAATGCACTGATACACCGATTTATCTCAACTGTTAAAAAGGAAATCCTGTGGTACTGTGTGAATGCTTGAACAATACAGCAATAACAATATTATTTGTATAGTACATGCTGCAATATATGTCATACACTTATTTTCTGCAGATTTAAAATACACTAGGTGGCAGTGCAAACCAATGATATGTGTGTAAATATATATATACACACATGTATTATTATTATTATTATATACATATACATATATATACATACAGTTGAACCTAAAATATATCTGAAGTTGTCCCACAATGCATAAAATATTTTTTTTTTTAGGATACACATGTAAAAATGCTTTGAATAATGCCAAACTGCTTCTTAATTATATCCAAAGTGTATTTCTACATATGTATGTGCATGCACAGCATGTGTGTTGATTCCGCTCACAGGTGCTGTAGGACGGCTCACACTGCAGGGACATGATCTGGTGTTTCTCCTCGTCTGACTCCACCGTCAAGTTGGACAGGTACTGCTTCACCTTCCTGGCCATCTGAGCGTCCTCGTACAGCTTCTTGGCGTTGAGCAGCGAGCTGCGGCGCACTCGCTTCTTGTGGGCGCCACCCTGCACGTCCAGCATGTTGGAGTTGGTGCTGCCTTGGCTCAAAGACCTGATGATGAAGGAAAAACAGCGAGGAAGGAGAGCGAAGGAAGAACCAGGGAGGAGGACAGATGAAGAGTAACATTAGAGGAAGAAAATTGAGTAGTAGAAAGAAGTGGATTGAGGTAAAGAGTAAAAGATGGAGATGAATGAAGACAGAAAAAGAAGAAATGCATATGAAAGTATAAAGACAGGAAACAAACAGGCAGGTTGAGGGAGGGAAGGAAAGAAACAAGAACCAGCAATCATTACAATCATCTATAAAATGAGCACAGCTGCTGTTTAATCAAATAACTCCACTACTGTTAAACGTCTGTCTCTTTGTTGGAGCACAGCATGTAAAAACAGGACCATGCAACTGGGAGGAAGGCAGTTGTTTTGGGCGTGCCATGCTACAGTATCACAGAACAGAACAGCGGAGCATTCTGTCAGATGGAGGCAAAAAGGGTTAGCAAACAAGATGCACAAGGTCTGAATATTGTGCCAGAGTGCAGGCACGGACAAGCACCGAACCCGAGTCAAATAGCGTCTGTCCACATTTCTCATTGTTTGTTTTAACTTAGCAGATGGGAGGTTCTTTTTTTTACATTAGAAACAGCTGTTCTGTATTTTACAGTTACAGCAAATGATCTTTAGCAACAGATGAAATCGGTATTTTTGTAAAGGAATTGTAAATGTTAAAAAAAATGAAATGTAGAGTTGATCATTTGTTTCACCTGTGAACCTGTGTTGTCTCATATTCTTCCTTTCTCCTTGACTCAAGAAAAGAGTCACATTTCATTAAAATAAACAAATCTATACGAAAGATCTGCCATGAATTTGAACTTGAACATACAGTAAACACCAAAGATTTTACACCATCTTCTTTAACACCTACCTATCACTATTTGAACATATCAAGAAGCTCTTGATGATAAACAAACAGTAAGTATTATTTCAAGCTACTATATGACTCAAAGGGCAGGGAAATTAATGGGTCAGTGATGTACTTCAGTAAGGTTCAGTTGAATGGGCAGTGCGAATGGATGGGTTAATCACACACGAGCACAGGCAGACACACGCACATGAGTACACTCATTGCGTACATTAAATGGGGGAACATGCAGAGTTTATGGTGGTGGGGATGCAGGGTGGACAGAATTTTTGGTTCGTCGGGACTGAGACAGCATGAAACCGGTACCAGGACAAACTTACCCTAAACTCTTCCACCTCTTCTTCCTGCAAGCAAGAGGCGTGAAGATTGAAGCGTGACTCAAAGACAAGTTCAAGGGGTCATGGGGAGGAGACAGGACTATGTAGAGGTCATGCCACCACAAACAGGAAATGATTGGAGATGGGAGGACACCAGACATATTAGGACATCTCCCCATATCAACGTGAAGAGTGTGTGTTGTGACTTTGTGCATCACACACTCAAATATGTCCTTGTGTCAACTTTTGGTGTTTTGGAAGATAAAACTTTTGTCCCATATGATGTGACGCTAAAAGAAGATTTTAAAGGATAGAAAATAAGAGATCAGCATCTACAATGTCTTGAGCTTGCAGTATGAAGAGAGTGTCTGCAGGGGGCAGTCATGCTCTGCAGCAGTGACAAGACTGTGACAAGACACACAAACAAGAGTGATACAAACTACACACTGTGGTTGGCATCAATTCTACCTCACTTCCAGGCGACCCATGCCTTGGGTAATCGTGTAGTTACATTCCAGCGGAGGAATGCAATCGAAAACACCGAGAGGCATGAACCCGGACAGGAAGTGGATAGGAATTGATCGAGCCAGACCCTCGAGTGTGCGCCTGATCCTGTTGGTGAAGGATCCAGGTCGAGTGGTGGAGGGATGGTGAAGTGGTTCCCTTTTTGCCCACAATTGTCGTCTCCTTTTAGTAAAGACGTCTTTCTTTTTAAAAACCTGGAAACTACCCTGCAATGCTGGACTTTTTACATTTGTGCCTCTTTCTGAGAAGTTTCAGGTTGGTTTTTTTTAACAGCTTGCCTGATAAAAAAGTGGAAGAGCCAGTTTCAAAGATGCACGATGTTCGGTATCACTTCTGGAGAAACAAAGCCACAATAAATGACTGAAAAAATTATTCAACTTAATTCTTGACAGTAAATCACAGTGCACCAATTAACTGTTACTTGTCCTATTGGGATTTTCAAACCACAAGATTCACTTTCATGTTCCCCTGACTCATTTTCAAAAACATTTTCATGACATTGAATGTCCTAAGTATTCTCGGCTTTCTTGGAGGGAGTTTTTGGGTGTAATGATTCGGCGATACTGCTAATTATAGCCCTAACGTGTAGGGTGGCACTATGAATGAAAGGGAATGAATAGAAATAATTTCAAAGATACATTGACCAAAACTCTACACATACTAAGGGTCTTTAAAATTTAATTAACGGCCAATTAAAAAGGCTTCAAGTGACACATATCTGAGAAACTGGCTCCAACAGCAGCATTCAGTTGAAGCAAAAATGAATAAATATAAGGGATGAATCTCGAGAGGAATATATGTTTAAGCATCATGGTAACAGAACAACCAACCTCTGTCTGAACATGAGGGCAGGGTCCATGTTGGCTGACGTCATCCGCACCACGTGTCTGATCTCCTTGGCGATCATCCGCAGCTTCTCAAAGTTCACAAGACCGTCTACACTGGAGTCATTGCCTGGGAGATCAGAAAAATATAAATAAACACACACATACACAAGACGTAGGTGTGAACTCGGCTGTCAACACTTTAAAAGAGATAAATGATTCATATTTTGGGATAGTCGCAAGATGCAGTACCAGAAAAAGTATATTTTTTCTGACAAATTTTTCAAAGGAAAAATCTTTTTGCTCTGGTCTCTTTCTTATCGTTCCTCCAGGAGATCAAAGGTGTGTGTCTCTTTGACGCAGGGCCATTAAATTATTAAATACTTGAGCAATCAAACAACAGAAAATTTTCTTTTCATTTCTAAAAAGTCCATGAATATATATATATTTTTTAGGACAAAACCTTTTGACATGACTTAGTGAGATGTTAAAAGGGCAAGATGGGGAAGTGTTTAGCAGAAGTAAAGTGAGCCTGAAACTAAACCTTCTGAACCACACAGAGGAAGTAGAGAGCAATACAGCAATAACAAAATTAATTGTAAATGTAACAAAGCGAGCAAAAAAAAAAGGTACATAATGAAAATTCTGTGCTTTCCACGAAGTCTTTCACCTTCATGTAAAAAGGTGAGGTCCTTCTTGACCACTGGGAACAGTGGGATGATGGGAGGCTGCATGCTCTGGCTGCTCAGGGTGTTGCGGTACTTGGCCATGTTCCTGGATGGGTCGAAGACGTCCTGCAGGTCCCCGAACAGCTTCTCATACTTGCTGGGCAACTTCTCCCATGAGCTCCTCAGCCGAGCCACCGGTGCCAGGTTCAGACCGCTGCGTGAGAGAGGAAAAGAGGTGCAGAGGGATGCAGGGAGGCAGAGATAAATATGTTTGTCCCTCTGCTTGTTGGTGACCTGGGCCACAGAGTGTTGATAAGCATTTGAAAGTTTTTCTTTATTAAATGTCAGCGCAAAAAAGCTTTGTAAATAGATTTATCTCAATGTACAAATTTCTCTCGTCTGTTCTTTTGTGAAGTCAGTGTTTGTACCTTTTACACAAAATGCCAAAGATGGAATAGAGCAGCAAAATTTACAATTTTTGTATCCGATACTGGTATAAATTCAACATCACGTCTACATCCTGATGAATACGCAACTTTAGTGGAAGGTAACGTTTTTTTTTTAAAGTTTGACCACAGGCTCTTGACACTTGCACGTACAATGACTATCTACAACTAAATACACCAATAAATGCAGGAAAATATCAATATAAAATTAAAGCAGCAAGCAGCAGTGGACGGGCCCGAATACTCGCGGGGCAGCGCGGGATGGCGGGGCATGTCGCGGTCAAAGCGGCGCATCATTTGGGTAAACCTGAGCCCGAGCATCCCAAGTCCTTCAAACACGGAGGTTAAAATTTATCAAGGAATAACGTCCAGGCCCTCTGGTGAAAAGTCAGGATTTTCTCTTATGTCGATCCCTCGGATGTGGAGATGACACGCACCAACTCTGACGTCGCTGGTGTGAAATGTTTCTGAGCCGTTGGCCAAAGAATGATGACGGAAAAGGTCCGGAAATGGCGAGATTCTGCTGATGGAATCCAAAATGGCAAAAATTGCAAATTGTAGGTGGCGCTAGTGAATCATTTTGCGCCGCTATTTCCCGGGACCCCTAAAATATCAAATTTTTCACCAGTTCTGATGAGTGTGCAAAATTTATCAAGTTTTCGAGTATGTTTAGGGGCTGAAATTAGTGATCAAAGTGGACTAAAAATAATAATAATAATAATAATAATCATTACATGCCTCGGGCCCTAATTATACATAAATAATAAAAATAATACAAAATGTATAATATATTTTTAATAATATTTTTATGACTTCAGTCAGTCAATCAATCAATTAATCAAACAATGCATGCACCAAGGAAACACTTGGTTTGAAATAAGGAAACGCCAAAGGCAGGTAAACAAATGGTAAAATAGTACGTCAAGATGTAACGTGTCAAAACACACAAAATCCAAAATAACACTTCCTGTTGATCATGGTTGCTGCAGTGTATCATGAAAGTTGTTTGTCATGAGGAGTCCCACGTGCCTACAAAATTTGATGCATGTAGGTGATACTAAATGCCAGGTACACAATGATATAAAGGGCGCTATGGACCCCCTGGGCCACACCTAGGGCCAAGCCTCTGTCCCTGAGTAGGGGGAGTAATATTTGATGTAAATATGATGTAAATAAAGTAAAGAATGAAAATCCTCAAACAGTATGCAGTTTCTTGAAACTGGTACAGGAGGTAAAGTCTGTTCAGGTGCTGCTGGAGGATGTGGGCTTTGCTGACTTCCACTTATGAGGTCTCCTCAAACCCAGAAAGTGGCGAGCTGTCTTCCAGACTGAAGCCTCTGTTGCAGTCTTTGCTGTCTCAGGCACCTCAGGATCAGGGAGAACACTGGAGAGGAACACCACCTGCTGGGAGGTCTCATTGTCCTGCTCATCCTCAGTCTTGTCCTCCTGCATTTCTCCACGCAGATCATTCAACACAGGGTCGGGTGAGAGCTCAGCACATAGCTGAGACGTCCCTTAATATGCCATTCTGATGTCCTCTTCAATCTTTCGACGGAGGGCATCCTGCTCAACCCTCAAGAACTGTGCTAAGAACTCATCCTGAGAGACTCTGTCTTCATGGGACATTTTCTCTGCCTCAAGCTCATGCTTGAGTATTTCAGCCAGCTGCCTTGCAGTGAGGATGTCGGCCTCATATTTTTGGTTCAACTCTTTGTAAGAAGCTCTGAGCTTCTCCAGCTCTTCTTGGAGAACCTTGGACGTGTTCCTCTCCTCCTGGAGCTCAATGTTGGATTTCTCCTGGCTGGTTGTCAGTGCCACCTGCAGCTCCTCATAATCGTTCTGAAGATCTTTCTTCTTCTTGCGTTTGATTTTGTTGCTCACCTGAGTGGCAATCTTTGAGGTGTTGAGGGTGTCTCCGATGCTGTACTTCTGCAGCATCTCCAGCTCTTTCCTTGTTTCCTTGCCTTTGTTGATGAACATTTCTGTGAGTTGTTTTTGTTTAGCCAGCTGTTGTTTGGTCTCCTCCAGATCCTGGCTCAGATGGATTCGCCAGATGTACTCTCTGCAATAATTCTCCCTCCACATGATCAAAATTGTGTTCAGTGTCATAACTTCATTTGTAGTCTGGCCCTCCATCCAGGGCTGCTGATTCCAAACTGTGACTTGAAAAGCACTCATCATCTTTTGGTGCAGGGTCGTGAAATATTCCATCTCAGGATAAAGGTTGAAACCTCAAGGTTGTCTCTGAACAGATGTCAGTGGTCTGCCTGTGTTGCAGTTCTAATATATGCAGTACCTGATGAGGTCATGCTCAAGATCAAAGCCATCACAGCCGCTACCCTGAACATTCCAATGTATATTCCAGAGCAATGTAACACTGATGTCCTGCAGGCTCTGAGTGTGACTGTCAGTCTGCTGATCAGCACCAGCTCCTCCAGTGAAGATCTTTAACATACAGTTAGATGTTGTGCACTGATGCACTTTAGCTATCACATTCTGCCCCTGTTGCTGCTTTGATGGACTTATTTTCCTAAAATTTGACTTATAGATAGATAGATAGATAGATAGATGAACTTTATTGGCCTGCCCCCACTGCTGAAAGAAATCCTAGAGGAAACACTGATATATATGTATATATGTATGTATGAGCTGTCTCAGCGCACCATGTACTTCTGATTTGACAGTTTATATAAAAATATGCTTATCGTATATAATTAAAAATGCATTCACACAACAACACAGATGAATACCGCAAACATAAATCCTCCCCTGCATTTACACAACTATAAATAATAAAACTGAATAAAACAGCACAGTCGCACACGCACACACACACACACACACACACACACACACACACACACACACACACACACACACACACACACAGTTCAGCCAAGGCCAGAGGGAATTAACAACAGAAAAAAACAGTATCTGTTGCCATGGGAGTCTTGTTTTATATGGTGTGAGGCTGCAGTGGCAGAGTCTCTGTGGATTGGGAGACTTGGGGCTGATTTGGTGAGGTGGCAGCAGGGGGAAGGAGAGGGGAGGGAGGTGAGACTGGTTCTCCTGAGGATGTGGGGAAAGAGGCGAGAAGCCAAAGCTCATTTGGCACAAAAGCTGTCGGGGGATTTGGAATAAAGACTCGCCGTCATCACTGAACAAGAATCCTGCTTTGGTGCCGCTACTCGACTACAACTGAGGCAAGACTGAGGGAGATGATGAAACAATGTGACACCACAAAAATTAAGAAGCCAACGCACACACACACATGGACACACAGTCCTAGACAGTTTCAACAATCAGCTCACCTGATAATAGCGAACATGGAGTTGAAGTTCTTGCACTCTCTGCAGTGCAGGGCGATCTTGATGAAGTGCTTGATGGTCTTCATCCTCTTCAGGGCGTTGGGCTCCTTGAGGATCTCCGTGGCGACCCAGAAGGTCTCCTGGTTTATCACCTCCTCAAACTGTTTCAGATTGCCACTGGCAATGGAGGAGTCCAGTTTAAATAAGTCGTCCACGTACCTGGGAGCCACAACAAATTTGGTTTTAATTTTTTAATGTCCCGAAATGGTGTCCAACAACAATTTTTGTGATTTATCCTATTGAATTTTTAGTTCAGCAATTGAAATCCTAAACAGCTACTCACTCTGTGGACTCGATGTTCCTAAAGAGCTCAAAGTCTCTCATGGAGAGCTGGGCAGCCACCTCCATGGTGCTGAGCTGCAGCAGAGAGATCTGGCTCTCCCTGAGAAGGTCCTGGGCGTCCTCGTCTGAGCACAGCGTCTCCGTCTCCATGTTGTTCTTCAGGTAGTACCTACAGGGCAGAGAAAAAGAGGGGAAGACAATAAGATGTGGAAGGTTGGATCATCCTTTGAGGTAAATAATCATGTCTGGTTGGTTCATGAAATGAAATTAAAACCATAAAAAAAATGAGTAGAGGAATTATTATGTCTAAGCCTTTGAGTCTAAAGAATGGGAGACAAATTAACTGAGAGTAATTGGAAAATGGATACGCGGGACGTAAATTACTCTGATCAATATCATTTCTGTGATGGCAAGAAGGAAAAGAGAAGGGACCTAGATCTTCATTATATCTGCATATGCTTTATTAAAGGCTGCCGAGGCAGATAAGTGGGTGGACAAGATCCAGTTTGTCAGCGAGCTGCAACTTTGAGCCAAAGAAGCTCAGATAAATCTCCTAAATGTTCTTCCTGTTCACGTTTCCTTTTAAATGGGCACATTTTGTGTCTCCAATTTAAGATTAGTTTGAGGAGATGAGAAAAATGGTCTTTCAATGTATTGATGGATCACAGCCATATTTTAGTTTGGGGTAAAGAAGGATAGAGACAGAGTAAAAGAGCAGAGAGCGCCACTCAGCAAAAGAGTGGTAAGAAAGATGACAGGCATATGAATGAGAGGGGGGAAAAGGGACATTTCTCTTTAGGTCCAAATCTCCTACAGTTTTCTGGGAGAGCCTCCAGCAGCAAACCCTCTCTTTTTACCTCATTATGTGCTTCCATGTTTATAAATCTAACCCCCCCCCACAAGTGTTGGCATGGGTGTGACTCTAAATTTGCCTCTTGTTACTCTGCCACGAAATCTGAAGAGCAGCTAGCACGAGATTCGAGGGTGTGAGGCGACAATATCAAGTTGAACTTATATTTAGGATAAAGCACAAAGACATATTCCACATTCAGAAAGAAGTCACAGCGTTTCTAGGAGCCCATAAGCTGAACTGCATATTTAAATGGCAGCATTAGCACATGAGGACTTAAGATCTTTGAGGACTTTCTGAGAACTTTAACCTGCAGAGAGAAGATGAGAAAAGAGAAGTGGTGTAGAGACGAGAGCGGAGGACTAGAGGAAAGGAAAGGAGACGAAAAAAGAGGAGTGGAGATGAGACAAGAGGGGAGGATGAGAGGCCAGACGAGACGAGAAGTAAAGAGGGGAGGCAACAAGACGAGGATAGGAGCCGAGATTAAATTAATGATGGACAAAGTGGTGCTAAATAGATCTGGGCGAGGCAAAGTGACTGGAACCAAGCCATTGTAAATAGCCATTGGTGGTTTGTGTGTGTGAGTGTAGAGCTTAGGATGCCCCAGTTGCATCTATATGATTTTTGGCAGTTTAAGGAAGCCTTGGCCTGGCCCCCTGTTAGACCCCCGTCAGTCATCAGCTGAGGGGGAGAGAGACAGAGAGGAGCACAGCGAAACATACTGTATATCTGTTATATACTGTCTACTGCTCCTGAAAAATACAACTACAGCAAACTGTGCTGAATACATACTACATGTACATCCTGCTGACACTGCACAATATATATTTATAGATAGATAGTTGTGTGTGTGTGCGTGAATGCATGTGTAAAAATACTACTATGTATAAACATTAAGTACAGTCACATACATTAGAGAGTGGAGATATCTCTATATATGTTGATGATGCTCATAGCTCTGCAGTTAAACCCATCTTTTTTCTACTAATATCTCAGTATGGCAGTTGTTGTTTTTTTTTAACTCCTGCAGCCCAGCCATCCATCAAAACCACAGGGAGAGCATTACCACGAGTGTCTTTCAAGTGAGTGAGCGTATCTCTGAATGTGTGCGACTGTGTCCACACATGTTCTGAGACTTCCTTGGAAAGAATGTGTTTGAATGCAAGCACCAGAAACCTGTGAATATGAATATATACCACGGCATTTGCGTGTCTGCATGTATGGAAATGCGTGCCCGTGTATGACGAGGGGGCTGTCTGTATCTGTATATCTATGCCTTTGTGTGCATGTGTGAGTTTGTGTATGAATAATTCCAGACGTGCCATGCTGTCTGCTGAGGCCTCAGCCCCTGACAGGATGAAATATTTATGCTAACCTAGTTGGGAGGGGACTGATGAGGGACCACAGGAGGCGAGGAGAGAGGGAGAGACCACTGTGAAAAACTGATGGAGGAGTCGCTTTATAGCCGACTTCATGGCCGCCGTCCAATTATCCTTCATGTCCGACTTACTTTCATCTTAAAAGAGAACGTGTCTGGCTCCGGGAAGACAGTGTGATGTGCGACACACTTGTCGTCATCTAACAAAAACACATACTGGTGATGTTTGTGGGTGCAACGAATCAAACACACCCACGTCGCACAGAGACTAAAGGTCCACCTAAGTCACGTCGATACGTCTTAACTGTGTTTATAAGAAAGTGAAAACAGATGCTGTCGTTGGGAGAGTAAAAAAAAACCCCCTACAGAATCTTTGATGCACTAGGATTTTAACATGTCATAGCAGCACATAACCAGCATCGCATGCACTTCACTGTCAACTATAAACTGTTGTTTTTGTGTATTAACGGACCAACTGCAGCTTGAGTTTTGTTCAGAGTAGCAACTAAAAAGTTTCCCCGGCACCTTTAAGGGCTTGCGCCACTTAATCTATCATCCCACTGAACTGGGACAGTAGTTCTGAGCAGTGGCTCCTGGTCCTCAGGACCTTTTTTTTTTTTCTTCCTTCTCTTTTTGAGTCATTTACTGTGGAAATGATTTACAGCTCTGCAAAGCTACAGTGTGAGTGAATTAACTACATCGCAGAATAGTACTTCTGTGGCCCCGGGAACAGGATTGAGAGCCACGGCTCAGAGAGAATTGAATCAATATGCATGCACTAGACATGATCAATGTTCTAGTAGAGCTAAACTTAAACGTATATGGTAGGAAGTTTGTGTCAGCAGGGACTGGGGTAAGAGGTGGTATTGGATGAAATTCTTGCATGGTGCAGGGCAATAAATCTATTTACAGAAGGTCAAAGTAGATGTACAAAATACTAAGCACTTTTTGGCTTTCTGAAAATGGAAGAAAAGGAAGACAAATCAAAAAAGTAAACAAGGTCTATAAAAAGTCTGTATTATAAACTCCCAAATACTTCATCCCACTATTAATGCCTGTGGATCAGATGTAAATGTGTACTGAATCTTCACAGATATTCTTCTCTCTAATCTCGAACTTCAGGTGAGCTTTAATCTGAATCGGGGTTAAAACGACCCGAAACTCCTATAGTCTGAACCAATGTTAAGGCATGTGCATCTTATAATACATTCTGATTAACAGGTCAACATTTGGATTAAGTCTTTCGGATTCGATTTTCCCAAACATTACAATCCACGTCAGCGTATTGCTCCTCACCTGCCGTTGAGCTGAATCCGATCAGCCAGTTTGGAGAGCTGGTCGGGCAGGCGCCGCTGCTTTATGACTCCCTCCGGACTAACCGAGACCTCACACAGGGAGTAGGTTTCGGGCGCCGCGACGAGGCCGAACTCGTTGACGGTGTGGGTGACCACATCCTTGGCAGTGGTGTCCTTACTGATGATGATGTAGCAGCTCTGCTGGTCGGCCTTGAACACCCGAATCACCTGGTCAGGGATGTCTGAGAGTGGAAGAAAAGAGAGAGAGGGAGAGAGAGAGAGAGAGAGAGAGAGAGAGAGAGAGAGAGAGAGAGAGAGAGAGAGGAGCCGTCAGTGGCAGATCAGGGTTGGATTAGTTGATGGATGTAGTCTGAGGAGGACAAAACTGAAACAAATACCAAACATGCAAATAAAGTAAGTGTAATGAAGTAGTGTTTGAGGTGACATACTTATTGTTTAATTGATTCAAGACAATAATCAATGACAAGAGCCTATTTAAAAGTGAATGTTAGTAGTTATGACAGACACACACACACACACACACACACACACACACACACACACACACACACACACACACACACATATATATATACACACAAACATACAGTACATACATATATGTGCATGTGTGATGTGTGTTAAATAATGGAAATGTTCCCCCTGAGTGAAAGACTGCATTAAAGATCTGTGTTTGAGTAAGGATGAGGGGACGGCCCATTAGCCCCAGGCAGCCAAAGAGCTTTAAAACAATGAGTTATGAACACTGCACAGTGACAAGGGGAGAGGGAGCCAACCACACCAGATGAAGCTGTCATGAAGCTGTGTGTGTGTGATGCAGTTGTGCACACAGTTGTGTGTGTGTGTGTGTGTGTGTGTGTGTGTGTGTGTGTGTGTGTGTGTGTGTGTGTGTGTGTGTGTGTGAGATGCAGTTGTACACACAGTTGTGTGTGTGTTTTCAGATGACAATAGCCGGGGCACCTTTATTATTATCATTGCAGCAGCAGTGGCACAATAGACATAAAAAACAGCTGAAGGCAAAGCCAATAACAATAAGGTTAGTAGAAATGCTGATAATCAATCACAACTGCTTGTTTAAGGAGCAGCAACTGTAATGAGAGTGTGTCAGTGTGTGTGTGTCCGTGTGTGTCTGTGAAGAAGATGCAGAGGGGCTTTTTATTTTCTTTATTTCTCCTTACTTTGGTTTTAAATGGGAATACGAAGACAAGGGACAAGAATATACACAGATTAAACATAGGTGTGTTTATTAGAAGGTGGGTGAGCCGACTTCAGACAATGGCAATTGACTGATTGGCAATGAGGGCGGTAAAAACCAGAGCGTCTCTCTGTGCAGTTCCAGAGAGGAATGTTTTTAGGCCAAGGAGAGAAATGAATGGGGAAAGGGTCAATGTTTGTTTTAAACACTTTAGAAAGCTGGGGCCTGCTTTATCACATACAGGATCGATGTCACGTTTAATTTTAGACAGGCTGAACCTTGGTCTGGTATATTGGATGAATGAGCTTAAGTTGGATAGAGTCTGTTGTGGGCACAGAAAGAGAAGAAATGAAACTTCATTTCAACTCTTAGTCTCGATCAGTCTGAGACACAGCTGTGATGGTGTGAGACCCATGAAGGTCATATATACGGGAAACCACCCCTCTATTATGGGGACTCTTATCTAATCTATCTTAAGTTGTTTTCAGACATGAAAAAGTCAGTCCGGACATTTTGCTGTTCATATATGAAGAACGCAGTAGGAGATTGTCCAAATCAGACAGGTTCACTACAGCAGGAACATTCAGGTGAGGGGTGGGGCCTTGTTAAAGCGCCGACCTGCTCACTGTTTTTGTGAATTCTTGAGATTCTCCTACTGGCTTTTCACTCTCACTGGGCTCACTCTGACATTTTTCACAGAAAAAGGGGGGCTGGCAGGAAAAGTTCCGCAAAATGTCTGGAGCAACATTTGCGTTCTCACATGTAGCCCCCTCTGGAACATTCCAGGACAATGTCCAGACTTCAGTGCAAGTCTGAAAGCAGCTGAACAGAGTTCTGGGGGAAAGCCACAGATCACAAATCTGAAAATATCTAATAAAAACATTTATCTGCTTCATGTAATGACTTCTCCCAGTTTGTAGTTACTGGTTCCTACATTGTGAACATATCGATGCTTTGATGCTAGCAGCATTTCTTGATGGCGAGTGACCTCTTCATGGACTACAGACTGTGAGCTTATTGATTTGAAACGCATGATATATGCACTCAAACGATGTGTGAAGGTGAAATCTAAAGTCGAAAACACAAAAACTGCATCAGAGTTTGAAGTGTGCATCCTTTCCTTACATGTCCTCCTCCTCCTCCTCCGCAGCAGCAGAGCTCCTCTTTGTTTATGTGCAGCAGGGTGGTGAGGGTGAGTGGGAGCTTAATGCTTTGTGCCTCATTAGCTGTGATTTGTGATTGGAGTGTGGGAAGCTCTCGTCTAAATAGCTGGCTATCATATGTAAGGAGGGGGGCAATCACGTTTAATCCAACTGACAAGCTGCGACCTGACCTGCACACAGGAGGACGATCGCTGCCCAACCGGCCCCGAACATCCAATCAATTATCATCTTTAATAAAAGGTAACATTCATTTTCATCAACACCAGAGAATTTGTTTATGGAGTGAAGCCAAAGAGGAGGACAAGTCTTGTGTTTTCTTTTGCAAACACAGCACTAAGATAGGCTACACACTTCCCACAGGCCTCAACCTCCTCCTTTCCACAGTTTGCCAAAGCTTTTCCCAGTCACTCCATCATACAGTCGGAAGACATAAATCACAAGTGAAAGCATCCAGAGCACAGGAGGCAGGGCGTGATGGCTTCAAGTGCTCAGTGGAGAATGGTGGAGAGTAGCTTCAAGTGCTCAGTGGAGAATGGGGGAGAGTAGCTGAGGGTTAAACACTGGGGCTCTAATAAACAGACACAAAAAGGAAAAAGCCAGGACTCTATTGTGCGTATTCATGCATTTTCATTATTAAATGCCAGGCCTAACATTTCTTCAAAGCCTTAAAGTGAGACTACGGGACCTTTGACAGAAAAAATAACCCCATCGCCCTCTTGCACACAAAAAGTTCAAAAGGTTTTCTAGAGTGAAGCAAATCACACCCCTCATGATGATTTCTACTTTTTTAAAGATAAATCAAAATGCCCTCACTCAGACCCTCACACAGGGCGTTCTCAAAAGGAAAAACGTACAAATAGAAGATCTATAAACACACTTCAAGGTCAAAATCTAGAGCTTGAGGGATGCAGTTCATGGACGCAGAGATGCAAAACACAGTGAGGGGGAAAAAAGCATGCACATGGTGCTGGAGGGAGGATTTGGGAGGAAGATTTAGTGAAGTGCAATCAAACAGTGGTACTGAAGGTATTAATACTTACAGTACAGTCCCAGCGCTTGGCAAGCAGAGAGGAGAAAAGAGAAACCACAGTGAATATGAGAGTAAGAGAGCATGTGGGAGTTGTAACAAAGAGACACAGTGGTCGGAAACATCATGACGGAAGGGGGGGGGGGGGGGGGGGGGGGGGAGACCGGTGGAGTTTCTAGCGTAGCCTTAATCTGTTCATGGGAAACCAGAGGGGAATATGACTCATCATGTTGACACTACAACGTCTGCTTTAAATCACAGCAAGAGAAACGCAAAAGGAGAAAGACGCAGGAAAAAGTACAGGAGAGACAGAAGAGTAGGAAAAAGAAATGATGACATAGGGACGCAAAAACAAAGAACGAACAGAGGATCCCCTAGATTTTGGCTTTTTACTAGGAGTAGACAGAAAAACTTTTTTTTTAAAATAAATTAGTGAAACTGAATCAGGAGTTAAAATGTTAAAACAAACATTGTTGTATGTTGCTCATCCTCCCCAGTGTGGACAGAGGAGGAGATAGTGAAGCATCTGAGCTCGCTCTGGTCTGCTAATGTAATTACAGGTGGGAGTTTGAGCAGCCTGTTCTATCCTCTACTGCTTAATGTAATTGAGGGCCAGAATACTAAGGGAAACATGGAAATGTAATATAATGGTGGGTGATTAATGAGGCCCAGTTGGTGTGTGTGTGTTTGCTCTCAAACACAACACAGCCACAGGTGATGTATAGGTCTGCAAACAAGGGAGGTGCATGTGTGTGTGTGTGTGTGTGTGTGTGTGTGTGTGTGAGAGAGTGACAAATGGGTGGTGGAATAAATCAGGACCATATTCACTCTCTCGCTCACTTTCACTTTTCAACTTTTTCTTTCTTGCTCTCCCCGCACTCAATCTTTCATTCGCATGAAGGGAACCCCAGGAACCCCTCTGACAGGAAAGGAATAAATAAGTCATTTAGTCCAGGAGGTTAATTCTTCTAAGACGGACACAATTCTGCGACAGCTCTGCGGCACTTCAAAAAGAAAGACCCCCAGGGTGGGTGTGTGTGTGTGTGTGTTTGTGTTAAATGCTGTTAACTTCCCATTACCTGCTTTGAATGAGTGAACATGTTTTCCTTTGTCCGCATAAGTCATTTTGAGGAGTAAGAAAGACACTAGGCGAGACGGGAGTTTATGTTTGAGACCACCGGATGCATACTCACACTACGCTTCTCACATGGCTGCTTTACGTGATTATGTTTAAGGGTGACGGTTTGATCGTGCACCGTCTCAGTGAACACTGGAGTCCTTTACTCCACAGTCGGCTTTCATCGCTCACTCAGCGAGGCTGAAGATTCAAGTGACATTGGTCCAAATGGCTTCAGGAGAGAAGTGCTTAATTGTTTGACACATGAAACGCTCTCAAAGATGGTTGAGATACTGAAGGTCATGAACAACTGCCAATGGGTGTGATTAAAGTTTTGTTTCTCTGACACACAAGTACTTTCAGTTGTGTACTACACAGATATAAAATCCTTTTTTTGTTGTTGATGCTTTTAGCATCATCATTTTCTGAGGTTGTAGTTTTTCCTCAAGATTTTTGTTCATAAAATCAAAACAACTAATTCCTTAAATGCTTTAACTAAGAAGGACTCAAGAAGAAAGGCCAAGTGTTCAATAGGCTGATGCTCTGGGACAATCTGTACTTAAGGATAATTCAGAGGAGTCCACATTTTTTTCCCTTACCTGCAGGGTTGGAGAAGTCAAGGATGCTGGTGGCCGGCTGCAGCAGGTCGGGGCTGCTGGACGACAGGTTGCCAGGGATGGGCATGATGGCCACGCTGTGACGACACTGCTTTGTTCCCACAATGCTGTCGTCCTGAGACTGACCAATGCCGCCGTCACTAGAGAGGAAAGAGGGAATGGTGGTGGTGTGGTGTGGGGGGGGGGGGGATGGTTGAATAGGGGAAAGAAGGGGTGGTATTAAAAGAAAACAGGAAAATTAGATTTTACATTCTAAAATGAACTTCTATGCTTTTATTTTGCAGCAGTAGACATATTTTTTGCCAGAATATTTATTTGTCCTCCTTGTTTTATGAGTTTGAAGCACAGGTATTAGAACGAGTGAATTTCCTTTCATCTTGAGAATATATTAAAAATCACAACTCATAAAAAAATATCAGGAGTTTTTTTTTTTTTTTATCAATATGTCTACCGTTGCAGAATGGCAACACAATACACCAATAACACTATATTGATCTTTTAATATGCAGGAGTGACACAGCTGAATTTCATCCATGAGGTGGTTTCATGAATTGCAGGAACTGACAAGGAGCATTCACAGATAGAGCCACAACAGACACAGACACACACACACACACACACACACACACACACACACGACTCGAGACAATAAAACAAGCAAACAAACAACAGTGGAGCACATATGTCATGAGTATTTTGGCTCATTCAGATGTTTTCCCATGACTTTAGGGGCATTTTTATTTGTACTACTTGTACTTTGTGTCCATGCTCTTAGCTTCTGAATTATAAATCTGTGTTTTAGCTATTCTGTGTGTGTGTGTGTGTGTGTGTGTGTGTGTGTGTGCCAGCGGTTGGCCATATTAAACGGCTAAACTGGACCTGAGAGACAGGCGCCTTTCTACCTGGCTCCTTGGAGCCACTCAGGGAAATGCAAACATCAACCTTTATATTAATGGCCTCATTACAATCAATGTGGTGGAAATGGCAGCTCTTTTGAGACAAACCCACAGAGTGATTCTGAAGAGCCCTGCATCAAATAAAGAGACGTGGGTGTCCGAAGGTTAGATAACCCCTTCTTACACAACTGTGGTACCTTTTGCAGAATTTAAGGAGTTCACACATGCATCTAGAATTTAGTTTATGAATAGACTTTTTGTAAAATTCAGCGAATACTTCCTCACGGTCCGCTAGCTGTCGGTTGTCGGTGTCTGTTTAAGCAGAGTTTGAATGTGAAACTGAAGAGATGGAACAGATTCAGTCCACTAGTCTTGTTGCTGAAGGTCAGTGGTGCTGGTTAGTGTATGACTGTGTGTGTGTATTGCCTGCTGTGTTGTGCACATCTGAAGACGGATACTGAATCAAATGGTTGGAGGACGGGGAGTTACACAAGAGCTCTTACCCAAACAGGCCCCTGAAGCAGCAGAGACAAAAACGGAAAGAGAAACAACATTGAAAAGAAAAAGAAAACAAAACAAAAAGACAGAAGTAGCTGAATATTCATCGATCAGCAGAACGACCTTGCCCGTGTACTAAAGACAAGGCTTCCTTTTTCCGCACACACTTAAACCCACACAGACACACATATAGGTTTGATAGAATATACAACAGCAAAAGTTTGGACACACTGACAGGGTTTGCAGAAATAAATAAGCAGAAAAAATTTCACAATGTCTGCAAAGATTTACATGTAACACGTGACAGCAAACTACTGGATGAGTGAGGAAATACAGCTGACTGTCTGACCTCATTCACAAAAAAAGACTAATGTCAGGAGCACGATTCATAAGGACATTTGTGGGGGGCACTTTGAATTTTAATGCTTTCATGTGTTATTTTATGCACATATGCCTGAATGTGTGTTCAGTTTTCTCAGTTCGTCAACCCCCCTCCCATAACTGACAGGCCTTAAATCCCAAGTAGTTTTTCTTTTAATATTAGAGGCAGCAATTGGTTGATTAAGTCCCGCCCCCCTCTCTGTCTTCCGTCCAGGATGTTCATGGTTGTAACAGATTTTTGTGACAGATGTTTTTAGCCTCTAAAACTAGAGATCTGAGGTACAACACTGCTTTCACCTTTATGTTGTTGTGTTGTTTGTTCGCCTCCCCCTCAAATTATCCTCCACAGTGCTGCAACAACTTACTTTTTATGAAAAGAGACAGAGCTGCTATGGTCCAAAAACATTTTCTCTCTATTGTCTGGGTAAATCAATAACCGTAACAGAGAAATAATTTCCTGCACAATTCTTCTTGCGGGCGGAGCAGCAGTGGTGCAGTGAGAATGGAGCAAAAATGTGAACGTCTTGCAGGGTGAATGCTGAGAACACTTAGTAACACAATAGTTATTGTGATGTGAATCAATGTTTACTACATGTACATGCATCACAAAGAAGTAGAGAGGATGAAAATGGCATCATGGGACATGAGGTTACCGCTTTTATCATCATCTCACTAAATCACAGAGACTTCTGCGACACTCCGACCACGGGGCTGAGCCCTCGGTCTATTGGTTTCTAATCTGTGGAATGTAAATCACCTCAGTTAGTCAATATGGGAACGCGTGTGTAATAGTGGATAAACGGGCGTGGACAGCTTCATTTGGCAGAAAAACGACTTGTTTATCGCCGGTGTGTCCTTGTCATATAAAAACCCTGGTCTGAAGTGGAGCACAATGTCGTACAAGAACAGAAAGAAACGGCAGCAGCAGCAGAGACCTTGTGGACGTATTTCAGCCGGGCGGTGGCATCTGAATGGGATTTCAAATTGTTAAACAATAATTGTTGAAGGATAAAACTTAATTTGTGACTCAATTTAAATTGTAAAAGGAGGATCTGGCCAAATAAGGCCTGATTTGAAAAAGTGAGCAAAAGCATTTGAAAAAGATAAGACTACAGAAACTATGGTAACTATGGTTGCATCTTTGTGGCAGCTAAACGTGTCCTAACAAGGACTGAGCCCTGTGTGTGATATCTTAAATCATGCTGTCCTCACGCACACGCGCACAACAGGCGCTGATGAATCCCAATCGAGTCGTATCACCCATCTCATCTCCCGTCCCTTTAATCAGCCATCAGTTCCCTTTGAATCAAAGAGTTGGTTTTCAATGGTGCCAACTTGCAAAATAAAGAAGCAATGAGTGGCCTTGTTTGGTCAATAAATAGGAGGCGGCGGAGAGCGCTTGGAAGCCGCGCACCGAGTCGGATCAATGGCCCCGAGATAGCGCACTGCGTTATGAGACGGGGCACAGTCGGTGTTCATGCAAACTGTGTGGCATTGTGGACATAATCGCTGCAGCGCTGGAAGCTGATCGAGTGGAGACGGGGAGTAAAGTGAGGAAGACGTGGATATGCATGAAACTGTCTTTGAAAATGTGTGTGTGTGTGTGTGTGTGTGTGTGTGTGTGAGAGTTTACAGTGTGTGTGTTATCTCTGTAATTGACAGGACGAGAACAGCATCTTTTCTCTGCAGCACTGACACAATGTAGAGTTTAATGAGGCCTGGAGAGGCATGAAATGAAATCAAGTCTGTACCAGCACGTTACGGGGGGAATATTAAATGCGAAGCCTCCAGCTGCACAATTGCTTTCCATCGCTACAAATGCTGCAAGTCCAATGGTTAGTTATGGTGGACAACAACAACGGTTATATGATGATTATGACGACAAAGATGATGATGATGACTTTTTAACAGTTTTTGTTATTTGGCTGAAAGCTAATGACGCTGACTGAACATAGAAAGAAGTGAGACATTTCTGCATTGTTGGACAACAAGTTGTAAAAAGCATAAAAGTAAATGCCATATCTTCAGAGCAACTTTTATTTTTTAAAACTTCTCTACACAAACCAGTATGTGCTGTGAGATCCTCAGGCAGAAGTGTTTCATCTGTTCCTGAAACTTCGCTGAAAACTGAAAGGGGACAGAGCGTTTGCAGTCTGGGCCTCGAAACTCTGGAACAATTTGCCCGAGGTAATCGGGTCGGCTGACTCGGAAAATTATTTCAGGTGCCATCTTAAGACATACTTCTATCAGAAAGCCTTTCCTGATTTTACTTGAGTTTTAAATTCCATCTTGTCACATATTCTTTAAAAATGTTTCATATTTTTTGTATTTTCCTGTTCTTTTTAACCAGTTTTCGCTTTTTTTCTGATTTACACTTTCAATTTCTATTGATATTATGACCGGACTGTTTCTGCTGCTGCAAGATTATAAATATTATTATTATTATTATATATTAGTGTAATACCAATTTATTTTTACGTTGGTTTAGAAGAAGGGTGACATGTATAGCTTGCAGGAAAATTATTGAAAAGTTATCAACATGCCTGTTTGCGCGCTGTGAATTCTCTGGATGAGAGAGGTGAACCTCTCGTTTGTGAAATTTTGTCCTTCTTAAAAAAAATATACGCTGCCTGTAAATTTCCCCCTGATGACGTAATTGAAACTGCTCGTGCACATTCATTTTAAAATAGCAATGGCCAACAGGTAAATTCCCAACCCTCAGCCAGCTGACAAATACGTCTTTCACTCACAGATGACACAGGCAGCAGCGTTTACATAAGTCCTCTCACCTGAACGGTTTGGGTGGCAGTATGCTGAAGCGCGTCTTCTCCAGCATCTTCCTGATCTTGTTGCGTCCTCCGGACACGGTGTTGGCCTTCATTTTCCTGGTGCTCTTGTGATCGGTGGGGAACTCCATGTCTCCGGGCAGGTCAGGGATGGAGAAGCGATTGCCTTTTTTCTCCTGGATCTTGGGAATGTGGGGGACGCCGTTTTTCTTCTCGTGCACAATCCTGCTGAGGAGCTCTTTGAAGACTGGATGGGTAAATGCACAGAGAGAGAAGGAGGATTGACAATAATCCCAAAATGATCGGCACTGATACGAAGCGAAATGTTTGTGCAGCTCTATGTGAATCATTGTGTGTAAATCACTCACCGAATATATTGGTTTTAACCGTGAGGGAGAGGTGCGTGTTGTTTCTGAGGATGTCAACAGCTTTGGAGAAGGAGATGTTCTCAAAGTTCTGACCATTGATCTCCATGATCTGAAACAAGGAGGATGTTATGAAAAAATGTTTTAGCAGAGTTGAAACAAAATGGACTGAAGTCCAGTGACACACACACACACACGCACACAGATAGATGTCCCACGGATGTGGGATGTCGAGATTTGTCTGGACTAAAAACAACACACTTTGAGATTATCCTTGACTGAAATCTGAACTACAGAATTTGTATTCTGGTTTGCTGTTATGACATCAACTTTCTGCACTCTGCAGCAAATCCGTAAGCAGCTAACTAAATGCAGAGAGTGAAAAATGTGTATCATGTACTCTTAAAATAACACATAAAAGGAGGTACAGTATGTAGTGCAGTTTGGCTACTGGCCAGAATTATTTAACCACTCTTGTTACACACCACCTTTAGTATCGATGCACTAATTAACATACAGGGGGAAAAAAGAGGCAGTCAGCAGAAAAATGTTGCTGCATAAGGAAATAACGATTGTTTTTAATCACACAAAGGGAAGCATTTGACCTGCATGAAAGAATTTAGAGTAGGAATATGGATCAGGTTGTATCCTGTGGCGATTAGAGACTGACCCCATAACTAAGAACTACCTTGATATCTTTAACTGTATGAAGAGTCCCTGGTCAAGTTAAGTGTTATGCTTTAGAAAAAAAAGAAGAACCATAACGGTGACATGAGGAAGTGCACACACATTCTTGACTAAAAAAAGAAAAGAAAAAACGGAACAAAAAAGTTCCAACTTGCAAGCATCACATATTTGGCAATTTGGTAGCTGGTTGCATGAATTATGCGCCAATAGTGGCATAGTTCATAATTCTGCTCTTGCCAGGGAGGTTGAATGAATTTAAAGTTTAATTCATGTCAGTCAGGATGAATGAAATGACACCTGGTTTTCCTATTGTAGACGTGAGAGCTTTGCAATTTTTGTCTCATCAGATCAAAACGATTTTTTTTTTTCAGACACTCAAACTGTCACATCAGGGGGTTAAGAACAACACTGATGACTTTGTGGTTTAAAGATCATAAGTCACCTGCATTCAGAAATGTATGTCTACAGTTTGTTTCACATAAATTCTACATCCATCAAATATATGTATTTTTCACTCAATCACAACAAATAATCATGTAATTTTATGCGATATATTCCACATTCATCCGAGGAATGGTTGCAGGCAGAGACATGATAGCTCTTCTAACCACATGATTTATACCCAGAGATGCACACAAACATGATAAAAGACTTGCTGGAATAATGACACAGCGATTCTCTGGTTCGTGACAGAGAGAGTAAGTTACTGCTAACAACCACCTATAATCGGAATACAGATCATCAACGTTAACAGGATTCTCAGTTTGAAACATATGTACTGCTTTTTTCTTTTATTCTCCATACAAAAAAACCCAGCACAGACAATAAAAGGTATTAAAGCAAACTGTTAACTGGCTCATTGTTCACAACCATATGTAACTGCAACAAAGCAGCATTCTTTATAAAGCACCACACTGTTTTACAGCATGTGATGTAGCCCTGCGTCCCTCTCACCTGATCTCCCCGTTTGAGTCCGGCCTCTGCAGCCTTGCTCCCTTCCTCCACCGACTCCACGAAGATGCCGAATCCTCTCTCGCTGCCGCCCTGCACGCTGAAGTAGAGCGTC
Source organism: Scophthalmus maximus (assembly GCF_022379125.1). Classification (NCBI taxonomy): domain Eukaryota; kingdom Metazoa; phylum Chordata; class Actinopteri; order Pleuronectiformes; family Scophthalmidae; genus Scophthalmus; species Scophthalmus maximus. The sequence continues at coordinate 18,808,662 of NC_061516.1, forward strand.
GACTCCCTGGACGCCTTCTGCAGAGTGATCTGTCGCCACTTAGCCTTGGCTGCGCACGCTATGTTCAGAAGCCGCAAATGGCCCTTCATTTTCTGACGAGCAAAAGTGGGAAAACGATCAGCATTAGGAGTCTTGCATTTAAATTAGCTTTTGTCTCCAAGGTGCGCAATGTACCCTGGAGGTAAAACAACTGGCGAATGTCATCATGTGGTAAATGCTTTGCATGCAATGCAATTGACAACAAAATGATCATTTGATCTCTGTTACTATTCTGACAAGACATGTTCTTAGAGATTCTTTCTTTTCTTTCTATTTACAGTAGTTTTAGTAAGTGATAAAACTTGAATCGTTATCGTTAGTGAGATTCAAGGAGCAAGACAGACAATAGAAGTAAGTGAATCATGTACTCTCACAGAGGAGATGACATTAAAGATGAAGAAGCTCGATCGCAGCTCAAATGGATTAAAGTAATAATTAAGTACGGACTGATGCTTGAACTTACTGTCGTTTCTAGATGTTTTTCAAAAACCTCCAGGAAGCGCGTCATGGCCGGGTCACCTTCAAAGTCATTGAAGTGGTTGTTGACCCACAGCAGCACTATTCTCGTTACCTGTTGAGACACAATGGGAGCTTTATTCAGCTGAGACACACGTTTGCACAGTTGCTGTAATTTATTTTCAATTCTCCAGTTCTTCAGATGCCTACGACCTGCTCTGAGGAGAGCTCTTCTGACACAATGTTTATACTGTTGATGGATGGGTCAGAGGTGACTAAATATTTTAAGGTCCACAGGAGCAGGTAGGTCTTCTGTGTATTGTTCAAAGACACTCAATACTTGTGCAGAAATATGTATGCATGCATTCAAAGTTTAAAAGAATGCTATCTTTAAATTCTACCAAACAAGCCAACTGTTACTCTAACCAATGGGTTTTATTCAGTCCAATCATAGCGATATCTATCTTTATTTCCTGGGACGATAAATAATTTCTTTAGTACCTAGAAACACACAAGAAGCAGCAGCAACAAGCTAAATAATGACTTTATGCACAGCTGCAGAGAAAATGTTGACTGAAGAAAATTTTCAATCAAAGAGCATTCAGAAACAATCATGTCTGTAAATTTACCATCGGTGGCATCATTGTTCTAAGATTTGCAAAAGGTCAGAGCGACAACCGATACATCAACACTGAAAATCAATCAATTTCCCCTTTTTTCTACTCCCCTCTTTGGTTTTTCATCCCTTCTCTCTTTTCCCCTCTTTCCACATTCGGTTACTTCTTCGCTGCTCGTTTCGCGCAGGACTAGATCCTGTTTAATGGAGCGGAAAATTATGAGCCTGAATGACAACCACTATAAAGACTATTGACTGTACAAGACTAATCTTAGGTTAACGCAGATATGGACAGTGGGAGTGTCGGGCATGAACAAATCGCCGCAGGGCTCAAGGACAGCTGAGGTGGCTGAACGTGTATTGATCGGCATGTGAGCAGCACAGCACATGAATTCCCATGAACATGCATGTACACAAAAAATTAGGCGGGTTGTTATAGGCTCATAAGGACGAGCATACAATCGCACACATAAAATAGTACAGAATGTATGTGTACATGCATACACACACACACACACACACACACACACACACACACACCACACACACACACACCCACCGTGTCGCGGAGGCTGTCCACCTGGAACCATTCCAGCAGTTTCTTGCCAACCTCCATGGGACTTGACAGGAAGGTCCTGTAGGTCAGCAGGAAGTCTTCAATGTATGTGGGGTCCACCACCGACGGCTCCTCCACCAGGTGCATGATCAGACGCTCCGGGGTTCCCTGGGGTGAAAGATAAACCACACATAAGGATACGAGGAGAGAAACATACGGTGCACACTTGTACATGTGCGTGTAAGACATCTGAAGTGACACAAGGGCAAACGTGTATCTATACACACACACACACACACACACACTGAAAACCGAGCCGGCACAAGAGCACATGCACACACTTACTTGAATAAGTAACTCAACATTAATCAGAGAAGTGACAAGGATACAAAATATAGAGATGCAACTATTGGACTGAAGTGTCAGACACCCATCAATAAAACAAAGACATGCGCACACACGTGCGCTGGCACACGCACAGAACATTTCTGAAAGTGCTCACTAAAGATTTTGTTGCAGAAAATTGCTGCTGTGGATTTGTATGAGACACAACACCTGTAATATTAGGGACTAAATTCTAGTCTAGTCCCATGTCATTTTAATTCATAAATAGCAGATATACAATCCTGTGTTCAGTGCGTTTGTTAATGTCGGAAGAGTAAGAGGTTTCTGGTGGAAACCGTTCATTAGACGGGGAACAGAAACTAGAGGGGCAATCCACTTTTGTCGAACAACAAAAAAAAAAGAACAAAGCCAGAAACAGAAGTGCAAATGCTAACACTTGTGAATTGACTCATATCCTCTGGATGTGTTTAGGAGCCGACAGCCTTCCTCGGAGTGGCAGCCAAAAGAATCATTCAGGCCCATTATCCGATCGATACGTGGCTGCCTCGGGAGGCTCAAGAAAAGGATCAAAAGGCCTTTGAGCGCGCTGCAATGTAGCGTACAAGAAAACACTCTGGCACACACAGACACCCAGTTTGTGCTAACGGTGCCTCTCAACGATCAACTTACAACACAGAGCGGCTGCATTGATGTTTTTGCAGGATACTGTATGTGACGACATGGTTGATTCATAATGAGGTGTTACTCAAATCAATCAAAGGCATTTCAGTGTATATCGTCCATAATATTTGAAAGGGTGATAATTCGATTTTCACGCTTACCAAGATTACTGTGTGATTGAATAAGCTTCCTGGCCTGAAGCTTAACCTTAACCGTGGACATGAAACCTTCCTTGTGCCCTTCCCTGTCTCATCATGGTTTAGGCTATTAAGAAGGTTAAATGTTTTTCTATATCAAGGCAATTGCAAAAAGTTTGAGCTCTGGGTTAATCACGGGGTTAAACTGCACCTTACGTTTAAACTCCTCCATCCTTTCACCTCCCATCACACTTCAGAGGATTAACACGCTTCCCTGAAACACTGATCGATCCTCACCTCCTTGGAAATACAACAACACTTCACTGACCTTGATGACGATGTGTCCCTTCCTGGTGCCGCTGCGGTCAAGCTCGCGGTGCTCCTTCACCATCACGATCTCCCCCTCCTCCTCCACCTTGTGCATGTTCTTCTCCACGTGGTTGAGGATGCGCCAGTAGTCCTCCTGGGCGATGCACACGAACTGGTCGAGGACGACATGGGGACAGCGGGTGAACTTATAGTAGAGCACAACGCTGCTCTGCACCACCGTTGGGTACTCGAACAACAGCAGGGAAGAAACATGAGGGCGCGTTGAGAGAGGCATAGGAGGGGGGCGACGGAGGAAGGAGGGAAGGTCTATCTCAGTGAGCACAAAATCGTCTCAATTATCCATTTTGCAGAAGCATCTTTTTAATACAAGGTCACAATGGAGTTAAACTAGAAAGCGCCGAGAAATTACTTTTCACTGCCCCACAGCACTGACACTCGCTGAACTTCCCTAAAACCAAATCATCAATTTCTGCATTTTTTTCCTCTGCTGAGCTCTACCTTCGCAACTTCCTGTATATCTCAAGACAAGAAATGATGCATGCATGAAAGAACTGGGCAGCGTGGACAGTTACCACAAGTACAGGCTGGGCCTCTTTTAGCTTCATGAACTCTGTAGCATCACGTCTCAGCTCTATATTAAGACTGGCTGTCTGTCAGAAAACTGCAAACACGATGTGAGATATACACTACTACTCCCTGACAATGTACAACAGGCCTGTGATTTAATTGGTGATAAAGTTTCTGTATTTTAAAATCAAAATCAAATGACAGATAGATACATTGTCAAAAATGTAGATGTGAAATTAGTTTCTTGTGTTTGCAAAGGTCAACTCTGTCATCAAAAGAAATACAGTGAGGATGTAAATGCACATTTGCGTCTTGTCGCAAGCAGTTGAACAGTTAGTGAGTGCTTCATCTTTGGTATTATTTGTCTTGATCAGTCTTTTTCATTTTACCTGACAGTCATCCCCCTTGGTGCGAACTTCTCCGTTCATGTACTGTTTGTCGAGTGAGGGTGAGATGCCGAAGCTGTTGCCCATACACAGAGTCTCCACTCTTCCATCTGGGTGGCTGATCTCAACCGCCCCGTTCAGGATAACATACCAGAGGTCCAGCTGCAGATGAGACATCATCAACATCAACATCAACATAATCAAACATGAAAAGCAACATCAAACATTAAGTCTGCAGAGATTAAGCTACAACTATCTTCTGTGTATGTTATTACTTTCATTTCAGCTAAGTCAGAATATTGTGCATCCATGCGGCTTAATATGTTATAATGTAAAATACTCTTATGTAGTACGGGATAGTTATTACAAATGGGGTTGTCACACACAACTATTTGTAAATATGCCGTACTTTATATGGCTCTCGAAGTTAATGTAAACTTTTCTTGCTACTACTGTTTTCATTTACGTTCTTATATCTTACTATTTTATTTTACTCTTTAATATATTCATGAATGATGGGAGTGAGCGCAGCCCTTAAAAATGTAATTGTAGTATAATGACAATAAATATCTGTCTGATTCTGAACTATAAAATCAAATACAAAATGGATTTTGTATGTGGATCAGTGAATAATTACAGTAATTAAAACAGCACATCTGTTCTAAAGAAAAAAAATAAAGAATAAGAGAAAGAGAAAAAACAAATAAATAAATAAAAAAAACAAAAAACAAAACAACACATCTGACATTAGCGTAATGTAAAACATCTGATGCGTTTGAAGGCTTTGAAAGTTGTGCAGCTATTCAAGCAACAGAACCTTACAGCTGCAACAAGGTATTGTCTCTCAAGTGGTGAGAAGGAGATGCTGACAGGCATAATATAATAAGCCATTCATCCAGAGTGTGAGTGTATGGAAAATGGAGAAGGAGCCCTGGGCTCCCTCCACAACTATAACTCTATAACGATTTCCTCCTCATTGCCTTTTCCTTCTCATAAAAGAAAATCTGCAAATTCGCTCATCGCTTCTAACTTTGTCTGAACATTATTTTATTTTTTAATGTTCTATTTTCCACATCAGCCTGTCACTCTAATTCTTCCTCAGCAGTGATGAAATGGTAATAGTTGAGGTGAGGTTATCGACCAATGATATTTTGAACACAAATGTCCTTGAGAGTAAGCATAACTAAAATATTTCTTATGGTGTATATATGTTGTTCGTTTATGTCATTAATATTAATGGAGGCCTGCGAAGGTTTGTCAAGTTCTTCAAATGTCATGGCTGGTGAAGAAACCTGCAGGTTTCGCTTTAACTCTGTCCCTTCGTCCTTTTTCTCTTCCGTTCTGTCCTCTGAAGCACTTCACCCCTTTTTTTTTAAACTTCTGTTACACCACTTTGGACCCTCGCTCACTTAGCAGTTTCATGTTCACTTGTTAGAGGAGCCAGGTGCTTCTTTTTGACCTTCAATGGGAGTCCACAGAGAAACGGTGCAGCGTGGGAGACCTGTCCATCAACTGACATTGACACAGACAATACTGAGGCACATACATGCAGGCCATATGCACTGCCTATTCATCTGCAAAGGTGAGTGTGTGTGTGTGTGTGTGTGTGTGTGTGTGTGTCTGTGTGTGTGTGTGGGTATGAATTTCTCATGTGGATTCCCATCGTGTCGAGCTTGGCGGCTGGCAGTTCATTGCCATTTATCACCCTGTCGGTTCTAATGCTGCTGCGTGTAACCCAACAGCCACGACAGAGCGCCCATCTCTCAGGCATGTAACTTAATTAATTAGCTGCTGTAGTAGCTCAAGTGATTGACAGGGGCTTTGCATATACCAGCTCCTGTTTCTGTAGCTTTAGATAGAGCGGAAGACGGTGAAGATGCGTGTCTACGCTAATAAAAAAAAAATCTGTCAATACGGGTCTATGCTTCGCTCCTCACACATACCTCTTGTTTGTCATGCAGTACGACTGTGCCAGCCTGCTCCACCACCTCGAACACCATGACGCTGCACAAGTCCCTGCGCACGGACATGGTCATGTTGGCGAAGGCAGGCAGCTGGTGCATGAACTCCAGCAGTTGCTCTGTTATAAGAAGGAATATTTTAAAAAGATGGGGGGACAAAAGGCGAGTCATTGTGAAACATGACAATGTAGCTTTTAGCATTCCTGAAAAGAATTTGTTGTGATGGTTATACTTTGTACTTATTTTAACTTTTTACAGACCTGAAGAATTACAACTATCTAGGAAATCACCAAAACGGGTAGAAGATTCTGCATAGAAAAAAATTATTTTTTGCTTTATTATTATTATTTTTTTACCAACCAACAACCTCTCAAATTTAATCAGGCAATCCTGTTAATGGCTGCCAGCCTCCAGGTTCTGAACCACTGAGCAAAAACATTTCCACCTCTGATACAAAATGAGAATATCTCTGCCCAAAGATTAAAGGAACAACTTACAGAGAGTCTCTGGATAGGACGCACAACCTGAGTCTGTGACATAAAATGTAATTAAAAAATGAGCAAAAGTGAACTCCGGTGAACTTTATGAATGAAAAAAACTTTGATTTAGTTATTTTAAGATTTCAGATACTACGTGGGCCAGAGCTGAACTCGGGTCCTCCCCTCTACACTTTCCTCTGAATGAGCTGGGAGAAGGCCAGCCTCCCAGCAGGAACACAGCAGGCCAGGCCTTTACAACTTCTCTCAGCCCTCTAATGTGGTCACCTTCTCCTCCTGAACCCCACTGGGTCCCGCTAATGAGGTCATCTCTCTGATTGCCTCCTTAAAAATACACGCAAAAAAAGGGCACTGGTGCTTAGAGACAACAGCGAGGGGTCTTTTCGTGAGAGGGGCCTTTGTGTATCTCCGCTGCGTGTGCTTACTGACTGATAGCTGATATCTGTGAGGACGATATGTCACGAACATGGACACCGAAACAAGCAAATTAAATTCTGCTTTAAAATAACATATATACAGTTTTAACTGAGCAGAAAAAAGACTTGGTTATAAGCAGTGCAGACTGAGACTGACCAATGTCGTCATCGTTGCGGTCGGCTGGCTCTTTTTCCAGACACTCTCGGACTAGATCTCGGCCCAGAAGCGTGTCCGAAGCCCTCTCCAGGTCCTCATCTTCCTCCTCCTCTTCCTCGCTGTCCACCGCAGCCTCTGGCAGTCCAGAGAGGTCTACGTCTCCCAGCTCGCTCTCTGTGGCCTGGAGCAAAGACAAAAGGGGGGAAAGGCGGCACCGCGGCTTGTAAGTAATAGTGGAAGACAGACAGAAGGAAGGAGTCCACAGTGTGAGGACTAGTGACTGGTTTTAATGGTAATGCTTGAAAGAATAATAAATCAGCTTCACCTCTAAAAAATGAATCTTATTTTTTTCTTAAATGGATTTTATAATGTTACACTGGGTTACATGTGCCTGAGGGTTTATCTCGCTTGACTCACTATCTGAAGCTCCAATTTCAGCAATAATGTGACCTAGAAATTTACACTGGAGTAGTGATATGTATGTACCAAAATGGTACATGGTGTACCATTTTTGGTACACCAAAAATGGTACACCATGCCAGGGCATGGGCTCACTCTACAGTAGTGGTGGTTGTACCACCACTACTGTAGAGTGAAGCAAGTGAATCGTTTGCATTCATGTATAAATTTGTCATAACACATGGTCAAATCTAAATTTTTAGTTACAACTGATAACAGAACTTGTATCACACAAATTATTGTATTGTTTTATTTATTATTGTAAACTTTCACAGAACAGGCTTGAATAAAAAAAGAAAGTGAACACTGATGCTAATGACATTAATATAAGCTGCCTGGAGTCAGGAGTTTAAAAACATGAGGTCCAGTAAATGAAACGAGTCTGGAGGTGTGGGTCAGAGCTACTTAAATTCATAAAAGACACATTTTAAATTTGTACGTCTCAAGACGCGTCTGCCCATGTGAAACATGATCGTACAAACGAGAGATCTCAGAAAATTGACCCTCAAGAATTGTTGCTTTCCATAAAGCTGGAAAGGGATACAAAGTGATTCCAGATCAAATATTCATAAGTCCACAGTGAGACAAACTGTCAAATCTTTTTATAAATATATCTCAATTATCTACACCTTTTAAAGAGCAACATCCCATTTTATTAAAAGAATTTACCTATCAAACTGCCTTATAACTTCACAGCTCTGTTTCACTTCTCCCCTTTATTTTACGGAGGATTCCCTGTGATGCAGCTTCCACGTGATACCATGGAGACTAACCTTGGAATGAGCAGCTGCGTCTGTGACCCTGAGCTAAACGCCCAGACACCAGCTCCCAAATCAGAAAACAGAGGTGAAGGGCCAGATATTCAAATCTAGCAGTGATAATTAATATTTCCTCTTGTACAGAACAGACAGATGGTTCAGCAGTGTGTGGTTCTCAAAGGGCATGGGCTGTTTTTCGGGTGATGCAGGAATTGAACCATCAAACTGGAGGTACAAAGAGGAGCTCTCTGGTGGTAGTGGGCCACTACAGGCCATCTGTTCTAGCAGGTTGGCATGGAAACAAAGGGAAAAATACAACAAATATATTTTCCCTCTGCCTGTTTACATGTATCTATTGGATTTATTCAATTCACTTTGGTTAACAAGCCAGACAGAGAATCTGTCTCACTCTCGCAAAAAGTGATAAAAAAAAATAAATAATAATACAAGCAACATTAAGTTGTGAAGTTATGCACTGCAATAAATCTTCATTGCTTAGTTTATCTGGGACAAACACATTTGCTATAGATTGCTGTGATATAAATGCCATACGTTGTTGGTAAAGGGCAATTGCTGTTACTGTGCCATGTTGAGAAAAAACAACTCTAGGTACTAAATATACCTACATTTAATTTGCAGCGGATAAGCATATTTGATTAGAATATATTAGCTGCTGCAGCTGACGGGCACAAGTTAATTTTCTACCCACACACAGAACGAGATGAACTCCCTCACAAACAATGCAATTGAGCTCTCGGGTTCAGTTGGAGATTTAGCGCCAGGCCAAAAGATTTTATTGGCTTCTCCGGGGCAAAGGGATTAAGCTAATAGTCCATTCCAAGTTTGGGTACAGGTGCACATGCAGGTTTTCATAAATTAGGTTGGAAAAGCTATTTAGCCAACTTTTAGAGACCCCAGCCTCTCAGCTCTGTCCTGCTCTACACAACATACATTTAATTTTGGCCCGAGATGAGAGCAGGCAAGCCAAGACAAGAAAACAATTTCCTGTCCAAAATAAGTCGTAAATTCAGATTTTATATTTTATTTAATAGCGTGTCTTTTTTCTTCTTCTCATAATGCCAATGTTAGATGTCTAACATAATAAATTGACACAAGAACCTGTATTGATTAAATGAAGTGGACTTAGTGGAGCAGTCTTTGGCCTGGAACTAAAATTAGCACAGGGGATAAATACTCCATATTTAATAGTTAACCAGCCAACAAGACACTAAAACTAAACATTCCATCAGCAGCTTGTCTTGCAAGTTGTTCTGCAGTGTGACATCATAAGTTTAAGGTCTACATAAATATATGTTAGCCTCACCTTGGATTTATCGAGTCTTGGGAGGAAATGTTTGCAGAACAAAACAAAGGCCAAAAGTGCAGTGTTTTTTTTTTTTTATGGTTGCCAATTTCAAGAGCGGAAACATCATATTGTCAGCTCGAGGCTGTCAAGGAGGTTGTTAAATCTTTGCAGAAAAGTGGCCTTCAATTTAAAATATGTTGGAGGAAAATGGAGGCATTGAAGGAGTGGACGATAAGAGTGGTGCAGTCCAGGGGTGACAACACATCGCTATGATCTCCCTCTCTCACCCACTGCCACTGAAATAGCTTTCAGAAGCTTGTGAAAACCCAGTCCATTCACAATGCAGGATTTGCTCTTTCAGCGCAATTCCCCTGGTCTCAGAACAAGTTTGAGCCAAGAGGACATTGACCGAAAGACAAAAGAGGAGGGAGGAATATCCAGAGGTTGAGGAAAAAGAAAAAAAGGAACAGGAGTATTGTGGGAGGGATAAGGAATAATAAGAGAAGAGAGGCTGACTGAAAGGAGAGGCAGAAATAAGGAATATGAGAAGTGAAAATAGGAGGAAGCTGAAAAGGCCTGAGAAGTTCAGGAGACATAATAAATGGAACAACAACTGAGGGTTAGGTCAAGGTATGTTAGAGAGGGGTAGAGAGAAGCCCACTACAAAAACAGTCTGATGCATTGACAGCTGAGGACCACAGTGACTGGAGGGTCAGCACTCTGAGACGGCTGTAAACAAACACAGAGCCGGGTCAGCGACGAGCTGATGGGATCAGAGCCGTGTGATAATCTCAGGATGACGAGATCAGGTCTGTGTGTTAAACGTCTGACCCAGGCTGACCTGACTAACATCAATCTGGGAACACTCGCAAGACAGACTGAGGAGGAAGGACGGGTTGCACCACTGCACTGCACTGCACTGCACTGCACCACTTAAATGACCTGAAACAATTCACAAAGGATTTTCAGACCTTCTTTAGACACTTGACCGAAAAATTTGGGGCTCCTTATTTGCTAGAGGGACCACAAAAAAAGTGCAAAAGGTTCCTGTTAAAAGGGCCAAAATGTGGGATGAGGGAATGGACATTTAGACAAATAGCCGCTGCAAATGATTTATCTCTGCCGACTGACCACTGCGGACGAGGAAATTACACCTGAAACGTGATGTCTGGAGAAAGCAGGAGGACAATTTGCGGCATCGTTTCATCGGAAACACAGAGGAAGACAGGGACTAAAGCCAGGTCTGAACAGAGGGAGGCTGCAAAATGAAAAAAGATGCATTTATAGTTATTTTTACAGCATCTCTCTGTTCAGCTCAAAAACAGCACAACAAAGGAGCAGCAAGGAAACATTTTGTTATTTGTACACATGATTTTCTGTTTTGTCTTTACAGTCTTATTGGACTGGAGGTCTGTAGTCTTGGTAACAGTGCTAGCCACAATGCTGACAAGCTGGTTTCAAAAGTATCCGTCCCCTCCCACCTACAAACACGAGCTTGCACGCAGAATTATGACATGAAGGCTGTGCTGAAATCTTGCCGTCAGATAATATTCAAAGACTCTTGGATCAAAAAACAAACTTTCTCTGTAAAGAGAGGGAGATTAGCAGATCTGAGGGATTAAAATGAGGAGATGACGGCCTTGTCATGTTCCCTTTTATGGATTATTGAATTTGCAGCCATTTAATTATTCCACACTCGAGAGGGGCATTTAATTCCAAAGGACACTGGGCTTTTGAATGCTCTATGGAATATCAGATAAAGGTACAAGAGGAGAGCAATAGACCACTAATTACAAATGCTCTCGTGGCTCCAAGACGAAACTTCAATCCTATAGAAAGTTTGAGACTCATTCTTGATTTATATTGGAAAAGAAAGCACTGTCTTTGTAGAGAAGCCTACATGGACTTATCTGGATACACATTTTTGTATATCTATTTCTTGCCCATCTTTTTTCTGTCATTTTCTTCTATAATTTTTCTTATTACATTTTACCATTGTCCATTGTCCACGTGCTCTGATGTTTCCTTATATCATGTTTGTCCTGAGAACTAGACAAAACTCAAGATATCTGCTATGTCTCAACTATAAAGTTATTTTGTGCATTAACATATATATAAATATAATGAATGCAACCTCGGAATAAGCTTACTAGTTTGGTGAAATTAAAAGCAACACGGTTAGAGTATGAACACTAAGGGAACAGATCAAAACAATTAATTGACATATATTATATTATATTATTATATAATTTAATGGATAATTCAATAACTCTTACTGTTGTTAACTGAAGAGATTCGTTCTCATACGCAAGGGTTCCCGATATTCCTGTTAAGTGAAACCTAAGTCAAACATTATTCTTAATCTTAACTTGATAACTGATGTACACTGGATGTCACACTCTCTTAAATACCCTGACACTCTTTGCTGCACACTACCCAAGAAAGCAGGCCGAGGGAAAACCCTGCAAAGTGATCATTACAGACCGAGCTGCAATGACGATGTTACAGCTTTTTCACCTGCAGCAGGTAAAGAACGGGTATAGACAGACATTGAAAGGTTAGGTTAATTTCCTCTGCAGCAGGAAGTACAGAGGGGGTCATATCACCAGGATGCACAACTGATGCACAATAATTAGCTGGATGCCAAAGAGTGGGGGAAAAAACAAGGAGGGAGGGTGGTGGGCTGACAGATATGTGACAGTTACACAGACAGGAGCAAGTCTAGCTGGGGAGAAGCCACAGACACTGATGGCAGAGACCAGATGTTGTCGCAGTGTGTGTGGTGGATGGCCTACAGATTTTTTTTTGCAATGTAAGAAGTGTGGCAGGAAATAGAAGACCTTTTTTTCCCAGGCAACGAAAACATTCTTTAGAAGAAGAAGTTAAGATTGAAGATAAGACAAGTTTCAGATTTTTCCAATGTAAATCAATAAACTTCCTACGAGAAGATGGAAAAAGTCTAAGGTGGGAAAACATTTTAAACAAGAATTGAGCTTCGGTTCCTACCTGATATATATCTGACAGGCTGCTGCTCCCCGAGTCGCTGGCGATGCTGCATCCTGATTGGCTGGGAGCCATGTGCATCACCTGCTGGTGGGCGTGGTCTGTCAGATGCATCTTATTGAGGTCAGCAGGAAGCTGTTCAGACAGACAGGAAGTGGCAGAGAGAGACAGAAGAAGATGATACAGAAGTTGAAGAGGATACGAGTTCAACAGACAAAAACACACACGCACGCACGCACGCAGGCACGCGTTTCATCAGCCTGAAAGCCAAAGCTGGTTTGGCACCGTTTGACATGTTATACTCAAAGATAATGAACATGAAGAGGATGGAGCTGGAGACACTTGAGACAGTTGTGAATTATGATCCAGGGCCGGAGCTCGATATGATTACTGATAGACGGAGGAGCGTTGAAGGTTGGAGGCGGAGTTACCCTAAAAAAAACAATGAAACTGTAAATCCTGTCAGCAGCTGTCCTATTACTGGCCTTTTCTATTTAATGCAGACAGCTTACATGGTCAGCTACTGTAAACTCACAACACACCACACAATACACAACACATACGGACACAAAAACTCATGTAAAGGCTCGTCCAAAGACAGAAATTAATTTACCCCCAACCCAAGCAGGCCACACGCAAACTAAATTCCTTACACTAAATCTGTTTATGGTAGTTTGTTTACTTGAGGACAGGAAGACAAATTGCACATGGCTTCATTTGAGAATTGATACAAACTCTACAAACTCTCTGTTTGTTTCTAATTTTATAATCAGCTTTTCTGAAGATTGCTCATAAATACAAAATCAAAAAAAAACAACTCAGATTCAGAGTAAGACAAAGTTGTTAGCCTGGTCAACTTATCTCTGAAAAAAACTCAGTTGTACTTCAGGACTGTAGTTTTAAACTATGCAAGAGGACAACTTGTACATCTTGACAACTTGTACATTTTTACCAGATCATGTCTAACCGTGTCACACAACTTTCCAGCATCCACTTGACAAACAATCACAGCACACACGAATCGTCTGATCACAGATAACTTCATCATTTTAATGTTCGCTATTTTCTAAGTCCAGTTGAAACAGAATTTTCGCAATGTATGATTCTGGCTAAAAACAGTCTAAAATTATTTTGGCAATTCTTGGTAGATGAACTCATTCTACCACTAGAGAGATTCACATAAAAGCTCCACAGTACACCTCAGTAGAAATATTACTACACAACCCACAAGATCTTCCCCTAAAATAAAGAGGGATCCCAAAAAATTTGAGTAAACATGATACGGTATGGTCTTACTAAAACAGAGAATATAGAAAATCTGTGTTGCCTTTCGGTAGACTCGACAGAGGTCAATCAACAGTCAAGCCTAATAATACATACATTATTCACAACTGTACAGCTCTAAAAATGGAATTGTCTACTGTGCCTATACAGAAGAAATGAGATTGAAAGCTAAAATAGAAAAAGGTATTTTCCCCAATCTTTAAACATGTGATTTGCTATAAAGGCAGGCAGAAAGATTCCAGTTGAAAAATATTCTGCTGTAGAGGAAAACAAAACCTCTAATTCTCAAGTCTTACCAATCTGGATCTGGGCATCGCCAGGGTAAGAGAGGACGTCCTCCTGCGACACCGAGCAAAGCACACCTCCATTGCCACATCAGACAAGCACTGGCTATCCACCGGCTTAAACACTAACGCCAATAGTTGCATGTGCAACGCCAACACCGAGCCGAACTGAGGCTTGGAATCTAGCTGAGGCTGCAGGAAAACCATGGTGCCAACATGCAATATTAATAAAAAAACGTCAAGTCCGGGGGTGTTGTCCCTTCAGTGCTCTCTTCTAATAGGCCTGCTGTATTGTACGACCCCCTGCTGCCCCCCTCGCCCACAGGGAAACACTATGTAGTGGGGTGGAGTCAAAGAAGTTCAGTGGCGTGTTCTTAATGTGTGGCATATTCAAGTGGCACACTCAGTTTAATGGATTCTTGGAGCCTGGATATACACAGCGTGAAGGTCTTTTAGGCGTTGTATCCACAACGACTGTTCACTAGTAGCTATCCCAGACTTACCATTTAAAAACATACAGTTATGTACAGGGCTGTATTCTGTCGAATTTAAATAACACTATGAGTTATGTGTTTTTCTATCTGCCGTCATCCTAATTATCATGAACTGATTGGTATGTGCTTAAATGTAGCTGTGTTGTTGTACTTATTTGTTGTCATCTGCCATTTTGTGTGGTAATATGAACCATTTATTTCAATTGACAGGTTTGTGCGATTTGGTTGTGTAATCTTACAAAATTCTTTGTTTTATATATTGATTCGTACTTTTGTGCTTTGCTTTCATTAATGTATCAATATTGATGTATTATTATTATTAGTTGGACCTCAGGAAGAGTAGCCACTGCTAGAACACAAAAATTCCCTACATTTTTTTGAATGTGGAATGTATTTACTATACTGCACCCTTAAAAAAAAAAAAGTATCATCCACATTCAATATGTTATTTCTAAAGTTTGTTTAACATCTACTTTAAACTTGAATGCATCAGATGCCGTAGTTCTTTAGTTCCTTCTTAACAGGGTAAACATTGCTAATGGCAACACTTAAATAGTAGGATTGTAATTTCAAGGTGCTAGAGTAACTCTCTCTCTCTCTCACACACACACACGCACACGTGCACGCACACACACACCAACACGCAGTCTAACATTAATTTAAGTTGTTAGAAGAAGCATTTAAGTGAAATCTATTCCCCATTAGGTGGGGTGGTGTAATGCTTTGTGTTTCTTTTATTGAACTCTTTTATAAACTAGATTACACACAATCGGATTTTTAAACAAGCACAATTCTACGCTGTCATCCCTGATACTTTCTGGTGACCAACACTGCTAATGTGTTGTTTTGTTTCTGTGTGAATAACAAGAGAGTGATTGCTAATTTTATCCCGGGTAAATACGTATTGATTTTGGAGTGATGGAGCACTTACAAGCCAGTGATGATGAACCCTGCATCCATTTAACACATTCACCAGAAAATCCACAGAGAGACAGAAACTATAATGCGCCAACCTGCTGAGCCAATCAGGGCGTGGGGAAAAGTTCAAAGGTCACACTAAACATACCCATTGAGGATACTGACGTAATGAAATCTAGTGAAGATAGACAGGGCTGGTTATATGAGGGAAGGGGGAAGTTAAGTGCGGGATTGGTCGGGAGACGTGAATAACTGTGGTGGTCTTGTGGCTCCTATTCACACCACAGACTTAATCCTGCCCTAATCCCCACTCTTTCCCCCTCCCAGCGGGCTGAGCCGAGGGGAGGTGGAGGGGCTGACGGGGTCTCCCATTCTCCTCATGCATTAAGGATGAGAGTTTGGTGATTAAATATGAATGCGCAGGGCTCCTTCAGCTGTACAAGTCTATCATGTCAACGAGCGACCGCAATCATGGTAGGCTGTAAATGTTGCGTCGCAGTCAAACAGACCGAGCTTTCACAACACCAGTCACTTACTTGTGATTAACTCCACCGACATCAATTTATCATAACAAGCGTGTGGGGAAAAACCAAGTGCAGCAGGCCAATGAGGATAAGAATCCATGAGTAGCAGGCCTGGAAAACATCAAAATGTCACCTGGTTATGCAGCCTATAAATGAATAATTGGCTAATATCACAGACCAAGAACACAGCCGGGCCGCGAAATTGTTTGACATGAGTTATAGGGAAGATAATACAAGCAATATCACTGTTTATGTTTGAAACATCGTCTTAAATGATGCGTGTAGGAGTATTTGTTCATTCATAAAATCGCCCACTAAAGAATGTGTGCTTAGAACCAAATGACAAATATCTGAATCGGGAGGTGATGCCCGCCTCTACTTAAACTCTGGAAGATATCAATGGACTCATTAAAAACCACAGATGATTTGCAAGCTCTACGCGGCTTTTGCAGATGATCACAGCAGCTTGTGCAACATGTCAGTATGAAGGTCCAAGCTGTGTCACTGGTGCACTGGGGATGCCACATGAATTATGTGGCCAATGGGAGGCTTACACCCACAGTCTACATCGGGCTTGTCAAGAAGACTGAAAGCAACACAGGGCAGTCAAAACAAATTAGGGCCTTATTTTCCTCCTTCTATAAAACCGAACCCTGTTTCACTTCTAATTGTAGCGAGGACATTAAGTGGCCTGAGTGCTGTGTTTCACCTATTTCCCCCGTGATGAAATGGGCTATAAAGGACCAGACTGGCCATTTGGCTGCACAGTCAAAAGAGACTGGGTTTCCCAGGAACATTTTAGTGCTGGGATGATCTTGTGGAGATGATGTTCTGATAGACAAATGTTTCTTTGGGAAACTTGAAAGTCATTCACTGGCATTGTCTGTCTAGAATTAGTTGGTTAATGGTCCCAGAAGGGGCCACACACTTAAAGCACGAGAGGATGGAGATGAAGGGCAAAGTCCGATATCAGTTATAAAGCTGTGCTCCTTTGTCTTTACTACTATATCTTGAAGAAGGAAAATGAGTTCTGCTGTACATTAACTATTAGAAAACAGTTTCCAGGGAAGCAGAGGCTCATTCAATGACTACATAGCGGGAAACACCAGAGTCATACAGAGAGAAACACACCGGCATATGTGTAGAGAGACCTTTTCAAAGAAGAGAAGAAGTAAGAGGGTAGAGCGACAGAGATGGAGCAAGACGAAGAAATAAAAAATGCACATACACAAGGTACACACCCCAAGAAACTAAATGAGAAAACAAACAAGTAGAGAGGAACAATACATTAAGATGAACAATGAAGAGGACAAATGGCTTAGCTAAGTAATTAAAGAAAAAATGTGATGAGGCTGATAAATCCTGATGAGAATGGTAATTAAGCAGGGTTCAACAAACAGTGACAAAAAAACACAAACATTCACTATATATTTAAAGACAATGTTGCTGTATTTGCCAAGAAAAAAATCCAAAAATCTTTCAAAAGCTAAATGATGAATGGATGAATATGAATTAATCTATAAAAAAAAAAACATGAGGAAGGAAGAACAATGTATGACCTACCAAAAGTGAAAAGTTCCACTTTAACAATTTAAAAAGATTATGATGGATTATTCCAAAACTGGACATCGAGTAATTGCCCTCGAAAAAAGAGCAAGAGAGTTGCCAGCTCATGTCTACTGACTGGAAATGTGCACATGCTCTCGAGGTGTAGGAAATAATAATAACAGCTAAATCTATTTTAAAAAAAGAGCTTAGCTTGGAGGACCAACTACACATATACTCATAACCCCACAGCTGAGTAAATACAGCGATGGACAGTGAGGTCACTGGTGGGGTATCTGACATGGACACGCTCAGCCTGTAGATGTCAGCAGTGACAAACTGCCCAAATGGAGCCAATCAACACAACCATCTATCATCTATGAAATACAAAGAAAATGTTCACGCAAAACAACACCAGTTAATTTTGTATAACAATAATACTGCAGCTACTTGAAAAATATTTGTAGACTACGCGGCAGAAATCCAGAGAAACCAGGCATTCATCCCCTCCCGTCTGGACCTGGACAGGCTCCAGTATGTGCAGGACTCAGCTGCGAGGGTTTTCATCACGCCTACCCTCATCCATCTTCACTGACTTCCGGTCAAGTCCCCCATCATGAACAAAATCCTCCTTCTCACCTAGAGTACACACCGCTCCATGCCATGAGCCCCCTGTAACTGTTTAACCTCCTTTAACCCTAACCCATGGATTAAGGTCTGCTCGCTGCCCCGTACGAGCCTGAGAACCTGTGCTGATAGGGCATTCATTGTGGCAGAGATCGAGATCCGACACGTTCCAAAAAATGGCTCCTTAAAACCCATCTTTGACCATTAGTGTCCCTATCCCCCTTTTTTATTATTTTCCAAACTATGTAAAGCAGCCTCGGGCACCTAGGAAAACGCTATATAAATCCAATTCATTATTATTATGATTATTACACCAGTTGGTATCTAGCAAGCCCTACTTTGTAGATCACTGTCACTGTCATTATCACAATGATCTTGACGCTGGCAGGAAACGGATAGGTGACAATTTACGGTGTAAGAGCCTGGGTTTTCCCACTACAGATTTAGCAAAAAGATATAACAGGGAGGCTTTGCTGTTAATGTACGTCTTGGCTCCCAACAGCTGTCACTGCGTGTTGACTTACTGTGGAGCTCAGGCCTCGGTGTTAGCCCAGAAACCACCACCGCAGACAGCAGCAGTTCACCTCTGCACAAAGAGACAACGTCGCTCTACTGTCTCGCGGCAGCACACACGAAGTGAGTAATTCTGCTTTGATGTGACGCTTAACCTGATGTCTGGATGTGACTTCCGTTGGTTTTCTCAATTCTCTTCCCTCTGAGCCTCAGCGTCTCTTTTCGACCCGTCTCACCTCTTCGCATTGACTGTCTTGGTTATTAACTCTCCCAACTCTCTCTCCCTCATTACAGCCGCCACTTCCCAATTTCCATGTCACTACTTCAGTCTTACACTCTGTCGCCTTCACCGCATTCTGTCTGTTTTTTGGGGGAGCTGTTTTCTACTCTTGTATATTTTCTACCACTGTATCAACCCACATTTCAAATCAACATGCAATTCTGCATCAAAGGGAGCAAGGAAAAGTGAAATCATACGAGCCAGGTGAGAATATTGACACATTGACACACACACACACACACACACACACACACACACACACACACACACACACACACACACACACACACACACACACACACACACACACACACACACACACACACACACGCTCCAGATTTTGCCCCATGGCACGGCAGAAACCTTTGATCAGCTGAGGCCACAGTTGGCTTGGTCTGACATTGTAAGAGGGTGGCGGTGTTGTGAAACGCCCATTTATGCAGCATGTGAGTTCACATACTCCATATATGAACTGGAAACATCTACGGTCAAAGTTGAGTAAAACATAGACTGAGCTTTTTGAATATCCTCAGCACACAGCCATGCATAGCATCTACTCCATTACTGGCAAGTCGACAGACGGCTGCATTGAGATACAGTGCAGGGAGGGAGAGGGATGGAGATGGGGAGAGAAAATACAGAGACCTGATGTGAGTGAGACTGAGTGAGTCAAAAGGAAAGAGGAGACGGTGAGAAAGGCAAAGTGCGGCATATGATGAGACAGGATTATGTGTGTGTGTGTGTGTGTGTGTGTGTGTGTGTGTGTGTGTGTGTGTGTGTGTGCGTGCGTGCGTGCGTGCGTGAGCACAAAAGTAGCAGAGTTGAAGAGAGCGAGGCAGAGCATATAATAGAGAGGGGACTAACGGCGAGGGGCGAAGGACGGGGAACAGATGAAGATAAAAAGGTCTCAAATGTTCTCTGAAGAATCCAATTCTACCTCAGTCCAGACTACTACCATATCTCTGGCACCATGGCAGTGTGTGTGTGTGTGTGTGTGTGTGTGAGAGAGAGACCGAGAGAGTCTGTACCAGTTGGGCCAAGGAGAGATGTAATGAATTGAAGTTGGAATTAAAGGTGACAACTGCCAAAGCAGACAGGCCACAGAGAAAGAGAGGGGAAGAGAGAGAGAAGGGAGAGGGAGGTGGGGGGGGGCTGAAGACTACTGTCAAGAGAAGAGAAGAGGACAGAAGAGAAGAGAAAGCATACACCATGCATTCTCATTTTAATCAGTTTATTGGCACAATGTTTTGGATCAAATATGTTGCCAGAGCAAAAAGTCACATCAAACCAATGGAATATAAATAGTAAATAATAAAAAATGTAATTAAAGAAAAGAGAAAAGTATCTCAGACTGAAATATGTCTTGCTCTGGGACATGCAGCAACGTATTCTCCTGTCAGTTGCACTCAAGTGCTGACTTATTCCAGAAAGTTTTGAGTTAATGCGTCTCCTGGGAGCGCCAAAAAGTCTGGTTGAATCTGAGGAATAAATCTTCCAAATGTTTTTTGTTTTTTTGTATTTTGTAAAATAAAAGTTTTTGATGAAATGAAATTTGGTCTAAACTTCTCCCGTTACCCGAATGGATACAAATTCTCTTTGTTCTTCCTCTGTCACGCCAATCAGTTCAAATAACAAGTTTATGGTCACTAAGTCTGTATCTTATTAGGGGTTGTCTTTTTAAGGACGTTGGATCTGGGTTCAATAATGGTCTAATTGATATTCTCTGTCCAGCAATAAATATAATTGTAGTTTATTTACTGATTCTATTTTTCCACTTACTGCTGAGTCTCAAGTCAAACAAACATCTACTGTATAACAGGAAGACTGTGTCACAATCTGAGGCTGTGGAGCTTGATTGATGTGGGAATTTTACCAGGAAGAGATAGTGTAAAGAAAGATGCTATCAGGTTGCATTTTGGGAAATGCAGGATGCAGAGGTTTGGTGTGACTGTGATCTCTTGGGCTCTGCTGCTTTGAAGTTTCTCCCCTTAATTGTATGGATCCTACAAAACTAAATTTCTGGAGCACACCATATTAAGAACGAGACTTGCTCTCCACAAGGAGAAAAACGCCTTCTTCTTGCAAAAGGGAGGGAGGAGAGACAACATATTGTTTGAGTGAACGGCAGCAAGGAGCAACTCACACTGAAGCTGCACAATGCTGATTCTGTTATTGTTGCAAAAAACACTTCCTGCATTTAATTAACTGTGTGAAAATTAGTCTGTCTACTGCAAACAACAAATGCTAAAAATAATTTGAAAGGGAAAATGAAACGCTAACGGTTGGAGCCTGAAAGTAGGACAGTTTGAAAGAACAAACTATACCTATTCCAGCGCAAAAAAACAGGGATTCTGCATAGCAACTCATTTCCTCGAAATTCCTCTCTGAAACACATTTTATAATTAGAGTTGGAGGAAAAAACAAACCAACCCCCCCGAAACCTGTGATTTGGCAGGAGCAGGTTTGGGAGGTGCAAGGTTCAACAATCACCGTTTGGCAAGTTTCTAGCGCTGGATAGATATTGGCTGGGCAGGCTTTCTACACTGGATAAAGAGTCATTCGTTGGCAGTTTTCACACTTTGCTGTGCCAGTATTGTGAAAGACCGGATGCTGAATGGCACTGTCACCAGGCACTGCCAAAGGCCTGTGACTTTTGCCCCAGTTGTCTGAGAGTGATGACGGAGAGAGAGAGAGATGAAGAGATGGAGACACACTGGGAGGAGAGGAAAGACAGATAAACAGAAATTGAAGGAAATATGAAAAAGGAAAGGAGAGGGTGTGTGTGTGTGTGTGTGTGTGTGCTTTGTTTGCCCTCATTTCATGTAAAATGAATCAACAAAATCCTGAACACATTCACTGCATAACCAAACACAGGAATTAACCCTCAAACAATGGACTGCGCAGGCGTGTATGAGTGATTTTGTGTGCTCGGTTTGGGAATGACACGTACGCTGATCACTATCCTGAAGTGTTGCTATTGATATATAGCTTACTGGTGATGGAACTGAGTGTGTATTTCCACAGATAAATGGAAAATATTGAAAATCAGTAAGGGATGTACATAAGTCAAGTCAATCAAGACAGTTAACCAGTTCAAAATAAAGTCCCAAACTTGAGTTTCAAACCCTGAACACGTCATTACTTGTCTGCCTCCACCTCATGCAACAAAAATTACACTCTGCTGCTAAATACCATCCTGAGATATTACATAAATGTTTGGGTTAGTACTAATAACAACAATAAATTATATTTCAGCTCAATTCTCATCATCAGAAGGAACTCCACCAGTCTGAATTGTCTTGGTTGGTAATTGGCGGGATGCTCATTCAGCCCATGCAGACAGTCTCTACCACCCATTCAGTCTTCTGCTGGCTTACACAGTGAAGAGGGTAATTAGTCTGGGTCGCCACCTCTGCAGAGTCAAGTATTCTCCTCTGGAGGACTGATGGTATTACAAGCCAGGCTTCAATGGAAATTCCTTCCAGTTGCCATCTAGAGACGGCGTTTTGTGTGTTTCAATCGGATATTTCTGAAAGGAATAAATGAAGCCACCGCAGACCTCTCTGCCGTCTGCCCGCCTCCTCTAATCGCTTTAACATCTGGGCGAGGAGATTTTCAGCATGAAATAAAAACAGTTTTTGAATCAAGTTGACATTGCCTAACAGTTAATGGATTGTCTGATGGCGCAAGTATAATCCATATTTTCATGTTTATTTTTAATTCAGCTATACTTTTTCTCTCATCCATCTTCTCTCTTGTTCCCTCATTTATCTTTTTTCTATACCGCCATTATCACAATTTATCTTCCTGCTCCGGCAGAACAGCTAGGAAACACATTGGTGCTATGGTAGAGGATCTATATGTGATTTTGATGGGGATTATTTAAAGTGATACATCTATACTTCTCAGTATTTGGAGAAGTTGCTGCAGCTTTAGTGATATTATTTAGACCTTATGTGTCCTGTATGATGGTACGGATTCACTGGCTTGATTTAATGAAATTACAATAATAAAATTCGAGTTATGCCAAAGGAAAATGTCGGGTGTTGATGTCTCCAACTGTTGAGGTAAAATACTGGTCTTCAGAAAAGTTTAATATGGTATGTCATGGTGTCTAATATGGAATTTGATTCCTGTTCACTATCAACATTTTTTGGTCTGTTTGTGTGTTACAGGAAGCTGCAAGGCGCCTCTGTCTGGGCCCCTGAGGAAGGTGGGCCATGGCCAGGTCTGCCGGATACAGGGGGGAAGGCTAAACACTTGGCTTTAATACTGAAACAAATACATTTGTGCACATGCACACACACACACACACACACACACACACACACAAACACACACACACACACACACACACACACACACACACACACACACACACACACACACACACACACACACACACACACACTAATAAAGAAAACCATGTGCACATTGTACATCCAAACACACACACACACACACACACACACACACACACACACACACACACACACACACACACACACACACACACACACACACACACACACACCTCCTGGCTCCCCTCTGTTAACAGATGCTTCCTGCCCTGCAGCCCGACCAACCACACTTTACTTACACACACATGCAGCGCGTCCCTGGCACCCCTACAGGTTGACCCAGGGGCCCGGGTGGAGGGGCAGCCCCACCCAGTGGTTCTCCTGTGGGGTTTTTTTTGTGGTAGTGTTGGATCCTGCTCCAATCACCTCGGTCCAGACCGAGCGGAGAACAAAATCTGTACCGTTGGCAGGACAGGAAATTAACTCTGTGTGCCCACTGACCAAAACCTCGTCCCGAGCTCACACATGTATCAGGCACATTATTATTTTACCTTATTTTATCTTGACAACAAAAGGAAGCCAAAAGCAACTTCTAGATATGAGCTGAACTGTGCTGGTGGTCTTTCCATCATGGTCTGAATTCATAATCATTTGTTGTTTTGACGTGGACATTCCGCGCTGCTGCCAAGACGTCTCACAGTGTCTATAGATGTGCATCTGTATTCAAAAGGAGTTTAATATGCAGGATATTGAATACTAAAATATTCAGTGTGAAACTCAGAATGCTAAAATATGCTTTGCAATATCCAAAAGCGGGTATAACCTATTAACCTCAGCAGCAAAGGGTCCCAGTTACAAAAAAAAGGAAGCTTGCTAGAGAGGCTGGTTTTTCACTTTGATTTATGTCTGTGTTATTCTGCATATTAGAAAATGATGATTTATGAGCAAATTAATAGATTTTATGAAAGCCTCTCGTCTTGCCCAATCACTTTTGTTTGTTTTTGTTTTCATACAGGCACATTCACACCTGCACACTCTCTCTCTCTCTCTCTCTCTCTCTCTCTCTCTATTTTATCTATTTCACAAATTCACAAACAGCCACAGAGCTATCAACCATCCATCCCATCATGTATTCATGCATGAAAATGATCCTGTTAAGGCTCTCTTGTTGTGCGGGCAGGAGACAGGATGCAGATCAATAGTAGTGAGATAATGTGAGCAAGTGAAATTGGGGGATGGGGTTGTGGCAATGGCTGGTTAAAATATCATCACTAGTCTGTGTGTGTGTGTGTGTGTGTGTGTTTGTGTGTAAGGGTGGGGGGTAGTAGCTCATGACTGACAGACTTGAGTGGGTGGATTCTGTATATATTAAATGTAATTTATGTGTACATTGCAGAGTGCCAGTAAGTAGCTCTTTGTGTGTGTGTGTGTGTGTGTGTGTGTGCGTGAGTGTGTGAGTGTGTGTGTGTGTGTGTGTCAACCAGTCAATTGGGGATGACTTATCCAATTAGGAACAAAAGCTGTGTCCCCAGTTGTGAAAAGAAGATAATCTTTGGGTGAGTGGTTTAGATCAGGGTTAGACTAGACACATAGGTCCCCAAGGGTGACCTGTAACAATGTGTGTGTGAGTGTGTTTTTGTGCGCACAGCACACAAGGCCAGTGAGTGTGTCCCTACATGAGCAGCCTCACTTCAGTCCAATTAGTCCAGTAATGTTGACCAGTTTGGGGCTTTTAATGCATACAGGGCCCGAGTGGCCTTTTCACTCTTATATTTCAGCCTATCATACCTAATGGACAGTTAATACACCATTCAGTACACTTGCCCCGATCACTGTGGCCACTGAAACTTACTTCTGTGTCAAAAGGTAAAGTGTGGTAAACAAGTGCCTTTTCCCTCAGTAGAAATTGGTTGGACCTTCGCCTGCGTCAAAAAATAGGACTGGAATTGGTGCTCTCATGCAAATTAAGGAAGTAAAGTATTTATACTAGGCACATTTTTTATGTTTATTTTCATATTCTTTTAAACAGATGACTAGTTATTAATTGTATTCATTATGTGGTGGTACATCACCCGAAAATATGTGGAATGAAATATCAACGTATGACTCTTTTGACACAGATGCAAAATCTTTTGTCGCTTACAGTTATTGATCTCCGAAAATGCCATCAAGCAGCAAATCTGCTCCTTAACACAATTTTTGTTTCGTACCATGGCAAGCCAGAAAGACTGTGTTGTTGTTGTGCCTGTTTAATGAGATGGTATTTGTTTTATTTTTCAATATATTTTTCCAGACTTACGAAGAGACTTGATTGTATATATATATATAAGAAATGTACATTAATGAGAAAGAAAGAAAATGCAACAACGTGTGTTTTTGTTAAGAGTCGAATCATAATTTATGACTTATGGGAGGTGAGTTGGGCCTGGCCTGGCCTAATGCAACCCATATCGATCTTTATCACCCCTACATCCTGTGCATTTGATATCCTAGACCTCCCTCGGCATGCTAAAAGCCCTTTCTCTTTCTTTCTCTAATGTTGCCTCACAGTCAGAGGCAACAACAGTGTTGCCCCCCCCCCCATCTCTCTGGCCTCTAAGGCCACATTACCTTGACACCCTGTTTGGCTGCTATCAGTTCATCAATCAGCCTGTCTGTGGACCTGAGGTCAGAGCAAATCTGCCAAGGCCAATGTGAAGAGGCTGTGACATTACATCACCTGGCAAAGGTCAGCCTCTTAGTGCACAGAAAAAAATGGTTATGTCAACATATCCAGGTACCAGGGGAGCCACAGTGCAACTATCCAATATTCCTATAATGGAGTCTGCAGTTTCCCATATGCTGATCTGATAATGCAAAGGATTACAAAGTGCATTTTGTGCTTGACAGCCTCTCTTTCTACAAGATGTTGACTGCGTCTAAGAGGCTGGGAGCTGTTGTTTAAAATAAAACAAAAATTTCAGGCCAACTTTACACTTATTTTTCCGCACAGCAAGTCTCATAAACTATAATGTCTATTATTCATGCTTATTTATTCAGTTTGAAAGCTTTTTGATTACACAGGGTGAAATCGCCTCGACCCCTCTGGCCTCCATCTGTATCTAAATGTCACCTTCTTTGTTAAAGGAAGCTAATTTGCATGTACCGGGCTTGATTTGATCTGAAATAGACATATACAAGCCACTGGTATTCCTACCCTCTAGTTCGCAGTCTTCTGAGCATTTTGTCAGTTTGGAAGGTTTTTATTACTATACCTTAACCCTCTGGACTACAAAATAACCTTCAACATGATGCACAAGAAAATTCTTTGTTCGCTACTCTCTTTGCTCGAGATTGTAATTGAATTCCAAAAATCAACTCGTTTCATTGTTGAATTTAAATCAGTACGGTGATTATTGGAGGTGTAAACTTTTAACACGTAGCGTCTTGAAAAAAGTGACAAGCTAGCGAGGCGTGAGTCGGCTAATACCGACACGTAGCGCCGTCTGGGCAGGAAGCCACAGTGCGGAGTAAAGGGGTCAATAGACTGTACTAGAGAATAATTAATCCCCTTATTCCACTCGATAGAGGTTCAACAGTTTAATGTAGCTACCTATCCTTTCTGATGCGATGATGAATGGTAGGCCAGTAATTGTGCCTTGAATCAAATAGTGCATTTAGCCGTTTAAACGGAACGAAGTTTGTCAACACTGAACAGCAGATAAGTGAAGTTTTATTTTTTTGTTAACTTTGGTACTTTGTTCCCCCGAGAAATTACTACTAAGTACTCAGCGTTAACTGAACTGGTTGCATCTAGTCTGATTACATATGCTGCGTTTTACTTTTAACGCTTTGAGCAAATGATTTATATATGCCTGTCACTTTGCCTACCTGTCCATCAGTCGGGCCCTTCCTGGCCTGGCACTGAATACATCATCCCAGTGTAGCTCTCCCCTAACAATGATCCCAATACCCCCATTACTATTCAGCACAGCGTGGGTCCACAAACTGATTATGCCAATGTTCAGCAAGGACCATTGATCGCGGGGGGGGGGGGGGGGGGGGGGGGGGGGGGGCAGAGGCAACAGCCTGGATCGACCTGAGTCGGGACCTGCAGCACTCTGCCAGGGGGACTCTGCAGCCCAGAGTGGGGAATTATCACAACTACTTTCATTCTGACTTATGTGCTGTTGTGCAACACAATGTGTTATTTTTTTTACAAAGCAAAAGCTAATGCGGTTAGAGATGAATGATGGTGGGAAAAGAATCGCATGAATGAATAATGTCATCTCTTTCCCTTGAGTAGGAAAAGAGAGACAATTTATGATTCCTGCAGTTTCTCGAAAGACCAATACACATTGGTCCTTTTCTCCCAAAACTTAAGTCAATACATTTTTTTTAAGGAGTCTCAGATGTCAGTTTGACTTCCTTCTCTGTATCATGGTGACATCATTGGGAGGTATTTCTGTGTAGATTAGATCTCTTACACCAATTATGAGATAATACGATTAAAATATTTATTTCCTTCCCGCTGCGTTTAGGAGACACCATCTTGCGAGGTTGCCAACTTTTAGATGTGATTTCAAGTGCACACACGACTGTCAAGCATCATAGAGAAGAGTGAAAAGAACACACAAGCCATCTGGAAGGGTAACGAGCAATTGGGTGGCGCAGGCTTCAGAAACAGAGAGCAGAGGTTGGATGTATGGAGCTGCAGATGGTTTCAGAAAGGAGCTGGTGTGATTTATATAGACATGAAGCGGCAGTTGAGTGAGGAGACAGCCCAGCAGGGGCAGCAACAACGGCAGCATCAGCCTGGCAACAACGTCAACAACAACAGGCCCCATTATTGATGTTTAAATAATAGATGGGTAAGGAGAGAGAGAGACTGGGACAAAGAGATGTAGTAGAGATGTTGCAGTTGATGGACAAGCCCCTTTTCTAAAAACAGATGAGAAGAGGGAGGAAAGAGGAAGGCCGCAGGAAGTCCTCACTAAAAAACAATAACGACAGAAGGATAAGAGTGAACGAGATGAATAAAAGGTGAGTGAGAGAAAAGCTTGGGAGAAAACAGGTCCCATGTAAGCAGCAGGAAGGGTCAGAGGGTTCGGCAGCAGAACAATTCTGACAAGTCTTTCAGCAGCGGGAGGACGTGAGTGGTTTTCTGCCGGGATGAGCGGGACGTGATTTAAAGGGACAGTTCGCCCCAAAGCACAATACTATAAGGCTTCTTGTATAAAACATGCGCTCACTGCTTTCCTAAGAGGAGAGGATCTTCTTTTTTTGTCCTGTGTTGTTTATTGGAGACGTAAAATAAAAATAAAATCTAGACCTCATAACTGCTCAATGCCTATCTACTGCTCTACTGGTCCCACAGTGCAGCACTGGCCTACATTTTGCTGTCTGTCATCTGATGCCAAATTTCCAACCACACAGTCAATATTTCAATAACTATTCACTGATGTCAGAACAAGAGAGTTGGCCATGCTATATAA
Organism: Scophthalmus maximus; assembly: GCF_022379125.1. Lineage (NCBI taxonomy): Eukaryota > Metazoa > Chordata > Actinopteri > Pleuronectiformes > Scophthalmidae > Scophthalmus > Scophthalmus maximus. The sequence continues at coordinate 18,837,555 of NC_061516.1, forward strand.
GAGCTGCAGTTCCCCAAATATGTTGAATACAAGGCTGTAGAAAAGAAGAAGTAGAACTAAGTGATTCATTTCAGTTAAATAACATCCTGCTCTCGACTTTTGTCTCTCTCCGATCTCTTATAGTTAGACAACTTGTGCAGTGTTCAGACTAATAACATCTAAGCTAGATCATTTTCAAATTTACTTGATGCAGAGCTTCCATAAACTACCCGGGTGCTGTACAGACTGGTGAATCATTCCCTACCTCCATCAAAACGTTATGTTTTCAGCTGTGTGTCCCTGTTTGCTCATTTTTTCAGCAAGATTACGCACCAAACTTGGTAGAGTTTTCCTGCCAGTCCCCTGGTAAAAATTACTGGAAAACCGGCTTCAGTTTCTCAGGAAATCAGACATATCTAGGATTGTTTGGCCTTGGTGGAGGATCCGGCTCAACTTAGTGGCTTTTCCATTTCAAGATGAATCCAACGTCACTGCGGTGAATCAAATCACCAATCCTCGCCAGCGCAGATCAGCCAAAACTAAAAAGAGACCAACTTCTCGCGAAAATAATTGGCTGCTATTCTGAGAGGGCAGTCGATGATAAAACTGTGAGAACCTCTTGTGGAATAAAAATGACTGCTTCAGAGGTTTTCTCTTCCTCACTGATGTTGTTCCTTCTTTCTTTCTTTCTCCTCCCTTAAACATTGCTCTTCTTCTTTTTTCCCTTCCTCACCCCTCCTACCCCAAGATCCCAGTGAATGAGTTCACAAAACCTTCCCAGAGACTTTAAATCCCTTTGCAGACCACCCGCTCACTCTCCGTCCTCCACCTACACCCCCCTCTAACCCGACTGCAGTGTTTTTAATTGCATACTGTACCTCCAGACGAAGCACATGCTACCTAATAGGAGGCAAAGGGAAACTTCATTAACCTTTGTGAAAGGTGGGCTCATCGCGGACGCTGACCAATTAACTATGGACTTCAAACAGGCCGTGCTGGATAAAACCTCATTGTCTGTAGACATGAAGATAAATGAGATGCTCGAGTCATAAAGCACAGATGGGCCTGGTAATAACACACAGATATATTAGTTTACGTTTTTACTTGACACTTGACAGTGAATTATTGATTTAGTGGATCTGTAAAGGTAAGCAGACAAAACAAACTACATGAAGGATTCACGTTGGAATTACAGCAGGTGTTTTTCACAGTTTTTTTTTATGTTAAAAATGAATTGATTCATCGGTAGATGAATCGAAAAAGAAAATATTTGCTAGTTGCAGACTAAAATATGACCTCAGTACACTATCTTAATGCAATGCTTTAATAATTACATTTAAGACATCCTTATCAGTATCTCCCTAACTTCTTTTTACAGTAAGTCAGGTCCTAGTTGTAGGGGAAAAAAGTGACACTCACCCATTTCCAAACAGTGGGGGATCTATGCATAATTTGGATATCACAAGAGATGCAAGGTGATAAAGACGATTAATAAGGTATTTAATACGAAGTTCTTTTGTGGTACAGATTTAATGTGTTATCTTGTACCGAACATCGTCTCGCTTTAACACCTTTATCTCCAGAGACCTAATTATTACTTATCCTACTGAAAGCATGTGCAGCACACTCTCACACACACAGACAGGCAGACAGACACACAAACACGCACACAGACACACACACAGACACACACACAGACACACACACACACACACACACACACACACACACACACACACACACACACACACACACACACACACACACACACACACACACACACACACATAATGAAGACAAACATCTCCGAGGCTTTCAGCACCCAGACAGATGCTCCCAAAGAGACAGACACTCTGGGATCTATGTAACAGTCATTTCACTGGGACAACCTGGGGTCCTGGCATGCTGTCACTCACTTCATTCATTAATTTACCCTCGATCATCCCAACATTAAAAAAAAAGAACAAACGACGAAAAAAGGAATCAAGAATCCATTAGCGTTGTTGTTTCCGTTGCATCATCAAGAGGCTGGGCCAACTTTGGCTGATTATTCAGAGCAACTACAACTAGGTCATTGAACTGTTAATTATACACACAGCTACATCATTACCAGTCCACTGAAGACTACTGGGAGGAAATAGACTGCTCACACAGATCAGATAGGTTAACACGGAAAAAGTCAATAAAAATAAACAGATGATGGAGATCACCAGTCATCATGGTTATGATGACATCATGTTAATGCACAGATCAGGGCCTTGCAACTTCATCTGCGAAAATTATCCAACAATGCTTATTATGTTACCAAGTTTCCTCCATTTTTATGAACTAATACAGACTTGTGCGCTATAAATAGGGCCACCTTCTCCGCAACTTTGATCCCATCATCTGTGAGATTTGCACAACTCCAAATACAACGTTAACATTTTTTCTTTTTAAATATCATATACAGCCAGAGGGGCTTCCAAATATAATTTTGGGAAACCATCAAATCAGTCAGTTCCTTGGAAAGTAAGGAGTGTTCTTGTTGCAGCTGTTACGCACAATAAAATATTGTTGCAAAGTCAAAAAAAAAATCTCATACAATATTAATTAATATATCCATCATAGATATATTTTATACCTCTAAATAGTTACATGAATGTCTTCACCAGTTTTTTTGTCAATCAACATGCAGGAGATGTTTTTAGTTTTGAAATTCATCCTCTTACACTGGCCCTGGAAAGGATTTGGCACTGTTTCAGTATTTGTTGATATCACTGTTTTCCAGGATACAAAAGTTAAAATTCAATTAAAAGGAGGAAGCAAAGCATGAATGTGATTCTGAACAGACACAATGAATATACGTCATATGCATATAAATCATTTTCTCTCACCCCCACCCTCTCACAGTAACACACACACACACAGACACACGCATACGCACACAGACACGGCAGCATCCTATTCCAGAAGCACTGGCCAGAAGAGGGATTACGACATCGCTTACTTTGGAGGACCATGGCTGCAAGCAGTTGGCATAGCAACGAACCAGGAAAGCCATTTCCACGGGAGGGAGGGTGCCAGCTAGGGGAAGTTTCCCCTCGTTCACCAACAGATGAAGAAAAATGAAAAAAAGAAAGACGTAAAAGAGGAGGGCAAAAGGCTGATGCTAATGCCTCTACTGTAATTGTCTACAGGGTGATTTAAAAAAAATCGTCAGTGTTGATTCGGGAGAAATACACAGAAAATTGTCTGGATGACTGTCAGATGTCATTACAGGAGGAGACTTAAAGTCAAGGCAGATCCACTCATATGTCGCTTTCACTAAAGAATTCAAAGGAAATGCAATGGGGAAGCTTAAAATTCTCCTGAGAAACCTTGAATGCTGAGAATCTGCAGAATATTCAACATTAATCCCAGAGGAGAGGGAGGTTGCAGGGTAGAAGAAGATAAAGGCATCCAACTTAAAATCCAAGTTCAGCAGATTTTCCTGTTTCGGGTAAAAATGCAGAAACTCATTCAGTCATTTTTTGTCTTCTTCTGTATTCACTTTCCTTTCCTTAGAGAAGCAGGGGTTCCCCTCCTCAACAAATGAGCCAATGCTGGATAAAAAGAGGAGCTTGTCCGTGCATCTGCAGCCCCCTGGGAAGAAGCCTCTCGCCTGGCTCCAAGTCGTCCAAACAATCCCCCCTCACTTCCCAAAAGCCTGTATCGTTTGCCTGCAGCTCTGGCCTCCTCCTCACTCACTGTCTGTCAGTCAAACTCCTTTCCTCGGTCTCTTTGCAACTCTTTATCTCACTACAGAGATCCAGTGATGCATACGGTCCACGGCAGGAGCCAGTGATCCCACGCTCCCGTATACCCCCGGCTTCAAGCTCTCGTCCCTGGGTTAATGCTCACACCTCGCGCCGGCACTGATCCTCCCTCTCCCACCCGCGGAGAGAGAAGCTACAGTGGATGGGATGCTGCGCTGTGGAAAGCCAGCCACTAATGGGGAGCGGAGGAGAGAGTGAGAGAGAGGGAGGAGAATCCAGCTGAAAAAGAATGACATCACCTGTGCAGCAGGAGGGAGAGAGGGAGAGGGAGAGGGAGAGAGAGAGAGAGAGGATGCGAGGTGATGTGGATGAAGCAAGAGCAAGCAGGGGGAAACTGCATTAGATGGATTGGCTGCTGGGCAGATGTGGATGAGAGAGAAAGAGAGAGAGAGATGGAAAGACGGAGATAGAGAGGAAAGAGTGCGAGCATCTCTATTGATCTGCTGGTAACATAAAGCTGAGTGTATTGAGGCAACCCCCTCCCTTTTGTGAATGTGCCGCATAAATTACACAAAAAAAGGGTGGTGGTGGGGAAGCATAAATCACAAAGCCCATATCAGATTCAAGGACAGACGGCGGTGGTGGATTTTTGTGCAAATGTGAACACATGACACAATAGCACGAGCTGATAATGGGTTTTCCCCCTCCAAAAAGCCCCCGTCTGGAGAATTTGCGACACAGTAGACAGGATTTGATGTATAAGAAAAGGCATTAAAATCACAGATAAATCACACTGATACCATACAACTGCAGAGCAAAAACACTGAGCTAATGAAGGCTGAGCAGTCTGTGGCTGGGGTTTCTGATACTGTACGTGGTTCGCCCAAGTTGAAAAGTAGGATACCACCCAAGAAAGTTAGACTGATAGAAAGGAATCCCCAAATGGCCTTTTTCACCATTTCAATTTCCCGCTCCCGTCTTGGGCCGAATCCCAGTCAACACTGACTTGGTGATTTTGACAGCTCTGGAACATCTGGAAACATTTTGAAGGACTTCAGTTTACTAAGACTGTAGGTCCGGAGACTATTATTGAAACACAGTTGAAACCAAATTTATATTTAACCTTAAAAAACTAAAATCAATACTTAATAAGAATAACATCTGCTGGAACCAGAGCTGCAACAATTACTTGATTAGTAATCGACTACTAATTGAATCGCCAATTATTTTGATAATCTTTTAATTGGTTGAAGCAGTTCAATGAAAAAAAAATGTTAAATTTCCGCTGCTTAAATGTAAATAATGTTCAGGTTTCTTTGCTCCTCTATGACAGTAAACTAAACACAATTTTGGTGTTCAGGAAACACGATGGACATTTTTTTTTTTTTACCATTTAATGATATTTTAAATAACTACTGGGTAATTCGACATATTAATCGACAGACTAATCGTAGACTAATCATAATATTGAAAATAGATTTCTTCTTGTTTTGTGGTGTCGAGAGGAGGGATGAACTGAAAGCCGTCTAGTTGTTTGTAAGGCAGATCCTCCAGACACTTCAGAGAGGGAAGGATCTCTCCATTTCTCTCTCACCACCTTCTTTCCCTCCCTCTCTTTCATTTCATTTCCCAGCCCCCTCACTCTCTGTCTTTTGACTGTCCTCCTTCCCCCCCTCCTCCTCTCTGTAACTTACAATCCCCAATGTTTGCACTCTCTGTCTGTCCCTCATAATGTTTGCCTTACAGTTTTTCCCTGCCTCGATTTCTAAGCACAGTAGCCGCCTCCTTCTCGCTCTCTGCTCCCATTTTCACTCTCGTTCTGAACCAGGATCTCTACCCTCATTCTCTATCCTCTGTGTGTGTGTGTGTGCGCACGCCAGCAAAAGGATACGCAGCTCCCGACTAGGAATGACATCATCTTTTTATTCTCCAGCCAATCAGAAGCAAGCACATGGAGCCCTGCCTTCAGAGGAGCGGTATGTACACAAGAGAGAAATACAGACAGACAGAAAGATAGTGTGTTTGTGTGTGTGTGTGTGTGTGTGTGTGTGTGTGTGTGTGTGTGTGTGTGTGTGTATGTGTGTGTGTGTGTGTGTGTGTGTGTTAATGTGTCAAGAAGAAATAAAGAAATATGATATATAAATATATATATATAACTATGAGACAGAATGTAAAAAAGCTAAACTAGTTAGTAGCATACGTAATCACTTAAACATTATTTTTTGCACATTATAAGATAAAGACAAAAAGAGATAAAAGAAAATAAGGGATGGCACCAATACTCAACACAGTCTAGAAGCATTTATGTAAATTAATTTTCCATTTTAGACGAGGATTAAAGGGAAGTAAAGTCATTTAAGCGAAGCACACCGAAAGTTAATTTCCCCCCTGCTTTTAGCGTCTCAAAGGGGCCTGTTTACTGTACCTCAGAGCATGATGATGTGGGATCTGTCTACAAAACACGGAGCAGGATACACGTCACAGAGGAAACGCTTCCTGGAACAGTGTGTGCGCGACTCTGTGTGTGTGTGTGTGTGTGTGTGTGTGTGTGTGTGTGTGTTTGTTTGCCAGGTTAATTCAGGTGAATGTTTTCTTGACGAGACGGGGAGAAAAGACGTGTCAGGCAGTCACACATTAAAACTTTATAGTCAGAAAAATCAAAGAGCAAGACGCAGATAGTCAAAGATAAAAAAAAAGGGAGAGGCAGAATGAGAGGGAGATCAAAAGTGGAGCAAATGAAAGACAAGAAAGAGTGTGTGTGTGTGTGTGTGTGTGTGTGTGCGTGTGTGTGTGTGTGTGTGTGTGCATTGATGTTTTTTTACCATTAACATGGACGGAAATTTGAATTGTGTTTGGAAAACATGACAAATTCAGGAAAGGTACCAGAAGGCAGGAAATGAGACCCGTCGAATGGCAAGTGGCCGTCAGACAGACTCACAGTCATCGGGCAATTTGCACTGACTAGACATATACATAGCATCCTGTGTGTGGATGTGTGTTTTGTGTGTGTGTGAGACATGGCTCAGGGTCTCACTTGTCCTGGCGATACTGGGACACTTTTACCCCAGGGACACCATACACCTTCAGATGTTTGCACAAAGTAGACAACTGCATTCGGCATTCTGCAGTGTGTGTGTGTGTGTGTGTGTGTGTATGGCCACCGCTCACAGCTAATCAGTTCTGCCAGGCTAATTAAACCGAGTCAGATGACTGCAGCTGTAGTTGGGCCCTGTAGCGCTGTAACACACACAAGTGTGTGCGCGCACAGAGAAGTGCTGACTCGTTAGAGCCGTATATTTGTCTGCTGGGCGGCTGCAGTGTTTTCCACAGACAGTCCACACACGTCTGACTCTGAGTCTCTTCAACACCACGGCTAATGAGGGGAGATATGAACCAGCGCTGGTTTGAGGCAGTACACATATTTACGTGTTTTTTTTTCACAGCCTCAGGTGAGACTGGAGTTTGGCAGCATCCGCACAGATGAAGTCATCAGGCTGAGATGGGAAAGTTGCTCGTTTGAATCTCTGGTTGGCGTTGTGTGAATAGAGCAATTGTTTTCATTATTGATTCATTTGATGAATTCATAATTTGATAATTAAAACGCGAGAAAATTGTCAAAAAATTGTTCATGACAATTTACAAAGCAGGCCCTTGTCTTGTGCAACCAACAGGTCAAAACCTTGAGATTTTACATTCTAAGAAGATGATGAAAACCATCAAAAATGCTCATGTGAGAAGCTGATGACAGGGACATTTGGGCATTTCTGCTTTGAAGATTAGTTCAAAAAAATTTATCGGATTATTGTTTGCAGCAGGATTTCTGTCGACTGGCTATCGGCAACTTGCTAAAGCAAGCACTACAGCTGAAAACAGTGCTTTGTTTTGAAAAGTGCACATAGAAGCAGTGATATTTCTTTTTACAATATACACAAATGTAAAAATATATGTCTTACATGTCAGGGAACCCACATAGTGAGTTCCATTGAACTGCTTTTTAATCATCTTTATAATAATGTTTGTTCTGAGTTACAAAAGATAGTTTTTGTATCTGAGAACTACAATGTCGCTTCGCATCAGGGAGTAGATGGTTAAGGCCCTTGTAGCAAATATGGAAGAAACACTGTGCAAAGCCAAATATAATCTGATGGTTTCCTGTAGAAGAGCACACAAAGAACGATAAGTCCCACTCACACAAAAGACAGAGAACAACATGCATGCGTGCAGAGAGACAGCGACGTGAATGTGATGACTGCAGTCATCTGATCATACGTGTGTGTACACACTCAGTGTGTGTCTGCGCGTGTCAGACTGAAGGACAAGACAGGAATTCCTGCCATTTAAACCGGCCCTTCCCTTTCCGACTGGTTTCCCACAGAGAGACGTTCAAGCTCAAAAGAGCTGGAGGAAAAAAACATGGTACAGAAGAAAAAGGGGCTGAAGAGTCACACAAAATAACTGCAGAGGTGAAGAAGACGTGAATCCTGAATGAACTGAAATCACACTCTTTGCCAGTAGCTAAATACCGCCTGCTTCAGAAGACTGCATTAATAAACCAGACGCATATGACGATGCATAATTTCCTCACATTTTCTAGAAGTCTGACGTGACACACGACGGACAAACGAACTGATGACAACAAACAAACTCTGTGTCATCCCCTTAACATCTCTAGGGAATACAGTGATTAAGTAGAGATGGGGAGGTCATCATGAAGATTAAGAAACAACTGAGAGGTGAAGACTGGAGAGAGACACGTCGAAAGCAAATAAGAGGATACAGTGAGTCCGAGGCGTGCATGCGAGAGAAAGAAAAAGTTAAGCGGAGAGAGAGGAGCAGACTAGATGAACAATTTACACAAACTGAAGGAAAGCGGGGGAGGGAGGGGGGTGGGGATGCCAGCAGGATATCAAGAGGTGAAGGAGAGAAGTAAAGGCTTTGTCTTCTGGATATGGATTGTGCTTTCTTTTGGTGCACAGAAACCATTAATTTCTGCTTATAAAATACTTAATCGGAGCCTTAAAAAGATTATCTGATAATGACCTTGATCTCAGATTGGCTGTTCATGATCTTAAAGAGAAATGTGGGAAAACCATGTCGGCTTTGATTGGATTTTTAAACCTCTTGGTCGTCTTCAGCGAACAACTTCTCATCAGAGAAATTAAATGACAGAAGAACGAGACACCAAGAACCAAAGGCTGAAAGTTGATGAATATGAATGTAGAATAAAATGAATGCACACTATGTGTCCATATGTCTGTACATTTTCAGGGGAAAAAAAATCAAATATTATGCTGGGGCCCAAAAACAGGGAAGATGAAGGTCAGACAGAGGGAAATAGCAGAGAGGGAAGATAACAGGAGGATAAGGAACACAGGATAGAGGAGGAGAGGGAGGAGGAGAGAAGAAGCAGAGAGGAATATGGAGGGGGAGTTAAACAAGGTTGTCATCTTAGTGCTGCTGATGTAATCCCTAAAATTAGCAACAACGACAACCACAGATAGTGGCCCAGTGGTACAGAGCACTGCCCAGCATACTGTACTCTCTACTCCACACACACTCGTGCACACGCACTCTGCGAGGATGTCTGCAGGCTCCACGAGCCAGTTTTTGAAAGAATGAAATTCAGGACCAAAATTTGTGACAAGAAGAAGCGAAGCTCGTTAAACTGCAAATGCTCCAGAGAATAAACACGCAACACACATGAGATGAGCACGGCGTACCCACCGCACCACACGCTCACTCTCTTTGTTATTCATAGAACAGACACGCAGCTCAAAGAAACCTGTCACCGTACGTTTAAAAATATATCACCTTTCATGACTATTTGCAGCCTGTGAGCAGCGCAGGCGTCTCAATATGTGCTTCTCTGCACGGACAACGAATGCAGCGATGGGAGTCCAGCAGCACAACTGGAGCCAACACTGGCCGACTGAGGATCTGTGGTTTCGTTGGCTGTTTGGAGGCATCCGTCAAGACCGAGTGGAGTATTTTGAGCCTGAGTCACAATTTGAGGAAGTAAACAAGTCATTGATTGGGACGTGATCATTGTAGCAGAGCCCCGCCAGCTGTTTGGATGAATAATATTTGGGTCCTTTTTGCTTTTTTGTTTTGTTTTAATTCTAGCTTGTTGCAAGCGCAAATTTATTTGTGAGGATTAAACGATTGAGAAAATGTTCATATATCTGGATCAAGCTACTTTTCATTATTAAAACAACACCGACAAAATTAAGATTTAGTTTTTCCAACATCATGCACAGAGTAAGTAATAATAATATATCATCATAATTATTAGTACTATTAACCCTAGTTGGATCCATTCCTTCCCCTCCGACCTTCCTCCCTCGCTCTACCGACTTGACCCCCTTTTGACCCTGCCTCTCCCTCACCCCATCCTTCCTGACGCCCATTAAATCCCCATCTGACCTTCGGACAACCTTCAACTTTCTGCCCCCTACCTACATCCCCACAATACACCACCCCTCTTCCTCTTCCTCCTCCTCCTCCAACTGCTGCTGCTGCGCACCAGCTGATGTTTTATTTTTTAGGTCACCTGTCAGCCTCTGTTATCTTCCAGTCCGGTCTTTCACCTTCCTTCTCCTCCTTCAACTCCTCTGCGTCGGTCTGAGACTTGCAACTTGCCGGGTGTGAGATAGGGCCCTGCTAGTTGATACTTGATTATATGCTTCATATAGTTTGGAAATCTACGCTTTATTATTATCATGGTAAAAACATTCAACAAACTAATTTAACAATAATTGTGCAACAATTCTTGCAGTGGCACCACTTTCCCGTGTACAAAGATAAAAAGAAAATTCTTGTTCCTTATTCTTCTCCTTCCCATGTCTTCCTGACTCCCCATCTCTCCCTGGGGCCCTGCTCCGTCGAGCAGTGGCAGAGCTGGAGAGAGGCCCTTGGGGTTTTACTGGCCCCACCTGCATTTTGATGTAATGAGACCAGATGGGCTCAGGAATGGACTGGATGCATTAAAAGCAGCAAGGGGCTCTAAAATATAAACAGCCCAGAATGTTTCAGCTCCGCAGAAGTCCAGAAGACGAAGAGCGAGACAGACGTTCATAAAACCGCCGCACTGTACCGTATGTATTCAGTGCAAGAAAACCAGCCACACCCGAAACACTGGGAATAGTGTGATCACACGCGCAGCACATCTGCAGTTTCACCGACACAAAGACTTTTTCAGAAAACATGAACTCACGCAGACGCTAATGACAATGAAAATGAAGCCAGGGATATTACGGGAATGTTCACAACTTCACCATTCCACCATGCCAAGCAAAACTCAATAAAACCGACCAACACCACTGAGCTCATTCCAACACAATCAGCGCAGGAAATTGTCTCTTTTTTCGACAAACGTTCAAAGTGGCCGGTGCTCCACAGATTTCCCAGACATTTCCGCTGTTTAACCAGCCTGTTTTCGTTATAAAGGAGACTCGGAGCGAGCAGACGTTTAAACCGCCAAAGGCTGAGCAGCTCAACAGCAGCAAAACAAGTGCATCCTCCAATCACCCCATACCAGTGACCTTCGAACCTGAGGGGAGGATGAAAGATGATGCCCAGTTATTTGTCATCCCTCTACACACTACTATGACACAGCATTTGTATGAGTCATTATGACTTGCCCCACCGCATGATGAGCGCAACCTTAGACTTAACCTGATTGTACGGGGTGACGCCAGGGTAACTTGAGCGATGGCCGAGCATGACGAGCACAAGCTCATCAAACTTGACGAATATGATACCAACGCAGACACCTCTGACATTAAAGTCATCGCTAATGGAAAACAGAAACTGCTATTATGTGAATTATGAGTCTTTATTTTGTTCTGAAAGACCGTAAATGTGTTCATGAAGTATTACTTCATCATATACTGTAGATTTTTTTATATAAAGTTAAAATGAGAGAGAGAGAAAAACGGAGCTAAAGTATCGAGATTCTTGAGAATGTATCCTGGACAAAACTTCACCTCCCGGGCAGTTTAGCAGCTGTTCTGACGGTTTCGTACAATCCTCCTCAGCAGATGGACGAGGCCTCCCGCACACACATGGTCACAATCGGCAAACGTAAGGTGCTAGTAAGCAGTTAGCGTGGGAACCTGTATGCTGTTGATAGAGGGGGGTTCAGCTGTTTTCTCTGACGGCGGTGCGGCCGCTATGCTAAAATGTGTGACACTATTTTGACCTCACTTTATGTGCATGCATCTGCTTTCCTGCGCGACATACTATTTATACTATGTGTTTGAAATAACTTAACTATAATTTTGTATAAGAGAACTAAAGATAGACAAGTTTTAACATATTGTGTCGGGAACCTGCTTATTAATGTTCAGGAACAAGTTTGGTGTCGAGATTTGATTTGTTGCTTCCTGTGCACAGCGATTTCCCAATCAGTGACTAAACACCTAAAGCCCAATGTGGGCACACGAGACATGTTGAAACAAAGAGAGAAACCGTTTGAACAATCTTTCTTCCAACAACCTCCCCCTCTACCTGAGGGAATTTCATTAGATGACCGTTCATCCTTTATTAACACACGTGCACACACTTTACCCATGGGTGTCCCGGGTTAGCCGGAGCAAAGTAAAACACATATTTGTGTGTTTTGAGGAGAAAGAAGAAGCAGACCTGCGACGTTTTGCCTTCTGACACAGGAAGCTTGCCGACCACAGACGTTGCAAGAGCCGTGGTGTTTCCGGTGTGAACCGACACATGGTTGCTTCAAAACAGCGGCGAGAATGCCCTTTTTACGCTCTGCACGTTTCCACAAACATGTTCCAGAAACATCAAGCTCTACTTTTAACACACCGTGCTCAACACAATAACAAATGTACTAAAGGGTCGACCGATATGGCTTTTTCCGGGCTGATTATTTCAGATTTAAGAGACCAATAACCGATATTTGAAACAGATATTTGTCTGCAGTAAAAAAAAGTGTCAAAAGGCGTCAACATTTAGAATAATACAAACTCTTGAAGGTTGAAATGCCTTAAAGCATATCTTTAATTCACAGAGCCTTTCGACATGACCTTAACCAAAAACATGCAGGGAGCTATCAGTAGCATTATTATGAAGTAGAACAGACACATGGCCAGGCTGATAATCGGTCAAGCCTAAAATGAACCCTGATAATACCCACACAGAGGTCAGTATAGTAGTTTCTATTTGTCTACATTCACAAGGTATGTGCTGTGTTATTGGTTCATTTCTTAAATAACCATCTATCAAATGTTGCAAAACCTGGATCAGTATCCAACATAATGTCTCTTTGCTGATATTATCTATCGCTATGGCAACTTGACTGTCCTGTGCAGGTGGCTGAGCCCATGTCATGTTAAATTAATGATCCAGGGGTGCCGCGGAGTAGCCTGGCTGTAAAAGCCCTCCGAGCAAGTTTCCCCTTGAGGTGATGGGTTCATCCATCGACAGTATCTGTCCAGTGAGAGAGAAAGACTGAAACCCAGTGAGGCACCCAATGTCTCTGTGTGCATGTGCGCATTGTTCTGTGCAATGTGTATATATTAAGTATGTGTGTGTTTGATATGACTCTGAGTCATTAGTAAATCCCAGTGGTGTGTTATGGTAGTGAGAGAATGAAGGGGATCTTCTGTCTATCAACCTGCTGGAGGGGGAATAACGTTTCTGGATCAATGAGGATCAATCACAAGCCGAGTCAGTGAAGAATATGATATGAAAGTAAAACAAAATAATAAAATCAGCAGTTTGTCTCTCTCTGCTACATTAATAAGAACAATAAATCCAGTCAGCCAACTCATTGGTGTGATTTGTAAGTTCGAAGCTTATATTTAATGCTGTATTTATGCCTCCTCTTTCTGCACCATTTTTTCAACTCTGCTCAATTCATAGCTTCCAAAACTTCATTCACGAGGGAGCAGGCCATTACGGGGGGGGGGGGGAAAGACAGACACCAGAAACCAGCACAGAGCAGTGATAATGGATTACTGATGTTATTATGGTTCAATAAGGCCACTACACAACATCCTCTGATCCAGTCACAAAATTAGCTCTCTTTGAGCATCTGTGTGTGTGTATGTGTCTGTGTGTGTTATATACATTTATAGGCTGGGTAGCATGCATTATATCATTAGTAAAGGGCAACCCCCAAAAATACATGGGGAAAAAAAACAATGGAGGTTTTTATGACTTTTTAAGAGCAGTTTGCTGCTGTAACCAGATATTAACCCTGTTATATTAGAGAAAGGGGATGTCTTTAATTGATGATATGATCAATCTATTCATAAATCAATTCATTCTTAAACCATTTATGGTTTTTATGGCCGCAGCAGACGCAACACTTGAACCTAAAATACAACTAAAGCCTTGAACAGATGTTGCCAGTATAAAAGTCTCATACACATTGTGTGTTTATAAAAAATATATATAATATATATATATATGTATTTTCTTTTCCTTTTTCTTTTATTTGTTTCTTCTTCCTACAAGGCTATTTCATTGCACAACTTTAGTTTAGAAAATACAAAATTTACACCTCTCACCACCTCTTTTTCCATTTTTTCTTCCAGGAACAAGAGGCAATAAGAGTCTGATCCAAATCCGAGGGAGAACCTGAAAGTCGTCTCAAACCCGTCTCCGTCCTGCCAGGTTTAGTGTTTTTTAAACGTAACTTGACCTCCATTGGTTAACCAGTCAGTTGTTGTTCTCAGCATGCATCTGTTTTTTCTCCACAGTTTGCCACCTTCCTATCTGCCACCCGCAGTGTCAGCAGACAGCAGCATGTGCCTGTGTGTGGCAGCCGCAAAATGACCCGCTTTCCCCAAAGCTGCCTGTTTCTAAACAACAGGTGCCTGAACCAGGAGTGACTCATATGCACATTCACTCAAAAGTAGGAACAAAAAAAATCCTGATAGATGTGGAAAAACTTCAACAGGACGGGGGGCAGAGGTGGACATGAATGTAGAAAGAAAGTTAGATTTTGTCCTCCTACCTGGTTGTTGACATAATTCTGAAGATGAGCCACCAGCAGAAACATGAAAAGGATAAAGAGAAGGAAACAGGACAGTCATAATTGGACGGGGAAACTTCTGTCTGTGTGTGCTGAGAGTGAAATGGTTACATGAGAGCACATCATAATCTTCTAATCTATATTCTCATTTAATAAAGGAAAGTGAGCATGTCGAATGCCCCATTCAGTCAATTAGCAATGACCAGAGTATAATGCATGTCATAGCACTATGATCTCTTCTATTAGGGAAGTTTTCTATTTGCCTAATGTGTCTCTAGCTCATCCTGCCATCCAGTCTTGCCTCATTTTAATGCAGGACTAATGTAAATCTTCGCCATTCCTTGGAATTTGCATGTTCTGCTTCCATGGAGCTCTGCTGCGCTAGCACAACGGACTGACTGGCCTTTACATAATAAATGCTGTGACAGAAGAATATGGTGGGAATGCTCAAGGCAGGTAGGGTCGGCACAGGACACTTTCAGATCCCCCATTAAGCCCCTTTGTAACACCCAAGGGACAAAAGTTTGTATGTGGGCGATGTGCTGGAGTTTGTGTGTCTGTGTCTCTCTCTAGATATGTGTGTGTGTGTGTGTGTGTGTGTGTGTGTGTGTGTGTGTGTGTGTGTGTGTGTGCGCATGTGTGAGCCAAAGCGTGGCTCTTGGCGATTAGTCAAAACTGTAACTGACACATAATGATCCTATCAGATGGAGGGAAACTCAACCACACGCAAAGGGGGACACAGACACACAGTTTCAATACGTTTCTTTATCAGACTATTTTCAAGAAATCCCACAATATTTAAGTGGTTTTAAGAGAACCCTAGATTGTCTCCCTGAAAATGTCCCTTCATACGGAATTGAAGATGTAGGTAACATAGTAATGTTTTATGCATTTAAACCCTCTCAAAACAGCACTTCCCTCTGTTTTCGTTATGTTTCATCTAGCAGAAAATACAAAAATATGTATACAAAATAAATCATGTAGAAAGATAAAAGCTAAGGAAACTTATGTAATATGCCACTGTCAGTGTGGCAGAAGATTTCAGAAAAGCTTCTGAAAAGGGCTAGAAAATGTTCAGTCAAAGAAATCAGATGTTAAGGGGCGAGCTCCCGTTATGGAAGCTGTTCAACTGCAACTGCAAGCAACATGTGAATACTAAAGAGGGTTTAGCGTTAGCCTCTGCTGCCAGTGATGGAGTTACTCCTACCGCGTTGTAGCCGGCGGGCTCTTGGCCGTCAGTGATGAGTTCCCGCTCCCCCCTGGGGTTGACCCTCCTGAAGCGCCGCCTGGACCTCTGCTGGGATCCCTCTCTCTGCAGAAAACTGTCGTCCCCCTCGCTGCCGTTATCCACCTGCAATACAGAGTCGACACCTTCCTCAGAACAGCACCTTCTGTGGGATTCGCAGCCACAACCTTCGGGTGTGTGGGGGCAGCTGGAGGACTGATCACGGTCACGGTCTGACACCTGAGAACACGGTTCAGAGCAGCTGCGTTTAAGCAGCTCTGACTTTTGAATCTTAGGTGCCAAGTTCAGATTTGTAAATTCAAAGTTCTGGTTCTCAGTATCTGACTTCTGGTTCTTATAATCCAAATTCGCGGTTTGCACTTGTGTTGAGTTTTGATCCTTGAACGTGCTTGTCTGTGGCTCGGCCTCACGCTCTGCAGCTTCTGAGATCTGGCCCTGCTCTTCGGCTGGCTCCTTGTTGAACATCCAGTTCTTCCATAGCACAGAGAGCCGGTGCCAGCGAAGCACACTCATCCTGAGGCAGGGACGGGTCCAGAACGACACATAAAGGCAGGAAATGCCACAAGATGGAAGGGGAGAAAAAAACAAAAACAGCAAGGAAACACGTCAAAACAAAAGCTCAATACAAGTCCTTCGTCCAGAATTTTAAAAAGAGGTCCAAAATCGCGAGGGATCCCGAAACATTACATCCCGTGGGGCGAGCATCCAGAAGAACAGAAAGAAAGGAAATACATTAAATGAAACAAACAAATGGAACGACGACGAGGGCAGAAAAAAAACGAGCGATGCCTCTCTTGTTGTCTCAGAGTTGTCGTCCTCTTCTGAGGAGTTCAAGACGGAGTTCAGCTGCTCAACACGTTGCATTCTCGCAGACTTACTCACATGATTGCCCGCCCGGTCCCCCTCGCTGTGTGACACGCGCACAGAGCATACACTGAGCCCACAGTTTCCTCCAGGAAACCGTAAATACACAAATATCCTCAACAGGCAGGGGGGAAAAAACAGCACCGCACACAGATTCCCCCGTTGTTTTCTTTTTTTGTGCCATTGTGTTGTTGCAGGAGGAATTCGTTTTCTTTCTCAATTGAATAATGTTAAGGAAGTCAATAGCCTTATTATGACGACAATGACGATACTTCAAAAAACATTTGACACAACTTTTAAAAGTGTTTTATTGGCTTTGTTAAGATGTTATTATTTTTTGATTTTGCTAAAACTTGACCTGGTGTTGTGTTGTGAATGTTTTATCATCAATATCTTTCATACAAGTTTTACATACTGCCATTCTTCCTCCTATCGTAGTTTGTTCAGTATTTATTTTTGCATATGCTGTTTAAAACTTATTTTAAAATTATCTTTTCTATGGCCCTGTGTCATATCGAAAAATGCAAATCATGTGTCAGCCTGAATTCCCCTCTCATCACTTGACTTTCATGCCACGCTAAAGTGTTGGTCGGCAGCCGTTGATGCCCACTTTCAACAGTAAACTTATATGATTTGATTTGGTGCTTTGTAAAAAAAAAGTTCCCCACATGCTGCTGTTTGTTCAGCGTTCCAGTTTGTCGAGCTTTCTGTCAGTGTGTCTACATAAAACCAATGCATTTTAAACATTACATATTTAGGGTAACAGCAGTGCTGTTGACAATAATATAAGAGCCAATATGCAGACCAGTGATTTTATTAGTTTTCTTATGACAGGACTGCAGGTAGAATTTGTGTTTACTGTAAATACATTTACAGTAAGATGTTATAAAAGATCACATGGATAGGCCGAATTTTGGTGTGAACATTTTCAAATATCCCCCCAATTTTCCAACTCCCGCCAATTGAATGTACAATGTGATAATGTGCATTGTTTCAGAACCTTCACACCCTTTGTTTAATGAATTTGAAAGATTTCCCCTCCAGAATTTCATGCATGTATGTATGTATGTATGTATTTCTTGGTGTATGAACAGTCTTTGTCATGTGCCTTTGTTCTTTGTTCTATTTCTTTTTACCCATTATTTCACACCATGTGTTTTGCTTAGCAGCCAAAGACAAATTTCCATGAGAGTGGAAAAATGGCATGAAAGTGTGAGATTTCATCAAAACATTAAGAAGGAGTGACCTATGGCTGAAATGTGTTTCTCTCTAACTTCTCTGTAACTCAAAATCATGCAAAAGCAAGGGATTATAATTCTCAAAGGCAAAAATCACAGTTTGAGTTAAGACAATCTCACAGTTGTCACTGCTAAAATGGCACTCAATAGCCGCTAAGGGTTGATATACTTTGGACAGAGGAACAACCTTGTGTGAGGGAGATCTGCTGTAATTTACTACCGCATTGTGGGAAGTCTCGTTGTAATGGACTCTGAACCAACTGCATGAGGGACGGTGAAGCTATAAAATACCAAATAACAGTTGTAAAAAGGGGGCCAGTGTTGGCATCGATGTGTCCCTGCCGCACGGCTTTTGCTTCACTTTTCATTGAGCCTCATGACACCGACAGCCTGAAGGTAACACAGAAGAAATTCTAGGGGGAAAGGTTAGAAATGTCTCAGACCTTCATCTCTATCCTGTGACCATGTAACTGTGCACAGGCCTCTCTGGCTGCGTCACCGAATAAAATTCCTTTCTATCCCGTGACCGCCACTTCTAACATCTACGGAGAACTCTTGCCTACGTTTCCAACTGATGGTGTGAATGGAATTCGAGAATCGCTTCAGGATGAGAACCAGCTCCAAACGTTCAGAACCTTTGGCCTGGATGCCTCAGGGTTTATCCATTCCTTTTATCAATGTCTGCGTTGTCTTTCTTACAGTTGCACATTGCTAAAGAATTACGTCAGACTCCTGTCTACGTTGCCGGAAACTTACAGAGGACATAATAACTTTAGAGGACATAATGGTCCAAAGCGTGGCTTACTGTAATTTCACAAATTAAGAGGACAATGGTGCCCGTTGTGATGTCCGTGGAATGGTCATTTCAATTAAGGGTTGGGACCCCAGCAATGTGCTGAAACATATTTCTACGCAACGTGGGATTCAATGCTAGGAATGATGTGTATTTGATACACCAGTGCCACAGCTTCCCAATCAAGCGCCCAAATCCTTTACCAAGAGTCAATATGCTACATTATAATAACATTAGTGGCACACAGACATGTTTTTTTTCTTTGACTTTAAAAAATAAAATGAAAACAACTTTTGCGCCCTGTGTTTTCTCCAAACAGACAATTGTTTGGATATATAGATAAGCAGAATAATGGCATCGGTATCAATAAAATGCGTTTCCTCTGTACATCACTTTACATTCCGATGGATGCCAACATGCATCAACCCTGTCTGCAGACCTTCTTTTTTTTGCTCTATTCATTCATTTCTTACTCCCACTTTCCCACTACTCCCTTCCTCACACTACCCTCCATTCCAACCACATAGACACACATAACAACCCCGCCCCGTCAGTCTATGAATGTCACTCCTGTCCATCTTGTGACCAGAGTCATGACGACGGCCACAGATTACACTCCCTCCACTATTCCCATGGCCCTAATTAGCTGATTGGCTGCGATGCAGTGAGGTTAAACCGCAGTCGCTCTGCTCTTGTGTGTTTATGCATTCATCTCAGTGTGCGTGTGAGCATTTTTGCTCCTGACAGCATCTCGTCATTTCGAGCCTTTTTTTTCCATTTGGGAAAGACATGCTGGTTTTTCCTTTGTCGTTCCAGCTGACCCGGTTATTCCGAAGAGAGTGTTGCAGATCGATACTTGACAATCATCTGCTTCCACCAGCCATTCATAAATCAGATGAATATTCCTTGTGAAATCACTCCTTAGATATGATCATGCCTATGTGAATCTTTTGACTATGTCTTAATCAATCGAAATCGTGATATTTTCATACCCCAATGGCTATTCACAGCCAAATCTGTATACATCTTAATTTATTTTAATATCAAAAGTTGAACACATTCAGTCAAGAGAAATAAAACTTGTAAATAGGGGTGATAAGAACTGCATCTTACAATTATTATATTTCCTAATCTTAACTTTATTTACTTAGCATTCTTCAACTCTTTTGTATCTGACCATTCCATTAACAAGGATTGCTGCTCACTGACTTTATGTCTGTTTTTCCTATTAATGTGTATTAGTGTGCCGTCTTGAGGGGTCACAGAGGAATATAAGAAAAGTCTTAAGCGGAGCATGACTCCGTTCTATATTTAGTTTTCTTCCTCTGAGTCTGATAATTCTGTTCTGCTCCAGCTGGTAGAAACCTTACAGACATGCTTGGATATTAAAAGAAAACAACATCCACAATTTTTTTTTCATTGTTCTCAGACAAAAACGCCGACATTTACAGCTTAAAACAGATGGACACATGTCCATTTGTGTAGACAGGCAATATGAGTAAACAGAGCTGGATGACTCTCTTCCTACAATGACCAACTTCACAGTCACCCAATCATACCTAGAAGATCATCAACACCACCACTCCCTTTTTCTGTACCAATATGCCATGAGCAATAACCCTGAAAGGACCCACAGGGGCAGTTTAGGACTGAGTGCCTTGCTGAAAGGTCACCTAGCCATTATAACCCCTTTATCATTATGGGCAAATTATGTTCTAATGTCCCTGGAACCATTGGGGGGGGAGTTTTGAGCCTCGACTGCCGCCGACTGGTCAAACATAAAGCTCGCGACTGTGACAATGTGAGTACACATTGAGTAAGGGAGCACTGGAATTTGATTATAAGTACTGATGACTGTTTAATGAAAGAAATGTGGTTATATTCCCAGCGAGTCTAAAAGGAGCAGAGGAGATAAAAAGACGGTTGAGAAAGAGCGATTGGGTGCGAAAAATTTCATCAAGCAACAGTTAAGGACAATGACGTTGTTCATTCTGAGTCACAGTTGTTGCACCGTTATCAACCTAATCTTCTGGTTGCCTGGTTGTGAGTCCTTTAGATGTGGAAGTTGTACAACACACAAAAGGGAGAGTGTTTGGATGCTGCTGCAGTTACGCAAGAATATCAATATGAATTGTGTTGTCAAAAGTATCAACGTTGTTTCTGATAGATTTAAATGGTATCTATAATGCCTTATTATCAGAAAGTTTTGAATAATGAGGTACACTTACGTAATAGTAATCCCTGCAAGACAAAGGGATCAGACTGCTCTGAACACTCGGTTCCAATTTCTTTTTTTCTACTTCTGACGTCAGCTTGTTATGGATTTACTCATTTATATGGTTGTTCACTTCAAAGATTGATTTATAATGAAAGTCTACTTGAAAAGGATTACATTCCAGCCAATATGCAATATAAATATAGAGTTTAATAAACTTCTAATTCCTTTTTGAGTAATACAATACATTTTGAAATTTCCCTTAAATGTTGCCACAGCAAAGGTTTTGTTTGATGGAAAATGCTTGAGCAAGAAATTCCCAGGCCACCAATGATGTTCATTTGAATATGAATATGAGGACAGAGATGCAGTGCATCTATAAAAGGGGGCAGGCTGGAAGATCAGAGATTAGATGGCCAGAAAACGAGGAAGAGAGATGAAAGAAAGAGGAGAAAAAGGACAAAACACGAGCTGAGTACAGAGGGAAAAGGGAAACGCAGACATCAAATAAAGATGTTTAAAATGAATTAAATCAAAGGGCAGACACGGTGGAGGTGGGAGGATAAAACGGGAGGTGATTGGGAAGGAGACAAAGACAGAGAGAGAGAGTGAGTGAGTGAGTGAGAGAGAGACAGTGTTTATACTCACCACAATCATTTCTGACGGCTCCAAAGTGATGCATTCAAAGCCTCGCCTGCCCCCCAGCTGCTTGCCAAAACTGTGGAGAGAACGCGCACAACAACACATAACATGAGTGTTACATCAGACACGAACCCCGTCTGTTAAGAGATAAGACCTCACACACTCACAGTGAAGACGGATGCAGTCAATCCCATCCGCACACCCACAGATGAACGCCATAATTTAGACAATTCAATTACATGGATTGTTTCGATCAAAACTGAAGTGTCCAAGGATTAAAATAATAATAAAAATAATACCAGGCGCAGGTACTTTTTGATGCACATTACACCAACCATGTACAGCTTCTACCTGAACTGTACACGGTTGGTGTAATGTGCACTTAAAAGTACCTGTGTTCCTGAAACTAATGTCGGATCGGCTCCAGATTCGGATTCTTTGAGTCAGTCAAACTTTTTGTCCTCGCAAATAACAAAAAAAACTGTAAATTACTGACACTGAATGTGATATGAAGTAGGTAACAATTTCACTGAAGTTGCTTTCAGACATGCACTGAAGTTCATTGTCCCCGATCTTTTCCAAATTTCGCTCCACACATTTTGCGGAACATTTCCCGCCGTCCCTATTCATTCAAATTTCAAAAAACATGTCCGATGAGCCCATGTGAGAATACAGCAGGACAATCTCCGGAAAAATTTCAAAGCGAGCGAGTGGGCGTCATGCAATTTCTTCTGAATGCTCGATCCAGGCATCATCTCTCGACAAAATGTTCTGGATATTTTCCTGCTGTTGTGAATGTGTCCGTCTCGGACAATCTCGTGATAACCTGGACATTTTCTGGAGTTCATGTCTGAAAACAGCTTATGTTACACCTGGTTATTACTGTTCTTACTTCATATCACTCCTATTAACATTATTATTTTATGTTACACACAAAATCCACGTGTGATAGTGAACAAAGGGTATATTCAACTTTAATTCTTCAGAGCAGACGGTTCTCAAGTTAATAGCTGGAACACAAGACCCACATCTGTTATCAGCGGCACGTCCTATAAAAATAAATTGAGCAAATAACCAATTACAAGACAGATGTCCTCACAAATTCAAGGGGCGATAGCTTTAATAACTGCTGCAGATAACACGTTTTTAAGCTGCCCCCGAGCGATAATTTCATAAAAGTAATTCCTCCATTATCTAATTACGCTGTTTCATGATTTAAAGCCATATTATATACATACCATATACCATACGTAATATCTGTATAAAGACTTGTGAGTCTGAGTGAGAGGCACTAGGTTTATCGACTACGGCAAGAGAAGCAAGGATGCATGAAACCGAAACCGAAGACAGCATATAAACTGCCTCTGGCACGGCTCTGTAGGTATTAGAGCAGCGAGGCTGGACCCCCGTTTGTGGTGAAGGTCTAACCGCTGCACGACTGTAGATCAATCAGGATTTGAGGTTGACACCTCGACATGAATGTACACAGTGAAACCAAAAACACAGGTTAGTGCTCAACCAAATGTGATGTCCACATTGTCCTAATTTTTTTTCTGCTGTGGCACGTGGTTTCTTTCTTCAGCCATCCTGCATTTACAAGACAAGAGGTTATAATATACGCTCTCAATGCAGCGCTACTACTGTACTTCAGGGAAGACTGGATGCCACAGTGACTTGCTATCAGAAAGTGAAAGGATGGTCTGGTTGGGGCAAGGCTAGCTGGTTAGCATGTTAACTTCATTAGAGGAGAAAAAAGAGATAGAAATAAAAAAAAACAGATGATAATAAAGGAGTTAAGCAGATCTGGTGATATTTTTGTCAGATTGGTGTATTCAAATAATATTAATGCTTACACTGGCAATGCACGAATAGCTCAAACCTTGCATGTGACACATTTAAACTGTTTTTAAACTTTGGCACAATATGCTATCATGGTATATAAAAGGACTTGTTTGCATTTCATAGACTCAACATACTGTATTTTGTTTGATTCATCTATTAAAAGAGGTAATTTCAGAGACTTTCATGATGTCACCCATAAGTGGAAAATGCTGGACTGCAGCTGATGCTGTGGTGAGCACACGTGGCTCACCGTGCTCTTTCCCCGTCACATGGGGATTCTGCATGACATCTTTGTTCACTCCGAGAACTCAAAGTACTGACAGTAAAAAAAATAAATTAAAAAACAGTAATCTCCTGCAGCCCAACTCTGTAGCATACGGGGGGGGGGTGCATTCAGAGAACAGTGCTGCTACATTATAAAATGCCAATCTAAAAAAATGTTAAAAGGGCGTGAGGGAAAAAACAAGGTGTTTTGAATTCCTTTCTGAATTTTGAGATTTTCCAAGACACCTCTGAAAGTTCTCTCCCTCTGTGTCTGTGTCTTCATGCATATGGTGATTATGCATGTCTCAGTTTCCCATGGACAGTCTTGAGTGTATGAGTGTGTGGGAGATACCCAGTCTCGCTCCCTTCGGCATGCTAAAAGTGGCAACTCAGCATTGTTTGAGGACCGGGGGGGAGCGGCTGGATTTAATTATGGAGGCGTGCTGAGCTAGCAGAGAGCAAACTTTCACTCTCACATCTCCTCTCCGATGACGACGTTCTCACACGCTGCCTCCTTCCCTCTGTTTGTCTTTACCTTTCACCTTTTTTTTCAGCTCCTGTTTTCTCTCTTCATTCCAAGCCATCCTTCCCTTAAAGCTCCTTTTGTTGCTGTCCTCTTACACATTTTTTTTTCTTTTTCATTGACCCCCTTTCTACCTGTCTCTCTCACATTCACTTTCATTCATCATTTGTTCCTATACGTTTTTCTGTTGCCTCCTTTACCATGGCCAGTCCACTTAACCTCTCTCCCTTTTCTATTCTAATTTCTGCTCTTTTTCTTCCTCTCTCCTCGTATCATTTTGTATTCCCTTTCATCCTTTTGTTTCCTTATCTCTTCTAACCAACGGCCCTTTCTCTCTCTGGGCAAAAAAAAAGCAGCAGTGGAAAACTTTCATCTCATCACATCCTTAATCAAAGATTCACACCAGTGCAGAGACTATTCTGACAATGTCAGCCTCTTGGTTTAGGGCTCGGATGAAAGTCGGTCTTCATAATGTGTTGTGATCATGAGGGGGGAAATTGATGAAAGTGAGCCGTTTTTCTTCAGACAGATAGACTTTCTAAGACACGGTAAAAGAAAAAGGTGGTGAAAAACTTGTGAAATCCACGCGTTGGTGCCTCAAACTGATTTTGTCCAAGGGATGAAAGATTTCCACTGTAGCTGGAGTTGGATAAAAACGATCCACTTTCCGCTGTTCTCATTGCAGCTGAACAAGGCCCAAACTAGCTGTGAATTAATTTCACTGACACCTCAATACCACACAAACTCGCATTTGTCATGTGTCCACGTCTCAAGTCTCAAGACTTCCTCAATCATCTTATGGCATCCATCCCTGCTGATAGAGCCCTACTGCTTTTTGGCAACTCTTAAGGCTTAAAGGATTACAGCAGGTATTACAGGAAACTGAATTATTCAGTAAATGTACAAAATACTAGACAGTTTTTCTTTCTTCACAAAGTGCAGTGGTCAGGTGAATGCGGGGACAGCAAAAGCCATTATCCCTTATATTTTTTTTTCTTATCGCAATACCATTTATGGCGCAGGCAGAGAGAAAGCAGCTGAAATGATTTTTTTTTTGTATCTAAATGAATTAATCAAGCCATATTTCATTGCCCCTTCACATGGGAAATTCGTGCCTCCCGACACTGAGGTCAGAGGCCAGTGTCAGCTGCAGCTACGAGGGGTTTACTGTCACCTGTCAATGACACTTCAGTGAGGAAGACACTTGCAAACACATGGGCCGAAGCCCCGGGTCTAACAGTTGGAATCCCCTCAAATAGTTTCACACCACGGGAATCGATGATCTTTCTTTATCTGGTCATCTGTGAAATACACCAATCAACCTGTTACCTGTTTTAATGTTTAACGGCTGATCAGTGTAATCATCAAATTTCTTCAAATATTCTGACCTGAGAGAGAGAATAAACACACACCAGCTCCCACCAGAGCACGAACACCAGGCAAGGTTTTTAAGGGTTTCCAGGGAGGAATGCAGTCTGCTGGGCTCAGAGTTCTCTCCGAGCCCTTTGCCTGGAGGTCAGCCCGACTCTGACAGATCTCTCCACACTCCACTGAGGCGAGACGCATGGTCCCTGTCAGCACAGCACAAAGCCTATCAAGCCCGTCTCCTCCTGAGTGTGTACTCTGCACTTCTATCTTTGTGAGGGCCGGTTGGAGTTTTCAGACTTTAGGAGAAAGCACATTTTGGCCAGTTTTCACAACTTCAAACTGGATGTCTGGTGGTTTAGACTTGGTTTGAGGGTCCATGTTTTAATTAGGTTTTGGGTACGAAAAGGGTTAGGGTGAGGGTAAGGGGCTATGAAATGCATTATATCAAAGAGTGTCCTCCCCGTGATGGGGTTAGGGGTTAAGTATGAAACGAAGGAAAAATATAGTTTCCGAAATATAATGAGCAGCAGAACTGGAGTTCCCGAACCCTACACTGCAGACTGGATGTACTGGGTGTGTGTGTGTGTTTGTAGTAATAAAAAAATGTTGGATAAAAAACTAAGATACACTTCATTGCTGATTTCCATGTTTGCTCCTTCCTCTCTCTTCCTCTTTCGCCAACCGTCTGCGTTCCCACATAAGAAGTAGAATCAACAAACTTGAGTCAACCCTAAGTGAGTAATTGAGTTTGTGTGTGTACCCACCGAGTGATGCTGTTGCACTGACTGAACTGAGATCTGATACCTCTCTGTTGTCAGCTGGTGTGTATCTGTGTCTCCAAGAGGAAATAAGACAAACCTCTAAAACAACTCTACGGCTCTCAACCTTTTGTCTGGCAAAAATCAAAGTTGGTTTAGAGTTTCGGGATCTCATTAAACAAACACCCTGATGAGGGTTTTAGGGACAAATCGTAGAAAGTTTATTTACTTCTGCGCAAAAAAAGTTCCTCCATTGAGTGTGAGTAAAGTTCTGGACAAATCACTGTGGCTGTGGAGACTTCAGAGCACTTCAGTTCTTCAGAAGTTACTTTTTATGTCTGCATGAAATAAGATATGTTAAAGACTCAGAATTGAAGACAAACTTCTAAAGAGCTGTTACGCGGTAAGTTCTGATTTTCCAAAACGTCATGTTAAGACTTGCCAAGAATATTGGATCGATCCGAGACATTAATCAATATCAGAATGTTAAGGTAAATTCTAAAAAAATGTGACCCATCTTGTTAGACCAAAATACATCAAATTACCAACAGTGGCAATTCCAAACCAGATTGTTCATTTGAGTTATCCGACTGCAAGTTCAGTCAGGAAGATGATCTTCATGACTCATATATTCCCACTCTTCTCTCTCCCTTTACCTGCTTTTCCTAATCAGCTGACTCTGGGCGTTTTCGATAATCCAATCGGTTTTCGCCACGATCTCAGCCAATCAACTTGTTGCTGTCAAACTTGAAATCTGTTCTCCTCTCTTTCTCTCGCTGTCTGCTGTCATTTCAGTTATTTGCACCTCATTCACCTCCAGTCTTCATATCCAGAGCCCTGGTCGAGTCCACTCAGCATCTCATGCCAAAAGACGCATGTATGTCACATCGCTTTCTCCTCTTGTTGTGCTTGGCAGGATAACGCCACTCAAATGTCAATTTCAGGTTCTCTTGATTGAAATAACCAAATTTGATAAGATGAAAACTAAAATCAATGTCATCAGCTGCACTGCAACATCTTGTTTCCTTGGTATTGGAAGCTCTTCTCAAAGCACTGAAGCCATGTCGGCACTGGATTTCAGCAGGTGATGATTTTTCTGCCCTCTTTTCCTGCAGGAACAAGACATTGGCAGAAGGGGAGAACAGGTTCAGCCCCGGTCCAGTGACAGCTGCAGCACCCTGGGCAGTAAACCGTGACAGGCGACACAGAAAAACTAAGGCCACACACACCCTCCGGTGTCAAAGGGATGGAAACCCCAAATAGTAATATCAATAAAGGACAAGAAAAAGATCTCTATTAAAACAATAAAAGAAAATGAGAAAAACGTTCATGTAAATATTAGAATAGGCCTTTGATTTGTGGGGCGACAAGGGTTGTTTAAATGGGGGCTGGCATGTTACAGCGTCGCAGTTGCAGGACATTTTTGTTTCATTTCGGGGATTCAAACATAAGAGTATGCGTTTCTGTAAATGCGTTCCAAAAAGAAGGAAATAATCCCTCTAGAAATCATCAACAAACATTTGGCTAAACTGCTGAGGAAGCGTTCAGACAAAAAAAAATAAAAAATACCAGCCCTGCGTTCAAACAATGCAAAAGTCTGCGTTAGTGGGGAATGTGGTGCTTCAGGTTCTGGTGGGAAAATGAAAGACTACCGACAACTTTACAATACAAAGCAGTAGTTATTTCATCTTCTGTCATGATGATCCTAAGGTAAGCAATCGTGAAAACACGGCCTTTCATGTTACAAACTAATCCAAATGAATGTGTCTGAACAACCCACAAATTTCCTCAAGATTCATTTGCGGCAACAGTAAGACCTTCACTTTCAAACTGACAAGCAGATTTACATAGCAAAGTGTAAACGGTCTTGTCGAGTGTAATTTGAGTCAACACAAAGTTTGCCAGAGTTTCGGTCATGACATGAAAACCCAAAAGGAGCGGGCCATGCCCATTTGGCAACTCGTTTCCACGGTAATGATGACCAACAGTAAAGAAAGAGAACTGCAGACCACAATCGGACATATGCACACACTATTCTCAGTTCTCTCTGCCGTACTTCCTCCCAGTTTTAGTGGTCGGTTGGCAAACGCTGACCGCTCTGACTCACATTTAAGGAGACCAGAGAGCTGGCCGGCAGTCAGCACTACAGACGGACCACCGGCGCACATAAACACATCGAAAACAGCCAGACAGTCTCCAAGTAATGATGCCAGTGGCTCATTCAAAAGCATCACGGCACATTACAAAAAGTAAGGGGGATCGGTTAATGGGGGGGGGGGGGGGGGCAAAATGAGCACCACTTACAGCTGCTGCTAAACTCCAGGGCAGTGAGTTGAAGTGTCCTCAAAGCTTTGAGATAAAGAACCACTCACACCTGACTGAACGTACAGTCATTGTCCGCTATTCTACATAATCGTGCCATAATCTTTACCTCTATTGGAGAGCAGCAGAAAATCTGTGGCATCAGATGAAAAGAGAACAGTGTTGTCAATGTTTTACTTGTGGAGCTTCAAGGAAGTGACAGGATTCAAACACGTTTCTGGTAACCACACCGAAATGTGTAATACAGTTCTTCCATCAGCTACCATGTAAATATAAAACGTGCAATCAGGCTTTGATACTTATTTTCTTTCTCCTCCAAGAGTTCTTTTGCTCTTCACTGCTCATTGAATCATCAACACTGTCAAAGATCTTTAACGTAATCAATGTGGATGAAGACAGACAGCAGTGTGTGTGGTTTTTTCCAGAGCTATAGGGCCAAGCAGTGTTAGAGCCATCCTGCCACAGTGCCACTGGGATGTATGAATTCCTTCTTGGTTAAACGAAGGCAGGCAGGAAATGGAACACGCTGGGTTGAAGAATGCAAAGAAAAAAGAGAGAGGGAGTTTTGAAAAATCCCAAGTGAAGTCGCCGCAGCTGGCTGTTAACGGCACGGCAACTACAAGATGTGAACATGTGTGTAACAACCACCAAAAACCTAAAGATCACTGACCAGGAACGGGAATGCTGGCGGTCCACTTCTTTGGATTGCTTGTCGGTGAAATGATATCCGGCATATTATCCACAAGGAGGAGTGGAGAGAGTAGATTATTCCAGTTAATCCAGGTTTAGATCCGACCGTGTTTGTTTTACACTCCAGAGAGTTTGAACGAATTAAAAGTTTCCTCAGAAAGTGGACGACTGTCAGCCTTTTAGCTTGTCTTTAAGTGAGGGAGGGAGGAGTGTGTGTGTTCCCTCCCGCTCTACTCTGTTCTGTTCTGTCTGTCCGCTGGCTCCAGGGGGGTGTGTGTGAGTGTGTTATTGTGTGTGTGCGTGTGTAGCTTGCTCATTTCCTGCCTGGATGTGCTTCTGGGCTCCAGGCGGGCAGGCTGCTCAGGAACACATGGCCAGCCACTGTTCAGCCAGGGGTTCCGCATTCCACACACAAACACACACATGCACGCACGCACACTCAACATTCCCCCATTAGCTCCCTCTCTGTGACCCTTTCCAAGCCCCCCTGCTGCTACTAGTACTCCAACACACACAGACACACACACCCTGCTCTCCTTTGCTGGGCACTGACCCTCCCCCACCCCACTGTTATCAACCGACACACACACACACACACACACACACACACACACACACACACACACACACACACACACACACACACACACACACACACACACACACACACACACACACACACACACACACACACACACACACACACACACACACACACACACACACACACACACACACACACACACACTAGCTGCCCTGAGGTTATTGATACTTGGATACTATGATCCAGTTGGTCAGTTGGTGCTTTGTGTTGTTGTTGTTGTTGTTGTTGGATAAACTGCCTTAACATCACACCAGCTACCTTTATCTCTCCGATCCTTCAACATGTAGCCTGTGAAGGGTCAGTCGTCACGACAAGCAACTGCACCAACTGTTGCATTATTCAGTTCCTCTCAGTTCTGCCAACACTTCTATTAGAAGGAACCAACAGCGGAAAGGAGGAAGGTGTCCAGCATCTTAATTAAGGACACTTAAAGCACCAGTGTGCTCCATGAGACCTTGTCCAACAATGAAGCGGTGAAGGGAAACTTTTCAATATTAATGGATTCATGTACTACATTTCCAGAATTATGTAACATGACCTGCCACGATCCTGTGGAAGTGTTTTTTTCCTGATTTATTAGATTACCTTTGATGCTGCAATCATCCAACCACAGCGACCAATTATGTTTTTATCTTATTATACAGTCAAATTCCACCCGCTGACTGAAGGTGTACTTTTTCTACCTTCCTTGACTCAAATCAAAAGGGTGAAGGATCGATTTCATATTCCGTTTCTTAAAAAAGAAAACCAAATACAAAAACATCATCTGATGAAAAGAATGTGTGAAACAAGTGGAAATGAATGTGTTCCTGTAAAGTTGTCCATGATTTTCCATGACTTTCACTGACATCCCCCAGAGAACATTAAAAGCAGAGAGCCTCTTCCTTTTACCCGAAACTCCACGACCAACAGGAACGCTGAAAATGTGAACGTACTGCAGAGTTTCAGGCCATACTTGAGTCAACACTCTCAATTCCTGACAAACACCATCTAGCAGATGAAACTCTTGGCCAGGGGGTCAAATTTTTTGTTTGATTTAGACATAAGTGCACCAAAGGTACCTGCCCCCCTCCTCTACATTTCTGGTATTCGATGCTTCAGTTTCAGGCCGACTACAACAACAGAGGAAAGATAAACATTGGGGCTGAGCACCAACCAATTTCTGCCATAGCTTTCTACGTTACAATCAATTCCAGTGTTTAAACAGGTGCAACGACGCTGATCAAGGTATTTTATGAGCTGTTTTTTTTGGCATTCTGGTGGATTTGGGGAGGAGGAAGGGGCCTGCAGTTTTTTCTTCAGATATTGGTATATTAGGGCACAACATGTTCTTGAAGAACCCCTTGCTTGCAAATCCAAGCTCTCTCATCATCAAACATTAACTGTCAAGATACAGTTAGAAAATAGAAATTTGTATTCCCCTTTGGTAAGGGTTCCACAACCTTTAACAAATTGTGTTACCATTTTCCCCATTTTTGTTTCACATATTGACCATAATGAACAAACTCAAGAGTCTTGTCTTCATCATAAACATACCAGGCAACCAGCAGGCTGCAGCAGACATGCACGTTTGTGTAATTATTTGATAAGGACAGTGAAGACAGACAGGAAATGCAGGGAAAGAGAGTATGTGGGAATGACATGCAGTAAGTCGACTGGCCAGTCGGGAGCCAAAGCGGGAACTCGCTGCTCAGGGTCATTTTTACCCTGGTATGGTATGTGGTATGCACCCAACCATTCAACTATCAGGTCTGTCTTTTTGTACATTAGACACACACACACACACACACACACACACACACACACACACACACAACACACACTCCATCTAATAATATGACAAGATATGTCAGCTTCACGTGTAATGTCATAGAAATGTGTCACCCCCTGTTTGAAGTGAGCTCTTAAAAAATCAGTACAAGGAATAAGAGTTAATGCAGTGTGTGTGTGTGTGTGTGTGTGTGTGTGTGTGTGTGTGTGTGTGTGTGCGTGCGTGTGTGCGTGCGTCCTACAGTGTGCCTGTGCGTGTCAGCGAGTGTTATTACATACCAGCACCTTGCCAGGTACATGTGCTCCTTGACGAAGACCGATCCAGAGAGCAGGATGTACCAACAGTTAGCGATGCTGTCTGGGCTGGAGAGAGACAGAACACACGGGTGTGAAACACTCACAGTCTATAATGCTGCAGTCTGTGCTCCACAACACCTCATGTGTTAGGAAGCATGGACAATGTGAACTTACTTGTGTTATATCTCATGATGGTTTGTTAATTACCTTGCCTGTTTTTAAGGTAAAGTCCTTTTTGTAGACATTTTTTTTCTATCCAACTCCCAGTTATTTGGTGTTTCTGGGTTCCTTAATGACCTAAGTTTTTTCCATCAGTAAGTCCTAAAGCTGCTTTTATTTCTCTAAAATAAATGCTATGTTCGAAACTTTAGTTTAAATTCTGCCTTTGCTTGTTTAGTGACCCAAATCAGCCAGACTGGTTGTCTGATGTAACCTCTTCAAACAGAGATGAATGACCAGAGCCACTGCGATCGAAATAGTCATCAATACAATCATTTCTTTAGAGGCTGCAAGTAAAATTTTCACGTGTGAGGGCATGATGATCATAAGGCTGTGTTGGTGGCCCGCGGGCACAGGTACTGTGACGGCCATTTGGGTTGAAAGCAGTGCTTTTTCTTCTTCTTCTCTGACTCAGTCTGTGTTTCCCCGCAGACTTCACTCTCATCATAAGCGGCGTCTGAGTCTGGACCGCTCGTTGACTCTCATTTTATTTATTCATTATCATAATAATCAGCTATAGAGAGCATCGTCTTTGGACACGGTGAAAGCTAAATGGACTGTTTCCCACGTTTCATGATGATGACACTGCAGTTAGGGAGAGACTAACTGAGTCGGTGAAGAAGAAAAGGGTTCTACTTTAAACCACGATGGCTGAACACAGAATAAAACACCAAGAACAACCTAACGATGACCGTGCACTCTCACGTGAAAACTTAAATTGCAGTCTTAAAAAAAAAATTGGTTATGTGCCTATATTGATGGCAGTCTGGAGATCTGGCCATCTGTTTCTGATCACTCTGGGTTGCTCTGAAAGTCGAACTCACGCAGGGTTTTTTTTTGGAAAGTTTAAATGCCCGCTGAAGTTAAACTGAATCCTTTTTAGAGACCCCCGTCCTCCTCACCATAGCTCTGCTTACACTTGCTTTTTTAAAAGGTTCCTTCTATACTTTATCGTCCTGCTCTGTATGTAGCTGACTTGGGGGCCATTCTATCCATCACGTATCCATACATTTAGGGCTGAATTGGCTGGAAAAACCCAATTATTTCCAAGGCAGGAATCTGACATGAAATCTTCCTTTAAAAAATGTAGAAGTTATGTGAAAAGAAATGCAGAGTGAGATCGCTAAATATTTGAAAGAAAATATAGTGCACATCCGCCCTTTGAATCCCAGGTGATGCATTTTGCATTAGCCCAAATGTGTTCTTAGGATGCAAAGCTGCACTATAGAACCAAGATATAATGTTCCATCAGTGCAAGATGCAGAGAATCCATTAATGTCACGCAGCTGCATGCTAAAAGGGCTGGAATGAACTGTGCTTAACGGAGATACGCTATCTGGTCTGTCATAGATTTAAAAAGAAATTATTTTATCTGAAAATAAACAAATTATTAATAAGGCAACGTGTGATTTTCCATGCTATTTCATGTACTCATCTTATCTACATGTACTAACCCCCTCAAACACAACTCTAATCATCGATAATAAGCTTGGTGCTCAAATCAGACACAATCATACGCGATGGAGAGGTCAGTCAGCGAAGAACATATCGCCGTCCGTGATTACGAGTATGAGTACAGAGCCTGGGAACACTGACGGAGAAGTGAGGAGTGTCTGTAGTGTTGAGATGTGAAGAGATGCACCACAGAGGGAAGAGCAATACATTATGGAGAGATTGTACTGCTGTCGCCTCTTCTTCCCTGATAAAGAACAGTGGCTTTTACAAGTCCTATAAACACAAATCATCTCTGAATGCTTTATACATGTGGGCAGAGCTCATTCACATTGACATACAGAGATTCAAAGTGGCTTTATGAGATATGGGCCGACTCTTTATTTCATAAAACTTGTTGCCATCTCTATATGTACGTACAGTCTACTGTAATTCTCTGATTTGCGCAAAGTCAGATTTTACTGCAAACTTAACTTCATCTACTCAAGGGAAATTGTCTGATGAATATTGAATTAAAGTACTGATTTCAGTAATGATGGCGTGTTGATTCACCCTCTATGTGGTACACAGCCTCTGTACATTTCCTCTCTGTCTGCCATCTTGTTTGTAGTTTTTGGTGTCGTTTTGTGTGTAGGACAGTTGAAATTCTAACAGGATAATGTTAAAAAGAAGAAGATAAGAAGAAAAAAAACCTGAAAAGATTTGTTTGTTTCAGCATTGTTTGGTATGAGTTTGTGTGAGTTTGAGTGTGTGTGTGTGTGTGTGTGTGTGTGTGTGTGTGTGTGTGTGTGTGTGTGTGTGTGTGCGCATGTTGGATGGTGAATCAAACCATCTGATGGGATTCTAGTGAGGATGGTAATACATCAACAGAACATCTCTCAAACTTCCTCCACACCTCTGCCTTCATTACTCTCCTGCCTCGTCTCAAATTCTTTCCCTTTCCTCCCCTCACTTCGTCTTCTCATCTCACCTCCCTCTCAACATTGCTATTCTTTCCTCCTTCTTCCTCTGTCTTCAGCATACTTGTCTTCTTTTCTCTCCTTCTCTGCACCCTCTGCTCTCTTTTAATGTAGCTCCTTACATCCCTCATCCCCCCACTTTCTCTTCTCCTCATCATCTACACTCTCCGCTACCTTTCCCTCTTTCACTAGATTCTCATTCTTGTCTTCTTTTACTCCACATTTCCTTGCACTACTTTTCCTCCATATTCCCTATTCCCACTAATATGATAAACGGACTTCTTTTTGCCATCTGCCTCATCCACCTCAATATCCATTTATTCACACCACATGACAGAAAGGCAGGAAGGAAGACAGACAGGCGATCAGTGGATCTCTCTACATTAGCGTCATCTTTAGATAAATGTCCTCATTCGTACATCTGGACTGGGCCTCAGGAAAATATATCAAATAAAAAAAAAAGAAAAGAAAAAAACACAGTGTAAAAAGTGAGGTTAAAATGGACTGTTCAAACATGTATTTAAGAAACAGCATCTAATGTGGATGATTTAACAGGAACTTAGTAGACTACGTTGTTTATACACTCTATGGTTTATCCAAAGGTTCAGGATATTTAAAAGTTATCAACTATTCTTGAAACAAAGCATACAATGTGATATTTCAACTGGATAAATACTGGGAATGAAATAAATGAAACTTTTTAAATGAATTAAGAGGAGAATATAAAGAGAATAAAGGGAGAGTAGAGCACTCCCTGCACAGTGTGAGAGCTTTTACTTACTAGAACAGGACGTGGTTGGCTTCATGTCTCTCGTACCTGGCCGAGGTACACATCGACCTGACACAGAAAGATAAGGATGTTAACTTTTTTCTCTCCAAAAACATCCTAAATAGGTCTCCAGCTCTGACAATCCATCACACATCCATCCTAGACCTGATCTCTGAAGGCACCGAGGCACTTTTTTCCATTTTAGACACCATCATTACGGTCTGTCAGCTCAGTGTTAAGGTGACCCCCTACTCATTTTCTTTCTGCAGCCCAACCAGCATTTAATTTTCTTCAGTCTGCGCTGGGCCTGAATTTCCTGAAAGTCAAATGCCTTCACAAGAACAAAGATTACATTGTCTCATTTTCAAACGTAAAATAAAAAAACACCTATTTAGTCTGTCTTTTATGTAGTGTTTTATAGTTGTATCATGTATATCCATTTTTCATCATTATTATTTACTTTATACTTAGTTTTAATAAAAATCTTGTGTTGATCATCTTTATTCATATTACTGCTTGTTTTTATTTGATTTACTTAATTTGTATTCCTATATTTCTTTTATTGTCTTGACTACCCATCTTTTATAGCTGTCTTTTCATTTATTGATTGTTTCGGCACATAAGTCTCTAAATCCAAATCACTTTCTTTTTTCATTCTCTAGATCCTTTTTAACATCACAGCAACTTCAAATGTCACTTCATCTGTTTGAAATGTTCTAAATAATCTAAACAAAGTTTGATTGACTGATAGATGTAAGCCTGATGAACTGCTGTGATGTCTGTATCTGTCTCAGTTTTTCCCTAAAACTTGTCATTTATTACTTAGACAGAATTATTTGTCACGAGGCTCAGACCAGCAATTTCATGGGAACAATTCTCTTCTGATGTCATTGTTATTAAAACCTGTCAAACTGAATCAAACAATAAAAAGTAAACATTCCTGTCCTTCAAACACAACTTCTGAAACATGTGTGGTATGAATGTGTAGCAACCACCTGAGCCTGAATGTCCTGTGAGTGATAAGGGTGGAAAAAACCAACCTGGGGCAAAAGGCATTTGCAAAATTCTAAGCGCTCTTAAACCTGTTTGTCAGGGTGTGTCACGTATAACAATCCACGCCGAAAGTTGGCCTATGGGCTATTCTTAATTTAACCTGGTAAACTGATAACTGTGATTGACTTGGTCTTATAAACGCAGAAAAGACTCAGACCTTAGCTGGTGTTCCCTGAGGTGAGAGAGGACGTCCATGTGGTACAGGTGGCAGTAGATGGTGTGCAGGTCCTGCAGGATGGAAAGACAATGACATTATTATTAATAATAGGAATATACTCAATAGGTCAAATGGTTAAATGATCTCACATTTCCACACACACACAAAAGGTGACTGGAGAGGCTCATCTCTCACTAAAGCTGCTTTCAGACATGCACTTAAGTCCGGACATTTTCTGGGACTTATCCGAAGGGGCTGTACGTGGGAACGCAAATGTCCGTACCTGTTGCTCGGGACATTATCCGAAACCTTTTCCTGCCAACATTTATATATTTCGAAGAACAGATATATTAACAAAAAAAGTCTGTAGAAACTGCAAATCGCAGAGTTTGCTTAGTATTTAAAAAGTCAAAGCTTTTAAAAGATTAGCTCATTGTTTAGAGTGTGTCCAATGTCTCAGCACCATGTAAATCACGTCCAGTGCTAGTGTACTCTGACAGGAGCCACTTGGACTATGCCAAACACTGCCCATCAAACTGACACCCGCGAACCAGACAGACAGACAGGCAGGCATATACCACTTATCTGCGCACATGACAGCAGCGACACACACAGATATATCCACCCCAGGCCTTAAAATAGTTCCTCTATCAGGGCCAGCTGTCAAACCATTAAGAGGATGGCAATGTGTGTGTGCGTGTGTGCGTGTGTGCGTGCGTGTGCGTGAAGGGAACAGCTTCCCATAAGCATCTGTGGGATCAGACAAACAGAGTAGGGCAGCTACTTTTAACAGGTGGACAACATGGTCGACTGGTTATGTGCACACACACACGCTCAAAGACACACTGATAGACGCAAGAAAATCCACTACAGAGAACAGAGATAGACCCATGACTTATTTTTGTTTTGCAAAACATTCTCTATTTTCCATCCCCAGTACAAAGCTGCCGCGGACATCTCTCTCTACCACGTTCTCTTTAATTCTGTAGTAATAGTAGTCAATGCACAGATTCAGCCTCATGTATTTATATACATTTCCTGTATAAGTAAAATGGTCGGCTAAAGTTTATCTAAGCAGTTGAGACAAATGGGAATATTTAAACCACGCTTTGAAACATCTCACAGCTGAAATGAGAAAGAAAAAAAAGTCCCCAACAAACATCCCTCTGCAGGATAAAGCCAAGGCACAGCTGCAGTTTAGCAAGAACACACAAAAGATTGTGAAAGCTACAATGCCCGCAAACGAATAAATCCGAAAATCCCTAGAGGCCAATTCATACTTGCGGTGGGTCAGAGAAATTACTGTCGAGCATTTCACACAAATACTGAAAGACAGACAAGCATTTTATGAGTACTTTGATGGTGTGTAAGATTTTCATAGCAGCATATATAAACCTGTAAAGGTCACAGTAGACTCTCTGAATGATACTAACACCTTCCAACAATAAAAAATAAAATAAGCAAAACAAAACACAGCACTATAATAACAATCACAGAATCACTACTAGCTGAGAGGAAGAGGAAAATGACAGAGGGGTGTGCGTCTGTGTGTGTGTGTGTGTGTGTGTGTGTGTGTTTGTGTCTCCAGCCCCCCCCCCACAACCATTAAAAGGAGAAGTGGTACAGATAATGGATGGATAGTTTGTAGTTTCACCTCTGCCTGCTTTGTGAATGAACTGATTTATGCTATGATTTGGTGGTTGACCATTTTTTCCCGTGATTTCAGCACATCACAACACAGCGTGATTGGTGCTGATGCTTTTTGGTATAAATATAATAAAAAACAACTTTCCCCAATGTCTTTCTGAACAAAGTCCAGCTTAGTTCCCTCGAAAGCCATTTAAAAACACTGAACACTCATGGGCGGCCCTCAACAATTTGACTGAGAGTTCATCGCTGAGGGACAGAGAGCTCGACCAGCCCCGGGCGGTCGCCTTACAGCGAGAGCTGTAACCTCCGTTTACCGATCCTGACGGTGAGCGGACAGGAGGCCCGGAGAAGCCTGGTTCACAGTGGCGAGGATGCAGAGCTGTATTGACATCAAGTCAAAGCTAACTGGGTTATTGAGTCCAACAAACTGCTCCAGTAAGCGCTCCTGTCATGTTGGTGAGCGTGCATGTCTCTGTTACGTGCATGTGTGTGTAAAAGTACGTGCTTGAGAGTCACAGTGTACAAGCCTGAGGCGAGTGTTAGACCAGACAGCCCCAATACGCAAACCATACCCCTATTTTTCTATGTTCCTGGGTTACATTAAATGATTCAAAAAGACGTGCATTGTTTCACAACCGTGTTATGTGTTGTGTGGCCACAACTCGGAAACACTATGCCTGTTGGTGACAAATCAAACCTCACAACAGAGAAATAAGAAGCTAAACACAGATTTACAAATGCAAATATGCTTTCTCAAGGTCCCCGCCAAAAATGTGTTTTGCTTGTTATTTGCTGACTTACGTACCTGCTGAGTTTAACACCAGCGGGCTGTTTTCACATTCATCAGCTGACGATGGAAGGCTTCTCTGTGATAACCTTAAATCAAAGTTTAGGAACTAAGTGCACGTATGTAAGTTTGGAGGCAAATCGTGGTACAATTTTAAAAAAACTTGCACGAGTGTGAGGGGGAAACTCAGCCCACGTGTTTAATATTCTGGATTTTCCTATCGGGGAATATATTGTTTAGGAATATTAAACTAAGCAACTGAACTTTTTTTTTTTTAATGGAAATGCCTTAACAGAGTCAACATATTTTTCATAGTATTCTTATGTCCGAGGCAGATATTTCATCAATGCTTCTGTGTGGGAAATTACTTAAAATGTCAATGTCAATTTGTCGTCCATTGATTGATCTATTTTTAATTTATTAGTAAGATATTATATGATATCTTCTTTTATAAATTTCAATCAAAGGGATATAAAACACAAAAAAACAACAACAGCGACAGCGACACATGCATTCGCAAATGCACAACCTTACTACATGACCTCTTAAACAAAGCGCGTAGTGATTCCTCCATGACTAACACACACGCCCATGAAACCCAACTGTCCCTATTTCATGTATTGATTAGCGTAAAGCAGGTCATCAATAGGCCAGACAGACAGATAGCAGGATGTCAGAGGAGGGAACCTCTGCTTTGTCGTTTCATTCCGTAGCCTCACATGATCACGAAAGCGGACACACACACACACACACACACACACACACACACACACACACACACACACACACACACACACACACACACACACACACACACACACACACACACACACACACACACACACACACACACTCTCTTTCTCTGTTCCTTCTATGCACATATACACAGCATGAATGTGAACTGAGGGTGTGGTGGCCGTGGTCCGGTTTTTGGTTGTCTACAAAATGGAAGTAAGCCCTATATTTTGATGTAGTGGTGCCGCCACCCCCTCATCCACAAGAAAAATCTGTCTCCAGTGTGAGAACATTCGTCCAAAGTGCAGTGTCGTTTCTGTTCATCAGATTTGAATTTAGAAGCTGTTTTCTTTGAGGACAGTAATTCCTCTATTTTTTTATATAACAGCCCATGATTTAGAAAATGATTCCTACTGCACCTGATTTGATTCATCGCAAAGCAAAATCCTTTGAGTTGTCTGAAACCAGACAATTTCCACGGACAACTATCAAAGCCATGTCCCTCTTTATCCTCAAAGCCCAAATACATCGTTGTCTCATTTTCCCGTCCTCCCCAAGGACGGCACAGGGCGGCGGTGCGTGACCTCTGGCCTGACCTCCCTCAGAGGCTCATGTGGACGCCTGATGACCCCATCTGTGATTAAGACGTCAATTCATCCAATCCAACTCACCACCAGCTGAGGCCACAGCTTTTCATTTCGACTTGTCTCACATGGCCAACGTTGCCAGATCATTTCACGTCTTGAGGAGGTGTCAATTCTTAAATCTGGAAGATGTTTCAATCCCAGGCGAAAATTGAGGGTTTCTCAGAATCGGGCTCAAATGACTCTAATTCCTTTTTAAATATTATACATTCTAGTGACAGGTATGATTGATACTATCAAAACAGAGTTAATGTTGTTTCAGCAGTCTTTGGACTTTTTTGTGTTGGACTTGGTCTTTCTTCACTTTGCTGAAAAGTCTACACACATGGTTTGCTTCTAACTGCAGAAACATCTCAAAGTGTTGTGTCAAACTGAAAGTGAGACAAATGAGGCCGATCCACCAAAGTGATCAGCGGTGCGCTGTGGTGTGTGTGCGCGTGTGTGCGTGTGTGTGCGTGTGCGTGTGTGAGTGTGTGTGTGCGCTGTCAGGCGGCTTGTGTGTTACTAAGGTAGCTACAGTGCCGCTGCTGCCACCTCCTGGCAGAAAACATCAATCTCAGTATTTAATGAGACCGGGCTCAACAGGCACTTCACATCTACCAACCGACACTTTGGATGAATCTAAGACGGGTTAGATAAATTACTCCATAATAAACGTAAAAAACCAAATTGGGGGAAAAGGGACAGCAACAAAAAAATGCCCGGTTGCTGCTGACTGTACAGTTCATAGAAAAGTGAGGTGAAACCAGTTTACTGCCTCTGTTTGCATTGTTTATGTGACCTGACCACAGACCTTGAATATAACAATCTTCAGCTGGTGAAGTGGTTTTGTCCACATTTTACAGTGAAAGGAGTTTTGTGCGTGTTTGTTTCCAGCACTGACACGATTCAGACTTTCTGACATGCGGCTTGAAAAAAGAAATATATATGCCTGTTACTCATACAAAACAAGCTGTTGCAGCACAAGACATAACTTGGATCAGTCACACAAAAGCAAGTTGTGGCAGTACAGAGGCTGTTGTCCCACCCACCACATTTCCCTTTTCCTTTCAAGAGAAAGCCCAGTTACACACACACACACACTTGATATGCTGCGGCACTCCTACATTAGTAAGAAATAATCCGGCTACTGTAGTGCAAAAAACGCAATTCCTGGAAGCTATGCTTTTTTAATTCCATGTATATTGGGTTATCAACATGGTTGTGTTAAGGAGAACATTCAAAACACACAGTTCTAAATTCTTCTACTAATCTTGGACTTTTCTAGAGGACTCTCGTCCCCTGCAGAGTCTGCCTTTATTCAGAGTTCCGTCCCCCCCCGTCCCACGCCCACCTCCACCAGAATGTACAGTATGTCAGTCGGCGTTTCACTGACATAGAGGGGATATTGTAGACCGGCGATACAACGCCACCATTCAAGCCGGCAGAACAAACAGCTAGCCTAACATCCTGCCTGCGTAGTCGGCCTTTAACATTTACATTACATAGACTACCGACGCCTCAAGCCTCTGTGTCAACATTGTGCCGGGCTATAGCGTAGATGTAGATGAAAAATGGGACCAAAATGCTTTTGTGTACAGTATGTCCACTATGTATATATTTCAATGTTTAGAAGAGGCCTCAAAACCATTCAATCTTGACATTTTTGATAAGAACCCTGAATAAAAATCTGTTTGTTTTCATTATGACGATTACATTTTAGGAGGAGAAATGGTAAATATTTTAAACCACACAGATGACTATATCAGCAGAATTAAAGTTTTGGGAGGAAGGTTTCTTTGAATTAGGTAGAGGAATAACACTAATACAATAAGCGTATTGCGCCTTTTGAACTAGAATGACGCTCTCTGTGGTCTGCAACTACAAAAGGTGCAGTAAAGCAGACATAATTATAATCAACTAAAATGTGAAATGGTAATAACAGTAATGCAGCTTGTAAATGTTTAGTTATGTTGACAATGTCCATACACGAAAAAAACAAAACAAACAACGCACAAGCCAGAATGATTGAAACAGACGACATTAGATCAAGTGTCTCTGCAGGACAGTGTCCGACTCTCCGGCTCTCTCTCTGCTGCAGCGTGGTGAGCCACCGTTATACTCGTCTGCACACACAATGGAAAAGCTCTGTTTATCTTCAGAAATGGAGGCAGGGTCTTACACAAACCGGCCACATTAGAAATGTCAGATTGTACGAGGTTTGCGTGAGACGGGGATTCAGCATGAGCACTCTCTACTGTACCATAAACCAAAGTGTGCGGGCTGGGTAAAGGGGATTACGGCGGTACAGGCAATCGAAGGGCCTGCAAAGACACAAGTTCTACAAAACATACCGTCAAGTTAATGACAGAAGAATTTGATATTTCTGCTTCTGAATGGTTGAAGCTGTAAAAAAAATCAATCAGTGACAAATAAATGCCAGCGCACAATGTGGGGCATGTCAGATAATGTAAATGTCCGCAAATGTTGCTCGGGCATCTTCTGGAACTTTTCCTGCCAGTCTCCACCGTAGGAATATTTTCTTAAAATATCAGAGAGCCCATTTGACAGTAATGCAGGAAAATCTACGTTAGATATGTGGTGAGTGAGCTGAGCGCACTGTTTGCTAATCAAAGCCGAGTGCTGACCGATTACATTTATGCCGATTATGGAAGCTATAATTCTTAATATTTGTAGTCGCAAAGCTGCGAGTGAAAGTTGCGCATTTATCCTTGATGAATTATTATGATCTTCAAATAAAGTATAAAAAGAAAATACACACATATTCATAGCTCAATGTGTGCGTGGCTGGATAATCTCCTTACCAGACACTTAAAAGGCTCAAGTGAAAGCTTAACATCAAGCACAATATAACATTAATAACGTTCCTAGAGCCTTAATGGTTTGAAATCTGAGGGCTTACATCTCCAGCTATGATCCCTCGGTATCATAACTCCATACGCAACAGAAGCTCGCTGACGATGCTCAGCTCCACAGTGGAGCCCTATCACCGTCAGCAAGTGTGAGGTTTCGAGTACACTAGCATCACACAGCTCAGTCTCTTTTTCTATTTGACAAAGGAAACTTTTTAAGGGGCAAATCCAGGTCGGGGAGAGGGGCTAGAAGCTGCTCACACTAAAAAGACTTGCTGAATTAGACACTGAAGAGGCTGATAATTAAAGCATGGAGTGATACTAGCAAATCTCTGCTAAGAAAAAAAAAGATGCTGACGACGAATACAGTGCCTGGAAGACCTGGATGCTGAGAGTTTCCACACTATGAAAACTGAGGAGCTGGGTTCATAAAAAGCTCAGTGACGACAGTCGTGGTGCCGGTGGTGGAGTTGGTTATGGAAACAGCGGGAAGGAGGGAGAGAGAGCAGGGGGAAGGTGCCGGTAGTGACCAGAGAAGAGAAAACTTAAGCCTGCCTATGATGTAGACAACTGCAGTTACAGTAATATGCTTGTCCATTTGACAGAAAAACAGAAACGACAGGCTTTGACACAGGAAATACGACAAATAGATCTTTGGAAGATGGCAAGTTGGAGTTTGAAATTTGAAGTTAGATGCCAACTGTGCAGCATGGCACATTTTTAACCGCTCCACAAACCATAATTTTGGACTTTGTCCCCAGGGAACATCAGCTCCTTCTTCGCTCCTACTCGAAGAAGGTGAAGAGCGAGTCTGGCCCCCGAAATGCACCACACCAGCTGCCATCTCTCCACCCAGCCAAACCAAACAGCCACACACATACGCAAAAAAAAACCCAAAAAACGCTGCCACACAGAAATGGAAAATCTGATCTTAGCTGAAGTTTTTTTTCTTCTTTTATTTCTCGCTGAAATGAATGAATCAGGCACGGGGGAGGTCCTTTCTCTCTTGTCGACAGTGAACTTTCTCTGGCAGTGAGGAAAAGGGGCATCAGTTCTTGTCATTTACATTTGATACTTGCTTTGTTAGTTTTGTTTTTGCATGGTTTGATATTTCAAAAGCAGCTGGGTTGTTTGAGTTTCTCCACTGCACAATTTAACATTGTTGTTTGTTTTTTTTATTCAATCGTTTTGCTTTTTCGGCTAAAGGCTATATTTGCAAACTTAATTTCCATCATTTATCAAATGTTTTATTGATGAAGAAAAATCAATGAAGCCACAATGAGGCAGCCCATCGTCAGCATCAGCCTCACCATTGGATTGTGGTACGTGGGGAGATAATTTTCCGATGTTTATGGCTGCCTACTATCACATTCCTTAAATACAAGTTGCAT
Organism: Scophthalmus maximus; assembly: GCF_022379125.1. Classification (NCBI taxonomy): domain Eukaryota; kingdom Metazoa; phylum Chordata; class Actinopteri; order Pleuronectiformes; family Scophthalmidae; genus Scophthalmus; species Scophthalmus maximus. The sequence continues at coordinate 18,882,374 of NC_061516.1, forward strand.
TCATTTTGATGTTTCATCAGTGCTAATTACACTGTTCTTGGGCTTCACAAGACATCTTAAACAATTTCCTAAGTGTTTTCCACGCCCTCCTGCTCCCTCTCATTACCAACTCATTTCACACTCATCTATCATTTCCCTCGGTTGACGAGAGCAGTCTGCACCTTTGTTACATGCTCTCAATTACTGAGCTGCTCACATTATTCCTTGGTTAATTCTAATTATTGCGGCTATAACTTTTTAGGGGTCGACGCTGCTGAGCTTTTCATCACCTGCGGTTTTAAGCTCATTTGTCTTTCATGCCTTTGCCTCTCTAACTTCTTTTCACCCGCCGCTACCTCTCTCCATCTCCGTTGGCCAGAGCAGTGGGGGACCCAGCAGCCGCAGAGGTTTTACGTCTATTCAAAGCAGCAGATGTTGAAGCACGGAGCTGAACTCCGCTGACACGGTGAAGTTGGGGGGTGGGCTGCGAAGTTCCGGCAGGCACACAAACACAAAATGTGCAAACACAAACATGAAGAAGCATGTGAATGGAAGACGACAGCTCCTGTTCTCTGCAGGGTTCAAGATTAAAGTAGCTGATGCATGCCCCCACTTGGCCATGGCCTTGCAGCCAAAGGCGGGCTGGCAGGATAGCCAAGATACGGAACACATAGCTGATCTCTTTCACCAATATGTTCAGACAGGCGACAATGCTCCACTTCTCACACTCCCGCCGCGGTGCCATAAATCAAAAACAGAGCCACGCGGCGTAGTTCTGCGCTTTCAAACTACTTAGGAGTGTCCATAGAGAGAAGACTGCAAAGACAAAAAGCGCCAAGTGTCTTTACAGATGGGTTTGCTTGTTTTAGCTGCCCAATGACACCTGAAGAATTATTTCTGTTTTTGTTTGGTTTTATTTCAAGTGAACCTAAGATGTTTCTGATGCTCCCCCCCTGGGGTCATGTACGAACCAGGTGAACCTGGAATGCGTGGTTTCTCCGGTGAGAGCGAAATGTTACCACTGCAAACACTAAAGAAATCAGATTCATATGTATTCTTCATTATTCTTGGTTATAGATGACAGAAAAAAAACAGGAATCATCCTTAAAAGGTTTCCTGTAAATGGAGAGCTTGACCTTGAAGCCAGCGTTTGTGTTGGGGGTGGGAGGGCAAAGAAGCTGATGAGGGATTTAGTACATATTGTAAGCACTTAAGCTGGAAACTAGAAACTGAGCTAAACTAAAAAGAACATTTTAATAGATGCAGGGGGAAAGTGTGGGAAATGCATGAGGCAGTTTATTTTGTTTTTTTTACAAAGTTATAAAAACATGAATTAAAGCAAAAACTACATAGCAAACTTAGATTTATTCAGAATTAGATCAACATTCTCAGCTTATTCCAAGTCCAAATGTTCTGGTTGTTCCTCTGACAATCAAATGGCCAACAAATGTTAATTTAAATACATTTGCATGGAAAAAAACCCACAGTGTGTCATGTTGAGTAACAACAGCGAAAGCTAACACGCCAGGTTATAGCCTGAGTTTCACAGACAAACCTCCAGCTACCTTATACTGACACGCGCAAACGCGAGGCAGTGAATGGTTTCTTATCTGTGTGTGGACATAATATGAAGTAATTTCCAGTTAACAGTGGACTGACTGGACTAGAGCCTGTATGACTCAGCTCACACACTATAGATTAAGCCACATAGGCTGCTGAAAAAATATCCCAACAACATTAATCTCAGTCACTCAAATCCGGACACATGAAACTTGGATAATATAGTTGAAATTTGACTTCTTGTCAAGTTCAAAGCCACCTGTTACTTTTTAGAACACCATGAACAGATGACGTGGTAGTTTGTGAGAAAACTTAGTGGAACCAGTGTTGACTTCTTAAGAGCAAAATTCAAGCAGCATGTGATGTGGCCAGTGTAGAGTGTATGAGAATGTAGTTGCCACAAAAAGAAAGAAGAAAAAAAGCACATACAGTAATCGCATGTATCAGATATCGCCATGTGTAGTCTTCGCATTTTTTTGTTAATGGCATGTACTTTAAGTGATCACTGACATCACTAAAGCCTTACCTCAATTCAACAGTCTCAGAGGATTGTGTGTGTGTGTGTGTGTGTGTGTGTGTGTGTGTGTGTGTGTGTGTGTGTGTGTGTGTGTGTGTGTGTGTGTGTGTGTGTTGTTTCCATACGGAGAGATCAATCTGTCTCCATCTGTTCCCCTGACATGCCTACTTAACTCCTCTGTCTGCTCACAGTTGCTGAGTCAACGGACCTCCTCTAATGAAGCCCCCCACTCACCACCTATCTTTCTACATTCTTAATCACGCCATTGAGGCTAATCTGACCCTTATCAATCAATAAACTGCACAGGTTGGACACCTGGACATCCCGTTGGAAGCACAAAGTCACTTTCCAGGTTTTGCCCTCGGCCCAGGGTGTCTGAGATGGTTTAAAACTTCCGCAAAAGCAAAACTAAATCCCTACAAGAAGTTATTGAACTCATTGATCTTAGGTCAGCGAGTGTCATTAAGCTTCCATCAAGATGGAAAATAGTGAATCTAGGCAGGATTGCTTTGAGAGAAACTATTTGGCAATACTGCTTATGAATCAGACAATACATGGTTAAATTAATTAATGACAGGACTTTGAATCCTTGATGTGAGTGTGTCGTGGCATGGCTCAATTTTTCTTTGCCCTGTGGATGCAAATTTGCACATGCTGTGCTGACATGAATTTGTCAGTCAATCATGGTTCAAAATGCACAACCGTCTGATAAGAAAGGAGTGAGAGGCTGTGAGTCGATCTGATCCACGAGCATGATAATTGTGGACTGTGTCAAAGGCCAGGCCAACCGCGGCGGGAAAACAGCAGCGTGTACGTGTCGTACAACCTGACAGACAAAACCTCAGACAAATAAAATGGATATTAATTTAAAAACAGCGGCTAATGTGTTGCTACTGCAACATTATAATTCTCCAACCATCAGTCCATAACCCAGAACAACCGGGGAAGACCGCTGGAACCAGAAAACATTTTGAGAAGCTGGAATTAGTAAATGTAGACATTCTTCTTTTTATTAAAAGTAATCACAATGTTTGAGTTATTATGAAAACAGTTTTAGCTCTGTCGATCAACTGAAAATACTTATTGTAGTTGTAATAAGGGACAATGTAACTAATTTGTCAGTGATTATATCTTAATGAATCTAAATTTCTTGTTACTGTAAATGTGTTAGCCAATTTGTTTTCACAAGGCCAAAACTGCCTTCCAGTACAAACCTCCGTGGCCAATCACCCGTCATCAACCTTTATAGCACCTCCACACACAGTGAGGGCAGAGTGTATACATTAAAGGGTATAGTCCATCTAACGCTGCCATTTGTACAAACACATCAAAGAAAAGAAATTCCCAAGACCAATAGTGTGGATTTAGCAAAGCAGCTTATGTGACTGCAAAGCCTCAGCTCTAACATAAGATAAGCAGGTTTTTCAATAAACTCAATTGTTCAACTTTTGACCTCGTCCATTCCACCAACTCTTTGCTAATTTTTAAAAGACCCCCCACACACATGTCACCATCTACAATCACACACAGTTATTTGGAAATACAGTACATGGCTGTAAAACCTAAAAGATTCCTCTCCAAGTGCTCTCAGTTCAAACCATTCAAAATTCTTTAAGGAGCCATATGAAGATACAGTATAATTAAAGTGGGTGAAACTTTCCAGGCGACAATGTTTGGATTCCTCGCTCATTGTTTAAAACGAACGTGTTGGCAAGGCCAACAGGAAGTTCAGGGAATCCAGCTGTCACATTCCCGGCATACCAGAGGTGAGCGCTCCGCATTCTTTGTCAAACTTGTCAGCAAAGGAGTTGACCGAACAAGCCGACAAGAGAATGATCCAGAAGATGACGTGAGTGAGCAAAGTGAAAGAAAGTGAAGTGAGGGTGTCGACAGCGAAATGAGAGAGCAGGTGAACGGATTTGTGACAAAGTGAATGAGTGAGTGAGGGGTTGAAAAAGAGTTTTAAAAAAGTTTTTAAACAAGCAACTGGACAAGAGCACAAATGTGAGTGAGAAAAAAAGTAATTGAACATACAAAGGACTGGGAAAAAAAACATTTTGTGAATGAACCAGTGACCAAATAAAGATGGCTGACTCTTGTCTCCACTCACTCCCACTGTTCAAAAGGAAAAGCCTAAATGTCCCGGACACAGTTGGAGCCAAAGTCTGCAAAGCACCGAGCAGGAAGTGGAGCCACGGTAACGAAAATCTCTGCCATAAACCCAAACGGCCAATCGTGAGTCAATTTCAGCTGTCAATCATGACATCACGCCCCGTTTTTATTACATAAAATAAATGATTTAAACCAAACTTATCAGGAAAAATTAACAAACACTCAAATGTGCAGGCCAACAAGATTTTTTGGCTTCCCTTTAGCGGCGCCGTCACGTCCATGAACCAATAAGTGAGCAAGTGAGTGATTTATAAAGTACATCAGCAGTTGAGTAAAACTGGTGACTTCTACAGCGAAGGATTGAGTAAAAGAGCGAGTGAGTCAAAATAATTGATCGTTTGACAATGGAACTGACTGTATTCCCCCTGTTGCCTTGTGCTGCCTTGTGCTGCCTTGAACAAACATGACACTGTGTTTGCATGGATTCTATCATCACCTGCGCACCACTATGACTCATACTTATTTGTAAACCCAACCACTTATGCCTCGGGGAGCTACATCTCAACTTCACAACTATTTCAGCTACTGCTGCTCTGGTTAACTGTATGTTGCTCAATCACAATGTCGGTCTCCAGGTTCATACAGGCTTACATGTGGGGAGATTTGGTTCCTGCACAAACTTGTAGATAACGCTGTCAACCAATGAAGATCGTATGAAAAACAATCTGTGTGCCTCTCCCTTTAGAGACAGATGAGACGCACAGTTACACCACATACTATATGGTGTTATCCTTTTTAAGACACATGACCCAAGAAACTCACTGAAATTCACACAGGGAAAGCAAATTGAAGTATGGGAAATGTATTTAGTTTTGTATTTTCCAGTGGACTTAGCATGCAAAAGGTTCAGACAATAGGTAGGACACTGAAGGGGAGTACACCTTGATGAAACCAACACGACCATGAAGATTCAGACACTGACTTCAATGTTGCAGACCCGCTAGCCAAGGCTCATGGAGACAGACATTGGAGAGCTAAAACTTTGGCCTTAATTGTAAATCACCACTTTCGCCCTTATATTCATTCACATAAAAAAAATCAATAAACATGACACTGAAAATGTCGACTAATGTACTTATTTCTAGCCATATCCTCTTTACAGGGCGAATAAAAGGATTTACTATAAAAGCGAAAGGTTTAAGCCATCAAATGCCTTTTAATCTTTTCTTCAAAGAGAGAGAAATAAAGGGTTGAGTGAACGCCAAGTTTTTCAGAAACCCCTTCAGGTTTTAGGAGGCCGTAATGGATTATATACTGATACATGCTGCAAGCTTATTCCTGTAACATGCTAGTAAAAGCAGAGGTCAATTAAAAATGTCCAATGCCTCTTTAAACAAATAAGAGCCGGACAAACTGACACTCAATACATCTGTACTGTAGCTCTACTACTCTGTAGGTTAACAATAACTTTTGGAGCACACAAGGGCCGAGCCGTGACGAGGTGGAAGAAAAGTTTAATTCATCTATTCCAGCCCAACTTCATTCTACTAACGAGAATGGGAAGGCAAGTTGGCCTGGCATCAATCTCTCAGACAGGAATGTTGTCGGTACAAACCCTTGTTTTAAATGTCCTATTTCCACTTAGCAATAATGACTAATAATAAAATGACGGGTAAGCAGCATGTGAGGCATGTGTTGAGACAAAAAGGATAAAAGGGCAGCCAATCACAAAAAAATTTTAAAACATTTTTAGAAAATTTTGTAAAGACTGAGAAGATCATAGTTGTGCACGTCAGCACCAACGATCTCAAACAATACTTGTAGTGGTTCTGCATCGTGTGCACTACAATAATGATCTAAAACCTTTACATTTCTTTACTATATTCTACGTGCAACTTGGGACAACAGTACCAAAATATAAGTCTAATGGTGTTTGCTAATGTTAATTTCACAATCAAGTGTCTCGTTAACAGTGCAACAAGCGATATATTATCCAAAGAAAGGATAAGCAAAACATTAAAACATGATTTAAAAGCCCTTTTTCTTTTCCTTTTTTTTCCCAAAAGGCTGTGTTATATGCTGCTAAAACATTTGCATCCCAGTGAAGCAAGAGGGGAGGTATTGGGGCAGCGGGCTGAATGGGAAGCGGAGGGCAGACGACAGTCGGCAGCCCGGGGTTTGTGTTGTGATGTGGATAGTGACTCAGTGTTTCCACAGTGGGATCTGCCAGAGGAGGCCTCCCACAACACTGTTTCTGTCAGCGCTCCAGACTCAATCGCACTCAATGGGAGCAGCTGGCAGCCACTGGGTTTCAGATGGACGTAATGAGACGGTTAAAGCTCAATGTCAAGAGCTAAGCTGAACAGGATCGGAGGTTATCCTCTGATTGCTTCCTAGTGACTGATGAATTCATGAACGGCAATACTTTCTGTGTTTGATGAAACGGATATTATTTTTCTAGGGATTGGGGAAAAAAACTAATTGGTGGACCTGGCACAAACAACCACCTATTTAAGATCAAGCACAGATAGATCTCCTTTTTGTTACACCCCCTGAAAACTTGGTAGTAAGTCCAAAGTATTTGTCTGTAACATTAAATGCAGCATCATCATAGGAGGAAGCAGATTAAGAAGATGTAATAAAATAGATATACTATTATGATAGTAAATTGAATATTTTTGGGTGCAAAACAATTTGTTATGGCCATTTTCTATTAGTATCTGTCATTTTATAGACAAAAAAGAAGAAGAAAAATATGAACAAGCTAACTGATAATTGTTAGCTGCAGCCTCATTTAAAAGCTAAATGATCCCTAATATTCTATGTTTGTAAAAGTTCTATGTTTGTGTTAGGGTTGTCACTTTTTATTTGAAATTCAACAACAGACTTGTCTGAAATGTATCTTTTGTTCAAAACAGAGGAAACAAATCAGCTCGGCCTATTACATGTCCTAGTGACTGAAGCAGCGGTGCTTCAATACTAAATGGGTTGTGTGCTAATTAATTCAAAAATATTACTGTTTGTGTTGAATTGAAAAAAAAGCCTCTGGTGGTTGTACACAAAAGGTTTCTGGGGTCCCACACAGGTAAAGTGTTTGAGACCCCATGAAAGTTGTTCTTTTACTATGGATCGAGGTGAGAAACAGGTTACGGCTGCTAATGATATGCACCCACATACCACAAAAACAGTAACTGAGCCAGGATCCTTTGGCGAGAAAACATTTCTATGGTCCCTGGCTGAAAAAGTTAAAGAATATAAACAAGGTCTCGGGGTGGCTTCCAAAAAACTTTAAAAACAAGAAGACTCAAACAAAGTAAAAGCAGTTTTTGTCACGGTCAGGTCAAGTCATTAGTTATTATGGATTCATTGGGATCAACTGTAACTTTTAAACATATTTGCATTATATTTCCTCAAATCTGAGCACATAACAGTCCATTTTATGAGATTCGCAATGGCATGAAAAATGTTGGCTAGGTTGTCTGTAATCCCAAAAATATTGCAAACAAATACAGAATCTAACAAATAGTTTAAAACACACATTTGCTAGTTTGTGTTAAATCAGGGCCTTAAGAGACCATGTAAGAGCTATATTAGTTTTAATTGGTAGATCTGAAAAAGTCCTGTTTCTGAATCACTTCATCTTGTATCAGTGTGACCAATATGAATCCTAGGATGTCACTATCAAACCATGATTGAAACACAAATGTAACCAATGAATAGAACATGTTTTAAGTTAAATATAAATCTTTTCTGCATTGTTTATTTGATTTAAAGTTTTCATATCTGCGCATGCTGGCAAACATAAACGCCGATACAGATATATTTCAGTGAAAGGCTCATATCGCATATTTTATCTGCCGAGAGAAACGTCAGTCTGGCTTCATGTGTTAAAAACACAGTGGAGATGGTGCACTATTGTCCCAGAGACAAACACAGGAGAGCAGTTTTAAGCTTTAATCTTCAAAGTCCTGACTCATTTCAACAAACCGCATTAGTCAATGTCAACAGCTCAGTTCCCTAGAGAGATCTTGCGCAGTAACCTTGCCCTGCTCTTGATTTTTTATTTTTTTTCACAGGCAAAACAAGGAAGCAGCTAGAGGTTTAAAATAAGACCAATTCAGTTCCCTCATGTATCAGCACTGCTTGGCTACCGTGAGGAATGCTGCTGCTTCTGCTGCTGTTGACTACAGCCCATGTCTCCGAGGGATTTACAGGGTTCGATGTTTGAAAGCCTGACATGCAGCCTGTGCTTTACTAATGCCTCTCCGCATAAGGAACATGTTTTATTGCTGTGGCAACAAAGAAAAGTATTCAAAATCTTGAAGGACAAAAAAATGCAAGGGCAAGAAGCCATATGTGTCACACAGAAACAGCTACTTTTCATTCTAAGTACGCCCATTAAGCATGCAAATCCGTGAGTTCGGTGAAGTCTAGACATTTGGACTCGGCCAATGGCAGAATAAGTGCTCAAACTGCAAGAACAGAATGAAACATCCAGACACGCCAGAAACCCAACCAGCCGTCTGGAAGCCAGATCACTGACAGTTCAGGTGTACGATCACAATGTTTATCAAACCAATCCAGTAAAAATTCTGCCAGATTGTACAATTAGTCTGGGAGTTAACGGGAGGTCCACAGCACGGAGAAGCTTGTGCATTAAAGATTGCGAAGAAGTGTGTTTGTGTGTGTGTGTGTGTGTGTGTGTGTGACAAGACACCATGACAACTCAAGACTGATGAGGAGAGGGAGTTGAAAGTGTGCTAGTATAAATCAAAATTGCTGAGACAAAAATCTCAGTGTCTTCAGCAGTTCCTTTTCAAATGAGTGGGGCGTAAGATCATTTCTGCACAGCATGATATCGGGCTTTTCAAAATATTATCTTCAAGGTTTTTCTGCAGCGCGGCTAACCTCCAGGACGGAATCACACTGCTGCTGACATCAGCCATGCCTTTGTGGTCTCAACGGTCAGGATGGTATGTGTGACCTTGTGGCTTACAGATTTGGGGTAGGGCCTTCCCTTTAGTGGAAATTCCTCAAGGCTTGGACAATGTCATCATTTTTAATTCATTAATGCATACATTTGGTAAAATGATGTTATGTAAACATGTATGTACATGGTCAAGGTCATTTGCTATAATGGAAATTCCTTTAGGGTTGGACAAATATTATAATATTTAAACAATATCAATGCATACATTTAGGGAAATTAAGTAATGTAAACATGTAAACACAAAAAGGCTTTATAGCAAAAAATAAGACGCTAAATTGCAATTATTCAGCCATACACTTATACGTTATAGACAAAGATTAAAATCTTGTACTTCGGGCACAATCAGTACAGCGCGTTCTAACACTCAGAGACACAGCTGGAAGAGAATCTGCAGCTTTCCTTTTCTTTCACACACATTCCAGACCAGTTTTGCAAGGCCACAAAACTACTTTAATAAGAGCACGGTGGCAACAGGTTCTAATTCAGGCTGCTTCTTGGCCTACTTCTGAGAGAGAGAGAGAGAGAGAGAGAGAGAGAGAGAGAGAGAGAGAGGACGACAGATTGAAGCATTCTGGTCATCTCTGGTACAGCAACAACTGGTTGATTGACTGAAGATTAATCATCAACTTCAATACTAATCATTCTTTCAGCAAATGAAAAATGCAAGTAAAAAAGTGCCCAAAAAAATGAATGGCTTCCAAGAGTTGCAGTTTTTTGTTTATTACAATCTAACTTCAATGTCTTTGGGTATTTAACTGATGCACATACTAAACCAAAGATGTCATCCTCAATAGGCACTCGTTTCAGGACATCTGATAATGAATGGAATCTTTAGATGCAGACCTGAATCTTCCTCTCCCTGGATTGCAGGTACTTCCTGCTCTAGCACATGATCATTCCATGATCACAGGAACACTGGCGAGGAATCACACCTCCTGTGACATTTACTCTGCTTTTTGTATCTGTTCCTCTAAAGAAATGAAGTTGTCATTTAATTCAAGGCAAATGCCTCTTAGATGGAAATATTACACACATTTGTGTGACATTTAATAATATTGATGTTCAAAATGTCGAGGTAAAACGGTCATGGGTTGACATGCAACGTGAGCCAACCTGTAGCCGCAGTATGCATTCCCTACAAACGTGACAGGTATGAGCTGACGACGTCTGCCTGTTCACGCCTGCTGTCCAGAGTGGAATGTAGCTACAGAGTGGCACATTCATGCGTAGGTCAACACGCAGGCACACTGGGAACCCTGGGCTGCCGGGCTGCGAGCTCGGTGGTACCCTAAGGAAAACGCTGACGTGTTTACATTTTAAACAATACCCAGTGAGACAAAACCCCAGCTGTTGTTTTGGAACGCTGTGTGAACGAGGGACTTTAACTCGGGTCGGAAAGAGCCGAGCTATTAGTGGTGCTGTTTCACTAATAGGCTGAAAGTTAAACTTGTGGAGTAAACCATGAGGGTTAGAGGACGATTAAGTCAGTTAAACAAGCTACTACTAGATTAAAGGATCAACTAAGTAAATACAATTGACTCTAAGTCAGTCTACAACTGACAACTAATGGTTAATTACATGATTGATTAATCAGTTCATTGCTTAGTCTATAGAATGCTAGAAATAAAAAGACCCACGGTTATGTCCTCAGATTGCTTATTTTGTCTAAACAACAGCTAAAAAAGAGCCACGCTTACAAGCAGAAGGTGAAAATTCACAAAAACAACAAAATTCCAACAAAACAATGGAATATTTCATTTGTAGAAAAAAAATTATGGCAATCCATCCAACAATTTATTCTTGAATAAAATGGTGGACCAACAGACTATGCCATCCATGGAGCAATGCTGCCAGCTTGCCTAAAAACAAAAAGATTAGTGGACTATACATTTAAACTGGTGAAATTATGGAAATCCAAAATTAAATCCAATAACTTCCTGTTGTTCTACGCATATATTAATCTAGCAGTGAATGACAGAAACGGTTTTCCATCTGATACATTCACATCATTGCCATGATTTAAGGAGCTCAAGAGTATCCGGTTAAATAATAAATAATATATATTATAACATTTTGTGGTTGTCCTATTGGTGATATTTTCATAGGCTTCACCGTTTCAAATGGCAGGCAAAAAAAGTTATTTTTAAAAGGTTACAGCACATTTCTTTTAAATAGTGTCACGTTGCCCTTGTGCCGTTTCTCAGGCTTCACCAGGCGGCAGAAATCCAGGCAGCGGTTTACTGGTGTCACAGAAACCAACAACCACAAACCATAGAGCGGAGAGGACAGAGAGGCTTGCTCACAAAAACTTGAGTCATTGCAGCGTCTTTTTTTTCAGTGCAGTTCATTGAGGAGGAGCCCCACAAGGAGACGCTTTCACTTGCCCGGGTCAGGGGAAGGGCTGTGTTAATTCACCCGCTTAAACACAAACAAACACACAAACACACTTGTCCTCCACGGTGCCGCTCTCTCTCCGTCTGTTTTGCACACAGACTCCACTGTAGCCTTTTTTTTTTAATTTCAGACTCTCGCACAACCCTTCACTTTGTTGGCACATTCACGTTTGTTGATGTTGTTACTGGCGTGCATGTGTGTGTTGAGTGTGTGAGAAGGTTGTGCTGCATTTACGTCATGCTAGGTTTATTGAAACTCGGACCCCGGCTTGAAGGTGTTTGTAGATACAGTACCTCCAGCTTTTGGGGCACAAACTCATCAACGTCTGTTCCATACGAATTTGAGGCTGATACTTTTACGGGTTTGAAAACATGTGCACATCCAAGCCACAGCATCCACAACCAGAACTTTGAGAAGTCTTTGTTCAGACTGGCAACCCACGTTGACGTCATCCTCTGGTCTGTGAACTGCATTTTGACCAGCGCCATCTTGTTTTTGTTTTTTTTGCAACCAGACGTAGGACCAGGGGGGGTGGGTCGGACGAAGGGCTCTTCCACTGTGTACATGCGCCTAGACCTCCATGCATCGATTGAACGGTACCAGCTGTCAATCCCGCTGCATCCACGCTCCAATTTATACAGTGCTTTTGCTTTTACAACTTTTTTGCAAACCAGTGGAGTCGCCCACTGCTGGTGATTCCAGAGGATACAGGTATGGCTTAGAACACCATCAGCACTGCATCAAAAATCACACCCTCCTCACTGATTTCACACTGCTCTGGCACAGCGCAGATCCTGCCACACGGGGCTCAGTTCTCATCTGTCAACACACCGACTCTGCTGAATACAAGCAAGCGCACATTTCTGTGACGTTACTGTACTTCATAGCAAGAAGAGCACAAAGTGATTCTTTACTTTACCATTGTCCAAAAAAACAGAGGTGATGTCGGCCCAAGGACGAATTATCTGTTTATTGGAAAAGACAATATCTCAAGTTCTGCTGCATCAGGTTTTTGTTACTACGCAGGTTTTGTTTCTGATAAGATTTAAAAGTCCACCGATGCATTATTCAAACTGGAATTCCGGGGTCATATTTAACCTTCTTCTTTTACACTTTGAGTTTAAATGCCCTCACTGTATCAATCGTGCTTTATACTTTCCAATCGTGGTTTTATACACAAACAAACCGCATCCTGTGATGCGCCGCGCCGTGTGATGCGGAATCATCCTTTGTGTCTGCCAACAACTCTGCCAGCCAGGTGTAGAGAAACTTTTTTTGGAGGACAAAGGCACAGTGAGTTGAGGTGTGTTTTCAATTATTTTTTACTCCTCAGCATTGTAAGAAAACGCACACATGCCTTCTCTCTTTCACCTCACAAAATAAATACAACCTCACTCCTTTCTATTGCTTCTGCCTTCTGCCAGCTCTCTCAGGTTTCATTTGAAGTCATATAGCTACACTCATTCATCCGTGCTCTCATTTCACTCTGTCGGCCAACCTTTTCATTCTGTGTAGCTATCTCTCCATCTCCCTCTCTCTTTCTCCACGGACTCTCCAGCTCTCTCAATGTAAACATCCAATATCTTCCTCCTCTCACCTCTTTCTCTGCCATCTTTTTTTGAATGCCTGCCAGTATCCTCCTCTCACGACTCCTTCCTGCAGGTTCTCCTCGCAACAACTTTCTCAACTAAATGAGAGTATCTCTCTCGCATGGTTCCTGTGTCACAACGGCGCTCTTTCTCAGTTGTCTGTCTCCCATCACATCTTTTACGACTCACTATTCAAAACAACCTACAAGCTCTTATTTGCCAGTAAATGTTCCTTCGCTCCTAGTGTCCCCCCTTCCATCCCACTCCTTGCATTTCATTCTCCTGTTACTCTGATGCCATGTTTGTCCGGCAAGTGCGGTTATCAGCTGTGAAATGTGGTTAAAGTTTTACCACCGGGACAGGAAGTGTTACCCGCAAGTCCTCCAACAAGGTGAGGAACATAAAAACAAAAAAACACTTTACTAATTTGAATTTACTAATTTACTAAACTGAATACCGATAACCATTTCCACTTCAACTCCTCACAGCCTGCCATAAGCAAAGTCGACTAAAACTTTTGTCTTTTAACAAGCAAACTTTGCCTACGGACGTTTTCTTACTCTTGCGAGCCGATACATGCTCTGCAGCTACGCCTCTAAACATTTGAAAACACACCTGACGCTCCGGTCAAGCCTACAATCAAATCATTTTGATTGTAGGCTTGCCATCATCTGATCAATGCATCAGTCTGTCTCTGTTAAACAGTCAACTCAAACCTACATCACAATTCAAAGCCCTCGGGCCCCTGTCGCGACGACACTGGTGTCTAACTGGTTTTCACCTTGGCTGTGTGTGAACAAGAATGTTTGCTCACATTTCAAAAAAGCCCTTGCCAGAATATTTAAACATTTTCTTTACATTTATTTCTGCAAGAAAAGCTCTGCATGAAGTCATGTGCCCAAAGCTTTGTGTTCTTTGAAAAGTCTTTTTGGACTTATTGCTAAAAACATCACGATTAGACATGGTCCTGACTGGGTCCCTAAATTAAGCATTTATTTTTCTGATCCAATAAATGCAGGTTTGTCTACAACTGCATTAGAACTGCCCCCCCCCACCAGCGGGGTGTTTTGGTACTGGACTCTTCACACAAGCTTTTGAAAGTTGTTTGAAACTCTAAGTCTTCTGATTCTATCTGCGCAAAAGCAATTTAAGATCCTTACATCACTGCAAGAGCAGTGGACACATGCTTTAAACTCCACACAAAATGTACGACTTCAGGCCTTGAGGCAAAAAAGCATACATTTCTTTTTCTAACATGTTTGGGCCTCTGTGACTTTGGTTCAAAGCCGACCAGGTTGAAAACTGTAGTCAAAAGGGTTGGAAATACCACCGTCTTATTAAGAGCACATTGTTTTCAGTCTTGTGCAAAAAAGAAATGGGGGTTCCTGGGAACAGCTTAATCGATCACCAGAAAATGAATCACCAACTTTTTCCATAACTGATTGAGTCTTTAAGTCATTTGCTTCAGCATCACAAAACTGTTGTCTTTTTTTGAAAGATGAATAAATATGTATTTTTGTTGGTCTGACAGAAAAAATGCCATTTAAAGATGTTGTAAAATCACGATGGACACCATTTTTTTTTTTTTTACATTTTCTAGCATTTTATAGACAAAAGTAGTCAATAGATTAATGGAGAAAATCATATGCAGATTAATAAAAAAATGGAAATAATAATATCCGTTAGCCACATCCCTAGTTTGACCTAAATTGATAATGTGATGATAACATCCTTGTTTATCACAAAGTCTGCATAGCCGGCGGCTAACGCTAGCCATGGAAATGAGCTTGAAATGCATCCGGGACCAATCAGATGACCTCTACTCTGCGTCTTCATCTGAACCTACTTCTGAAGTGGGCGTGTCCAGCTGTCAGTGTGCTGACTGTCACTGTCATCAGCTGCAGTGGGAGGGTATTTGAGGTATCCCAGTATATACCAACAGCACAGTGACGCCCCCGGGGCATTTTTGTGGGTACAACATGCAAACATACAGTACATGTCAACGTACTGTTGTTTTCCTCAGTCTTCTGTGACCCCCATCGTTAACCCTTTAGCAGTCAATACCAGAATATAACACCTCAAGCCAAAACGTTTCAGTTTCACAATGTTTGACTTCTTGTTTCTTGAAAACAAGAACAGAGTTGTTGTCTACTAAAGGTTAGATAAGTACACAATTGGAATTCCAACGATGCGACTTTAGTAAACTGCAAATCCTGATGAGAGAAATGTTCTAAAAAAAAATAAAAGGAGAAAATATGTACACTAGAGCTCGATTCATGTGGATTTTTGGGGGGGGCAATGCTGATACCAATATTGGGGTGGTGACATTTCACAAATAAATCCAAATATATAGAATTTGAATTAAGTAAAATTTTTCTCTGTATTGTTTATTCTGTAAAATATATGTTTTCATATCACAAACATAAACGGCACTACCGACATGTCTGTGAAATATGTCATATCTGCTTATTTTTATCAGCCAACCGATAAATCTGTCAGGGCTCATATGAATATATATTAAGTTTATCTGGAAACATCTTCCTGGGTTTATTTTCCAACAGAGGTGTGAATGACTGACTCTCTGAACGTAAAATGATGATAAAAAGAGAGAGAGGTTGACAAAAGCTAAATCATGACAGTGATAATTCGAGTGTGTGGCAGCTGTTCTGCAGACTGCGTGTGTGCGTGAGAATGACTGCTGCCAAAGGCCTCCACAGGGAAGAAAACATGACCAAGAAGACGGGCAACTGGAGCAAACTTGTTATCCTTTCACTGTAACATGTCGAGCTGCGTCAGCGTTCAGCAAACCACTGACCAACTTCTGCTGAAACACACCCAGCCTCTTGTTTCTCTGCATACAGTACAAGAACACACAGCTTCGACCACACACCAGTGTGTCTATCTCCTGCTCTGTTCTCTTCACAGAAGGCCCGACCGCTCGCTCACAAAGCAACGAGTCACCACTCACACCGCCTGTGTTTCTCTTCCTCTCCCTCGCTCGCTTCTTCCTCAAAGAGCCTGCGGCTCCGCAATGGTTGGAATTCCCATAAACCTCCGATGTGCACCCGGTGCCGCCATAAATCACCCGACGTTGATTTGTTGCCTGTTACCACCGCAGCGTCTGGATGGCACAGAGAAAGGTGGGCAGGGAGGGAAGAGCCGGACGGAAAACCCAAAAAACTAAAAACTGGGAATGGTTGACTGGGCATAAACCCTGCGGTGGGAGGGATTACCCACTGAGCCAAACATCTGCACGGGAGACAGACAAAACTACAGGTCGTCTGAAGATTTCCCATCCCGGAGACGGTCTCGACCAAGGAGATTTTGAATCGAGGACGAGCGTGAAAGCAGTTCACCTGATTTGACTGAAATCTGAGCCGCATTTGAATTCCCTGGAATATCTATACTAGGGTCAGGGTTAATCTGCCAATTACTTTCCCAGGCATTA
Source organism: Scophthalmus maximus (assembly GCF_022379125.1). NCBI lineage: Eukaryota > Metazoa > Chordata > Actinopteri > Pleuronectiformes > Scophthalmidae > Scophthalmus > Scophthalmus maximus. The sequence goes on from NC_061516.1 coordinate 18,898,963, forward strand.
TAGCAATTTTGTCCGTTGTAATTTTACAGAGCACAAGGTGACTTTATTCATGCAACAGTCCAAAATTTTAAAGACATTGGTTTTCTGGAACTTTAAGCATTCGTAAAAACGTTCGAGTGAGCCCATGTGAGAATACAGCAGGAAAATATCTGGAATTTCCTGCTGCTATGAACTCGTCCGAGTCGGACAATCTCCTGCTGCGTGCTTCGTATGTTAAGGGCGACGACGACGACTCTAGAAAATGTGAGTCGCAATGTTCATTCATTCACGTCTGAAAAGAGCTTCATTAAACGCTTCACCTCGTTCCTCACCGAAGGTTCAGAGCTTAGTCGTCAACCTTTCATTAGCATCTGAAGGCCAAAGAAACGCAGGTAGAAAAGGTCGACCACTACACCCATGCTCAAACACTGAATGTTGATGGAGAGTTTTAAAACACACTCACAAATGTATGGCAGTCTCATATTTGTCTCGTTTCTAAGATCCGTAAGAGATTTGTGAATTAACATCTTATTTCCGTTCCTCTCACATGGAGGTGAAATCATGAGTCAGTTTTGATCTCATTCATTTGTTAGTCTGATGGTGTAGTTTTGTCATTCGGGGGAGGTTCAACAATTCAATCTGTGTGCATGTGATCGTCAGCTAACGGATGCCTGTTGCAAGCTACTTCACCAATATTCATGAATCATGCATAACCGCACTGAAACACTTCACCTTCACCTCTGCTACATTTAACTCTGCATATGAAGCAACAGGGAGTGAACAGCTTCCACTGTCAGAGCTTGTTTTCCACTGAATTCAGGAGGATAAGGCTTAAATTTAACGCTTTATCAAAGTGCTAACTATCACGGGGTCGGTTACCAAATCCCTGATCTACCCCGTTGCTGTGACTGTGTCATATATCTGTGGACTGAACACAGTTTTTTTATGGTTTATTCGAGTGTGCACAACTGCCCTCTGTGAGGGTGTGAAAGAGGCTTTCTCCCTGCCACGCAGCCACAAACAAACAGAGGATCAGGGACATTAAAAAGGCCCATTCAAAGCTGAAAAGCCTTGGATTATTTTTTCTAAACATTTTTTTTTTGTGTTCCAATAGTGCTTACACTTCAAAACTACACCCAGCAGTCGAACATGGAAGGGTGTGTGAAGTGTGTGTGTGTGTGTGTGTGTGTGTGTGTGTGTGTGTGTGTGTGTGTGTGTGTGTGTGTGTGTAAGCTATTTTTGGGGTGGACAGAGTGTGTAACTGAAGCAGTGACAGGCCAGCTGTGTTTCCACAGCTTCATGCAGGGAGGGCGGAGGTACAGTAGAGGTGGGGGGGGGGGGGTGATTAAATTGAACTGGCCTCATTCAAAATCCATGTTTACACACACACACACACACACACACACTCAGGCATAAGCTCTGTGACGGGAAGCAGTGACGTTTTGTTTTGTTTACTAATGCTGCATTCGCAGGCCCAGGATGCACTGCGGTCACACAGGGGTTTTTTTACCCAAACTTCACCATGTCAGGGAATTTAAGAAAGAAAAAACACTGTCTTGAATCCCTGACTTCGCACAAACCTTGACTCGGTAAGCTTTCTGATAATAAAAAAAAAAAAAACAGTGTGACTTGACTAAATACTACAAAACGGTCCCGGGGGGTTCAGGGGGGGCCCTGAAACCCGCCCAGGACCCAGAACCGCCCCTGCTGAGGCGTCTGCTACAGTTCGTCCCGTGCGACTCGTTTCTACACTGCACACACCGCTGCTTTTATCCAGTGTCCCAGTAAAGTCACGTACCAATGTGCCTCTAACGCCTTAAAGAGACTATCTGTGTGAATAACGTGATTCCAGCCACTGACAGCTGAGTTGCCTCCCCCACAGCGAGGGGCTGAAGCAACAGTTTGATTTTGTTAGCTAACATTAGCGGGCGATGCTAATTAAAGACGCGATGGTTTTGTTTACCTCCGCGGTCCGCAGCGAGGGCGGTTTCTTCAAAGCCAGTTTGAAAGAAGTTTCCATGGCTCCGGTCATTCTCATAACTTCGGCTCCGCGGCTCGTGCTCAAGTCCTCGGGGGTGAGCTCGCGTCTCGTCCGGCTGCTCCTGTAGCCGCGACTAGCCCGGGGCTGGAACTAAATCACATTCCCGTGGTTCTCGTCCCCGCCGCGCCGAGCATGGATGGAGTTTAACTCCAGAAACGCACCGACCAAGGAGATTCCTTCTATAAAAAAAAAAAACTTTCTCTCACAACCACCGCGCGTGACAGAGAGTTAAAACTCCAGCGGCCTCCTGTCTCGAGTGGAGTACATCTCCGGTTGAAGGAAGTATCCCGCTCGGTAGCGACCGTCAGTCGGTCGGATCCAGGAGTTCAGACTCGATCCCTCCTCCTGCTCCAGACCTGAGAGCGGAGGGTTGACGACATCTGTCTGCACGGACAGGACGCTGCGTTCAAACACCGTCGGCGATACGACGACTTCTGACACAGAGTGACACATGAACGCCACAAGTGGCAAAAAAAGGACTTGGAAATCTTAAGAAATCATAAATTGTAACTACAGGATTGTCAAAAGGTACTTTAATAGTAACAGAGATGGAGAAGGATTTATAGAGTTTGTGACTTCACTTATCATGTGGCATGAGTCAGGCTTCTGTTTTTTAATTTGCAAAACAAAAAACTTTAATGGAAAACAACGATTCATTCTTTGTTGAAGTGGGAAAAAATGAGTGGAAAAGCCCCCCAAAAGTATTAATAATAGCCTAATAATATTCATATTAATAAAAGGTCGATAACTGGGCGACCTGTCCAGGATGTACTCCCCGTTAAAAAAAGGATAAATATTCTTAAATTTCATAAATCTGAAGAAAATATGTTTATATATATCTGTGCCTGGCTGATATCAGAAAAATCTGTGTATCACTAAGAGCAAAGCATGTGACTTAAACTTCCACTAAAACGTCCCGTGCATTGGAAAGATGGAAAATGGCGACAGACAAAAATATCAGCTCTTGGTCAATAACAGTGCAGTATTTTTTAAATTAAAATAAATATTTCTAATTTGTATTCCGGGATGACTGTACAGTCACTGGTCTGTGTGGAGCGATGAGGAAACTTTTCCAGTGAGGCAGTGCTTTGTACAAATAAGATTGGTTAATTAAAATGTATAAAGTAATCCAACTTTATTTGTATGAGTTGTATCAAAGTAAAAAAGGCACCGAATTGGAGGGGCCATAATATCTATTTCCCCACTACTTGTACGAGCTTCGAAAAGAGTCCTCAAACGCAGCACAGGTCCGTCCACTGACTTGTGACACTTCCAGTACCAGGAACAGTTGCTGCTTAGAAATGCGGAATAAATCGGGTAATCGTGCTACTTTAAAGCCGAAGCTCACTCGAGACAATCATGCTGTCTGATTCAGTGGAAAAAAACTACGTGACGACCTCATTTTTACTTTTAATCTCAGTTAAAAACAACAAGTTCCAAAACAAAAGACAGCTCTTGAACGCACCTCATGTTAATCTACATTTAGGCTGATCTGACCACCGGTTGCTCTGCTGTCAATCCGTTTCATATTCATTTTCATATGTGAATGAAGTGGGACTGCAGTGATGTCCTCTCTGACAGGAGGAGGCACTCACATTTGCAGTCAGTAGCAGTAGCTTTCAGCCACTCCTTTCTTTTCTATTGCATAACTGCGGTGCGTGTGCTCGTTTTGTTTTGCCTCCGGTGCCGCGGCGGGGTGGAGTCGCAGCCACTTACATGGTGGTAAATTCAAAGGTAGGTGAAAGAAAATGTGTGATCCAGATGGTGAGAGCACTGCAAGTCGAGCCACCTCCAGTCCAAACACAACGCTATTCTTGGATGAGAGTTTGCGCTAATTTATGGCTACTTTCAAGCCTGTTTAAAAAATAGGACATTTTATAACAATGAGAAAGTTATAGTAGGCTAATTATTCTGCATGTAAAATTATAAAAGGTATAAATGAATCTGTTGGAAAAGATTTTCCCCAACTGGGATTACTCATGTGCGGAAACCCAGTTCACACGTTTACACAATATTGGGAGAGTTTATTCAGCTACTAATCTGAGATGTGAGGAAACAAAAGCCTGGAACTGCTCCAATGAATCACAGCCAGGGCTGCGGTCTAACAGAAAACTAGTTTGGAATGCTCCTTTAATGCAATATCATTTAAACAGTCATATCTTCTGCAGTCACACTGGGTAATAATATCACTGTGCACACTGTGTCGGTACAGAACTTTTTCTCTCGTTCATATTTCCTGGATCTAAATTACAGCATCTTGGATCTCTGGAAAAACTATTTAATATTTCTGAACATCCAGTATTACATTTTCCAGGATAATTTCTTTTTATTTACCACCCCGTTTCTCTTTCATTCTGTGACATAAAACAATCCCAAACACACGTAATTTCTCAACATCGGCATCTTTATTGCACAACATTCCCATAAAATTGGGAGAAAAAAAAATAATCTGAGGAGACAATTCTTAAAAGGCATTCTGTACAAAATACATGGAAATTAACTTGAGTATGTACAGTTTACACGAACCGTTTACACACACCAGAGCAACTAAATAATTTATTCATATACAAAGAGGGGTTGGGCGAGCAGATATAAATTCATAACCTTTTAAACATCATGGCTGGTTGTACAAAAAAACATAGGCTGATATAGCGGAGCATCTTGGATACAGTAACAACAAGCATGTATATATCAATTTTAACAGCAAAATGAGCTCCACAGAAGCCTGCGACACCTTCGTGCCCCTTCTCCGTTAAGACTTGGGTTATAATCAGGGTGCGATTTGGCAAAGACAGAAAAATAAAAATAAAATGCCTTTCCACCTCTCAGCTTCACACGGCCAGTTATTTCTGCTTTTTCTAGCAATAGAGGTCGTTCATGTGTCATGGAACATAAAGCCCATCAACAAACCTGAGCCACGTTTCAATCCTTACATGGGATTTATAGAAAATTGGGGATTTACCATTTTACCGGTAGAAGATTAAATCTGCCTTTGGATGTGAATATATATGTATATTATATATATATATATATATATATATGAAACTCAACAGTTCACATGACTGTTTATCATTAATTATGCAGCCACTCAATGGGAAGGGTTTTTGTTTTTTTGCTCTTCCTATTTTGTCATCAATCAAAGGAAATACTTTAGACATCAATTCCCACTGCTTTCAACAGATGACAAAAATTATTCATAAGAAATTTGAAATACTGCTCCATTGGCCAAGTTTCCACAGGAGAGAATCCAAAAACTAGCCAACCGGTTTCAAACTCACGTTTACACTCAGCAAATCGCACCCTGGGTGAATGGAAAAATCAAAAGAAAAACAAAACTTTGAAGAGGTTCGGTACTATAGTTTTGTATTTTGCATTTTGTGTGTTTTTTTCTGGGTTTAACACTCATAGAAACATGTCTGAAAAGTACAGTAGTGTCAACTGATACATACACATCCACTATAAGGCCTATACTGTGCTCCTCCTCCAGTCTCCTCTCTGCAGCGAGCGAACGACAAAGCCGTAAACATCGTATAAAGGTGGCAAAGCTATAAAAGTGTGAAAATATTTCAGCATTTAGTTTTAAAATATACATAGATGATGCATTTTTTAGCTTTCCCACAGTAGAAAGGAAAACCCTCCTCGATCACATTCTGTCGCAAAAATAAAGTTTTTCCTCTTTTTAGTAACGATTATCCTAAAGGATTAAACAGCCTTCCCTTTTTCAAATAACACAGCATCGCGTCTGCACAGTCTGCGCCGACATTCCTCTGATTTAAATATCCTAAAAACTATACCTCTTGGTTTTCTATGGGGCAGCTGTTAATGTGTGCCGTCCACCGCCCATATGAACATCTGAGGTAGTGCTGTACCTATGATAAGAATGTCAAAGCCACTTTTAGCCATTTCAAAATCACTTTGTAGAACTAAAAAATCACGGTGGGCACCTCTGCCAAAAAAAATAGGCATAAAAGTCAGGTGTGCTTTGCAATTTCACAAAGAATAAAATCAAATTTGTCAGATTTGTTGAGATCTTTCAGGGAAATTCGGCTTGTAAACAAAAAATATGAAGACAAACAACATAACTGGCATGAGATTGATAATGTTCTCAATGATATTTTCCTCAAAAGTAAAGTTTAAAAATATCCATCTGTTACCTTTAAACGTGTAGTCCGTCACTTTTGTAGGACTGGGTTTAAGATTGTACAGGAGAAGGAAGAAAAGAAAAAAAAAAGAGTTTAAGAAACAAAATTCATCGTTAATGTACGGTAGATATCTTTAAGTTTCATTTTCAACTGGGAAAATTAATCAAGTCTTTGGCTTTCCTGTCCAAAAAGTGAGTCTAATTTTTTTTTAGAAGAAACATTCAAACAACAGGAGAAGGTCATTTTTCCAGAGATGTCTCGGCCGTGTGCAGAGCCCCACTCCGCCTGCAGCACTGTGGTCTCTGGCCTCCCACTGTGGTGCAACAGCAGCACTGCACCACGTTCAGCAGCAGTGGTAGTGAAGGGAGGTGCCGCCCTGTGGTCCATGAACACGTGCACCGCTCAGAGTCAAGGCAAAGATCCTGCCGAGTCCAGACACACGAGACAGGAAACCACGAGACAGTCAACCACGTCGAGGGTCAGCTGCAGAGCGTGGGCTGTCGGTACCGCCCAGGTCCGACAGGTTTTCCTCGGGCTGCTCGGAACCTCGGTGTCTTCGCGGTCTCATAGAAGGATCTGGGCCACGTAGGGGGAGTGAGTGCTGGCCACTGCTGCTAACAGGGGAAGGTCGCTGGACTCGATTCTGCAGACACGAGAGTAAAGATCAGGGTGAGATTTAAGGGCCCAAAATAAAATGACAAAATTAGGGCTGCAAGTAACGATTATTTTCATAATCAATTAATTGATTAGTTGATTGGTCCATAGATGTCATGAAATGGTGAAAAATGTAGATTGTGTTTCCCAAAACTCCAAGATGATGCTTTGTTTTGTCCACACACAAAATAGATTTAGTTTACTGTCACAGAGGAGTAAAGAAACCAGTAAATATTCACATTTAAGAAGCTGAAATTAGAGAATCAAGACTTTTTCTTAAATAAAAACTGATTAATCGATTATCAAAATAGTTGGCAAATAATTTAGTAATCGATTACTAATCAATTAATCGATTAACTGTTGAAGCTCTAGACAAAATAACACTCTTCTTTAGTTATAAACCCCAAAACAATGGCCACTGTCTCCTTTGTCTGCCACCCAAAATAGTTATTGTGGGACATTGGACTATATCCACTCCAGCTCCAGAAAACTCGGCTTCTACATATTCTATAGATTCATCTGTTGCAGACTGAAAGATAAAAATCCATCTGCTGTCCCCGTTTCTTTCTCCACATCTCTTGGGGATAGAGATGAAATCGTTACAACTCTGAGTTAGAGCCTTTAAGCAGCTTCATAAAGGTCGACTACTCACCCTAAGACCATGCCCAGTTCTTTCACATGGACTCGTGTCTGGCCTTTCAAATACTCAGCAAGCATCTTGCTCTTGAAGTAGATTTCCTGCAGACGGTCCTCAAGGTGCATTATGCACTAATGGGTAGAGGAGAGAGAGACAGGAGCATGGTTGGTGAATGCATACAGATTATTAACCAATGGTTAAAACAGATTTTTTTGTAACATACAAAGTTGGGCGAGACGTTGAGTTTGTAGAGCTGGTGAGTGGACTGCAATAAGCTGGAGACCAGGCTGGACACCAGGACTTCCTTCCCCAGCTTGTTGACGTCGGTCGCTCGCCTCTGGCTGCTAGCCACCTGCACTGTCCACTTGTCCGTGTCTGCGATAATGCAGACAGCCTCCGCGATGGGCTCGTCCAACACCGGATGCTACAGAACAGGAGAACAGTCGATTAAACATATGTCACATGTCAATACATGTCAGGAATCTTTGACTCCTTTTTTTCTGTCATTATAAATGGAAATGACAGAAAGTAAAATAAAGAATCGAATAAGTTTTCTACAGTAAGTGTAAAGGTACGTTCACATCAAACATATTAAAGATATTTGATGAGGGCTGGGTAATGATTCAATAAAACCAATATTATTCAATAATCCAAATAATATATTAAAAAAGGGGAAAAATATAAGTAAACAAACAGGATTTTTCGCAAAGAGGACGTACAAGACCATCATGCTACGTTGAAGATGAATGGACCACAGTCTGCCAACCTCTCCAATAAGTGGATTAGAAATGAACATGTATCCAGTTGACTGAAAGTCCTTTACCTGAACGGCATGGGTTAGATCAGCCATGAGGCTCTGCCGCAGCTTCTCTTCACTGGGCATCCCGTGCAGTACAAAGTCTGGCACGTAGGTGGGGCAATAGCCTCCGAACAGAGACCTGCCGAAATTGGCGATGCTCGGCTTTGAGAAGTTCTCCACCAGTTTTGACCTGTAAATCAAGGACATGACATGAGGTTTTGTTTTTATATGACACTATTGGTAGGTCGGCTGGATAAGTTTTCAGAGTTTCCCTGTTTGCCCTTTCAAAATGAATTTAGTGACCTGTTTTCAAAATGATGAAGATAAATCATTATTCTCACTTATTCCCTGTGATTATCATTACTATGATTACTGGTTACAACTATACTACATTGCACATTATTCCAGTGCAGCTCCTCGACTTACCCAGGGAACGGCACCAGCACTTCCTCCTGCCAGTCCTCCTCGCTCTCACTGTCCCCCAGCGCGCTGTCGGAGCTCTCGTTGCGCGGTATCTCCCAGTCGTTGACCGGGACCACCTTGCGCTTTTGGTCCGCTTTGCTGTTGCTGTCCTGTGGGACTGGGACTAACAACACAAGGCCCTTGTCCTGCTCAGCAGAACAGCCCCTACAGCAGCAGGTGTTGGAGGAAGAGTCTGTAGAACCACACCTGCACCTCCTCTGGACATCCGACAAAGTGTCTCCCTTCCTGCCGGACCCCACCTCGTCACCGTTCAAGCCTAAAAAGAGACCCAGATCCTGAGTCTTTACCGCGCCCTGAAAGCTGTGATCTCTGGTGTCACCACGCTGAGGGAGTTCCGAGGGGTCCAGCAGGTCTTTGTGCATACTGTCCATGGTGGTGGCATCCTGTCGTTTGGCCACATCGTCTATCGTCCTCGTCTCAACAGGTTTCTCCAGGCTGAAATACTCATCAAATTCATCCATACACTGTGGGCTCCACTGGGGCATCTTACTGGACACACGCTGCAGGGCTGGAGCCGCCTTGGTCGGTTTGGTTTGGTCCTCCGATGCACTGGTGGTGCTGGTCTTTGAATATGCTCCTCTCTGCGGCTGCTGATAATGTGGCTGATACATCTGCTGCTGATGGTGGAGCAGATGTTTGTCCTTGAGATGTTTCTTGTGCTTTTTAAACTCCTCCTCCACCTTCCTCCTGCGGCTCTCGGGGTCTGACTCAGGAGACATGGAGTCTCCAATGAGGAAAGTGACTTTCGTAGCTGGCTCCTCTTCTGTTAGAGTCAAAGCCATGGGCCTCGACACAGCGTTTCCGGGTGTCACTGGTACTGGCACAGAGACAGCCGGGTTCTTATCTGGGGGCTTCTTCTCCAGTGGGATTCCCAAAGGCCGAGGAGACAGCACTTTGATGGCAGCGTCCCCCATCCCTGCATCCATCCCTGCCACAGAGTTTTTACACTCTGTTGTGGGAGTTAGGTACGGACTTGATGCAAGGGCTGTGGGTATGGCTGGGACAATGAGTTTCAGCTCACCCTTGGTCTCTGTATCCAGCACACAGACTTGCTCCCTGGGGGAGGCCGAGCCGATACACAGCACCGTCTCCAGTCGGGCCTCTGTGCCCAGGGGGCTGCTATGCTCCCGGTGCAGCTCCCCAGGCTCAGCTGCTTCCGCAGTCCTGATGACAGGAACCGTGCCCTGACTGTGTTCGATCTGAAGCACACTGCTCCTGGACCCTTGACTCTCGCTGCTGTCCTCCTCGTCTTCATCTTCTTCGTCTTCCGTCTTCCTCCTTGCGCCAAGCCCCACCTCAGTGTCTGTGTACGTGCTGCTCTGGAGGCTGTTGTCTGAAGGGTAGCTGCTGTCCTCCGCCTCGCTCTGATGGCCATTGTCTCCTTGGGACAAGTAGTCCCCACTGGGTTTATGGACAGTAACCAGAACATAGTCCGACTCCTCCACCTCTCCTTTCCTTAAGGAGGTGGTGATGAGGGAACCGGGCATGACGATGGCTTCATCCTCAGCACTGTCCAGCATGTGAGTCTCCAGCAGCTCAGAGCAGCGGATGAAGTACGTGAGGACGTAGAGGAGTCTCTGCACCAGCTCCTGCCTGCGGCCCACCACCACGGTCCTCGACAGCCGCACCGGCGACCCAATGGCCCCGTACAGGTCCCCTACACGCAGTGACAGAAAGAACAAAAAGAATCATGAGCACCACGGATTAGGTTTGAGATGTATTAAGGGCCTTTTAGCAGGTAATGTTTATCTATGTTGTTAGTGGATTTAATGTAATAAAGTGATAATATACAAAATCAATATTTGTATTCATTCACAATTTAAGTTTGCTAACTTTTGTGTCTTTCACATCTCTGTTGGGTGAGAATGACAATCAATGTTGGATATAAAGATATGATAGGAAAATAAAAAACACAAATTATACTATAATTATACTCCTTACCTGGACTGATAAAGCCAATATTTAAACAATCATCAGTTGCATATGCACAATTTATATTCTTTACCTTTATTATTATTATCATTTTTTGAATAGGCCCTATCAACGATCTTATGTGCAGTTCTAAGATTTGAACACTAGGTGTCAGGAGCCAATCACTTTCTTAAAGTTTCCTGTGTCATCTGAGGTGAAGGTGTAGACAACTCAACATTATCTGTAAGATGATTATGGAAAATCATTACTCGCCATATGCACCTGTAAAATCAACTACAGCAATTCACGGACCGGCAAAACATTTTCACAAAAATGATATCCATGGATCTCCACTAATGCACCCTCCATTGCAAAATTACTCCTCAGTAACCCGGGTACCCCAGGGCGGTTTAACATGATAGAAGGGGAAAAAATATCATTGCACCTTACTAGCTTATGGTGTGTAGAGAAGAGAGTCTAGTCCTGACATGTCTTCATGTTGTAATGATTAAAATATTTACAATGGCAGGTCAGGATGTGTTCCAGTTCCAGCCAAGAGGGAGATCAAACTCAGGTGTTATATTTTACTTCCCCTCCAGCCAGGTGCCAGAATACATAGGTACATTCATCTCACTCGGGGGGGGGGGGGGGGTGTGTGTGTGTGTGTGTGTGTGTGTGTGTGTGTGTTGACTCTTTCACCTAGCTGTGCCCACAGTGGGTTGTAGGGGTGGGGGGTGTGTGTGTGTGTGTGTGTGTGTGTGTGTGTGTGTGTGTGTGTTGACTCTTTCACCTAGCTGTGCCCACAGTGGGTTGTAGGGGTTTGTCTTTGCCAGCATGTCGACGCTCTGGGAGGAGTGTTTCTCCAGGAAGATCTTGATTGGGGGCTGCCCGTTGGGCATGACCGTGGGGACCCAGGCCAGATGATTGGTCAGGATGGCCGTCAATAAGGCGGGGAGGAATCTGCAATATCGAAGACGGCAAGTTGGGTCAGAAGAAACTCAGAGAGTTCAAACATGTAGTTTCTGCCCAGTTGCTCTCTATCAGATGACTTTACTTCTCAGTTTCGCCGCCTGACCTTGTTTGTTTCGGTCAGATGTTCTTCCAACTATGCGGAAAACTGCTGAATTGGACACTTCATACACACGGCCATTGTTTGCAACACACACAAATACAAAGACTTGTGCAGATGCACAGCTAAAGGACAAGCATGTACACACACACACACACACACACACACACACACACACACACACACACACACACACACACACACACACACACACACACACACACACACACACACACACACACACACACACACACACACACACACACACACACACACACACACACACACATATTGTGTTAGCATGACTCACTTCTCGTTCCTGACCACAAGTGTCTACATCCTTTCCTGTCTCATGACTCAACACTATCATGGCAGTCAAGTTCAAAGGCTCAGTTGTGACTGCAGCCGTCATCAGAACCATCGGTCATGTGAATACACACGGGATGCCTCGGAAAAGAGACGCGATGAAACACCAGTGGCAGCCAGACAGAGCCGATGATAAATTAAAGAGCCACCAGCACGTAGACGCATGTTTGCATGTTAGTCATCGTGGCCAGTGTTGGATGAAACTGTGACTTCAGCTCAGAGGTGATGCTGATGGAAAAACACAACTGGTTGCCTGGGAGACGCAGTTTTTATAGATGGTAATAGCCACTCTTACTAACTATGGCCGCCTATTTTAAATACAGTTTTTTTTTCCATTTTCCAAAACAACAAATCAATTTAAGTAATTTATGAAGAGAAATTGCAAAATATTCTCTGGGTGCAACATTATAGAAGTTTATATTGTCCTGCATTACACTGGGTGACCATTAAAAAAAGACAGTGAACTGTTCTGGACCATCTTTCATAAATAAGGGTTAAATGGATGGATGAAAGATGGATGAATGAATAAATAAAATAAGTAAATAAAATATGTTTTAACCATTGATTAAATAACAGTAAAGTAAATATATTTTTGTTGAGACAAAAAGCTGGAAGCAAATTGAAGAGTAGACTAAATGAGTAATCTGTTGATTAAAAAAAATGTATAATTGTATAATGAAGACTTGTTAGTTGTGACCACCGTATTCTAAAAATTAAAATTCTTCAAAAATTGGGAATTACTGCTTCCCTTCTTCAAGATCAACTTGATGTAACAACTCAGCTCAGTGTACTGAATGCTACTTAAATCAACTGTACTCGATATGGGTGTACAACTGTAAATACAATTCATGTATTTACAGCAGTGGTTTTGAAATGGCTTTGTAACAGCAACAATAAGGGAGTAGAGACTGGCAGGGACCTTCTCATTCACTGCTCCCTCTGTAGGCAGACAAATACATGCAAAGAGGGCGAAACACTGTGTGTGTGTGTGTGTGTGTGTGTGTGTGTGTGTGTGTGTGTGTGTGTGTGTGTGTGTGTGTGTGTGTGTGTGTGTGTGTGTGTGTGTGTGTGTGTGTGTGTGTGTGTGTGTGTGTGTGTGTTTAAATGTATGAAAGGGAGAGAGACAGTCCGTAGAGTAAGTGTATGTGGGAGAGAGAAAATGAATAGTGTACAACAAAAGATGTGGAAAGACTAAGCATGTGTAGCATTTCTTTACATCTGAGTGTTCATGCCTTGAGTTTGATATTGATTTCCACTATTGGTGGCTTTGTAGTGTCCATATATGTCTCAAACTAGCATGTGATATGATAGGCATGTTTAGAGAAATGCATTTTCACATAGTTCCCTTGATCCCTGTCTAAGATACAACCTCTGAAACACATTTAGACATTCAGTGACAGATGACAGACCAGGTGTGGGAACAAAGTAGACACTCAACTGGTTCTTGGAGGCCTGCTCCATCAGCAGGGAGAGCTCCCTCATGAACTGACCGCAGAGCTGGTTCTTCTCCGACGCCCCGGACATCATAGTCAACCAGACGGGCTCAGCCACCCTGGGCATGGTGTAGAGGTCGCAGATGGTCATCCTGGAGGTGAGGTACGGCGAGCAAGGGGGGGATGAAAGAAGGGGAGGGCATGTAGAGAGTGCATGAAAGGGAAGGAGGGGAAAAAGAGAGAAAAAACAGACAAGAGATGGGACAGACACGTTATTGTCTCTCGGGGTAAACAAAAGAGATCTCAGTTCACAGAGCTTTGCAGTCTGCACTGAGGCTATGGGAGACCCTGTGTGTGTGTGCGCGTGCATGTGCACACACTCACACACAAAATCTTGTCTCTCGCTCTGTACCGCGTGTGTGTGACTATCTGTATGTGGCTCGGCCCGGGCATTTGTCCATTGAGAAGGAGTGGATTTTCCATGGAACGTGGGGCGTGTTGGTGAGCATGTCTCGGCCGGGGGCCAAGCCTTGACACAGGGGCAGAGGGGAATCTCTGCAGCTTGAGGAATGTCGAGAATCAGGCGTTTTGTTTTTTTTGTCAGAGCTGTAATGTGGACGGCAGCTGCTGAATTGTGGGTAAAGAAAGGCAAAGCTCCTCCGTTTTTTAGTTTATTGCAGGGCGAGGCGTTTTATCTGCTCACTTTCATTCATTGGAAACACATAAACTGAATCCATATCACAAGTGTAATCTTCTGCAAATATCACATACAACAGCACAGCCCGTCTCACGTAGCAGTGAAGTGACCAGCTGCTATCATCCCAGGCGATCTGTCACGACACTGAGGATGCAACTGATAAGAAATAAAAAACTTTTAAAAAGTTAATTATGGTAAATTCTGCAACTTACAAATGCTTTGACCTATAAAGAACAAAGTAGTATTTTTTTGTATGACTTCATTGGACGCAAAAAGAAGCTATCGACTTGGTATGAAAGAAAAACGAATGAGTCCCAACTATATTTTTATGAAGTTGTTGCAAGCCAATCTGTTTAGTGTTGTTACCCTAAAGCTGTTCTCTAAAAAAGGAATAATGTGCTTTATAACGTAGACTCAATCTTGAGTCTAGTTAAATGTTTGATTTCGAATAATGGCCTGAGGCAAACTGAACCGTCTTGACTGATTGAAAGACAACAACTGATCAAGATAAGAATCAACTGATCACTGATGAGTTATCAATAATCACACTCAAACAAGGGTCCAGCAGAAGAATGGAGTTAATGTCACTTGTAACTCAACACATACAAACATAGCGCTTTATTCATCCATGTGCTATAAACGAGTTGACTTCTCCATGGCCTTTCAAGCCCCACTTGACCCCGACTCTGTCTGGTGTGGACTCTTGACAGCCCCCATGTGGGCAGACGTCTGAGCCCGAGCCAGAGCTAAATGAGTGGGAGATCTGGTCTCGGCCTCTTTGCGGCAGCTGTTTAGGTGAACTTTAAAAAGCCGCTCCTGTGATGTCACTGACTTCGCCACGGAGGACACCAGTTTGAACATTTCTGACCTCTTCTGTGGCTCGTGGCTTCGCAGTTTGCTGCCAGTCAATAGTTTACATGGTGAGTAAGTTATTGCAGCACAGTTATGGTCACTGAAATATTCTATTCTATTCTATATTATTTCAAAGAATTCTCAATTTGTTGCATGAGTTTATGTATTAACAAACAACAGCGATCTTTGAGTCAATAAATGTATTAGTCTTTCTCCATTACCAGTCATAGTCAAATGTTTAGTAGAAATTGATCAATATATAGGATCTTAAACGTCTTTAAATACAATGTTGCGCATGAATAATTCATTCACAGCTCTGGAGCAGCTACCAGGCGGCTGCAGACTGCCACCATTTCTATGGCTGCCATTTGGTGCATATGTTTATCCAGGGATCTTCAGAAAAGAGTAAGTGCACATTTTAATGTATGGGATTTCGAGAACCCTGGTGTGGTGCAGTGCTCGGCTTAACCCCAGTATAGGCTGGTGTGACTTTTATGTATGCAAGCCTCTTCTACGTGTGCAGCTTATCTTTGGCAGCATGCATGGGTGTGTGTGTGTGTGTGTGTGTGTGTGTGCCCTCCAATTACGTCAAAGCGGTAAGCGAAAGGCATTTCTTCCAGTGTTCGTCTGAGATGTTCCATAAATTCAATACCCCTTAAAGGCAAAAGGTGGCTACACTTAAATTTAGCTGCCGTACTGAAGGTGAGACTTTTATTTTGTTTGTCCCGTGCAGCAGCATTTTTCCTGCTGGTAATCATATATTATTTACTATTCTGGTGCTTGTGGCCGCTGCCCAAGGTAGATAGGGTTGCCACTCAGGAGGCTTGGGTTGCTTGTGGCCGGCTGCCAACAGGCATATGACTGCGTGGCAAGTGAAAGTGGTGGTCGAGACAGGCACGTATGCGCACACGCACTCACGCACGCACGCACGCACGCACGCATGTTAAATAGGTTTGTGTGTTTTGAGTGTGTGGCGAGTACCAAACAGTCCAACAGCTCTCACATGTGCACACACACACACCCTATTCTGCAACCTAACGTTCATGATTTAACTTCCCATGTCATCACACAGGAAGATTAAGGAACTTAAATATACAAGGTAGTTGTGTGAAGAGTAGTAGTTTCTTAAACGCTGGTCAAGAAACTTCCCCCAGAGATGACCAAAGCCCTCACAGAAAACACCACAGTGACAATTCAACACAAATGACTTGCTCAAGACAGGTGGGGAACAACATCCTCCTTTCTTTCTTTTACCCAATATATTTCAACTTTTACTTGCCTCAGTATGCATCTTACTATTCATTTTTCATATCCAATTACTTCGGTACTTGCTAATATTTTCTTACTCACTTACCTCATACATAAAAAATGAACACATTTAGTAATTATTCATTGTTACAACACCACAGCGCACTGCATCAGTAATCCCCTCGTCTGTTACCTTCACATCCCATAGATTCATCTTGTGACAGACAGTCAATTCTGTTGACATGTCCTGCCGCCTCTTCTAAAAGTCCTCTCTTTTTCCTCTTTATGATTTCAGACCAGAACCATTAGTGTTTTTTTGGGGATATACGTTCATGACAGTTATGCCTCAACCTAAAGTGCTGTTGCCATAGTGAACAAGAGAAATTTCAAGTCAAAATTTTTTTCTTTTGTAAACCAAAAATGATAGATGAGACGCTTCTTTTGTCTGCAGCACCCAGTAGCAGGTCAAACTCAGATGTTACCAGCAAAAAAGAACATAATTTGTCTTCCTGCTTGATGGATTCTGGCAGTACACTTGGAATGAAAGGCATGTGTGAAATACTTCTCGGGTCATTAAAGCTAACTCAAATGTTAGTGCCATTACACGAGTAACACAGGATAAGTATGAGCACCTGCTGACCTACTTTAAATAACATTAAGATTTGGCTTAAAAGAACAGGCCCTGGATAAAAAATGATGTTTAGATATGGGTGAATTTTAGTTCAACTGCTGAAAGAAAGACACTAGCTGTGTCTTTCCTCTGTAGTGTGTGATAAGCTACGTGCAGCAGCTCCCCGTCTCATCGACAGAGACACATGATACAGGTCCTTTACCTGCCCTGTTTCTTTCCAGCACCTTATCTTGCCTACATTCCCTTGCAATCAAGAAACTAAATCCTGTCAACCGCACAGTTCACCACTGTCTAATGATGTGCGAGCACTGACAGACGCGTGAGAGCATGCTCCCTGTGTCAGATTACATAGTGCAGGGATATACCAGATATGTCTTCCAAGTGTTGCGTCCCTTTCCCGGACACAGATGTTAAATGTCACATTTTTCCAAAGTCTCACTATGATGTGGAGACATTGCTATGTGTGCAGGGAGAGAGTTTGGCACCAGCAAACAGGGACAGGATGAAATCTAGAGGTTTGTTTAGGTGAACCGCCAGTGAGATTTTGTTGGTAAACACGCGGTGATTATGCAGCCTTCAATAAACTGAGAGTGACTTTGTTTTTTTGGCCCATTTAAAAACAGTGTTCTAATTCATGCGTTATATGTGCAGGATAATCTGTTAAAATGTAATAATGTGATGTGCAATATATCAAGTGTAAACCATGTTGTAGAGTAAAAAAAATAAATAATGCAAGATCATTGTATGTTTCAGAGAGTGCCAATGTGAGTTGTTGCCCAACCTGAACTCGTTGAGTCCGTCCACCATTCGGCTGTAGGCCAAGGCCCTCTGGCTGGCATCAGCTGACCGCCGACTCATCTTCATGGCCTTGAGAGTGACATAGCACAGACACACACGCTTTGAGATATTTGGCACAGAAGCAGACAAACAAAGTTACAGGACAGTTGGAGTAAGGAATTTGCAGGGTGAGTCGTCCAGACGGTGCCAACAACAGGCACCAGTAAACAGAACCACAGATATACATGGTATGACCATTGACCGGTCGATCTGACAGCAACTCTGCTCATTACAAAGGGTGCAAAGTCTGCATTTGGGTTCTATTAATATCCCACTGCTAAACAGGTTCCTTTGACAGGTTTATCCCCACAAACTTGAGACACAGCTCTTGCCAAGTACAACATGTAGTTGGTCTGAAATCGCAGTCACCCACACCCACTCACCTGTTCAATGGCGCTCTTGAGTTTGTTCATGTGGCTTTCAAAGAGAGGGAAGTGGGAGAAAAAGAAATCTTGGAAGCGGTTGTTCTCCTCGGGAATGGTTGACAGCGTGAAGATGACCCCGATCGCGATCTTCTTCTTCCGAGCCACGCCGAGGCTCGGCCCCCCGCTTTCGTCGGACATATTGAAGCTCTCCTCCACTGACCTGATCAGGACACAGGGTGCACCGGGGGTTACGAGCAGAGACAGAGCTGATACAATTGCTGACCCTCTCATTCTGACCCTCTCATCTAAATTACAACCAGTAAATAGTCATAAAATAAACATCCAGACAACACATTTTTACCAGTTTCAAATAGTCGAGAAGAAAAACACTTGGGCACATATGTGAAGCACAAAAAACATCTTAATCCTGTATTTTTTTTTTTTAACTGCGTCAGCTGGTAAACAAGATGCTTTGGTGCTGAACTGAAGCGCCTGGAAGATTAGAGCACTCAGAGGCTGACAGCTGCATTTATAGTGACAGGCCAACACAACATCCTGTCCAAAGCACTGTGTGTGCGTTGTGTACGGCCATAAGCACATAACAGCAGGTCGCGTTATTTTCCCAGCTGCCTGCTAAATTCTGAGGGAGACCTAAGTGTAAGAGAACAAACTAAAAAAGCCCAATGGAGGAGATGAATGTTTGGGTGTAGTCTCTGAGAAGGTTTAAAGCACACCTCCTATGATCTTTCAAATTATTAATGATTTTCTGATTTCTGTGAGGTGTCAATTTAAAGTATTGTTATTAAATGTCTTGGTGCCTGACAGACAAAATAAGACTGAGAAAAAAAATATATATATATAAGTTTGGGCAAACTGTGACATTTTCACTACTTCCTAATGTTTTATGGGCTACCCAATTGCTCATTTAATAAAGAAAACTAGTGTGTTTGTGCATGTCTTTCTCTTGCACATTTGTGCATGTTTTATTTCTGGTGTTTCTTTCTATTTGTGTGCGGATTCACCTGCGTAAAATGTTGTGGGAGTTTTTTTCTTTGCACAATCGTGCGCGTTCATATGATTGTATTTGTCTCACCATCGGGGGAAAACACCATTCTCCAGGCTGGTGGTTTGGCTGCGGAGCCATCGGCGCTGGTAGCTGGACGCACAGCTGCTGGTCAGGGAGGAGCCAGGGGACGGGAAGGGAGTGATCAACAGGCTGCTCAGAGAAGCTGAAGGGATGGAGAGAAAGACAGAGAGAGCAGGGAACAGATAGGGGAAATGGTGAGAGAGAGAAGAGAAAGTACAAGAGTAAATAAGACAACAAATGTGTAGGGTTATTAATCCTGAATAACACACGCACGCACGTACACAAATCAGGGTTGTTTACAGTAGCAGGCCCTGGTCAATAGTCACATGAACACTTTGGACAGTGTATGGTTGTGTTTGTGTGTGTGCAAGTGTGTGAAGAGATGAAGACAGATAACTTTGTGGTGTGTAAAAAAAGAAAAAACTGCTAGTGAGTTGGAGACGTAGCGAGGGGACTGTAGTAAAAAACTGAGGGTTGGAGGCAAGAAGTAATGTTGTGTTACAGATGGACGTGTACGTGTGTGTGCGTGTCAGAGATAGATTAAAAGCCTTCCAGCCTAACCGCAATGGGCAGGAGGAGAGAGAGGAGATGAGAGGACGAGGCTCGAATTAGAAGCTCATTTAAAAAGAATACGTTTTTTCAAAGCTGCTATATTTAACCATCTGCATGTGACCTGGGATTGAGCAAAGAGTGCAATTCCCCTCGTACCAGTCATGCCAGTGGGCTATGGCTGTGTTTGTGGGGGGGGGGGGGGGGGGGGGGGGGGGGTTCACTTTCCATTGCACAAAATATTCCGGACACTACACTTTACCTAACCTTTCTCCCCCTTTTTCTATACATATCCCATCAGCCATGAGTGGCTGTGAACCCGTGGGTCGTCTTTAATGAATGGAAAACTGTGTGCATGTGTATCTGTGTCCCCATACCCCAGTAGTGAAGTCACAGCTTAAGCACGACCAGTTAAAGTAACCAGTGCTTGTGTAGCTGTTCACAAACTCGACCTTGAACTGTGAAGTTAAAGCACAAATGTTCTGAAGTGCAATAGTTCAAAAGTTTCCTGGCTCACACTTGATCTTCTCTGTTCCTTGACCTCTTCAGTGTTGACAAGAATAAATGTAAACCCCATTCAAAGCTCAACCAGAGGAGTGAAAGCTGTGTTGAGTGCAGGTCAATCCAGGCTTTGGCTCCTAGTCTTATTAACCTACCTGACCTGGCGATGCCGCTGTCCCGCTCATCGTAGAGCCCTCGGCTGGGCATGTCCATGGGGTGGCTGTGGCCTGAAGGAAGGAAGGAGGAAGATGGAGAGAAAACATTGGAGGGTCAGGTTGAAGGTTGACGGAGGGCAACTGGCATGCTGATGATGCTTTCATCAACGCCACAAGCACAAATGAAAACAGAGGCTAATGCTTCCGGATGCTTTGCATCCTCAGCGTCCCTGTCTCGCTGAGCTACAGCAAGAAAATATTATTTTGTCCCCAAAAAGTTAAGTCTGTGAATTTGATCCAGGGAGAAAACTGCACAGGTTTTCTTGCTACTGCTTGGCCACTGACTACATAGTTGTCCACAAAGTAGAGATAAGGCTGAATATGAAAAAAATTGGGTTGGAATTTGCCGTTCACATATGAAGACTGAAGCAGGAGATTGTCTGGGGCAGATGCTTTCACAACAGCGGGAAAGTTTCCGAAACACGGACTCACTCTTGACTTTTTCCAGACATTTTATTAGTGGGCTGGCAGGAAAAGTTCCGGAAAATGTCCACAATAACATTTGTTGACTTTTTTGCGTTCTAAAGTTCTGGAAAACGTCCGGACTTCAGTGGATGTCGGAATACAGATGTTGATTCTCGTGCTGTTAGTGTGCCCTTTGTTTTGCAAGACCAAAAACAATAAGTGTCACAAGAAAGAAAAACTGGTGTAATCGGCTGTTGGCTATCTATAACTTTCTACAAGGATCACCACAGTGTGGGTGTCAGCGGACCTGTTTGTTTGTTTCTAAAATGTCCTACTGTGGTAAAATTGGAAACATATCAAGTGCAGTTGAGAGGACAGTTCTGGTCGAGATGATTAATGAGCGAGTCAACGTGACTTTTTGGCAAAGTAGTGTTTGTGTGTGAATGTGCGCTGCTGTGGCACACTGTGCTTTGTGCCCATACCAACATTGCATAACTGACAGAACTACATGCCGTGCCCGCCCAAGGGCGCCACCAAAAAAAATTGTGCGTGGGCCGTATGCTGCGGAGAGAGACTCTTTTTTATAAAAGCACCACTTTACGGCGGCAAGGGCAGAGGTTTTACCCACAGTGGCAGAGAGAGAGGAATAACCACTGACTACTCCTAGAAAAGGATCAGCATGGCCACATATACAAAAACATATTATATAATTATAACAATGTGAACTGACTGTGCTATGTTGTTCTACTGTTGCACCCATAGATCCGAGTGTCATTGAAAGTAAAGTAAGTAATAGCTTTAAAGACTGTCTAGTTAATGCACAGAGGGTGGGAAACAGAATCAGTGCTTATTCTTGTTGCTAGGAAACATCAAGCTGATCAAACACACCATTGGGAAAGAATTTCATTCTGTCTTTACAGAGATGATACATGGGCAAGGTTTGAAACAATGTTGTCTGCAGAAGCTATGCAGTGGGTGTTTAATTATCAGTACGCAAACAAATACTGATTGCTGTGAGGAAGAGGTCGCTCTATTTCGCGCCTGTTTCACAGTCTCTGCATAATTCTGCGGGGGTTGTTTAAACGTATTCAATATTAAAAATGCATGTAAAGCCAAGAAAGATTGCCCAAGTATCACAGACTCTGTCAAAGACAACAAGTTAGTTAAAAGTATGAGAGTGAAGAACACTGAGAGAAGGATATACGGAAACTAGGACTACAACTAGAGCTACTGACACCAGTGAGCACCTCCCATGCACAACACCATTTCTGCATGTGTAACACACCTGCAGGCCTGGGTCAGATAACATTGGCAGATAAATTAATGATTTATTTGATAAAACTTTATATCTGATGGGCGAGGTCGTCTCATTTGACACTTCCATTAGCAGAACAAAGAAAGGGAGGGTAAGGGGGGGTTGTGTTTGAAGCCATAAATATTTCCTCTGTGGTTTACTAGGGAATTTGTCTACTTTAGCTTCCCTGCAAATTCTATGCAAATAAAAGACGAAGAGAGCCCGAATTAATTAAATTAAAGGAAGACTTAATTTTGGAGTTCATAACAAACATTATTTCTGCAGCTATTAGCTGACCCAGGTTATTTGCAGACGTGCTGTTGCATTTTTGCATGCTTCCACTACCACTACTAGTGCAAAAATCCCCACACAGTCATGCAGCCGCTGTGAGTCTCGGCCTGTACAGCCACTACTACTACTACCGCAACTACAGCCTACACACACTCGCACACACATGTAACTGGCACACATCAGTCGTGGCCAGTTTTAAGCGCCAACCTGAAAAGAAAGATGCGCTCTTGATGAGGCGCAGAGGGCCCTGTTCAGAGAAGGCCCGGCGAGGGCTGCAGAGCTGAGAAAATCCTGTGCAGCACAAACAAAAACATAGAAAAGAGGAAAGGAAGGAAGAGGGGGGGTAAAGACAAAAAACATGACCCATGGTTAGTGAATGAGTAAGGAGGAAAAATGGTAGCCTCCTGTAATCCTGCCGTCTCGTAGTAAACAAAAACTGAGTTACGGGAGCTTTTTAGTCAGGAAATGAAATAATATCCATCATGTGGCAGGTCACTCGGCCAGTCAAACAGACAAACAGGAAGGCTGATATCACTCACAGAAAACACAGGTAAACAGACAAGTTTATGATGATGGACTTTACATCTCTGATGTGTACAGGCAAATTATTATGGTGTTTTCTGTGAGGATGACAGAGAAAAATGCACAAAAAGCACAGAATTTGCCAGCAGTTCTTTATATTTGTCTTTTGTCTTGTTTACTTTACAATCTAAACCAGACGTGTTTCTCAAAACCTGACCACGTGCAACAAGTAGAGCCATAATGAGCTTCCACACGAGTACAGCAGAGATGTACCGCTAACAACTGTTGGGCTAATTTGCTGAGAAAAAAACTTGTTCTTGCAAGGCCAGTTTGAAGGTTTCCGAGCTGTTCCGAATAAGAATGTTCAATGGTAGGAGAGAAAAACAAAATCAGCAGCTTCCTCACAGTTGCACAAAGGAAACTCAACTTTAAAATAAACTGAACAAAATGAGAAATTCAAGTTGCTTAAGCTGTAAATTATTCCTCCATTAGAGATAAAAACCTGACAGTTACTGAGACAATATTAGAAACTGAATCATTCCATTAAATTATTTTAAATAAACAAATGTGTAATACAATTAATATGCCGTCATACAAGCTCTAAAGTCATTCTGACCCTGGAGCTACACTGAGTGTTCGGCTGTGTTAAAAAAAACCACACATTTCATCCACTTTCAATTTACATGTGAGTTAAATGGAAAAAAAAGAGGGTTGTCATCGGTGGCAGAAGGAGGTTTTTGAGATACTGGGTTGCTATTACCTATGTTCCCTAGGAGACTGTTGGGCCCAGTGTTTTGATCGGGCCTTAGGGTGTTGCCGTCCTGTCCAATGAACTCCAGGCTGTCCTGTAACCTGCGCAACAAGTGAAAAAGATTAGCAGGTGCCCACAGCATGATTAGACTGTACAAACACAACGGACATTTGGAAGAAAAAAAGGTTTACTTCAATTACAACATACAATATGTTTGACATTGTAAAGATAAACTAAATACGTAGTGACAGAAAAGTGTTTTAAGGACACAAAAAAACAGGGAGACAATATTCCTCTGAAATAAACACAGGGAACATGGACCATAACTGAGACAGAGGAAAGATGAGATGAGAGTGAGATTAAATCTGAATGGTTATGGAATCGGGAGCGAGAAGTGTGTGCGTGTGTTGCTTACGTGTTGAGGCTGCCGTACACACTGCCCCCAGTCCTGGCAGTGAAGACCTTACTCAGCATCAGCTGAGGTGGTGATCTGATAAGATAATAACACACAGGGACAAAGATCCTCAGCATGTGCGCTCACACCAGGCGCTTGTGCACATTTGTGCGTCTTTCAAATCCAATCTCATTTGTCTCATCAATTCACAACTTCTGTTTCTTTCTGTAATAATAATTCAAGTACTAGACGGCATGTAAAATATCTAAGCCGCTAAAAAAATGTAATAACTCATCATGGTCAATGGGTGTTTTGATTTTCATGTCATTATCAGCTGTGAGAAGAAAAGCCAGCGTCCCCTGTTCTTCTTACCTGATCTGGTGGATTTTTAGTGTGGAGCCTTTGTAGCTCATGGCCACAGAGCCAAACATCATTTCCCCCAACATTACCACATCCGACGAACACCTCGACCCCTGGACAAGGGATTAGAGATGTTATTGTTGAGCGAGAGAGAGAGAGAGAGTTATGAGAGATGATATTGTTGCTCATAAAGAGCAACGAACTCCAGAGTGGACTGACAAACAAGGTTGACTCCTGCTGGACCAGGAAATGTGCACAAGCAATTTACATGCATATACAGTATGTGAGCGTTTGGTGTGTATATCTACACTATATATACTGAATGCCATTAACATCCATCCTGTGTCATCCTATCACACGTGGACAGCTCTAAGCACAGGTGAAAACACATCCGTAACACATTGAGGACCACGTTCGGCACATTCTTTTAGCAGTGTATATGAAGTCGTGTCTGTTCAATAAATTGAGTAAGCTGTGTCTGTCCACAGCATCTGAAATGTTCTATGAGCCCATACGGATGTATCACAGGAGCATTAAGCCTCATGGGTGATTTGATTTGCCTTAAAAAGGTGATGACATAGACCCTGTGAGTATTGTTTTGATTTTCTCTTTTTTTTCTTCAGATTTTTCTGGAAGGCTAGACACAGGAATGGTATTGCTACCTCTCACAGGTTATAAACAAAAACATATCTGGTCTTTGCAAATGGAATCGATATAAGTGTTGATCCGATCACAAGTGGTCACTTGAGACGCATGCGGAGCTGCATTCAAATGCCGGGAGGGAACTGACGTACTTAGAGCGCTCCACTTGTCATCACATAAACCTGAGACGCACGCAAGCGAAACAGAGCCAGCGTATTACCTGGAAGCGGAGACCCTGCTCTTTGGTGTCCTTGGTTTCGGAGGTGCAAGAGGAGGAGCTGTCCAGGGAGCTGCTGCTGCCACCTGTGGGACGGAGCTGGCAGCATTTCCCGAACATCTTCACCTGGCCCTCTGTGCTCTGTGGAGTAAAAATCAAAAAGTACACCATTATACAGTATGGCCGTGGACACGGACTCATTTAACTCCATTTTGATCAAGTACATTCTGCAGCAACTTAAACTTTCCAGTGGCTTTTCCAGTGGCTTTTGGGTATCAACTGCTCATGTTTGCAAATAAATAGGGACTGGACAGCAAAACAAAAGGAATGTGCAACAATCCATGCAAGAAAAATGACACATTTGTACACATTTGCATTATATCGGTAAGAAGGATGCAGACATTTATGTATTTAGCTCACCCCTGTGGGAACAGCCCACAAGGTTGAGAAAATTCTAACTTTCTGTCTAATATCCCCCTCATGCTCTGAGATTTGACCAGTCACAAAATAAGACAAAAAGTCACTGGTAAGTAAACTCAAGTAAACTTTTTAAAATCATTATTAATTTAATTTAATTGGTCAGGGCAAAAACCACAGAAGCCCAATCCAGCAGCACTTGTGTAAACATCAAACTAAACTGTGAGCTCAATCAGCCTGTGTCATGTGCCTTCTTAACTTGGCAGCCTGTTGAAGAGGAGGAATGCATTTGGGACTGTGGGAAGGGAAGGGAAGGGAAGGGAAGGGAAGGGGGAGGGGAGGGAGGGTGTGTGTGTGTGTGTGCGTGTGTGTGTGTGGTGGCTCACTTGAAAACGCTGTTGCTGATCATGTTAAGAGAAAGGAGGCGATAGACGGAGGGAAAAACGAGAGTGTGGCAAAGAAAAGCAGAATGACATGAGGAGACACAGGAAGCGAGGAAGAAAGACCACTGTTGTTGGTTTCATTGCTCTTTTAAAATGCATTTGTAAACAATACGGACATTTACAAGGCAAACCGCTGTCTGCATTTTTGTCATCTCTCTCTCTCATTAATATCATGATCAATTTCATAATACACGCACACAAGCTTGATTGCGTACGTGTGTGTGTGTGTGTATGTGTGTGTGTGTGTGTGCGTGCGTGTGTCTGCTGCAGTGCAGCATGAAGTGTGTACACAGGAGCCAGCAGCATGTGACTGCCAGTCATATGACTCTTTCGGGAACTCGTGAGCGAGCAGCACTGCAATCATTGCCTCCCTCCCTCTACGTCTAATTCCTGCAGCTCTCTTTGCATCACCAGATTTGTCGTCTTTCCTATTTCTCTTTCCCTTTCCAATTTATTCCTTCTGAATATTTTCCCTCCATTTCTTCTGTCTCAGCACTCCCTACGCAATCCTCGTTTCTCGATTGTCTCTTTGACCCTCTGTGCTTTGCTTCGTTTCTGCTTGGTGATCTCTCCAAAAAAAATCCACTGAGTTAACAAAAAAGAAAACGCACTGAACAAAAACAAAAATAAAAAAAAGGGTGCCATCATGTGATAGTGGTCACACAGCAGCTAGCAAAACCCTAACGATGCAGAATGCACCAAAGATATTGACTATCTTGGACTAGACAGCTGAACACACACACACACACACACACACACACACACACACACACACACACACACACACACACACACGCACACAGCATCACTTCCTCTCATTCCTCTAACTGCATTTTTAAGAGCTCACTTTAAACAAATGTCGCTGTGTAACACGCACACGCACACACGCACACGCGCACACACACACACACACACACACACACACACACACACACACACACACACACACACACACACACACACACACACACACACACACACACACACACACACACACACACACACACACACACACACACACACACACACACAACTCTCCTTATTGCAGTTCTATATCTGGCAACACTCCCCTCTGAAAGTAGTGTTTAAGTAAATCCACATGTATGAGCTGAGAAAGCTGCACACACAGATCATCTGATTTCCAATGTCAGCGTCACATACAGTTTTGTCAGCTGGGGCGGGCATGTGTACGGAGGTGGACTGAAAGGCGGGCAGGTACCGAAAAAGAAAGGTAAAGAGTGATTTTTACAAGATTACTGTGATAATGTAGGAAACCATATTAATGTAATGTGAAATAAGGGTTAGAGAATAGCACACAGCAGAGCAGAGGATATTTTGTAAAAGGCAGATGCAGATGAAGAAAGGGAGGAACATTTAGAGAGGATGAGACCACACCAAAACCAGACGAAGACAGATGAGAAAAAGACGAACGGCGAGTGACGCTGCTGTCATGTGAGGATGAAAGAATGCTGCTTACATGTGGGCCGTCAGCTGAGGCTATTATTATTGGAGATAAGCGCACCAGAGCAAACAGCTCAGGGTCAGACAGGAAAACACACACAGTAGCTCTATGAAAATATTAGGCATGTTATTCAAAATTATGATTTTTTTAATTCAAAAATGAGGTGGTGACCATGTGTCATCGTTTTGGTAGAAGTATCAGCCGGCAGGTGCTGCATGGGAGAGGCCATAGTAGTCAAAAGACGTAATTCTCCTGTTTGACGGCTAATGCTGTCCACACCCTGACTGAGACTGTAACACTACCGTAGTAAAACTGTCTATGTCATCACGTGTTCCTGGGTGTGTTGACAATTCACTAATGCTGCCTGGGAGATCCGTTTTCATCTCACTCCAAAAAAAAAAACTGGTTTGACCTACTGTCAGAATTGATTATTGACATCCATTTTTGGCATTCAATGATTGACATCAATAGTTCAATTTGTGAGTAACCCAGTTTTAATTGTTTTAAATGTGCTGACTTTAAATGCAAATTTCAAACATCTGCTCCCTTCTCTAACTCAGCAGCACTCCTTTATAGAAAATAACAAAATTAATGAAATAAAAGTCTAATTCATTAACAAATTATCACAACAACAACAACAACAAACAGGACTTATGCACCGTCATTCCCTGATTCCAACTTTTAACCCCTCTGTCCAACACCGGTAATTACGGCGCTGCGAGGCGTCCTGAAGCAGGATAAGGTGTGTCTTGTGACCTCTGAACAACATGACAGTCACATGACTTCTGTTGGATGTCATGACTCTGTGACAGTCTCTGCATCTGTGCTTGTGTCTGCCTCTCTTCTCTTATCTTTGCTCATCTGTTCTGACTGTCGGCGTTAAAAGGTCAAAGTTTCTGTAGATTACAGACTTTTAAACTTTTCAAATGCTAACTGTGATAGCATTGAGCAATCTTGAAAATGTTATAAATAGAATAGGAAAATGGAAAGACTAGGAAAGGGAATTAAGGAAACATTTTTAAAGTCTCAAAATGTCAAATGGGACCTAAAGCTTTTCTATTTTATTTAATGTGATCTACCAAAAGAAAGATGGGCTTCCAAACATAAAACAGACATGTGACTCACGGTGATGGGAGTTTCCTCCGTGCCCCTCTTTTTGGCGTTGGAGTCGAAGAGGACATTTCTGCCACGCCTCTCGCAGTCCTGGTACACTATGAGCCTGATCTGACTGGACTCCAGCTGGGGAAGCGGCCAGCTAGGGATAGAGAGAGGGGGAGAGAGTGTGATGATTGAGATAGGACAGACAAGGGAGAGGAGAAAATAATACAATTTGCATAAAAAAACACATAAAGCAGCGAGATTAAACTTTGTGCATTATCTAATACATCTTTCACTCTGAGTGTTTCTTTCAGGTATTTTTTGCACATTATAGACAATGATGTCATGATCCAGAAACATAACACTTCCCAAGACATTCTGCTGCAGCATAGCCCTGAAAACAAAGGTGGGGGAACAGCACAATTTTGTCCATTGTTAAAAAATTATTTGTTACATTTATTTAACTGATAACCGTCTACGATCCCAGGGGTCAACGTGCCAAGGTTACAGTCTTGTACAGTCTCTAAAATATAAACTAACTGTCCTAACTCACAAGTATTTAAACCACCATTTCCTTTGTTATGATGCATATTTGAGTCACACCCAAGTTCAAATTATCATCCACTGGATGCATGGTATCTACCTGATGCCCATGTGAGGGTTAGGGTTAGGGAACAACTGGCAGATAACTGGCAATAAGCACCAGGGAAAAGGTAAAGATTATTTGTAATGAGGCTTGTATATCAACTCTTTTGAACCTGTCGTCCCCTCCAGGGCGATGCGGAGCCAACAGATCGTGCCATAGTTGCCATTCATCCACCTCATAATTCAACCAGCGGGAAGCCATAAAGATATGACAAGCTAATACCTGCCTATCACCACAGGTTGACGGTGTACCCACCATAACATGGAGCCACTGCAGACTCTCATCCTGCTGATTTCATCTGTGATAGCCAATAAATTTAGATCAAAGACCTTTTTTTCTGTGCTTACAATATATTTATGTGTAGCTCCTCCCTACTTTACATTCATACAGTTACACGTGACAGTGACCCAGTATAACAGGTCTGCAGCTCTACTAGATAAGCAGAACTTACTGACCATTAATACTTTCCTTTCTTCCTCTTCTGGAGAAAGAGTGACGAGCAACTATTTACAGTCATCCACTGTGTCCATGTGGGTTGTTCTCAATCAAATCACATGATTTATTTAACTAAGTATTCATTAGTTGATTGGAATTGCAATAATTCAAACTTTATTTGTGTCCCTTTGCAGATGAAGAATACATCATTGGAGAACTTTGACAGCAGGTATGAATATTCCCAATTATTCCGAGTAATGACTAATATGTAAGTCATTACAGAATAAAATATAAGATTTATGCCCATATTGTAGATTTGGGACATTAAATGTTAAACTTAATGCTGGGGACTTTCATAGTGGTACATTGTCTCTGACACTGGACAACAGTTAAGTAACAATTAAGCCGTTTTCACTAGGCAGCATCTGCTCCATGCCTGTTGCTAGGTAACCCGTGGTTTCACACGGCTCATATCATTAATGCCGTTCATCTCAAGTAAAATTGTGAATGGTTGCAAATACGCCCCTGCGTCCTGCACGTCACTGCTGGGTACAGTAGCAGGCCTTTACCCCGACAGTCCCCTCTGCCTTTGGAGAAACTTTTCAGTGCCCCGGTTGATTAAGTAGGTGATGACAGGGGACTAATGCAACAGATAGGACGGTCCAGGATTTCTGTCTGATCTGACGGACGGATGGATGGGTCGGACAGATGGACACATGTCGGATCTAAATATACCCTTTTATTGGGGAGCTGGGGGGAGTAAATGGGCTGGTGGAAATGGGTGGGAAAGGAACAGTTAAGTCCACTTCACATTCCAACAAACTAGTAAACAAGACAAACCCTCAGTCAAAGGAAGCCAGGGAACACGTTGTTGGTGAATGCTGTGTGTGTGTGTGCGCGCGCGCGCGTGCGTGCGTGTGCGTGAGAGAGAGAAGGTTTATGTGCACAGTCCCATGTATCTAGGCTACCATTTACAAAAAAAAAGCAGGTGTCAATGTATGAGCAGCATTCTTGGAGGCAAAACGAGGCAGTCTTGCAAGGGAGGCAGAGGAGATCAGGTACCATGGTACAGCCTTTAGTTCATGGTTAGTTCAACATAGTGCGATGATGAGTTGCCTCAACGATTCTGCATGGAAACATCTCCAGGATTCATTTCTTTAGCTCACTTTCCTTCTGTTTTCCAGATACTCTGCCTACCAATATTTACAAAATATTGTATATGGTATTTTTTATATTTTTTGTACATATCTGTTGCTTGCTTTTTTTATATTATGCTCTCCACTTTGCTGCTGTGACATCCAATCACTATTCTCTTTGCCATAAACATAACAGAAAAAGACAGAGCGAGAGAGATGCAAGAAAGAAGGAATAAGCACAGGACACAAAGCAGGAAAAAAATGACAACGCCCGTTAATAAGCAACAGCTATCGCAGAGAGAAAAAATATTTCCAAAAGACAGAAGTAGCGAAAAAACAATGAGCAAAAACAGATGGGCTTCTTCGCAACAGCAGCAGGAGTGAAACAACAGAGAGACAGAACAAGCAGAGTGCAATAGAAGGAAATAAGGATGATGAGGAGGAAGAAGAGAAAAGCAAAGTTAGGCATAGATAACGAGAGTAAAGGTCACAGAAAACCGAAACAAACGGGGAGAAAAAAATCTGACAAATACAGAAGAGCATCTGAAAGGCGAGGCAGAACGAGAGCGAAGGAGGAAGTGTCCCATCAGTGAGCTTGTGACAGTCACAGCATTGACAGAGGAGAGAGGGGAGTCATTCATAAAAGCAGCACATGACTTCTTGACTGTTACATACTTGTACTGCTTTGACCTCAACCGTCTGAACTCAAAACAACTCAAAAAAGGTATCAGTTTCCTTGAACACCTCGACAATCTCGCAGGGAAAAGCCCCAGCAAAAGGTTTGTTTTGGTTACATTCACAAAACGTAAAAAGGTGACAACAAGCGCGGCCTTAACTCTTTAGTCACTATCTTCCATGAACAAATGGCATCTGATCCGAGATTAGGGATATTTTAAAAAATGTTTTTCACCAAAAAGTCCACGCACACACGTACTGTGTATACCAAACATTTTTTGTCCTTATCTTGAAACAAATAGGCATGCTCCACTGCAAATCTATTGATCCACATCACATAACATGGCAACAAGATCAATCTTCCAACTGCAAGAGGTGTCCAACAGGAAGCAGCCACAGGTTGTTAACAATTAAATAAAAAAAAGGAGAGAAAAAAGGAAATCAACAACACTGACATTGTTCTCAAACCTCCTTGGACCAACACTGCCATGCCCAGTTGGATGCATGTAAGCCTGGTACATGATCAGTTCCTACCTGGGCATCATTGCGGGTCTGCCAGTCTTTCCCCAGCCCTCTCTCCCTCCCTCTCTCTCTGTATTCCTCTCTCTCTTCTCTCAGCCAAAGCAGGGTCTAAGAATAGCGGTGAACTAAATTCACACAACAGCATGAGACTGTCAGGTGATCGCAGGAGCACTGTGTGTGCTGGACAGCGCAGAGGCAGCAACAGCAGCAGCAGCAGCAGCAGCAGCAGCAGCAGCGAGCCCTGGACTGCTGACTGCCAGAAAGCACTGTGATGAGAGGGTGACAGTGGGGGATTTGTTTGAGTGTTTTGTTGTTTGTTTGTTTTTTTCTTGTGCCTCTCTCCCTTGTGGCCCCTCTTCCCCTTCTTTCTATCATCAAATAATACAAAAAAAACACATCTAGGTGTGAATATACAATTCATCCTTTTCATCAAGTCCAAGTCTTAAAAGAAAAGGCAGGGAAACAAGGTGAAAGCTTCCCAGACCTTTATTCTTGGTGGTGGTTAGTTTTGTGACTCATTGATGTCTAGAGAAGGTGAGCTCTAAGTTAATGGGAAGAAGTGAAACTTTCAGCATCACAGGATATACCACAAAATGAGCATAGTGATGCCATGTTTGAGTCCCAGCACTTAACATGAATGAGTTTTCATGTAAGGTTGTGACAAAAACCAACACTTCAGCACCAAGCTAATGACAGAACTCTGAGTACTTTTTTTCTTGTTATTAGAGCCAACTGTAGTAATGAATAAATATATTAAAATTTCAACATCTAATTATATCAATAAGTTGAGATCTTTAGCACATACATACATACACTGACATTAAATGTATATTTTTTTCATATTTTACTGGCAAAACAATAAAATATTAACACCATAACTGGATATGTGGTGTACTGGATACTACTGATGGGAGCCACATATCTTTAAAAAATAACTGCAGGAATTAGCTATGAATAAATAATTTAATCTGACAGTCATATAAAGTCTGCAACACGGAGGCAAAAGCATTCAAGGCTGCTCAAGGTTTATAATAATAAAAGGTCACAGCGAAGCAATCGAGTTCCCTTGACCGCAGAGTGAGTGTGACATCAGCCCACTTATTGACCTCAAAGAGATCCCGTTCGCTCCCCAATGCCACTGAACGTCTGTGCGTGTGTGCTTGTGTGCGTTAGAGACTGAGAGACAGTTACATAAATATCCCCTCAGTCCGTGCTGTGTGACGTTCTTCCGGGCTGTGTGTGAAAGAGCTCTCTGTTAGCCGCGGCAACCTGTCCTCCAGCTATGGCATTTCAGCCGCAAAAACAACACCTGACGTTCACGGCTGCCGTTTGACAAATAGTTTAGCTTTTAAGTTACTAGGAAAGCTGAGGATTTCTGACTAACAAGCTAGGTTATCTGACATTGGGACATTTGACTTGTAAATTCTTGAAACGCCTTCAGGTAGTAAGGGGGAACACAGGTTTACTAAGCTCTGTTGCTACAATAACAAACTAGCAGCAGGCCTAAATTAAGCTCCGACAAAATCCAACGGCGAAAGACATCACCATCGTTGTTTCACTGGATCGGGGCCAAAAAATAAAATTGGATGCTGGTGATGACTGTCAACCCCAACAGGTTTAATAATTAATGTATGAGTTGTGATGCTAATTGTAAGCTGCGGCTCATTCTGTGCTATGATTATAGACTGTATATAAAAATGGACGTAGTCACCGGCTCTGTCCAAAAAATTAAGCCAATGCGGAAGTTGCCTGAAGCCTGTATTCTCTGGATTGACCAGCAGAGGGCGACTCCATAGATTTATAACATCCGTAAACAATTTCCTGAGGAGTTTATGGCCTCAACCGCTAGTTGCAAGTCTTCTCCAATACAGCATGATGGCATCACGGTGGGTTACCACTTGGCTGCAATGTTTCTTTCCCATGATTCAGTGTACTAGAGCTATTACTAAATATGTATCACTGGCGTGACACAGAATCCCAGTAGTCACATCTAATCTTTTGGATATCTCTCACCTTATACGGGCACTTACTGCACGTACGTTCTCAGAGAATGTATGCGCTGATTTTTGTCTAGAAATAGGCACAACATTTGAAACCTTCCATATAAAGACTGGGGTAAATGTGTAAGGCTATATGGGCTGAAAATTATTACCTAATGGCGGGACCACTCCTTTGATACTGGAGAGGTATGTCTCGTCACATCGACACAAGCGCTGCACCTTGAACGAACAATTGTTTAGCTATGGCTAAGTTCTAGTAAACAGCAACTCCCTCAAGAAGCTGGCCCGCACGGCCTGAGAAGCACCTGACTACCTGCATAACTGCTAGTTTCGATGCTGGTCATGTCGCATTAAGGACTTCTGCATTCCAGTAGTCACATGACGACGCTGGCTGGGGGAGGATGCCGGACTGCTCAGACGTTACTGCACTCACCGCTACAAGACATTTCCACTGGTTGGCTGAGTGGACTCACTTTTAGAGTCAGAAAGATTCAAAAGTCATGGTGATTGTAGGCGACAGATAAAAACAAATGTTAGTATGTGTAATAGAGTTGTTGTTGTTTTTACATTGTAAAGAGCCCCATTGTGTGTTTTGCTGTTGCGACCTCTATATGTTTGTCTTTGCACTGTGTTTGTGTGTGTGTCATCTAATCACCATGTGTGTACACTGTGTGTCTATCCCCGTGCTGCGCAGACAGGGAGTGATAAGAGTAATGAGCGTATGACTATGTCTCACAACAGATCACATGAGCGAGTCATCAAGCTACACAGGCGTGGTGGAAGCTATGTAGAAAGCTGCACGTAGGGGTCAATTTTAGCTTTCAGGGTGAAAAGCAGATTTATCTCAATGTAATTATTGCAACAAGTGTTGCTCCATTTAGCAATCAGAGGGATGAGAAGTGTCATATGACATCCATGATTAATTGCCCAGCCTTACCACAACGTGATTATACCGCCAGTCAGTGCCATCAAACCACCCCCACTCCCCGCCCTGTCATTTCTCCCTCGCTCATTCAGAGACTGAAAGTGGGCTAATTAGGTGATGTGACAGTTTGAACTCCTTGGTTTGACATTTCCAGTTTTAAAATTTGTCATAATTCGATGTTAAATTAATAAACCTAGAAAAGCTTGCTATCCTGAAGTAATGTGTAATGTGGGCAGCCCTTGAACAAAGTGAAGAGGACGCCGAGGCCTAACTAGATGATTTTGGATGCGTGTGTATGGCTTTTGCATAAAACTATATCTTTACCATGACCCTGCAGTTCTGAGAAGCCTGAGTGTGGCCACTTAAAATAGTCCTGATAGGAACCTGATGACAGCCGCTGTCTTAACGGAGCACTGACAGGCTTGAAGCACACGCACGCACACACGCACGCACGCACGCACACACACACACACACACACACACACATAGCCTGGCAATGCAATGAATCTCTGATGAAATGTGATGAAAAGTGAAAATAATTTAAATATGCACATAAATATTTGTATCTTATTGTATTTTAAATAACAAAAGTGCAGAGTGTGAGGCAAGCAGACATACACACCTCTCCCTGCTTATCCCAATGGTAGGTTTATTCCAGTGACTGAGAATGCAGCCATGTGATCAAGCCACAAACATGACAGCCCAAGATTGATGAAAGCCTCACATGACACGCTGAGTTATGGAAGCACGGCGTACGTCGATCAGAAACCGGAGACACCACTTCTTCTGCAAACTACCGAGGAAAGAAGCCTCACTATAAATAAATCCATCTGATGGTGTTAGATGTTGTTCTGCAATATCTGTACGTACAATGTCAGGCATTTTCTGGGAAGAGTCTACATTCACACACGGTTTTAGTTTTATTGTGGGGACCTAAATGCCATGAGCTGGCTCAAGTTTTTAATTTCATGGTTTCTCATTAATAAATGGTTTCTCATTAATAATGACAGTGGTCTTGTTCAAATAAATTATACATTAAATGAAAATGGTCAAATATTCTGCACAACATAATCAGTATCACTTTGATTATATAAAACTCTGATTTGATTGTGAGGTCTGCCCACACCCATCCTATCGTGTCACTCTCACACACACACACACAGAGACAGAGACAGAGAGACAGAGACAGAGAGAGAGAGAGAGAGAGAGAGAGAGAGCACAGCTCCATCGAGCTACGTGGCCCAGGTCAAGAGGGAAGCTTCATCAGCAGGCAGCAGTGGCAGGGGGAAGTCAATACAAGCAGTCTGAGTGTGGGTGAGGAGGACGAAGCTATTGGCTGAGGATCAGTCCTCTGACTGGCTGCAGGATGAGTGGGGGGCTCTCGGTGTAATGTACAGTATGCTGCCCCTGGTCAGGTGCCGCCGCCAGGGAAACACGAGAGGCTTTTCAGGCTTTCCTCCCAGGGTTAGCCAACCTGCTGCCCTCTGTGGTATTCTCGAGGGCACTGGTTGATGCATAATGCAGGGTAACCGGGTTGCAACCCGGCATGATATATTTTTTTAATTGATTTTCTATCAATCACATGCAAGGCTTTTGCTTATTAAGATCACTGAGGGTTTTATACCATATAAGATAAAACTCTACACTGATATTTGGATTGAAAAAACAAAAAACAAATGCAATAGCAGTGGGTCAGCTGCAGTTCCTAAATCATTTATTTTATCTGAGGGTCAAAATATTGTGTATGTCTTCATCTGTACAGTCACACCGTATCCTCTTCTCTATCCATCTTTCAAGTTTATCTGCCAGTTCCTGAAAATCTTCTCACCAGATCCACTCAGCCCTTGTCATCCTCCACTTAACACAATGTATCGGAGGCTCTCTTCTATTCTCCTCTTTTTAAAACATTCACAGTTTTACCCTGATTCTCGATACCTAGCAGAAACCCCTCAAACACGTGTGCTAGCCTATTCCTCCTACCAGCCAAGTGTCCTCCCCATCACTCTCTCCTTCTCCTTGCCTTTGTCCCCTCACGGCACTGTCCTCTCCAGAGCACTTCATGCCTGATGAATGGGCAGCTCATGGCAGAGGTATGAAGAGCACAGCTGACCACTGAGTTAACAGAAACTGCTGCCTGCCTGTTTGCTCCAGGATTGAAGCCACACACACACACACACACACACACACACACACACACACACAGCATTTATATCCCTGGGCACTGGGCACCTTTTAGTGCCTGACCGATATATCTGTGATCCAATAATATCTGCCAATATGAGCCTTTCACGGACATATCCGTATCTGCGATAATGTTGGCTGACATGAAAACAATGTAGAAGAGGTGTGCATTTTGTCGCGCTCTAGCACCTTTAAGGTCGTGGACAGTACACTGGTACATATTCACTGAGCTCCACGTATCATTTTCCAATGCAAAGTGTATTTAAAACTTTTTTTAAAAAAAAAGCCTTTTCCCCTTGGTGGCAGACCTGACCCTGACCCACAATCTGTGCAGGAACATACACGGGGAAACTGCAAATCATCTCTGGGAGTATAGAGTATCCTGCCACCCAGCTCAGTGATGCATTGCTCAGTCAGGTTGAATTTAACCCCGGGGGGTGTATATTACAATAACAAGCACCTGTACTGCTTCTGATAAAACTGTGTCATGATTTCGCCGCACGGATTTACTTTCGGAGCCGAATGAAAGTCGATTTTAAATTTTCACATAATCTCATTCCGTTATTACATTTGCACCCCTTAATAAAAAAAAAACGCAGCACCCATCTGCTATATGGCTGCACAATATCATGACAGGCATGCTATTATTTGGTTAAAAAATCTGCTTCACATCACATCACAGGTGTGACAATCATAAATGTATCTGGTGCGACGTCATGATGCATTGACAGCTTTATGGATAAAACATATATACAATAGCACATACATCTTACAGAGCATCTGAAAAGTCACTGATGTAGACTTGCTATTTGGCTATAGATGTCTGGTTTATATCCAGACACACTATCCATCATTAGTGCAACGAACGCATCACTTGCGTAAACAAGGGTGTGCACAATTATCTCAGATTTTGATTATTTCTTCACTTTGTGCATCCCCGGTCTGCAGGTGTGTCTGACGCCAGACTCCTCGTTGGTCGCGTCCGTCATCATCAGTGACCGACCGAGTACACAGTGTCCTCCCGGCCGCTCTCCGCTGTCTGAGTCCGGTCACACTGCCGTCGTCATGGAAGCCACTTGCACTTTGCTCTTGAGTTATCAAACGAATATCATACTGTAGCTCACGATAAGACAGGACGACAACCGTCCAGCCTGCCCTCGTTGTTTTCTTCCAGCCGATGTGACCACAAAGACACACGCGGGGGACAGAGGCGCTCGCGGGGAGACAGAGGCACGCGGGGGGGGGGGGCAGAGACACGCGCGGGGACAGAGACACGGCTGAAAGAGACACGCGGGGACAGAGACTCACGGGGGGGGACAGAGACTCACACACGCGGGGGGACAGAGACACGCGGGGGGACAGAGACACGCGGGGGACAGAGACTCACACACGCGGGGGGACAGAGACACGCGGGGGGACAGAGACACGCGGGGGACAGATACTCACACGCGAGGGGACAGAGACACGCGGGGGACAGATACTCACACGCGAGGGGACAGAGACTCACACGCGGGGGACAGAGACTCACACGGGGGGACAGAGACTCACACGCGGGGGACAGAGACTCACACACGCGGGGGGACAGAGACTCACACGCGGGGGACAGAGACACGCGGGGGACAGAGACTCACACGCGGGGGACAGAGACTCACACGCGGGGGACAGAGACTCACACGCGGGGGACAGAGACTCACACGCGGGGGACAGAGACTCACACGCGGGGGACAGATACTCACACGCGAGGGGACAGAGACTCACACGCGGGGGACAGAGACTCACACGCGGGGGGACAGAGACTCACACGCGGGGGGACAGAGACTCACACGCGGGGGACAGAGACTCACACGGGGGGACAGAGACTCACACGGGGGGACAGAGACTCACACGGGGGACAGAGACTCACACGGGGGGACAGAGACTCACACGCGGGGGGACAGAGACACGCGCGGGGGGACAGAGACACGCGCGGGGGACAGAGACTCACACGGGGGGACAGAGACTCACACGCGGGGGACAGAGACTCACACGCGGGGGGACAGAGACTCACACGCGGGGGACAGAGACTCACACGCGGGGGGACAGAGACACGCGCGGGGGGACAGAGACACGCGCGGGGGACAGAGACTCACACGGGGGGGACAGAGACTCACACGCGGGGGGACAGAGACTCACACGCGGGGGACAGAGACTCACACGCGGGGGACAGAGACTCACACGCGGAGGACAGAGACTCACACGCGGGGGGACAGAGACTCACACGCGGGGGACAGAGACTCACACGCGGGGGGACAGAGACTCACACGCGGGGGACAGAGACTCACACGCGGGGGACAGAGACTCACACGGGGGGACAGAGACTCACACGCGGGGGACAGAGACTCACGCGCGGGGGGAGACAAAGGGAGGAAAAGCACGACGCTGCTTCTGCAACTTGTGAACGCGGGCGCCGTGTTTAGCCGGACACACCACAGGGGGAGGAGGAAGACGCTTCTACCGTCGACTTATTAACCACTTTACTGTCTAAAGTACACACGTGAGCAGCGACGCTTGTGTAAGCGAGTGAAGAATAAAATACAACAGAGAGTAGCAGGAGAGACGAGGTAAAAACCCCGAGGGGACGGCGTGTTGCAGCTGCCCCCGCTCGCGTCTGCTCGTTAGCATGTAGCATGTAAGCTAACCCCACCAACAAGGCACAACACGTCTCCCACGCCTTCCTGCGCTCCGCCGCGTCGCTGCACGTCATTTCACCAGACAGCGTCCGTTTCGTTTTCAAATGCCACCGAGATGCAACGTTTCCACCATGTTAGACTGTATGTGCTCCACACATGTGAGCGAAAAGTCAGAGAAAACGTTAGCGCGCGCGCGCGCGCACACACACACACACACACACACACACACACACACACGGCTACCTGAACGCGGGGTCCTCTCTGCTGCATCTCGGAGGCGGCGACGAAAACGCGTTCCTCTTGTTGAAAAGTTTCTGGAAGAGAGTCGGAGGCATTTTTGTACCGAACGCCAATTCGGTACGGAACGTCTCTCTTTCCTTCCCTCTCAGGTCCGCCGCGAGCAAATCGTGTTCCTTGTAACTGTCTCCATGGATGTCACACAGTCATATGACAGGCATTAGTCACAGGAGCTGCTTGGTAACCCGCTGCGGGGGGGGGGGGGGGGGGGTTCCGATTGGCCGAGCGGACGCGGCTGTTGCTGCAAAATAGCCGATTGGCTGGTATTTTTGGCCCCTGTACCACGTGGTCGAGTGGATTCGCCGTGTTGATGTTTTGTCGGGGATCGTGACAGCATGAGATGTGTTCACAGAAAAGTCACACAAGTGCGACCGATGGCGAGGCCAACTGACAATGATCCACGAGAGACCCCCAGGCGAAGAAGGGTTAAGTTGTCAAACACAGAGGAGACGTATTCATGTGTTGTACATATAGAAATATATTTGTCTGGCCCCAGGAAATGTATAATTTCGCAGAAAGCCAGACGACTGGCAAATGTAGAATATCACAAGCACACACAAAGACCCCAAAAATGCCTTACATTTAGTTTTTATTCAGGTCACATTAAACATTTAGTATAAATTAAACAATTTACATGAAGCTATTTTACAGCATGGACACAAGCAGTCAAAAATAATCAATAGAAATGCACATATGATTACAAACAACATTTATACTACACATATAAAGCAGGAAAAACAATCACCGTCAGGACAAAGGAAAAAAATGATTATTTAATCAAATACAGGTCTGACATCTAGTGGTTATATAGCAACACACACACACATTTTGAGAGCTCACAATGTGTATGGGGGGAATAGTGCATTTTCATAAATCTATATAATTAAAGGAACGGTTATATTAATTTGCTTAGTAAAAATAAAGCCCATGGGAGGACAGTTTGTATGGAGTCAGAGAATCAGGGGAATGTAAAAGGTCACTTAGATAATGTTCACAAGGTTTATGTTGAGCAGACAAACTTAAAAACAGGCTGTAGCTTTTTAAATAATACATTTAGAATTACTCTTTTAAAATTAATTTTGGACATTAAGTCTTGTACCCCTTTTTTAAACTACAATTACATTGTTCCTTAACAGGACATTCCACATACAGGCCTCACAGATCAAGATTAATGCGAGAAAGGCCAAACAATATTTTGTCACAGAACAGAAGCGTCCGTGTTCTCAGCAGCAGTGACAGGAAATAGAGTAATACTTTGAAGTTTGACGCACCTTCTTCTCGCCCTCTGAAAGAACAGATCCCTGTCACTATCGCTGACAAAGTCAAAGAACTTGGCTTTCTCCGGGCTACTCTGTTCAGGCCTTTTCAGCGTCACCCTCAGACGCAGCGTGCCGTCTTCGGAGGTCGTCTCACCAGCTCCGGACGTCTCTGCATCGGGCCTCGTCCGCTCGGCCGGGCCGGGTGTGTGGGCGGTCTCACTGGTGATGTGAACGGTTGATTTGGTCGCAGGGACATCTTTTGCTTGGAGGATCTCGGCAATGACGGGGGTTTTGAACGACACTTTCTTCTTGCACAAAAAGAGCCTTTTGTTTGTGAGCTGAGGGAGCAAAAATGATTTGACAATCACCTTTATCATATCTTACATTACTTGTAAATTGCCGGGTGACTTTCTTACTTTAATTGGGGTTTTCCTCTTGCATGTTTTTGCCTGATTATCTACAGATTGAGGATTGAAAGACTATGATTAACACACATTGTAAAGAATTCAAGTTTTATGCAATGAACGCTGCTAGAAAGAATATAATCTATGATTCACATGAAGATTATTTGGTTCATTATGAAAGTCTACTGTTTGATGAACATACTGCATTCTAACTCGAGAAATGAAGACTCTTTACCTGATTTAAGGGATTTTCTTTGTATTTTAGTCTCAGGTTCAGGTGCTCTGTCGTTTCTGCAAAGAGAAAAGACCAGTTTTGCTCCTGTGAACCAACCTGTCTATCCACAAGTCTCAGCGCTCTTGATATCGAGAGTGTTTTTTTCTACAGTCGTTCACCCGATAAAACTCACCTGATCGCACAGTTCGTCTCAGTGAGAAGCGTGGAGGATTCTGCATACAGTGGTTTAATTCTCATCAGATCATTTTTGCAGACTGTTTGATGAACATACTCACACTATGATATCAAAGTAGATTAGAGTAGAGTAGTAGATATTCTTTCTGTTGAGAGCTATAGAACAATTTTCCCCTAGCAGAATGTCAGCTTTTCATTAATTTGCCAAACCAATGCTTTTTTCATGATTTTTTAGAAATGGGGTTTTCAACACTGTGGAAGGTCCAAGCATCATGAAACCTGCTAAAAATATATATTGTAAATTACACTGTGAGCTTTTCCATTTTTAAATATTTCACTATTTCTTTTAAGTTATGATCAGAGGCTGAGACAATTAACATTATCAAACAATTATTCTTTATCTGATTTATTGTTTCATTTACGAGTGTAAAATGTAAATGATTAGCAATATCACACCCTCAGTTACTCCTAAAATAAAAAAAATGAAAAATTTGACTTTCAAATCGTTGTTGCATGGGTTCTGACTATCTTACAAAATGATCTGCAAGGGGCAATTTATTACTAAACAACAATAGATGTGTGTGTGTGTGTGTGTGTGGGATTCACTCAGACTCACCAGTGATGGTAGAAATGTTTGGGGGATCGTGCATGTGGATGGTCTGAGCGTCGCTCACATCCAACAAGGTGGAGTTTTTTATGGGAAGATGGAGATCCAACAGCTCCTCGTCAATGGGGAAAGTCAACGTTTCCTCTGTGAAGGGAAAATACGACATACGAGACACAACATGTCACAACATGACAAAAGAAAAAACATAAGAACCCAATAACCCTTCATTTGGGTTATGAATTGATAAAAATGCGGACACACCATAATTCTCTTTCCTGAAGATCTCGGGTGAGGGTAAGCTTCGTAGATACGAAGGGGCAGAGGTGTCTTCCACATCATCATCAAAGGTGAAAGTTGAGTCTGTCTCCATGCCAGAAGATGCAATGCTTTCGGGTGTCTCTGCCGTGTTTTGCCTTTTTTTCAGTTTTTCCATAACTGTAATTTCACCACCTTTAAAAGCGTCTGTGTCAGGGGTCATGTGAATGGTTGTGTGCCGTGCTGCTGACACATGGTAGCCAGTTTTTTTATTAGTTGGAGAGGCCGGCGAGACAACTCTGTGCGACACAGATTTGCACTGGAGAGGCACCGGGAAAGAGAAACACTTGTGTAAATAATATAGTTTTATGACCTTAAAGGATTTAGTTTGAATTGAGCTACTCTTAGAGTTGAACGTTTAGAGTTGAACTTTTTTTTTTCACTCAGGTCAAGTGCCTCATTATCAATACATCTGACAGTAGTTTAATTTAATACTCAAATTGCTTGTTCAATGCATAAAAAACACAAAAATGCAAACAGCATAATCAAACTGCTGTTTAGAGCCAGTCACAAAAAAGAAAAAGTTTAATATGCCTTTAGGGAAAGCTGGGAAAGTGACAAATCATCACATTTGCTAAGATGGTCAGTAGTCTTTTTGGCATTTGACAATTCCGATAACCTGTAGAAATTGTTGCCGATTGCTTTTCCGTCAATGGCACAATAAAACATTCTATCAACAAATCATTTCACAGAATGAAACAACTATGTTTAGTGGAGGGTCGACAGGTGCCCAACAACATTTGACCCCTCATGACACTGTCATTTATGAAGAGAATGCTTTATAGATGTAGAGTTGATTATCAGAACCACCTGTCAACATCACACTCACCCACACTGGGCTGGTTGGTTTGTCAGTGGGGACGATCGTCTCCTCCACTTCAGTCTCCTCCGGCAGGGCCTCATACTGGTTGTCCGGCAGAAGTCTCCTGTGCCCTGGGGAAGGGTGTTGGAGAGAGTGGTTATAGATTCAACAGGACATGGATAGTTGTGGCATGCACTTTCTCCTCAAGCACCGATTTCAGCACAGTAGGTTTGTTAGTGCAAATAGATTTTTGTAATGTGGATGAAATTTTATTTACGATCAGGTATTTGGGATTCAAAGGGCAAACTGAGCACAGAGGCTCCAAACTGAAGCTACGAGGAGTGTGTGTGTGTATGTGTGTGGGTGAGTGTGTGTGCGTGTGTGTGTGTGTGTGTGTGTGTGTGTGTGTGTGTGTGTGTGTGTGAGAGTGTGTGTGGGTGAGTGTGTGTGTGTGTGTGTGTGAGAGTGTGTGTGGGTGAGTGTGTGTGCGCGTGACTGTGTGTGTGTGTGTGTGTGTGGGTGGGTGGGTGACTGTGTGTGTGTGTGTGGGTGACTGTGTGTGTGTGTGTGTGTGTGGGTGACTGTGTGTGTGTGTGTGTGTGGGTGACTGTGTGTGTATGTGTGAAAGTGTGTGTGTGTGTGTGCGTGTGTGTGTGTGTGTGTGAGAGTGTGTGTGGGCGAGTGTGTGTGTGTGTGTGTGTGCGTGTGTGTGAGAGTTTCTTACTGTGTCGTCTGCTCAGCGCTGTCTTTATGGGTGTATCTCGTTGGTGACGAACCACTCCACTGTCAGTGTGACTGACTCCGCACTTCTTTCGCCCCATTAGCGCATCACACTCTCCCCAGCCAACAGCCGACGGTCCGAACGTAGCCTA
The DNA here is from genome assembly GCF_022379125.1 of Scophthalmus maximus. Lineage (NCBI taxonomy): Eukaryota > Metazoa > Chordata > Actinopteri > Pleuronectiformes > Scophthalmidae > Scophthalmus > Scophthalmus maximus. The sequence continues at coordinate 18,943,909 of NC_061516.1, forward strand.
AATTGATATGGAGGAGAAAAATAATACAAAATAAAGTCAAACGGTCAATGGTCGTTAATCGGTTGCTTAAAACCCCACCCGAGTATTATTTGTTATTTATTAGAAGACCGAGAAAGCAACGGTTAAGAAAAATAATCATAACTGGCTGATGAAAATAGTGTAACGTCTTCGTTTCCGGCCTTCCGGTGCGGTTTCTTAGCAACCGAGCACACCTGACAACCCGACCTGTCAATCAGCTGCTGAGATCGCTACGGGATGACACACTTTTTAAACGTGCAAGCTATTTTTCATTATTATTATTGTTATCATTCTTTTGACGGAGGGTTGACACGTTATTGTGGCCACCTGCTCGTGGGTTTGATTAGAAAAAAAAGTTTTGACAGATGTGACGTAATCATCAATTCCGGATATTCACTGGCCTCTAGTGTCCACAATTTGTAACTACAACTACATTCGGGGTCAATTTTTTTGACCATTTGTGGCGAGTTTGTAAACGAAAGTACACAGACAATTAATGTATTTTTAAATTTTACATGAAGGTGATTGTTTGCTATGAAAAGTGAAAGAGAGGGGACACAACCATGACCGTCTAAGTCTGGTTTGTAAATGAGAATATTAAAAAAATACTAAGATGACAAATGTCATCTTAGTGCTGGAAATGGTGATTATATCAATTTTCTGAATTTCAGTGGATGGAAGTAATGAAGTGTGTGTACGACATTTAAAATGCCTATTAAATGTATTACATTTTTACATTTAGCTCATAATATTTCTGTACAGATGAATTATTATTTTAAAATGCATGTATTATTTACAAATGGCATTGCTACTTTGACTTTGTAGACAATCTTAATTCTTCTTGCCCCACTACTGGTCCTGAGAGTTGATCATTTTGTTTTTCAGACCTCAAACTAGCACTTGGCAGGTTTAAAAATAAATCCTGTATACAAACAGCTTGAGATACACCTCGAAGAAAGAAACAAATAAGACAAAAAGTTTAAAATCATTCCAGAATATCTTTTATTTCATTGCCCGATTCCTATTCCCCACCCTCCCTCGTCCCTATTGCTGCACTCAATCATTACAAGGATATGGTGCTGATTCCATTTTACAGCAGAATAGATAAATAAATAGGTACAATTCATCTCACTACACGCAAAAAGAGAGAGAGAAAAAAAATCCATTCAAACCATCAATTTAATAAATATGCTTACATCTAGCTGTCCTCATTTATGTACATCCACATTGTTTATGCTTCGGGACGGTAATCAACTTAAAAAGCCTATACATTACTTCTACGTGTAAACTCCCTCAGAAAAAAAAACTTGTTTCTTTTGTTTTTAAAAGTTGATGTTTGTTCTGTTTGCCTTCGGTGAGTGGAATTCATCAACTCTGCCTACGTTACAAAGCCTTGCACTAGCAGCAGTGGCTGTGGGGCTGCTGTACACAACCTGCTATTATGGGCCACAAAGAATTTTCAAGTCAAATGCTAACGGACCCAACGGCTGCAGGGCAAACTGCATGCATTGCCCCCCGAGCCCTGGTTTTGCATTATTTCTATTTCTGTTTTTCTTTTACCTGTCACACTCTCTGTGCAAAGATGGTTGAGGAAAATAAAGTTGTGAATGTGTCAAGTGCGCAGCATCAACTCTGATGATTGTTACAGTGGGGCAAGTCCTTCATATAAACAAGGAGCATGCATGCCAAACTGCTGATCGCAGCTATGTAGCGATGACTTCATGAACCAGTGACTTTGCAACGCTCCACATGAAACCACAGCGATTTGATTTTGGGAGGCAGGAGCTGCTACTCTCGTCACCTTACGCTCTCAGTTCTGATGTCAAACAGGAGGATTTAGTTTTGGTCTAATTGTGCGATGTCAGGGTTTAACACAACTTTAATTAAAGCTTGCCTGATCAAGTGGAAAATCCACTGCTCTTCCCCTCGGGGTGAAGTTCCCTCACTGTCGCACAGGGTGTCAGTATTCTCACATATCTACACCTCTCCTTGAGCTACACTAGACACAAAGACACTACATCTGCTGTCACACAGCTGTGGATTTTGGTTGTGTTTGGCTGGTTAGGTTTAAACGGATGGATGAGAGAACAGAAGCAGAGTGACAGGAAGTAGGAATGGACTTCTCAAAGTAAAAGTGCTGCTGAGTTTGTGCTGCTGGAGCATTTGATGGTTTGTTTGGGTGGGTAGCAGGTAGCAGTGCATGGAAGATTTAACTTGGCTACAAGAAGAAAAAAACAAACAAAGAATGTCAAAAACAATACACAGCTTTATGTGTATTATGCATTCACGTTGTCATAACTGAATAAAAACAAATTCAAATCAAGTTAACAATTACTTAGCTCTTTGTGTTGTTCTTCATTGTGACATGAATTACAAAGAAATCTTTTCAATGAAATCTCATTTGATGAAGCTTGATGTGTCCCAGCTAGAGCATGGGACACTGAGCTTATTATTGCTGGCAGGAGACTTTCAGGATTTTACATTTTACAGTACATGACTTTACAACTGCTGACAAAAGCAGGAGGTCTGAGAGGTTTTTGCCAAAAGAATAAATAACTCCCAGGTACGAAGGGTCACTTTCTGTAGATCTCATCAGTGTGATAATTTTCCTAAACTTAGCACCTTTTTTGTGTTGTTAGGATAAAAGTTACAGTGACAACTGACTCCCATCCATTCAGTGCTCTCAGTTTGTTTCCAATGTGGCTTGGAATATTCCTGTCACAATGAAAAACAACTCTCTCGGTTATAAAAGACTAAAAGCTAAATAACTATTTTCAATGAAATAAGTCATTTCATTTAATGATGACGCAGCAAATGCACACATTAAAAAAGGAAATGCACATGAGAACGTGCAAAGACTTTCACTTTGTTTGATTTTTTTTTGTTATCCAGGCATTTTAAATCTCCCCGGGTATAGAGCCAGACTTGGCAATGCTCTCCGACCGCACGTTAAGCATCTTCGACCACTGCAGGTCAGCTGGTCAAAGCAGATCTTAGTGTTAAGATGCTCAGAGGGGAAATGTGGCCCGTCGGCCTTCACATGGAGATTCTGCTATAGAGCTGCTCGATCTTCCCCTTGAAGAACTCCCTCAGCTCTGGTCTCTTGGCCTTTAGCGTCGGAGTCAGGAGGCCGTTCTCAATGGAGAACATCTCGTTGTGGATGTAGATGTTCTTCACCTAAATACGAAAATGGAAGGGAAAATTAAAAATAGATGCTGAATGAGATCAAGACGAGTCTTCTGCAAGTTATTGCATGCTTCTTGGTTAAGAAAAGGCACAAATAGACAGATATATTCATTGTTACAGCCTTAAGACCAGTTAAGTTATTGTCTGTAATTTTCAAGGATACAAAGGAAAATCCTGCTGCAATAAAAGTAAAAAAAATACCTGTATATCTTCATAAATTTCCCCCGTGTTTACCTGCTCAAAGGAGTGGAGGCCGCTGGCCTTGCCCAGACGCACCAAATCTTCAAGGATTGCCTTCTTTAGTTCCTGTTGACAGAAGAAGAAAGTTAACTTCCTTCAAGTTAATTTAATCATAAACAACGATATCTGAAGGTTTATTTTATCTATCAAGGGTTTTTTGAGCCACGTGTCACCTACCGTGTTTTTACAGAGGTCCTTGTAGGTACCTAGTATGCCTTTCTTCTTGGCCCATGTAGGCATGACCTCATGGTCAGGAACCACAATTCCCACCAAACAGGACTGGAAAAGAGCAAACGTTTGTAAAGAATCTGCGCAGACGACCTAACTGCATATGGTCTATTGGTCCATGATAAAGATATTGTGTATGTGTGTGAGTCTGATATCGTCCTCATACCTGCAGACTGTCTCCATGCACATACAGCTGTGCCACAGGTTCGCTCCTAATGTAAATGTTCTCGATCTTCTCAGGGGAGATGTACTCGCCCTGCGCCAACTTGAAGATATGCTTCTTCCTGTCGACGATCTTCAGTGTGCCATTCTACAGGAGGATTTAAAATGTTCCTCTGGTAAATACAATGAATTATTCAAAGCGAATGCTGTATGACAAAATCCTTACAATTATGTCTAAACAACAGAGTCTAATGTAATTTGCATGTACTTACAGGTAACCATACTCCGATGTCTCCGGTGTGGAGCCAGCCGTCAGTGTCCAGCGTCTCGGACGTCCTCTCTGGGTCTTTGAGGTAGCCTTTGAACACATTTGGTCCCTTCACACAAACCTAGACGGAAGATAATTAAAGGATTGAGGTTGGAGGCGAAGTATACTCTGTTTATCTTGTACTAACACAGGTTTTTAAAGGTCTGCAAAGATGATATGGTTTTTGGCCCCTCTGCTCGAGAAATCATTTTTGAATGTTCTTTTCCAAATCTTAAATCTGGCCTTATTTCTTCAAGTCCAAGTGTCATTGAAAAATCTCAAACTCAGCATGTGAATACAGTGATGAACACACGCACGCACGCACGCACGCACGCACGCACGCACAGACACACACACACACATACAGTTCAGCCAGTACAGTATGTCTCTGTCTTGCAAAAAATCCTGTTGCTTACCTCTCCCTCTCCCTTCGAGGCAAAGTAGTTCTTCTCAGGAACATCCACCAGTTTAATGAGGTTACATGGCAGCGGAGCTCCGACGTGACCTGTAGGTCAGAACCAGAAAAATAGGAATAAAAAGAAAAAGCTTTATTTTCCCAAAAGATTATCATTGCAGTTTTGACTGTGCGATTCCCATACACTGCCCACTGAGTTCCCTTATATGAACTAATATAAATCAAAAATAATGCCAAAGTAAAGAAGTAAAAGACCCAAATATTTTTACCCAAAGCTACAGGTACATTTATCTAATGCAATACCAGAACTGAGCATTAGGGGGCAATGTTAGCCTGCATTTACATGGAGTGTTATTTAATAGTCCTAATTACTGCCCCTATTGTGAGTGGCACAACAGGCTGGGGCACATACTATGTGCCACTCATGTTGTTGGTTTGTCTAATATGTGCTCATAAAATATGCATCCTCTATGTTTTTGTTTCAGCCATCATTCCTCTCAAAAAAAAAACCTGGTCATAAGCAGAGAAAAGAGATAATATTAAATCAAAGGGTCATGGAAACTAATTTTCATTCAAATGTCTTTTTACTGCCAAAGTAATATTGACCTCTCTGCACCAACTGTAGACCAGGCTCTAAAAACGATAAGATATGAGAGGTCATGTCATTATCTGAGCAGCCGTGGCCCGACAGATGAAGTGCACAGTCACAGTGTTGATGGCAGACGAGGAGCAGCGCTAACCAAATTCACTCATTCCTCATGACTCAACCGCACCACTTGCAGAACTTTGAACTCGGCGTACTGTCGAGTAAACAAGGGCAGAGAGTCGAGCAGCGAAAAGGACCCGTCGCTCTTTTCTCGGCCTGTTGCGTAAACGCCGGCTCACCTGGGGTCCAGTCTCCAGGCGTGGTGAAGGTGCAGCCAGCTGTGCACTCTGTCTGGCCGTATGCCTCGTACACCTGCACACACACACGCACACAACGTTGAGGGGAGGGTTGCGTGAAGGATGTGCATACTGTATTTATATGTGAATGTATAGTTAAGGAACACATTTCCCTATCTGTGGGAGAATCAAGTTGAGTTAAGAGCAGGACTGTTTCATAGTTCAAGTCTTATTCTTTTTTTTACGTTTTCAATAACTGATTTTTTATGGCCACCACTTGGCAGAAGAACTATGTTATGAACACATCATTGACATATCATCCCTGTAAAATTTGAACTTATTGGCATGGAGCTGCATATTTATCCTTCCAGGTCCCACAGAGCAACATAATCATTCATTAGGAATGTTTCAGGCCATCTGATGAATGTAAGTCCAACATTCACGCTCTGTTTTTCTTTCGGACACTACCCACTCCTGAGGGAAATATCTGGTAAATGTTGCACCATGTGCACCAGCTAGTTGCTTACTGTGTCTGTTACTGTGCCATTTGCTGCTGAGCAGGTGGTGTACAGTGTTTTTTTTTTACAACTTCCTGAACACAGCTGTGTCTGAGTTCCAGCTAAACAATGAGCTCAAAGTCCCAAAGAACAATTTGGTTGGATTAGGAATAGGGCCAAGAGATTTTATGTGTGTGTGAGTGTGTGTCTGCCTTTGACCTGGCATCCCAGAGCTGCTCTGAGGAATCCCAAGACACTGGGCGAGGTAGGAGCTGCTCCAGTTATAATCATCCTCAATCTCCCACCCAGGCTGGCCTGTGCAAAGAGGAAACATTATTACACATCATTAATACTGTTTTTATTATTTATACATGACAGATTTTAATTTCTTTTGTTCTCTCTGCTCCCGTACCTCCGTGTACCACACATGATTTAGAAACACCTCAGAATCTGACTTTGATGACAAGTTTGTGTGGTTGTTTGTCAGCGATATCTACACAAACCACACCCACAGTCCCGATGAAGCAGATTAGCTGAGTTTTGCTGTGGGAATGAATATTTTATCTCATCTAATCTCATCTCATTGAATTAATGTTGCCAGGATTTTACTAGAGGGTGAATACAGGTAATCAGTTTAGCTATTTGTCTTTTACACCTGCAGTTACCATTTACCTGAATCTTACTAAAGAAGATTTTGTCCCAGATGCTGTCACTGCGAATGATCCCGCTGCTGACTTCAGCACCTTTTCTCTTAGCAGCGAAATTGAGCAGCCAGCGCTTCAATGGGCTGTTAGCCTGGCTGAAGATCTGCAGAGGAGACAAAGATGACACACACATATTTTTGGATTCGCATTGGTCGAGGACAGTTCCCTTCTCTTTACAGCTGTTGAAAACATGTACATTTATTGATGCAATTTGCTCTGAAACTATAACAGGAAGTATGCAAAACCAACCGCAAAACTCTCTGATTTCTCCTTTTACATGATTCTCCATAACTCTGCCTTTGTTTATTACACAACATGTAAATCTGAAGTCATTGTTGAATATCAAAACTTATTAACCATTGTTCCCTCACAAAAAAACACAGCTACAGCTACGGTTACTTGATTCCAAAGATCCTTGCATGAGTCTTAAAAGCAGCAGTAACCAGTTAAGTTGGAGTGACTTTCCAGGCGGTAATGATTTTCACAGCAGATGATTTATTTGAAGAGAAAATCCCAATGGAATAAACAATGTAAGTTGCTTCATCAACAATTTCCTTCAGATGCCTTTTTCTCTCTCTGTTCATCTCACCTTGTCGTACATGCGGTTGAGCAGTCGAGGCACCACAGGGAAAATGGTTGGCCGCAGGGCCTTCATGTCGTCTGGGAGGAGACGGATGTCGCCCTGATAGAACCCGATCCGTCCTCCATGGCAGTATACCACAGACTGCAGAGACGGACACATAGCACAGACACCATAAAGCTATCGGCTATATGTAGTAATAGAGTAAAGGCACAGTATTACTACTACTCAAGTAATAGTAAAACATAATTTCTATATCACTTTCTAAAACAGTACTTAAACAATTGCATTAGAGACAATCATTTATTTATATTTATGAAAATTCTGTACATTATCTTGAGGATACCAAGTCATGAGTGGCCATTATAATACCTGAAATCTGCACCACAGGATAAGAGACACATTATGAAACGATACATTACTGATAAACTTACAAGCAAAATTTCAATCAAAACAGGAACATTACTTTTTGTATTGATGTTTTATTATCAATTGGTGTAATAGAAAATTAGAAATAGAGAGCAGTGTGTGTGTCTCGATAAACTTTATTTTTAATATAAATGTGTTAAAATAAAAATACTAGTGTCTGAAAGACATCCATTGTTACCGTAGTGATGGAAAAAGTGCTGATATTACTTACGTTTTTTTATACCAGTGCAATGCAATGTATAAGTCAAGCCAAGTTTTAACAGCTAAATGTAGTTAGAGTCTCAACGTGAAAGTATTAGCGCAGAAACATTACCCCAGAGTCTAATTTATTATAAATTACATTATTAGATTGACGCATGAGTTTACTCCTGTCATTTGTCGAGGTGCACCTGCTTTTAGCTCCTTATTTACAGTTACGTAGCTGAGACCAGCGGCTCTCTCTGTCTGTTCTGAAATCGGATGAATATTACCAATAATAAACACTGTAGTATAGTATAAAATAAATTTAGAGCAATGTAGGGATTATTCACAGTGTGAGCAGAGATCCTCCCTGAACAGTGAAACTTCCTTTTTTGTACCATTGATAAGAGAACAATGGTGCGAAAAAAGTTCATAGTGACCCATGACATATTTACAACTAGTAGCTGGAAGCACTCAGCCCCACGTATATCTGACCCGTGGAATACTTCCATGCAAGAAAGTGCACAATAACACATACCACAAAATACTTGGGCATACAGTAACATAATAACTAGGGACCCCTAGTGCCACCGAAATTTCCCAGCTTGGGATAAATAAAGTACCTATGTATCTATCTATCTAATATGAAACAATTCAAAAACATTTTTGAGGTTATAAGCTCATAATAGAAAAATCATATCCCTTCCAAAGAGCATGAAAAAAAAAAGAACACTTATATTGCATAACATTACATAATACTTGCATAGCTTACCTATATCATACTGGTATGTCATGTTCATATATCATATGTGAAGAAAAAAAAGTTATGTGAGGATGTCTCCAAAGCCTTAGGCGAAATAATTTACAGCCAATTTCTGTGGTTCACAAATTGTGGTGATTAGTGGAAGATTTTTTTAAATAATAATTTTGTCATTATCCACCCTTTTGACAAGGGTAAAAAAAACCATACCCCCACGGATATGGGATGAGATGGTGATGAAAATGGAGCAGAAAATGGAAACACTATGCTCAGAGAGGAATATCTCAAGTTAGCAGCAACAGAAGTGACTCGTTACTCAGTAATGATCAACGAATCATCAGTGAACTTCTGAATACCGATGCCAAATCTGAGCAAAAGTGCTGATTATATGTCAATAATTCAGACTCATATTTAAGATCCAAAAATCTGTCAGGCAGCTGGCAAATTTTGCTGCAACTTGGGACACTAGTGGAGGTCGTAGCACAACCTTTAATTGAGAATTGCTGTATTTACACTTTGCGTTGTGTTCACACGCCCTGCAGATTGTGACACTTCTAAAAAAACTGACCGAGAACAAACCAAACACTCATCCTTCTGTTGTCCAGTGGCTGTGGAAATGAATGAAAGCACAGAGAAGCAGGAGGGATCCATCCTCTTCTTATCCCTTTTTCATTGAGACACAACCGATGTTCAGTAAAGATTATTGATTGTGGTGTGTTTATCTGCACATGTGACACTCCCTGTTGCGTCATCTGATGTGCTGCTTTGCGGGGTAGTCAGGTGGTTTCCTGCAACCGTTGTAGGCACACGGACCAGGCTGGTTCAACTTGATACAACCTGATTGTCACCCATTCACCAATTCATTCACGCACGCACGCACAAGCACACACGCACGCACGCACACACGCACGCACGCATGCACGCACGCACACACACACACCTCTCTCCATGACTACTTCTAGCCTTACCCCTAAGCCTCAGCTTAACCTTACTGTAACTTTAAACCATATCTTCAACTTACACTTCAATGATTTACGATATGTCCCCATTTGGAAGAAAAGTCCTGTTAATTTGACTGTGCGAACAGATTTGGGTCCCCACAACGTGAGTAATACCTGGACCCCCAGCAAGCATAAACACTTGGCAAAGGACTGGGAAAAAACTGTGTGTGTGTGTGTGTGTGTGTGCACGCGCTTCAGTAGACGAGGAAATTATGTAACATGCACACCGCTGGCTGTAAAAGGGAGGCTTGGCATTCATCCTCAGAGTTGGAAAACGAAACTTAAGGAAGGAAAGGGAGGAGAGGGGGAAAAAAGTATCTCTCCACCACCCACCCTCTAAAGTCATGCTCATCTGCCCCCGCTTCTGTCTTAACAGCTTTGAAAATCAAAAACACGTTCATAACTGTCTCATTCCTGTGGTCAATTCAACCCCATTACCTCAATGAGTCTCTCAAACATGTGAGCCAGTGGCAGGAACGAGATGAGGCAATCGTCTTGGTTGGGGAAAATGACTTTCTGCAGGAGACAGAAGGAGCGAATCAGTCAGGCCATGAAAAGGATTTCATTGAAAGAATCTTTTTTGGGGGGAAAAGAACACAAACACAATACAACCGGTCTGATGAATCACCCAGCAAAGTAAGATGTTGTCATTAAATCAACCCTCAGCCCCCCAGAAAACAGATGACATCAAACGACAAAGGGCGGAGAGGGTCACTTACATCTGTGACTTTGAGGAAGCCTGAGAAATCAGCCACCACGTTCCCATGGGTGAGCATGACTCCTTTTGGGTTTCCTGTGTAAAAACACAAAGAGGAGACGGAAGTGAAACTCCCCTCATCTGCTCCAGGACCCCACAGTCAGCCAAGGGGCAGACTCTCATGTAAGGAGAAAGTGGTTTTGAACAAAGGAGCTTTTATATTGTCAGTGATCTCTTCAAATGTTTCAATCATGGACCGCAGCATGTGTTATCTATATGTAACGGGGATGGTCCCTGTGGTGTCAATTTCTCATATAATCATGTATTAACATATGCTAATATGTTTAAATTGTGTTTCTGGTATGTGGGAAAAAACTCTTCACGAGTGGTAATAATTAGCTGAGCCTGGGGTAGAACAGCAGATGAAGTGAAGTGTGGTTTACAAGGGGTTAATGAACAGATGGTTTTATTAAGGGTAGTAAGACATTTGGGCCAGGAAGGAGGATTCAGAGAGATGATAAGGCCAACATTCTTGAGCTGGCCGCCTTGGCCTGGCTATTTAAGATGTCTTTTCTGTATGATCTGGGTCAGACCTCTGAACCATTCCATGCTGAAGGAGCTCTGAACCAGCTGAACACACTCCGTTGTACTCTTGACTTTGATTCAATTAAATATGACTTGTAGACAAACTTGTCTTCTGTGAATGATAATTTGTTCATTTCTCGAGGAGATCAAGATTTCCACCACAGTCCCGAGGAGGCTAAAACCCACAGACACTAGCGTCGATCGCTAGTGCATCTCTTAAGGTGTCGGGGAGTGAGGTTTACACACACTACCACAGTACTCGCCTGACTGGCCACTGTCACATATAACCACATATACCCACATTATGTATAGATATATAGATAAATGCTGCGTACCTGAAAAGACTACTTTTTAGGAAAATATAACGTGCTTCAACTTATAATTTCCAAAATGAAGACGCAAACACCAATTGAACTATGTGCGATATTAAACTTTAGGAATAATGGATTTATTTTTGCCTGTGAACTGACACGCACATGCTACCATTGTTTCAAGTGCCAAAAAAAACAACATCTCGGTATCATATTTTTCTTGTGATCCATTTTCTCCTCGGTTACTGTAATGCCATTGGATTCCTCGGTCCGACACACTTACATGAAGCGCTCTGTCTGAACCTGCCGCCTGACTCACAGGGCTGTGAATGATTATTTGACATTGATGTGAATCGAGTTCTCGGGAAATGCAGGACAATGTGAGGAAACTTAACCCCGTGTTGGAGGTGGTGGTGGAGCATGTCTCCCTCAACGCCAGCAGGTGGCAGCGTTTGCCACACACAAACACGCGCGCACACACACACACACACACACACACACCAGTGGATCCTGAACTCTGCAGCTTGCTGACGTGTAAACTGACACCAGTGCTGTCCTCACATGACCTGGCTCTGGTTCCCTTGTCTGTCGGATGCAGCAGTTGCTGCAGGGGAAAGACATTCGCCGCCCACTGCCATGTCCGAACATGCTGGGGAATCCAGAGTTTACAGTTGTATGATAAATAGATCCTGCGCCAATATTAGGTCACTCACTGTTGTGCGGAAACTGGGTTCTATTTACGGTAAACACTCACCTCCCTGTCTCTCCTTAATGTCGTATTTGATTGTTTTGGTCTTGGTCCACAAATCATTATATTTCCAGGCGTTAATGGAGGAGCGGCCTTGTTATAAACTTGAATTCCAATGTATTTTCTTGTGTCTTTGTCAGCAAAGAAAACTTTAATTCATTACACAGAAATTGATCATCTAACTTTTAAAACTGCTAACTTTTTCTTTATAACAGGAGACACCAGCCTTAAGGAACATGCAGTTGAGTCATCGTATATATACTGAATGATGACTGAGCATATTTATCTGGTCACTGCATGTGCCTTTTTTTTTAACCATATTAAGTTTCTTCAAAAGCTGATTTTTGAACAATCAACAGCTTTATTTTCATCGTTATCCTTAATTACTGTAAATGTCTTTTAGTTACATGTGCATGGGTGATCCCAGTTTGAGCTGGCACACTGCCTGAACCTGGCAGTGTTAGGGACATGCTGCATTCACATGAGTCACCAGGGATCAACATCTAGAAAGCAAAGGGCAGCGGACAGATTTAGCTGCCAACCCACTGTGTTGTTAGAGAAACAGTCCGCAGAGGGTTTCCGCTTTGACTTTTCAACTCAACAGAGGTTGAGGAGTTTATAAAGCACGATGAGAATACTGTCACTCCACTGACAGCCATAGACATTTTACAAAAAATATTTCATGTTGTTGTTGCTCTCGTCCAACCTGTCACCTAATGATGCACAACGAGGGTTTGATCAATCATGACTAGTGTGCAATTTGATAGGTATTTTTAATTACTGCGTCATGCAGGTAACTCTGTTTTATAACTTGCCCTGTGAACACATGAAAAAAAATGGGGAGAACAAACAGTGTATCAAAGTCAGATTATGAGTCAGATGGCACATTATGGTTTGACAAGAATTTGAAGGAGCAGCTTGAACTTAGTTAACCTGTCACAGTGCACCTTGGATATTTTCTGCATATGGGGTGCACAGATTCGTGCGTAGAGGCAAATTAACAATTGTGCATTTCAAGATGGCAAACACAATGTTGTGCATTTTTCTTAGTCTATCATGCCTTGTCTTGTCCTACTTCTCATTAAAAGATGAACACGTGTAACAACGACAGGAATAATACAGATAGCACTGTAAGCCACTTAGCTGCATTGCCTCATGTTCCTATTTGTGAAAGTTCTTAGCACCGAGCATGTGAAGCATGTCAATCAAAATGTACACAATGAATACCTGTGGTACCACTGGTGAAACACACGATGGACAGGTCGTCTGGTGCTGGTGGCTGCGGAGAAATAAAGCACATTACTCTTAGGACTTGTGACTTAAATCATCCACTTCTTTTAGCTTCTTCAGACACACAAGCTGCACCAACACAGACACACACATAGTGCTTAGTTATGTCCCTTTGGTAATCGATGACCTAATAGCTGTTGCGATATTTCAGGCGAGGTTGTTGTTTGATCCATGCTGTTTGCGTGACTAAAAATGTTGTACAGTACATATTTACTAATGCACAGTGGAGTTGTGAATTAGTACTTACTATAGGTTTTCTGTAGTGGTCTCTGCCCAGAGCCTGTGAGAAAAAAGAAAGCTGAATTGACACTTGGCATACATCAATGACATTAAAATAACATTATTGACCATGGCTTCAGTGTTATTTCCCACGGCTCTTTGAACGACGGCGAGTTTCTTCTGAGATCTGTCGGTGACTTTTCTAAACCAAGGACTGAAACATGTGGGTCATAAACATGCTCAGAGACCATCTCTAGAAATCTGACATTTTCAAAGCCTCCTGTATTTGTGGAAAAACATTTTTTTTTGTAGGTCAAGTTCACCAGCACTTACAGTAAGTAATTTCATTTATTTTAAGCCACGTGTGTCTTGGATAATTGGTTTTCTGCTGCACTGCCGCACCTCCACAAGGGTTGGACGTCACAGAAAAAATGATAGTTATGTACATGTGAATTACTGAGTTTGAGGTCCATTGTTATGTAATGTGCATTCTACAGTGTAAGGGATAAGAAGATAGAGATCTCATCTCACATTCCTAAGAATAAGCCACACAATCTAAACAACAGTTTGTTATGACCTGCCTTTGAAGTGTGCACATTTGACAGTACGGCTTTGCTGCAGCCATTACCGCGGTGCCATCGTTGAATTGAACAGTTTCACTGACAGTTAAAGCACAGATGTTTGGTTTAATAACGGTCAACAATCAGCCTGTATGGCAGATGTCCAGCGGCCTATGTGAATGTGGATTTAATTCAGTCTAAAATAACTGGAAGATGGTTATGACACCAAAGGTAATGTTAGCATCTATACAGTTGGTCTGACCGCCACGTGACCAACGTGAACATCCTGTGCAGTAACACAGCCCTGGTCACAGCCCTGATTAGTTTCATTCATTCCTCTGCTTCCCCTGAGTGATCTACAGAGAGCTTCCAGGTTGCACACAGTAACGTGAAACCTGATATGATTCATCGACTCTTAACAGCTTTTCATATGACTCGTGTTTAGATGAGACCAGCAAACCTTAACGGTAAATAATTCCGATTCAGCATACAAGACATCAGATACACCAGAGTGTGCTGGGTAATATGTGATATATGAGGTCTATTCTGTGGTCTTATGCAAGGTAAAAATAAGATTTCATGAACTACAGTAAATATCAGGTGCAAATGTAATTTTCGACTATGTCACAGAAGGAAATTTTAACCACTTTGAGTATTTTCTAGCTTCTGTGAAAGGGCCACCTGACTGTTACCATTTAACTTTGTCACACCTCGACTTCCTGTATGGCCTGCACATGGACGCTGCAGTCCTTGCCGCGCTCCACGAGTGCAGAGTCGAAGGCGTCCATCAGGACGATTCTTCGCAGGCCCGGGGTCTCCTTCCGCTCCACGTTGTCCATTAGCACCTGAGCTTTCTCTACTTTGTCGCAGATGACCGTGGAGATGTCAGCTGAAGCGACACGAGCAACAAAAGAGCACACGCACACACCCTTGTGTGATTATCGGCAGAATAAGAAAACAAAACAAGACACAATAAAATAAAAATAGACCCGGATGTGGGTTTGGGGGGTTTGACTGTCTTCAGTTCAGTTCATTTCTGGCTCAAACAGTTACAGTTAAATTGAGTTTAGTGTAAACTGTACGGTAAAAGCAGTGTTTTTGAAGGTTAACGGCTCAGCATCCATCCATTTGTGACAGATTTTTGATGATTGTTTCTGTAGCTTTTGCAGTTAAATAATAATATATAATATTGAGTAATAGAATATTGAATAAGCTTTTTAGCCAGAAGGTAATACACTGTGTGGGAAGCTGACAACGACCAGAGTTCCACCGCTAAAATCTACAGTCACATTGCATAAGCTGTTACAAAGCCCCAGACGGAAACTGAATCTGCAGTCAATGAAATCCTTTAAATGTCTAATGACGTCACGATTTCACTGTATTAGATAACGTTACTTAGTTGTAGGCCTTATGGTTTATTCCTCCAATGAATAAAAAGTGATAATCTCTTCCTTAGATGAGATTATCACCGCTGAGTAGTGTTGTACTATAGCATTTCAACACAACTTGACTGTGTGTGTGTGTGCGTGTGTGTTTGTGTGTGTTCTTACCAGTATTAATGATGAACCGTATGGCATCTGGACCCAGAGTATCATAAAGGGGAACCACTACCATGGAGTAGGTGTAGCAAGCTAGCTCTGAGATGATCCACTATAATCACACACAGGACAGGGGTCAAAGGTCAGGGGTTAAGAGTTCATTCATCATTAGAAAATGTAAACACATCCCTTAAAACAGTATGTTGCCCATTATTTATACAGTATAGATATATATTTTTAACCAAACATGTTATCATCTTTTACCCTTTTCCAAGAGAGAAAAGGTTCATGAGTAAAACAGCTTGTAACCATTTTGAGCAGGCGAGTATTTGTGTTTACATCATGAACAAAACCAAACCATTTTTTTCTTCCTTATCTGAGCATAAAGTGAGACAACGTGTGATATTCACCTCTGGCCTGTTCTGGGCAAACACTCCAATGAACTGGTCGGGGTTGGGCTGGCAGCCTTGGTGCAGCAGGCCGGAACCCAGATGCTCAGCCCGGGCAGTCACCTACAGAGTGGGAAGACAGTGGGAAAGTAGCCGATGGGACCAAGTGGAACAAAAACAGACAAATAGTTTTCCAAGAAAAGACAACACTTCATTTCGTTTCTCAAACTCAAACTTAAGAAAAATATAGGTTAAAAAAATAATAATATCGACCTCTGGTAATTAAGGGGTTATCCATTCTGTGTCATCGTATGGGGCACACCATTTTCCAACCCTTACTGAGAATACACGCATTCCAATCACGGAAATAGAGGAGACTGTAAACAAGTCGAGACTTACCTGGCTTTCCTAGGAAAAAGACATGATGTCACTGATAAATGTTGTAGGTGGCAAAATTACTCCTACATCCTCATTCTCTGCTTCACAGGAGAAGCCATAAAATTTCCCATCACCAAACCCCCACCATCATCCCCATTGTTCAGAGATTTATTGGAGCCTGTAACTGCTTCCGGGGACACTGGAAGTTTCCGACTGCTCTTGCCAGAGTTTACTGCAACACATTTCTGAAATGTCTGGCGAGGACAACACCCACGACAGAGGAGGGCCTCTCAATGTGTAAACCTCCACCAGATGTTGGCAACACACATTTGATCCTGCAATCAAAGTCGCGTCTGTACTGCCTAAGAAACTAAATAATTGATAAATGAACTCGTTTTATTGGGACTAGATTCACATTCACCTATGTTCACACACATTGAGACAGTGCTCAAAGTACACAGCACTTTATCTACCACACATCATTCACACACTGAATGGAGCAGGGGCAAGGCCCAAGGACATTTCGGCATGCGGACTGGAGGAGCTGGGCATCGGGTCGTTCACCAACTTTGGTTTGGTTAGTGAAAGACCCGCTCTTACTCCTGAGCCACAGCCGCCCACACGTGTAATCACTCTTGATGCAGTACAGAAAGGCAATGACTGATGAGAGTGAAAAAAATCCCCACTCGCCCCATGTGGGCGGTTGTGTGTCTCCTCCTTAGACCTCGGGTCCTCTATCCGGGGGCCTGGGGGCCTGAGAGTTCTAGCTCTTCTTTGGGACAGAGATCCCAGATGTAGTTCATGGAACCTGCTGGAGCCACTCTCCCAGTTTGGGGGTTTCAGCCCCGACTCTGATCACCACTGTTGCCTTCACATACCAAATCTTTTCTAGCTCCTCTTTTAGCCCTTGGTATTTCTAGCTTCTCGTGCTCCCACTTCTGCCTTCTTATGTTGTTTGTGTCTTGCGTGCGCGTGTGTGTGTGTGTGTGTGTGTGTGTGCATGTGTGTGTGTGTGTGTGTGTCTGTCTGTGTTGATGTTGGCAGTTCTCCACAATAGTGTTAGATTCTGTTGCTAGGCAGACTGGTTGGCCTCTGTGGTGCACAGGCTGCAAACTACACAATATCACAACAGTTTGGACCTACACAGCTTCCTAAATGGACGTGGTTCGATTACAGCTCGTCAAATGTCATGACAAAGATGCTGTAGGGTGGTGTTTATGTTTATGACAAAGTAATAATGTTTAACGATAATGACAAAGGAATAAAAATGAATCACAACTTTGAAAGCAACCTAAACTGTACCTAAACTGTAAACAAAGAGATGCAATGTCCCCTGAAAGTCACTAACCTCTTTGTAGGATATCCATTTGTAAGGCTGGTTAGGAAGTCGCGAGCCTAAGCAGGGTCCATCACCTGTTGAAGACACAATGAGACATGAGACAAGCTTTAGTGTCTGAATGAAAACATAATAAAGCATCACACTTATATGACCAAAACTCTGTGAGCAGCCCTTTATCCTAAACAGGATGTAAACGGATCATGATAACAGAAATCTTATCTTATATATAAATATTTTATGAACACTGACACTGAAAAACAAGGTTTAAAGTATTTGTGGAATAGAATCTTTTTATTTTGTGTAATATTGTTACAATTGTTTACTAATAATTATCATTTTTAAATGATTTAACAATGAGTGAGTCTCTTCAGGAGCTGAAGCTCACTCAGGGGGCAGGTGTGGTTGAAGCTCTATTCGGCAGCGTGGCATCTCTGCATTGTGATCAATAAATAGATGTTTCTTTCAGCTGTGTTTCCGATTGGTGGAAATATGATAGTGGGGTTTTGTCCACGAGCTTAATGGAAATATACTATTGTACGAAAATTTGCATCAATGGCTACGACTCATTGGAGTTGTGCTTGCTCTTTACATTAGCATTTTTAAATACAAAGTAAAATGAATTTAAAGCTAAATCTAGTCCGTGCAATACATTTTGAATCTACTGGAAATCTTTGTACAATAACAGATGTACATTAAAAGTTAAACACAATTATCATCTTTTCTTACAATGAATGAAAGAATGAAAGGAAGGGAAGAAGCAGCCCGCTTCTAATGGAAGAGACAAGCTCGACAAGACATCAGGTTTCAGCTCCCATGATATATTGCATGTATGAGTAAGAATGCGAACATCTGTCTGTATTTGTGACTGTGTGCAAGTGAATCACTAAGCATGGTATACGTTTCCACCTCATGTTCTACCCACCAGATATGTGGAGGCCTCTCTGGAAGACCTCGTACATGGTCTTGGCGTCGTCATGGTAGTGAGTCAGCAGCTTGGACCTGTCGCCCATCATGGACCTGCGACCTCCATCTTCATGCTGATGCAGAGTGAGAGAGAGAGTGTAACGGTGTAAACAACTTTTCAAAACTTTTCCCTGTAAACTCTGGGGTTGCTGGAATCAAAATGACAAAAACAACATTGGGGGAAAACAAGAAATAAAACAATATCTCATTCTTTTCCATCATGAAGACGGTGTTATACAGATTCCAAAACCTGAGGGAGCGTATGAAGAAAATAGTTTTCCTTGTTCTTGAAATGATAATACATCTCTTTTGTCAAGCTCAAAAATGCAAAGAATATAAATGTCGGTGCTTGTGTTACTGTTTGTGTCCATTGTGCTATTTCAGCTTGTGTCTGAAGATACACACTCATATCACACACACCAAGTATCAACACCTCAAAAGGCTTTTCAAAGGAGTTTCACATTGGCTAAAAACGCTGCCAGCCTCACCTGTTTTTTTTAAGAGGGAACAGTGTTGTGGTTTGTGAACAATATCACGTGTGTTTGTGTGTGTGTGTGTGTGTGTGTGTGTGTGTGTGTTTTGGTTTGGACGGTGGTTAAAGTGAACCAGGACACGGGCTGAATCAAGGGCACGTTATGCATAATATGTATAAAAACATATAATAATAATAATAATAATAATAATAATAATAATAATAATAATTATCATATTGCTAATATTGATATCATATATTTTTTAGGTAAATATTATGAATGTAATGTTGCTCTGAGGGTAAAAGCATTTGTAATCTCTTTTTAACTGCTGCATCAATCTCCCCCAATGCTAAGGGCACATGCAAACAAACACACACACACACACACACACACACACAAATCCAAAACACTGCTGCGCATGAAGCCTATTTATGACAGTGCTTGATAACAATTTAAGTTGAGTTAAGTTAAGTAGGCTATCAGCTTTTTTTTATTAAAAATTCAGAGCTTCCCTCATCTGGATTTGGCAGCTTGACAGTACGGAAATGTTGTCGGGACTGATTTTATTGAATAAATACATGGAGAAGTGAGGGGGGCAAAAAAAGGACAGAAATATTGTGAGGGGCTCCCAATCCTGATACACTTTTTTATGAATCTATGAGTCTCTTTGTGTGAGGGTGAGTGTATGTATGCGAGTGTGCTCCATCTTACAGGCACTTCCTCAGACTGGTGCAGCAGGCTGCAGGGTGGCTTGATGGGGCGGGGTCTGGTGGCCAGCCAGTACGCCAGCACGGCGGTCAGGGCGCCGATGCCCACCAGCGTGGAGGTTGGCAGGGAGCGGAAGAACTGGCCGATGTCATCCATCTCCGGTATCCTCAGGCCGCTCATCAACTCCTGGGCCTGCATCTTCTCCATCAGGGTGGAACTCAGCTCTGCAGGAGGGCAGACGGGCATGGAGTAAGGGTTTCAAACAAAACTTTGCCTGTGTGCACGTGCGTAAAAATATATTTATTTTTAAAAATTCTTGAAATATTTCAGTCACATAAACAAATCTTTGCTCTTTCAGGATTTTAATTTTCTTACGGGAAGCTTTAAAATCAATATGTGAGGATGGGAACTGTGTCTTTTAAACACAGCTTTTATGTATCCCGGGATGATCAGTCAATACCTAATCAATACCTTATTAGGCTAAATCAGGTGTGGTAGGGGAATTATTGGAATAATAGCTTGGACATTTACGATCCACTGCTGTTGAGGAATAGAAATAATCTAAAAATACACAGCAATTATCTGTCCAACAATTAATAATTAATTAATTACCGTCAGCGGTATTGAACAGAGAAATGGACACAGTTTCCTCAGAGTATAAAAAAAAGTCACGCTACAGTTTGACTGCAACTTTTGACCGATTAAAACTAGCAGCATTTCACCACATGACGGGAAGTAGTGTAGAGCGCTCACAACCACTTCCACATACTGTACAGTGTTTACTGTATGTGAACAGACACACAAAACTAAACCCTGCGGCAAATCTCTCAAATACTTTATGACATGTCTTGTATAAATGTGAGGTACAAATGTATAAATGTGATTTCGCTTCTCCTACACCCGGATCCTGACACCTTGAAGACAACATTTATGTTTAAAAAAAAAAAAAACGGATGAAAACGGTATTGTCCCCCCCACATCCCTGTTCTTAATGCTAAAGCCAATCTGAATGGATGATCTATACACTGCAGCACTGACTGAGAAGAGGTGGGACAAGAAACCACATAAACACACATGATATGCGCAGTGCTCATTATGGCTCAGCCCCCATCACACACACACACACACACACACACACACACACACACACACACACACACACACACACCCACACACACACACACACACACACACACACACACACACACACACACACACACACCATTCATATAAGGAGGAGGCTGACTGCAGTTTTTTCTTGCCTCCCTCTGGAAATCAGTCAGAGACAGCAACAACTCTACCAGACGAATGGCTTTGGGGCACTGCTGCAGGCCCCTGGCAATCAGAATCACTTCCTCTCTACACACACACACACATGCACGCACGCATGCACATGCACATGCACACACGCACACAAGCAAACACGCCGAGATAAATATCTGAGGCTATGGGAGCTTCGACTTCCTCATTCACCTGTTATTTTGTGTACAAGCACGGTTTTCTTAACTACAGCGTCGCTTAAGCGAAACTTTATGGTGTGAACCTGCAGTGTGGGGTGAAGGCAGGTTTACAGGAAGTCAGATGCATGATGTTTAAGAACAAAAAAAAATTCAACAAACGAGTAGATAAAGAAACAAAACACACAAAAAAACTTGTCTCGTTCTGACTATAGACCTTAGGAAAGTAACGTTTATTTGACTCATACCCTTCAACCAGACAGTTTTGTCATCACTATAATTTGGAAATGTTAACATTTTATTTTCTTAATTAAGTAATAAAGCATTTTTGTCTTTGTGCTACCTTCTCCTGGTTGTTGTTAGTCCCTAAGCCTTTTTATTAATCTCAATGGTGTGTAAGTTGTGCTGGCAACTTTTGGCACATTTGCTCCACATTGTGTTGCCTACTTTTGCACATGGAATAAAATATTTTGTATTGTAAGAACTTTAAATTTAATTGTTTTTTGGCAATTATTCTATGAAATGGGCTTTTTATTTTTGGCTTTTTTATTTTTGATCGTGAATCATGAATATTAGCACACACCCTTTCATGTTTCCCCCAATGCTCACATGATCTCACCTTGCGAGTACTTTCAAGTTGACACCACCACGAACACTCACACGCCCACATCCACACATACTCGCACACACACACACCCGCACACGCACGCTATCAGCAGACAGGACATCAGTGTCATCATCGACAGTCCTTTTAAAAGCTGTACTGACACAGGACGACACATCTGCATCCAGCGATACATCCGTTGCTCATCTGTTTTTCGGTAAACTACAGAACCTTAACCTGCTCTAAACCGGGAATTCCCTGATCTTGCTCCCCCACCTGCAGTTGGGCTCAAATCCATTTGGATCAACTCGAAACTATCACCTGTAATTGGTAAAACCACGATGTGACATTTTCCGTCATACGAGTGTCGAAACACCACTTGGCCTTTAATACTGCAGGACTCCCTACTTCTGTTTATTTGATTTTTTTTTCTAAACAGCAGCCATCAGACATTTCCTCTTTTTCTGTTGTCGGCTATTCTGGTAATCTTGACGGGGAATCAGAGCCTCTCAAGCGCTGGGAAATGTGGGGCATGATTACAAATAATTGAAACCACTCGATGACTCTCGAAACAAACCAAACTGCGTGTTGGCATCTGTGTGGGAGCCACAGATGTGGCCGCGTGGCACAGCTTCAGATGGAACGTCCGGACAAATTTTAGCGCGGATTGCAAGAACGTGACTCCCTCCAAACACAAATGTTCATTTTTTAATCTTATTTTTTACAATATCTGTCAATGCACTTTCACAATGTTTATGATTGTAATTCACAACATGTTTATGATAGAGGTGTTTTTCAGTTGCTGAGCTATGCGAAGCTATGCTAACCACATGGTTTTTTTTCACTTCAGGCAACACGAGTTAGCTACGTTAGTTAGTAAGTTAGTTAGTTACCTAGCCTAGCCCTTAAGCTAGCTCACTAACACGTTACAAATCGTTCATTTGATTTATTCAAAAACCAAAATTCGGGACTATTTCATGACACTGACAATAAACTTCCTGGAGTTTCGACTGGTTGCCTGGCAACTGCTCGAAACTAGGAAACTGTCAAACAACTCATCACTCGTAAAATGATGATGATGAAGTCCAGGGGCCTCTACTACAAAGCAGGATCTGTCGAGATAACTTCAGGTTTACAGATACTCTGGGTTTTCCGTCCGACCAAGCTGGTTCTCTTCTTCCTTACTTACTTAAATCACCATGGAAACGTATGCTGATCGGCTAACCTCCTCTACTGACTACTGACCAGTCAGATCACTGGAAAACTAGAGTCACCATTCTACAGGGTCCTGACTGGGACAAAAGAGTTTAGAGTACTGTGACAAAAAACAAAGATCAATAGATATTTACTTGATTATTGTATTCGACCAGAGTCCAATTAAGTGTTCTGTCCCAAATGTCAAAAAATGTCTCGGAAAGAAATGAAAAGAAAACAAACAATCGAAATAATAAATAAATCCAAAATTTCATTAAGGTAAAAAACAACTTCCAAAGGATTTTATAAATAAAAGGAAAACCCTCAAAAATACACAATATAAACTAATTTATAATGTTTCTCCTAATAAGTGATGATGAACATTCATTTTCAGATTTCTGACTAAAAAGAAACAGAAAAAAATGGGCAATGAGAATAAAAATAAAGTGGATTATGTTGCTGCGACAAAGAATCAATTTCAATGCTTAATTGTAAAAAAAAGAGTTGCGCATCATTTTCAGCATTACAGTATCCTGCAATCCTTATTGTATTGTTCCATAGTCCAGTACTGCTCTATAAATGAAATGTATTATTATTAATAATATTATTATTATTATTATATCTGAACAGTTCTAATGGGAGGATCAATGACAAAAGCACCAAGATAAACACAGGCCGACATCAACTTCCTCAAAGTCATATATTTCTTATAAACCTCTTTGCATCGCTTGTGAGAATACTTTTATCAGAAGTGAGGCGTTTAGGCGACGTTAATCTCACTGCATGTGCTGTGTGTGTTGTGCTCAATGGCTATCGGGGCAGGGCTGCGGCGATGACCGAGCCGCAGTGGATTAGTCGGGCGTCCGAAAAGAGAGGCCGAGCAGGGGGATTGTTGCGCCACCGGCTCTAAATATAGACTGACTCCATAACCCAGTGACACCACAGTGCCAATAGCTGGAATAGAGGAGGCTGTGGAGAAAGAGAGAGCGTGCAGCTGGTTACAGACACTTTTTGCATGATTATGCAAATTGCATATCCATCCCTTTGGATAAACAGGGTCATTTTCTTATTTGTTCCCACAGACTAAAGCACAATTTGATGTCCAGCTCTCTTTCCTCTAGTCACCTACTATTATACCAACAACACTACTACTATGAGGCTAACATTTAAATGTTATTCTTCATTATCTACACCAAACTTTTTTTTATACTTTTTTCACTTTAAAAAAAATATTTTTATGGTCATTTGTTATACAAAATTTTGTTGCACAAATTAATGATTCCAAGCAAACTATTAAAAACCGAAAACTAACAAAACCTGTTTACATTTTCCCAGGCCCGGACTCAAACCCAGGCTGCTGTGGGAAGGACACGTGGAATGATATGTGCTCTACCAATCAAGCTACCAGGGTACCACAAAGGTTAGAATAAAAAGAAACTCTAAACATGTACATGGATACCATCTAATTTTGTTTCTTTGATGCTGACCCCTGCAAAGCCGAGCTACATGCAGCTTTTAGATGGACGCAAAACATAAAACCTATTTTGCAAACATTAAAATTTCTTTTACCGAGGTGAGACTACGTCTGCAAACAATCCACATCTGCTGACTCGTGATTGGACACCCGCCACTGGCACCTGTTTGTGAAGGAATCGGCTCATGTGGAGCCGGCGGGGTTAAACAAACCAGGCGAAAGCCACAGTGCAGACGCTGCTTGCACAGCACATCTTCCTGCCCTGAAATAGCGCGGGCAGCAGCAGGAGACTCGCAGCCTGCGAGACAACTAATTGGCCTCCAGGAGAGATGCGAACATCTGACTGTCCGCCGTTTGTTTTCTTGCTCTTTTCGTTCCGCTCATTTTCTGGTTTTGACATGTCGTTTTTGTTATCATATGAAAGACAGAAGACAGATCTTAACCTGAACACCAACCGCTGATGACTCCCTTCAACTTCAGTGAACAGAAAAAGTGATGCCGGACTATAGAGAGAGACAGAGCAGGCTCGAGTGCTGGGTGGGAAGCAGGGAAAGGTCTTGAGAATCAATTTAGCCCAGATCTATGCACAGTGGCTAAAAAACATGTCAGATTCAACCGCCACCTCCAAGGATGTCCGTCCTCTCCAGTTTGAACAACAACTGGTATCCTTCACTCAAGGTGACTCTGAAGGTGAAATCTCTGTACACTGTTCGACAGTCAGTCTCTGGGTCTTTCGATCCAAATGAATATCCAGAACCTCAAGTAGGTTAAAAGACAAAATCTTTACTCAGAGTAGTTGAGATGACATTGAGTCGGATGTAGTGGAAGTAAAAACACTAACAATTTAATCCTACAGGGCTTTTTAAATGTTATTAATGTTAGCTTAGTCATTCCACCCCCTTTGTGCTACAGCCTATGGCACTGCAATGTGTCCAACTCCTTGTCCTGTAGTAACCCAAATACCTCTCTCACACACACACACACACACACACACACACACACACACACACACACACACACACACACACACACACACACACACACACACACACACACACACACACACACACACACACACACACACACACACACACACACACACACACACACACACACACACACACACACACCAACAAAAAGACTGTTGCTTCAGCTGGTGTGACAGAAGAAACAGCAGGAGAGTTCCATCCCCATAAGAGGCAACCGTGACCTTTATCAACACGTGAACTCAAACACCTCAGAGTTTAATTTGTGAAACGAAGAGCACATCACGCCACGAAAACGGAGTTATCGTCGTCGTCTTCCTCATCTGCAGAAGGAACTCTGTTGCATTTTACAGCTCGGGCACTTGGCTGTTGGGTTGAATGTGCTGTTAACCAGTGTCATCCTCAAAGATGAAGGATTGTTGATGCGATCCTACAGTTCACAGGAACAAAGTCTAACAACAGATCCACTAGAGAAGAGAGCATACACGTTTTTCAGCAAATGGGCTCGAGTCCTTTTTTGTAATCTAGTTTGGAAATATAAAGTACTTTTACCTCTAAGTAAACGCAAAAATTTAAAGAAGCTCTTTAGAAGTCATCAGGTTTTCCATATTTAGGCCAAATCACAATCACGTGATGAGGCTCATGAATGCGGTAGTGGGTTCTGGAAAAGGCGAGTGAGTGGACCTTGAGTTCAGTTGAGTGTTTTGCTAAACAGTGAAGTTGCAATTGAGAGGCCAGCTTACTGTACAGACATTGTAAGATGACCACAGTGAATGTAGTTGTTTGTTGCAGAGCAAATTTTTAATCGCTTCACTTCCCCAATTATATTTCCACACATCGTCTCACATGCTGCCAAAGCCCTCTCTCAAAGAGCATGGGGGGAATACATCCGGGAACTCCTCTTTTGAATGTCAGTTTAGTTAATGAGATGCTTTTTGTTGATAATTTCCTTGGATTTCACTTAAGATATCCAGTAACACCATCTGTCGTTTGTCTAAACACAAACGAATCAGGACTGAGTGAAAATGTTGGAAATGCTGATGAATGAACTTTTCTTAATGCGGCATCAATCCATGTCTAGTTTAAAAAGGAACGTCAGTAAGAAACACACTCGGCTGGAAAGCCTGACAGATGTGAACGGTTAAACGACGCACTGGGGGAACATAATACAAACAGTACCATATCTATTACAAAACAATTAGTGTACATACTGTGCATGAAAGGCTGGGAACAGCTGCACTATTGCATATCTGAACGTACCTCAGCTATGAATTGAGCTACAGCCCGTGTAGACATTCATGACATTCATGTTTTATGTCTTTTTTATAATTTTACAGTTTTAAATTAACACCCTTTGGTCTCCATTCACTTGAATTAGCGGTTTGTGTAAATCAGATCACACAAAAGGCTGAATATGCACTTCAGTATACTGAGGTGTAACATTTCTACCAAATTATTTAATTCTAATATGAAGCTCCACTTTAAAACCTTGCCTGAGTCTTTTATTGATGAGATTTTTCTCTTTTTTTACTATGATTTGTTTCTAATATCTTATTATATTAGAATTGTTGTCTTATTGGCTGATTGGTTTATCCTTTTTTGTATCTCCCCCATTTTAGCTGTACAGCTAGCTTTGGTTAATGTCTGTTGTTTCTAAACGTGCTCTACAAACTAAATTACTTGACTTGAAGGTGATTTACAAGACCCAAAAATACATTTCCAATTGTTTCCGCTCACATAAAATGCTAAATGTGTATCTGCAGTGGGTTTCTCACTAAGACCGTGGAATGGCTTTACACATTAACATTCCCACAAATGGCTCAAATTAAAGTGCCCCTGAATAGTCGTGTCCCTAAGGAGTTGGGGAAGGTTTAGAGCAGCGCACCGACACAATCATAAAGGAGTCCCAAGGCAAAAACATTTTATTCATACCATTTTAAATGATAGTATTAGTAAAACTGCACCCAGCTCCTCCTCTGTACTTTCATGTCACCTGTACATGAGGACACGCTCCCATCGTCTCGCAGGAAGATTCCACTGAGCACTGATGTGTGAAAGCGTGAGTGCTTGTGAATGGAACAGCTACAGATGACCTCTGAGGCTTAGAACGGAGGAAACGCAACCCTTAAGTCCCGCCCCATCGGTCCATCCGAGGGGCCGTCACCAATGATTAGAGTCCAGCGTGGGGGAGATTACGGGCCTATTAGCACAGAGACATATGACCAGTAGTAACCTCACAACTGCATTCGATCTAAAGACATCCTGCTCGGCTTTCTATGATTTTCTAAATAAAAATACTGTTTTACAGCCTGTGCATTCCTTTCCTTGCTCATCATTCCTGCACAGCACTTACTCTCTATCTCAGTATCCTATAACCACTCCTCCTCTCATCTCTATTTGACCGACTCCTCTACTTAAGACCCCCCCGTCAAAGAGTCAAAACCACTACGTCTCCCTGTCACTGTCACTGAGGGATAAATGTTCAGACACCATAATTTCCTGTATAACGGCCGTTTCCCTCTCTGCTGAACTGACATGCAGCACAAAAGGTAACCATAGCAATTACAATTCACAAAATACAACCGGAGCGGCGAAAGGACGTCGTGCTAGAGATGAGTTGAACAGAAACTGGACTGACATCTTTAAACAGGAAAATTGTTTTGAAGATGACGGAAAAAAAAATGCTATCGGGCGATTGTAATTGCACTGCAGACGGGTTAAAGCAGCTGTCGTCTATAGCATCGGCATTTACAAGGGCGTCGGAGGGCAGCCAGGGAGCAGGCAGGGTGTGTTTGTCTATGTGTGTGTTGTGTGTCAAAGGGGCCCCCAGGCTGATATCACATCACCCCTTGCAAACCAGGGATTACCTTCCCATCACCAGATTAAGCTGAGTCAAGCGAGAGGAGGCCACCGAGATGCCTAGTTTGTGCCTCGCTGGCCTCCGTATCACACCACCCTCTGCTTGACAGACGCTACGCTCTCTCGCCACACCCACCAGCCCCTCCCTCCACCGCTCTCTCTTTCACTCTTCTCTCTCTCTCTCTCTCTGACTCCCTCCCCCTACCTAAACACGCCACGCTCAGCTTTACCTTCACCAAGTAATACAGGCAATCCATTTATGCAGCAGGCATAATGACACACAACATGCATGGACCTGCGGGCACATGTGTGTGTACAGCAAATAAACACTGCTTACACTGCAGACATTATATGAGGCTGCTCCCAGTTTGATTTGACTATCAAAGTGAGAGGGAAGGCAGGTACCACGAAGCAGTTTGTTCACAAGGTTACGAGATTATTTCATGAGTGGAGAACTGAAAGACAGTCGCTTTTATATCGCAAATGTTAAACACTTTACTTTTTTTGATTGTCCAGTGCAGAATGAATTACATTTAAAAGGGTAATTTGCGTCCTGTCATGGGCCACTGCATCGTTTTAAAGAGGTATGACTCACTGGTGAAAGATCGTTAGTTTTTGAAGAATGAAGATACAATTTCATCTTTTGATGAAATTCTGCAATCAAACTCCGAGATTACATGATTACACAATGCTATATCTGGGTTTTTTCGTTTTTCCATCAAGGCCCTTTATCAGTATAGGCCCATGCAGATACTGTAAAAACCTAACAAAACTGGAGGTTTCCATCCAAAAGGGGCAGGACTATAAACCAAACAAGGACAACAATGTACATTCCTTGGAGGAACGATTTTATTTAAGAGAAAATATTTGAGTAGGTTAGAGGCAGGCGGACTTGGTTCAGCACTTTAGGCTGAGCCATTACTGCCCAGCCTCCAACAGTATGGCACAGGATGTACTGAATGCTGAAACAGCAACGAGCCACTCTGGCTGATACCATTGATTACATGGGGAGTGAGAGCGTTCTGTGTAGTGTGCGTATGTAGAGAAGACATGACTTACAGAGAAGGAAAGACTCTACGCTCAACATTTATCCTGTTATATTGTGGACTCGTACAATCCCTCTGAGTCCCAGCCCCACTACAATTTCGGATCATCACCCCCATTAAAGGGCTGGTAGAACAAAAAGCAAAAGAAATGATAGTTTAGAGTCATACAAAAGTGAATCAAGTAAGTCTTCAGTCTGATTTAAACAATTTTTTGGGGGCCTCAATTCGGATTGGCTGCGCGAGTCTTTATTAAAAATGCAACACCTGCAACCTTGTAACAGCAAATTTTAATATATAATGAACCCAACCGAAACCCCGACTGTTACTGGTTGTTTGTCACTAAGCAACCAGTGCGGTGCAGCTGCTTCTGAAAGCCTATCCTCTTTTTGGAATCAACACATGTGAAAACCAAGGTCTATACTTATTTTTGCCTCAAGCGCCACGATCCATTCAGAAAAAACAACAACATTTGACAACTCTTTCCTGACATGTTGCATGAAAGCGTCATCCTATTAACAGGAACTGGCGCTCAGAGCTTCAGGCTGCAGTGTAATATAACCGGTCAGTGTCGATGCCGCTTGTTAAAGCCGGGTGGGGGGTCGCCGGGGTGGTGTCGCTCACGGCCGGGCACGGTGCGTGCTCTCCGGGTTCGCCGGTAGGCCGCAGGATTTCAGCACCCTTCGCTCCTGGACAGCTCCCGTCCAATCAGCCGCGGTCATACGAAGCGCGTCATCCTGCCTCATCCTGCCTCATCCTGCCTCATCCTCCCCCCTCCTCCTCCCCCCTCCCCCGTCCTCCATCACGGAGAGATGGCGGAGGACGTCAGACAGAAAAAAGAAAAAGAAAAAGAAAAGCTGAGTTTCTCTACCGGCTTCACGGCGAAACCGATGAGTTGCACCGGCTAGAAACGTGTAAAGGAGCGTGCAGCCTCTGTCGGGATGAAACACGACACGAGAGGAGGCTTTTGGGAGACTGTGCGCTAATGGGGGGGATGGGGGGGGGGGGGGGGTGTTAAATGACGTGTGTCCGGTTTCTACGCACAATGTCACACGACCTTAGCATCAGGCCCGACTCCAATTGACACGTTTACATCCCGTCTGGCTCATTCTGACACTCTCTAATGGGTCTATTATGAAAACCTCAATCACGCTCGGAGAGAGAACGAGAAAGGCGACCAGCCGCCGAGCTGCAGAATGACCCGCATGCAGGCGTCCAGCTGCATGGCGGTCTGTCCACCAGCACCGGCGTCGAGGTAAACCCCAACCCCTGCGAGCATCCCTCGACGTCGCCCGTGCACGGAGCCCCGCGTCCGCCCCGCCGACGTGTGACACGCGTGCGTCGACGCCGAGCTCCCCTCCAGACACACACGTGTAGCCTGGCAGCAATCGCAAAAAAAAAAAGAAAAAGGAAACGTCGCCGGCGTCATTGCGGTGCAGGCCGACCTGCAGCCCAACGGCGAGCGGATTAAACACTCGACGGGGCCGACAATGCACGAAACAACACAGAATGAAAGACCACAGCCCCTTGGTGAGGGCGGAACGCCGGCAATGAATGACACACAAAGCGGCTCCATCCCCGGCGAGACAGGTGCATCGCCTCCAGCTCCATGCAGCCATTTTTGTAACTATATATATATATAAACCCGAATAAAAAATGACTTTCACAACTCACCTAAAACAATCCAGAGCGACCCAGAGACCAGCACGAACGCGAGCATGTCTTTCTCATTGAGTCAGCTGTCCCGGTGCAGGAGCGGCTCAGAACTGCAGCATCGACTGCAGCAAGTCGCCGACAATCTGGGAGATTAAGGAAAGAGAGAGAGGGAGGGGAGGGGAGGGGAGGGGATGAGATTGGAGGGGGCGACGGTTATATCTGAGACACAGCACCAACACCACGGTGGGGCAGCTGAGCAGGGGATGGAGGCGTCCAGCAGGTTGTTGGGTTTTTTTTGCTGTGCAGCTTTCTCCTGACACAAAAAAAAAGGAATGTGTTGACTGAAGAAACAGACCCCGACGGATTACTGAAGCGTCCCTTCGTCCTGGTGGATGTTCCACCTTCGCCTTAGTTGGCTGCTGCGCAATGGCAGACGCCCCTGCTGCAAGTGAAGGACTCGTATAGGTCGCGTGTGGGAGATGCGACCGACGCCAAGGTTACTGGGGATGAGATGCATATTGTGCTAACCTTGAAAAAACAACAACATGATTTTGTTCTAATTGTCATTAGCTATTGTGAAAAAAATATTCATTCCATGATGAAGGCTAACATGGGCATTCAAATGATTTGTTTTTAGATTGCACTTGTGAATATGCAGCCGAGGTTAAAGTGATTGCACGTGAAGCCTGCCTCTGCATATATTCATGTTTATCAAATTCTGATTTATTTCAAGAGGACCTTTTTTGGTACATCACTCCGTGCACAACCGAACACTGACACGCGGTACCTTTGCATCACGGTCACGTGGTGCAATAAGACACTCCCAGTGAACTAAAGTAACCTTGAGAAAGCCTGACAAAGTGACGGAGGGGTTAGGCGGTGGCACCATGGACGAGAGAGAGAGAGAGAGGAGAAGAAATATTAATGCAAGCATATTTCGGTCCTTCATGCAGCAGGGGGGGAGGAAATCTCTGTGTGGCGCGCTGGAACTTCTGTGGTTACATTTTAAAGTGATTAACATTTTCCATCCTGTTATCTCAAGCACCCACATGCTGATGTGAGTGCGACACAAGTGATTTTTGTTTTGAAATATATGTGATCCCTCTTGCCAGTAAAATTATATATTAGAAAAATAAATAAAACGTTTTGTGGTACCCTCATTGCCTCAATTGTGAGTGCAACAAAAGGCAGATTTGTCTGAATATTCAATGTATAAAGGGCTGTTATAAGTCATATATAATATTTGTCACATAGTTATTGATTATAACTTCTGAGGATACTCAGAAGTTGCTCACGTTTACTGTCTTATTGTTCCGCTGTCATGTTACCGACCTTAAACCGATCATTTGTCAGGATGTTTATCCGTCACTTGAACTTCCTGCTTTTGCTTCTTCTTAATTCGACTGCAGGGAAAAAGGACGAGAGGCAAAGAGTCACCGTTTGTATAGAGGCACATCGTCAAGCTGTTCATTGCGGGGGAGGGAGTAAGAATGGTCAAACTGATGTACAGTAGCCTATGTGGAGGGGGGATTACAAATTACTCACTGGGAACGTCTTTTAATCTCAATATAGTTTGTAAATCTTAACCTGTGATCCACCAGAAGTTTAATGTGTGGAACTGAAGGCACTGCCATTGTTTTTCATCTAAAAACAAACAAGTGACAGAACAGATTACCGTTCCATATCGCTCGTCTGGCGGGTCCTTGTCTTTTAAAAAACTATATTTTATGGTCAAGTTAATGAAATATTGTCGTTTTGGATGATACTGTGCGAATACATCAAACTGTGGTCCATATAAGTTGACAAATGTTACAGTGGAAGATTTCGGGGCCCAAATTCGGAACACAATAAGGGCAGGTAAATGGGAGGTGAAGATAAAGAGGTAACGCTGCAGAGCTGAAGAGACTTGAGCTGTTTTCAGAAAGGAAATATCCAGAAAAACTGGGTCTGGACATTTTCCAGAGTTTGCTGTCCAAATATGAAGAACGCAGCAGGAGATTGTCATCTGGAACATTCAGGCGAGGGGGTGCCGTCTGGGTTGAGCGCCCACTCGCTCGACGTGAATCTTCTGGAGATTTGCCTGCGGTATTCTCATGTGGACCCCAGATAACATTTATAGCAGGAAGACTATGACAAAGAAAGGAAGTAAAACAACCACCTGACGCAAAAGGGAAGTGACGTTAATCAAATAATAAGAGTCCAAAAAGTAAGAGTCACTTCAGGGAGCAGATCATGACATTAAAGTGGTGAATTGACAGAAAATGAGACTAAAAATATCAAAGATTGGAGATATGAAATGATAATGTTAAAATCAGCTACGAGGATCAAATCGCTTCCAATAGCCTTGATCGGACAAATTACCTGAGGATGATGTTGGTATGACCGTAAAAGGAATAGAAATTTATAGATTGTTTGTCTGCCTCTGGTTTACTTATCTTTCCATATGCTCCAGATGTTTTTACAACACTGGCGATAAGATACAGATGACACCAGCATGACAACACAAGTGACCCAGTGACCTCTCCAAGAAAGAAGAAATCCTCTACTTTCTACACACGCCCCCACCCTCCCACCAGCCGTGTGAAGTTGCATCGTAATTGCAGGCTAACTAACGAGGGCTTTGACCTGATCCAGTGTCAGTGAGCTGTCAAAGCAGATGGTCCAGGGGGAGATTGGATGGTCAAGCCGCTTGCCTCGTGTCAAAGCCTCAAATTACGGTCTTATCCTTGCAGGTGGCCTAAATAATCACAATTGCCATCACTCTGTGCACAGGGCTGTGGAAAAGTGTGAAAGGCACTTGTAGCTTTGGGTCTGAAGACACCTTGGAAGCAGTTTAGCAAGGACAGTCCAAAGTAAACAAGCCCTGGTGACTGAAATGTATATATCCCAGGATTAGGTGAGGTATAGTAAATAAAGACGTTTTAGGTTGAATCTTGGTAAGTGGTGAGCAATTATAGAGGATAGTCAATGACAGATTACTGAACAGGGCCGACCAGGCTCAGTTGCCAAAAGGCTCTTGTCAGAAAGTCAACCAAAAGAAACCAAAGGAAGCCAAAGGAAAAAAAGATGCAAAACGACCAAAGACACAAGTAAGTCCAGGCAGGGCCCGTTTTCTCACAATCCGTCCATGAGGATAGCTCATTCCAGGGTCCACATTAAAATGAGAACATACAAAGTAAAAAAATATGACAAAAGGTTTGCTGGATATTGTTGAAGACACACATAATAAATACAAAATAACAGGTGCATTTCAAATCAACTACAGACAACAACAAGATGCATCATTTGGAAACCTCCCAATCCTGCGATTTCCAGGACTTACGGCTCAAAGAGGAGTGACGACAAATAAATATGTCCTTCTAAACTCCTATTTGATTAATTATCTTGTGACCCCTCAGCTTTGTCTCCTGTCACATTTGAGGGGTCCTGACCTCTAGCTTGGGAACCATCACACACACACACAACACAGACAAGTGTCATTTATTAGAATAAGAAAGAAAAAAAACAACAACCATGGAATTATTAAGATCTTTCCGAACAACTCATTCGCGGTTACACTTGGCACCATGGGCACTGAATAATTCACGTTTTGCCCTCACGCGATCATCCACCATCGTGTGTCTGTGCCCAACAACCGGGATGATTTTCCCCTTCGACTCCAGCTTTCTGCCTTCACGTGGGAAATTCCGCCGAATTGAATTGACTGCCGGCGAAAAACTCCGCAGGAAAACTCCCCGCTATTCCCACCCCGAACGCGCGCCTCTTGCAACTCACACAATCACGCGCGTCACGCGAGCGCGAAAACGCGTCACGCGCGTGCACGATGCCTTTACATGGAGAGCGACGGTATAAAAAAAAAAACATAGGCCGGAACGCCGTTTGTGGGGGCATTCCCATGAAGAAAGCATGTGGGCCATGTGCAGTCAGACGGGACAATGTGAAGCTGCTGTAAATGTTTTAGAGTGTGAGTGTGTGTGTTTGTGTGTGTGTGTGTGTGTGTGTGTGTGTCATTTGCAGTTTTGAGCTCGCGTCGTTTTATCCTGGTGCATTTAATGAGCTCTTGGTGAGTTAACGGCACATACGTGAATCACAATGTGTGTGTGTGTGTGTGTGTGTGTGTAAAAAGCTTTGGAACCTGTCACATTGAGCCTACACCCACACGCTGCTGCTGCTGCTGCTGCTGCTGCTTCCGCGTTCTTCGCTGCCAGCGGTCCCTTCCTCTTCTGGCCGGCTGCGCCATTCCCGCGT
Organism: Scophthalmus maximus; assembly: GCF_022379125.1. NCBI lineage: Eukaryota > Metazoa > Chordata > Actinopteri > Pleuronectiformes > Scophthalmidae > Scophthalmus > Scophthalmus maximus. Next base: position 18,979,217 of record NC_061516.1, read on the forward strand.
CCCTACGTCACCGCTGCGCGGCCTCACATTCAATCCATCCAGTCCTCTAGAACACAGCGCCCCCCACCGGCGACTGAAATTACTACAGCATTTCCTGTAAATGCCCTACTTCTCAGCTGGTGTGGAGTTTCTACTAAAGGGCTTGTTGCCATGCACATGTTTATCAGGCCAAGCCACTGCCAGGCGGTGTGGGCTGAACTTTGGCACCCGGGAGCATGAATGCGCGCGCGCGTGTGTGTGTGCGTGTGTGCGCGTGTCTTTGTGTGTTCTTAAAAGTTTATAACAAAGTTTATATGCATGTTCTTACTGTAATAAGGCACACGTTGCACGGTCTCCAAACCACACATTTGACTTTGTTTATCATTATTTTTTGTCATTGTGCTGTGTGTGTGTGTGTGTGTGTGTGTGTGTGTGTGTGTGTGTGATATACAACACATACCAATCATCCATAGACTGTCATGCTTTTCTTTTCTCTTTTTGTGAATATCAACAAAGCACAGTGTGCAAGACGTGCCTGCAAATGTTAATGTCGTTTGAAATAGTCAATCGAGCTGCAGAGGTCAACTGCCGCGGAGCAGGACATGGGCCGAGCGAGTGACAGTGTGAGCGTGTCTACGTGCAGAAAGCAACCGTACAGTCAAACCCATGTTGTTGTGAACTTCCTCCTTGCGCTCAACGGCGTGACTTCTCGGAAACCGTTCAGCGGCTGAGGAACAGGAGCGTTCACTGCGCATGCGCGGTCACACTAAAAAAAGTCATGTTCATCGTATATTTTTTCCACCTCTATACACAATATGCACACTTCATTTGAAAACAAACATCTCGTTACTGGTGAACATGTAGTAGTGGGAACTAGGGGAAGCTGCTGTCAAATTGTCTTTTTAAATGATCAATGACAAACTGAACTTCAAGTCGACGTGCGCGCCCACGGTGTGGACACTTTTTGCAGCATGCCTGCCTCCTCTGGGAATACCCGCCGCCCTCCACGATATAAACCGTGTCGCTCGCCGTTATCGAGACAGTGTTCACTCTTGAGCAGCAAAGGTGTACGAGTAGGAAACACATAGACGAGGAGAAGATTCTCTGGAAGAAACTTATTTCAATCGGACTATTTTTTTTCTGCACTCCCTCATACGGATAAAAGGACAAACACAACCTGTAAGTGATTTTATATAAATCTAAAGCTCCTACCTGCCTGGGATACCTCATACTTTTTTCTTCTTTTTTTTTTATTGCTGGCAGCTGCTTATTTGGGGACTTGGTGATATAATGTATAGTCTATTCCAAATGTGCCATGCAAGCCAAATGCCTTTGTGTGGATGATAGTTTAAAGTGTGTGTGATTTAAGAGTTAGATTGCGGACAGAAGTTTATTAAACAAAGGATATAGCGACTTATTTAGAACGTGTGTGTGTTGCACGACTGCAGCTGTGGGGATGTGCAATCATGCCAGCGCATGGGGATCTTTTGGCACACGTATCAAAATATACCTGTTTGCATTTTAACCGGTTGCGCGGCAAAATGGGTGCACGCTCATTTGAATAAAAAAATGTCCAATGCAAAAAAAAAAACATCAATCAGAAAGTGTTTTTTTTTTCTTCTTCTTCTGTGATCTCCGTAACGTTGATGCATACGCATAAACCGCCTCCCCGCTCTCATGCGTGACTTGGCCGTGAACTCTCCTGCGAGGACAGCAGGCAGCAGTAAATCGAAGCAGGGGCAGACGTCGGAGTGCATTTGCTGTCACTGCTGTGCATATCTGCACATCACACACACACACACACACACAGTCCCCTGTATCTAAAAGACTTTCCTATTGTTGTTGCATATTTTAGGCAAACATGCCTGTCTCCAGAATGAGGATGAGGCCCTGGCTGGAGAAGATGATCGAGTCCAACTCCATCCCTGGTCTGAATTGGGTGGACAAGGTGAGAAGCTAATTTCCCCCTCATCAGTGCATTGGATTGAGTATTGAAATAGACTTTTACAAATGTCCTAAAGTTATTAAGGAAACAGATAATTGGACATGGATTTTTTTGTATTAACGAAGCCCCTCCCCCAAAAGCTTGTGGCCCAAGAGTTATAGGAGATGCTGAGTCTGAATAGCAGCCTCTTACAATATTTTTGAAATGTGTGACCGTGTTTTTAGTTCTTCTCGGTTTGCTGGGTGTCCACCTCGTCCTAACTCACTCCTTTTTGTATTTTCCAGGATAAGACAATGTTCTCAATTCCTTGGAAGCACGCAGCTCGACACGGCTGGGAGCTGGACAAGGACGCATGTCTGTTCAAACAGTGGGCCATCCACACAGGTGAGCGAGTGAAGAGACATAAAACCGACTGCAACTAAAGACAATCAATGAAATAATTCTTTGCATTGCATGAAATGTTTTTTGAAAATTAAGCCGGATTCATTCTGCAGGGAAATACACAGAGGGCCAGACCTGTGACCCAAAGACATGGAAAGCCAACTTCCGCTGTGCAATGAACTCCCTGCCTGACATCGAGGAGGTGAAAGACAGGAGCATCAACAAAGGCCACCAAGCCGTGCGCATCTTCAGGATGCTGCCAGTCACACAGAAATGTAGAGGTGAGTCAACTGACAGGAAGCCAGCAAGCATTTCTGTTGTATGAATTAACATTTGTGTACGGCACCTGCTCGCTGCAGATCTTTTTTCTTCTGAAGTTTGTTCTACAAGCGCACTGTGAACTGTTGAGGATGTCGACTGACCAAAATGTTCTTGTTTCCTTCATCCGCACAGACAAACGGAGCAAAGCAAAGGGCACCAAGTTAAGGAAGAAGGTAAATATTGTACTGTAGATGTTGTGAAACTTATTTTTACACAGTCACAGGTAGAATCAAATCATGCTACACTCACATCGATGAAGATAATTTAATGGCGTTAGTGCAGTAGCTAGACATTTTTCTTCTTCTAATCGCGTTTAATTTCATAAATCTCACAGAATTTTATTGTTTGTCTCTGCAGAACCCAATGGTCAAGGTGGAGGAAGACACGGACTACAGTGATACTCTGTCGCCCATGAACGCATCACTGCCGGAAGAGACCTTGTCCCCTCAGGAAAACACAGTCGACAGTACAATGCCCACCGAGGAGCAAGGTGAGGAAGAAAACTGAACTGCGAGTAGTTGAAGAATAAACTTGACACCACTTCCTGTTGCATTCAGTCAAAAAAATATACCGGGTGTAGTGAAGGTGCTGGAAAACTGCAGCGTGAAGTATATTTAACGTTGCCGTTCCCCATCCTGGCAGATTTCACATATGTGCCTCCTTCTGAAGTTCCTGACTGGTCGCTTTCAGTGGAGATCGGGGGCGAGACGTATTCGAGCTGGAGATTTCAAGTTTCACCTATTCACAGCCCCGGTAAGACAACAACAACAACAACAACACACACACGTCATACTTGTTAATAAATGGTTGAAATAGGGATTCGTCCAAGTAGCCTGAGCGAAAATTAGGTCAACTCAATCAGACGGATATCATATCACCATACTCATGTACCCTCCCCTCTTTCTCCCCGTCTCTCCTCAATGTGATCTTCCAGATTTCAACACGGCCGACGACATTATTGAGGTAAGCATCAACTTCGGCTCCAACTTTGAATAGCTTGTATTTTTTCATTGACAGGAATACCCATGTTTGTTTTTATTATGCCTGTTTGGCTTGTGCAGTGATACCAATTAACCATAAGTTGGATTTATAAAGACTGGTGTGGCAAAAGAAAAAAAGAAACATAGCTGTACTCAGTCTAGTGTTGCTCTTTCAGATTTGCCAGCAATTGGAGAACTCGTACGAGATGTCAAGCAGTGTAAACAACATGGGGTTCCTGAGCAATGAACCACACACCAGTCCAGGGAGCCAGTGGAGTGAATCTTCCTCAGGTAAATGTTTGCTAGTTGACGGGCCAGATGGGCAACTATCTCTGAATTAACTTGCAAAATGGCCCCTGAAGATTGTGACATCAAGTTCATATAGGGCATCTAAATGCTTCTTGCTTGAACATTACACTCCACGCTGGCTGTTTAGGGGATTTTACCATGTAGTGCTTTATCTTAAAATAAGTATGCGAATGAGAATTAATCCTTTTTTTCTGAAACATTATTAGGTGCTTCTGCTTGTGCATATAGGAAGTTGACATCTGCCTTGAGATAGCTGTCTCATTAGCAGTATTTATTACATCTTAAATTAATAAGTGAGCTGCAGATATCCTGACTTTTAGTAAAGCTTGCCCTTTTAAGCGTGCCACTTTTTGAACGCTCAGTCCTCTGGGTCGGACCACATCTCTCTATAGGCTACTAATAGTTTACGTTTGCGTTCTCCTTTCAGCACCCTGACTTTGTATTTCCTCTTGTTTGTTTTACAGCCGACGAACTAGACGAACTGCCACAGTACACAACTTTGGGCGCAGACTTCACAGATCCCACAGACATCTTCTGGAACGACTTTTACAACAAGATGTCCTTCACGCCCTGAGGCTCTCGGGAGCAGGGCAGGACAATGCTTTGACACTTTGGACTTTGAAAGCTCTTCCTGACCACTGTCCCACCTCATCGTCTTGGTTGAATCACCCATCATCATTCTGCCAGTGTGTAACTGGCGGCGTCCACACTTTAAGCTACTGCAAGACACCGTGTGAACCACGTGTTTGACACACGTGCAACCAGTTCGGAGAGCTTTCCTCCTCTCGCTCAGGCCCCAATGTGAAGTTATGAAGAGAAGATGCGACGTGCACTTCTGTAAAAAAGGACACGCTGTTCATTATCTATGTTTTTGGCTGGTTCAGAGCATTGTGGTGCTCAGTTGTCTGTCCTCTTACAGCTCAGGCAGGACATGTACACATTTACAATCTTACTCATCTATAAATACATACGTAGTAGCCGATACTTAACCTTAAAAAATGCAATTAGCCTCACATTCAGTTCACTTAACATTTGACGTTTTTCTCCGTTAGTGAGTGAATACTATAGTTAAAGGGATCATAAGGCATTTTTTCAGTCCATCCTCTCAATCAAACCTCTCGACTTCTGGTAAAATCTCTTCTTTATAATGTCGCAGTTTTTTTGCTTTATAGTAAAGAATTTATGTAAATACTTGTTATTGTTTGTGTGTTTTTATACAATAAAATTTCTATTGTAAAAATCTGAAAGAATATGACTCCTTATTATTCACACACTTCATAGATGTCTTTTAAGTTCTGGGCTGTAATGAAATGAATGACTTTGACCATTGACCAAATCAACAAACCATTTCCCTCCAGTGGCAACGTAAGGATTAAAGCTAAAAGCCAAAAAGAGAAAATGTCATTAATGCATTATTTTTAACAATATAACATACAGGTTTATAATTTTGTCAATTTTAAAAGAAACCATTTATACTAATCTAAAAAACAAACGAAACCAAAGGAGGTTTTTTCCAAATAAGAGCAAGGTTTTCTTTATATTAGCTGTGACTGCATTAAATGCTGTTATTGATTAACCTGTGGTGTGTGCCTATTATTAAATAGACTTTAAGCTTTTCTTCCTTTGCTGGAGTTCCCCCTAGAATCCCCACAGATTTTGAGGAAATAGTGCCATTGCACAACACACACTCACCCAGCAATTTATCAGCAACGCCTCACAAATGCTGCCTTTTGTTTTCAAAAGAAACTTCCTCAAGACGTTCCTTTGAGATGCTGCGCTGGCATGATAGCATCACTTTTGCAGATGCCCATCTGCTGCTCTACCACATACCGGAGGCTGATGCACAGACACTCCAGACACTACGTGGTTTTTTTTTATTTGTTAAAGGTAAACAGGGCCAGTCACTGATGGGATCATCTGAATGTTTTTTTTCTTTTTATTCACATAATAATAATATTAGCTAATAATAATTAGCTGCACACAATATGCTTCATTATTTATCATCATTCATTAAACATGGTTTCCCAAAGCAACATTGAATCTTATGAAAGAAAACAGGTGTTTAATGTTTACACTTGAGTGAACAACATACAGTACAGTGCGTTTACTTTAAAATACATGTAGAGTAACAACAAATCAATCATTAACTAATCAAACTGAACGATACCAAGCTATTGTACGTTAAATGATAACGATATGACAACTGCACATGCATAACCCCTTCTGTTCAGTTAATGGTGTCATGAATTTTCCTACTATGATCAAGTCCTATAAAAATATCGATGTAGTATATGTTCACTTGACCAATAACTGTCAAGTGAACATATACTGCATAATATATATTACAATTAGAATTAGAATTTTACATATCAAAACAATATTTCATGGTGATATGAGCACAGACCTCATTGTCACTGCACACAAAAGTTCCAGACAGACCTCCATCACTCAATCTTTTTCACTCTTCTTTGGTCGACGTAGAGGTGGAGGACTCCAGGACTAATGTTGAACCTCTGCAGATTGTAAGGAAAAAACAAAAACACAAAAAAAATCCTGTTACTTTACATAGATACCTGTTCTATTAAACCTTACATCAGATCTGAGGAATCTTGCTATATACGAAATGGGAAATGAAAGAAAGAGTTGTAAGATAATCATAAAACAAACCCCAAAAGCCAAAATGAATTAAGAAGTGGAAGTGCCACAAATTTCCATTGCTACGCTGATGATACCCAGCTGTATTTATCTATAAAGCCAGATGAAACTAATCAGGTAGACAAACTTTAGGATTGTCTTAAAGACATAAAGGCCTGGATGACTTATAATTTTTAACTTCTAAATTCAGAAAAAACTGAGGTCATTATACTCGGCCCTAAACACCGCAGAGAAACATCATCTGATCATATAGTTACCTTGGATGGCATTACCTTGGCCTCCAGCTCTACTGTGAGAAACCTTGGAGTTACTTTTGACCAGGACATGTCCTTTGACTCACACATGAAACAAGTCTCTAGGACAGCCTTCTTTCACCTGCGCAATATCAAGAACATTAGAAACATCCTCTCTCAAAAGGATGCTGAAAAACTAGCCCATGCATTTGTTACTTCTAGACTGGACTACTGTAATTCATTACTGCTAGGATGCCCCAATAAGTCTGTGAAAAGCCTCCAGCTAATCCAAAATGCTGCAGCACGAGTTCTGAAAGGAACTAGAAAAAGAGATCATATTTTTCCAGTGTTAGAATCTCTGCATTGGCTTCCTGTAAAATTCAGAATAGAATTCAAAAAGCTCCCAGTTTGTGTCAGGGATGCAGATACCCTGTCTACATTTAAAGTTAAACTTAAAACCTTCCTCTTTGATGAAGCTTATAGTTAGAACTGCTCAGGTATTTAATAAACCATTTATTTATTATGCTGTTATAGGCCTAGACTGCTGGGGGAACTTATATCATGAGCATCTTTCTCCCTCTCCCGTTCTCTCCTTCTCCCTCTCTCTCTCTCTTTATATCTCTCTCCTTCTCCCACTTTTTTTTCTCTCTCTCTCTCTCTCTCTCTCTGCCCCCATGTATCTACATTACATGTCACTAACTCTGTTTTCTCTCTCCCCTAGTAGATCTGACCCCAAAGCTGCAGGATCCAAACCCGGCATTATTATTATTACTATTATTATTATTAATAACATCATTGTATTTATAAGTATCAGTTTTCACTAATTATAAGTATCAGTCTGGTAGAAATTAAAGCAACTGTTATACTACCCCCCCATCCCGCGATATGTTTACAGTACATGTCACTAACCCTGTTTGTGTTTTCTATCTCTCCTAGTGTATCTCTGACCCCAGAGCTGCAGGACCCAAACCCATCATTATTATTGTTATTATTAATATTAATATTAATATCATCACTAATAAAAACAACAACATAATTGTATTTTTTAATTATAAGTATCATCTCTCCGGGTTCTCCGGCTTCCTCCCACAGTCAAAAGACATGCAGAGTGGGGTTAGGTTCATTGGAGACTATAAATTGACCGTAGGTGTGAATGTGAGAGTGAATGGTTGTCCATCTCTGTATGTGGCCCTGTGATAGGCTGGCGTCCTGTCCAGGGTGTACCCCGCCTCTTGCCCAATGTTAGCTGGGATTGGCTCCAGCGACCCCCCGCGACCCTTAAATGGATAAAGCGGTAGACGATGAATGAATGAATTATAAGTATCAGTCTGGTAGAGATTACAGCGGCGGTTGTACAACTGTCCTCTCTCTCTCTTCTCTCCTACTGTCTCGCCTCCCACCCTCTTTCTGCCCACCTCTCCTCTCTTCCTCCTCTCTCTCCTCACCCCAACCGGTCGAGACAGATGACCGCCCACAACTGAGTCTGGTTCTGTCAGAGATTTCTTCCTGTTAAAAGGGTTTTTTTTCTCTCCACCGTCGCCAAGTGCTTTGCTCATTGTGGGATTTGTTGGGTTTTCCCTGTAATATTGTAATATTGACCTCACTATGTAAAGTGCCTTGAGACAATGTATGTTGTGATATGGCGCTATACAAATAAAATTGAATTGAATTGAATTGAAATTTGTTGCTGTGTAGAGCAACGTTACTGTGGCTGGTGACCACAAAAAGAAAAATAGTGGCGCCCACTTAATGCCGACATGAACTCATATCATCATAACAAACAGTCAGAGGTCACAGAACTTGATATGTGAGGATATGACACCGGAATTTTGTAAGATCAACCTGTGAAATACATCTCTTTCACAACAACGTTTTTTTTAAATTATACTTTCCTGAACATCTGTTTTGGCCAAAGGGAAAACAAATAATGAATTTTTTTATTGTAACTCATTAAGGAGCACGTCAAGCCAAAGAACATATAATTTATTTTTTCTTAAATTGCACAGTTTTTTCTCCATGGTCTCATTTTCATCCACAGTACCTACATAGTATCAGTGGGAGCCAGTAGGTATTTGACGTTACAGTGTAAACTATTAAATGCTATTCTAAATTCTACTACTAGGATTTACTAGACTAGTTGAAAAGCTGATTTGATTTCATGACACACTTTTTGCTTATGTTTCAGTGTGTGTTATCAGCGGTCAGGGCCAATATGACCATAATATGATCTACTTGATCAAAGTGCAGGTGCAAAGGGATGATACAACAATTGCACTGATGATTTTTACAATTATGCATCAGAGTCCAATATCATCAGATAATGTAAATAAATAACAAGTGTTGGTTATTGTAGAAACTCAAATTGGGGGAACACACATACACACACATGATCATGGCAGAAATAGAGTTGTGTCTGTGTGTTGTGTTAACTGTATGTGTAAATACTTTGGAAATTAAATTGTGCAACTGTAAGAAATTTGTTTTGGTTGAGAATATTTTTTAGCGTATGTGTATTTAGGATAGCTCAGATATTAGTCTATATTTTCCTTGTTAGCAAAACAATATCCCACAAATAGAACAAAAAATGGGTCACAAATACATATTTAAAATTTTAAAAAAGGACAATTTTTTTTTTAAAAACAGGTGGACAATGTAGGACAGTGAAGTTGCCTTCACGGCGGTTGTTGATGACAAGGAGCCTTATTCTATAACATCTTTCTCTCAGAAGTTGAAAGGTACCGTAAATGGTGGTTACCATGACAGGCGTGGCAATTCGCGACTGTTCCGTCCTCCCCTCTATGCATAGATGAGATGGCCGCAAACACACCTGGCATATAAAAACAACAGGTGAAAAAAGATGGCAGGAGGGCGTGTGTGTGTGTGTGTGTGTGTGTGTGTGTGTGTGTGTGTGTGGGTGGGTGATGCGATAGGGAAACTTAAAGAGATATGTCTGGTGCTTTCCACGAGCAAGTCAAAACATTTCACTTGACTCGGACACTTACCAAAACTACACTCTGAGTCACCTAATACTGAAAAGTAGCCGGTGTTGTGTTTTGTTTTTTATGACAGTTGTGAAATGACAGAATTGTACAACCGAGGCTACTTCCCCTGCAGCGTAAGACTCACCTCAATCACCAGCAGGGTGAAATCACGCCGCCTCGGTATTTCCCTAGGTTATTCTGTCTGTGGCTGATATCACCCAGAATTCAACACTGTGGTCAACGCTTTGATTGCACAGCACCTGGACTGTATTTCAGGGATCCAGTGTCAAAATTCCAGGTTTCTTTATCCAAAATGACATCATGTGCTGTTTACAGATTACATGAAAGCCAATCTGAGTTTTCAAATGATTTCACACAAGAACAATGTGCCATAAGAGACTGCCTTAACACTGCATTTGGATAAGGTTATGGAGCAGTTGTGTTGAGTTTTAAATCGCAGTGAAAGTTCACAAGCACTCGAAACACATCGTGTTTATTGACACAAGTCCACATTCCTAACAATCTTAAATGTAACCACTGACTCGGGATGCAGACACCGTACTCCGCCGTGTCAGGCCTGCACTTGGCGGAGAGTGGATATAAAACAGTGTAATGCAGAAAGTGCCACGCAGCCTTAAAAAACTGTTGAATTAAATCTTCTGATGCTCTTGTGAACATTTATGGAGTCAGAAAAAAAATGCTCAGGTATCAAAATTTGAGCATATCAGGTTCTGATTCTACTTGGAATCTACACATCAGAAAAGAGGAACTAAATACAAAATGAGGGTTCTATCAAGTTGCATTATGGGAGGTGTAAAATCCTTGATTTCTTTTTATAGACATGCACTGAAAACCAGACATTTCCCACAACTTTTCAGGAATTCTAAAAGATTCAAAGAGTCGCTCTATGGAGGCGCCATCCCTCTTCTGAATGTTATGGAAATTTCGATGCATTCTTCATAGGTGAACGGCAAATTCTGGAAAATGTCCACACCCAATTTTCCGGACACTTTTTCCCGTCATTCATTTTGAAAATATAGCTCTGGTAACTGTCCTGTCCTGGACCATCTTCGAGCAGGGCAACTTTTAAAGAAAGAATAACTTTCTTTTGAGATGAGTAAATCATAAACAACTGTTTAATGAGAGTGAGGCACAGAGGTTGACTTCCTGATCCACGACCTGTAGGCCTAGTCAGTGTCGGGTGGAATGCACTGTTTATCTCTTCTTGTGCTTTCTGCTCTTCCGGTTTGGGATTATTACAGTACTATGCATATGTGTGTCAAGTGTCTTTAATTTGAGCGTATTTGTCCTGGCATGGTGACAGCAGATGTGAAACAAGCCCTTTTGCAGCATAGCCACATCATACCACACACACAGACAATCCTGATATGTCTTACAACAAGGACAATCACATCAATCATTTTGCTTCCCACCTCCACAGCTCATAATCGCAGTCTGGGCTATGTCTGATTTAGAGGTGTAGATGACCAGTATACTAACTTTTCTATCAGCAGGTACAGCACGTGCTGAATTTTGAAAAAGGAAAAAGGAAGTTTGCTTTGTTTGATGCTCTCTGACAGGAAATGATCATTCAGCGGTAAAAAAAAAATTTAAATAAAAACTTGCATGATACTGTATCTACTGTAATTGTTTTGCAATTAAAGAAAGTTTAATATAAATTTGAAAGAAGAGGTGTATGCTTATCCATAGGACAAGTAGAAATATATTCTACTTTATATTTTTACTCCGCTAGAAGAACCAAATATTATTACTGCACTATACTGACTAAATGTATTTTGCAGACTTAGGTCACACATAATTGAGTGATTACTTTATAAACTATAAAGCATTGATACAAACTATTCAATGTTTGTGGAGTAGTTCAAATTAGTTCCATTTCAACCAGCCACAGCACGTAACTGCTTAAATGCTAATGCATCAGTAGTAATAACCCAACAATACAGTAGGCCTGTGAGATCATTTATCACTCACAGTGACCATACTAATAAGTACTTTTATCTTGAATACTTCTGACTTTTTCTTAAATTACATTGTGCCAAATGTCTGTCCGTTCCTGTTTTGATTCATGTTTAATACGAACCCCAACCAAGACGGAAGGCGTAGCCAAACATGATACATTGAAGACATTGAACCAAAGGATGTGGATTTTCAGGTTTGAATGCGTCCTCCTGAATGATTTACTGTCAGTATAAATATAGTAAACACCAACACTTAGAGAGCACATGCATGGTTGGGAGGCAGAAGATTGTTGGCACAATGTCATTGCATCGCAAACCAAATGAAAATCTAATCTTTGACTCTTGTGTAGTTCAATGTCGTGTTCTAACTTGTTCCCGCAGGTTGATTGATATCTTGACATTTGGATTGTATTTTGTTGAAACCTTGAAAAAGAGGGATTGTGGGTAAAAGCTGAAGTAAACGTGTGGAGGGTCAGAATTAGCTGGAGTTGTCACAATGTGGAAAGAGGTTGTGCCACCTTGAGAACATTTACTCCATGCGATTTTTTTTTTTTTAATTTATGACTAATTACACTCTGGTATTTGGTCTGATGTACGGAGATGTCAGCATTTTCACCGAGACAGATGTTAGTGGATTCACAGGTTTTTTGTGTGAGTGTTTGTGGTTGTGTGTCACAAACAAAGTGGTAAGTAATATCCTGATTTACTGGAAACACCAGAGCTATCTTCAGTTGTCACAAGCATAAAGGGGATGGTGAGGATTATAATGTCCCTTCATTAGCTTCTCATTGCCTCAAGAATACAATTCTATTAATCACTTGCAAAACATCTAATGGATTAGCCCTAAACCCACATTATTGGCACAGACACTTGCATGTACAAAGGATTTTATATCTCCTGGACAATGTGTATTTTTTGTTAAATGTATTTGCTTTTACATTTCACTTTTATCACTGTCCTGGGGAGTCTGACAAGGATTGGTGAGAATTTAATCTGGATGCCATCACAAAATAGAACGGCTGTCCGTCGAGCGCATACCTCCGGCTGGGGCCGAGCAGTCCCACCCACGGTAGTCTGGTTCTTAGAGTAGAACTATAAAGGAGAAAGGGAGGTGGTCTAACAAAACCAAATGATTTATTTATCACATAAAACATAGTTAAAGAAAGTGGAAAAAGAATCTGGGATCTGCACCAAAATGTAATTGCTTCTCCCGAGGCCCAGGCCCCCGTCCCTCCACCGCATTTGATGGATCAGTTAAGCAGTTTTTGTGTAATCCTACTCACAACTAAACAACAAGCAGACACGGGTGAAAGCATAACCTACTTGGCAGGTAAAATAACCAACCGCCCCCTTGCTGGCCCGCTGCTTGTTATGAGGCCGATTTCTGTGTTCAAAGAGTTTCAATTCCAATGTTCTGACAGAGGCTTTCGAAATACGTCATGAAATGTTATCGATTATAAAGCATCTTCATCAAAAACGATGGACAAGATCAGAGCTTTTAATTGTGTCCATGTGTCCACTGTATTAACGGATGGGGACGCTGCCATTACGCCGTGTCGAGCATTTACTACCCGAGTGGATGAAGACATCACCAAGTAAGCAAATGCGAATGGATCTAAGAGAAGAACAAGGATACCTGTACATCCCTCGGAGTGACAATAAAAACTAAAACCAACAAGAAATTAACAATCCTAATCTTCTTCAATCTTAATTACTCCAGTGCATAGGATGGAAATACGCAAGTAAAGAACAAGCACCTGAAATTTCAGGGATGTATCCAACTTTATACTTCTGCTCCGTCACAGTTCAGGGAGGATTATTGCACTTTTGACTCTGTCACATTCACGTGACAGCTATAATCGCTTCTTCCTTTTCGGAAGGAATTGTGATTTTGCAAACAAGACACACGATCACATGAACCAGGACATATAATGTTCCAGACTTTACAAGCTGACAGTCTATAAAATCATCAAAATGAGCTCCAATTCAACTAATTGAAAATAGTAAAAGGCTTGCATTCAAAATCACACGAATTCAGCAGTAATAATGATCTAATTATATGACATTCAACATTACAATAATCACAGGGGCCAATTGTTTCAGTACCCTCAATTTTGGAACTTTGTACTTCTGATGAAGTAGCATGAACTTTAACTTTTAACGTTTGTTTTCAAGTGTGGTGCTTTACTGAAGATGGGGATGTGATCACTGTAAATAACTGGACCACCACTGTTGCAACACACTCCCCGACAGCTGCACACAGACCTAATTCAGGCAAACCTTCACGTTAAATGTAATCAATCTCTGCTTGACCGAGATACTGACAAACATCCTCTCTGCCAAAAATCCAAAGATGTGAGAACACTTCCGTGTGTGGGTGAGTGGAAGTGGGAGGCCCCTGTAAACGTGGGTGTGAGAGATAGACAAACAGATCGAGGCAGAGGGAGAGAGAGAGACAGATATTGAGAACATAAGTCAGCTGACTTTCTGGAAACACCGAAACCCTGTTTCTATTAGTGGGCCGTCGTGTTTCTGGCAAGTCGGGCGGTACAGCTTTGCTCGGCTTGTACAGTAGGGTGGGGTGGAGGTTGGCACGGGGACGCGTGTGGGAACGTATAAGAGGGAAAAAGAAGAACGAATGGAGAAGGACGGTTTGCTAGAGTTGGCGAATTTACTGGAAAGACCAGAACCATGTCTGTTGCCGTCTGTTTCTCTTGCTACACACACACACACACACACACACACACACACACACACCCTGAGGTGGTGGATGCCACACACTGGCAGGTCAGCACGGTGCCTATACCACCACACCGTGCAGCGAAACGAACACAGCATTTGGCTTTTAACCAGCCACACGACTTGACATCATGGCAATTAATGGGTGAATAACGGCCAGTGGACGTCTCCAGTGAATACCTGACATCACAGACATACACTTTACACAAAGTGATGCATTTCAAATAACACTGAAGGGTTTGAATGATCTTGTGACTCAACCAAATCATCTTTGAATCATCGTTTCATGAATTACTTTTCTTACATATAACCTCCAGTTACATACATATATATATATAACTGCCACGCTTGGTGTTTTTCTGCTCTGGGCGAACGTCCGAACGTATGTCATGATTTTTGAGAGAAGTATTGGTGTACACGTCTTCCTTCCTGGAAAACATGCAGGCGTTACTGCAATCTTTATCTCGTGTGGGCACACTTCTCTCTCAAACGAGGGAGCTCTGGTGAAAATGTTCTCATGATTTACGAGTTAGGGAAGCTGAGCCTAAAGGAGTCAACGCAGCGACTCTTGGGTCATCTCGCCAGAATGCTTGAATCACCGTTGTCTGGGCTGCAAAGCACACTTCTTTTTGTGTGTGAGAGAGCTAGTTGGTAAGAAACACAACTTGGTTAAGGAAAGATAAAGTTTATAAAACAACTTTTTTTCAGGTTAGTGTCAGGTTCACTGTCTATCTTAAGGATCGAAAACTTCTTCTGTGCTCGTAGGAGATCTACAGTACATCCCTTCAGGGTGATACCAATATATATGTCAGAGTGTATCTACATGTGTCACCGCATGTCAAAGGGCAAACGTTCAGCAGATCTGCTGCAAAGCAGACAGCAGTGAGAGCAGCACTGAGGGAGCGGGCTGCAGTCGTTTTCAACAGTGATGCGCTGAAATGTGCTGAGAGACAGGAGACACTCATGCTCTCTCTACAACCTTCTTTCTTCCTGTTGTCGTTTGATTAGTATGCAAAGTCGAGACGGAGCCAAAGCTGCCTCCCGCTTTGCCTGGACTCACCTTTCGGCGGCAACGTCTTTGTGCTACCGCGCCATCTGCGGTGGGTGTGGCGACAGGTGACGCCAAGTGGAAAGTCATAGCAACAACAAAAGCTATAAAAAAAAGAAAAGAACCCCCCCCCCCCCCAAAAAAACACCAGTTAGAAAACAAAGGCAGCGAGTAGGCACATATGCAGCCCGCATTACCGGTTATAAAACAAAACATACTTTAATTTAAAAAATAAATGATTTAAGTTTAAGGGGAGCGTGCATTCATGTGGTTCTTTGTGCCTCAGGTGTTTTTATGTAGGCTGCTAATCTCAACCTCCAGCTACTGGCCAAGAGCACCACTGTGCTTCTTACAGTGTACACTCATTGTCTGGCCTCTCCAGCTGATGTCCTCACGTCACCTCACCAAAGTACAGTAGACTCTGCTGGTCACCCATTGAACAGATTGCACCATATTCTCCACCGCAAGCCGTAATGTGGCTATCGTAATACAACACCCTCCATTTGTTTTAATGCCTTCTTTGAAAGTTTTATGGCAACACACACTCTTCTCTTGTTCAAGCCTTTCTACTAAATCCTGGGTGACCATGAGGGACAACAAAAGCCCCAATGAAGGCCCCTCACTTAAAAAATACATTTTAAAGCATATTTGTAGTGTGATGATGATCACACTACACTTCAACCTCATGTTGAAGCCACAAGATCCTGCATCTAAAACTCCCACACTTGATAAACAGGGCTTCATGCAGGATTACATTTCATAACTGAGAGATTTATAGGTACATGTCCCACTGATAACCAACACTTATCTTCAGATAAGAGCAATTCAACTCAAAAATAAACACATGGTGTAAAAAAACAAAACAAGAAAACAGTCCATCTGCCAGATGCTGGGCTTCTATGTGTCAGGGAGGCCCGATTTCATATAAACCACGTGACTAGAGGGAAAGTCTTGTCGTGCAGTCCCAACGTTTGGCCAGGAGTCGGCGCTTCTCACACAGGAGGCCAAAGGCATTTCTGAGAAACTGGCCCAGAATTGGGAAATGCAAGAATTAGGAAATCCAGCTCTCATACAAGACTTTATAGTCTCCACATCGCACTCTGAGCTACACTGGAAACATTTTTCTTTTGCATCAGTTACAGAAGCAGCTTTTAAGAAGCCAGAGTAACCACGGTATTAATCATATCATTGTGTTTTACTTATGAGTGGATTTTCTTCAGGACACTGAATCTGCTAGAGGAACCTGCAGATGACAGTTTCCTCATAGTCCGCCGGATCCGTTTTCTCAAACAAATCTATGTGTTCGTTTTAGACTCATCAGAGTTCCAGATGGGTGGGGTCACATCATCATGACTCATTGCATAATGTTAGATAAATGATCCCATCACAGAAATAGTACACTGAACTATTTTAATATCCTCCTAATAACCTGCATGCACTGAAATGAAAGGTAAAATTATACCGGTGTAACTACCATGATTACGTAGAGAAAGTGTTATACTGTTTTGAACAGGCACATTCTCTCCAACCGTCACATCACAACAGCACTGACAGATTGTCTTACAAAAACCCAGATATTTGTTTATGCTCATGCAGGTTTTGGTCTTCTAATCCTGAGTGACTTGATATCTACCATTATTCCCGTACACATTTACCCCCAAAGTCCCCATAAACAAAATTAAAATCTAAGTGGATGATGTGCTAAAGCTCTCACACACACAAAAAGAGACACGTTTGTGTTGGTACTTCCGACCTGAGCTCAACTCGTGACACTTTTGAGTGAAGCTATCACGTCAAACACACACACACACACACACACACACACACACACACACACACACACAGGGTTGTGCAGACAGACACAATGAAGAAGCACAGCTTCAAACTCTTACAGCTCAAGAGGGATTTTAGAAAAAAAAGCATGTTGTGCTGCAGTCAAGTCATGACTGAACTGTGCAGTTGCAATAAACAACATCACCATGGGAGAAATCACTCCTAGCAGCAGTGACTCTTATGCTCAACACCAGGTGTCTGAGTGAAACCGTGGCAACTTGTGGTGTATCGCCGAGCCCTCGGCATTGTTAGATCTCTTCCCGTGAATGATCGTAACTGCAAACAGCGTCACTCATCATCGCCGCCAGGCCTTTCTGTGCAACACGTTTGACGCCTGACCTAAGCTCCTGATCATGTGTGCTATTATGAGACTTGTTTGCCCTGCTCAGAGGTTCCTGAAACGCCAAATGCCACTGCACCAGATCAGAGGATAAACCTTTCCTGTTTTTCCTGTTTACGGCCCCTGTTCAACAGCCCTGCAGAACGGATTGGGCCCACGGTGAACCTTCATGGGCTACAGTCTACTTCTAAAAACACTTATGATATATACACAAATGATATATGATCATGTGAGAAGGTGAGCGGAGTTTCAAGGTGAGCAAATAACAAACGAGGAAAGTACCCATGACGTCATCACCAGTGAAACCACGCTACTTCCTTTTACAACAAGCATCAAATGTGCATCGAGGTTCACGTTGGTTATATCGTGGACTCTGGCGCCACCTGCTGATCATTATCATCGATGCAGCGTTTCATTAAATACTGACCAATGGCGACATCTGGTGTTCATTCATACAAATTACATTTCTGATGTTCACCCCAACTAGAGTTTAGCTTCATTAGGACAAGGCGATAGAAACATGTACTTTACGTAAATAAAAGAAGCAAAGTACAGCACCAGTGTTCCCATGAGTTCAAAGTAAAGTGCTTGTTTTGAAGATGGTGGCTGCCACATTTTAAAATGAATAAAGAGCTGCTATGTAATAAATATTTCAATACTGCAGGTGGTCCAAAGGAATCTACTTCTATGATGTAACAAAGTAGATTCACTCAATTACTTTACTTAAGAAGAACTTTGAGTTTGTAGCAGAAAGGAAGTTATGCAGGAAGTTCTTTCTACCTGGACAGGAAATGAAGGGTAGGAAGGAGGGGCAAGGGAGATGATAAATCAGGCACACATGTAAAAAGGTGGGAAAGTCTAAACAGAGAAACCATGGAGGAGGACAGACTGAAAGAGGAGTGAGAGTACCGAAAGGACAAATTAGCAGTTTACAGCTTTGAAACAAATAAAGAGTAAAAGATAAGAAAACAGACGAATCATAGTTAACCGAACTGTGACGGACATCGAGCACGTGGCCATTAAAAGGGACCTTGCTGAACTTAAAAGTGGGTTTTGAAGATGGACCCCTGCAACTTCTGTGGACCTGCTGGAACAGCTCTGGGACCCCTGACTGTGGTGGAAGAAAAGGAAAAGCGAAGCTAAGTCGAGTCTCCAACCTTTTATCTCTCCTGGCCGCCTCCATATACCTGCCTCGTATCATCCATGTTCATCTCCTCTCTTGGAAGGAGATGAACGTGGTAATAGTCGGATACTTTAAACTGAAATAATCAATGCAAAACTTTTAATTGTAATGGGGCACTTCTGCTGCAGTTTTCAAACTTTTTACTTGAGAAAAATGTAAGTCTAAGCTATGAAACAGTGCTGATAATTTCATGAGATCATTTCATGTTTTGAGAATGTGGAAGGAAGAAGCACTCAGACCCTTCAAGTAGGTAAAATCCCTGGTTCAACCTTTAACAACATGCTGTTGTTTTTTTAAGTTCAGTTTCACCGTTCGTTGCAATGAATGATACAATATTTCCCTCTGAAGTGTAACAGATTAAGCATAAAGTTCAAGTACAAGAACCTTATATGTATTTAGTTACTTTCATAAAAAGTACATGGTGATTGTGATTTCAGCAGCAGAAAAGATCAGCTGTTACTAGAGATAAATGTGAACGATCACTTTTATTTTACAAAACACCTCACTATTAAAGATAAGAGCTGGCAGTGATTACAGCATAATATATATCTCTCTCACACACACATACAGATCGGGCAGATTGTGCAACTAACTGCCGGATGAACGTCAAATTAATGACAGGGTGGTAGGCCCATGTTGTTGTTGACCCTAGAAAATCACTATGAATATATATAAATATATATCTATAATGTGTGTAGCCCATAGACAAAATGTTGTTTATGGGGTTATCTCTTTATGAAACATCATAGCTAACTCTGTCTTGGGCTGTCTTTCAAAATGTACAATTTGCAGTCATCAATAAAGAAAAAAACTCACCTTATAGAATATGCTTCCATCATAGTTATCCGTTTGAAGGTTACAGTAGAAAAGATAAGCCGTGCTAGAAATGCGACAATCACTGTAGGCCTATGTAGTGAATAAAGAAGTAAACTTCCTGAGTGCAATCTGTAGTTTCACTTTTACTTCAGTCAACCCTTCAGGCTAAATGTCTCATCGCCACAGTTCATACTCCCACTCAGTTCAAAACCAACCAACTGCTGCATTGTATTTAAAGGGATCCAGTCCTTTGTGTCTCATTTTACCCAGAAAACGAACGCACAACCAAAAAAGGGATTTCATGCTCGACTGACTGCGGTGGACTTCCCACCGATACAGCTGACACCTCTGTAGTGCATCCGCACAATCATTCAGAGAATATACTGTAATAGAGCAGAGAACAATTTGAACCAGCTCTATTTTCACTAAAAGCATCCAAGCGATGCTGCAATAAGACGGAGACAAACAAACCCTCAGTCTTAGATTTAAAAGACAGAAAAAGTCTGCTTATTCAATTTTTCAAAACTTCATACAAACAGCATGCCTCACAATAAATCCAGTAGGTTTCCAAGATAGTAAGAATATAAGACATTACATGCAAAATACATAGAATCAAGCAGCTTTGGAGAAAAAAACGATCTTAAAATGTGTCACTTTAGTTTAGTTACAGTCTGTGAGCATCAAGTAAACAAAATACAAATAAAGTCACAACTGATTATAACTTGGATTCTTTAATCCGATGTTCAGCTGGGCTTTCTTCACGTTCAGCTTCACTCGCGTTCTTTCCTCTCCTCCTGTTTGAACGTCGAGATGATATTTAGAAACCGTGTATAATGGTTAGGAAGTGGCATCAAAGCTGATTGGTCAACTATGTCTTTTCTTTCTGTGGCAGTATGAAACAACTTTGAACACGTTGAAAGTGTGAGAGCAGCGAAATAATCAGTGTAATCAGCATAGTCATGTAACACTTTTATAAAACAGTTTACTAAGCGTTTAAAGAGAGACTGTATGATAACAATTCAAAAAGAACATTAAATAGTAACTAATTAACTTCTGGGTCACTGATCTGCAAGACAATGTCAGGTTGACATACATTAGTTGAGAGATGAGTGAAGAAATTAAGATAGTGAAACTCCGAGGCCAGGACAGAATGGTCAGTGCGTAAACTCACCTCCATATCTGCTGCATTTGTGGTATGGTCTCTGGTAAAGTCTTCCTAAAAGTGTCCGGCAGCAGGAGACACAAGACGGCACCAAAGATGGCGAGACCTCCCATCACTATGTACGGCAGTGTGCTGTAGAATTTCCCTACAAAAGAAAAAAAGGGAAATTACCATGAAGCATGATTTATGATTCAAGAGACACTTTTCAGATCTAAACAAAGTCCAGCACAGGTCTGTCAAAGAGGCACAGTTACTTCCTGCTTGGTGAAGAATGGCGGTTGACGGAAACAATGAACTCTGTCATTTGGTGGAACTCTAAATCTTACATTAAGGCAAGAGATCTTCTCAGCACCAAGCGGCGACCCACCGTCACGTCACGTCACCCATTGGTTTGGCAAACTACCGTTTCAAAGCCTCGAGTTTCGAAATTTCGTCCAGCGCCATCTTGGTTCTTTTGTAACCAGTGGAGTCGCCCGCTGTTGGCCATTGCAGAGAATGCTGAAAGTAGAAAGTACTCACCCAGGTAAATGATAAAAGGAGAGATGATGGTTCCGATCCGAGCAGAAAGAGAGCAACAGCCCATCGCCGTATTTCTAATGACCGTGGGAAAGAGCTCTGATGTGAAGGCGTACACAACGCAAAATGCACTGGTGATGCCGAACTTCCCTAGCATCTCAAGAAACACAGCCACACCCGGTGAGGCTGAGGGAAAAGGAAACAAAAATAAATAGAATTATTGAACATATTCCTAGCCATGCTAGTGGCATTGCTCTATCAGGTATCTTGGTACGGTAGGTCAACCAATCAGTCCACTTTGGTGAGGGCTCAACTTTACCACGGCCATCGATTGCAATTGATGGTTTTCATGGTTTCCAGGATCAATTCCAATTGACTTTGTTGATCGCCTGGCTTTTCATCGACAGCAGCATCACCATGAGGTTCATATTCATGAATTTGACTGAAATATCTTGGCTGTCACAGAATGAAATGTCATAACTCTGGTGATGTGGTGGTCTTTTTTCTCCCTTGGTTGCTATCTTCAGATCAAAATTATAGTTCGTCCAATATTTTGGTTTGTTGCCAAACACCTGTCGGACATGGATCTCAGTTTGGGGGCTCCAACAGCAAAGGCCCTTTCACCCTTAGTCATATGTTATGTGTTATCTGATTGTTTTTTTTTTTTTGTATATGTACAGTGACATTAATTTCTTTATCCACCTGTCTATGTGGACTGCTTGTAAAGGTTGATTATTCACCAACCTGCTTTCAAAGATTGGAGCATTACCTAATGGAATGAGGTGAACACAGAGGATCATGATGCCGCCGAGGAAGAGAGAAGACGACTGGCAGAAATTCCTGGAGCAGTGCTGGAGCAGCAAGAGGGCAATTATGTAAGCTGGCACCTCAGTCACACCGGACAAGAAGCAGTTGAAGTAGGGGTCTCCATGCAGGTTTGACGTGTTGAGGATCAGGGCGTAGTAACTGATGGTGATGATGACCCTGCAGAGACATTCAGAATATTTAATGAGAAAAAAAACATGAGATCAGGAAACACAAATTGCAGAGCCCTACTTTCAAAAGCATATAAGGACCAGCCATGAGGTAAAGGAAATGAGAGGAGGGAATTTTATTTTATTATTACATTTCCTGAATTAAGTGGAAATGGCGAGACTAAAGTCAGATTTAAAAATAAATATTAAAAATAAAGTCAAACTAAATCAGAGGCAGATTCTTTTTGTATATCAGGGGGGGGGGGGACTCAGAATGCCAAGAATAAAGTTGAAATGTCAGAATAAAGTTCTGATTAGTTACTGATAGTTTGACTTTATTCCCAACATTCTTGACTTAAATCTAGAAATCCAAAATAAAAAATAAAAAGAATCTTCCTCCTCCTCATTGGTTTCAATGAGGGTTTCATCCGGGGACGTGCGGTGAGGTTCGTGGCTGGTGAGGCACTGACTTTTTCAGAGTCAGAGTCAGACATTGGTCACTGATCATTTATCACCTCGCTTTTTGATTGTCGGTCCAGTTTTGAGAAACTTCTGAGCTTGGTTATTGAATCTACCATTTTTTCAGACAGAAATGTTTTTTGTAAATAAACAAACTGATGTAGTGCACTTGACTAAAAGAAGGTAACGGAAGCATCCTGTAAACCCTTTGGGCTCACGCATACGCCCCCTTCAGTGAGGCAGAGGTACTGGCTGCCTCGTTTCACGCTTTTTCAGCGCGGTTTAATGTCAGATCAGCATATTTAGTCTTGCTGCAAGGCTAAATATGTTATACACATACATGAAATACATTAACTATTTTAAGTAAAGTGCGGACATATAATAAAAGTGTCTACAAACATTACATTGAGGTGAAAAGGCAGAAGGCATGCTAACTGGGTTGAGGATTGCGCAATCTGGGGTGAGGCACCAGTGCTCGCTGCCTCAACTCACGTATCTCCCCTCTGGAAACAGGAAATATTTATATAATAAATTATTATTATTTAGATAATAAAAATGATTTAAATGATTGGAATCGTACATGAATTACATTTATAGCCCAGATCAGTAGACAAATATCAATGTATATATTTTTTTTAATTTTTTATTTTATCATCATGTTTTTTTCTTTTCATGATGACAGGTGACCTCCCCTCACCTGCCTCCCCTGACCGCACGTCACTGCATATCACGGGAGAAGACAGCTGACATACCACAGGAGTGAGCACAGCAACGCAATAGAGAACATATTGCAGCTGCTCAGGAGGACCAACAAGGTGTATTTCTTTTCTTTCATGGCCAAAGCTTCCTCAATCTGGGGGGGGGGGGGGGGGGGGGGGGGGGAGGGGAGAGAGAGAAGTGGTAGCAACAATTTAAGCATGGAAGGTACAATGTTAATTGTAAACTTAAATGACAAACTAACCTCAGCTTGTGTAAAAATGGCCTCTGGCGCCTCCATGTGGTTGTCTTTGGCAGCGCGTCTCAGGATGGCCTCGGCCTCTTTCACCTGTCCCCGACTGAGCAGCCAGCGAGGAGACTCTGGAATTAACCTGGAGAGTTGAAACATAGAGACACAGTAATATCTTCAGATACGCACTGCAACGCAGGGCAAAATGCACCAAACATAAAAATGGACTGAGTCACCGGGATCCTACAAAAACGAAGCCAATGCGGCGGTGCCTGAAGCTTGTATTCACAGTAATGACCAGCAGAGGGCGACTCCACTGGTTGCAAAACTGAATAATACTAGAGTAATATTTCGAGAAAAAAAACAGACTTTGTGACATTAAAGTAGCAAATCTATGAGAAAAAAACTCACAAATCTACGAGATTAAAGTCGCAAATCTACGAAGTAAAAAAAAGTTGGAAAAATTGTGTTTTGTTTATCAAGGAACTACATCACTTTTGTGACAAGTGATTGTTCAATCTGTCCTGTCTACATGCAAAAGTGTGCTGGGATCTTATCAGTATTACTGTATATTAGTCTGCACATCTGACTGTTATGTTTACAAACTGAAGGATACTACCAAGCAATACACAGGTTGCTGTGTAAGAGGGTTCGGCTGGAACACGGTTTATGAATATTCTCACCACCACAGAGGGATGTAGATTAGGCAAGAGGTCGCCATAGCAATCAGTAGTGTCCACCATTCTCGCAGGAAGTAAGCCACTGCAGGCATTGCCATGTACCCCACAGCGGAGGCCATGAAAACCCCGAGGGAGCCAAAGAATAGTCGGGCCTTTGGGCTTAGAATTTCTGTACCTGTAGGTGTGACAAATAAAGAAGAATAAGTTAAAATAAACCCACACTCCAGTTACTGGTTGCCATGTTTGTTGGAGCAGAATTATTCTTTTAGATATAGTCGGGCCATTGCAACATCAAGTACAGTGTCAAATTCTGCATCTTTAGCGGAGAACTTACCCAGCACATATGCAATGGTATAGTTGGAAAATCCCCCAGCACCCGCCAAGAAATACAACACGGCGAAGACTTCCCAGTTTGGGGAGAATATCTGGGCTGCGATCGTCACAATTTGAAGAATCATCATGCTATATATTGCCGGTTTCCGTCCATACCTGGTTAGGCAATTGGCCGTTTATTGTTGAGTAAGCTTGTTCAAAAAAAACTAACTTGAAAAAAACAAAACAACATTGTGTAACAGTACAGACCTGTCAGACATCTGACCTGAGAGGAATACTCCCGACAGTGCACCGATGTAATGGATGGAGGTGGTCAGTGGAACTTTGTATGCATTCTCACAAACCAGGTCCCACTGCAAAAGGGCATTAGTGCGGTTAGAATGAGAGCGGAAAGTCTGATTCTGCAAACAAATACAACTTTAATGAGTAATAATTGTCACGTGGTTTCGTAATTCAGGGTTTCATGGTCGGGCTCCTTGTTTCGCTTATTCATTTGGTTCAGTTTGCTGCGCAACAGATAAACCTGGCTGGCAGTTGTTGTGTGTAAATATCCAGAAGAAGCTATGCATCTCTTGCTAAGCACAAATTTCTGTGTACATTTCCACTTGTTTAACACTTATTTTACGAAGCTGGTACAGGCCTGCTCCTGCTAACAAAATTCATTTGTTTGGCACAATCTTTCTTCTCTTTCTATTAAATCATTTCATGGGAACTGTTACAGTTCAAAATGATGATGAGTTGAAGGGAGGCATGATTACGATGAATGAGAGTTTGTACCCACTTTGTGTTGATATGACTAAAGCATCATTTTAGGGCTCATTGATCATTTAGTTTGGACTTTACACGATAATGCTACAGTGAAGTCAGTGTCTGCCTCTGTACGAATGTCACGTCGGAGATAATTGATTTGATGTGGAAGAACTTGAGGACTTATCGCTCACCTCTGTGACAATGGTCGACTGGTAGATTTTCTTGCTGTATGTCCACCCATCCAGGCAACTTTCCAAAGGAATTGCACTCACATTCACATCCACATCTGGGAGGATCTTATTTTGAGAGTAGTTGCTGACAATTTCCAGGTTGAGCCTTGAGCAGGAGCTGCGCTTCACGATGCCACCAACGGTCTCCAGCGGGATCGTCACGTTTCTCCACACCTCACTGATGCCGTCGTTTTCTGGGATATAGCACTCGTGCGGCGGCGTGTCCGCCACGAATACTATGTAGATGCCGACAAAACCATTTGGGAGGATGCTGACAGCCAGCGCAAAAAAGATCCTCCGCTGAAAAGGTCCCCAGGATCCCAGGAAAGATGTGATGCTGTCATAGTCTCTAGTTCCCGAGCTTCCCATGATCTCACCAAAACCCTTGATTTGAAAGAAGGAAAGGACAAACAGTCACTTCGTCAATACGAGTGAGCACAGGAGAGAGTATGCTCCGCGGCTCTGTGACAGGCGTTTGAGTTCCGTTTCGGTTTTTAACAACGGGTTCACCCGACCTGGGCGGGCGGAGCCAAGAAGTACTGATGCACTCGCACTGTAAGGAAGCGTCTTTCAGGGAGCTTTTGGAAAGGGAGTTAATCATTTCCAAACAGATAATCATTGATGAGGTCTGTTATTTTTAAGACAGTAATGTTTGACCTTTTTCTTTTTATTGCAGACAGTCGAAAGATAATAACTTCGACAAGCATTCCTTTGTGGTCCACTATAAACTTTCACAACAGTGACCGTAACATTGTGTGATTTTACAGGCAAAGTCCTGCCGCAGTTGTGACCAAAAGTCATAAAAAAAAACAACTATCATTGGTGTCGTGGAATTTTGTCTAATCCTCCAATTTTGTCAACCTGTCTGTGGCAAGCCACAACAATCATCGAGCAGCTGAAGTCTCTCTCGAGGTGTCAAGGTCGCGGGGAGATGGCGACATTACCCTGAACTAAACACACTACAGAGACCGGGAACAGGCAGATTGTCTCGGGGCGCCATACACTGACCACCTTGTTGACCTGTGTAAACGAACCAGAAATCCCTTGATGTATATTGAGCTCTTATAATAAATACTTCTGCTTAAGACATCCACGGTTTCCGTCTCCCTGAATCAGCATCCACTCCTTCAACTGTTCCTTTTCAATAGGTGACTACCATTTAATTTAGGATCGAAATGGATATTACCTCGTTAAAAGATGGGGGAAAAAATTCAGACTGTGAATAAGAATGGTTTAATGTTCATTTTTTTAATTGCATGTATTGTGCGACACACGCATCCCAGACTAATCAGACACACATGCAGTTCAATTTTCATACAAAAATTTAAAGATGTAACATTTGCATTAAATCAACCAGCACCAACTGAGTAAAAAAACGGTATCATTAAAAATTATACAAAAAAGACACTTCTTGGAATTAGATTTTTGAACCCCACTGTGCATGTTTGGGATTGTATTTCTTTTTCGTTCTCTCTCTCTCTCTCTCTCTCTCTCTTTCTTTCTTTCTTTCTTTTCCAAACATAGCAAAGATTCATGAATGCATGAAGTATGTGTACATCCGATTATGTCTCATTTTGTATAGGTGGGTTGCCCCCTCCTTCACTTTCTACATATTTCTTCTTCTTGGGTCCATTGCATAACCTGCAATCAGAAGAAATGGTTGTTAAAATGGTTATTGAGCAACATATATACTGGAAGATATTTATAGTTATGTGTTACTTTTTTCATATCTATTTTGGAGCTCTCAATGTTTGAAAATTACCATCATTATACAGTAAAACTGCAACTGCATCTCCACCTCATCAATGAGTCAACCAATCCAAAGCATTTTGATGTCTCTCTGATTGATATGAATTCATATGAGGCTCTTTCTCTTGAGTACTCGAGCCACTGCAACTTCTAGGCCTTTAGTTCGGCCTTTGTGTTTGTCTAATTTTAAACAGTGTGCAAATGGTGATCGGAAGAATACGAACTACAGTGGCCTGAATGAAATGCACCTACCCCTGACATTCTTGCATCTGCTCCACTGTTTCTGGAAGATCTCTGTTGAGGGTCTCGGGAAGGAAGAAGTTCAACACGGAGGAGGCGATGGTGAGACTTCCCATGAGGATATAAGGCAAAGCCTTATTATAAGTACCTGAAAATAACAAAATAAACAGAAAGATCCTTACATTTGCACATATCACTGATATTATCCTATACAGACAAGTTTGTTCTTTTATACACACAGATTATTTTCGATTCAGTGGATATGCAGGAACTGTACTCGACATCTACACACCTAAATAGATGACGTAGGGAGCCGTGATGCTGCCGATGCGAGCAGCAGACGAACACATTCCCATGCCGACGTTCCTGAGTACCGTGGGGTAGATCTCAGCGGTGTAGATGTAGACGATGCTGAAGGCCATCGTGAAGCCGAACTTCCCGGTCATCTCCAGGGCCAGAGCAACGTAATGGAGGGCTGAGGAGGCGAGAGAGAAGATACTTGGAATTGGTTTCTGGAAGTTCTCCAAATTCAGCAAAGCGCCCTCGATCTTTCGTATTGTAACAGGAGAAGAGCAGGCATCAAAGTCAAAGCCCTGAACGTGTGTTCCACAAATATA
Organism: Scophthalmus maximus; assembly: GCF_022379125.1. Lineage (NCBI taxonomy): Eukaryota > Metazoa > Chordata > Actinopteri > Pleuronectiformes > Scophthalmidae > Scophthalmus > Scophthalmus maximus. The sequence continues at coordinate 19,007,595 of NC_061516.1, forward strand.
TTGATGCGAGGACGCAACCATGAAGGGCACATGACTTCTTTATGGTCCTGACAAAGACTAATACATGTTCAGTGGTGGTTAACCTTATGACATGCATCAGAGTTATCATTGTGCCAAACCACGACGGACATTTCCTCAAGGACGAGACCTAACGATATTATGTAGAGAAACCAGTTTCTCACAATGGGCAAGAAAAGAAACTCCTAGGGGGAGTTGCTGCAGGCTGCTGGCATTGAAATAGCCACGATGCCAAACGCTGCCACTAGTCAACGCTGGGAGCCAGAAAAAGAAGCGGGAGCTTCCGTGCGCATACTTTTGTTCTTCTTTCTCCGCTATCCCCAAAGTGGTGCAGACAACCTCCTCAGGAGCTCTGACGACAGTGGGTCCTTACCAGCGGTTTGTGCCACTGCAGCGCTTTTACGACGGCGACCAGATAATAAAAGGCGCTGAGCTGTCTCTCACTCGTCCATGAATGTTTGACCGGCAGCGCGTGTTTGTCAGGCGGTTGGGTCTTACTGTCAGGGATGAACTGGATGAGCAGGAGAACGCCACCTCCAATGAAGAGGAACGACGACAGCAGCGCTCTCCTCGGACATTTCTTCAGCAGGACAGTGGAAACAATGTAGGCAGGGACCTCAGTGGTCGCCGACAAAAAACAGTTCATGAAGGGATTCCCGCTCAGGTTGGACGTGTTCAGGGACAAACCGAAATACCCGATGTTTATCGCCATCCTGCGAAGAGGAAAACATTTCATTTGCCTTGTCGAGTAAATGTCATACGATGAAGGTTTTCATTGTGCATTTTTCTATCGGTTTCTTCTTCTTCTTTTTTTCTTACCTTTAGATAAGAAATGTCCGCACACCAGATGCTGTTTGTGGAAGCACCAACTGATGTGCAGACATTTCTTGTCGTCTGGTTTTTATCGCTTTTGTCCAGCACCTAGTGGTTATCAAGTTTTGATTCATTCTTTTCGACCTTTACCTTTTGGATTTCTTGTACACTACACACACACACACACACACACACACACACACACACACACACACACACACACACACACACACTCACAAGGTTTCGCTAATTGTGACTACTCCCCACTTCTACCGCTAAATCAAGAAAATAACACAACCACTAACCACAGAAGGAGACACACCAGTGTGATGCATCTGATGTTCTTGGATTTTAGAATATCAAGCATTGTGTATTTCTTGAACGGAGGCATCCCCTGTAGGTAAAAGCGAAACAAACAAAGTTAAGTCATGTGGTTAACTTTTCCAATAGTTTTTCTCACGTATTATCTTAATTTTGTAAACAGCAGATTCAGTTTCGGCTTTGGCCGAGGAACAGTTGGTGCAGATCTGAATGGGTTTTTTCAGCACATATACCAACGCTTCTTTTCCATGACTGTGATATTACAGATTACTGTTTCATTCTGCACACACACAAAATGTTTTAGGGTTAAGAAATGCCTTTTTAAATTATATGTTAAGTAACAGGAGTAATGTTTTCTTCTCTGTAACGGTCCTTTACAATATTGATATGTACTGCTATGCTTTTGATCAGACTATTATAACAACTACACTATTCCCAAACTCGTAAAGACCCTGTATTTATCTGCAGACTCCGTAACAATGGTAATATTAAGTACAACATGTGAGCCTCACCTCCACTTCTTTGAAAATGACAGCCGGAGCCTCAACTTTATTTTTCCTTGCAGCCTCTCTCACTATGGCTTCAGCCTCCTTCACTCTTCCCTGAGTGATCAGCCACCGGGGAGACTCTGGGATGAACCTGCACCGTGAATTATGGTTTGCATCAAAAGGTCGGCGAAAAATACACTGCGCTGATTATCCACACACATATCAGAGTAGTCATGCAAAACATGTAGAAATCGATCAAGTGAGTAACATACCACCAGAGAGGGATGTAGACCACGGCAGTTGTGGACAGAACAGCAAGCAGGGTCCTCCATTCTCGGATGCCATACGCGATCCAGGGTAGAGTCATGTACCCGATGCAGTAGAAGAGAAACGCCCCGAGAGTTGCGAAGAGCACTCGCATAGTCTTACTCAACACCTCCGTTCCTGTCGTGGGACAAAACAGTTGGATTAACCGAGAAGATAGAGGAAGCTGTGCTGAGAGAAGTTATTCGAATCATCCATCTATTTGCATATGCTCGCGCAGGTGACAGGAAATTCGTCACTGAAAGACCCAAACGTAGGATGAGTGTCTTGCAATTCCTACCTAGTACAAATGCAGAGATGTAGAGGGATATCTGGGAGGCTCCAACAAAGAGGAACATGATACAGAACATCCTCCACGAGTGAGAGAAGGACTGGAGCAGGACTGAGACGCACTGGGCCGCAAGAGAGATGAAAACAACCTTCTTCCTCCCAAACCTGATTGGAAAAAATATATATATATATATATATAAATCATTGACAGAGATTCAAAGACATTGCATTAATTAAATATGATGACAGTGACGCCCGTTATATCAAATATATAATTTATAAAATTTCTTAGATGTTAAAACTAAGGAATGTTCTTGAGAGACCTCCGGATCTCACTTCAACCTAAGTTTGTTTCACTTGCTAAAGATCAGGTTGTGGAAAAAAAATCCCCACTCATCAAGCAACAAGAGAAGACCCCTGCAGCACACACAGTACAATACAATACAACTGTTACATTTACTTCAATTCAGTCAATTATTTTTGTGCTTTTTAAAAGCAGCAGACTAGTTTTAAAAAGGGGCTGCGATGTTTATATTGTTCATTTGGATGTACACACCCTAATATTCAAGCTGAGCTTCACAATCACTTTTCATTCTGACGAAGACTAATTTAATCAACAGCAGTCACACAACAATGGGGACTAAATAAAGACATATTCTTGCACTCTCCCGTACTGACGGGAACATGCAGGGATCCTTCAAAATTCCCCAATGTGACACAATAGTCAAAGAGTTCGGGAACCTCAAACCCGCTCAACCCGTCCCCTCCCATTTCTCATCCACTGAGTGCAGAGTTTTCACAGCTGCAAAAGAGAAATAAATGGTGTTCCTCACTGCTGCGTCATCCTGAGCCCCACAAGCTACAGGACACTCACGTCTGTCGAAGCTGAAACGACTAGTGTCAAATAATCCACAAAACTTAAAAAATGTCTTTAACATTTCACTCACCCTGATGTACTGCCTCTAACAGCCGCTTGTCTCTAAGATCAAGCCAGTTTGCATGTGTTTTTCTAAGTACGCAGGAATCACAACCAGTCCGACCCAAGACATAGTTGTTATAAACAGTAAATTAAACAGCTGTTCAGGAGAAATGACATTTCTGATTAGAAAATAACAAACTCATTCGCCTACAAAAGCAGTAACAGTACAGGCAAGGACGGGATTATATGACCACAATGGGAAGAACTTCCGTTGTCTGCCTTCACATTTCAGCATCATCCACCACCGATTATCATTTCACTGATTTGCCCTCAGGTTTCAGATCCTCTGTACTAATCGTCACTGTAAGAACGATAATGTGGAGACCTGAAGGAGTCTTCTGTCTTGGTGAAAATAAATAATCCTCTCTTGGAGAACGCCGACTGCGACGGTAGATGGGGCTGTTGTTGTTACAATGAGAGCTAATCGGGTCCAAGACTCAAGTAACATTCACCGCTTCTCGCAATCCGCTTAACAGCCAGTCAGAATTTTCCCAAATCTTATTCAACTTTCACCCAAAATTTCTGAATAATGACAAAAACTTTGATTAAAAAAGCGCGGCCGTGTAGTTTCATATTGGAGAATGATAACGTTGAGTGCATTTTGGCGGTCATTTCACAGATAGTTACGGTTGAGGTACCTGTCAGAAAGCTGCCCCGAGATCAAGGATCCGACGAGGTATCCCACAAACAGAGTCGAGGATGCAAAGGGAACCTTCCACTTGTTGTCACAAACTAGGTCCCACTGGGAAAAGACAGAAGGGAAGGGAAAACTGAAAACTTCCATCACTTACACCGTACAGAGAAAACACACATGCACATTCATTCTGACCTCAGTGACTATGTTGGATTGGTAGATTTCTCTGCTGTAGTTCCATCCATCTCGACATCCCTCCTCCTCCAGGTTGGTGAGGTTGACATCCCTTCCGGGAACGTATCCTTCGGCAGAGAGGTTTCTGACCACGTCCAGCCTGTATCTGCTGCACTGGCTGGGCACAGCTTCCCCGTCCACTATCGTAACGGGAATGATGGCGTTCCTCCACTCCTCGGTCAAGTTGACGTCCGGAACGAGACAGTGGTGTTTCGGCGCCGCTCCAACAAAGACGATGTAAAGCCCGTTGAATCCAGTTGAGACAAAAACTGTGTTCAGGAGGAAGAATGTGTTCCAGAAAAAGGGACCAGTCTGTCCGAGGAATGCAGTGTCTTCATCATAGTCTCCCATTCTATATATATATATATATATATATATATGAAAATATGCCTCCCTGCCCTTGAGGGAGAAAGAAAAAAATCCTCTGAAATCCTTCAGAGTATGAGGCGCTGTATCCCTCTCAGAGTCCTCAGCTTAGCACCAGAGGGGTCGGGTCGAACTCTCTGCGGGGAAGAGAGTGCTGGTCCCCTCAGTGGGACGGAGTCGCAATTCAAAAGACGTTACTTTCCAACCCTGGGAGTACTAAACCCTATTTTTTCCAGGAAACAACTTTTCCCCCCCCCCATCTCAGAGTGACATACAGGAAGAATGCCCTGACACACCGTATATATACCTCGGCTTTCTCCGAGGGGAGACCTATTTATCTGAGACGGGTGAATGGGACACCTCTGACCCGCTGATTTGATTGGATTTACTAAAAGGAAAAAAATGATCAAAAGGTTCAGAGAGGCTACTCTACCCACCCCGCCCCCGCACCGCTGCGGTCAAAGTGGCATTTTCTCGAAACAACATTCCACACTTTTAAATACCCTAAAGAGGAGCACGTGCCTGTACTCTAAATGTTGCTAAGTAGCATTGAGACTCTCGCTGGACTCTTTTTTTGAGCCACACTGCAGAGGCAAGCAGGCATTCGGAATGTTGAATGAAATATCTGAATATACTGCCAATATTCCTCATATAAAAAAAAACCTGTCAGCTGCCATATGTTCCTTTCACGTTTATTGTGTTCAAATTAGTATTCTCTGAATTTTACTATATAGATTTTGGTCTAATGTGCCACATGTAGACTTTCCTCCTCCTCAGGCTTTGTGGTGCAGCACATTAACCCAAGTCATGCGTGAAAAATGTTGGCTCCCTTTCCCCTTTGACACGTCCATTGTCACACATGTACAAGTAGCTGTGTGCCCTCTGCGGCGGTTATTACAGTAATAAGCGATGACATGGTTACAATGCCTTTCATTAAAATCCGCACGACCTGAAATGTCATCGTATTCCTGTCCTCTTTGTCAAGCTTTCGTTGTGGTGGTATTTAGAACATTACAGAACGAGTCGCCTCCTCAGTGAAATAACCCACCAGCCGCAACTGCGTTTCAACAGAAAAGCTCACAGTCCATATACAGTATGAGCAAAAAAAATTACATCCCATTATTAAAACACAAACTGCTAGCAGGATGTGTTCGTGTTCCCTTCTTTTGAAGGAATTTTGAATGCAGCTGTTTGCCCTTTGACTTAATCAACTACTTTGGGCAAACGTGTTTCAAAAAGGACTACAATGTCTACATTGTTCATTGGGATGCAAACATTTCCATTTCAGTCTGCTGGATTATTCCTCCCTGCAATGACATGAGGAACATGCTTGAAACTTTTTTGTGTGTGCAGTTCTCTTATGTAATATGTTAAAATGTTAATGTTAATGAATTCATGTTTTAAGTCCTGCATCAGTGCAGTGACCTGTGGACCCTACACTGTCAAGGTTATAGATACACAAACTACTTGTTCTGCCAACTTATAATGCTAATAATGTTATGTTGTTTTGTTTTTTTTAAATTTACAGATAAAACCAAACATTTAATGTCTTTTTTTGATGGCCCTCCTCGGGTCGGGGCCCTGATAACTCAGCTCCACAATTCCTCTCACCTATGTGTCCCTGGTGATACTGCCAATCAGTTCAATCAGTTTAATCAGTACCTGCAGGGATTTCCTTTCATGGAGATAATCAAGGGTCTACAGGATGCTGAGCTGTAGTATCTGGTCTTGGCTAAAGTCATGAATATGTAACGGGATTAGATCACAGTCTTTCATCACTGAGAGGACAGCCACTGGCGTTCACGAACGACTGATCAAAGTCCACAGGCTGAATGGTCAACTCCCATCAAAGTGCTCAAACGATCCCGGACGTCTGATTCGCGCTCGGTGGTGAAAAACCTTGAGTAAAGATGCTTCACATGCGGCTGCGGGTTCAGTTAACTTTGTTACCGCGTATCCTAACTAGATTTCTCACAAGTGGATAAAGAGTCATGTGATTTATTCTGACTCTGTGATAGTCACATGACAACTGAACACGGGTTCACCTCTAAACCCAGGAGCAGACCTCTGCACTCATAGAACACGTCTTGTCTAAAAGCGACTGTATATACAGGGCCTGACGCGGGCCTGCAAATGGACACGCACCTCCACACGTTGCAGCAGTCCCAAAACGACTGTCTTGTGCACATTCATTTCAAGTGACGCATCCACCGCCGCTGTCTGTCTACTGCTAGTTTGCACACAGCGTGTCGTACAAGTGAGCACATCCCTCTGTCGAACAACCGAGTTGAGAACTCTGGGCTTTCACGGCAGGTGTATTCCCACGACTGAGGAGCTCATGGTTTACACGGCTAACGTTATTCATTGAGTGTGAATGAAAGTGGTTTTCAGCACATCGCTTGTTCGAGCACACGCATCTAAATGTGGATAAAATTGAATTTGAAGTGAAACGACTTGCAGAAAAAATGCTTAAATGGCCCCTTTACAACACTGAGTTGTTGATTGACACGAATTTGTGCGTGTGACTCTGCCCTGTCCCGTGGTGCAAAGTGTTCTTCGCCTTAGTTGAAGTTTGTCCTCATTGCAAATAAGCGAGATACAGGCGTTCATGTTTTTACTTAATGTTTTATTCATCCATTTTTTTTGCTCTTTTGAGCCTTGCATCGTATGTTTGACCATGAGTAAATGTCTGCGCGTGTGTTTGTGTGTGCCTGTCTATCGGAGGGAAGGGGGGATCTTTTTTGTCTTGCATTTCTTTTTGGTGCGAAAAGTGCTATAAAAATGAAGTCAGATAGATTGATTGATTAGTTGGACCATTTATTTTCAAATATGCTTGAATTAAAAATTTGGACTTTATACATTATACACATGTTCTTAATAAACGATCAACGTTCAACATTATCACTGCTCATCCTTCAGATTATACCAACCGAACGTTTTTATACGTCGCGTTTTAATATGAAATAGAAACATTTTTGAAAGGGTTCAACAATTTGCCAGTTGAATTTGTATGCATATTTGGCCCATAGTGTTATTTGCCCACCACTGGCATCTCTCCTGTCACACGTGTACGGCAGAGAGACACTGGAGAGGCCAACTGTCAACTGGGAAGGGAGATGGGAGAAAATTCAGTGAGTTGCAACGAAGGAGGGAACAGAGTTTTGTATTCTGACCTTAGACCTTTAGATAATATGTCACTTGTTCTTCAGGATAGAAAGGTACAGAGTGCGTCTGAGTCCTGTGTGGCAGGATAAAAGTTTAAAAAAAAATAGTTGAATACTGCACTTCACTGGTTTAGTGTAAGGGAGGGAGTATACGTGCCTGCTGCCGTGTCTCTTCCTTGCTGGAACAATGGACTTCATCAGTGGAGTTAGTTCTTGGAGTTTTTGATCCACCCGGCTGGGTGAACAAGCTTTCCCACACCTCCAGCAGGAGAGTCACAACATGCCTGCAAATGGAAGATGAACTATATCACTTCATAAGAGGCAATGCAAGTGAAGTTTCATAACGATATGATTTTTTGTTTGTTTTTATTTTTAAGCCCTCTAACTTAGTGTTTTCACTTTGTCCCCACCTCAGGCCCTAATCAGCTCCAAAAGTTAATCATCTGGAGATGCCCTGCCAAGGGATATTCCCACACACACACACACAGGGGGCTGCTTTTTCCGAATACACACCGAACAGTCCTCCCTCGGTGTCACTCGTCAACTCTGCCCCACTTTTGCGCGCCCGCAGCTGCACAGACAGACAGAGCATGGCCGACTACGAGACCTCCGTCGCCTTCCTCGGGGAGTGGGGACGGTTCCAGAAGCAGGTGTTCTCCCTCCTCTGTCTGACCGTGGTGCCCAACGGCTTCGCCGCGCTCTCCATCGTGTTCCTCGCCGCCACGCCGGCGCACCGCTGCCGGGTCCCCGCGCGCGTCAACCTCAGCGCGGCGTGGCGGGACAGCATCATCCCGCTGGAGGCGGCGCAGGAGGAGGAGAGCGGCGCGCCGGCGCGCAGCAAGTGCTCCAGGTACAATCTGGAGCACGTCCTGGGCTTGTCGGACAGGGGCCTGCTGCCCGGCGTCGATGTTAATCTGACCGGCGTGCCGACAGAAGGCTGCCTGGACGGGTGGGAGTACGACCGGAGCGTTTACCTTTCCACCATCACGTCGGAGGTTTGTGCACCGTGCGCGGGTCCTGATGATGCAGGCTGCGGGTCAGGCAGAATTGTTGCAGGCCAAATCTGCCTATTAGAACACACACACGCACACGCGCGCGCACGCACGCGCACACACGCACACACAGTCAAATATGAAATGCATATGGAGTTCAATCACACACTGTGATTGTCCTCTACTACGAATGCCATAGTGCATTTTGATGTCAGAAGGAATATTTTTCGCACAAAAAAAGCAGTGACATAAAATACATTCTAATTGCAGACATCCCCGATTAAAAACATCAGTGACATCTGGAAACAACTGGAAATACATTCCACTCCTATGTGTTTCTAATATTTTGTTCGCCTTCGTTAATTGCTTGTTTGAATATGATCAGAATGTCTTCATCCCAGTCTTCCATCATTGGGCCGACTTTGTGTCTAAAACACTGTTACAAGCACCGTCACACTGAAAGTTTAAAATTCCACAAAGGTTGAACATTTCATTTGAAGTGTAATAACTGTTGTCATTATTTATTGTATTTCTCTCCCCCCCCCCCCCCCCCCCCCACACACACACTCACACAGATATTGATAATAAGCTGTTTGTAGTTGCCGTACACACTGCACATGAGTGTGTGTGTGTGTGTGTGTCTTTCAGTGGGACCTGGTGTGTGACAACAGGTGGAAGAACCCGATGACCTCCTCTGTCTTCTTCTGCGGCGTTCTCGCTGGGTCCCTCATTTCAGGGCAGCTCTCCGACAGGTGATGAGCAAAAGATTAACTTCCCTACTGCAGCGGTTGTATGTGAAAAGATGATCTGTTGTGGTTTTGCTTCAACGATTTTCATCAATGAACTGTCTACCATGAGTCGAACAATGCTGAATTGGTGGAATAGTCATTTACACTTGGCCTACAAGGGTATGCAGTAGTTGATGTTTGACTACTTTGGGGCTAAAGTTCTTGAAAATGACGCGCGCGCGCACACACACACATGTACACACTAGCCTACAGTTGCTTACTTGCACATCCAGCATACAGCATTGACAACGTCGTCATCCCTTTGGGGTCATGTTTCTGGCCACTCAATGATTGTACGTCCAATGCTCACTCTCCATTCAGCAGTAGCGAATGTCTCGACCAATCCTGCAAAGTATGTAGATATAAGTATGGTGGACAGGGTTAAAGAAAGATGCTAGTGAGCCGCGAGGCAACAGGCAAAGTTGGTGCCGCGGCGGTAACCGGGTAAAGACGCTGCGGTATAGCGAGACACCGGCAAGGACGCGGTTACATTTCCCCAGAGCTCCTGAGGATGGGAATGGGGAGAACTAGTCGAGTACGGTGACCCATTTATCTGCAGTCTTACATCACCATCTCCGTCACGTTTCCACTCATCACTGTACAGTTTAACATGGTGGAAATTATTTTTCACGCCGCTCTGTCTGCCACAATGACGAGGCCAAGCTGACACGGGTCGAATAACACAGAAAGCCTACATAAAGTACATACCTGTATGCCTTTCAGGTAATGCTCAACCCAGTGGTCAAAACACAAAACTGCAGGTGGTCTCCTGTGTGCTGCACGAAACAAAACAAAGCAAAAAAACCATATTTTGGCTCCAACAGATGCAGTAACAAAAAAAAGCATCCCTCCACCACCGCGCGTGCAATCATGTACGTACACAATGTAAAACCCTTACACGCAGCCACAAAGTCAAAACATACAATGACCTTCCCAACTACACAACATTCTGTCCAGGTGACTCACCTGTGCTTTTTGTTGTTGTTGTCCTTTTCAGGTATGGGAGGAAAATCGTGCTGTTTGTTACCATCGCAGTCCAGACAGTGTTCTCACTGCTTCAGTTCTTTTCCACCTCCTGGGCCGGGTTCTGTGCTCTGTTCTTTGTCGTCGGGATGGGACATATCTCCAACTTCGTGGCTGCGTTTGTGTTAGGTACGTACATTCACTTTACTCATTGGTTCTCACAACTATTTGGTTGCTTACTTGTGTCATGGTAATGCAAAAGACTGTGTAACACATTCCTCGCCCCCACCCCCCCCCTCTTGTGTTTCAGGAACAGAGATTTTAGGCCCACGTGTGCGGACAATTTTCTCCACCATGGGTGTGAATCTTTTCTTTTGCGCAGGCTACTTAATGCTGCCGCTGATGGCTTTCTTCATCAGGGAGTGGAGGATGCTTGTGCTCGGCCTCAACCTGACTGGCTTCCTTTGTGTGCCTCTCTGGTGGTAGGTAGGTGTGAGTGCTTGGCTGTGAGTGTGTCCGTGTGAACTTCCAGACATGATGTTGTCAACCTATAATCTTTTTCTTTTTTTGTAATGCTAGGGGGAGTGTTTCAGTGTGGTCATCTGATCAGTCCCATTCCCTTTCCTACTGTATGAGGTGTTTATTAATATGTGTAGAGTACATTTGATCATGTTTTTAACAATGAAAATGACCCAAATGGCAAATATTAAAAGTCAGTTGTTGTCTCGGTTGATAATATTTGCAGGGTTATTTTCAGTAAATAAATTATTGGGGTTTTTCACCATTGCCGAGGCCAAACAATTATTAGACTCTGGTAACTTGATTAGGTCGATTTTTTTGGTTTGTTTTGCTTTAATTTTATAGACAAAATAATTGGCAGATTAATCAAAGAAAAAAACAAATCTGCAAAATTGTTCATTTGAACAAACATATAAACATTTACTTTACCACTTTGTATTGCAACTCTATGAAAGCTATTGTTATGTATAGGTTTTTCTTTTATGGAGCCACCCAATTAAGCATTACAAGGAATAATGAGGTAAGAAGAAGCATCAGTTGTATTTTTGCTGTGTGATGTGTTTGCTCACTGTTCCAGGGGACTGAAGCGCTCTCTCTCTCTCTCTCTCTCTCTCTCTCTCTCTCACTGTCCACTCCGATGTGTAATAATGAGGCAGGTTCATCCCGGAGTCTCCTCGGTGGCTGCTCTCTCAGGGAAGGGTAGAAGAGGCTGAGGCCATCGTGAGAGATGCTGCTAAGAGGAACAAAATCCAGCCTCCGCCGGTCATTTTTAGTCCTTTGCAGGTGAGATCTCTCTGAAAAACAACAAGGTGTTGGGCACTTTCCTGGCCACTGTGGTAGTCGGACGTCAGTGAGTATGTGGAGTTAAACCTCTCTTTTCAGTTAGCTTCATTTGGCTTTTTCACAGTCTAATTTGTCATGGCAGTATATGCGTTTTACACAAAAATGGGAAAACTGGGGATTTTTTTTTTTTTTTTTTTTTTTTAAAACCCCACCTTTGCATGAGACTTGATCAGACGGTCTATCGCCCTGGAAAATGTTTGTGCTTTTATTGTACAAATGAATGAGTTGCTGTGAAAGTGAGTGTCTGTCAGTATTATAAATGATGATAAAGGGAGCTAAATGTTTTTGATCAAAAATAAATAAATCATGTTTTTATGCACATTTTTCATCGGTCCATCCAGCAGACCTCACTTACACACAACCTCTGAAGTGCCTGTCTAATGACCTTTCTGAAGCAGTCTCAGTAATGTGGAGGCGTGGGGGGTCGGCTCACCCAGCCGATGAGGCTCCGCCTCTGAGGCACCACTGGACTTTCCTTACAGCTCACCCAGTGCAGTGTATCTTTCAATATCCTATACTGTACCATAGAATGTGGTGTTGTGAACGCGTTGGGTTGGGCACCCAATCTCAACAGAAAAGCACTTAAGTTTATCCAAGCTTATTTGTCCTTTTTTAACTTATCCAGTTTAGGTGCAGTGACACTCGTGATCGGCCATTTTCCTAAGTGTACTGCTTGGTACTGCTTGGTACACCCTACGTGTACTGCTTGGTACCCAAGCAGTACACGTAGGGTGTAGGGTGTTCACTCAGCAAGTGGTCGTGGCCATTCACAATCTTCTCCCTAATGAAATTATTTCCGGACTGTTGCCTCAGCTTTGTTAAATGTTTGTTATCCCACGCGCTCCGCTGTTCCTCCGCAGAACAAACGTCCGCCCGAGGAGAAGAAGAGCCACAACATCTGTGACCTGCTGCGTTCTCGAAACATCCGCGGGATTTCTCTCACACTGTGGCTGGTCTGGTGAGTCCCCGCTGTCCCACCTGACCTCCACATTTTGTACAGTGACCCAGCATGCACAGCTACACACACACACACACACACACACACACACACACACACACTGTCAACATCACCTTGACTGCATGTCAGCCTAATGACAAGTAATGAACTGTCAGGTGCTGTGAGGCCTGCGACTAAGATCAAAATCAGGTTTTGTGTAACTGCACAGTATGAGTGTATTCTGCCTGTGCTCACTTCCTTGCTGTGTCTGAAAACAGATGCAGCTTGATTTATTGATTTTTTTTTTATTTAAAAATTTAGTTTTACATTAAAATTTAATTTCCTATGCTGATATTGCTATTTACTATCCTTACATGTCCTGCACCATTTACTAAAGGATGTCCGCCCAAATAAGTTGATCTTTTTTTTTTTTGTAGTTGTAATTAGGATACCTGAAACTGTTTAGCATCACCTCCTACTGTGATTTCTTTTTAAATTTTCAGTTTTATTTCATGTCTGCACAAGACAATACTGCACCTGAGCTTTGAACATGCTGTAACTTTTCTTGAACCTGCAGGGAAATCTTTTGGCCACTTGTGGGCAGCAGAAACGTCACTATTATATGGAAAAACCTATATTTCAATCTTCCCCTTTGGTCCGATTTGCTCTCAACTACTATCACAGTGGACCAGAACAACCAAACCAATGAGCTGGAAGAGACCATCAGGCTCTGGAGTGCTGAGGGGAACCTGCAGTCCAGCCTCTCCGATTTGACAGAGAACAGTTCCAGACAAGAAACACAGATTAAAAACGAATATGTTTCATTATGTTTCTGACGATGCCGCTAAACTGAACAGGGTGATAAAACACTTCCTCTAACAGATTTCCCCCGCAGGAACACCCTGACTATTGCCTACTTTGCGCTTTCCCTGAACACGGCGAACCTCCACGGTAACGCATACTTCAACTGTTTCCTGTCGGCCTTGGTAGAGATACCAGCCTACATTTTGTCATGGGGTCTATTTCGCTGGGTTTCCAGACGACTGAGCCTCTTCTCAACCCTCCTCATGGGAGGACTGTCCCTTCTCTGCATTCAGCTCATACCAGCAAGTATGATACTTCGGTGACAGTCAACATTTGAATGCAAAAATCAATATAGCAACCGGAGATGTTCTCATATGAGTTTGTTTGAATTGTCAACGTGTCTCAACTTTGAGCAACTTAACATTTTGTTCCACGCAGACCTCACTCATCTCGCCATCACACTCGAGATGCTTGGGAAGTTTGCGGTGGCGACGGCTTTTGCCGTCGTGTACGCCTTCACAGCCGAACTCTACCCGACTGTACTGAGGAACACAGCTGTTGGCACCTGCTCCATGGCCTCCAGAGTAGGCAGCATCGTTGCTCCGTACTTCATTTACTTAAGTAAGGACTCCCTAACCTCTGCCCAAAGTGCAGCAGGATGTACAGGATGAAAAAGCAACTCACGTCTTCATCTATGTCCATCAAACCCAAATCACCTGCTTTGTCTTCAGCTCTGTGTAAATTATCTGTCAATTTACTAACGTGCCATTTTCTTTATCTTGATCTCCCCATCTCTCAAGCTTTCACTTTCTGGACCTTAACCTTTCACATTTTTACTTCCTCAAATTACGACATATCCACCAATTTATCATCTGTACCAGTCGTCCCCCTCAGGTTTGTAAACTCACCCAAGTCGTCTAACCTACTTGTCTTTGTACTGTGGGAGGAGACACATGGAGGACATGAAACCCTGGAGGCCCCAGTGGCTTGGGTTGTGTGGGTCGGGTTCAAACCCAGGACCGTCTCTGTTGCCACTGAGTGTATCTGTCTCACCTCTAATTTGTTTTACATACTTAGACAAAATAAGAGCCTTAGGGCTCCAAAACTGTTCTTAGAGGTCTGGTGGTCTCTTGGCAAATACCCTCATCGCTGTGGAGTTTTAATTTTCCACCTCTGCTTTACTCCTTTTCATTTCTTCATCCATTTCATACTGAACTTATTTTTATTAATAAAAAAATCCCCAATGGGTTTAGTTTACCAAATCTTTTGGCATTCTTCAGATCAGCTTTGATTGTAAAAAAAGAAAAACTAGAGTCTGAGACTAGTCACTGTATTCTTCTAAATGTACAGCAGTGAATTAAATGATCTGGGTGCAGTGTTAATAAAAGCAGTCCTTTCCCCTACTGACTTGCACTAACACTGTCGGGCTAATGAGATGCTGGTCCTTAATCAGCAAGAACAAATGTCACCAGAAGAAAAACAAAAGCCGGCTTGATTAGCACACAGGGTGGATAGACCGGCCGGGCCTAGAGGTTTATGTTAATATCTAGTGGGTTGGGTTTAAATTAAACAACTTTTTTTTTTTTTTTTTAAGTCTCTTGAAAGTTCACCTTTTGTGTTTTCCTTTTTTTAACTGCTCTACGGTTCCATTGTGGCCAAGGTTGTTTCTCACAGTCTCGTCCTCTGATGTGCTGCCACAGGAAGCTATTGGGTTTCACTGCCTTACATCCTCATGGGAAGTCTTACGGCGCTGGCGGGGTTGCTGAGTCTCCTGCTGCCCGAGAGCAATGGAATGCCTCTGCCTGAAACCATCGCTCACATGCAACACTTCCCCGGGTGAGTATACGCCCCCCCCCCCCCCCCCCCCCCCCCCCGGCACAATGGCTCCTAAAGACCAGGGTTATTATAAATGCTAAATGGAATGTATTTATATTGCACTTTTCTTGTCTTATTGACCACCCACAGTGTTTTACATTACAAGCCACATTCACCCATTCACACGCTCACACATTCATGCAGTTTTTCTTCGATCACACATCATTCATACACTTCTGTTTCTTGCCCAAGGGCACTAATGGTTCGTGGACAACCATCTCCTGAAGATTTGGATTTGAATAAGTCATAAGTTCTCAGTTAAGGTTTTAGAAGTTTCATTTTCTGTTAAGAATCATCTTTATTTTTAAAACCACCCACAATAAAATTTTTGTTTGTTTGTTTTTTGCCCAAATACTAATAAATGTTCGGATTAATTTGTTGCACAAGTCCAGGATTTAAAATGATTCTCCCACCAGGGTTATTTACGTCGGAACTTCTCAGCCACAATTGACAAACTAAGACAAACCCACATGACATGTAGGGATCATTGTTCATTTGAGGAAATACACTTTTCTGGCTTTATCTGCGTCTGGATCAAACTGTTTGCACACTGTGAGCTTCACAGGTGAGTCAGTCGGTATGACAACAAACAATAAAAGAATAAACAGGGTTCTATTAGATATTAAAAAGTTGACGAGGCCTTTCATTTATATATTTTTTATATAATGCTATAATGCTATGGGCCAGGCTTTAGGCGCCTGCCTACAGTTCATTTAAAAACAGCCCAGAACTGTGCTGCGTCTTTGAATTACTCACTGTTTTATCTTCTTTGTTATCTCTAGATGTTGTCAGAAGGCACCTTATTCAGCCACGCACACCGAGGAAAACGAGGAAATTCGCGGTGAAAGGAAGCCTCCGGCTCACCCACAGACACGGAGCAGCCCTGATATCTAGCCAGAAGGGAGAAACATCAAGTCTCTGTGCATGTTTCTGCTAAATGATCATTTATCCAGTATCACTCAGAGGATAATTATTTGTCTCTCAGCAACAGGACCAAGAACATGAAATAATGTAAAGGTGCCTTAAATTGTCTTCATGAGCCTGGAGGAGAGAACTCCATTGCAACTGTTACCACACTTACAAAATACTGTTCCACCCGCCACACTGAAAAATGAATGATGCATATACATAGAAGAAATTATTGAATATACTGATAACAAAATTAATCAAGGGTTCTTTGTTACTTGAACTGCAATATTTGTATCACGTTTCACAAGTGCACTTAAAGATTTCTGAATAATTTGAACAAAGCTTTGTGATTGAAGATAGAATTAATATTTACTTTTGAACATTTACTCTCTATTAATATTATTGGATTGCTGTTTTTTGTAGAAGGTTTGTTCGCCAACACGATGTGCCATATTGTGACAGTCAACATAAAGACAATTTTCTGACTGGGAAATTTTGAATGGTGAGAAAAGACATAGTGCAATGATGCACAAATCTCCTTTATGCAAGTAAGACAATCAGTCATGATGATAAGGTTGTTTGCTTTTGAATGGTTTATTAAAAGATGAATCTGTGACATGTCCTGTTTTGCTGCTGTTTTCTTGTCGGGTGTCATCTAACGCACAACTTGAAACTGACAGCAGCAGGTACACCGGGGACCTTGGGTGGCATCTCAGGGGGGTTTAAAATACAACAAAGTGGGTTTCAATACAAAGTCCCTGTCAAGGGGCTGAAATCACGATATCGACACATGGAAGATCCCCCCTGGCGACAAAACCAGCTATTGAGGTGCTTAGCAGCTGAACCTGAGACCAAAAGAGAAACCACCAACACCACGCCTCTCAAAACCCAGGACAAGTTCCCACAGACACAAGGCTCCTGAGGGAGGTTGGCATTTTTGTAAAAATCAGCTAATATTTCCTCGAGGTCCGCTAGCTGTCGGTTCTGTGTGCGCGCGGAAGAAAAAAAATCAGTGTTTTCGGCTCAGCCCTGGCTCTGTGAATCGAAAAGCAAAAAGGTGGTGCGGACCGCACCACACAACACTGCGAGTGCAGTTTGTAAACATCACTTGCCGACACCTTAAGAGACGTACTAGCGAATAGCGCTACGACTCAGGGCTTTTGGGCCTAGTGGTTAGCGCGTCAGTCTCCCGTACCTGAGGCTCGGTCCGAGCAGCTTTCTAACCCTAACCCCCATACTGGCCCTTTAAAGCTGTGGCTGAAGAGGAAAGATCCTGGGTGACCACAGAGGAGCTAACCATGAGACACACACTGCATCAACTGAGGGTGTCTTGCGATAAAAGGCTGCAACACCTGATGGAGCACAACTGATGATGTGTCTACTTGTGGTGACTCACCTTACCCTAATCAGGGGCGAACCCTCCACTAAAGAGAACCAGGTTTAATGTTGCCCTAACCCCTGCCGGCCCAACCCACCTCACCGTCTTAATGTATGATGCATTGTAACGGTAGCTCCATCTGGTGGTCACCGCAAAAAAAAAAAAAAAAAAATACACTCTGGAAAGTAAAGTTCCTTCAGGGATTGTAACATCAAGTCCTAGTTAATGAATGTAAACAAGTCTTGCCAGAAAAAGAGTGGTTGACCATCGATACACATCTAGTCCGTCTCCTTGAAGCACAGAAAGGAGACGTTGAACGAAAAACTGGAAAAGACCGGAGACAACATTTACGAATAAGGGGCAGAGAGACTTGTGTCATAAAATCAAGCACCACATGACACGGAAAGAACCTTCAGCCCAGCCTAAGTCCAGGAGACAGTAGGAACTAGACAGACTTGTGAAGGAAAAGAGACGACTAAGAAAACTGTGGAGGACCCTTAGAACACAAGTAAGGGAATTGGAAAAGGAACTTAGGAACAGCTAATCAGACAATCAGAGGCATAAGCCAGTCCCAATTCCTTATGACATTGAACCTATTATGTAAATGTAACATATTCCATTTCTCTCCTCTCAACCCAACTGGTTAAGGCAAACGGCCGCCCACCCTGAGTCACTTCCTTCCCGTTACAAAAGAAACTGCATTGTGGGAACTGTTGCGTTTCTCTCTGTAATACTGTAAAGTGTTGACCTTACTTTCTGAAGTGCCTTGAGATGTATCCAGTTGTTGCATACCTACACCAACATCCATGCATTCTTCTATGGGAAATTTGTGAAAATGTTTCCTCTCTTGCAGTGTTAAAATATTCCAGATAATCATAACGGACTGTCCGGGCATTCCAAGGGTACTGGGGTTTTTTCCCCCTTGATGCATGGAAACTTTATCCTGTAATAAGGAGTCAAGACAAACAAACAAGAAAATATTAGCTGTAGTGTTCTGCAACTAAGAAGAGAAAAAAGTATATATATATATTTCTTGCTGCCAAGCAACAAGTGATCTAAATCACCTTAAGGTAGCGAAGGTCTTAAGATAACGAAAATGATTGATCGTATAAAGTTGTATAACATCCACATCTAAAAAGCTGATTTTTTTCCACCATGTTTTGATGTTGTTTTTTTTTTGTAAATATTAATAACGTTAGTGACCCAATGAGTGTAAGGTGCATAAAATAAATAGTATTTAAGTATAGCAGTACACGTGAATAAATTTAAAATGCGAAAGGAACGGGAACACATGAGTGAATTCAGTTTTATCACTTCATAGGTATTTATTAAATCTACCAAAAATAATTGTGGATGCAGAGATTAATTTGGCACAGTAGAAGCTTTATAAAAAGGGGGACAATACCTTTCTCTTTTTTTCATCTGTTCAGTAGTTTCAGGTAGAGGTCGTCCAAAACTCTCTGGAAGGAAGAGCGTGGCAAAAGCAGACACAACAGCCATAGTCCCCAGAGTAATATGAGGAAGGTACTTCATGTATTTATCTAAAAAAAAAAAAAGAAGGAAGAAAGAAGGGTGACATTAACACTGTGTCCTTTGTGGGCATTTACACTTTGTGTGTGTGCGTGCGTGGGTCTCAATTGAGGTGAAATCAGATACAAATGGCCCCAACATTTTAAACAAATGTTATTCATTTTGATACAACCCCAGTGTACTCACTCAACTTCAACAGAAATGGTGTAATGCAGGTTCCCACTCTCGAAATGGTCCCCACTGTCCCTGTCGCTGTGTTCCTGAGGAATGTTGGGTAAAGCTCTGCTGAGTACGCAAACATCATGGAGATACCACAGGTAAAAGCATATTTGCCCAATATCTCCAGTGCAAGAGCCAAATTTGGTAGATCTAAAAGATGAGATGACATCGTTTGTCGTTAATTACATAGAACTGTGAGTGTGTAACAAAAAACAAACAGACAAAGTGAGCCAAAGCAACTTACAGCTGAAGGCCAACACTAAAACATCAGACTTTTCAGAATTCAGTACGGTGCCTGATTGTATGTTGTTACAACATAAAAAAATCAGGCCTTAGTGACTCAGTGTCCCACCCAGATCTTGGTGTATTTTTTTATTTTTGTATGAGGGGGAAATTGTTTTTTCAGTTAAAACAGCCTTGTAATATTTGGTGTGAGTAAGACTGAGGTTCTTGCAGCTTTATAAGGAAAAAGCTGACTCGGTGGAAAAACACAATTTCCTCGACCTCCTGAGGAAGAGCAGCATCAGAATCACAACCCTCCTTCTCTGCTTGGTGTCGTAAGTATGACTTCAATCGCCATAAATTCAGATTTTCTTCATTTTTCACAGATTTAGCTCATCACTAATTACTGTGACTGAGACAGCTCAACTTATTAGTACTTATGAAAACACGTACGAACGAAAAACACATATGTACAGACATATGTGTTTTGAAAAAAACCCCCACTGCAACTGTTAAAGAAAACACAAAGTCAAATGTAGAAATATATTAATCCCGTCGACAAAACATTGCCGGCACATTGTAACACAATACATATACCGAAAACACAAGCAAATACAGAAAAGAAAAGATCTTTGCATTTGTGTCTGCGTCTGACATATTTCCTCCTCCAGTGCAGATGGTAACGCTGGAATTTCAAGCTTCAAATGTAACAAGAATGGTGAAATCTGTTGGTTTATAGCAGCCTCTCAACATTGGGCCTGAAATACTTTTTGTATTTGAGAGACTGCATTATATGTAGATGATAGTGTGAAATATGTTATTTTACAGTATAATAATTCAGAAATGCAAAAAATTGCAAAAGTCATGTAATTTAGGCGCTTTGTCCCCTGTGGGGCTAATACCTATGTCACATTAAATTAGCCCATTACTTTTATTACATGTGTATCAGTGGGACATTTTCTCGCCCGTGAATGTTTGAAGCCAGACATTATCAGTTCACGTGTCATTCTTCATTCGACACAAGCTCTGTTAGAACATGTTGAGACAGTGCACCTCACAGGAGTGAAACAAGCCGCTGTGCTTCGGTGTCATCTGTCTCTCCTAAGGTGACACCTAATTGTCAGGTTTCGCAAAATACATGATCAGGTAATGCATTTTCGTGATGATGATGATTTCATGCATGAATTAATGCTAAAGTCTTTCCATGTCAATTACTTTGAATGAAAATGAGGGCAGGGATGAAGAGGTGTGCCTGTGCATGCATTATTTCAACTCTTTTTTTTTGCTTACTTTGAGGCACAAGTTGAACGAGGAACAGTGGCGCTGCTGCGAGGAGCAAAACACCGATGACAGAGTGTCGTCGTGGAAAGTATAGCAGAGCTAGCCAGCTGGAGATGTTTCCAGGAACCTCTATGGCTGCTGAGATGAAACAGCTGATGTAGGGGTTCGCATGAAGTTGAGCTGTGCTGAAGGACAGGCCAAAGTATCCAGTGGTCACAGTGAACCTACAGCAGAGATGTGCGGAAATTAATAGCGTTCAATGAAAACAAAAACAAAGATGCATTTCTAAACAGATTTCTTTTCTGTATTTGCTTGTGTTTTCAGTATTTGCATTGTGTTACAATGTGCCGGCAATGTTTTGTCGACGGGATTAATACATTTCTACATTTGACTTTGTGTGTTCTTTAACAGGTGCAGTGGGATTTTTTTTCAAAACACATATGTCTGTACATATGTGTTTTTCGTTCGTACGTGTTTTCATAAGTACTAATAAGCTGAGCTGTCTCAGTCACTGTAATTAGTGATGTGCTAAATCTGTGAAAAATGAAGAAAACCTGAATTTATGGCAATTGAAGTCATACTTACGACACCAAGCAGAGAAGGAGGGTTGTGATTCTGATGCTGCTCTTCCTCAGGAGGTCGAGGAAATTGTGTTTTTCCACCGAGGCAGCTTTTTCCTTATAAAGCTGCAAGAACCTCAGTCTTACTCAAATATTACACGGCTGTTTTAACTGAAAAAACAATTTCCCCCTCATACAAAAATAAAAAAATACACCAAGATCTGGGTGGGACACTGAGTCACTAAGGCCTGATTTTTTTTATGTTGTAACAACATACAATCAGGCACCATGGCCTTCAGCTGTAAGTTGCTTTGGCTCACTTTGTCTGTTTGTTTTTTTGTTAGCTGTATTGATTAAAAAATGTATGGATGGATTTGCATGAAAATCTCATCAAAGACAGATCAAGACCATGGTAATAAGTGATTCAGTTTTGAGACAAAGGTGAATTTAAATGTATTGAAAATGAATATATGTTAATCTGTTTTAACACCATTTACAGGGAGGGTTGTGTTCATGTTCCTTTTCATACCAGTTTTTGCTTATGGCATGTTTTTTTCCAACTGGGTTTGAGGGCTTTGTAGCACCGGTGTTAGATGTTTGCATGGTTTAAACAGTTAAGTCAACTCACACTGTGATCTTCAAAGATGACGCTTGGAGCCTGACATTTGTTCCATTTAGCAGCTTTTCTCACTATGGCCTCTGCCTCCTCCACCCTTCCCTGACAGAGCAGCCACCGAGGAGACTCTGGGATGAACCTGCATCGTTATTCAACACAGACACACACACACACACACAGAGTTGCAGTCAGGATCAAAAAGACAAAGCAACAAAGACAGTGGAAACAAGTTAAAATATTTCTCTTGGGACACAGTGTAGTCAATAATGTAATAACATCTTAAAATGTTAAAACATAGAAGGGTAATAGTGCCCTGAGCAGAGAATAAGGTCACACTCCCCCTGGGCGTGTTGTAATATGAGCTCCTCTGTTCTTTGCTTTGAAAACCGGTTCAGGTGCAACTTCCTATTACTACATGTGTGTGTGCTTGTCGGTGCATGTGTAGCCCTTCCAGTGAAAGCTTTCCTTTAGTGACCAGCGAGTGCAACCTACCACCAGAGGGGGAGGTAGACCAGGCAAGGCAGAGATGAAGCCAACAGGAGAAATCTCCAGTCCCTTACAAAGTAAGCGAAGACGGGCAGTATCATATAGCCCACAGCAAAGCCTAAACATGTGCCTAAAGAGGAGTAAAGAACTCGCACGTTGCCAATTAAGATCTCAGCTCCTGCACACAGAGGGAAAGAAATACGATCATATAAATATCTTTCAATGTAGTTATTGGTACTACATTTAAAAAAACAATATGAAAAATAATGTGAGGTGAAAAATTAGTTGTTCATATTTACCCAGCACTAGAGCAGCTACAAAGTTGGCAATCTGCCCCAAACCATTGAAGAAAAGGAGGATGAGGAACATAATCCATGACACAGAGAAGACTTGAACGAACGTAAAAATCGCCTGAACTGCTATAGTTGCAAAAAGAACAGGTTTCCTTCCAAATCTGAAGAGAGAAGTAAAATAAACAAAATAAAAAACATTACTAAAACCCATATGCTGAATACGAAGGATAATTGTGTTTATTCTTTAAGGGGTTAGAGATCTGAACAGCAGATGTGTTCAACACAAATTAAATAATTCACTTCAAAATGATTAAATGTCAAACAAATATACTATACAGTGGTCTAAGACTAAATGTAGTGGTGGAGGATTCCCTCATATTCTTTAGTTTAGTCAAATTGGCAATTTCACGATGTAAAAAATATTCTGTTTCCAATTACAAGTATTGGAATCAAAAATTGAGCAAAAGTACATAAATATAATGCACCTATCATTTAGTATGTACAAGTAAAATCAACCATAATGCATAATCAACTCTATCATGGCATTAAATCAAAGTCCTGGAAGATGACATTTGTTTTTCATTTTGTGCAAACTAGATAATAATTGGCATGCATCATTTATTACACTGTTAAATGAAATTTTTTTGGAATTTCTTTCAAGGCTTCGAGAGCTTCATATCGAATATACTATATTACATGAATACATTGTAATTAATGCATCAAAATATGATCAGCAGTTTTTTTTTTTAACTCAACTATTACCAATCTTGTTCAAAGACCCTTCGTGCCCATGATCACTTCTCGTGGTATTTTTTTTTCTAATATTACCTGATTCAACCTCCTGTTAATGTTTTTTATGTTAATGTGCAGGACAAGTTACATCTTTACCACCATCATTATCATCAGCCAGAAAAACTGTAATCACTTGTATGTGTGTGTATGCAGGGCCATTCGTCAGAAGGAACACTAAAATACAGCTGTTCAATAAATGTTATGGTGTTTAAGTAAAATGGAAATACTCACAATGATACATAAATATTAAATAGTGCCTGACTTTCTATCAGTAGGTATCGTGTTTTATAGTGGCAACAAAAATGCAACAACACTACTTTAATGTAACATTAAAGAATATAACACCATGTTATGTAGCACTGTGGAGCCTCACAACGGAATCGGTCGGTTAAATGCCAGTACTCTGCATCAGGAATGGGCACAACAACATAGAAAAAGACATAATGGGCACCTCAAACTGTCTAAAAAAATCATACACACATTTTGAGCTCTTTCATAAACTGTGGAAACAGCACGACTTTAAAAGAGGGCTTGTAGAGTTCAGTGTATGTCACATGGAGCTGGTACTTTCAGTACCTGTCTGAGAGCTGTCCAGAGAAGAAGGATCCACACAGACTTCCCACGAAGAAAACTGAGGCGGTTAAAGGCTGCTTCCACTCGTCACCGCACACCAGGTCAAACTGGAAAATTCACGCATTCAACAGTTAAACAATGTAAAACGCAGAGAAGAAGGTATCCATGTTACTGTTATTGATTTAATGAATTCCATGTGTACTCTCCTTTCTTATATTGAACTTATTCAAATATTCTGTCTCCTCGGGTGTCCCCAGTCTAGCTTGATTATGTCCATCCATCCCATAAAATTACCAAAACCAACTATGGATTAGTCCATTTCTCATTTTTTGACACGCCTCTCTCAGCTCAAAGACACTATTGATACATTTCCATAACAAATATGTGGGGATTATCAAACTTGGCTTTAGCCACATCTGATGGTAGTCAGAGAATGGTATTAAAACAGGAATGTGGAAAGGATGTGGCTTGATTGTTGTGGGGGTCGTTTTTTTTTTTTTGTATGCTGCCATGTTTGCAATCCAAGAAGCATTTCTATCAGAACCAGATGTTAGTGTCATGTCTTCAATGTGAGAATACGCTTTTGTCTCGTGTGAATGTACAGAACTTCTTTTGTGTTGTCCAGCGTGCCGTGCAGGCCTTGTGCCTCGGAGGCAATAATGTGTGCCACATGTTTGACATGCGGAGTCACAAGGACACCGGGAAAGCCTTTCAAGTGCTTCCGAGCAAATGTGACAGAAATGTCTCGCGTCGGACTTACAAAGACATCAGAGGAACATTGGTACACATTTCACATTTAAAAGTTCAGTATGGACTGAACAAAGAGGAGAGAGAGTAGAGTTTCTGACACACTGGGGGAAATGCAAATAAAAAACAGACACGGAGACGGGGGGAGGGGATGAAGTGCACATGCAGAGACACCAACAGGACACAGCAAGAGGCAAATACACAAGCTAGTTCACACCCACCTCAGAGACGACAGTGGACTGGTAGACGTCCGTGCTGTAGCTCCATCCGTCCACACAGCCCTCCTGCTCCAGGTCAGTGAGGTTGACGTCCCGGCCAGGACTGTATCCCTGAGCAGAGAGATTTCTGACCACGTCCAGCCTGTACCTGGTGCATCTGCTCAGCTCCTCTTTCCCGTTCACCACCTCATAATCACAGTAATATAAACTTTATTAAGTTACGAGTAAGATTTTGTTTAAGTTATTATATCCGTGTATTGCATACGGCACCATACTGTGCACAGGAATGCGTTACCACTGTAATGAGGGCGTTGACAACTGTGTCCATAAATCACCGGTATCTCTCTACTCTATACCTTCACGTACAACCCTGAAATGGGGTGATATTACTAACAGCAGTCACAGGGCAAGAACAAAAAAAGGGTTAGAATAAGAATGATCATTCCGTGATAGCCTTTACTAAGAAGACATGGACGGAAGAAAAAAAAAATTGAGATGTACTTGCAAAAGCACAAGTCTTTTTTCTTTTCTTTATGTCTTCCATGTCCCTCCAGGGCTATGTACTCTTTGCAAACCTAAAACTGACACACACACAGTATTAGACTTAATTCCAAATAATAAATAATTGCTTCTGCTAAGCTCCTCTTTCCCGTTCACCACACACACACACACACACACACTGGATTTGCAGCTCACTTAACGCAGCTCTCTCTCACTTGCGACACAAACTCACCTGCACCGGGATGATGGACCTGCGCCATTCTTCGGTGAGGTTGACGCCGACGTCGGGAACCAGGCAGCGATGACTCGGCACGTCCGTCAGGAAGATGAGCGTGAAGGCACCGAATCCGTTGGGGACGATGGTGGAGCAGAGCAGGAAGAACACCACCTTCTGGAATCGCCCCCATTGTCCCAGGAAAGCCACGCTGGTGGCGTAGTCCTTCATTGTTCACGGCAGTGTCCTCCTCTGTCTCGCGGTTTTCTCCCTGCGAGGCTACCCTGGACGCAGCAGTGCCATGTGTGTTGTCCTCCTGTGAGGGAGGAGTTAACCCTTCTGTAAGATTGGAATGTGCCTCCACGCCCATATCATCCAGCTACCGCCCTGATGTACCCTCTGGTGTTTTGTATGTTTTAGAATGAAGGAAAACAACAAATACAGAAATCTGCGCTGCTGCTTAACCTGTCCTCCTTGACTAAACTGTGACGAGTTTTTAGTAAGGTCAATTTTTGTTCTTCGGGATGAGGATTAAAGCACACAGCACATCTTTGCCCTGGACACTGGATAGACTAACTGTCACAATTTCAGATCAACTATAAGCTGATTTGAATGTATTCAGTATGTATTAAAGTCTAGATGAATTTCATTTTACTGGGTTGGGTGTTCACATAAAACTTTTCAGATAAAAGTTAAGTTTCCTAAAGTTAGACATTTAATCAAACAAAACGAACTCAAGAGCTGGACGTAAAACATCAAAAAATTATTAGCTATCCATGCAGTTGTGGTGCACTTGGAACAACTAGGTCAAGTTATTTATAATTTAATCTTAATTTAATCAAACAAACTCGGACAACAGACAAAAATACAAGGATGGAAAACTAAAGTTGCACGATTCAGTGAAGTGATTTGATAATAACCATTTCCCCCCAAGATTAGTGCGAATGCGGGGAATGTCCAAAGTGAAACAGTTGGCGGATCTTGTTCTGTGGTTACTGGTTTTAACGGAAATGAGTGATGTTAGATTATCTGTCAGTTGTAACAGTAAAGCTTTTATATATAAATAACATGATGTGAATATTCTTGAATCTAGTGATGTCCGACCAACACTGTGATAGACAGAACTTGTCATTAGTTATAAACCTGAGGTCGCTGTGGTAAACGAGATTTAACAGTAAAGAATATCTCCATAATCCAACCTTAAATTCAATATAGGAAACCAATTTAGATTTTTAAATTCTGAGCCAGATTATGAATGAGGGTTTTGAATAAAAGTTTGCTATCGAGCCAGATTCCTACGTATGAAATCTAAGCTAACATTAAATGGATTAAACAAATAAGAAATAATTACTACAGCTAGATTAGAGACATAAAATACATCTTAATATTACAGTATAGCCACAAATACTAACCATTTGCCACTTTTGGGCGTCGCTAATAGCATAAACTTCACTTCTTTGTCCTTAAACTTTACCATTTTTATCCGTTTTTCACCTTCGTCCACTTCCTGTTTGCTAACGCACGAACTTTGTCAGTGCCGGTGCCGGGAAGTTACTTTCAAAATAAGAGCATGTTCAAACAAAACCGGAAATAATCGTTACGGTTTGACCCAGTTAAGATTAAAATCCGATTAAAATACATAAAAAGTGAAAGAATGACTTAAGAAAATAACTGTAATATGAATGTCATAAATTGGATTATTTACAGATATTACCACATAAGCTTTCGATGTTATTAGGTTTATATTTTGGGACAAATGCAAAAACACAATATAATTCAGTAGACACAAATCAAGTTACACCAGAGAAGCTATATAATGATCTTTCATTAAAAAGTGAATAGCCCCAATAACCCCCACACTGTATGCTCAGCAGGGCCGGTGTTAAACTCAGAACTGTATGCTTGTCGATTGAACGCGCACATGTGAAAGTGGCATCACATGTGAAAGTGGCATCACATGGGTGAAATGTTCCTCAAAATTACAGGGTGTATCAGAATTTTATTACATGGTTTGCTGCGGGTGCTTACTTCTTGTGCTCCAATCTCACATCATGATTTCCTTGATAGGTGATGTCATGTTATCAAATGTTTGAAGTAGACAGCAACAGGCATATTTCAGATTAACGATTTTTGAGGAAAAAAGAGAGAAACGGGATACTATTAAAGTAAATATGAGCCTCATTATGAATATGTGTTAATAACATTCATCGACTAATGTATCAAAGAATTACAGTTGACTTGATAAAAGCACCACAGGATGCGGGGTTTCTTTTTGAGTGATGGAGGGACAATTCATCCTGTTACAGAGAATAAAAGAGAGAAACAGCACTTTGTTATTTAGCGCTAAAGGGCAAAGTAAGGAGCCAAAATTAATTTATTCAACATATTCAACTTCATTATCACTATGACATGTAGCAATGTCAATATTAGCACATCCACTTACACTCAAATCTTAAAAAAAAAAAAATAGACAGTCTAACATTTCTTTTGCAAACATCTTCAATTATTTCATCATTCAATTATTCTTAGAAACATCTTGAATGGACTTTGTTTTGATCTTAGTTTCGTGGTAGTGGCTCCATTCCCCTAAACATCTCACCTTTCTCTTTTCTGCATCTGTTGTATAGTTTCAGGTAGAGGCCCTACAAAACTCTCTGGACGGAAGAGGATGGCTGCCACAGACGCAACTGACAGAATCCCTAGTATAATATAAGGCAGGAACCTGGAGTATACACCTGTAGGAGGGGGAAGGGTAAATCAACATGAATCCTGTCCTAGCATCTTGTCCGACATGTCTTATATATCACCTCCTCCGAGTAAATAACAAATAGGTAAAAACCACTTCATCAGTTTACTCACTCAGCTGAAACAAAAATGGTCCGCTGCCGCTGCCTACTCTGGAAATTGTGAAGCACACGCCCGCTGCTGTGTCCTTGATCGTTGTTGGGCAGAGCTGAGGGAGATTAATAACAGAAAAATAAGTTAATCTTAAAAAACAGAAGAGGAGGATTCATGCATTTTAGTCCAGAGAAGTCAACAAGGTGACAGTAAAGGGGCATAACACAATCTGCACAATGAAGAGCCCAAATGGCAGAGTAAGGTAATCCTAAGAAATCTATGGCTTCCTCCTCTGCTGTCAGTTTTTTAGTTTTTTTGTGGTACATTCCTTTAACCATCTGTGGACCATATGAGTCTATGCTTTGTGCGCTCACCGCCTATATGTACTGCTTCAGAACTCGTACGAGAGTTGCTCGTACCAGAGTTCACATTACACCAATCTTAAAGTCTCTGCTCTGGCTGCCTGTATGCTTCAAAATTGGTTTAAAAACCATTTTTATTGGTCTGTAAAACCCTCAGTGGACTCTGTCCTACCTATTTGTCAGATTTGCTTTTCCTCATATAACCCTCTAGAACTCTCAGATCTTCTGGTTGTGGCCTTTTAATTAAACCCCAAGTCAGAAAAAAAAACCCACAGTGAGGCAACTTTGAATTGCTATGGTTCACATCTGTGGCACAAGCCTCCCGGAAGACATGAGGGGCAGCAGAGGTTGAGGATTCATTCCCTTTATGTATTTATCTTTTTATTTACAATTTAACGTTTCCTCAGTTCTTTTTAATATTGTTTTGCTTAGTGGGTGGATGGGTCTAATTAATTGATTGATTGAAGTGAAAGTAAAGAGAAGACAAACATATAAAGATGAGAGCTAATGGCTTGAATAAAACCTGCTACAGCTGCCTCCTGCTCCCTTTTTAGATTTTTTCACTTTACCCCATTACCCCCATGGATCTATCAAGTATTTCTGATTCTGATCTGTGAGGCCTTTGGGAGTTGACTTACATAACAGTTGAGTTTGCAACATTTAACGCCGCAGTCCTCCTCAAGTGTGATTAAAAATGTATTTCCTCTTTTTTCACAAAGCTGCTGAGAGAAACCTCTACTAATAACCTGACATTAGAGAAGGGGCGGGGGGCGGCCCCATTACTATGGATGTCCACAGTCACTGGTATCAGATGACTGATCAGAGATAGATAAGTAGATAAAAACACAAAGACAGGCAACCCAGCATCTTTCTTACTTTGAGCACTGAGTTCTGATGAGTTCAGGGACAGGGCGAAATAGCCAGTTGAGAGAGAACACCTATAGGCAAGGTAAAGATACAGATGAGAGTTGTTAAGGATGAGTAGTGATTAACACTGACACTTAATTAGAACTTCCAAGTCTGCATTTGGGTCCGCTTCCATTTCTGAGTGATACAACTGAGTGTACTAGATTAAAATAAGAATCAACTTAATCTTTAAAAAAGAAGAATTTATGAAAATTATAGCAACATCCCCTTGCATACTGCTATAGTCTTTATGATCCATTTAAAAAGCAAAAAATAAGTCATATGACCTCTTTGGATTTTGTATTTTGGATTTGGACCTTTGCCCCAAAATACCCTGTCTCTATACTTTTTCTATAGGGTGTATTTTAGGGCGGTTGTGCTGCACACCATGGTATTAAAGAAAACAATGTGCAACCAATTTTGTTGCGACAGAGAGGCGTCTGACAATTTCCCTCGTGCTGAAAGCCTGCCACATTAAGAAATGTATTTACCCAGTCTGGCGTAAAGGATTTTGACTCAACACATTTTGAGAGGAACAGGACTTTGAGCCGGGAATTATTACCCAGCAACAATTACTGACGTTATAAATCCTGTGCACAACCCTCCGATGAAGAGTGGATGCTCATTTAGGAGCAGATTACTGCATATGGTTAAGAAATGAGATGTTCAACAAGCAATTGTAGGTTTAACATTCATCTGCCTTCATGCTTTTGGCTATGTACATAACGTACTTAATCCTCTCTTATACAGTACTGTGTGCAAAAAAAAGTTCTCAGACTCACCCCACGAAGCAGACGATGACTGTGGTGGCTCTGATGCTACCGGTTCTTATCAGGTCAAAGACAGTGTGGTGTTTTTCATTCTTAAACGGCAACTTGTTCTCATCAGCCTGCGAGATACAAAACGTTACTCTCAACCTGACGGCTTTTGTTTTAGTCAAATTTGACTGAAGTCCGTTCATTGTAGCGAGGCTGTACTGTAAATAAAATATCTCAGAAGAAGGAGGCTCCTCCAAATACAGTTACTTCTTCTTTTTGTTTTAACAAGATGGCGCTGGCCAAAATGCTACGCTTGAAACCAAACCAATGGGCGTTGCGATGGGCTGCCTATTGAGAAAAACATTTTTCTATTAATAAGATACTTGTCTGCAAACGACGGTTTTGTTTTTGTCTTCAGTCAGCTTGTGTTTTTAAAAATTCTGACTGGTAAAGTGAGTGTAACGTGAAACCATGAAGAAATATGTTTAGAAATGAAGCCAAAGAGGGACTGAAGGAAGGAACGAGGAAGAGTCCACTGACTGAAAATATTTGTAACGCCCAATATTTGTTATGTTAACTGTAATGTTGAGAATACGTTTGCTCTTTAACACACTGATATAGACTAAATTAGTAAGTAGCAGTACTGTTAATGTGGTCTTTCAAAAGAGTACTGTTGTTGTAGTATAGATCATCAAATAACAAAACTACTGCTTGAGCTACAACTCCTATTACTACCACAAACATTTAGCACCACAATTTCAAAATACCTTCGTCGTATGTGCTCTCTGCAAAGTCCCGCTCCTCTTTCTGCTCCTGTACTGCTTCGTGTGCACCCTTGACATTTTGAGCTCTGCCTTTCAACTAGCTGGAGGTAAAAGCCAGTCATCTAACTGTTCGCTTTAGTTAGCTCTTCTGCAATGCACTGTATTGTCAGTCCTCCTGTCTGTCTCCCTGTATATGTCTTGCCCTTCCAGGTAAGGTAGCAGGGGATATCTTCCAGGAAAATGCCATCCTGTCTAACCCAGTGGCAGGGCTTGTGGTGGGGATACTGGTGACAGTGCTGGTCCAGAGCTCCTCCAGCTCTACGTCCATCATAGTCAGCCTTGTCTCTTCGGGTTGTGAGTCAAAACCCCGGCCAATTGAGTACCGCATGCAGTAGCTCTGATCAACAAATGATCTACATTTTTACAGACTTTGTCTAATTATGTCTTTCTTCGTAGTGCTCAATGTTCAGTCAGCCATTCCAATCATCATGGGCTCCAACATTGGAACATCAGTCACCAATACCATTGTTGTTCTAATGCAGGCAGTGGAGAGAGAGGAGTTTGAAAGGTACAGTGCAGTACAGCTCTGTGTGTGTGTGTGTGTGTGTGTGTGTGTGTGTGTGTGTCGGCAGAATAAAAACAAGCAACAGACAAACCATAAGTTACTTGAGTTACTTAAAAAGAACAATAGCAATGGGGACAGATTCGTTTATATCTGCAGCCAAATGAAAGCGACTTGAACTCCTTAAAACAGGAGGTGACTATAAAATAATCCAGTGTTGACTCGGGCCTTCCTTCTTGTTCACATTATTTAAATTAATGAGGGAATGTACTGTGTGAATTCTTGAGACGCTGCCAAAAAGAAAAGAAAAAACCCTACCTAACTTGCCCCTGGCCATGACACGAAGACATCTTTCGAACTTGTTGTACTGAAACGCAGTCAACTCGGATGAGTCGTTCCCACCTCCGACTTCAGAGGTGAACGAAGAGCAACATTTGACCTTTGACCGCCAAATTCAAATGAATTAATCCCTGTGTCCAGGGTCATCAGAGGTGACAGGATCATCAAATTATCATTGAACTTAATTATATGACGCCTCACATAGAGGCCCGCAGCACACGGTAGTGTTCTCCACAATTGTGGCTGCACTTTAGACTTGTTTCTGCAGTTCCCTGTACTGATTTACTTGTAGAAATATAATTATTGGTATTTGCAAATGAGAAAAAAATGTAACTGTTTTTCTCCCAGGGCCTTTGCTGGAGCTAACGTCCATGACTGTTTTTCACTGGTTGTCAGTTTTGGTGCTTCTCCCTCTTGAAGCTGTGATTGGCCTCCTGAGACATTTGTCACAGGCCTTAGTCGACTAGTTTTATAGTTTTTATGGTATGGGGAAACTATCTTGGTCCAAACTTATGAGTTGGCTACCATCAACGAATAGCTCTTTTACAAAGAGCTGTCAGCTTTAAAGGCACACCCATGCAAGGTGACTATCTAATATGCCTGACACGTAGTCGCGCCGTCTTACTCCAAAGTATTGAAAGATTGAAAACAGGTTTCTCTTCATCTTCCTCTCTATGGTGCTGAAACTATTTACCACAGTCTGTCTTTATGACTCTCTCATTCCTCGCCTATGCCTCTCTTTTTCCTTCAATGTAAATGACTGTCAGTTAACTTGACGCATGTTTGTCCTCTTGGTCAGAGCAAAACATAAGACAGACAAGCAGCTTTGGAGCTAAGAACATTGGCAAAATGCCCCTTTATACACACCTCCCAACAAAGAATAGCTCCTTCACACAGGAGGTGAATCTCTCTGCAGACAAATGAACGCAGTAGTATGTACGTAGTAGTACGTTGTCGCGTTCCAATGTGTAATTACTGTTGACATATTTGTCTGACAAAAAGATATGTCGGTTACACCAAATGCTACCTACGCAAATAAACATGCATGTCCCACTATCTATAACGCAGTGTTGCTCAACCCTGTGTATCGTATGTGCACGTTTACTAAATGTTGCATTTTGCAACTGTCCTATATACAGTACGCTCTCTTTGCCTCAGTCTGCACTCTGCCTATTTATCATTGCTGACAGGACGACAACGCACCCTGGGGAACACACAACGGTTCAGAGCACACTCAGAGATGTGTGTAATTTGATCATTTTTAGTATTTCTATGATTTGGATGTCCACAGATTTCAATCGCTCCTCTCTTCTGACACAAGTCCCTCTATTTCAATGACAAACTTGCGCATCAATCATCAACATGTGCACTGCGAGTGAAACCTAATAGGTCTGAAGAGCTGTCAATTCTTCCCAGAGAGCGGCGGACTCTCTCTCCTTCTCCTACAATACTTAGTGATGCAGTGGTACGAATAAATGAATCAAAAAAAAACATAAAATCAAAATATAATTCGGTTCTTACTTTAGATTTTTGCCACAGCAGAACAAACAGTGATTTCCAATTGTATTTTTCAAGTAATATTTCCATTCAAAAGTATTACTTGTTACTGCAGATAACAGTGGGGTGCACAGACAATCATTTGGTAAAAATTCTGAGCATAAAACATTATTTTGATGATTTATTTTTTAACACCTAATAAAAATATGAGAAGTATGAGAGAGGAGAATATTTAATCCAGCTGCTTGTTAAAGCCTTATACTCAGGTGTTGTAATATAAGACCAAATTATTAGTGGCTATTGTCATATCAGTACGCCAGAAACACATTCATTTGGGTTGAGCTATGAATACGAATAGGTTGTTCCATACTGATTTATATGAACACATGGAACCCTTAAAGGATTCAAGTGGCTGCCTGTCTGCTTTTTTTAAAAAAAAATGTTGAATGCAAACGAACTGGAGAGTTGTGTCGAGAGAAATAACAGCTTTTTCTACCTGTGTTAAGTTTCACATGAGGTGCTGAGGCTGTTGCAGCGACAGAGACATAAAAAGCTGTGGTTTTTAACTGTCACTCTCACACAGTTTCATTTTACACGGTCAAAGTTTTGCCTGTGAGAAATTTGAGTGATGCACATGTGGTGGAGAAACGGGGCTACGTGGAGACCACCACGGCTTTTGAAACACCCCAGCTAGTATACCATACAGTGCAGTGAGATGAATGCAAGTGTCCTTTCAGTCACGTGTCCTTTGCAGACAGGCAACACTTCTCATCTTCAGGTAGGTTTAA
Organism: Scophthalmus maximus; assembly: GCF_022379125.1. NCBI lineage: Eukaryota > Metazoa > Chordata > Actinopteri > Pleuronectiformes > Scophthalmidae > Scophthalmus > Scophthalmus maximus. The sequence continues at coordinate 19,042,280 of NC_061516.1, forward strand.
AATTTGCTCACGCCACAATTTAACGAATTACATAACATTTTAAGGCTCTATGCATGGATGCCGAATCCATTTTATTTATAAATCTTCAAGTAGTATTGATCTAAAACACTGGTACCATGTGCACGAGAGAAATCGAAGTGGATCTGGAAGTGGAACCCGCTTTAATACATTCTAATAACTGCTGGGTTATGCAATTTTTAGTGTGTATAATAAATATTAAGTTAAAAAGAAAAAAATTCTTAACCTAATGTTTGTGTTTCAGCAGACAAACAATGATTTCCATCTGTATTATCATCACCACTCTGGCAACAACGGCTCTGGGAAAAGGTACGCTTCAGTATTAAAGTATGTTTCTGCAGCGAATAATTCACTTTTAGAAAAAAAATCAAACTAGATTTCGTGCTAATTTGCTCTAAAAGTTTTCGCAGGAGTTTTTCATCATAATATATATCAAGATAAAGATGACAAAATATATCATAATAAAATGTTAAAATGAGAGGGTATTTTTTCTTTTCTCTAATGAGATGCTGTACACACAAATAATACTGTATGTTCTTTTTATTTGACATTATGCAATTTCCTTTTCTTTGTGTTTTAGGGGCTGTTGAATGTCATTTCTCTGAACCTACTGGAGGTCGGCGGTGTTTTGGAGAAGAGGGGCAGCCGCTGCTTTTTCATCTGAAAAACTCGGCAGATACAGATATTAGGTTGATTAAAGACAGTAAACATCTGATTTTAAGAGCAATCAATAATCAGATTGTGAAGCTGAATGACGAATATGTGAATCAACCTGAACTCTTCACCGGAGGGACAATCAACCAAAGAGACACTCTGGAGATTACCTCGTGCAAGAATTTCGAGCTGATGGTGCTTTACTGAGAAAAGTTAATATTCACCTAGAAATACAAGGTATGTTAATACTAATGATGATGTTTTTATAAAAACAAAAATCCTTTTAAATAAATATATGAAGATTTCTTACATTTGACAAAACATATAAGTTTATTATTGTTTCAGGAGCATTCATATACACAGATGATATGAGATTACATGAGATTACAAAACCTAATTACATGGATACCCCTCAAACATAGTTATTGTTAAACTGAATAGTTTTTGGCTTCATTGTATTAGAATTGAGTACATATTTCATGGTTTCATAAATTACAGAGTCGACAGTGTTACTTTCCGTTAAATCATGTATTTATTGTCTGTCCTCCAGCTCCAGTGTCGAAGCCGGCTGTGTCTCAGACGTGTTTGTCACCTGATCAGATGGAGGTCAGCTGGTCCTCTGAAGGAGATGGAGTACAGTTTATTTTGACTTTAGATACTCTGTCACTGAGTTGGATCAGAGCTGAAGGACACAACCCGGATGTTTCAAAATGAATCGTCAGCCTACCTGGTCCGATGACGGGAGACTTGACCTGTAATGTTCGAAACAATGTCAGCAGCCACGAAACAGTTATTAAGCTGAAAAGATGCAAAGGTACAGTTTTCAAAGCACAGTTGTTCTAAGTTCTAATTGCAGTTTGGAAATTACAGTCTGGAATCTCAAATTAACTTCTGTCTTACCATGATTTGGTTTGGAATACTTTTTCAAATTACATTGGATGTGGAATATCTGATGGAAGACAAAAGAATGGACATCATGATCATATTTTTCTGTTTCCTAGATTCGTTTCCTTCCTCCCTTATGGTGACTGTGGCTGCGACAGCTGGTGGTGTCACAGTCCTTCTCCTTGTGGCCTTGTGTCTTGGCAAAATAAATCATCATAACAGATCAAGACCCATGACTGTAAATGATGGTAAGTGAAAGATGTTGTCTCCATCCGTCTCAATAACGGACCGATCATCTGACTTAAGTTAGGTTACGGTTACATCCTACATTTCAATTTGCTAATAATAAAATAAAATAATTGTGTTGCTCGGAAAAGGTTGAAAAGAAGACACTTCCACACACATTGCATATTTCACATCTGTTTTAATTTTTTTCCCCAGCTAACTCTAAAATCGAAATAATATACACTGATGTTGTGGTGATGGCAAATATAAGGACTTCCTCACTCACGTCACAAAGCAAGTGATTGTTAAGTCCCTGCTTAACCCCTTTACTCGTTTTTTTTTATTTCTTAAAATCACTTTTAAAATTGTGGAATTGCTTTAATGTATTCATGCTTTTGCTTAAAAAATATTATTTTATTTGCTATAATTTGCCATTTAATTGCGCATCATTTTAGTTTTTTTTATATATCTCAATTTTTCCTGTCTTTTTCACTTGTTTTTTGTTTGAAACATTAAGGGCAAAGACTGCTACAAAAAAAAATGTATTTCAAAAAAAGGGGTGAATCTATGAACAATCCTTTAGACGAATTGAAAGCATGTCATACAATTTACAGTTTCAAAGAATTGTTTAAAAATAGAGTAATAGATAAATATAAGACACATGACAACTGATCATTTGATAAGTGATAAATTAAATCTTGTGATATTGGGTCTGACTTTAAACACTTGTGTTAGAGAGGAAAGTAATGTGCAGTCATGTGTATCATGTGAATGGTTATTATTTGGACTGTGAAATTTGAAAGAATGGATGAGATAGAGTTTCATATGTGATGACGGTATCATTTATAAATCGGCTTCAGCCTTCACCTTTTTGATCGATGCATTATTTGTTGTTGGTGTTTTGTCATTATTAGTGAGTTTGTGTAAAATTGTAATCTCTGGATTTATTACTTAAATTGATGTCGATTAATTTTCAGTTGAGCGATTTAAACGTCACTTGACACAAATTGTATAGAAAAAAAACATATCGATAGGTTTTATTTTCATACAAAGATTTCCATGTAACTTGTAAGTATCTTTTACTTTGCATTTATTGACTGCTCAATAGTTCATCAATAAAAAGCGTAACTTGTGGGGGACATCTAGAGGATACTCACTGTTATTTCAGTTACTAACAGAAAGAAGCTGCAAGCAATGAGTGGTGATCCTTTCTTTACCACAAGATGGAGCTACAAATACTCTCCTGAAATTACTGTAAACGAAGGTCAGAAAACAATACACATTTGATTTGTCATTTGCTTTTCATTTTAGTATGGCTGTTTACTTTAAATACTGGATTGAAGCAATGACACATCCTCCTTATCAAATTCAGTTAAACGGCTGTTGCTGCCAAAATAGATTTGTGTAAGTGTTAAATTACTTAAATTAAATCACAATAAGGTGGATTAACTGTGACTAAAACAACACACATCAGCTGAGCAACGTGTGTGAATGAATGAAATAAAAGACAGACTTTTATATTAAACAGCATTACTACAGAGCTTTAAGTTTGAGTTGCAGGTGATGAAGTGATCATCATCAACCACAGGACAGAGACAAAGGTTATCAGAGGTGACCAGGTAATGCCCACGATAGAGAATCCCACTTATCAATGTCAACTTCTTGTTCATTTTAACATGGTTGTTTAGAGCTTTAGAAACACAGATGATGCAGATTAGTGTTCCTGCCCATAACTTTCAAATCCCTTTAGGCTCCAACAAATCGCAGACCTGCATGTTTGTCTAGGATACTCGCAGTGGATCATGGGGCACCTGAGGAATGTTTTAAAGGGCGCCTACCTTCAACCACCACAGGGTGGCGACAACATGCCACAAAACACTGCTAACCTGACGGATCATGACCTACGATCATGACAGATCTTGGAACCCCAAGTTCCTGATTTGAATGTATTAGGTTTAATGAAACGACGTCATTAAATACTCCTCACTGTGCTCCGTAGTTTTCAATCACGTCCTTCGACCACTTACTTTTTTTGCACCTCACATCATCCCTCAATGCTTTTATATAGATTTACCTGACAAGTGTGTTTAGCTACTAACGCTTTGAAAATCTTCAAGCTGCATCAAATTCTAACATAAAATAAAATACACCAAGCCGACAACATAGACCTGAAGACTTATCTTCCATTCATACCACCATCCAGCCAATCATCTCTATCTGTAGGTTGGTGGGTTTTTTGTCATATATCTCTGGTTGTGTTTCCAAACGAGATTCCCATTGCATACTAGAATCTTGCAGTCCAGACTTTGCATAAGCACCATGCCACAACATATGTCGACCCCCTCGCCCACAGTCACGTTTGACACTGGCTTTACGCTTCGGTCATATGGAATAACACTTATGGCTTTTCCCCACTTTCTCTCCCTGCCACCACCACCACCACCACCACCACCCCCCGCCCCCCGCCCCCCAGGGATTTTACGGGGTGACTGCAGGAGAACGAAGGAGGGCTTCCCCCACTGCCTGACGTCCCCGCCCTGAGAACATGTGGCCTGGGAATAATTGGGATACGACTGCAGCAGTCCAACGAGTTGGCCTTGATTTAGAGAATGACTCGATTTACTTTTGCCTGACTGCCTGCTGCTCCCACAGCTGCAGCTTTTATCCTCCGTGCAGGCTCGGGATTTTACTGTATAGACCTGGCCGGCAGCCAGAGGGGAGAAAGGGACACAATCCGAGCATTAATGCACTAACCCACATTCAGCGGGTACGGCGAGGGTATAATACTGTCCCCGTTTTCGGCTAGTAGGACACCTCTCTGTTTAAGAATATATGTAGAGGTAAAACCTGTGCTTTTTAAAAAAAAAAAAAGTCTAGCTAAAAAACATTTGTTTGAACCTTTGTTCACTTTGGCAGCTGTTGACAAAATCCATATCTTGTGTCTGAATTTCAAAACATAATCAAACAGTGTACTACACGTAGGATGGCTTACGAAGTATCGTAAGATTCGGCGGGATTGTGTATTTATATATAAATACACACACGCACGCACGCACGCAGACACACACACACACACACACACACACACACACACACACACACACACACACACACACACACAAACACACACACTACTCCAAGACTGTTATAATAATATTCTAGCATCGTTGCCCGGTTTAAGTTTTTATCTATTTTACTGCTTATTCAACTTGCTCGATAACCGAGGGAGACATGTTCACCAGCAACATGTTTTCAGGGCTTCTATTGAAACAATGGTACATGCACTGATCATCCTTTCTTCTTTACTGTCAATAAAGCATTAGATGTTACATCTCAGGGTCATCCTTGATGTTTTGTTTTCATGGCAACTCCTCATCAAAACCTGCCCTCTGATCGTCGCACATTAATGACACGAGAGGTCAAGGTTGCGGCAATTTTGGAGACCAGCTTCACTCTGCGCACGTATCCGCCAACAATGTGCACTTCACGAGCCAACGTTGTGGCAAAAGGTTTTTCCTCATCTGTCTTTCTTATCGGGGAAAAAACCTCTCCACCAATTCAACACGGGCCAAAACCTTCTCCTGGCCCTTCTCCTGCTTTCGACTAGGAATGTGGTCGCTGTGAGTTTCTTCTCAGCTGGGAGTAAGATAAAGGAGGTCAAGGTTTGTGAACATTGTTATTAACGTGGTGTTGTGCACTTTTGGAGGGCGCAGTAGCCAACTTCGGTATCAGTCAGGGTCACGCAGACAATGAGGGCTCTTATCTCGCAGCAAAGGCTCCTTGGTCAGTGAAATAGGTGAATACCCTGACACGCCCAGTTAAGAGGCACTTAGAGAGGGAAATGCCTGAAAGCACTTCATTGAATGACAATATGAATGATTTAAAACAACCCTGGACACACCACTGACCATGAATAGAATAAATGTAATGATCATAAATTCCTTTTGTTAAAGAAGACTGCTTTATTTTTACTTCTCAACAATGTTTTCCACAGCCAACCTGCACTCAGAGCTTTGTCACCCCGGGATAAACCCATTACGCCAGACTGAATTGCAATACAAATAAAATGGTCAAGTAAGCATTCGTGTCAGTGCTAAACACAATGGGCCCAGTGTAGCCGACCGCTTCGATGATCGGACAGAACCTGCCGGAAAGTTACGTGGTGTCATTGTGGTTTCAGAGGAACAAGCCCCGGTGCTCACGTGGGCGTTCAAAGAAGAATGATGCAGCTTAGTAGGCCAAACGGGTGTCGTCATCGAGACAAGCTGCCGAGAGGCATGTACGCAGACAGACACAAAAATGCATCCAAAATTCCTGTGCACATGCAAATATATGTATCACATGTTCATGGGAGTATATACATGAAAATCATGTTCTCTCACATGCAGTCACTCTTTCTTATCCTCACACACACACACACACACACACACACACACACAGGCCTCACTTATAGGCCCCTGCCCAATGGAAACCATGGAAATGCCAAGCAAACAAAGTGCTGTCATTTGGCAGACGGGCCGCCTGCTGCTGGCGTCCGTCTCTGGGACCTACTGTACAAAGCTGCTGTGTCAGTTGTGTGGCGGCGGCGGTGAGGTAACTGATATGGATACATTTGCCCTGGATTGACTTCACTTTACGCACTCATTTGGAAAGTAGAAGATTAACAGCACTCAGATCAAAACATTTGAAAAAAATAAATAATTATCCAACGCCGACCTTGTATTTCGAGTCATAAAAAAAATATTTTTGTATATGCTTTTGTGTGGGCTGTGGCGGTGAGCTGTTTTATATTCTGGCCATGATAAGCCAATAATTAAAGTCAAGAATATAGTCCTTAAGGATTTTGGGGCTCTAACTTAATATAGATATGTCATCGTTTTTCATTTTTTGAAAACCTTCACAAACGCTGGCCATGTGACATGGGAACGCCTTGGCTTCGCATTAGAGGACCGTACAATGTCTTCGGGTGGATTCAATGGACCACTGGTTTTAGTGGAGCTATAGTTTCATGCCGTGTTATCTAATTTGAGCTAACAATGTGTTAAATCACTATATAATACGTGAAGCATTTCTCCTGCCCCATTGTGGGCTTCACGTTGTTCTCCTGATTGGTCGGTTTCGGCTGTGGAAAAATGCTCAGCTTCTTGATAACGCGTAGAGCTGTTTTTATTTTCCCTCTTTGACTTGTTTCCTCCGTCGTTGAGGCAAAAGGATTATCTGGATGGTTGCAAGGAAAAATGTGATGTGGCACAACAATCACACTCTATTTGCCAGTAATGGGGCCGAGGCGAGTGGGATTTAGTGAGCTGGGTCGTCTCTCCAGACGGGCAGATGGTCTGTCATTCTCAAAACACCAAACGGGGTCGAAAAACAGAGGATTTAACCCTCGGAGCCCGAACCTGTCGTGTGCGACATACAGGAAATGGGTCATGTTATAAAAGTCCTCATAACATTTGATCAGTTGATGCAACTTACGGTTTGTTTTCATGGGAAGCGAACACTTCCGTGTTCCTTGCGACCGTGGCCCTTTCAGAAGATTTGTGCTGCGGCCTGGAACTTCAGTGTCTTTTCGGAGACTTTGTACAACACGTCCATGATGATAAATCCAACATTGAATGACTGTGATGATCATTTTTGTCCCGTTTTCCAAGACGTAAAAGGCTCCTGTTGTTGTCAGCGGCCTTCTAGCCATCCATCTTGATACACTTTGACCAATCAGAGGCTTTGTGACAGACTTGTACAAATCAGACTCTGTGTTGTTGACTGGTCGAAAAAAAACAAAGATTTTATACTGAAAACAGGACCTCTCACTCCTCCTGTTTACTCCTACCACTACCACTGTCTGTCGCTGCAGACAGGAACTGCTTTGCAGAAAAATCAAAGGACTTACTTGTAGAAAAATGTGAAAACATTCATGTGATATCACTGTAGCATGCATATTCTGATAGGCTAGGTTCTCATGAAAAAAGTAGATGGATATAACTTGACTGTACATTACAGGGTTGTGGTTTGACAAGCATTATTACACGAGTTCACGCGGCGGACCAAAAAAAGGAAAAAAATGGCTTAGGGGTTAAATGAACTTCATGGCACCCGGGAAATAATAACAGAACTTCATGTGCACATGGAAACCAATTAAGTTGATATTGATACAATAATTTGCTGTTTCGCCCCAAGGTTTTGTCTTTTCAAGAGGGTTGCACCATGACCTGACCTCAAAGATCAGTATAATATTTAGAGGGTATCATTAGTGTTACTTACAGATTCACTTTCCCGTGCCGGGTGTAAATCGTTAACAGCTACGGTGCAGTACAGTGCGTCCATGTGGCAGAGAACTTTGCTGACAGGAAGATGAATTCACTGAGACAGAGGAGAGCAGAACACCAGCAGCAACAGGTGAAAAGAGGCCTCCTTCAAATTGCAAACTCTTTCAAAGTCCTGATCCAGTTTGTGTGCGTGTAAAAATGCAGGGAATGTTTTTGTGGGATATCTGTATTCTTTACACGAGCGTGTGTGTGTGTGTGTGTGTGTGTGTGTGTGTGTGTATGTGTTGATGCTTTCATGGATAAAACTTTGAAACTCTTAAAAAAACTTCAAAAAAATTCATTCATATCATCTTCCCGTTTGAGTTGTGAAGTCCTTTATTGAAATGATAAATCACCTTTTTTGAAGTGAATATGACTTTGGGGGGTGAAAGACGGCATCACTGAGACTTTCTGTTCTTCTGCAGGGCATCAATCAGCAGCAGAGCGAGCTGGTGCATCTGGACCACAGATCCTGCTCCCATTCATCTACGTCTGAGTTAGTTACTTGGACTTTATTGTCCCCTTGGGGGAATTTTTCTTTTTTTCGCAGCACTGTGCAACAATTAACACAACGCAGCGTCGACAGGGCAGAAATACAGTGAATACAGAACGGAACAAACCAGCAACAGGTAAAACAACATGAAAACAGGAAACACAGAGATGCCGAGGATTTGACTTGACTGAAAGTTCAAGTCAGCATGATGTTTGTGCTGCATTGTCCAAATACTGTATATACTGTATGTTTTAATTTCCTGCAGGGCAACGATAAAGATTGTTGCATAGTCTACTGACCCCGTTACATGCGAGCTCTCGTCTCTGTAAGTCAATGCCGAGCTTAGTTTAATCCAGTTTTGACAAGACCCAGAGTCTGGCATATGAACATATTTCTCATCCTTATCCAGCCTGATTTTAACACTGAATCCATCGGATTGCTCTTTGTGCAATGTCACAGGAAGGGGAGACAAATCCCGAGTTCTGTGCTCCTTGGAAGATATTTTTTCTTTGGTGGGGTGGGATGGCCTCTAAAATAACATTTAGATGAGGTAACGTTCAACTTCTGCCCTAAAACTTATCAATATTAATGTAATTCTATTGGCTGGACGACCCTCCAGCTCCTCGGGGCACAGCCGACGATGAGAACACAATGAGAGTTGGAAAAGAATTGGTGGTTCTTATCCAAAGGTAACACACACACGTGGGTCCCGGTAAAAAATTGCCAGGTGTATCTGTGTTCGAGCAGCATCGGGAGAAAGCACTTGAATGTTAATGAGATACACGTTTTGTGTATCGCATTATGGGACACGCTCTGGTCCGCCGTGGTGCAGAGAGCCGCGCCTACGTTTCACCCTAAAGTAGGTTGATGGGGTTTCCTGCTGCAAGTGTCAATTTGGTGAACTGGTAGAAGAAAAACCTTCACTCTTGGATGCACATGAGCTGAATTTTTTAAGGGCTTAAAACAGTCTGAAAGTGGAGATGAGCTCATGTTTGCTTGGGACATTGGTGAAGCTGCACGGTCTCATCCAGGCGGTCTGCAGAAAAAAAACCCGCACATCTGGGGATGGATTGAACATTATGTCATATTAACACAACTATAATTACACAATCCCTGTCATTTACACAGGGGTGGATACACTTGAAACTCTGCGTGTGTGTGTGTGTGTGTGTGTGTGTGTGAGCAGACAGTTTTTGGTGTTCTCACACTACTTCTTTTTATGAACCGTTCATCGTGGACGGTGACTTGGACATACTTTACACGACCTTTCTACCAACACTGTAGAAATAAAGTCAGTCATAACTGATAAAGTATGATTATTACCCTCAGTAAAACACAGACGTTTGTCTCTGTGAGTCTTCTCTACTTAGGAAATCTGCATTTGTGGCCACAAGTTTGTGAACAAAACTTCATCGCTAAGTTGACATGGTGAACTTCTTGGCAAACAAACTTATTTACACATTTTTGCAGTTCACTTTGATTTGAAGTTGGGTTTTTGACCATCTGGAAAATATTGTCTTTTGTGAGGCCGTGCAGCCCTTTCACAAACACTCACAGAAAGACAACAGCACAGAAAAGAAAAGAGGTGACACATGAATTATGTGTTTCTATGAAAGTCCTTCCCAATACTGCTGCTGGATTTGTTTCGCAAGTAAAAACATCTATCTCAGTTTTGATTCATAAGGTTAATATCTGATAATGTCTAATGTCTAAGTGTAAGGAGGACAATATGGATAAGGATCATAGCTTAAGTGTCTGTCCAATCACATTCAACCGCTATGCAAGCGCTCCTCTTTCTGGACCATGTATTGTAGAAGGGAGTGCAGTTCACAAAGGCCCGAGTCATAGTTTGGCAGGTTTAAGTTGACGTAATTGTTCCTTTTATTGAGTGATGTAGTGTTTTATTTTGGTGAAAACCCTTTTTTTTGTTTTTCCAAGCAATCCATAAACCAACGGCCCGGGGATCTGGCTCATGTACCAGATCAGGTCCTAGATATCAACTCAAGAGTTCAACGATGTTACAACTATTGAAGTTAAGAGATGAATACTGTCCTATCTGTCCCGTGTTTGTGTGATTCATACTGTACGGCCAGAGCCAGCAGTACAAACAACTGTCAGTAGACGAGCTGGAACCACCTCTTCCTGTTAGTTTGATAGAATGATGACTCTCCTTGTCCTGTACTTCGCTCCTCTGACGGTTGTCTGCTTCACGAGGTCCAGACTGAGCTGTTTGGCAAAATGAATACCTTTTTTTTCTTTTCCTTCTCTGAGTTAAAGATGTCTGGGGATGACGGAAGACACGAAAGGAGGAGGGGAGAAAGATGAATACAGAGAAAGGGAGCTGGCACTGTGTTTGCCCTGTAGTGCCGACAGCTGTGGACCCTCTCGTACAGTCACTGTGGCAAAACAAGTAGCTGCTCCTTGTTAGGGTGTTGTCCCGGTTTCGGCTGTGTCATTAAAAAAAAGACTGTTAAAAAAGTACAGACAGAAAGAAATTAAGCGGATCAAGGGGCTTATAAAGGAGAGTGTTCAAGGCTCTGGATCAGAGACAAAAAGGCAGTCAGGGAGACAAGGGATTTCTTTACAGTTGACGACATCTGTTTACTGTTTTGGCTGCATGGCTTGTTCTGATTGGTTCAGCTCAACTGGTCTTTCCTGTTCCAAGTTGTCTGTAAATGTAAGTGTCCCTAAATAACAAGCCCTGACCCGAAGAAGGTGTCGCGTACAGTACGAGTGTCTCTGGCTCGGCCGAGGGGTGCAGAGTCCATCTAGTCAATTATTTTGTCTGAGGGAACAGTTGAAGGTTCAAATCCCCAGCATGCCGCCACAAACCACTGTGCAGGGGAGTGATATTGATATGAGCAGTTTTGTCAGCCACCGCCATCCTTAGAAATAGTGTAGATTCCTCCCTTAGCACAGTGTATAACAATACACCTTCTTATTACATCCGCCGAGGAGGGAGGTTATATGATCGGTTCAGTTTGTCTGTTTATTTGTTTGCCGGTTTGCTCAAAAAGTTATGGACAGATTTGCACGGAAACATTTATCAGACTCCATCAAAGATAGACACATTTTGGAATCTGGATCCAGGAATTTTTAAAAGGAAAAAATATCTATGTCAGATGAAGATGGGAATGCTTGGCGGAGGTCTGCGCTCTCCGAGTGCTCTTGTCGTGTCTGTTTTTCCTCTAATTCCGCGCAGGACCGTATTCATTCACATTTACACTGTTGCATCTGTTTCCGAGAGCGTTGCTCTGCAGACACAAAGAACAGAAAAAGAAAAAATACATTTGCGAATTCAGATTGACGGGTTATCCCAACACTGGATCAAAACAAATCACAGTCCATCCAGCGCTTTGATCTGCCATCGCTCTCTGCCGCAGTTTCACCGCATTCGGAGCCAGGTTTTTTTTTTGATTGTTTTTTTTTTTTTATGGTGAGAGCAGAAAATATCTCAAACATGATTCCATCTGTTTGGGTTTTCACATCCACATTTATTCAAACAGACGTCTTCTTGTTGACTGACTGGATGATGGCCACTTTGGCTGTTTACGCTCTGCAGAGTAAACAAAAGGACCCCGGAGGATGTTCCCTTCTCCGCATTACGGCGCATGTAATGTTCTGTATGTTCTGTGCATCTGTAAAGATGCCGTCGCAAAGGAATAGTGACTGTAAGTCTGCGCAAACACAATTGACAATTGTTGTTGAAACAACACCCTAGAAAAAAACATCTCTTCACATCACAAGGGACTTAACCCATTTTGTCCTTTTGACCCTTTCTTATCTAAACTCGTCTCTTTCCTTACTTCCACTCTGTTGAGAAAACTGCATATATTCCTTGCACACTATATTGATTTTGTTCACCCCAGGGACAGTTAACGGTTTGGTCTGCCGTCGTCTTTCCGCCGACCTCTTCGGGACCACCTGCTGACTCTCCTCACTGGACCTTATTGCTCATCTGAGAGCTGGACAGCTGTGAGATGATGCCGTGGCGGACGTCTCAAGATCAGTGACTGTCTCTTCTCCAAATCCCCTTTTAATGAGAATCAAAGCAAGGCTCAATCAGAGCTTCGTCCCCTCACAGGGCCAAAACAATAGGTGGTATACAGTACACATGAAAAAAAAAACCCCCTTGCATGCAAACCACGGGGTTATTGGGTGTACACAAGAATGTGCACTATTGTATTCTTGTGTATATTTTTGTCCTCGCTGAAGTAATTCAAAAACGCAATGTCTAATCATAAATATAGACAAAAGAAAAAACACCCTTTAATCCATTTAAAGCTCTGCTAATTTCTCCAAGATGTCTTTTTTTTTTATGTCACAAAAATCGGTTTGAAGCATCCGATTTCAGGGCTCTTCCGCAAAACATTGACCCTCGTGCTTCGTGTATCGCCTAGACTTGTGGAAAACACTGTGGCTCTAAACCTACAAACGTTTTGTCACGTGTCAGGGGGGAATCGGTATTTATCACGACGACCAAAGTCTTCAGTAACAGAGAAGACAAACCAAGACATGTTACACAACCCCATGCACTTCTCGCGTGAGACGCGCGGTATTTCTGTGTGACATGTACGGTCATAATAACTAAATCACTCGCATTATTGCTTCGGTCACACCGCAGCTATGCGAATGGAATTCGGTTGCAAAGTGGCCGGCCATTTACTTTCAAGCCAAAACAGAAGATTATCTCGAGAACTCCTTCATCGTTGGACCAACCACTCCTCTACCAGAGCTCCATATTATCCCCTCTGAGGCGCTTTTACTGTCGTAAATCAGAGGCCCGCCGCGTGTTGCTTATGGGATTCCCTTGAGTTACAGTACATGTTCTCAATTTATATCTCGGCAGGAATGGCTAGAATGTTGCTCTGCTGTGTGTACCGGGCCTCATACCCAGGTTTGGCCGGCGCTCATCCAGTGAGACTCCACAAATCACGGCTGTCACGGGCCACAGGTTGGTACCGTATGGAACCCGCGAAAACCTGGAATGAACAGAATGCCCCGTAAAAGACGGAAGGAGGTGCAGAGATGGAAGAGAGACAATAGAGATATCACAGACAGAGCTGTTTCCAACCCGAGGACTTATTGAGTAGAGATGGATAAATCTGACTGATTGAGAATATGACTATTTTACTAGGGTGTTTCGGCACCATATAATTTATCCCTTATGTCCAATTAAAATACTTTTTTTTTTGTTTTTGACTATACTTGCATGACAAAATGTGAATCTTATAAACAAAGAGAGGCGTGCGGAGATAGATCAGAGGAAGACAAAGCAATACAGTTACAGTAATCCATTCCATAGAAGTCAATGTGAACGTACGGCTGAACAGAACTGCTCCTTCGCTGCTCACAGACGTGCCGGACACGGACCTGGTTGGCGAGGCAGCGATGCTGCACTCTGCAGAGCAAAGAGAGCTCTGTTTCTGTGCAACTTGAAGTGTTTATCTTGAAAACGATTTTAAATGTTTATGGACGTGAGAGAGGGCGGAATTCTTTCCACGTTCAAGCCTTGGTTTCTTCTCTCTGTGTTTCTCCTCGCCTCTGTTTTGCTTACACTTTGCTGCGCGGGGGGGTGCGTTGAGGTGAAATGCCCCCACGGCAGATTTTAAGGATATTTCATATTTACGCCACAAAAGTAAACTACAGCACAATGTTTTCATGTGCCCCTTTCCAATCTTGACTTCTGATGTTTTGGGATATGAAGAAAATTCTCTTATCCGAACCTTCTCACCGACAGAAATGCACAACTTAAGTCGACTGAATTTTGCCCTGCGGCGTCAATTTAAAAAGAAAAATTCCCCCATGAGCGGCCTAACGACATTAAGTTCAGTTTTGGTTAAAACATGTGGGAAACATTTGCTAATGTTTCCCACATGCAAATGCTGATTGCACAAAACTCCTGAGAGGAGGAAACTATCTGTTGGTCCAGGCACTGGTTCTTTGTTTACCCCTTCATCTCCTTCTTGCTTTTCTTTTCATGATGCATCTCCGTGTAACACTGTAGGTGTCGAGTCGCTGGAGATCGTTTAATGGGGCATTGCTGTGGGTGACCTCTCACCTCCTGGTTATGATGGCAACAATTCCCTCGAACCCGTGCCACGCACTGTGACTGTGACTTTGACGTATGTGCTATTCTGAAAATTCAGAAATCTGCCTATCGGAAATGTGATGACCATCAACACATTTGCAGTGCTACTGTACATAAGTATCACTAAACAACACCACGGCCCATTTCTCACCCAGGCACTATAGGACTACTCCTACGCTGGAGTGCCCTTCTGCTTGTGGGGGAATAAAGTTGTATGAAACACAACATTATGAAACCATATGTCCTGACAATTTTATGCACAGAATGAAGGCATCTGTGAAGTGGATGTCTAAGGTTTTACATCTCAAGACACACATATTGCAGCCTGGTGGTCTTATTATATCTTTTAAGATGGTTCAAACATGTTTTGTTTTTACGCAGTGCAGTTAAGAACAGTGAACAATCGTGTCATTGTAATACACTTCTCATTTTATTCAGATCCTAGAAAAAAAAGAAGGCAAATAAGAATATCCAGAACAAAAACATGTGTCGGTAGAACAATAAGTTAAACACAAAAAAGAGGATTTGTGTCAAAGAAATTATTTTAAAGACAAAGGCTATGCAGAGGCATGTGAGTGTCATGTTATATATATATATGTTAAAGCGATCACGAAACAACAAATATGTACAATACTAAACAAGCAATGTGGTAGCAATATAATTTTCACATCATTTACAAGATAACTAGTATAGACGGCATACCAGTGGCTACGCGACATTGTTGATATCTAAAAAAAAATGAAAAAAAGATGGATATCAGCACTGCAGAATTCATTTTTCTCATTTTAAATTATAAAAAGTAGTTTTGTTCGGAAACCCTAAAACCAAGCATGAAATGATTCTTCTCCATCCAGTTCACTTCACCATTTACAATCTGCCAAGAATGGTGGCCACCGAAAAAAATGTGTCGGGAGAAGAAAACACAGAAAAACACCGTCCCCTCATTTCTCTCACCCCCTCCCTGTCCGTCCCCCCTCTCTCAGAGGACAAGTAGAAAAATATTGAATTTGTTTCGTGGACTTGGCTGCGAGCAGAAATCTGAATTCATAGTAGGAAGGCAAGAAAAAAACTAAAAAAAACTGTGCACGCTTCCAACTTCTGTCTCTTCTCATCTTCCCAAAAAATAAAAGCAACCGTAATGTATCTGTGTGACGGGTCCGGAAATCCAAACAAAGTGAATATTACTTCCACATGTTGCCGAGCGTGGAGTCCCACTTAATGAGTTTCTAACAGTTTTCTACGGCTCCATGCATCACACTGGTGTTAACCCGGAGTGTTTTTAATAAACACACCCAGTGAACTCTGTGCTCTCGTCCCCATGAACTTGAATTCTTCACTGCGAGAGTTGAAACGCCTCTCTCGGTCAGGTGCACGAGCCAGAAGCTTCTTTGTTAAAAAAAGGCATATCTCACTCTACTGTTTTTCAATTAGCTAAATATGAATTTAGGTTTTTGCTATCACATCTTTACTCAGATTTCCCCCCCGGAGTTCTAGAGATTCTCACAGAGCTTTGAGGACGTCTCCTGCTCAGATTTGTTTACATTTCAAAAGGCGGTGCTTTCATACGGAGGCTTTCCTTAAAGGTTATAGTTCAGCAGACCCACACCCCAAAGCACATTCCAGACAATCACAATCATACCTGATCTGCTTATAATGAATTATTGTTTACGGTGAGAAATGTTAGCAAAAAAAGTCTGAAAGATAAACTGCATACATGTAAATTTCAAATGTGTAACTGTAGCATAGTTAAAAAGACAGAAAACTTTAAACTTAACTAACCATAAATGGAACAAAATATCACAATAGCTTAGAAGAATTTGCATATTTTGTAGTTTAGTGTTGTGAGTGCGTTGGAAACTCGTTTCAAAGGCTAAATGCAAAAGTCTTCATCGACTCCTCTGCATTGTTCATCACAGCAAACATGCCAATCAGCTCAAAAAAACCCTCTCCTGGTAACGCACATCTCACACACATTCCTCTTCTACAGTTAAAAGTTTAAGGCTTAAGTGACAGCTGTCATCGGATTTCACGCTGGTAATAAACTGCAATGCTAATCATTTGAAAAACAGACCGCCGGCTGCTGGTGTGGTCGTTTCAAACTGCATCAACATCTCAGTCCTTTTCTGTCCTATTACATGGAATCATTTTGTAATATGCTGTGCTTGTGATGTGGATATGAACTTGCATCTGAAATTCTTTTGTAAATATGACCTGGTGAACCTATGAACTGGTTTTCTTTTGTCTAGTTTATCAATGTAAACATATTGATTGAGAGATGAGGATTCAGATTGGGAAATAAAAAACTACATCAGCTTTTTAATGTGTTGGAGTTTAGACTTTAGTCTTTAGAACCAAGCCTTATTCTCAACACATTTCAACATGCTCAATGTACATAGCATTTATTAGGTCTGTCATCATAGAAATGCTGATATCGGATCACTGAAACATAACAAAAACTCTTCTCCCACAGATTATAACTGATCCAAAATCGGCATTCCTGCGCGACAGAGCCCGGGTTAATCTGTGCCACAGGATACTCAGCGGAACCCATTCTCTCACAGAAAGACCAGCTCCACATTGCCGTGTCAGACCAGCTCCACCTTGGAGTTGGGGTACACTGCAACAACGTCGTAGCCCTCGGGGGGCTGGACGCGCGCCTTGGCGTGGGTCTCGCAGTACAGATTGTCCTCGATGAAAAAGTAGCCCCTCTGCTTGAGGTTGAGGCCGCAGTCGTCGCACATGAAGCACTCGGGGTGGTACAGCTTGTCCCGGGCCTTCACGATGGTGCCGCTGGATTGGAGACATGGAGGGAGACAAGAGAGACAGTTGAGACTAACAAAGGCGTTAAAGTTGTGGTACAGGCATTTCACTGTGCAGAGGACGATTGCACAGTGAAAACCAAGTCATGATACATGAAGCATACAGGTGTTTTTATACGAGCAACACTTTGCGCCCTGGTGACCCCAAAAAAAATGCAGGACCAGCTGAAACGTGAACATGTTCAATGTACTGACCGACCTATACTGCAGCTCTCGACTGCATAATCTTCTCGAACAGAGAGTATTTCTGGGTGTGTGTGTTTATGTTACTTGTTTATGGCTCTTCATCCATAAGAGCCCCCCTATCAAGATTTAATTATTGGACGAGCTGCGTGTCCTTCAACCCTTCTTTAATATCCATCTTGAGGGTTATGATTATGTTAAGTGTGTTGACCGATCTGTAGTTCTTGTTCTCGGGGCTTTTTTTATGTCCTGCTGGACTCTGTAGTCTAAATGTGAAATTTATTCTTATTTGCAGTGCACAGGAATTACATAGCCTTATATGTAGCGTATGGGAAAAGCAAAACAGAAATAATTGAGCATCACAGGGTTGAACGGATGCAAAATGGATGAGGGCACGACAGGATAATGAACATATGATTGCAAAGCATCATCATTGCAGCTGACATTACATTAAGCCGAACACTCACATTTGGTTTATTGAACTTCCCATAATCTATGCAAATCAACATTTATCATACTTTATAGCAACTGCAGCCAAGAAACCATTTGGATATATCTCCTATTCATATGTCACATAACACTTGTTGACACTGTCTGATGTGAAGAGTGAACAGTACATGTTTATTCTACTGGCCACTGATCAACATTGGTTCACTTTAGACGTTCACTGCTTTACTCAAGTGACACAGCGACTGCAGTTGTTCAGGGCGTTGTTTCATTCACTGCTCCCAGTAACATTTTCCTTTATGGACTGACGATTCGGGCCAGCGACCATTCAGTCATAAGCCTGTGTTGTTTTTGTTTAGTTTTTTTTACTGCTTTCCCCATCTAACCGCAGCACTCGCAGGATAAACTCTTGACACAGTGCTCTACACTTGTTTAAAAAGCTGTAAAATTCTCCCAGGTCATAACGGCTTTATTGTGCCATGCAAGCTCCCACAATGTGCCCTTGTTCACGAGTAAAAATAAGCCGATGACATCACTGCTTTACCTGCAGCTGCTTTTATAGAGGAGAGGGATTACCGGTGCATGAGTTTACTTTGGGCGGAAAGGTGTGTGCATGTGCATATGCATGCGTTTAATGTTTAGTGCAAGCTTGTGTATATACACGTACCGATGGAGTTTGTAATTGTGAATACAGCATGTGTGCGTGGGAAAGGGTGCAGAGGAGAGTTTGGTTTGATCATTAAAATGAGAAACGGGAATGGATTTTTCTATAGTCCTTGCAAAAGGCCTCTTGGTGCAGGTCGGACCCGCGCGACTCAACTTCTCCGTTTCGGGGGAGAACCATGACCCACCTCACGTAGTTCAACGTTTTAACTTTATGACCAAGAGCGGTATGATAAAACAAGTGGGAGAAAAAAAATATCCCTTCCAGATGGGGGAGTGAAACAGCTTTAACAGCAAATCCAAGAATAAATCAGTGGTGTTTTTTCTTCCCCCAGTATCATATTTACTGTAACTTCAGCAGTCTGTAATTGTGGACCACGGAGACCAAAGAGTATTTTCTTTGGCATTACTGCTTTATTTAACAGATATAGTCGAGACAAGAAGGGGTGAGTGAGGAGATAACATGCAGCAAGAGGCTCTGGCTGCTGCAGTAAAGACTTGGCCGTGGCATGTGGTATATGTTCTCCAGCAGGTGAGCTCATGAGCATAACTTAAAACATTCAGTTTTACGATGTGGCGCAAATGTTTTGAAATGAAAATACATCAAACCGTTCAAATATTTAACATATAACGGATGTGTTGAGCGTTTTTTTTTTTTCATTTTAAGAACAAAGAAAAACACAATTACATGCTTACGTACATTCAATGAAAGAATACTCTAGTCCGTGTTCCATATTTATTTTGAAATTAGAGAACAATACTCACACAATGCCATTGCAGCAGCGTGTGCACTGGGGTAGCTTCTGAAGACCAGACATGGGGCTGGGAATGGGGCTCCCCAGTTTGGGGATCGGAGACCTGACCGGAGACTTAAGGTTTCTCATCCTCTCTGTTGGGGACACGCCTAGAAACAACAAAACAACAACAACAGAATGAATACAGTAAGTTTGGAAACTGATCAGGAGTTTTTGTCTGTGTTGCTATTGAACTATACAGCAAAATACCCTGAAGTGTTTCTGTTTTTTTTAGCCTAATGTCATTTGAATCCATACAACTTCACTCATACACTCATACTCGCAAGACAGCTTGGAGTTTACCACAATAAAACATTCTATTAATACATGTTATAGTGTAACAATGACAATGACAATGTGTAAAAGTCACCACATTCATCTGACTGTTAAAAGTGTTGGACACATCTCCTTTGTTTAATGTAAATATCTGGTAAAGTACTGAAGGCAATGGAAATATCTTCAAGACATTTTCTCTCAAGTTTAACAAAGACAACAACAAACAGACACCAACTCGATCAGCTGCAGCTGTTCTTTCTGTAGATTATGTTCATTATGTTATTCAAGTTTCACATATATTTTAAGGAGGATGGTAATAAGATGATTGCTGCCTTCCTGCGAAAATATATATATATATATATATATATATATATATATATATATATATATTTTATTATGAACATTTAATAATGTCAACCTGGACTGCATGAAACTGGAACTCCTTCAGTGGATCCAGGGCAGATCAGTGGGACAGAGCCATGACCTGCAGTGCAGTAGTGACTTTCCCTCCTCTGGTGATGTGCCAGAGAGACTATCCGGGCCCACAGGCCACCTACAGTATATCTCCGATACACGCCACAGTCTAATTACCACGGCATCTGGCACCCGACACAAAGGACGTTCCGTCTCTCAGTAACAGTTAGTCTCGGACCGCTCCATGGTGTGTTTAAGAGACCGACATCAGCTGGGTTTGTTATTCCTGGGATTAATGTCTCTACTACCTAATGATGCACTCCAATGGAAAAAACCTTTCATGTGCTGCGGCTCTTGTGACTTTCTCACAGAGAGCGAAGTTGACTAATCAAAGTCAGGAATGAAAAAAAAAAAAATCCAAAGCGGGCTGACTGAGTGCTTATTTAGTATCGCTTGCACACAGCTTGTTGTTGGCAAGTTGGCAGATTATAAGACGCAGCTCATCCTGCACAACGTTCACATGTTGACAACATTCACAACGTTCAGTGTGTGTCCTCCACTGCGACTAATGTCGAGCAGATGTAGTGATAAACGCTCACGTTGGCCTCCGTCTGACTGAAACCTGTCAAGTGCAGAGTTTTGAAGCCGGGGGGAATTCAAGGCAAGGCGAATTACAAAATCGAAAGAAAAATAAACAGCTGTAGCACTATAAATTTATGCAGCTGTTGAGGGATTTGGTTGTATTTCCGACTTTTTGAGGTAGTGTGTGTGTGTGTGTGTGTGTGTGGGGGGGGGGGGGGGGGGGGGGGGGGGGGATTTGTTCCTGACCACGAACTGCAGCTCTTGATTCATGCAGGAAAATTGTTTTAGAAAGAAATGGAACTGGAGAATTACAACAATGAATCAGCTGAAATGTATATTTACAATTTATGTGCTCACACACGCAATGAAAGAGGAGAAAACATTATCACAAGATAAAGAAAAGTTAATGAATATGGTAGAAATATTCACATGACAGTGTAGTCTAAACAGAAAAGGTATCAATGCCAGTGATTTATTATGATGTAAAACCAAATTTATTTTTTTCACATATCACTTTAAACTGCGGAACTCAGTGTTGTTATGACACTGGTCACTGGGAGCTAATGGGCGGGCATTTGTCAATCTTTTTTTTTTTTTTTTAAACCATTGCATAGAGTAAGCAAATATTAAAGGATATGAATGATTAATGTCTGGTTGCAAAGAACAGTTCCCCTGTGCCATTGGACAGTTGAAGGGTCACCAATGGAATCACATGTTTAACAACCACTGGACCAAAAAATCTAAACTGGGCTTTAAATCTTGTATCTTTTCAGGTCTGTCTCGATCCCTTTGGAACAATTAACTGAACTGAACGTTCCCTCACCTGTTCCTCGAAACCTCACTTCCAGAACTAAACTTCTCCGTAGCGCCGTTTAAAGGGGAACTTTACTGATATGACGTTCATCTTTATTTATCACTTTACCGATCTGAATCGTGGTCACAACACGACCTGCCGGTAACAGCTCTCTCTGTGAGCATTTCAGGTTTACATTTCATTATCCAGCAGGCATCAATAATCAGAGAAGTGTTATACTTTGAAAGTATAACATTTCCGTCTCTGCATACCAGAGATGCTGATGGATGTTTTAAATCACAGAGGTCGTATTCTGAGAAAGGTCACAGCCTGAAATACCCCTGGAAATAAACAGCAAAGGGTAGAAAATATGGCTTTTTTTTCCTGGGGATGGTGTGAGGTTTCGCAGAGGTCACTGGCACTAATGTTCAGTTTATTTTCCTCCCAGCTGTTACAGAAATAAATACATAAAATTCCTGTGACTGAGAAATCACTTCTCTTCAATCTACATTTAAGTGCAATTCTTCACAACACACAGCCATTGTTCTGTTCATGAGTAAATGCTTATTTGTTAGCATGTAAGTTGACAACGCTCTATATTCTATCCATCTTTAGGCCATATTTTGCTTTAGACACCCTAACCTAACACAACTATATAACACACCGCTCCACCCCTCGTATATCGGCACCGCTAGCCAATCACGGGAAAGCCTGTGGAATTCTGGGTAAACTGACACTCTTGTTTGCTTTAACTTTAAAAGCCCCCGAAAGTCAACACGATGGCCTCTGCAGGGGACTCCTTCAAACGGGGACCAACCGCGGTGATTTAAAAGCCTGACAACGAGGTATGCGTGCAAAAAAAACAAAACAGGATGATTTCACTTTAGCCTGAGAGTGTCAGATTTGCTCGGCTGTTAATATGACATATTAACGTGCGACAACCAAAATAAGGGACCGACTTTGGCGACAGGGGTTTCATGCTCTCGCAGGGATTAAGCGACGGCGCCAAACATGAACGTCGAGACAGGTAGGTTTGAAAACGATGCCGATGTAAACCTGAGGTTCGTCAAGTTCACTTCTTCAAGGATTTAGTCAGTCAGTCAATCTGTCAGTCTCCCGAACTGAAGCGCCACTGACAGCAGATAAACACAGTTTCCCTTTAATCTCTTTAATCCGTCAGCAAGGCTACTTACTTCTCTCCCGCAGCCCCTTCGTCTGTCATTAGCACCAGCCTTTTCCTCCAACAGCCCCCCCCCCCCCCTTCTCTCATTGCTTTGAGTGCAACATTAAGCACTAAATTAAGTTTGAAACAGCCTGGCAGCGTTCCAGGCCCTGCTGCAGGAGCAGTCAGTTGTTCCTTGTGCTGTGGATTATCCTGTCGGTTCTCACATCAAAAGGCTGACCCAGAGGCGTGATGACCCCGAAGGAAGTTTTCACTTTTGCCCAGGGATGGTAATATTCCACAGGGAAAGTAAATCAGTCATTGCTTTTTTTTCTTCCTAGAAAATGTGAGAAACAGAGGATTTTCCATTTGAGGTGTATCATACTGTCAGAGATTAAATATTGTATTACTTTAAATATTTAAACAGCAAATCCTTTTAAGGGTCGCTGTGGGGTTGGGGCCAATCGCAGCTGTCTTTGGGCGAGAGGTGAGGTACACTCTGAGCTTTGTTATCAGGAATGTAATACACAGCATATATTATTGGTGAGAGAAGAGATATCATTTTAGTTATTTTGTTTCTACTTTTGTGCACTGTAAAGCTTTTTTCAGACAGGAGCTATGGAAAATGTTCATTTTGCGTTCATTTTCCAGAGTTCGTGTCTGAACACAGTTTCACAGTGCACGAAACCAGAAAAAAATGAATGAAACTATACCTCTCCTTTCACCAATAATAGTTTGCCCTTTCACATATGAAGAATGCAACAGGAGATCGTTCAAGTCAGTTGCGTTCACACAGCAGAGACATTTCCGGAACATTCAGGCGAGGTGGTGGCTCCTGGGTAGAGCGCCCACTCGATGGCCGAGAATCCTCCGGAGATCCTCTGCTGCCAAGAAAACTTCCGAAAGAAACACTTGCAGACCTTTGTGTTCTCACGTAACAGCCCCTCGGGAAAACTTTAGGAAAATGTCCAGACTTCAGTGCTTGTCTGAAAGCAGCTTCAGAAATTAAAAATCAGGGCCTGGTTCACACGAGCGATTTGCGACCACTTCGTCCACACGAATGGCGCCAAACTCATTTACCGTCTCATTGCGGACACATTTGTGAGTCCTACATTCCTACAGAGTGTTTGGTTGAAAGTGTTCAAATGAAGGCAAAAGAAAATGGTCCCAAGTCGCATGCGGAGTAATTTTGTGAAATGGGCCCCAGGAGGACACATAAACTAGATGTTTTGTTGTTGTTTTGTTGCGTGAAAAATATTCAAATTTCGACCAAGTAGTATTAGCCATCATTAGGTTCTCGAACAAAAAACATCTGTTTCAGTACGGGCATCCAAAGACCACATCAGGCAAACCAGAGTGAGTTAACTCTCTCAGTGCATATAAAAGCCAGAGCAGAATCAGTGGACAGAGGTTCTCTAAGTGAGAATTAGGCGTTCACATGACAAAATGTATTAAGTGCGCTAAAATACATTAAATATGTATATGGAAGTGGTTACCGAACGGCGACACTGCAGATTCATACATTAACAGCTGGTCACACACTAGTTATAGCAGTGAGCGTTAAATGACTCTTCTCAAGGACGTCTCCTCGTTCGCTGCTGAGGTTGAGAAAAAAATACATCAATCATTGACAGGTCATAACCCCTCTCCACTGAGGGCCATTCTATTTCTGCTGCGACACACCAACACTCGGCTTATCATTACGACTTTCACAACTTTTGTCCTGCTTCGGTAACAAAAAAAAGGAGCCTGAAGAGAAGGTCTTAGTTCCGGGGATTATCCCTCCTGCTCCTGTCAGCATCACATGACTCCCTCTCAACAGTTGGACTGCTGAGTGGTCAGAAGGGCAGACAGGAAAACTATATTTCTCCCTTTATTGTCCTTTGTGAGGTTGTTTTTGCAGTAAATTGCCTTGCAAAAACTTCCCTCCCCTGTTCATCCGTGCGGGAGCTATTTAAAGTACTTTGTCTTTTTTCCTGTTCTCTCTGTGTCTCTTGTTTTCGCTCTCACTCCGACTTGCCCTCTCTGTCTCTTTCTCTCCCTCTCTCTCTTCCTCCCTGACCCTGTCCGGTGTCTTTCTATATAAGGAAAACTATGCCAGTTAGACAGAGGATTCGACAACACAGTCGCAGAGGAGCCGTCTGAGCTACATGTTCCTTTGGCGGGAGGAGTCGGACTCATCTGCAAAGGAGGAAATATTTACTCTAAAAAAAATTTCCACCATACATGTATATAAACAATGTGAGCTCACAAAAATGTTTGTGAGAATTGCGTGGATGCACGCAGGCAGGCAAAACAAGGGGATTTACCATGTTACCAAAAAAAATACATTCATGAAGAGACTATTTGGGCCGTGCAGTGACAAAATGCAGCCCTGCACAGCACTCTGGTATTGTATTTATGGCTCTTCATTCTTCTACTTTGGCAGTAAGTGTAATTTTTTCAACATGACACAGCAGCAGCGGCAGCTGTGAAAAAGCATCAATGGCTCATTTCATCACTTATTAGTGAGAAGATGAATCACTCAATGTTTTTAGCAAAATCAAACCAGAATAGCTTGAGATTTAAGTATGTTTTTGTACATGAAGGACTTAAGTTGCCAATCTTAGTAACAATGAATCAATCCAATTCTATCTTTTGTTTATTGGCTGTGGTTGTTTCCCTGTTCCTGCATGATGTCCATAAAGTGTAGCACAAAAAAAAAACGCTACCTCCATCCTCAGCCTCCAGGATTCCCTGGAGATATTTGAAGGAGCCGGACTGTTTGGGTTCAGAGGCGGGCTCCTCGTAGTCCTGCAGCATCTTGTAGACGTCGGACTGTGGGTTGAAACCATTACCGCCCACGGGGGATTGAGCGGGAGGTTCTGGGCTGAAGGAGACAAGAGAGGCAAGATGCAGTATTATTGCAACGCAATCATAATAATTAAATAATGCAATAAAACATCCATTTCCTTTTAGAAAAACGGTCAAGGCAACATCGGGGTGACGCGGCTTATTCTCTTTTTGGCCTCTACATTTTTTACCAGGTGGTGTCATGATGTGATGTTTGACCAAGGAAGGAAAGAACGGAGCTGAAGTAGCCTAAACAACGAGATAAAAGAACAGATGACAGTTGCCAGACCACCAAAGAAAGAAAGAAATCTGGAAAAAAAAAAAAAAATCTACGGAAGAAATACAACATTTCTCTTTCTTTAAACAGACAGATCACATCTTGCTGATTTGTCTTTTGCTGAAACAGATGGACAAACAAGAGGTGTATACTTTATACCCGACATGTGATTCCACAGGCATGAAGTCTTAATCACAACAGCTATGGTCCAGCATGTTCATCCATCCATCAAGTTATTCCCGAACCTCACAGGATGGTTCACGTTCATCTGATACGTTCAAACCTTTCGGGAGATGCGCTGGGCTGATGACAGATGGGTTCAAATCCTGACACACTTAACTGCCCGTCTGTCTCCACACTCCCCTCCAGGAGTCTGAAGGAAGTGCTGTGAGTGTGTGTGTGTGAGCGTGTGTGTGGGCCCGGCACGGATTAACAGTCCCGTACAGGGGAAAACTCTGAAGAGGATGTTCACTGGGAGACTAAACACACACATTTATTGTCCACTTGAGGGGATGCACAACAACAAATGGCTTTTCCAGATCTCATGGCAATCTGCGCAGGTGTGTCTGGAGACATTCGACGTGTGTGTGCGCACGTCTGTTTCTGTGTGCGCAATCTGCCGTTGAGCGTGTTCATGGGAATCACCACATGCATCTGTTGAGTATCACAATTTACTGCAGGTTCACATTTTTTAATATACCTGGTGAGGCTTTAACAGTTTGGATTTGAGAGGCGGAAACTCGAGAGTTACAACTATTTACAACCATCACTGTGATTTTCCCACAGTGATGCTGTGCATTGAGGCCAGTGTGGGAATATTGCGAAAGCTGATACACCTCAACACTTCCTACTATCAACAACCCCTGCATAGATGTATGGCTCAGACTGGATCCCAAAGAGCTTGAAAAATGTGCATATGAATTTCTATAAGATTATATGAACTGTGAATATTGTATTTGCTTACACGGAGAAAGCGACGGAGCATCATTTTTGTTCAAGTGGCTCTACACTTATGTCCAAAAGTAAGTAAAAAAAATAAAAGTAAAAACTGTTAAACTACAGGGCAGCTGCATTTTTATACCCACTACCTACTTATTCTGTCAAAACCATAAAATGTGTCTTTAGGATCTGTTTGCTGTCCTGCACAACACACACAGTTCGTTGTCTCACCTGTGCGTGGCGCTGAGGCTGAGGCCCCCCATCTTGCTTGGCAGACATCGGTCGCCGTTGCTGCCGCCATAAAGCCCCGTCGGGTTGTTGTACTGAGCGTGTCCAGTTCCGTTACCGTATCCGTGGCTGTGGCCGTTGTTGGGTCTGGAGTGCCCGTTGTTCATGTGAGTGGGCTGAGTGGGCTGAGTGGGCTGAGTGGGGTGAGTGGGCTGCGGGGACTGGGGTTCAGGGGTGTATGACGGTTTACGGCTGTAACCGCCGTATCCGCTCGTGATTGGGCGGAAATTCTGAAAAGACAGAAGAAAAGATATATTTATGATGTATGTACACAGAGAAACTGGAATGTGATGGTGAAAGAGAAGGAGCTTGGTACGATAGAGGAAGACCTACTAATGTTAGGAGGAAGGAAAAAACTGGTAATGGGTTTATAACAAAATGCAGCCTATGTAAGAAGAGAAGAGGAACAAGAAAACAAGCCTGGCGATGCCCTGCCTGGATAACCAAAATGCCAAACGAGGCTTTGTGGTGGTGAGGTATGAGAGAAAAGGGCTTTTTCCCCTTCATTTGTGTGTTCCCCTCTTTAATAGCAAGGCTTATTAAGAGGGAGCTTGCGTTATATTTCCTGCAGATGTTTCGGTCAAAACAAATTAAACTTGTGGGGTGTAAATATTGAAAAAAATATTTTGTTTTCTCCCCCCCAAGGCTGCTTCCTAAGAATTGAATAGTTTATAGAAGCTGACAAGAGCTGATGTACTGTGCAAGATTACATTATCATCTATTTGTCATGCTGGAGCAAACTCTCTAGACTCTGCTGGACTAAGGCGGGACAGATGCACAGTCACCTACATTTACACCACCGGCGGCTCAGTGAGCGTGTTTATCCTGAGGTCAACGCCCTTTTTCATGCATTTGCAAAAAAACCTTCCACGTCATTGAGCAGCTCGTTGTTTATCAGCGAACAGGCGTGATAACGCTCAGTGCCAGCGCAGCTCTTCTGTCTTATAGACTGAAACTGTACAGATAAAAGTTTTATTGACTGCATGGCCTCCAATGATGTCACAACCTCTGATAGCGTTTTAGTGCTATTTGAGAGATAGCGGCATGACACATGGCTGCGCGCGATCGTAAGTTTTTGAAGATAAACAATTCAGTGGAAACAAAGTGACTTGTTTAGTTGAGTTAGGCAATGCGGCAGGGTGAGAATGGAGTCATTCTCCATCACACTGTTGACCCGCTGGAATGAGCTCGTGCATGTTTGCGTGGGAGCCTGTGTGTGGCTGTCTGTGTGTTTAAACGTGCCGTAGCCACAGGAGGTCGAGGTTCCACAGCCTCTCCAGACAGGACCCCTGTCATTTCAACAGATGGGTCTGCTGGATGTCATCCTGTCCTCGGCCCTCGCCTGGACCACACACGATCACACTCGCACAGCTCTTCTGTAATCAGCTCTTTTCACCAAACTGAGACCTCCTCCACATCTACACCGACAAGCCCACATCTTGAACTTGGGAAAATGTCCTGTCATTGGCCTGCCTCCCTCCTGCAGTTAAGACAGACGACTTTTAAGTAATTTTAAACCACCTCTTCCTTCTCTACAAAAAAAAAAAAACCCTGGGCAGTGAGGATGGATGGATCCAGAAAGCCCCGGGAGAAAATACGAGCAGGTGGCTGTTCATGGTTGGAGTTCTGGGAAGAAGGCCGGGGAGTAAATGCAGCTTCACCTCAAAAGCCAAAAGTGTGAGTGGGCAGAATGTCCGAAACACCAAGCTCACTCCGCGAGCGAGGTTCTCACCACAGCACCAAACAAGCCAAACCTTGTCTCGTTGGCTTTCGTCCTATTTGCACAGATTGATGACATACAGTAATATGAGTTTGATTAAATAAAAAAACATCCCCTTGACTACCACATCGTGTGAAACTGGAGCAGTTTGTTTGGTGCAGACGTGATCCGACCTCAATCCGACCAAACTACCAGGTGTATACCGAGTTTGAGATGAATGGCTCCTGTAGCCAGGTTTGTTTTCTGGGATTCAGAGCACTCGAACTACAGCAGCCTGCGTGGAAGTAGTAGCAGCGAGCTAGAGAAGGAATCAAGGTCGCACTTGGACAAGCAACAAGGAACGAGGTAACTTCTTCCTGAATCTACTTTCTTGCCCCTAGCGCAGACACGGTTGACCAATAAGTATAGAGGGAACAATCTTATCTCTAAATGATCTTTAGCTGTGAAAAATCCCTTTCACAGTCACAAACGATATACTGGGAAATCCACATTGCTTTTCGATCTCTCTGCTCAAACCACTTCTATCCTTCTATCACAAAAACCTTTCCTCCAGTTTCTTTATCTACTTCGATTTCAGATGAGTATTTTTCTGCCTGTTTTCATTAAAGTGCCCTTTTGAACCTAGCAAACTTTTTTTCTATTTTTTCACTGCCAACTCATCGTGTGTCAACATCCTAAGAACAAATTAAAAATCGCTGTCGCCGCACTTCTTTTTTAGTCTTAACATTTATAGACAAAGTATATCTGCAAATAACAATCAGTACAATAACTGTATAACCGTCAGGCAAGTTTATTCACGTAGAGAATAAAAGGAAGCGATTTGAGGGAAAATCCCAGAGAGTGTATTATGTTACACACCCCCGCAGTGGCATGACAGTTAAGACATTACATTTACTGTATGACTCCTAATCTGTACAAACACGCCGTGGGCGGGAGGACAGGTAACGACACGCAGACATGAATGGTCACGTATTTAATAAGAGAAATAAAGTACGAGACAGAAATGACCCTGAAGAAGAAATAAAGTTAGCTGTATTTGCATAAATCACAAACTTTGTCTCAGATGGATGTAAAAATCTAGATCCGACGACTTTGAAAGTCATGTAGCCTGAACTAAGCTTGAGGCTGTAAGTGGCATACCGGTATTGGCATCCTGCAAAGACAAATGCAGTTCTCAAAAGTGTAAAGATAGAGATTTATTAAGTAAGTACTGCAGCCTAATACCACTGCTTTAGGTAGATTCCCCTGCTATCAGTAGGATGCAAATGTTCAGCCATTTTCAGCCTCACACTCCTGCTCGGATGGTTGGACTCCTTCTCTTTCCCTGCCTCCTCAACCATTCCCTTGTCTTTCTTTTCTCAAGACACTTTTTCCTCTCTGGCCTTGCATGTCTGTTGCCAAGATATTTGCCTTGGGTGGATGGCAGATTTATAAGGCAGCACATCTGGTGCTTGCCTTATAAAAATGCCAGTTTGGTAACTTTCAGTACTATGCAAGTGCTTTCAAGTTGCTCTAGACGTACGGTGGCTTGGTGTCTTTTCATCACGAAAATCAGCAGCAAGACAACTGTCTCATTAAAAAGATTGATTTTCCCTTTCCGCGTCTGGACTCCATGAAGAGTTTAATGGGGATTCTGTGTTAAGGTGACACTCGAGGTAATCTGGTGGATGCCTTATCACCCAAAGTCTCCTGGTAACCTTATCTTGTTTTCCCAATGTAGTCAAAACAGTTTAAAATTAATATGAGTTTATATGAGCAGCTCCAACAGAAACTCGACATAACAAGACTGTTGAAGAAGGCCATCTGTGAGATCATCTATTTCCTAATATCTCTCTCTTGAGAATGGCTACTCTTTCACTTTCTCCCATATCTCGCCCTGCGTTCCCTCCCAGCTCGGAGGAAAAAAACTGTGAAATGGGGAACGAACATAGAGAAAAAAGAAACAGTAACTAAAGTATTTATGAGAACCAGCATTGTCTACCGCTGCACGCTCATAAATTCAGGCTGCCCTCTGATTTCACTGGCCTGTTTTACAATGGTTACCAAGCGTGGCTAATGGTTCAGGATCGCTGACCATGTATGTTTGTCTGTGTGAGCCGGAGAAGGAAAGAAGGACACAAAGAAAGACAAATAAAGGGAACCTATTAAAACCGAGGTGAATTCCGCAGAGAGGAACCGAGTTTCTGCAATTCATCAACCTGCCGAAAAGTCACCCTGATAAATAAGGGCTTGAATGGGAGAAGACTGCACGGCACCTCAGTCCACGCAGTCCGCACAGCCACACAGGGTACAGAGACGAAGAGGAGGAGGAGGAGGAAAAGGTGGAGGACCCTAATTGAAATCATATGCCTGTCTTTAACTGAAGACCGAGACCTTAGCCTGCCTCCCTCACCGGAGACACAAACAAATTCAGGGTAACTCACACACGCGCACACGCACGCACACACACACACACACACACACACACGCGCGCACACACACCACATCCTCCTCCTCCTCTTCTGCCTCCTGCATGGTTTAATCCCTCTAGACCTACGAAATTAAGCTTTTCACATGGCGCTCTGCACCACTAACCAAACACAAACCAGCCCTTTATGGCTCCCTGGCCCCCGGGTGCCTCGCTGGAAGCAGATTCAGACGGGCTGAGGCGGAGTGTGGGGGGGGGGTTGCGTGCTGTGAGGAAGATTAATGTGGCAGTGGAGTCCAAGTTTTGAACGTATGAAATGTGTCGTATTTTATCAATTTACACTTTTAAATGAAGCTGTTAAACTTTTTTGTGCCGATAATGTTTTCGCCAAGTCAAAATGGTTTGAGTTAAATGTGCTCTGATGTGGCCAATTAGAGCATTATGATACGGCCTTAAAGTTTCAGGTGATGGCCATTTAATGTCAAGTGTGACCAATAAAGAGATTGTTAAATTATTTGGTTTGGACGACACGCAGGTATGCTGTAGGGCAGGGGTACGCAAAGCATATAAATGTTTGAATGATTTATTTAGCTGCTGTTGTTTTTTTTCATACCACACATTGCATGTCGGCTATTTCAGAGGTCTGCTAGGAAAGAAACACAGCCTTCAGACCCAAGTTCACAGCTTGTCAGATTAAAAGCTCTGTTGACGGTGATACAACTGCAGAATGGTCTAGTTAGCTGTAGAAGTACTTGCCTAAAAGGCATATAAAATTGTTAAAAGGGGAAATAATTAAAGAAATACCCCTAAAAAATGATCAAGCCAACAGGCCAATAAGCAATAATAGTCATATACACATTATTTAAAGAACATTGGTCCTTTGACTCGGGCCTGAAAACGAAATGGTTGGATGGAGACCAAAACAGCAATCGTCCTTTCATCCTTCTAAATTATGTTCTAAATCTGAAATCTGAATCTGAATGGGGCCTGGACGGCTATAGTCTCCCTGAAACCCTTCTCCCCCTGCGATGAGTGCTCTCAGTGACCCCGTCCACTCCCCAGCATGCTGACAGCCAAGCAGTGCGGGGAAGGCACCATTACCAAAACCCTAAGACCGAGTTGGACATTTCTGGGATTACTGACTGATTAGTGAACACAAACAACCAAATAAGTGGGGTCACAGGTCTGTGATCCCAGAGGCCTGCTGTGTGAATGTATGTGGAGCTGCTAAAAGACTTTCCAGCCGCCATGCTCCACTGGTCTGAGATTCCCTGGCAGGGGATTAAGTAGCAGAGGTAGCAGTAAACATATTTTGGCACACTTGATGAGAATACTCGTAAAAACCTTTGATGGCCCCCTGCTGTTAAGACCTATTCGGGGTCTCTGTGATATAAATATTATTCCACTTTTTTGCACAAAATCTAACTGGTCTTGTCGGGTTTTACTGCTCCTTAGTGTAAATAAGCATCTGAGACAAATTAAGTTTACAGCTCTGTTATGTCTTTAATTTATTACTATCTTGCTTTTTAAAGAGCGAACGATTCTTAATGACAGATATTTGACCAAGCAACTGATTTGTTCCATTCCTAAAACAAATTTCTATCTTATCCATCACCTTTTTTTCTTCTTTTTTTTTTTTTTAGCAGAAGCAAAATCAGTTCCAAGCAGTAAAGGAATTACTGTGTCTGTAAGTCATGCAAGGACTCTGTCTGTCAGCTCCTATTAATGTTAGCTGGGAGAATTCGCCTTCAGCTGCCAGCTCCCGGGCTGAAGCTGGAAGCCTCCGTGACGTGTGATCCAGACCGCTCAGCTTCCGCATTGCAAAGCCTCATTCTTTCCACAAGGGCCATAGCGCTCGGCCACAATCGCTTTCACTTTAATGACAGGGTAGCTAGCTGTCGAGAATGGCATTTCTGACGTTGTGTGCCAACAAAATACTTTTTGACTTTAACATTGACGAATAGGCCTTTCCCACTTACTTGAAGATTAATGGAAAGAATCTTCAAACTATCTGATCCAAGAGTAAAACCGACAACCGTAAGGCTAAAATGCAGATGTAAGATGAGATTGCCATTTTCAAGCCTGGGGGCATTTTTTTTCTTTGCATTTGTCTTCCTCAGTTGAAAAAGTTTCCGATTTAACATACTTAACATGCTATTGCACTCAGAAATCAGGATACTGGTCCTTAAAACAAAGAAATTACATGAAATACTGGAATTTTGCTTAGATTTGTTTATCTACTGTAAGACCACAAGACATTATTTGTTAGCTTGCAGAATTGACAACTCCTGAGAACCTCTTATGAAAACACTGCATCTGGTGTTTTTGATAAAGTAACACATGTCTTAGAAAATCTAAACAACCTGCACACGATTCGCTCTTACAGAGCAGAGAATCTTGCAAGTTTATGCTGAATCCTGCCTGCCCCGAGAGGACGGTAACAAAAATGTATGGAGGATTTAACGGATCACCAACATGGGCAGGAATTCTCCCGGTGCTGCCGATGGTCAAGTCTGACTGTGGAAGAGGATCAATGTGTTTTTGTGTAGAAGCCTACAGGTATATACAAGGAGCACAGGGTGTACATATGGGTCTCTACTTGACACAACAGACATGTTGATGAATGATGTTGAGATACCAGGAGGGGAAAATGTCAACTGCATCTAAAGTTGAGTGAATCTGATTCAGGAAGGAACAACAACAATCAAGAGTGCTCTGATGCTGCCGCGGGTATCAAGATTTGGCAAAGCAAGGTTTATTCAGGCAGCAAAACAATGTTCAGCCCAAGATGGACAAGCTCTTACAAAAAAAGGTGACCTCGATTGAGCAAAAATGGCTGATCTGACCTGGCTTATCTGAATGAAGTTCAACTTTACAGGTTTTTATTATTAATTTACTATATGGGCTGCGGGTCATACCTTTCAGTCACCAGGGAGGGGATCTTCCATGGGGGAAAAAAATGATTAAGGTGGTCATACAGATGAATCATTGTTGGCTAAATATTGCCTTTACATCCTCTCTCGAGGGAACCCTATTGTTTTGCATGAATCTGTACAAAGACTCTGATCACAGCTCATCTGTTTCCCCAAAACTACATGATGGAGCATAAGTCAAAATTTGGTGGTCAAAACTATACACGCACGTAATGCTGTTCTGCCCAAGACACCTCATCATTATCTCTTCCCTGCCAGCCCTCTTTATCTTCAGGAAGTTGTGTATGACATCGATCAGGCAATCTTGCCAAGACATGTCAATATCTTGTGTTCCCAAGGTGAAAGGAAACATCTCAGAGCTTCCACGTGTCACTTCCTGCTCAGGATCTAATTCCCACAAGTGAGGTTGGAATTTCTAACTATGGCAGCTGGACAAGAACAAGAGGCTTATGATGAAAAATGGAAAAGTTAAATACAGAGTGCTGACGTCAGATCCGTAATAGATTCAGGCCCTTTTCATTCGGATCAAGTGGTGAAACATTTACTTAGAAAATGTTGCAATATTCTAAGTAAAATGAACCAAACTTTGTTATAAAAAACAGAATTTCTATGAAAGCTGTGTGCTAATTTCCTGAGGAATTTGTTTATACATAAGCTCAAGTGTCCGGTTGTGGATGACAATTTCTAAAAATCTTTGCCGGCACAATAAGAAGTTGTGTTGTCACCCTCTTGCAGTGATTTGATTGAGTACATTTTTTGCTCATGCTCTTCAAAGAGGGCTCAGGGTTGGAGGAACTGCGTGGGTTCAGCCTGTGTTAGAGGCCCCGGGGCATTTATTGTTTCCAATAAAGGAAAGGTGTCTGAGGAGCAATCACCATTGTGTCAGCACAGGCGCTTCCAGCCATATCTTTACACAGCAGGAAACAAAGAGGGAGAGAGCCCTGGTCTTTTATGTGACCCCAGGGGGCGGATGTTTCCTCTTTTCATGCAAAGAAGAATTTACCTGAGCGTGAAGCTAAAGTGGCCCTGACTTAGTAGTTTCCAGGCGTCCAGGTTCACTTCATTAAATGAGACGCCAGGGAACATTTTTTAAAACTTCGGCGAGGGAGGGAGAGAGGGGAAGGGAGTGGATAAGATGTTACAGAGATACAGAGAGAAACAACAAGGAGAAAAGAGCATGAGAGAGAGAGAGAGAGAGAGAGAGAGAGAGAGAGAGAGAGAGAGAGAGAGAGAGAGAGAGAGAGAGAGATTTGCTACTCTCAAGTTACCCACAAGCAAAGCCGTCCCGTCATGCATGTCCATGTTTGTATGTATAACTGTTGTAGCTGATGGTTCCTCTCACTCAAGTTTGGTATTTCCTCATGTTAATCAAAGCAAGGCCCGAGCTGGTGCTGAGGTTGTGATTTGAAGACTGCTGCAGAGTTCCGCCCATTTGCTGGACATACAACGCTAGCTTGCTTACAGGCTGTAAACACTATCAAGATGTAAATTTATACCTCAGACATGCTTATACTGGGATAGTTTACTAGTGGATAGGTTTGTTTAAGGGAGGTAGTTGTCTGAGAGGTTCTCTTATTCCTTTTTTTATGGACACCCAACGGTAAACCAGCAGTTAGAAAGATAAATCATCCTCGGAGAATTCTGATCCCACGACCACAGTCAACCCCGATTCATTACATACGCCGGAGCCTCTTTCACTTTTGTCTCTGCCACTGAAACAAAACTTTCCTGTAAGGTGTCAAACTCCCATTGATGAGTGGACAGATTGATTTCACCTCAGGTCTTTGTGCGACTGTTCCGCCCTTTAGAATACCCTGCTTCAGTGGGAGCTGGAACACACACAGATCAGTCCTGGCTCCACAACTACCTCAACACAATATTTGACAAATGGTCATCTCTCACATGTCTGAGCCACAATATGTTCATTGTCTGTCTGTTTCGCTCACACACTCGTCATACTCACAGCATACTGTATGTGCAATCACACACACACACACACACACACACACACACACACACACACACACACACACACACACACACACACACACACACACACACACACACACACACACACACACACACACACACACACACACACACACACACACACACACACACACACACACACACACACACACACACACACACCCTCCTGTTCTCTCCCTCCTCAGAAACCTGTTGGCTTGCCAGCACTGGAAAACTTGGAGAAGATCATCTGCTCGAATTCATCCTGCCCCGAATATCCGTTTGGCAGCTCGTATGATTGGAGAACAATCAAGATACTATTTCAAAAACCATTCTCGTGAACAGTGGGATGCATTATGTCATTCATAATCATGTGAATGATAGTGCATGTGCAATTTACAGATCCAGGGTTGTGCCCGTTTCCATGGATTCTGTTTGAGACACAAACAGACTAAGAACACTCTGGTCTCACACCCTGCAAAATGCACTTTTGCGGTCACGGCCCTACACGTGAACTCCAATGACACTCAGTTCAGCACAAATCTCTGCTAAGGCCCAACAGTCTCCTTAAATCCAATCATACCTTGTAGCTGAGCCAACAGAACAGTGCACATCACGAAATCATAATCTCCACTGCGGAAGAATGAGAAGTCGATGAAAAGACGAACTCAAAAAATCTGCTAGATTCTGATTTCTATTTAAATCCGAATCGAATTGTACATTATTATTATTGGCAGATTATTCTTAGCAATCAGGACGGCACTTTGAAATGCAGCTTTTAGAAGCTTTGCGATATACTAGTAACTCTCATTGTTTTGTCGTGATAGAACTCGCATTGGTGGATAACCTGAGCCTTTGAGATGCAGTTAAAGTCCCATTCATTTTTTCCATACACAACGTTACGTGAATCACAGTTGGAGCACATCTACGACTTGGACGGATATGAAACTTTCCATTTAGAGCCATCAGTCAAAAAATACACAACTGTGTCAGAAAATGCCTGGTTCCTTTATCTTAAAAAAAAAAAAGTGAAGGTATAAGCCTGTGCACATAAAAAACCTTTCATTTCAGCAAGAATCCCTCAATAACAGTTTTATAGTTCTATAGTTTTGTGTGTGCCACTAAAGCCAGGGAAGATCTGAAGAAAAACAGCTGAAAACAAGCTGCAGGTTGAATCAGTTCACGTTTGGATCCTGGGCCCGTTTTGGACTAGCTGTGTTTTGTTTTCACAAAATCAGCAAAAAATCATGAAGAATTTGCTCCCGCTCTGATTCATGCCACCGGCTGGATTCTATTCAACAGGGATGGCAAACGTGGACCACGGGTAATGTAGTAAATAAACCATGCCAAGTCTGTCATGGCAAACACACATGTACAGGGTTTTTCTTTCTGTGATGAATGGGACTTCCTTGTCTCACAACTGGGCTAAAGACAGAAAATCTTATAAAATGGAGGTCCCAGAGCCATAAAAACTCACTAATTAATTTTTGAGGACTGATAAGGAACTCTAAGGAAATTTTAATATTTTAAAACCCAAAGCCTCACCAAAGTACAAGCAGAAGAACTCTCAAACGAGAAATTCAGGCAGATCCGTCTTCGCAGCACCCTTGAGTGGGTGTGAATTGAAATCTAAAGAAACACCTGTGAATTGGGTAAATCCAGAGTAAACAGTGGTTACCTGTGAGTCAGGCTCCGTGTAAGGGCTTGTCTTGCCATCTTCACTAACAGTTGGCGACCACACTCTGTCTCCTGATCCCGACCTAAAAGTCAATACCCATAGAAGAAGAAAAAAAAGAGAGAGAGTCTCAGATAAATCTTTCGCCATCTAACACCCGAGCATTGAAGCATGCAGTCATTTCTGCTGAGAAGCATGAAAGTTTCTTTCCACAGAACCTCCTGTGTATAAAGTGTAATTGTTCCTGCGTGTGAATGTTGGAAAGAGTGAAAGAAAACAGTTTACTTTAATCCTCTTAGAATGACTGTGAGCTGGGTAAGATGACAACCTCTGCGTCACATGATATTTAATAACTGTTGTCTAATATTAGTGGTGCGGCTGGTGCCGGTCTACTGTATGTGCCAAAACACTCAAATACATTTAACACATCATTTACAGTACTGGTATCTTTGTGTGAGTGAGTATATGTATGTTTGTAGATGTGCATTAGTGCATCTGGCAGGTTTTCAACATTAGGAATGGGATAAAGCTACGTCCTGGCCTCCTCTCCTCCCACTGGTACAAAGATAAAGTCATCATCACATCATAACTCCACCGTAAGAACTACCTAGTCTTTGAGAGCACACACTGCAGTCCAGGGCCATTTTCAAAAGCAGTGATTACTGAATTAACGGTATTTGAGATTGACCCCCTCCTTTTGAGATTACCAGTAATTGACTCCAGTTGCCTATTCTGAAAAACAGTACATGACTTACTAACTAGCAGCAATGATACAATACATTATTTACAGCACCTCTGAATGGGCCAACCGTGTGTGCACTAGCAGGGGTCCAAATGATAGATTTTGTTTTTTTTAAAAGGCAGATCATTTCATGATTCGGTGAAACCAAGGGTTTGCATCTTCACTAGGTGCATTGCAAACAATTCACATTTACAGAATATAAGAAAATCCATTTACATACACAAACTTGACTGACTTACCAGGTCCACTGCTGACCTCGAGCAGGCGTGTACATAACTACCGCCAAAGGTCTGCAGTCTTTAAAATAACCACATATGTCATGACACGCCGTTTCAAAAACGACATCGTTGGTCATATGAGTTGGAGGACAGGCTCTGACTTAGTTGGATCATCGAGTTTTGGTTGCCACGGTGTGGGCTGCTGTGTGGCAAGGCATCCGATGTGTGTGTGTGCATTTGTCAACCCCACAGTAGTTGGGAGTTGACGTCTGTGAGGTAATCAGCCTGCAGCTGGCTCGCCGTTGGCCGAGCTGAGGCAATGCTTCAGATATGAACCACGGAGGTGTTGCTATCACGGACCTTTCTCATGAGGCGCCAAGTGTCTGAGAGACAAACAACAACTACTGCGTAGGACGACCCACGTCCCCTCTGCCAGTGACGGAAAAGCCTTCATGTTTTCAGATTGTTTGGTTTCAATGGCTACGGCACAAACGGCCCATTGAGTCGAGCAAAAGTTCAGACTGAAGTGGCCTGTTTTGCGATGACATTTTGGGAGTGCATGACAGAAACGTGGAATTAAAAGTCCATCCATCACAGTACAGTTATGAACGCAGAGGCGTGAGTGGAAACTGTGAGACTTGGGATTCACAGTGTCGCACTTGTTGTGAAGGTCAGTCTGGAAAGGGTTTTCGTTCACGTACTTAAATTTGAAAAACCATTCCACTTAAAAGAAAGAAAAACACTGTTAGCATTGTTGGTTGTTATTGGAGTTATCAGGCGCCGTTCTTACAGCTGCATGTCATCACACACATCAGATATTGAGCAATCTCAAAGGTAGCGCACCATAAATGGCCACGGCAGACCGAAACAAATGTATTTTTACTTTCATTTTGGCAGTTTTGGTTTAGGTTTTAGGTCAGTGTGTGAGACGGTCTGTGCTGCTACACATTCCCAACCTGTTGATCATCTCCCCAACTCTCCCTGGGTAACTTCTCTCCTTTTATCTGCCTGTCTGATCCAAAGATGAATCTAGCCTGAGTCATAAAACCAATAAACCTGTATTTTCCTGATCTGCAAGGCTACAAGAAACTAGATATTAAAACTGAGCTGCAGTCTGAGACTTTGTCTCGTCTTACTTCTATCTCTCTCTGATGCCAAAAACGTATTCTGAGAAGATCGCCACAGCAGCAGAGTGCTGCTCTGTTTCTTAATAGATATTCACAATGATTAATAGGAAAAGGGTGAACAGTCCCGAGCTTATTCCTACAATATTGTCTTTGATTTCCACCCAAGGGCTCCACCTCTGCTCTTAACTGTATACATAAATGTCTAACAAGATTGAATCCAGACGATAAAAAGAATAAAAGGGAGACAAAATATGGAGAGCTTATTTCTGAAAATGTGATAATCCTTATTCATTAAACGCTTTTAAAATAAGAAAATAATTTAAAAAAGAAACATGATACTGACAGCAAAGGCAATAAAGTATCATAAGAATTATAACAGGAAAGAAGAAGGCAAACACCCCCCTCCCCCCAACAAAATGTAGTCACATAAGACTGAATATAAATGGGTTCATGACAAAAAATAAAGAAAGGACCACACATACAGAAAGAAGAACAGACAAAAGAAAATCTCAGGTCATCTTGATGACTTTACAGTTCTTTCCTTTGGTCACATTTTCCCCCCGCCTGACCTTCTCCTGCCAGGTTTAATTTCCTGATTGGGGTGATCTGGTTTTTCGGAGCGGTGGATGAGTTTACTTTGGCTGCACAGGATCACCATGTTTGAGGAGGAGCGAGGGAGAGAGAGACAGCTGAAACCCCGAGCGCCTTCAAATTAAGCTGCGGCTGATCGCGGAACATTTCAGGGTTCACTTAAGAGTCTTGCCTCACTTCATCAGACCGCTCTGGACTTTGGGGCCTACCACACATCAGACCCCACTGGAGCTGCTCCCATGTTATTTTGTAATGTGAGAAGAGTTTAAATACTTTATCCTCAGCAAGTAAAGGGAGAGGATCACTGTCTGAAGAGCAGCTGTGGGGGTCTCGACCTAAAGGGAGTCACTTGGAAAAATCTGCATCTGGGTGATGACAAGATCAACGCAAGAGGAGAAAAAAAAAAGCAGGGATGATTGTGGTCAACCCCGCCTTCCTCCCTTTCTGCAACAGAGCCTCTTACACTCCATTGATGCTGCCTTTATAATCACCACAATAAAGAGGCCTTGGGAGAGCGTGAGAGGAATGGCAATATGAAGGGATGAAGGAGAAGAAGGCAGCGGTGCTGCTGGTAGCAGTGAGGCATGTGTGTGAGTTGGCTCCTTTTTAGAGGTTTCTTTTTGTCCCAGCTGGAGTCCTGTGTTCATTCGGTCGCATGCAGCCTCGTGCACAATTCCTCAGCTGTGAGTCACAGGTCTCGGAGTCAGGGCAAGACAGCAGGGGCAAATCCTGCACCGGAGAGGTCTGACTCTGTGTCTTTTTGTCTCTTTGTCTCTTGAGTCCTCCTGAATCCTCCACCCTGTGTTCGGTTTGGATTTTTTACTATTCTAGTCTCATGACAAAGACGTCAAGGGGAATTTAGGGGATCGTTGTCAAGAACAATCCCGACAAACTGGAGGAGTTGGTGTGAGTGGATGACCCGCTCTACTCCCTGAGCTACAGTTGCCCAACGACGTGCCTCGGTTTTGAGAATACCTACATCATCGACTCAATCTTCTGTTGCCATCCCAAGAAAATTTGAGATGAAGACGTCACGTCTCTGGGTAATTTTGACAAACCAGCACAAATGAAATTCCATTCAGCCACATTTGAAGCAAAAAAATGCCCCAGAGATGACAACACTCTACGTACATGCAAGTCAAGCTTAATTCCTGCCAGGACCCAACTATAAATTTTCTTTTTCAACAGTAAGTGAAACTGAAACAAGAACAGCAGGATGTGTCTATTTCCATATTAGACCTCTTTTTGTTGGACCATAAGGACAAGACCCACAGTAACACACAGGTCTGTCATCGTGACTCATTTTCTCAGCACATTTAACTCGCCACCCAGCATGACGCTTTCCGGACAGCTTGACCAGCAATGGAAACACACACCCCAACTGCCATCATCTGTTTCTCAGACCTCCACAGCCACATGGTTTTCTCCAAGAAGCTCTGGCAGTCAGAGGGAAACTGCGGGGAGGTGAGGTCAGGGTGAACGAGATGGGAACGGAGAAAAAAAATGAAGAGGAGATCAGGAAATAATCGATAGAGTGGGAGACAACAGAATGGGACGAGGTGGGTAAGGGATGAACCGGGAGGAGAGAGTGGTGGAGAGAGGAGAAAGTAACCTCCACAGCTGGTTCGTGTATTCCCAGAGGCCGAGCAAAGCAGACATGACACGCACCAATATGGGCCCAATGTGTCTGTCCAAGGTCCTCCGACACGATGGTGAACTTGACAGTGTGTGCACTTGCGGAGGGGGCGGCAGCCGTTTCCCCCTCCACAGCGAGACCAGACCACACCGCTCCATTTGATCACCAATGCCAGGACCGAAACTAGCGAGGGTGTTTCACCTCTCGGCTGAGTGCTGACAGGCCGGCAGCAACGGGAGGACGGATGGAAAATGGAAAGTTGTGTTAAAGTGGTGACCTCAGAGAACTTTACTTCTTTTTCCTTGTCCTCGTCTTACCTTCTGTCTTTTTCTCTTCACTTTCTCTTTTGCTCTTCATTTTTTAATCACCAATTAATCTGCCTCCTATATGCTCACATTGTCCACCTTACTCGTTTGGACAGGCAGAAATCCACCTTACTACACAAAGATGTTCAATTATTCCTAAATCATGGTCCATGTCTGCATTCATATTCTTCTTTTTTGTTATATATCAGTGTCAAAGAAGTCTGAATAATTGGGGCATTGTACAGGTAAATATTATATTAAAAGTAAAAGTATGTAGTCTCCAAAGCCTCAGTTTTCCAGACTTTAATGCAAACAACAGATGTGTTTTGATTAAGTTTATGGCAAAAAACACTCATCTTTACCTTACTTTTCATCTTCAAAGTGAGACAAAGTAAATAATCACAACAAAAATAAATTCTGGTGGAAAGCAAAGTTAGTTGTATTTTCTTTCAATGACAGTATAAAAAAAAATCCACACAAAGAGCTGCAGCTGCCTGGCCCAATTTTCATGGTTCTCCTTTACTTCTTATTCAGCTTTCATGAGCTTCCCCCGGGGGCAGCCAACCAGAAACCCTCCGACGCGATCTCAAAAAAGAAATTCTCTATAATACAAATGATGAAAAACCGGGGGTTATGAAAGTAATAAATGCGAGGGCTTCACA
This sequence comes from Scophthalmus maximus, assembly GCF_022379125.1. Lineage (NCBI taxonomy): Eukaryota > Metazoa > Chordata > Actinopteri > Pleuronectiformes > Scophthalmidae > Scophthalmus > Scophthalmus maximus. Next base: position 19,085,404 of record NC_061516.1, read on the forward strand.
AAGAAACATTCTTGCATTACACAAGACCTCAAGCTCCGACGCATCCAGCGTACTGTAATTTTGGTTCACAGCAGACGTGTAGACTCATATATTTGTCCATCGGCAGCAACACAAAATTACAGGTCTCCCATTTCACCATCTATGCCTCTGTGACTGTTTGGAGTGTTTTATGGCGTAGGTTTTTAATGAGGGCTGAGCACTGATGTCCTCTGAGATATTATTTTCTAGTGAGTTAGCACGGGTTCTCCAAGTCACTCCCAATTTTTTGGGGGACTCCAAAATCAATGCCTGCAATTGAACAATCCTCAATTATTCCTACACCACACAGCTAAGTGTTTTTTTTCTAATGAACTGAAAATCCCACATTTCACTTCTCATTTAGTAAATAACTATAATGAGTTCTTGTCTTTTACATAATAACATGACATCCCCATTGTCTGGATAATTAACATCATAATCAGATAATAAACTACCAGTTTTTTCAAGGTTTTGAAAATGTTGATGCCACCCATATATTTGCCTTTGTTGCCTTTTTACCAATTCAACTTCTGTGAGTTTCTCAGTGGTTAATTTGCAGTAAACTGTGACCTCTTTTTTCCCCCCTATTAATGAATTTAGGCTTGGCTCTCTTTTGTTTGTCATAGTGACTGTTGCTGTGTATTCAAACACAACTTCCTGTGCAGCATTCTTACTGGGAAAAAAGATACCACATATTAGGTGTTAGGAAGCTAAATGTAGGGCTTTACTCTTCCGGCTATTTGGTGAAAAGATTTGCTTTTGGAAAACATACAGTATCTATGAAGCTTTTACCCATACAAAACTTTGATTTTTGTAAAGTGTGAAAAAGTCATGTCACAACGTCTCATTTATCCAGTCGGAGTGCATTTTGAAACTCACAATGCCTTGTGTCCTCTGCCTGACAGAGAGAGACTTAAATCTGAGCTTCACCGTGCTGTCGGTATAACTGAATTTCCAGCCATGCACAAAGCAGAAAACGTTGGCTGTAAAACACCATTCTGGGCCCATGTGGATTTCTCACTTGGTCCCTCTGATTCACCGCTCCTCTACTTGACTTCAGTTTCCCCTCTCCCTCTGCCTTTCTCAGCTTTCAGCTACTCCCCGTCTGCTCTCTTGTCTTTTTGACCCCAAACTTTCATATCCATTTTTAAAATTTTAAAACGCCTTTTTCCCCCCTCTCTACTGCTTGAACTCCTTTTCTTCGCTATATCTTCCCTCTCCTTCACCACAGGCTCATTTCAGCTCTGTGCACTGGAGCCAAAGGGTGCATGCCTATGTATCTCTCAGACATGACCTACCCTCCTCCTGTCTAGCAGCGGGGCAATTCACACTGTAATTATTCAACCAATAAACTAAGGGAAGGTCACATACCAGCAACTAGCCTTGTCCTGCGTGTGTTGATATATGACCCTGCATCCAACTGCTATCTTGTCAGTTTAAATGGTAAATTAAGGAGGATTGATGAACAGCATGTGTTTGGTGGTTTTAATTTAGAAGAGTAATCTTCAGCTAAATAAGGTATTTAAATGACCTTACAGGGGGTCTATCATCACCTAAAAGTCACTTTTAGCTTCCTTTACATTTTTACATGTATATTCAACACATCTGCATTTTACCCACAGTGATTTTATGGTAGACTGATACTGCAATTGTATAGATTTTTATTTATTTTATCAACAAGGTTGCTGACAATTGTGTTGTTATGCACCGAAACACCGAAGCAGATTCCTGGTATGTGAAAAACATACTTGACAATTGTCAACAAAAAAAAAGTTTTTGTACTGTACTCAAACAAGGACACTGTGAAATTTTTTTTTAAAGTTATGGTCAAGATCCCAAAAATGTTCTCATAAAACCTACATAGGAAATGTGTGAAAAATGATGTACAAGAAACCTTTAAAACATGGCATCTAAGATTTGTGAATCAATAAATAAATATGATTGATCTCCTGTAAAGTGGTGAAAAAGGTGATAAGGAATAAATGTGAGGCAAATCATCATCTCTGGGGATTTCGGGGGAATTTAACCTGAATTTGGAGACATTGGGGTGCAAGAGGGTGACATGGGAGTGCCCTTGCTCCTGCAGCTGAGGAGTAGCTCCCCTGCTCTTTGCACTAAATACCACTTTGTGTCCTTAAATACATTTTCTATCCCTGTGTGGACAAGCCACTGAATGCTCTGCCACTCAGCATGATATATGAATGGATGGGTTCGACTACGGGCTGAGGTGAAAGGCAGCGGGGGTTGTGTTGCGAGCTGGAGTGCACACATGACGCACAAAGTGCTTTTCTGTCTGAATTTGGAGCGTCTGCATGTGTGAATCTTGGTTTTTCTGACGGGTCTGATTACTTGCGGGAGTGATTCTTGTATCCACAGGTCTTGTGCTCCAGACCATTACGGGAGAGAAACACTGTGTCGTCTGTTGCCCTAAAAGGAGAGAGCTGAAGCAGTAGTTGGCTGTTGTCACTTGTAACCAAGGCTGAAACCACAGTGTTCTCCATCTGAGAGGATGGGGTTCAGAGGTTGTCAGAATCGCGCGGCACTTTCCAGCACTCTGGCAACCCAAAGTAACCATCTAATACAAATGTGGGAAGCAACTGACATTTCAGTTTTTCCTTGGTTATTCCCCATCTCCCCCTCCTCCTCCCTCCCTCCCTCCCTCCCCTCAGTCATTAACTGTTTAGACGGATGATTTCCATTCCGTTGATGCTGTCAGAAACATGTTGCTCCCATCTTGCACTTAAGGTCAAGTCCTCCATTGTCAGATACGAGGTCTAGAAATAATGCAGAGTGAAAGACAATTTTCCACCTCCTATAGTACTGAAATGCACAATATTGCCCTGTGAAGTCCATTTGAAAAAGGTCACTGTCTGACTCACTGTATGCGCAAGCCCCATTGACTTTGACGGCGCTCTATGGGAGCGGTGAGTCGATCATTTAAACTGTCGTAAACCTGTCATCTGTCCCTATGACTCGACTGTGCCAAGCTGAACAGACCCACTAGAAATAGAAACAATATGTGTTCCCGGACGGGAGGCTGTGAATTACTTTAGTCTAGTAAGTTTTCAACTTAATTCACTTAATGAGCGTCAGAGCAAAAACCATAAGCCGTCTGTACTGAGGGTCAAAGCAGCAATGACTGATTAGCAACTGACTAATGTTCAAACATTTCCTGATATAAGATTATTCTGCACGTCAGTCTTCCTGAATGGAAAATAAGCTGCATTGAAACCTGGTCGAGCCTCCAGCCTCGAGCAGAAATGAGGAGCAGACGACTGAGGTCTAGAAAGCTCTTTTTTTTTTTTTTATTAACTCCATACCCCCAGATTCTTTTCATTTTCAAAATTGTAGTATCAAACCACGCGATATCGCTTGAAGCAATTTATCAGACCTCACTTACCTTCATACAGCTGTTTACAAAAGAAACCCCAAACAGTGGAGGTCCCATTTAAGGCAACTATAACTACCTGTTCGTTGCTGTTGTTCTAGTCAAGAACTTACCAAAAACCATTGTGTACGGTGTAAAGATTAGACACAGTGGGTTTGTGGTGATACCCGACATAAAAAGTCCCATATCAGGAAAATGAAAACACACAGTCGGTCATTTCTTAGGGGTTTGACCAAATGAGCAGTGCTGTTTTTCTGGCGTCGTGTTTTACATACCTGCTGATGCTGAGTGTGAGCTGCTGAGTGCAGGTTTTGATCCTGTTCTGAGCCTCCATGTGTGTCATCTGCTCTGTGCTGTCGCCATTGATGGTCAGGATGGTGTCCCCTGGACACAGGTCACCTTGGGCCGCCTTGCTGCCTGCTGTCACCTGGATATAACATTCACACACATACACACACAACAAGCCAAGCACACCCAAAAAAAGCAAAGAAAATGCTGTCATGACTGGTGTCAAACTGTCCGTGAGAGAGAAAATACAGAGAGAGTATTTGTGTGGGAGAGTCAACACAGAAGCCAAATTCCACAAAAAGCAGCTCTCTTTTGGCCAATGTAATATTGCGTTGGGCAGCACCTTTGGTTTTCTTTTTCAAAATGCCAACAACAATGACACATGGAAGTGAGAGGCCACTCAGCATTTTGACAGACAGAATTGGAAATTTGTCATGGAATCCTGTTAAAGACTAACAAGCTGTAGGTTTTATGATTGCTCAGCAATGGCTTTAGACTGAACACTCACGGAAACTAAGTTACATTAACAGGGTCTGCATGTGAACCTTGAACCCAACTGTCTCTGTGTAATATTAGATTCATTTGAAAGCATCTGCTCAATATGTATGTCCACATCACTGTTATTTTGAAGATTATCTTTCAGCCGCTGGACAGTGAGCAGGTTCCTCTCTGTGATCCTTCATTTCCAGACACATGATGCTCTGTGGACATTTGAGCCCCACAGGGGTGGGAGGGCGGGGGTCCCAGTGGGAATGTTTCACCTTTTCAGACACACTAAGTAACATGTGATAACAATTTTCCATTATTACACGCACACACTGACATGCACAAATGTCCCCACTATTTCCAGGCCTGCCGCTGACTGGTCGAAGGTTTTTGGCAAACGTGAATATATGGAGAAGCTAGCAATCAAAACCTCCATGATCAAACCAAGACATCCACAGTAGGACAGTCAGTGTCATGTGGCAGCAAGCTGCAGAGGAAACCACTCAACAAAAAGTGTCATGAAATGTGAACAATCATCATTGTGTCTCCAGTCCTTCTTTGTGCGCACTGTGTGCTGCGATGAAACGTGCAACTATTAGTTTGACTGCGTTTTTCCAACCATTAAATGTGTAGGGAGTTTCTGCAGCTGGATTCAATTGAGTCACACACTGTTTGTGGAGGAATTCAAAGCATCGATCTGTGACATTTTCATCCAAATAACAGTGGGATTTGCTACTCTCTGTTGCAGATTAAAATAACCTCAGCTGGGATTGAACCATTATTCATTTAGATCATTTCTAGCAGCAACAGAAGAATGAGGACAGTCAAAACTTATGACAAGAGCAATGATAGTAACTACAGTGTGACTGAGGGTTTTAGTAAAAAACAACGCCGTATTATTATTGACATCTCTTGGCGAAAAGCTATACCAAAGATGTCACCAAATGCAAAGTGAACCAGGGGTAGCACTTTGTCATGTCTGAGAACTAAAAGGCTTAAATTACTATCTGTATAAATGCAAAGGGAAAGATTTATGATTATTTTCCAGTTAATGAGCCCCTTGTATGTCAGGTGTTGGTGATTAATCTTATTCCTCATACCTGAGCGCCCACTGCCTGACCACACAACGTCTTGTAATGCCTATTACCCTGACAGTTGCACATTAAGATATATTATTTTTTGCAATACAACCTAGTGTTAAAACAATACTCATACTCGAATCCAAGAAATAAAGATATGATTGGCTAAAAATCTAGTCTGGAATAAAACACAAGAGAGGAGGAAGAAAAAGGGAGCTGCTTGTACAAGGGAAACAGAGCCACTAACTGGGAAGAGCGTTTTAAGAGCAAAGGCACACGAGTTCACGCTCCATGAAGCACTAATAGCCAAGTCGTGTGGTTCAGATGTGGAGTTCCTAATTTACAGCTTTTGACTGCACCAATGTCCCCTGACTCAGTTCCGGTAAGCTCAGGGGTCAGCGGCATTGAGGGAAAATGTGGGCGAGTCTCGGGGAAAGAGAAAAGCCATCTGAGCTCCCTTTATTCCTCAGCTGTTTTTGCATAAATCCGACATAAATCACATAAATGAGTATATATGTATAATGTGTGGGATGTGGGTTACAGATATTTTTTTTTCTTGAAGGGGTGTGAGAAATGTAACAGATTCTTGTTTGTCAGTGTTGATAGACGTTAACTGGAGGTTAACAACCTTGTGTGTGTGTGTGTGTGTTGGTATTAGTCTGGGCTGTGTCATAGTGGACCAAAGATCATGAGTGAACACTTCAGGGTCAGGCCGTGAATAGTAGCGCAAGCGCATGGAACACACACACACACACACACACACACACACACACACACACACACACACACACACACACACACACACACACACACACACACACACACACACACACACACACACACACACACACACACACACACACACACACACACACACACACACACACACACACACACACACACACACACACACACACGGGTATGCTAAGTGCCACAGTGGCATGGCTGAGGTCATCACCAGAGGTTAAACATTCCCGAAACGTAAGGAGGGGTGTAGAGTTTTGTGGTTCAGACGTATCATCATCATCATCTGCTATATTTTCACTGCAGATGTAGTGATGTAATGACTTCAAACGATGGCGCTTTAACAAGGAATGCTATTGTCTAATTACTCTACTTATAAGCAGCTTTAAAAAACAAAACAACGAAATTTGATTTGTTCTATTTTTGTCTTCTTACGCACAAGGAACCGCTGGTGGTAACAAAAGCTAAGTGATAAATTTCCGCTTGCTTCATATGTTGGCAGAAATAAACATAAATTCATCTAACTCAATAATGAGAAGAGACACGTCTGTAAACTAACAGGGTGTGTGACCACATCTAATAAATAGTTTTCTTGGTTAGATATTGTGAGTTGAACCTAAATTAAATGATCCAACTTTGCTTTAAGTAGTAGCTCAGTATCATAATATGAAATGAAATCAATCCCAATTTCTAAGACTCCAGGCAATTGATTAGACATTATACAAAAGTGCGTTATCTAACAGGCGCCAGACACGTCTTATTATATTGATTGCGCGAGCGGCAATCATGGGTTGGAGGCGGCATTGATCACGCAGAGAACAGCTTTGCTGGTTGTTGGGCAATATAAACAGTCACAACACAATCAGTGACATAGTTAATTGCTAACAGAGTGCGCGGTTAGCAAATGACAGCGTCATGTCACAACGAGTCATCGTGTGGCACGCTGAGGCCCGATGACGAGTGTGTTTCTGCAGTGTGGTTTCACCGCGGCCATGTTTTTTCTGTGTGTCTGAGAGGGAGACGGACGGCGGCAGCGAAACACAGGTGTACTTGTCCATGTGAGTTGTGAAGTACGTAATGAAGCTGCACCCACACTCTCAGTGGAGTGTGACGTCAGTCTCAGGGAAAAGTATCCTCAAGTGTCATGCTGTGTTGACGTTTGTGTGCACGGCCTTTCTTTTTCTTAACTAGATTAAAGCCAAAAAAATGTTTAAGTGCTTTTCCTGGTATCGTAAAGAGTTAAGAGGATTTTATTTTCTGCAATTGTGGTTTGTAAAGAACATTGGTGATCCAGGATGAGGATCTTGTGCTGTTCAGTGCAAAGCTTGATTGTCTTTTGAGCTTCTGTTCTGCATGTTGATTGGGTGGTCCTATTAGGAAGGAATTTTAATATTACATCAATAATAATTCTTGTACAGTAGTTGAAAATTTGTCAGAATTAACTTCATCATTATACTGTTAGTTTGTCTTATTTTTCAGTGACTCAAAGGCTGACACTGACAAGGATTTAAATAATCCAAAAACAACAGTTTAAAGACATCTGAAGAAACATAATTCGATATAAATACATCTTGACCTGCAAATCACCAAATCAACTCTTCCAGGCTGGTCATTTCCAAGCTTTGTGTGAGAAGAAACTGACCCTTTTTAAATGTTTCTCTCATGCGTGAATTCCATAGAGGCGCTTTCTGCTGGGTGGGATCACTGAGTCGCTCATCTCGACAACAGAGGGAATAATTCCTGGCAACGTGTCAGACGCCTTTGTTTGCTTATCGGACCTGCGATAGGAACCATGGTTATGACCTTGGTGACGCTTTGGAGAAACATTACATAGCTCGGGGTGTGAGTTTGTGACTGGTGTGTGATAATCACACTCAAACAAAGAGACTGCATGTGCCAAGACCAACAGAGAATACTGTTGCTTATGATTTAATATGTAAGGTTAGACATGAATGAGAACACGGGGAAATGGGAGAGTCATTCGGAACTTGATTGCATTCTGTAATGCATTTGTGTACGACCACAGTATTACTCAATGATATTACTCATCATCAAGTGCATGGAAATCCCTGTAAATCTACATCATGATGAGATTAGAGATCATTCTGACTAGTTTTTGCTCATAGGTTTAGTTTCCCTTCCCTGTCATACGTCTTTCTTAATATGTGAAGCTTCAACAAGTTCATGAATCAAGAATCACATTTTAGACATTGGCAACCCTTACAGCAAACACAAAAATGTATGTGGTGATAAAAGCTGACGAAGAAAATGAAAGGTTGAGAAGTCAGACGGGAAGGCCCACAAATCAAGTCTCAGTTCATGACCTGAGAGAAGATCTAGAGCCAAACTGCATCCTGCTCACACCTGCGACACTGGATGAACTTCCCGTTGTCATCGTGGCCTTTTACACAGAAGCCGGTTCATCCATAAAACTGAAATTGAAACTTTTAAGTGATATTTTTTTCTAAATTTGTTGTTGTTGAAATAACAGAAACACTTATTACAGAACGCCACTTCTATACGCGAGGCAACCGGAAGAGGAGGAAATGCTCAGCGGCAGCAACCCAAGGACTCGCATTGTTCCCTCTGCTCTCAAATGTCAGCAACGCCACAGCAGGAAATTCTTTGACAGTAATCATCTGTTATCTCTTGCGCAGTTTTTTTCTCTAATGGAGATGCAGCTCCTGCCATCTATTATTCTGGCCTGGAGAAATGAGCTAGCCAGAGAGCAGCTTGACTGCAACAAACCAGCAGTGTCAGAAGAACAACCCATGTGGCTTTAGGTCACATGTTCCGTCTCTGGTATGTTGCAGAGAGCGAGTCAGATGTACACTGAGAGATTACAGGGTGCAGAGGGCATTGAGTTCATATGACGTATACCAGCTAATGCAATAAGAAAAAGTTATGTTAGCTTTTAATTCATGCATTGCAATTTCAGTACCCTTGTATTCTCAGCATATGACACGTGAAGCGGTAGGACTTCACATGGCTTAAGCATTAACCCCATGAAAGTTCCAGGAATTCCATTAACGAGAAACTGCTGATATGCGGGGCTTTACAGGTAGAGTATAACTAATGACAAGGAATGTGCAGATTATACGTGACTCTAACTTTCTCTCTCTGGCTGTCTCATTTCCTCCTTAAAGGATAGTCTCACATTTTTTTAAAGATTATCTTAAAACAACAGTTTTGAGAGTTTTTGGTCCTGATGCTCTTTTCCACTCTGGCTGTGATCCCTTCGCCCCTCTCTCTCATCACTCACATTGAAACCATGATAAATTGTGTGTCTCATTGTGGTATGGACAAATTGAATTAATATAGGGACCAACAACTCCATAACTTACATATGGGAATGTCAGTGTTGTTTTAAGATTAAAGATAGAAATGTGAACCTTCCCTTTAAAAGCATAAACAACATTCTACCACAGTTTATCAGTTTATCCTACTTTGATAATGCATCAGTCGGTCTGAGGTTGGACTTTGATTCCATTCAGATGGAGACAAAAGAAGCCACAGAGAAAACAGTGAGATAGTGTCAGTCTATTACTGAGATACAATGAGTTACAGATGGTGTGGTCAACTGTTATTATAGGAGTAATAAGTTAACCTGCCAGGTTGATGATGTCTTCAGTCTGGAAGAAATAATATGTCCCACTAATTTCATTCCCTTAGTTCTGGTTTTTAAATTGAGGGGAATTGCTGCTTTTGGGCATTTTTCACAGTTATCCTACATTAATAAAAAAAATGAAAACAGTTTTGGTATCAAGCCAACTGAAAGTACATGCCAAACTTTCTCTGGTTTCAGCTGCTCAAACATGACGACTCGTTGGTTTTCCTTTGATTTATCTCTTTCTAAATGTCTTTCAAGTTTGGAATATTGGTTTGGTTAAAAGAGCACTTTGAAGATCATCTTGGGCTCAGGGGAACTGTGATGGACATTTTTTTTTTTTTCCTACTATTTTACGCAGATAATCAAATACAAGCTCAGTGTTAATAACCTGTGCAAAACAAAACCTCTAAAAGTGATGCGAATTGACGAAATTCTTCACATTTCCAATTCTTGCATCAAGAAAACAAGCCCATACAGCGGCATGGGCAAAATAAAGTTCTCCGAAGGGAAGCTAGACTGTGATTTGGGTCATTATTTGACCAACACTCAGCTGTAAATTCCTGTCCCGAGGACGATTGTTTGCCAGCTGGCAGGACTGACAAGCGTTCTGTGTCACCTTCGGTCCGGACATTGGTTTACAAAAGGGCTTTACACCACAGCTGCCATATTCAGCGTATCCTCTCTAAATGCTTCTGCCGTTACAGCAGTGATTGTATATATTTGTGTTTCTCTGCCACTCTTTCTCTCTTTTAAACACACCGCCATTGAACAACCTACAGCACCACTGCATGCGCAGACACACTATCAGGGCAAATGTTTCCAGAGTCAGACGTGCCATTAACTGGCCGGAGCCCTAATGGGCTGGCAGGAGACTAATGAGGCTTTCCGGGGACATTATCACCTTAAGCAAAGAACCAGCTGCTGCCATCAGAACTTGTTTTCTGGAATTTACAACTTTCACCGTTTCCCTTCCATGGCATTCCCCTTTATATATGCAGAAAGACATGAAGGAGGTAGGGAGGAGATGTGTCAATCAGGCAGAGTAAAAGTGGGATTGGAAGGATTGCGTAAAATACAAAAAAAACAACTCAAAAGCAATAAAGCTTTTAGGCCGTGAATCAACCCTTCTCTTTTCTTCTATTCACCAGCTGTATAGAGCCAACAGACACTATCACACCCGCAGCACTGTTCTGGCTCAAACGAGGCTTACATGATACTAAAATAGTCCCCAAAGAGGCATTTTGGATCCTGTATAAGACATAAAGTATGTCCCGCTGAAACGCTCACAAACAAACTCCTCATACATCTCTGCATGCATCTCTCTCTGTGACACCATTCAACACGCTGTAATTGCTGTCTCGGGCGCACACTCTACAGCAAGAATGCATCAAACGTTAGATGGAACAGTTAGTTTAGGAGACACAGCAGCAATGAATCACATCGTGCTTCAAACTCAGAAGGCAACCAGCTCCCAGAAGGTGAAGGCGAGAAGAATTATTCCCCATCACTCTTGGCCAGCTCATGTAAACCAGAAAATAACACACCAGGATATAGTATTATCGAGTTCTGCCAATAAAAAACATTTTGTGTTGTCAGCTGATGCTTCAGAGGTCAATTAGACATTGAACTACTCAAATAGTAATGCTGGGACTTGCTGCCAATGGACTGTGTGTATTTATGCCGCTGACATTGCATATTTTGCTAAATGTGCTTGTATCTCAACAGCTGCTTCCCTCTCTAATTTTCAAGCCAGGGTTTTGGAATTAGACAAAACTCCCTCATTTATTCTCACAAGCAGCCTTTTCATGTGAGCACTGGTTTCGGTTGCCACCTTCGCTACGTAACTGTCTGCGAAGTGAACCTGCTATTAATTTCACTGAAGCCATCATCACTGAGTTACGCAATGATAAAAAAAAAGAAACTTCCCAGTGCTATGCCATGGTTTCCATATTGGCAGCCATGCAAGTATGCAGAGATTAAAGTGCAAAAAAATGTGAGATTAATTATAGTGAAACCACAACTTGCCTACTGTACAAATGACTACAGACGTTAGGAAGGTATGCATCTGCTTTAAACAAATCATTGAACACAAGAGAGCTGAGGCCATAGTGTAGGATTTCCCTTTTTTTCCAAATGAATTCTGGTGTTGGGCATAAGTCTATGCTGGAAACTCTGCACCATGCACGTAGGTATGGAGGGAATCATTAAGATCAGGCATACAGCCAGTCATCAATCAACAAATCCACAGAAAAAAAGGCTTTCCCAATAATATTGAGCACCTACCAAAACAAGACATTTAGGAGCGAGGATTTGAGTTTGATTTCTTGATATTTTTTTTTCAATCTTAAACATCTTTGCAAATGTGTCAAACAAACCCACAGCCAATTGCCAAGACTTTGCATTCACTGTGAGTCAAAGTATACCTTGCCATTGCGTCATAACTCTTTTCAGGGATAAAGATGGGTTTAAAAACCAGGGAGCACTTCAGGTGACCTGCAGCGGTTGTCTGCCTCTCATTAATTGCCCACCGTAAATCTAAAAATTACACCTCTAGTTTGAAGTGCTAGCGGCCCTGTAGTTAGAGGGTCGGTTTGGGACTGGTGATGCAGCTGAGCACAACACCTGGAATCCCTCAGTAGCACCAATGAGCTCTGATGAAAAACAAATGTCAGCACCAACCCCCCCTTCTTCTACAAGCCCTGCAGCAGGACTGGGCTGTGTTTACCCTGGCTGGGATAAACTATGGGCTACTGCCAGATCCACTGCCAGAACACTGACTCTTGACCCATATTCCGAGGGTCAGGAAAGTTCAGGAAGGGTTGTAGAGTTACTAGAGCTTCTACCACCCATAATGTTGAAAATGATTAATGAACACACGCAACGATAATATCAATATTTTACAGTTTTTAGGAAGGAATATACAAGAGCCTGTCTTACTGCAACCTGGAACCACTTTCACGATCGGAAACATTATTCATTTCGGAAGAATTAATTTGAACTATTAACTTCAAAACTCTCCTGGACTACTTGACATGAACATATGGCCTCATATCGAGGTAATTCAATTATGAAGCAATTATTTCATAAAATCTCCACATTGATGTTTTTTGTTTTTTTTCCTCCAGGCTTCTCTTGACGCTGGTGATATTCAACGCCATTAACCCAATGGTCTGCCAATGGCTTTCACTGGTGACTTCAGGTGCCAGGAAATAGACGACACCGTCTGTCATGCCTCTCCATGTTAATGCACTCATAATTCCTATATGCTGCGATGGATAACGGACCACGGCGATTTCTCATTTAAGATGAATTAGTTGAGGATGACTCATCTGGAGCTGTTCAGTTGTGAAGTTATTGAAACAGTTATAACTCAAGAAAAACTTCAGCACTTACAGTGCCGGTGAGTCCTCGAGGCGGTGCGCACTTTACGCACGGCTCAATGAATGGATATACGCCAATCAACAGAACAACTACAAAAAGCTCCAGACAGCAGAACCTACCCGGGACACGGTTAACGGCGTGCTGAAGTCCCGTCCCCCCACCAGTCGAAACCCCCAGGGAGAGGGTCCCTTCAGGGTCACGGTCTGCGGCATGTTCGGCGTGGAGAGACTTGCGAGAGAGGCGAGCGCACGGACGACGGGGCGCGGCGGTGATGGGGGGAAGATGGTCCGCGCTTCCTCGGATGAAGTTGAAAAACAAGAACGCGAACCAGCCAGGGTCCTCTGCCTGCAGCTGCTAGGCAACGCCGTGCCGAGCGTGAAAACGTCTCCTCCCCTCTCGACTCGACTTTAAATAAACGAAGCCGCCTGTGACGCGCGATGACGGCTCGTCCCGCCCCCCAGTCACCGGCCGGTCTGCGCGGAGAGGGAGAGGGAGGCGGCGGCGGCGGCCGACCCCGAGCTGTCCGGGGGAAGCCGCAGTAATCCGCCTCTTGTTTCGGCGCTGCAGGTACGAATGCGGGTTACTGCAGTCAGCCCGCTGCTCCGCCATCAGCTGAATGGATCCGAGGGGCTTTTCTTTTTTCAGTCGTTCGTTCAGGCATTTAACCGGTTGCTTTCCGACCAATGAACACACAGGTGTGGCTCTAGTCGTCACGGAACTTCACCTAACCGAGGTACCCTTTGTGTCCCAGCTGATCGGGATCGAAGAGTATGAGTTCAAAATGCATGTTCAGAAAGCATTTTACGAACACTAACTGTGATTGTGATTGTTTTGTAGGTTAAAAAATAATCCTGCTTAGAGTCCCGATGTACCAATATACAGTATTTCCATCAGCGTATCTTATAAAACCTTTCAACATTACTCCATTGCCTGAAATGGGCCTTTTTCAATATACATTTAATATATTATACACAATCAATCAATCAATAATTAATTTGGAAGTGATAAAGGTCTATGTTTTGAGTTTTGCTCTGCGGCTCTTGCTAATTAGAACTAAACACCAACACTTCAGCTATTAAAATCCATCTTCTGTGTAGCCCTGGGTAGTTTTCATGGAAATCCATCCAACCGTTGTCGAGACATCTCGCTGAAACAGACCAACGCTGCCGTTCCGTAGAGCCACCAAATGGTAGTGTGACTAAAAACAAAATTCAAACCTAGATGGGGGCTCACTGAAAAATGCAGGCCTCACGGTCCTTGGAGGATAATCTGGACATCCACTTAAAACTGAGGCCAGTCAGTCACTCACTGATCAGGGTCTTAAGCTAAAAGCAGCAAGGGCTGTCTGTCATCTTCAGCAATGCAGAAGCTATGTGGTGAAATCTGGACGCGTCACTGACAGAAAAGACCTCTCCCATTTGTTAGTGGATATCCTCTCTGCCCCGCTTCTCGATTCTTAAATTTCCCTTGCCAATTGCACAGAGTTAGTCGCCGAGCTGGAGGACAACTCTTCTACGGCAGAGAGAGTGATCTCATAGACATTCCTGGGAATCAGTCCCTCAGACAGCAGCAGGCATGTGGAGCGCCGTCTGCGGATCTGACTCACTTTGAGTCAGACGCTGACCCGTCCCAGAATGTCAAACCAGCTGGATATAAACACCAGGTGTCGCCGCCCCGTGCATCGACAGTGACACTGCTTTCGATGTCTTGCGTAAACTTTGATCTGCTGTGACACAAAAACTCAACACTCATCCTCAAGAGAGACAGAGAATCAGTGTCAGATGATGTCCTTTATCCCCGAGGTGAAATGACTCCCTCTCGGGAAAGCACTGACAAATAATCAATCACATGATGCAACTATTAATTTTCATATGCGAGGCATACTGGTGGTAAATAAACACTTTCCTGCTCCCCTTAATTCCATGATCACACGGCACAAAGTTTGGGATGAACCGCCCCGGGTTAAAAACCAACATGACCATTTGTATAGACAGGTACACAAAATCTAATAGGCAAATTACAGCAGGTGTCACCAAGCAGTATTTACAGACTGCTCCTTTACTTGTTACATCAAAGGACGACTAACGAAGAACAAGAGAGGATGAGACGGCCGCAGTCTGCACCGGAGATTTATTGAGCAGATGAACAGGCTGACATTTCGGATATGTATCTTCTTCAAAGCCTGTGGCCAATAAATCTGAGTCAAACTACAGAGAGCTGCCATCTCTCTGTTCTTTTTTTCTTTCTTTCCCCCAGATGGCCATCGCTCGACATACTGAGGAGTGCTTTTTAAATGCCTACAAATCTATTGACTCCCCGATTTTGTCTCGGCGCTATGTAGCCAGGAGGAACCTGGGGGAAGCAACGAGCAAGACGAGCGGTGTTGTAATCATGAGCTGTCGTGGCCTCCGTCTGGATCATTACTGCTGTCAGGGAGGATGAGGTCATCTGAGCTGTTGCTCAAATGCTGATTCCCGAGCTCCCTCCCTGGTAGTAAATATCATTCACTTGTCAAACAATAACCAGTCATCTCAACTAGATTTATTCTCACAAGCTGAGTAAGAGTTTTATGAACATATATTTCTTTTTTGATAGAATACCTTTCATTGGTCCAAAGGTAAATGTGGTAAAGAGTTTTTCCCTTCCTGGTTCACACACACTATTAAATTTTAATATAAAGTACAGGACAAATAATACCATGGCTGCAGATAAGAAAAACAACAATATAACAATATGAGAAAAATTAGAAAACCCTAGAAACTCCAAAAAGATCAACGTAAAAGCACAAGTTAACACAGACATAATTATCAGTATTTCCATATTAACTATGGATTGGTTTCCCCTTTGAAATGTCAAAGGAGTCACAAGCTATAGTGAACAGCTATAAAGCCATGAATAATTATCAACCCACTGCTGCAGTTCAAGATTCAAGATGTTTGCAGCGAAGCTCTGTTGTACTGTAGCAAAGATAAAGTAGTAAGTAATGAAAGACAGAACAGTAATAATAATAAGATAGATATACAGAATAGAATAAAGTGTATTTACCAAATAAATATACAATATTCAAATAAGAATCCTGAATATGAAGACAATAAAAGAACAATTAAATATGTAATACGTAATAACAGTGAAAGGAATACTTGTACTGTAAATATTGCACAGGTTTATGCAACTTGTTGATCTTTTTTCACACGTTTGTTTGCCTCTTTTAGCCATTAAAACCCAGTGTTTTGGTGTTATGGTCAGCAGCGTCAGTGTTTGCGACCGACACAGCTGATAAGCAGTTGAACACAGTGGAGCTTTTAGCAGCTGAAGGTCAGATAGTTCCCTCAGCATGCCAAAACAAAGATATTGGACATAAAGTCATCAGGTAGCCACAGACTTCAAAAATAATTTCCAATGTTGCGACATGTACAGTAGTTCCCGATTGTTTCCATATTTACTAAATTAACAGAGAAATGTGTTGATTCTTTACGTTTTTTTTCTTGCTCACAGCACAGTTGGTGGCTTTATGTCCCCTGCATTGAAAATGGTTAATTTCTTTGGTATGGCACAGGCGGGAAACAATGGTGCCACTTAACAGTGCTGTGCCTGGGGCGCCCCATGGGGAAGCAAATAGTTGCAGGGGAATCACGAAGCTTGATTTTTTTTTGTGGTCGCAACATTGCCGAGTCAGAAATGAAAAACAGATGATTTCATAGCGTAAAAAACCACCACAGGCCCAGAATCTATCCCATGAGAACGCTGCAGATTTACACAAATACCATTAGCAAGTTGATGTGATTAGGAATAAGAGGAACAGCTGATACTGGAGAAAATACTAATCTCTATCTGAGGAGTGTGTGTGTGTCCACCTCTTTCACAATTACTCCTACAAATTAAACGTCCCACTGATGCTGCTAAAATGTGAGTTTGTTTTTGTACTAGTGCATAGATACTGTATAAAGTACTGTGGCTAAAAAGCTTTTCTACACTCACTGGATGTCAGAATGGGAACAAGAATGCTCAAAATTGTTGATGTCACATATCAGTCACGTTTGTCAAGCTGGTGGGAAAATTATTAAAATATATATATATATTTTAAATCAACCTTTACACAGCTTATCCATCCTCGGGCAATCTATGAACGGTTGTTTCTTGGCCACACACACGCAAACACAGTAACACACACACACAGACCAGATGCTACCAATGAATATTTAATGTGGTGCTGCAGTATTACTGTTGTTGGAATAACAAAAACAGATGTGCAGTCCACTAAATACAATCGGACAAGAATGAAATATTGTCTCACAGTTGAGACAGCGTGCTGACACGGGGACAAGAGAGATTAAGTGCACAGTTAACCCGTACGTTAAATGATGAAATACTTTCATGTCATTGTGTTCAAAGTATTACTACTAAATGCTTTAATGCCTGAATGTTAAATTATCGATTAATTTATCCACAGTTTCACTGTCCGTAAGTAACTTTTCTTTCTCAACAAATGGCAACAGACTGATAATTTGCCATATTTGCAGCTTGAGTGTCAGGGCATTTTTGGGAGTCACAAGTCAGGTTCTACATTACATGAAACTGTAAAACAGTCAAAGACATATAGAAGAGCAGGAACTAGAGCTGCACATTAAACTCAGCCAGCGAATGTTTCCCAATAATGCTGCTGCAGAATAACTTTTTTCCATGCACATGCTTTTCATAAAGCAGCAGGAATAAGTACAGTACCGTGGGTGGTGTGTGGATGTATTTGCTCAGGGTGTTTGCTGTGCAACAAATCTCATCATCATCATCCGGGGCCCAACATTCCTGTGTGGAGACGTTATGTACATGTTTAACATATTTGACATGCATGTGCACTACCATATTTACTTACATTACATTATAGTGCACCTTTAGAAGCTTAAGTCTTAAAGAAATACAGGAGATGAGAAAATGAGTACAGCCGGACGTCAACTGTGACTGGACACACAGTAGAAACTAGTATACGGGGCTTCACTATGACCTGCAGGTGTAGATGTCTTTGAAGCTTTTTGACCAGTGCTGTGCTAAGAGACAGCATGTCACCTCATTGTTTCCAGGGATGCTTTGAGTAACAACTCCATGACTCAGTGCTAGTTTCGTTATCATATAGAGTAACAAAATGTGTAAAGTAATAATCCCCTCTACTTATCTGCCTAATTATGAGGCCCCTTTGGGAAAAAGTGTCTCGTATCCAGACCTGAAACGAAGGTCACCCAACCGAAATGATCATAGATGTTTTATTAGGTCCTATTCTTGGATACAAACCGTAGGGAGTTTGCCAATGGCAGGCTTATCAGACTTTTTTTTGCCATGGTAACAATAATAAACACGCCATTAAAAATGTGGTGGCTCATGGTCTGGTTAGGTTTTGGCAAAAATAAAAACAACTACTTGGTTAGGTTGAAGAAAAAAATGTGGTTTGGGCTATGATGAGAAGACCTTCGCCGTCGTGGTTATAATAATGAGTTAGACGTTTGGGTTGTGGAACGGTCATGGATCAAAACACCATTACTGACTTTCGATTTTTAATGCAGGAAGTGAACTGCGGTCCACCCCGACCTGGAAGACACCTAAAAATGAAATGTAACTATGGATCATGAAGGGCTACTTGGCTACACATAATTGGGCTCGTTATTTTTTATTCTTTTACAGAGATACAGTCTCATTTAATTCTGTCCAGATACCCGGCAGTCCATAATTACATGGACATGCCACAGTTTCTGTTGTGTGTTCCACCAGATTGTTTTTACAATCAAACCGTCACTGAGGTTTTAATTTCTGGCTTTGGGATATATGCGTCGCTGAGGGTTATTTCTATATATATATTGGGTAAACAGTGTTAAAGTCATTGCCTAATTTATGAGACTGTCTTCAAAAGAAATATGACAGAATCAGTTGTGCTGATGCCCCAAAACGGCATATGTTGACAATCAAGTGGCAAAGCCCTCAGCTGCTGGAATCATGACTCTTAGTGTGTAGTAGTAATGTTGACATAGAGCCACAAACAAAAAGTCGGACTTAAATAAAGACTGCTGTTTGTTTCTTGCCTACCTAGGCTCTAACAAAGTAGTCATTTCAACCCAAATCCAGTTTGTGCCAAAACCAAATCAAACTTTAACCATAGTGTTGTAACATCAAATAATTTGACCAACTGTGCATCACCTCTCACCTGTCAATCAGCCTGTTTTAATAGCATCAAACGACTAAATAGACCAAACCTATCAGGCATTTGAAAACTTAAACATACAAATCTACGGTACTGACCCATCTAACATAGAGCTGGCAGGGACATAGTAAATGTCCCTCCCCTCTTTACATACGGTCTTTGGTCTGAAAGCGCCCTCAAATCCATCTCAAGTGCCACTTGTGATCATATTTCACATCTTTTTATCTTTAGTGGAACTTCTTCCATCTTTCTCACGCCTTTCCCCCCTTCCTCTCTCTCTTTCTCACACACAGTACACGCACTATTTTAATTTCTCCCCTCACACAGAGTATCCAATTAAGCTCACCCGGATGAATCATCAAACCATTTCCACTGAAACCTAAATGAGCTAAGGACAACTCCTCTCCGCTGCCACTAAGCAACAACCCTAATTGACACCAAGCCCCCTCATTATACCAGAGTGAGCCAACCGGATGCCAAGACTAAACATTTGAACCTGCACTCAGGCACT
Organism: Scophthalmus maximus; assembly: GCF_022379125.1. NCBI lineage: Eukaryota > Metazoa > Chordata > Actinopteri > Pleuronectiformes > Scophthalmidae > Scophthalmus > Scophthalmus maximus. The sequence continues at coordinate 19,105,093 of NC_061516.1, forward strand.
GCTGGACTCTCATGGTCACAAGCCACGTAAAAAGATCATTGAACAGGCCCACAGCAACAGGAGTGGCATGAGGAATGCACGTCTGTATTATTTAACTTAAATAGTTCAACCTGTTATGGTTTGTCCCTATACGGGACTCTGAAGTGACCTTTTTGACCTTTGGACTTTGTCTGGGCGCTGTCTGTTATTATTTCCTGTTTCACTTTGTACTCACCTCGTTTGTCTTTGTCTAGTTTTACCACTTTTGCGATTGTCTGATGGCCGTGCTTCTGTTCAACTCCCCGGTGTCTCTTCATGGTTTCGGATTTCTTACCTGAGATTTTGAGTGTTGGAGTGTCTGCCTGCCTGCATTTATGTAAGCCGGATTTATTCACATTAAGAAATTCTTCTTTCCACCTAAACAGCCTTGGTCTTAAGTCTGCATTTTGGGTCATAACCAGGTGATTGTTGAATGATGTGTTAGGCTTATGGTTTATTTTGTGGAAGACCTTTACTAGGCGCTACTCAAGCCACAACAGTAAGTCATAGTAATGGTAAACTGTTATGATGACTCTAGTTCTTGAACATTTACGTTGTTGGATGAATGTATAAGGTAAAATTCACATTGTTTTGAACTAAAGTAAAGGCCTATGTTAAAGCAACCAGTGAAAGGTTAGATATGTCTGACTAAGCCTAATATAAGCTGCAATGAAAATTGAGTTGTGGTAACGCACTCCCCGTGCCCGAAGATGAGGTTGTGGAATGTGGACAAATAATTGATTACATTTGTGGTTCCATGTGGAAGATGCCTCATTCAAAAAAAAGCGAGTACAGCTCAGCATTTGCTCTAGAGAATAAAACAGATTAAATTAATACCAGGAGCTTATCCCCTGCTGGTGACAAACAAGAGCACTGACATGAAGGGGAAATGATTCTCCAGGCCTCCGAATCATCTGATACTGATTCAAATTCAATTGAATCCTTACGAAATGCCCCCCACGATAGAAATTACACCAGATCAACACCGTAACAGTGACCTCTTTGTGCCTGTGCTGGATGTTTCTGAGCGCGGAAAGACCCACAGATGTTTTTCACGTGTACACATGCCAGCTAATGACAACTGAGTTCAGCACATTCACTTCTTTGTTTCTATTTACAGTCGATGTGAAACAGCAGAGAAGGCCAACAACATTGATGTCAGCCAGCAGACCTGCCCGGCAGTGCCAACTTTGTACTGTTTTTACATGTACAGCACACAATATTAATCTATTTAACAATCTATAGCAACAATTTATATGTATAGTGTGAGTGTGCATTTTTTCTACTTGAGTAAATCCCTATACTTGACTATAATACTTTCATTTTGCCCAGCTACTACAGTACTTCACTACATGTAATGTTGAACCCTACATAGTCTGATAGTATAAATTGTGCTTGTGCAAGATCTTTACTTATATATTCAAAGTGATGAATCCAAATCAATAAATAACCTTTAAATAAACTATATATATGTATATACACCAGCAGGTTACCACACGGGGAACCGGAAAGCATGCCACTACTCTACTATGTTGCTACTTTCACTTAAAGGATCAGAGCACTTTTTATTCCATGCACTGCATATACTGTAGTACTGTCATTGCGTGAGGTATTTAATAGTAGCTGTGCATTTGCTATCCCTGCTACTAAGTGGGTGTTATGGGATTTAACAGGCTCAAAGCTGTATGATCCCTTTGTCTGTTAATTGTGGTTAGTAATTGGAAACTTCTTTGTCGATTATGGGAATGTTACAAAGCTCACTCTCTGTGGCATTGTACAGTAAACTGGGGGGGGGGGGGGGGGGTTCTCTCGTTTGCCTGTAAAACTTATAGGCTCGTAACATGGAGTGTGAATTCTAAATAAGCACACACAGTGTTGTGCGGTGTTTACCTCAAAATAAAGAAAATGAACCATATACAAAAGGATTTGGGTTTGTTCCTTGTGTGAAAAACTGTATCCCTGCACTATATATATATAAACAAAACCACAACTATTAATTTTGCCCTCGCTTCAAACGATGAACACACACCAGCAAACATCACTATCTTTGACTCCGAGGCCTCACAAGAGGAACAGGTGTGCTGAAGCAAAGCTAAAAGATTACACACATCATAAACGGTGCGGGGAAGCCACAAGGAGCGGGGAAGCCCCTGATAAGTGAGTCCATTTTAGCTGTGCAAGGCTGAAACCCAAGTACTCATGACTCAGGCTACTTCTTTTTTTTAAAGTAGAACGTTGTATTCACTGTATGGAATGCGTACACTGAATTATTTTGCCTGAAGGAAATGAAAAGAACCCGTGACATGAATCCCACAGATTCTCTCCGCATTAAAAACTGTTCAGGATCATTCTCAAATCATGTCTTTTGTGCTCCTGATATATAGCATTGACTATATAGACAGATTCCTGGAGGCCTCACGGGTCCTCGGGTCCTAAAAGGTTGTCTACTTGATTCATGTCATTCAAGTCAAACCAGATGCCCTCATTTGAGGTTAATATTCTTGTTGTCTTGCCTATTCAGTATAGTTAAACGACGACAAAACATCGCATGATCGACATCACAGATATCTCCAGAAATATTATCTGAAATGCTTTACTTTATCTAATAGTTCATCCAAATACAAATTCTTGAAAAAATCCATCTACTCTTCCCTCATTGAAAAATCTATGAATATGTGTCCTCCTCCGCTTCAAAGTCCACCTCACACTTTAAATCCATATCTTTTGGGGGAAAACTCTGAACATCAGTGACGGTCCAACACCCACATCAGGAAAACAATAAACAAACGCGTATTTATCAATGGGTTTTTAACAAGATTCGATTAGCCACTGACATCAACTCTTCAAACCACGTAGACAGATGAACCTGGAGTAGATCTATTGCCAGTAGTAACCGTTGGACATCTGGTATATCATTTATCAAAAATGTGAGTCCGGCTTCCTGACACTTAAGTAATCCTGCTTCTTTTAAAGTCATCTGAACACAACTTCCTCTTCAATTCACATTGATGGACCATTGAGTTTCGTGTTTTTTGAGTTGAGCCCATTCAACAATACTTCCCATTCGATGTGCTGAGGCTCAACACATGCTACAGAATCATTACAACACCGGAGGAGCTCAAACCGCGCACAACACACAAGCAAATGCAAACACACGCCTGCACTTAAAATACAATGCAAGGACGTCAGCAGGGCAAGTCGACAGGGCAAGACCAGTGTCCACTCATACACACAAATGCACGAAGGGTTGTGTGTCCTATAAGGGACAGACAAAGCTTCAATGGTATAGGCTGCTAGAAGACAATGTCACGGTTTATTCCTCTCAAGATGATTTTCACATGTTGGCCCCACAATGATACCCCCAAAAATGTAAACCCTCAACGCATTTTAATGTCGGTTTGAATCACTTGATAGAAACAAAATCGTCCTCAGATTTGGTTTGAAAGCCCAGATGAAGTCTTTGGAAATGTTACATGTGGCTTGAAACCTTTTTTTTTTAGGGCCTGTAGTGGAAACTGGGCTGAAGTGTGATCATTTCCCACAAGAACTCTTAAATAACTCTTGGTTCTAACGTAAGCGCAGCCAACAGTACGTTTAGCAGAGGAAAGTGTCCACGTCGTAAGATCACAGTGTTCCTCTCGGAGGAGTGCTGGAGCAGGGGATGAATTACAGCTACTGGTCAGCCACTGTCTCTCTCTCGCGCACACACGCGCACGCGCACACACACACACACACACACACACACACACACACACACACACACACACACACACACACACACACACACACACACACACACACACACACACACACACACACACACACACACACACACACACACACACACACACAGAACAATTAAAAAAGACTAATGGAGTCCTTTCTCCTGGTTACGAATATACCAGCTAAAATGTGAAAGAGAAAGTATATTTGAGGCGTTCAAGTTGAAAGTGAAAATGTTTATGTAAGTATGATTCCATAAACAACACTGTGGTTTCTGTATCTCTCCCTCCTCTACCCCCCTCCCCCTCTTTTACCCCATCATCCTTTTTCTTAGGTCTAGCCCTGTACAGGAATGTCAAACAGCACTTGAGAGAAAGCGACATAAAAGAGACCACCAAACAGTGCGCACACACACACGAACCCCACCTACTCACTCAACCAGCTACACCACCCACTCACACAAACACACACGGACCCCACCTACTCACACAACCACCTACACTATCCACTCACACACCCAGAGGAAATTGCCCAGTGTCTGGGTTTTGTTTCATTTTATTTCTTTGCAGCTTGTTTACCTGCCTTCCTCTCTTGTGCAGCAAAAGCATCAACTGAACTAAACCAGGCTGCAAAAAAAATCATACACACCTTTGCAATGCAATTTGTAGTTCTCGAAAGAATAATCATTTTTTGTTTCTAGGAAATTAGACTTGGTGTTTTTTATTAGTGGAGCATGGCATCTAGATGACTATGAACACAAGATATTGAATCTGCGAACTTTTGTTCAGTGATTGCTCCAACATGTGTTTGGAATAAATCTACTTTTGGAAAACTCAGTCTAGAAATTACTAATGTATGAAAATGTGTTTTTTAAGCTACAGTTATTGTGTGGTATAGCTACTGATATAAGAGTAACAGCTCACTTCACCGATGCACTTTTAAAGGTTTCAGTGTGAGTGTGTGTGTGTGTGTGTGTGTGTGTGTGTGTGTGTGTGTGTGTGTGTGTGTGTGTGTGTGTGTGTGTGTGTGTGTTTTTTAAGTGAGTACAGCATGTCTATTTTGTGTTGTTTGGATGAGGGGAGCTGAAGAACCTTGACGAACCTGTTTACAGCCTTCGGGGGCTTTGGTGGTTTTAAGGGGACTAAATGAGGGAGAGTTTATCCTCCTTTTGCATAATGACTTCCAGACTTATCACATGTTGCTTTTCTTTCATGCTGCAAACCCCCGTCAGGGCTCATCATTGAGTTAATCCCAGAGTAAACAAACTTTTTATAGCATGGCAGGGATTTAGGGTTTGACAGGTTTATACCACTCAAATCTGAGACATTGACTGTGGTGATAGTTGCTTCTATGGCAAGTCAACAAAACAGAGCACCCACACTGCATTTGAAACAAGCCAATAAAGATTTGATTGAGCTATGGAGCCTAATGTAAATTGAAAAAGAGCAAACAAATTAGGATGATAACAAGTTAAGAACAAACTTAATTCATCTGTGTTACCAGTCAAAGTAATTATTTTTAAGTTGGTGAGCAATTTTCTTTTTTTCCAGTGTATGTTGTGTTTGGGGCCTCCTGCCATTCAAAATAAGGTTGTCAGTGTTTTAAATCCTATAATGAGCAACTGAATACCTATGTGAAAATTATTCATGACAGAATAGAAAATAAAAATCAAAACTTAACTTAACTTCATTTCAGGACGTGCAACAAAAAAATCTTGATGGAAATCTTCATCTCAATTCAGAACTTAACCGGTTGTCATCACAAAACTTGAAACGATGAATTTAAACCACAGGAATTGAGATGGAATTCAGAGCAAAATATTTGAACACTATACATTTCAATTTCTATATCGAGCATAAGTCGTTGTTTTTCAGTTACGTATAAAGTATTTAGTTCTTTTTCCTGTAAGTTTCCATGCAGAGTGTGTTTCCTTTTGATGAGGTCAGTGTTTTGTCAGTCATGGCCAGGAGCTGAAGTGGGTCAGCTGCTTTTTGGGTTTTGTGGTGGATCCACACCTGCCAAGACACAGTTTCATTTCACCAGCTCCCAGAATAGAACACATTTTCTTAGATTTAGATCACCCCGAGTCAAGTTGAATTTCCAAAGGCGTTGGAATTGGTTGATCATAAAAAGTTCCACTTAAACACAACAAAGTCAGAAATGGACACAAAAACCTGAAAAGCCCACACAGACAACAATCGGGCCACTGTAGACCCATAACAGTCACTAACCAGGCTTCAATACTGAGATACAATCATGTAATTGAATCTCCACTCCCTGTACCTTGAAAATCCAATTCAGCTACAGGTGCACTTTTTTCATTTCTTTTTTTAGCTATGGTTCTCACTGATGTCAGTGACATCATGTCTGGCCTGTCTGCCAGAGGGGGAGAAAGAAAGAAAGAAAAAAGACATCGAAGGTTTAAGATCTACAGAATTAGATAAACAGAAAGTGCCTTGAATCCAACCCACTGAATATACACTGTCATATCTGATTGTCGTGGCTCAAATGGCTTTTCGGCCTCTGTCCATGTCATTCTCCCAGGAATCCGCCTCTATGCCTTTAACAGGCAGCGGTTTTTAAGATGCATGTGGTTTTTGGCCTCAAGATTCAGTATGAAATGGGAAGAAGACCTGGGGGCCTGCACTCTCCCTCTCTCTCTTTCTCTGTTGTCTTTGCTCCTTGATTGCTCCAGCACATGTGCTGAGGGAGTGTATTTTTCTAATGCCTGCCTGTGCTGTTACCAGTCAACCACCCTTTCCAAAGGAGAACAAAGTGCTCTGGACGTCGGTGTAATTTGACAGCCAGCAGCAGTAATACAAACCCAAGGTCAGGCCAAGGAGTGTTTTTCTGGATTCGGTTGGCTCATCATTCACACAACAAGAATGATTTGACCTGCTTCCTGACTGGGAAACCTTTTGAACGCCAAGACGTGAGTCAGGTTTAGATGTGCAGTGGCGCAACGCAGAGATGGTCTTATTGGATGTGCAATGTGGAAAATCAAAAGCTACATTTTTTTTTGAACACTAAATTTGAAAAACAAATAAACACAGTATTAATGCATGGTGAAACAACACAGAAGCAAGGCAACATAGTCAACTGGCTCACGGAGCACCATCCATGCCTCTACCAAGAGAAGAGTCAAAGTTATGGACTCCGGCAGCCAGGGTCTGCCGGTCTGCCAGTCTGCCGTTCTCATTCGCATCTTTTACTGCTGTTGGAACAACTGAAGCAGCAGACAGCCAGACCGGGGAGAGGTTTCCAGTCCTTGTGCGGTATGAAGTCAGCAAGGCCCTCGGTGGACCGAGAGAGGCTCTCTCTGGAGACATAACCTCCGCGTTCGTGTCTTTAGGGAGTCTGGTACACACTTGGTCTTTCCTCGAGTTTGTCTTGTCTGTGTTATAAACCAACTTGGGGCCAGTTCTTGGAAAGACATGTTTCAGTGTAGTCAAAACATAATGCATGATGGACAGTATAGGAGGAGGTGACATTGCCAGTGATCCCAGACAGTGAACATTTATCTTCAGTTTTTCAGGTGAAAGTCACTTGAAACACTCAAGTCATAGAAGTCGTAATAAAAAACTTTATTTATACAGCACTACTCATAGCGGTCCAATGTGCTTTCCAAGAAAAAGTGTATTGGAAATTTCAGAGGATATATATATATGTATATATATATATGTATATATATATATATATATGTATATATATATATATATATATATTGTTGTGAATATAAACTATAAATCAATTCATTGTTAAGACTATAAAATGTAAAGAAAGTGACAAATACCAGTTACAATTTCCTAAAGCCAAAGGTGACATCTTCAAATGTCTTGTTTCATGCATCTAACAGACCAGAAGTTAAAAGATGTTCAATTAATGATCACGTGAAAAGTAAAGAAACTAAATCAGCAAAGCCTCACAAATGAGAATCTGGGACTGGTTACATTTTTGAATTTCACCTGGAAAAATTATTGAAATGATTAACTGATCTTTAAAAAAAAACTGAATAATAAAGTTAAAGACGTAGTTTTCAAAATTCACAAGGATATGTTTATTCTGGCTTTATTTATCTTTAATACCATAGAATGTGTTTATTTAAGTCATGAGCAAAAGACGTGATGTGAAAATAGGAGCCAAAACATTTTCTATTATGCTTACAGTAAATGCAATGCTTAAGAAAGATTTTCACTTATGGATTTGTATCTGTACTTATGTATTTGTTGCATGCTCTTCTCTTGAATTTATGTAAACACACGCACACGTTTTCCCCTAGCATTTCAGTTTTATTATCATGTTCATAAAATCCCATCCATCATGGAGATTGGATAAGTTTCAACAAGCTCCAGCTTTGGCCTGGTTGGTCAGGGACAAGCCTCACATGGCGAGACCTTCCTTCTGTATTTCACAACCGTAAAAGGCTGCGACCTGTTTGTGCATCTGCTTGAGCCGCCTGCTTTTTCACAAGAAAGAGCTGTGTAAATATTGGTGGAGTCGTAACTCTCTGATAAGCTGAATTGTTAGATAATGCCTTGGTGACAGGCGCCTTTAGTCAAATGAGATGAGGGCAAACGGATACACTTCCGCACAATCACTCACAGACACACATGTACTAACCAGCTTGGGCGCACAATAAAGGAAAGGACAAGACTGAAAGAAAAAGAAACGGCTTGTTTGTTTCTCTTCCTATTGCTTCTTTGCTTGATAACCGGCTGGTTGGAGAACGTCACTGTAGTGTCCAGTCTGCCCTGAAGAAGTGGTGATGCTCAGAGGACGTATTATAACCTCTTGTAATGTAAACACAACAACTTGATTGCTGAAGCTCTCGGCAATTGACCGTCAACCCAAACCGCTCCAGGAGAGAATTTTACCAATAGCGACTTTCACAAGTTGGTATCATTTTGAAAATCAACGATTAGCACAAATGTCAAGCTTTTTGTTTTGATATGCGTCAATCTCAGACTGGAAGACATAGTGACTCTGTGTTAAACTCCATAGAGAGAGGTGGAGGTCAGATGAATTGCCTGTAGCTGTGAATGGCTATTTGTGTCTTTGTGTCAGCCCTGTGTGACAGACTGTCCACTGTGTGTGCTCGTCCAGATGACCGAACCCCGTGAACCCGAACGTGAACAAGTGGGTATGGAAAGTGAGTGGATGGATTCCCATGCTGTCGGCAAGGTTGTTAATAACACACCGAACAAGCCGACCTCTACAATGCATTCCTGTGATTTCTGAGGGTCTCTGGTGGCGAAACACCACCTTTCTGGTGGTCCCCCGCTCGCAAAAACAAAGGTGAAGGATTGCCTCCAAATAGTATTTTATAAGTGAGGTGGGAACAACACACTTTGTCTCCTCTGTCTCGGGGGAGGCTCATTTTGCCCGCGCTGACAGACAGCTCATGTAACCCAATCCTCAGGTACTGCAGGCCTGAGTCATTGCTTGGTGCGCACGAACACACGTGCACGCACGCCAAGCGCACACACACAGAGTTACACAGCAAGGGAGAAACCACGACAAAATGTGCCATGTTAATGCTTTCTTTGAACCCACTAGTGATTTAAGAACATCACAGGATTGAACCAAAAGCTGCGTCTTTACCTGTGTTGACAGAACAGAAGGACGGAAGAAAATCCTCATGGGAACTCTCTCCCCCTCCGCACAACAGACTGGATCAGTCCTTTGTGCTTTTAATGTCCCTTTTTCTGCCTCATTACCTGGTTGGAGTCACTGGACCGGACACACAGACACTGGACTGTTTTCTCAGTGTCTTGCTGTGTTTTTTAAAACGCTCATCGGGCTGAAATAAGTGGTACACAGACCGGAGTCACTGTCAGGCCCCCTGAGCTCAGTTGATGAGGTTTGATTAGAGCATCTGAAACCCAAAACCTGCTCCGTGTGTGTTCACTTTCAATCACCCGGGCTCGCGCACAAGCAAGAGGTCAGGTAGTACACCGGAGAGAAAACATGCATAACAACTCACGTGCACAAGTACTGCACTGTCTCCAAGGGGTTAGACCTCGTGACCTTTTCTGATGCCGGGCTTACCAGCCGGACGCCGAGTACAGGATGAGCCTTAAAGTAAGGAAGCACTTCAAACATCTGGAAAACCTTAACCTTGCCTAAATGAATGGGTGCGGGTAGACGCTTGGTTTTCTGTAGCCATTTAGTCGTCTCCAACACATGATGCCACCGAGTCTAGGCCGAGTCAGAAAACCCATTCTGTGCACTAATGTCACACCAAGACAAAGACTCCAACGCCCTTCATCAAAGGCGGATAATACATTCTTCCACTGTTTTACAATTTGTTTACTCCTCTCTGTTTGCTTTCTGCATGTCAAGAGGTGTGACATACCAGACATTCAGTTCTCTCTATGTAATCACAGTTTCGCAGGCCTATTTTAAGCACAAAGCTTCTGCTCAGGTGTGAAAATGACACGATGTCGGGTGTGCTTTTCTTCAACCTTGACAGCATGGCGAGCAAAAGTACCTTTGTGTTTAGTGAAGAGCAGGAACGCCCCATAGACCAGAATAATTATCCTGCATCATGTGATTCAGGCTACTGTGTGTGGGAAAAACAGTTTAATCTGCAGTGATTACATTCAATGTACAACAACTCATCTGTGTTAAAATGTGAAGTGGGCAAAGAGGGACATCTGTTGGCCAGAGAGTAAACAGCATGACAGGCTTACACAACACTAGTTTAAAAAATAATAATAATAATAAAATAAATTATTATAGAGAAATAAAAACGGTGCAGGCCTCAGTTGCGTTGAGCTAAAAGTGCAACTGCTCTAGAAATACTGAAAATACTAAAGTTTAAAAATGAATAAAATAAATTGATTACCATGCTAAATAGTATAATTTGCTATTGCCACTATAGATTATAAATAAAAATATGATATATAAATGTCCTTCCTCTCCTTGTGAGTAATGGTGAGTCATGAGGTAGAAGCGATGAAGCAGGAACATACAAACCCTTAGGGAAAATGTTGCATGGAGTGTTACAAAGGATTGTGACATGTCCATTTCTAAAGGCCAGTTACAATAAAGATAATATATAAAGGAGATTATGCAATCTTATGTAATCTTCCAATTTTTAATCATCCTTCTGCATGTTGCACTTTTTTTTGTACTGTCTGCAGTAACAGTTATGTTCACGGGGTTTGGGGAGGGAATTCTTTTACTGATGCACACTGACACCTTCTGGTCAAACTGCATTACTAAAGTTGTGATGCACACATTTCAGCAACTATAACTGTACGGATTACATTGTTAATCAGACATCAGATAAACCTATGGTATAGGCCTGCATATGACATTATATGTGCTTATAAGTCAAAATGCAACATGTATAATGTACCAAATCACTGATGAAAAGTTATTGTTTCATCAGACTTATCATAAAATAATCTAACAAGAAAAACCTTCCTTGACCATACAGGCATTTAAAAAAAAAGAAAAAGAAAACAGTCCATCTGAACTGTTATCTTTCCCTCACATCACCAGCTGAAATATGTTATTCCCTGTGGAGATCATACAAGTGTACAGTATACAGAATATTGCAATCACCAGGGCTTCGTCAGATGTCCCCCAGCCTCCTGAGGCTGTTGAATAACCAGGAATCTCTCAGACTGAGGGAATGGTTCATCTCTTACGATTGTGACATTGTGTATTAAAAACTCCTTTCCATCAAACTAGGTCCAAATTTGGTTTTGATTGTGACCCAGGTGAAAAAAAAACACATCTAATTATGCTAAACATATGGCACCGCACGAGGAGAAACACGGCTACACGCCAATATCAACCGTTTTCACCTAAGGGAAACACAATTCAATCACCAAGCAACTAAACCAGCATATCGCATAAACACGATCGTGATATTTCATGCTAACACCACAAGCTACAATAGCATAGCAAAGGCCGGACTCCTTCCTTATCACTCCACGACCATCCAACAAGCAGCGGGAGAAGAGACGTTCGTACCCAGCAGCGACATACATAAATTATGTCTTACCTTCGATGCTTTGTCACGAAAACGTCTGCTATGATCCATAAACCCGCTTCAGTTAGCTAGCACAAAGACCACTTGTCACTTTGAGCTAGTACACCACCTGTTCCACCGCTGTTTTCTTCCAGCGGAGTGATTCTGATGTAAAATGCCTCCGACCTAGCCTGGCGCCGCCGAACCAATACCCCCAAATGTCTGGCAGAGCATATTAAATGATCTCCCATACTTCGTCTCGGTTCCCGGCTAGCTTGGATCTATCATGAATGTTAATCTCCACGAGTGCAGTATATCCTCCTGGCCCTCCATTGTTGGCGTTTCTCTTATTGCTATCTTTAAACGCTAGCAGGCTACACAGCGTATCATGTCACTAGCAGATACAGCTGAGAGTAGCTATCGGCTCCGTGATTGGTCGAGAAGTCAGAGTCAGTTGGCCTCCATTTGACGTACTTTTTACTGCGCTCCTACCTGACAACAGCAATGAACTTAATTCTGATTGGTTAGTTTTTTTTCACCGAGCGAATCAAAAGCCGTTACATCCGCATTATTTGGATGGTTTGAAAGACGGAAGTCGGGACGACACCTGGAAATGACCTGAACGAAGTTGCTCGACATTTATTCAATAAATACACACAGAATCTCAAACTAAATGGTGTTTCATTGTCATCGCACACATCACAACTTTTTTTTTTCCCTCCTCAAAGTTGTGAGGAGGCGCTGCCGCTAAGCTTGGATGTCAACAAGCTAGCACACAATTAGCTCTAAGTTCAGCTAGCGCCCAGTGAAACACGATGGCAACGGTTCGCGAATGGAGAAGTAGCCCGCTAAAAACATCTCTGCTAACGGGAGCGCGCCGGCGGCGTCCCCCTTCTTCGATAGCCCGGGTCCTCCACGTTCTCCCAACCGGTGCAGCTCCAGGTACAACACGGCATCCAAACATTGGTGAGCAACAGATAAAGTAAGTAGGCTACTTTTCTAAAATTGTAGGTACAGTTCAGAAAGAGACATGCTGATAGATTCTGTTCCGGCGAAATAATAGGTGTCTGGAGTTATTGTTGCAGTTATTGCTGCAATTTCCCTTTGTGATATAAAGCTCACATACTGTTGTTGCTAGTATGAGTTCTCTTCATAATTACAGCATCAGCCTCTATTTTGGTGAAATTCCATGCTGTCATATAGCAACTACAAAGCAAAAGCACTGGACAAAATCCTGGCGCCTGGGTTAAACTGATCAAATGCAAAATATGAATACATAATACAGAGTTTGTATTATTTGACCAATTTTTAAGTTCTATTGCATTTTGTTCATGGAATCCATGAATCCTCCCTTCTACTGGGATCAGGATAATCTTGAATCGTGCTTTGGATCAGGAGTATCCCACTTAAAAAACACATGCTGAAGGCTGGATTACGTGATGTAATCTGATTTCAAAATGTTTTGAACAACTATTTTTCAAGATTTTCTCCACCTTACTTCTGAACCACCTGGTGTTCAGGCCATTTTGAGAACAAGCCCTGGAAACCCAGCATCAAACTGTAAACGTGACAAACTGCATGGTTTATATTACCGTAAATACAGTAACAGATTGAAGAATAGCATGAACGAAAATACATCCATGTCTTCCCTCCCATGCCCACCCCCCCTTTTTCTTCTCCCTTTTCACTAGTCTTTGGTTGCTATGGTTTTACACAAAATACGCGTAAATATTAATAAAAAAGACATTTTGATACTCAGGAATCATTTTGTTCCCATAGTTCCAGTCTTGTCACAAAAACAACATCCATAGGAGTTGTATCATGGAAGGTGAAACATTGTTAAAATAAGCTTTCATGTGCAACTTGATTAAAGTCCAAAAAACATTTCTTTCACGTGTGCTTTAATTTCATCATAGGCTCAACTACCAATGACCTGTATCTTTTTATGTCCAGTATTATTTTTTATTCAATTTTTTTAACATTGCACCACTTGTGCTTGATGATATACAAAAATAAATTTTGGCTGTGTAATTTTGTTTCTTGAGTGCAGAGTCAAATGTTTAAAGGGATAGTTCAGTGATTTTGAAGTGGGCTTGTATGAGTTACTGATGCATAGTTTATATGTAACCTTATGGAGATGGTGATCAGCGATGTCATTTAATGGAGTTTGGAGGGGAAATGGAAGTAGCGTACTTAAAAATCGCCGAACTATCCCTTTAAAGTATAACTGGAAAGACATACATTCATGAGGTGCACTTGAACGCAACGCAACGAGAGCCCAGTGAGGAATGTCTCTGCGCGTTTCTTCCGGCTATTACGGTCCGTCCTGCAGGCGGTTCTGTACGTGGCAGCAGCTGAACCGAAGCCCCTCTCTCTGTCCTGCTCATAACCCCGGGGGTGCCAAGCGAAACTGGGTCCACGCACCAAAGTGTGACGTTACTATTTAAAAAAAAAAAAAAAACCCGATAGAATAAAGGTAAGATAACGTCAAACGGTGCGCGTTATTAGCCTCGCTGCTGTACATCACTGGAGGCGGCTGAGCGGGGTCTGTCGAACATGCTGGAACGGTTGTCAATAACTGGGTCCAACAGGTTTTGGGTTTTTTAAAATTCATTTTTTGGACAGCAAGAGTGTCACTAGAGATGTGAGGCGCCAGCGAGGTAAAGTACCAACGAGCATGTTCTTCCGCGAGGTCCGTGTTTATGCCCGACATGTTGCCTGCTGCTCGGCGAGTCAGCGGCAGCAGCCGCCGCGGTTCACGATGTTTTCACAGAGGCAACGGGAGAAAGTTTTGAAACTTCTTTTTTTTTTGTGAGGCAAACCCCGTCACCCCCGTCGTCGTCGTCGCCGCCGCCGCCGCCTCCTCGCACGACATAGTTTATGTCTCTCTCTGTGTAGCGACACCGACGCGCGCGCGTGTGCGTTTTGGCGCAGTGGATATGAATCTGTGCACGTGCGCGGCGCAGGACGTCGAAGCGCTTCAAGTGTTGGGAAGTTCTAGAAACTGACGTCACCGGCGCGGCTGCTGGCCAGAGGAGGAGGAGGAGGAGGATGATGAGCAAACACAAGGCTCACAGTCTTGCTGGTGCTCATTGTCATATTTTACTCAACTTCATTTGAGAAAATGTCAGATTTACAGTTTGACAAGACTGGGAACTTTTGGGAACTATACTTTCTACCACAGGGGTGTCAAACTCATTTCCACCCTGGGCCATCAGCATTATTTTGCCCTCAAAGGGCTGCTTGTAACTGTAAGACTGTGTAAATGTAACTACTCATTCACATATTGTTAAATATATGTCTCTGCATTTGATTATTGTTTATTCAAATGTATAAAAATATTATACATGCATTTCCAGATAAGTAACCTCACTGAAAAGTGTGTTTAAAGTAACGTGTGGATTGTCTGGAGTAACCTAATGATTGCACTGCGTCTGGAAGATGTGGCTGATGATACATATATATTTTTTCATTAATCTTTATTGCTGTGAGCGAATTTGAATGACACCATTTACTGGATGGCTCCTTTAAATCTATATAATATCTTCATCACAGTCTGAGATGTCCTGCTGCTCAAGGCAACATCATCAAATGTTTAGCAGTGCACGACTTACCGTCTAAAATTCCTAAAAAAAACATCAGTTGAGTATCATGTAAGAGCTATCCTTTTACAGAATTGAGAGCCGTCAAATGTTTCCATATTTTAGCTTTAAAAGATGTAAACCAACATGAACTCACTGTCAAATGACGGAGTATCTCATTCCCTCGGAAGCTTACGTCAAATACATTTCCATGATCGTTTTAATATTACAAGAGCTGATGGGAATTTATACCAGGGCTGCAACTGTTGATAAGAAAACACACTGGCTTCGTCCCTCCTTGGGGAAATAGTACGACATTTCACTGTCACACAGTCCCACTATAATGTGCTTTGTATAGGCACAGCGGGTGAATGACGCCCTGCAGGGATTTATACGTAGCACAGTTTTGTAGATGGCAGCCATCGGATCGTGTTTAGCTGTAAGCAGGTAACAAATGGAGGGACGTCATGAATCTGTCAGCAGTAATTAGGTCGTGGAGGCAGGCGGAGTGCAGAGTCAGGGGATGGTGATGTGCGACATACGGGTGGAAACGTAGTGCAGATTTATTAAGAAAATATTGAAAGAGAATCTCTCCCTGTCGCTGCCTGATCATCATCTTTTCCTTGTGTATGCTGAAGCCTGTGTCCAGTCAGTTTGTCTCTTTCTATCCTAAATATTGAAGCAACACTTATCTAAATGTCTTGGAGATTTGTGTTTATCACAACATTATTTTTTTTATTGTTTATTTAAAATTATTTATATGAGCCCCCAGTGTTTACATTCCAGGAGAGTGAGTGGCTGTAAGTGGATAGAGGTTGAACACTC
Source organism: Scophthalmus maximus (assembly GCF_022379125.1). Taxonomy (NCBI): domain Eukaryota; kingdom Metazoa; phylum Chordata; class Actinopteri; order Pleuronectiformes; family Scophthalmidae; genus Scophthalmus; species Scophthalmus maximus. The sequence continues at coordinate 19,121,224 of NC_061516.1, forward strand.
TTTCACATTTTAGAAAATGGTCGATTTGGCCGTTTTGGTCGTTTTGACCTTTTTGACTTGTGTTTGTGTCCATATGGATATTTGCTAATTTTAAACTAATACATGCATCTTTTGGTCTGAAATGAGTCCTGATGTGAGAACAGGGACTGTGCGGTGTGAACAACTCTTCTTCCAGGTAGAGATCAACCTGTTGGCTATTGTGGCTGCTACATCAGGATGGTTAGTTGATCATATAACATAACACATTTTTAATGATTAGTTTTTTTTCATCAAGCGCATGTGGTCCTCAGAAATCTGGTGTGGATCTTTTGTCAATGTTTTGCACAATCAATAGATTTACCACGCTGTCCTTCCTTCCTGATATCGTCTTATGCACAGGGTCAGCTAAAAGGTTGTGGAAAAATGCACACATCTATTGTGTCAGAGCTGGGAAACAATCAAATACCCAAGTATTATTTCCATTGGTTGGCTGGATGACTGTATAAAGTTTTGCAATTGTTCTCCCCTTGTGACGTGTAGAGGAAGTGAAAGACACAACAGACATTTCAACACTACATCGCCCAAAGGACTTAGTACTTCTTTTCTCTTATCAAATCATTTATGAAAGTGTCATGATACAGCCAGTGTAGCCTACAATCTTGAGTAGGAAAATATTGTTATTCTTCCTATAGTGTAAATTTAGAAGAGTGAAGCAATAATAAATAGTAAATAATAATAAAGTGTTTTTTAATTTAGATTTTGAAATAGGGTTTTCTTTGCTGGAGTGAGATCTAGACTGACGGGCAGTGATTGTCTGAGCATTCAGCATTGTTCACATAATGTATGTGGCATTTATATAAAATGTGTGTATCTCTCTTCACACACGTGTTAGCATGATAATGATGTCTGTAAATTGGCGGTGGCTTAAAGGAGACATACTAGTCCTGTTCAACAATACATGTTCAGTGTATTGTTCATCTGATTGTCAAGCTCCAAATTCTTAGTTATCCAGCTGTAGATGGCTGCTTTCATGCTCCTCTTACCTGGAATTTGGCCTTCGCTGCTCGAATGTGATGTAGAGACACTGTGAAGTGCAATGATACCTCTGCAGGCCACAAATAAAAACACCAAGCAGGTAAATACTGCTCTTTGCAACGGCCTTTGTTGAAAAGCCATTGTGAATTTGAAAGTTGAGCTCTGTCAACTGTGTGAGTTGAATAGTTCAATGTTCTCTTCTTGGAACCACTTGTGGGTGAACAGGGACATGATGACATGTTTTTGTTCTGATTGAATCAGATTAATTTTCCAGTAAAACCAAGCTGCAGTCCAACCTTGACCTCTGTCTCCGATTGTCTCATCCTTTTCAATGTCCTTGTTTTATGTTAATTTTTTTTCACCAGCACCCCACTTCTTAGTCATAAACTATATCCTATATATTTGATTCTGAACGGCAAGTTTAGTTTGTGAAAATTAAAAAACCTTTATCCTATAATTATTGAATTCCTAAAAACAACAACTTTGAAATAGGTTTTGTGCAACAATTTTTAACTATTGCTTCAGTTGTCTTGACGACACTCTCCTGTTCCCTGTACATTTTGCCCCTTGGCAATAACTCTAGTTAGCATCTGTTCTAAAATTATATTTTTCAAAATGTGTGTTTTTCTGAAATTGATTTTATCCTTTTGTTTCGACTTATGTTTTAAAAGTGTTTTCCCTCAAAACATAAATAACAAGATGTATATTAAGACCTTCCACATGCAGTTGGCCCTTGCGTGTGCCAGGGCAGCTGCTACTCGGACCGGCCATGTTTCTCTTTGGGGATTTGTTGTTGAGTGCGCCTGCAGCAAAACAGAAGAACAAGACTACAACAGATGTTGGAGTTATTATTCCCTGAGTAATCTTTTGCACCCGTTCCCCATTACAGACCTAGGATCCCGATTGCTTTGCAAGAGTATGTTTCTCTGGATCCTTATCTCCAGTGGAGCCACACCTCCATCCACGTATAGAGAGAAAAAAAATGCCTGGAAAAATTTGATATTTTGTTAGAAAAGAGCAGAGATCCTGTGGGTTGTCATCATCATTCAGTTCAGGTAGTGGTTTAAAAAAAAGACCAAAAAAATCTGATTCTCTGAGGGGGAAAAAGCATCACCAGGGAGTTTTTCTCATTTCTGACATTTCTGTTATATTACACCTGTCCTGTTCTGCCAGTTCATGACCTGCAGTATCATATCCTGTCCTGCCCTCTCCTCCGTAATGCCAGAGCTGCCAGGCAAGCGGTCAAGACTGGGGAATGTTGGGTAGTTAATGTAACAGGCACCTTTCCAGGAATGTGACATGGGTGTTACTGCCTGCAACAACAGGCAACACTGTGTTTGGTCTGGGCAATTGCACTGGCTGCAAATTACAAGCCAAAAGAGACTTGGTTGTTTCACTGTAGTTAAGGACTGTGCTTATAGTTATCTGGGGATTAGAAGTACTCCTAGGTCACATGTGGGAAACTCAAACTTATTAGTAGGGAGATATTTTTCGTTCATTGTGTAGGAAAAGCCAAATGTGATAATTAAATGAAAATATAGATAATTAAAGCATTCATTTCCCACTGATGTTTTGCTTCCATGGTCGAGCCCCATCCGAGCACCTTGTCCACGGAAGCCGACTGACCCCAACGGTCACACGTGTATAATCATTGTGTTAGGTGGTAGAAAATTAAGCATGCCCGACATAGGAGTTTTAATTTTGCCCATTTTGACACATTTTAGAATATGAAATAAGTATCGCCACATAATTGATGAAAAGCAGCTTGAATCTATTCACCCACAAAGAGGCAAGATTTGACTTAAAATATAGCGTTCTGTGTTTCCACGTCTGTGGAGTACGTGAGTATTTTTGCCTGTCATACCTGCCTGGCAACTCCCAACAAGTTAGGACAGCTCTGCAGCTCTTCTGCCCCATGGAGGACAGAGGTGACTTTGACAAAAATTGACAAAGTGCTTTTAGTCCAAAAGCCCCAAACTAACACCAAATATGTGTTTGGTGTGCGAATTTTGGTCCAGTCGTTTTTCTGGAATGTTTAAATATACAGGCGCTGACCCAGACTCTCGCACCCACTGTGGTATAGTCCAGCAAAAATGCTGAAAGTCGACGCATAAGAAATGTGACAATTTAGAAAACCAAGTCATTCTTTCTGCTCTTAAGATTCATAAGATGGTTTAATAAAAACAACAACCCAGATTTCATACTAGACTTGCAAGACTGAAACACAGTGGAAAGTGAAATAAGAATTCACAGTAACTTGCTGTTTGTTTTAAAGCCATTTCCAGCCCTTCGCCAATAGGACATGTTATTGTTACCATGTGGTGCAGTTGTGTTGGATGTTTGCCTCATCACAAGCATCCATTCGTCACAAATAAATGAAATTATACCTTCCTCCAATGTTGGTTTTACTAAGGACTTTACAAAGGAGCCAGTGACCTCTGATAATGTGATTGGTACTGGCAGAATTGCTGTTTTTGCAACCTTGTTCCCTGAAGCACGAACACTGACATTTTTTTCCTGGGAATGTCATTCGTCATGTTGGGTGCCACAGTGTCCTAAAGCCCAAACTAAATGTTTTCGCTTGATGCATTAACTTAGTCATAACCTATTTTAGCCACGATAGAAAGTCGACTTGCCTTTTGTCAGTCAAGTGAGTGAAAGTTCACCTGGAGCAGCAGAGTCTTCACCACGTTATTAATGCACTGACAATTAAGGTGCCGCTATTCTGCTCCAGTAAGCCTTTGATTACATACTGAGGCAGATACTGATGACACCATGCATGCGCTTGCATTTTGGCGGTATGCACGGCATGCTGTCATTACTGTGAAGTGATGTGATAAAGTGGAATTAGACAGAATCCTAAACTGAGAAAGTGGAGCAGTGTCACTTTACACCTAAAATCCCCAAACAAAGCTGGTGTCGGTGCTGGACTGAGAGCTGGGAGTTTCTGCCAGGTGATACATCATTATGTTGTCTTCCTCCTTCAGCCCTCTGGGCCCCGTTTTTGGCTCTGCCTTTCACCCTAGATAACACAAATCACTCATGTGAAAGGATGAATGTTTGTGAAGGCAATGTGGCAGATTCTGACAAGAAAGTCAAACTAAAACCAGAAACAAATTGGCAGCTGTGTGAAGTGGAACTGACTGCCGAGGATTGCAGCTGACTGATTAGTGTTAAAACTTTAAATGTCTGTTCGGTATTTAGTCATGAACATTTGTCATGTTGAACTCCTGACTCGACCAGTGAAAACGATGAACTTGTACCAACCTTACACGAAGCAGATGTTTCAACGTGCTTTGTGATTTTATTATGCAAAGAAATAATAAATTGTGTTGATATATACCTGCGGTTGCAAGGTATTATCCCTGCAATGTGGAAACTGAATGTTTTATTACAAAAAACATTATTCATTTTCCACACTGTCCTCTTATTATTCTTTCATAATTGGAGCTGGGCTGCAGACTAATGCAGACATTAGTGACTCACTCATAGGAAGCCTACTGGAAACTTTGAATTTTGTTAGACCATCCATTAATTTGATATGGAAAACCAGCATCGCTGCACACAGGGCTAATGTCAGGGTGTAATGCTGTTTTATACATGTATTTCAAATTAAGAGGGATCATTTTTGTGATCAAAATACTGTTTGTCAGCCATTCATAGCCAATATGAAAGCAAAGCACAGAGCAAATCATGGTTGGACAAGTGATCACAGCTGGACCTTAGCCTTTTACAACTTATCCTGTTGTTACAGAGCAATATGTTAGCAAGGACTAACACGCACTTTTTTGATTTCCCCTTTGCACAGTTTGTTAAATTGCCTGGGAGGAGGTGAAACTTATCCTAGATTGTATGAATCTCTTGTGACAAGATGTGGTGATGTTTCTCATTGCAGGTTATTGAAAAAGACAGAATGAGGAAATCCGTGTTTTTCATCTGCTGGACTCTGCTCAGCTGCTGCTGGTCCACACAGGCGGAGATCTTCACCTCCATTGGTAGGTTGTTGTTGTTTTTTCTCCCCTTGTTATTTTTGGTTAATTAAGATTTACAATTAGTCTCCTTCCAGCTTACGTTTGCTGCCTCGATTTATTTTGCAAAAAAAAATGTATTTCTTTACTGATTATTGTTATGTATATTAAACTCACAAGACAGTTTACAAAATCCTTGAAGGTCGCCCTGAGAGCTATAATACTCCACAAGCCTTCCATCCATTTATGAATATATGTATATTTAATTTTTTTATTTTTAGATTGTCCTCTGTATAGAAGGTACAGTCAGAATGGATTTACAAGCTTCTAAGTGTTGTCTTTTTATCTTTATATAGATTCCTCTGCAAACTTAGACACTTTTGGCTTTATATGCTATCTTATGTGGTTACTGCCACATAATGGTCAACAATTATAAACATTTAGCTTTTATGTGTCACTATGTTTTCGGGTTGTCCTGCTGTTCATCCATCCATCCCATTCTTGAGAACGGGATTTTTTTCAGCTATGTCTTTAAGGGAATTTCTTCAGCTTTGAACACAATATATTAGGAAGAATCCAGGACAGGAATTCCATTACACCTGGCATAAATGTCCCCTTGGAATCAAGGATAAACTGATAAGAATTTGGAATTCCTTAAAATTCTACACAAACGTTCACTTTCACACAAAAATGATAAGAGTACGGTGGTCAAATGTCGATGTCACAAAATATGGTTTTGGCCATAACTCAATACAATGAATTATAGGATAGATTATTGTGGTCCACTCATTCCTGTTTTTCCAAATCTGAGAGAAAATGGTTTAATGTTGTGCGCAGTGCTCAAACACAACATGATCTCTGCAGGCACAAGATTAAAATGTCCCCAATTCAAAAGAGACAACAAAAAGCCCGCAACCTCCCCCATAAACAGTTACTGTGCCATTTGTGCAAATACCTCCTTTCATAAATATGAGAAGATCTCACTAATTTACACATGCTGCTTTTGATATAAAGCAGATGCATCACATCAGTCAACAGGCTGCACCTCATGAGTTAAACAGTCCCTAAAATCACAATGATTTACTGCACTTGGCTGGTCAGTTACTCCAGCTGCATGCAAAAACAATGAAAGTGTTCCATTATTCTTCTTCCCCCAGCCAACTCAGGGAATTAACCATGCTCAAACATTTCCATGCAGTTGTTTACTATGCACAGTCCTCCCCCGACCATCTCCTCGTGGAAGAACATACAATCAGAGCTCCACAGTTTGTGGCTGAGGCAAAAAGTTCTACCAAAATACATTTTATAGGTTTTTAAAGCAAAGAACAGCAACAGAAATGCTCCCACTGGGAAATTTTGTGATTAGATAAATCAAGATAAAAACACAGGTGAATGAAGCTTTCAATAAGAAAAAACTGTCAAATTTTCCAAGCAAATACTAAACATGAATTTTCTTTTTTCAACACTGTCTGTCTCTCTGTCTCTCTGTCTGTCTGCAGGCCAAATGACAGACCTGATCTACACAGAAAAGGAGCTGGTGCAATCTCTGAGGGAGTACATCAAAGCAGAAGAATTCAAGCTTGCTGCCGTGAAAAGGTAAAGTCTTCCCACCAAGATATTTCGAAAACGACCCCCCATGCTTCTACTCCACAGTATTACTGAGGGAATTATGCTGCTGTGTACTTTTCAAATGAATATTTTACATACAAAGCATATGATAATCTTATAAAAGCAATACATCCATTGTTTAAGATTAAACCAAACTTAGTGACTCCAGTGTCTGCTTCGGACCCCTTGGCATGTTTCAGATGCAGTTGCACCAAATGGGGGATTTTTCCCCTTCAGGTTTCATTTTAGATTAACTTTTTGGCCCGAATATGTTCCATTAAAAAAAAGTAAAAAACAGTCTGAAAATGAATACATATTTGTGAAACCGAACTTTATTTTCTTTGTGTATTTACTATGACCTTCAAAATATTCGTAGATCCCGATCCCTCTGTAGATCCGGATCCCAAGAGCTGTAACATCTTTTATTTGATTGGTTTGTCTTGTCTCTTAGCTGGGCCAACAAACTGGACGCTCTGACCAGAGTGTCCACCTCTGACCCAGAGGGCTACCTCGCCCACCCAGTCAACGCCTACAAACTGATGAAGAGGCTCAACACAGAGTGGTCTGAACTGGAGAGCCTGGTGCTGCAGAACCCTGCTGAAGGTGAGGAAAATCCCCCCATAACAGTGTTTTCTTGAAGGGGCAGTAAATTTTGCTAATTTCAATCCTGTCAGATATGCTTTTGCATCAGTTTTATGCTGCCTCGACTGGATCGGCGTCTGTTTGCCTGACGTTGCATTCATTCCACCTTAAAATATCGCTTCGGGTTGGAAAGTGCATCTGAAAGGGCAGCATTTATCACTTTTTCTGTGGGACTTCTTTCCGCATGAGCAGAGAGCGAATGGTCAGAGTCAAATAAAATTTTAAGAAATGCAGTGCGGATGTGAGCAGAGTGATTACAGCTTGGACTGCAGAGTGTAAGTTTCTGCTGAACGGAGGGAAAACTGAGGCTGTCAAGTTGTAGCTGCAGCAGTTGGTCCTCATCTCTGCATGTTTTGACTCTGCTCTCCGTGTGTGTGTGTGTGTGTGTGTGTGACGTGGGTCCATATCTGTGTGAGGCAGATAAATTGAGCATGAGTGTACAAGTAAATCTGTATACGTGGCCATGAGAGAGAGAGACGGAGAGTAGAGAGACTGGATGTTAAGTTTTTAAACTTAAGTAGATAGAAGTTGAGCTGTATTTTGATTCAATTCAATGTTTTTTATTATTTAAATTTTTCTTCTTTTTGTCTTCATGCCTGGGCAAGACTGATGTATTCACATCAAATCAGTCAAGCAACTTCAAAAAAAAAAAAAAAATGAGTGATGGAATTTGGACTTTTGCCAATCAAACATGATAATTATATGAGCTCAGGTATTTAGATTAAAAGATGCCACCTCTGAATAAGCACATACAAATCATAAAAACGAATTAACACACATTTCACGTCTGCCCTTGGGAGTTTCTGGCTATACTGAGCAGCAGATGGTGACATCTGATATGAATAAAGAATATGAGGGAACACATATGACAACATTTCTCCAATGCATAGTAATGACAAGTCATCATTAGCCTCACAAGGTGACAAGGTCATTCAGACGTCTGTCTGACGTCAGAACAGAAGCAGAATTATTTACAGAAAGTCTGCGGGATTAAAGTTTGTGCTGACTTTGCTGATCATTGATACGACCCGGCTCGGTAGGGGAAAAGGAAGCAACATAAAACCAGGTGTATTTGGTAAATTAGTTATTGATTAGCTTGCTTTGCTTTCATTCATAATTGTTGCTGCAGACACAGAGGAAAGGAGAATATAACTACAAAGAAAAAGGACAGTGACAAGTAACAGGGTGATTTGCAGTTTTATTATTTAATGGTTCTGAAATTAGATCAAGTAAGATCACTATCAATTATTTTTCACTTCAAAGTACGATGGAAATTGACCCAATGTGGGGAGAATCATTGCAAAATATATTGTTCTTAGTAAAAGGAATAAAGAGTGGAAATAAAATGAATCAAAAGAGTTTAAGACTAGTTTGCTTTTTTTCATTATGTTTGTTTTCATAAATGTCAGATTTTCCTCAGGAATCAAAAACACACCATCAATCGTCAATTGAATCACCACTGTTTTGTACCATTGAGTAATATATCTGAAACGTATGTGATTGTGATGCATTCATGGTGTTGTCCATTTAGTGGACAGCACTAAAGTTGCTAAGCCCATTTAGTTTATTTGGTGATTCATTACATTGATTTTGTAATGAATCAATGTAATCAATGTGATTTTTTTCTACTTTGTCCTCAGAGTTCATTTCCAACATGTCCATACACAGACAGTTTTTCCCAGATGAGGAGGATCAGACGGGTGCAGCCAAGGCGTTGATGCGTCTTCAGGACACGTACCAACTGGATTCCGAGGCCTTCTCAAGAGGAAAGCTGCCAGGTAAATTAATATTGGGCAGTTATTATCTTAATTATGAATATACTAGAAAGGGATAGCGTGCGTAAATTTGCAAAAGAAAGAAGCCAAACTAAACCCACATGTTGGGATTTTTTTGTGTTCGTAATTTTGCTTCTTGTGAAAACCAATTTGAGTTTTGGACGGAATGATGTCATGGTGACTAGTCTTCACTTCTTCAAGAGTTTGGCTTTGAGTTCAAAGTTACCATTACTCTCAGTTTAAGGTGGGGCTGGAGTTAAATATATGGTTATTTTAGAGTTTTTACTTTGGTTCTCGGACACTGCTTGATTGAAGATTAACTCTGTATCTGGTCAAGGGTATAATCACTGAACTATTCACAGACCCTCAAGGGCATGCAGTACTGCCTCAGCATGGTCTTGTTTTATACTACAAGGAGACACCCAATTCGTTGAAATGAAAAGTAATAATAAATTGTCACGAGATGCTCTTGAAGTGTAGTTACTATGTTTGAATTGCAGTCTCATTCCAGTGGCATTGATTTGGACCCATGACAAGCATGAAATGGTATTTAAAGTCAGTGAATCCTTCCCCAGGTATGCACTCCAATGCCTTGTTGACGGTGGACGACTGCTTCGACATGGGGAAGACTGCTTACAACGATGCAGACTATTATCATGCTGTGCTGTGGATGCAGCAGTCCTTAAAGCAGCTGGACGCTGGCGAGGAAGCGGAGGTTTCCAAGGCGGACATTTTGGACTACCTCAGCTACTCCGTCTACCAAATGGGAGACCTGCCTCGGGCCATTGAGCTGACACGCCGGCTCGTGGCCATTGGTAAGGTTGCAGCATAGGCAAGTGTAAGCTCGAATAAGTGTGCACACTAATACTCATTACTCATAGGGCTCTAAATTATAGGTGTAAGCATATGGTGTGGGCGCTCCCTGGTGCTGGAAGGGGAAATGAAAACTGCTTGAGTCTGAGACTAGCAAAGACACAATGCACTTGGCGCCTCTTTACACGGGGTGTAAAATACAGTAGGGCCTGTAATCTCATAATCTTTTATCTCAGCATGAGCCTCATTATTTGGCTTCCTTTTTACTTTAAATGAAGGGTGAATGGGTTCAGGTTCTAAATTCTTTCGAAACTAAAAAATAAATAAAAATAAGCGCATTTTAAATGTAATTAAAGAGCACTGGTGAGTTTTTCAGTTGCCTCCCATAACACTTACGGACACCCCTTAGCTGACCGATGTAACCCCAGTCCTCCGCAGTGGGGTAATTAATGGGTTGTCTTCTTGCCGTTTTACTAATCACAACAGTCCACCCTCTTCTCACTGCGGTGGTTGGCAGAGCAGTAGGGTGTAGTCCTTGCAGAGTAAGGGCCGGTGGTTTGTTACTGTTATTTTAGTCTCCGCATCAAGAGCTGCGTTGACAGCTGCAGGCCATCTTTTTTGAAAGCTGTGGTGTCCTTGTTTACTTGTCAAGTGAAATGAATAGAGGCAGAGCAGATGTAGCAGACATAAGTACGAGAGTGGCATAAATCGTCTCATCTTACTGAGCACAACAGTGAACATGTGCGTTTTCCAAAATGTTGACATATTCCTTTTTTTTCTGTTGGTTAAAACATATGACAAACAATAGTGACACAAAGTAGACAGAGACAGAACAATGGATATTACTAATAGGATTATAGGATAAGATTATAAAGTATGGATCTTTATTAAATTATCAAATGTTTTGTTTTGATCAGTAAAGTTACTAGTGACTATATTTGTTAAATAAATGTAATGGAGTAATTCCAGTGGAGTATAAGTGTAAAGTAAAACTGATCACTCAAACTCTAATATAGGTTATTTAAGAGATATATTGAGTACATGTACTTATTTACTTTCCACCACTGAGGACAGAGTAAATTGTGACTGAGTTGAAAGTTCAAGTTCCCTGCAACTATAAATGGAAACTGCTACTGTGGAGAGACATTTTAAACAATTTGAACAAGTTAAAGTTCAAATTAAAAATCATTTTACTGTAAACTAAAAGTAATCACTTGTTCCTTCAGCGCGACAGGTTAGTCTGCCTCTCAGTTGAGATGTGAGCCACCAACCACATTTTGTTGTACTGACAGAACCCAGCCACCAGAGGGCAGGAGGAAACCTCCGCTATTACGAGCGGTTGCTGTTCAAGCAGCTCAATGAGCAGAACCAGACCTACCAGCCTCCCTCTGAGGAGCCCATCCAGCTGGGAACCTACAGCAGACCACAAGACCATCTCCCAGAGAGAGAGGCCTATGAGGCGCTCTGCAGAGGAGAGGGGCTTCAAATGGTGAGACATTAGACAAATAAAGACATGTTGGGGATTAAATGTAACGTAAAGACCTGTAGCAGAGAAGCAGTCACAGTATTTGATTGTATTGTACATATCTGATTTAGCCAAATAAAATTCCAAAGCACTAGATACTTTGATCCTCTGCTTCAGTTAATTTTTATTTTCATGAGAATACAGAAGGAAGTGTTTCAGCCAATCAAGTTATCACTTATCAAAGGTCTGATGTGGTATTTGTTTCTAGATCACATGACTTAGTTCAGGATGTTTGTCATTGGTGAACCATACCAATCACTAATCTTCATGGCCGCCAGTGGTGCAAGTCATTCTGACCACGGGATTAGTAATTATTTAGTAATCATAGTTATTTTCAATAAAACTTATAAATTCACAAAACTACTTGTTTCAACGTGTTGATGAAGAACATTTCTGGTTAGTGGGCGATCGTCTTTACCTCCTGAGCCACAGCCGCCCAATGTTTGTGGTGTTATTTAGCAATCTAATTATTTTTGTCTATATTATTTTCTTGCAACAATGCCACACAAGATGTGTGGTTGTTTGTTTTGGTTCCTTAGCTGTTTAGAGAGGCACAATCAAATAAGAGAGTCTCTTTCAATAAACCATTAAAGAAAAATAGTCCTACTCGTGCACAACCTGTTCCCCACACTTCTGAAATAATGCTTACCCTTCATCTTGTGAAATTATATTTTGCCAGCAGGGGGCAGCAAAAAAAAAATATGATTTCAACTCTTGAAAGCAAATGAATGCATTCTTCACTATAATTATTTCCCCCTGCTCGTAACGTTGGTTCAAATTACAAAAATGTGACTATTCTGTTTAATTTTTCCTGCTTATCCTATATATTTTACCAGACCGAAGCAAGGCGCAGCCGTTTGTCCTGTCGCTACCAGGATGGTAAAGGTAATCCTCGTCTCCTGCTGAAACCCATGAAGGAGGAGGATGAGTGGGACAGCCCCCACATCGTGCGCTACCTTGATGTCCTGTCACACGAGGAGATTGAGAAGATCAAGGAGCTGGCTAAACCCAGGGTTAGATGAAAATCAAATAATAAATGATTATCAATGCACACTATCTTATGGAGATATATTTGTTTATATCAAGTTTATATGCAGCCTAACTCCAACAAAATTTTTGGTTAATCCATTAACAAATTTATTATATCAGGTACCGGTTCAGGAAATTTCTTTCACCTTCAAAATCCATAATTATACAGTGAAATCATTTTTTGCAGTCTGGGTATATACAAACTCTTCTCTTGGAGAAAAATATTATAATCTAAAAATAATATTACACATAAAGATCGATAATAATAAAAGTAACTTACAGTATTTTCGTGGAACAGAGTTTCAAAAACCCCATTCCTTCATCTATCTGGGTTGTTTTTTTGTTTTTTTTAGCTTGCCAGAGCTACCGTCCGTGATCCCAAAACAGGCATCCTGACCACAGCCAACTACAGAGTATCAAAAAGGTAACTCAATTTTATCAGTTTTTACTGTTTATATAATTTTATGTGTAAATGAAGCTACTCCAACCTTTGACTGTTTTGGTTTGGGGGTGAGGTTTTTTGAAGGATGGGTTTGGGGGATCCTGGAACTCCTTTTTTAAATACAAATATTACATTTTTTAATTATTTACACTTGTTCTCCAGACTCACATGTACAAATTTTTTTTCAGTGCCTGGTTGGAAGGGGAGGATGATCCAGTTGTTGACAGAGTCAATCTGAGAATACAAGACATCACAGGCCTTACAGTCGACACTGCAGAGTTACTTCAGGTAATCAACAGAACTACATTGAATAACTACGTCATCGTGTCCCATATTACACAGAAATTAAATTTTCTAATGAAAGTTATATTCGTACAGTTATATTTATGGAAAATAACACTGATTATAGTGATGGAATAATGTGTCTGAGACCAGTGTGTCTAAAACAAGGAGTTGGATAAAATATGCCAATCGAGCAAAATAAGTGAGAAAAGAATGTGGATTTTTTATTTATTTTTACCACAGGATCTTGCTTATAGAAGCTGTATAAATTGATTAAGATGTTTTAGCTTCATCTAGCATGTCAAAGTCCAAAGACAATATCACACTCACACTCGCCACAATGATGACTACTACTTTCTGCCAAAGTATAGTTTCCATTGATTAGACTGTTCTGAGTTCTGCTAAGGAATGCATCAATAACTCAATTTAACCTGTACCGTCTATCACAGATTAGACTCTAGCTGTATCTACAAACTATTTTTGCCCATTTCTGGAGTCTTTATTTAATTTAATTTGAGTTCAAATCGCATGAATGACCTCAAAATAAACAGATTAAATAATATGAATATCCATATCTAATGGTTTAATATATACGTCATCTCTGTCACATGCTGATTAGGTTGCTAACTATGGTGTTGGAGGACAGTACGAACCACATTATGACTTCTCCCGGGTGAGTTCATCAGCACATCACTAACATGCTTTCAGCTTTTCCCACATTCTTCTGAAATATAATTTTTTACTTTTGAAATCTGATATAAGTTCTCTCTGGGAGTGATTTCTGGAAAACATCAATGAGTTTCATGTGATGTATGTTTTGTTACGGAATTACCATTAATTTTAAATAATACAAAGGGTCTTCTTCTTCCTTGATTTGCAGTTTGCGGAGTTTATTTCTTTAATCAAGAGCGTGGTCTTTCATTTCGAGAGTGTTGTTGTTGTTGTTGTTGTTGTTGTTGTTGTTTCAGATAGTGCAGGAACATGAAACAAAGAAATAATGCTCTCAAAATGAATGACCATACTCTTAAATAACGATAGGGGCTCTTCATAGTAGTAGATGAAAAAATGATTAATGTCAAAAGTCATTTTGCTATTTTGAGTGCAGTTAGTGCCGTTAGTGGCGGGCTCCTATTGTGAGTCTTTTTGGTGATGGGTTAAACGTTATATACATCTGTTGCAGCGTCCTTTTGACACAAACCTCCAGGTCGATGGAAATAGACTTGCCACCTTCCTAAACTACGTGAGTACATGCGAGTGTGCAGTGTCTTCATCATGTATTTTCACTCTTGAATTTTATCTTCATAGAAAGATGAGCCTGATGCTTTCAAAAGATTAGGCACTGGAAATCGTGTGGCAACTTTTTTGAACTATGTAAGTATGTGCATCCAATCGCCGTTGATTGAATGCCTGGGCTGGCAGTCGCCTGACATCCAAGGTCTATCTGTCTTTTGTTTTAGCTTCATGGGCATTAGCTCTGGTTCAATCTTGGACTTGGATTGATTGCCTTTTATATGATTGGCTTTACAGTCCTTTGCTTGATATGATGGAGCAAGATGGGGAGAGAATACCCTTAAAAATGTTGCTAGAAAAATATCCCATCATGAATGACAGGAAAAAAACTTTGTCCGTCAATCAGTTCCAGTGCATATTGTGGAGAGTTTCGTTGGCCATTCCCATTGAACATACTGAGTTAAAAGCCACGCTTTATTTTACCCATGTCTTACAAAATAAGTTTACACCCAAAAATACATACAAACATATTGTGGTTAAATCCTGAAACCTTTAATTCAGTGTTCACTGCATTGGATGGTGTTTGAGTAGATTAATGTTCTACATTATACGATAAATGTAGAAACTCTTTGAAAAAACAACTTTAAACTGAACACGATATGTTCCCACACTGTAGTTACAAGTACGAATGTTGACTCTGTCTTTAGACCTGAATCTGATTAGAGAATAAAGATATAGTTTTGATCCAGTGTGTATTTTTTATTTTATTTCGTCCTCAGATGAGTGACGTCGAGGCGGGAGGTGCCACGGTCTTCCCTGACTTTGGAGCTGCAATCAGGCCTAGAAAGGTGATAGCAGTGTGCGTGTGTTTCTTTGTGCATGTTCCTGAGTGTGTTTAGACTCCTAGTTTCCCCAGTTGAAAAAAAATAATCTAATCTTAACAGATTTAAGGCTCAATGCATCAAGAGGACAGTAGAGAACTCTCCTGCCAGAATGACTCACATGTCAGGTCCTTTTGACATTATTCTGTATTGAATGGGGTTGGGTATATAATATGTTTTTGCTTAAGGTATTAAAAGGTTGATTTACCCTTGATGCCACCTGCCTCCCTCTGACTGGTCTCAAAGACAGCACAGAGGCACTAATAATGGCAGCACAAAATCAAAAGAGGCCGGGGTTGAATACATCAGACAGAAACCCAGGTGCAGGCTGTGCAATAGCATAACCAAAAGTCTGTCACTGTATTACAGTCATCTATTACTACTTCTTTTCTTCAGCATCTGTCTCATTGCGTGTCTTGCCTTCTCTGATGACTACCAGATGTTACCATCATTTTTGCATGTCTTTCATTTCTCCATAGGGGACAGCAGTGTTCTGGTATAATCTGTTTAAGAGCGGTGAGGGAGACTACAGAACCAGACACGCAGCCTGTCCTGTCTTAGTAGGAAGTAAATGGGGTGAGTCGTGGTTGAGATTTATTTGACACGTTGAATCGGGGAACGGGGCAACTGCATTATAACTGCAATTAAGCAAATCAAAATGCTTTCCACTGTTTGTGTACATTAAGATTGTGGATATGTATGACAGGTATTTGGATAGAAAACTATTCATTATATTCTTGATTGTCCGTTAATTTTCTTAAAAATAAAATTCATTAATTGTTCATTATTTTTTTCACTCGTTTAATCAACATCATCTAATTACCATGCCACTGCTGTGTTATTAATTAAAGTAATACTAATAAAGACCTTTGTTATGTACTTCATCAGTAGATCAGTGTTTTTATTTTTCTGTACTTTTCTTAATCTCTATTTTTCATATAATATCTCTATGCTGGAGCAACTGTTACAAATTCCTGATTCTGATAAGATGTGGTAAAAACTTAAAAAAACTAATTTCAGTTGAATGCATACCTTTGGAACATTACCTTCAGCCTAATAAATTCAAACTTGAACGAGGGAACACTGCAGCTTAGACGGGCTGTGTAACCTAACCAGACAGGGGAGTTATATTTTACTTCCGACGTATGTTTTAATACATAGTTATTGTAATATCATATTTGTGGTCCTCAGATTCTTTTTTCTTTCTTTTTTGTCAGTGTCAAACAAGTGGATTCACGAGCGAGGACAAGAGTTCAGGAGACGCTGTGGCCTGACAGAAGTGGACTGAAATCTGATTCACATATAACGTGCACACACCTAACCTAACACACTTCCTCTCCATTGCTGTATTTCTATTTTATTATTGTAACGCTCAGACATATTCTTGAAATGTTACATAAGTGATCTCCCCTGAACTTGTTGACATAATTGACACATCCTTTATGACACCGATATGTGAGGTCTGGCTAGATGATATTTTTTCTTTTCTTTCTTTTTTTACGAGAGGATGTGGGGCTCAGATCTCCTCAGCTTACATCTTAAACCAAAACACCTACATCATAAAGGATGAAGTGACAGAGCAGGTTTTTCTGATTTATTTCAATTCTACATGCACCATCTCAAAGAGAGAACATTTTGTACTAAAGGCATTTAGTATATTCCAAGTATCAGTAGCACATGAGTAGTGAACCATTTTCCTCTGCAATTTCCTATGTAATTCTGTGGTATCAACACATTGCATGTTGTTCAGCTAGTGTCTTAAGTAGAGCTGAAAACCTGTTCATAAATATTTTTGCAGCCTATGGATCCAAACCTGGGTCAATATTTTTGTGAATTGGTGAAAATATTTGAAACTGAAATTTCAAGTTTTGATCTTGAACTCTGAAAAATACGACAGTGTTTTCAGAATAACAACAAGTGTATGTAAAGTTTTCAATTTAAATGTACAACAGTTTCAAATCACGCTTCACCGTTTTTTCGCTTCAAGTGGCAACCCACCGTGACGTCACCTGTTGGTTTGTGAACTGCGGTTTTGAAGCCTCGCATTTCGTGTTTTGACCAGCGCCATCTTGTTTGTTTTTTAAACCGGACGTAGATCTGGGGGTGGGTCTGACTGAGAGCTCATCCCCTCTGCGCCCAGCTACACCTGCAACTATGCACCGACTGGACGGACCAGCAGTCAATCAAGCCGTATCCACACTAAGGTGCTTTTTCATCCTATTTTACTCTAAATGAGACCAGAATTTACAGAATGCTGCAAGACTTGAAACTAGTGATTGAGACCATAAACTCCTCAGGAAAATGTTTACTGACGTTATAAATCAATTGAGAGTTCATTTTTCTCATATTTTCTCTAATTTTTCCAACCAGTGAGTCGCCCTGGGATAGTGATACACTTCCGCATTGGCTTCATTTTCCGGACCCGATGAATACGTCCATTTTATTTACAGTCTATGCTTTCAGAACAATTTGTTGTTTTTTTTTAAATTTCACCCTGATCTGGCTTTGGGGGGCGTGGTGTCAACTGGGAGGGACAGCACAATAAATAAGGCAGGGCACCTCCCTCAATCACGTTGCCTTCAGGAAAGGCATGTTTCCCCACTTCCCCACCCTCTAATCTCTGTGCTCTGTGCTGGACACTGAGGAGTCAAATTCGGCAAATCCCACACCTAAACTAGTCTTTTCCCCTTTATGCATGTCCCTGTGTTACAAAAATTACCCACCATCGTAACCGTTTTAATAATTTCCAAGCGTATATTGAAAATAATAGCAAATATTTCTTACCTGAGTAAGAAAAATGTGAAAATATGATTTCAAAACTAAAAAAAATAAGAACCTCAAATATCAGAATATTCATGACAGTGCAAAATTGCAGAATTTACACTTGTATTTAAATTTTTAAAAAAACTTGCTGTCTATTATTTTGAATACACTGTTGTATTTTTACTTTTATTTAAGTTCAAGATCGAAACTTGTACTTTCAGTTTAAAATATTTTCTTAAAAATTAATAAAACTATTGACCCTGATTCGGCTCCATGGATGCCAGCTTACCAGAAATTTCTGTTTACAAAAACACCTTAGATCCAAAGTAAATCTGTGGTCTGATATTTGCTGAATTAATTATTAAATGTGGGAACTGAACTCAGAAAAACATCCTCTCTCTGTTGGTTATTTCAAACAAAAATGAAAGACAAAACATCCAAAGTTACCATCAGCACCGACGACGCAGTACTAAAGCCTATTTGTGTCCAATTGACCAACAGCTGTATTTTGTCATTTAAAATGACACTAATGTTGGTTTTTTTTGCATCCAAAGTTGTTCTTCCCTGTCAGACCTGACAATTAAATAGATTTTCTAAGTTATGCCATGGTTGCCTCACTGAGTGCATTCTCCATGATGGTTAAACAAGAAAGTCAATGAATGGCCTTTTATTCTTTTTTTCTTTCATTCACTGTTTTACATGGTTTATAAGTCTAATCGAATTGTCCTTATTACAGATCTGACAACATTTCCTGAAGCTCAGTGGCTCCATCCAAGCAAAACATCCCCATCTACAGTATAGACTCGGTCCTTCTGTTGAGTGAAAAGGTCGTGTCAAGGGCAAAAGTGTTCACGGAACTTCAGCTTTAAAAAAAAATATATTCACATTTTATTCAATTAAGGACTGTCTGTGACTGCCTGCAGTTTGCAATTCTTGATTTGACAGGCTCATGGCTCTGACTTGCGTAGTTTGGTGTTAATCAAAATCTGGAAGTAAAGTCAATGCATGTCTGCTCTTTTGTTTTTCATTTGCTTAAAGTCTAAAGATAATGTCTCTAAAATGGTCACTGTTTTTGTGTACATAAATCAGGCTCATGTGAAGCTATGCTGTTCAGACAGCCCTTAATAGGCCAACTGACCCCATGAACTAACGTGCTAAATTTCACACTTCTACGCCCAGACAGGCAAAGTCTAACACTTCGCTCTCTTAAGTCTAATTCAACCCTGCTGTGCACCGTTGGCTGTATGCCTGAATGTCTTGGGAAGGGAAATGCTATATCTGCGTGTGTGCATAAAGAAGAGAGGGTCTGTACGCGAAATGTCCTAACTATTTTAAAGCACTTAACGCTAGTATGAAAAGGTACAAATCACGATACAAGATATGATATTTGGATACAATTACAGCAGCACTACACAGGTTATTTGTGAGTGTTTGAAAGAAAATATTCCAAAATACAAAATGGGCCAATCAATCAGCCACAAGAAGAAATCTACATAATGCCTTTTTTTCATAACCAATAGTTTGGTCTGGTTACAAGAACAGCAGAAAAATCATTAACAAAACATTCACATTCAAATACAACACATCAGGAATGAGGAACTTCAGTGAAAGATAAAAGTAAAAATCATTGATTGTTTTTTTGAATTCCAGAACACTCAGCATGTGAAGGTCAACAATGCAGAAACAGGCGAGGAAGCACACTGTAAGATATGTTTTGGAATGACCACAGCATTATTCAAGAGGAATTATAGGGTGTGTTCTTTTTTTTTTCACACCCTACATTGTCTCTTTTTAGAGAATTCCCATGTCCAACTCTTTGCATGTTGGATAAACACGGGCCCAGAAGACCAGGCACTAATTCACAGAACATTTACTCTCACCTAAACAACATGTCTGTGCTCACTGAGTTCCCCGGTGTTGGATAAAGGTTTGAGCTCTGTGTAGGCAGCGGCAGTGCCGTTGGTTACCCGTGCAGGAGGGCGTTTTGGATTCGAGGGGAGGTCATCCGCAGGCTGGCAGAGCAACAAGAAACGCTGAGGAGATACAGGAAGTGAGGTTAAATGGCATTCTTTATTACTGAATACTGAAGTACAGTTCTGCATGTCCATTGGCACAGTAATTTAATAGTGAGCAGTAAGATTTTCCTGCTTTGAAGGGGGGGGTTTTTTCCACATTCCAATTGGTCTATTAGATTTGTAACTTTTTGAGTTTTGATCTCTATGTTTAGCAAGTTCCCACTACCATGGAATGACTAAACTCAAGCCTTGTTATGTGCTAAATAGACCAAATACAATAAAACTAGATTAAATGGAACCTTGAAAAATAACGTTTTCTCACAACCAACCAATACAACGCATTAAGAAGTTCCCCCTGGGATATTAACATTAATTGTAGGATGATGCTGGTAATATTCAATGTTTTTGATGATGTTGGCAAAACCCATGAAAAGTTCAAAACCAACAATGTGTTGGTCAATCTCTCAATACTTTGTGATTTCCACAGTCTGCCAGTGGCCCCGATCCCCGAGTTCAGTCCCCCTCAAGACGTGAGTCTGTGGAAACACACATAGTCTGTACGAAACCTAATGCAAACGGTCTCGCCAGCACATCTGGAGTGCAAGTGGGGATTTATGGCACAGGAAATTATTCTAAATCTGATGATTGTAATCATATCTCTTACCCGGTGCCACTGTCATGATTCTGCCAGAGTGAAAGACTTTGTGAACTTTGTGTTTGTCTTTGTGGACTAAATTGTTTATGAATTCTTATTTAAATTACCTTTTTGTTATCCCTCACAACGAACCATGTCCTACGTGCTCTACTATGACCAAATCAAACGTTTCCTAAAATAGTGCCTCTACTGGTAGCAGGAGGTACTCCACAAATACTTTTTTGCCTCAGAGCATTGTGGGGTTTTATTTGATAAAAAAATTGTTCACATAGGAAGAAGTTCTGAACATATCGCGAATCAAACATTCCCTTGTCCTACAATGAACCCCCAGATTTGAGCAAGGCAAACGTAAATACGTATCACACTCACTCAAAAATCCTTCACAACAAATCAAAACATGATTCATACTGTATACTTTATTTATCTCTCACAGTTGCACAGTTATATTTTCTTTTCCACCAGTACAAAATTACCATAATTTACCTGAGATTAAAAACGAGAGGATCGTGCTCACCTGTCGAAGAGTGCCTTTCCCCTGTATTACTTTACAGAACACAAACAGCGGGATGAGGGAGAGGGAGATGGTGGCGATGAACCAGCCCAAGATGTTGGCCCACAGTGGATAAACGTAAGTGTTACTGAACTTCAGTGGGGAGTATTTGACGATAGAGAAGATAAAGGTGCCCTGTGATTGGAGGAGACAAAGTGGATTCATGTTAAGTTAAACATAACAGTATGTAATTCATAACTCTGTCTGTTGCCCTGCAGGTGGTCCTCTTAGTGGATACATCAAATTGAAAGACATGGCGAAATAAATCAAACGAAAATGACCGTAGATTAAAGGGCTCACCGCACAGATGAGGGGAGTAATGTAGCACCAGCAGTATTTCATTAATGGGTTTGGACGATAACCGATCATGTCTGCGATGTTGCCGTAGAAATGGTCAGCGCCTTTTATAGAAAAGAAAGGTGTGGGAATCTATCAACATACCAAACATTCATTCAATCTCATAATAGGAAGAAGTCCGTTTTGTTAACAGGATCTACGTGGTTGGTTGTTTTCCTGCGTGACTTACCGTAGACCCATCCGATGCTGACAGACTGACAAAAAGAGAGGAGGATGAGTGTGGTGCCGCTGCAGACATGGTGATCCAACAGTTGGAGCAGGTAAATCCCTCCCTAAAAAACAAGCACAGTGATGACATCCTGTCAAAACATTTTGGCAATAAATTCCAACAGTACTTTTTAAGAGTATGGTTTTTCAACCGTGCTCCCTGGAGAGGCTACAGAGTGAGGTTAAAGCCAGTTTCTTTTCCTGCGTGCAGTAGCTCA
The DNA here is from genome assembly GCF_022379125.1 of Scophthalmus maximus. Lineage (NCBI taxonomy): Eukaryota > Metazoa > Chordata > Actinopteri > Pleuronectiformes > Scophthalmidae > Scophthalmus > Scophthalmus maximus. Next base: position 19,143,198 of record NC_061516.1, read on the forward strand.
AGTTCTGTATGTTCAGTATTCATAGTGTTTGTTTGAGGAAACTGATTTCTAATAACTCAACAAAACATGCTTGTCTTCATTTGACATAGTGATCTGACTGTGGATAACAAGAATTTGTTTTGCTCTTTATCCAGGCGTAATCAAATGAATCGCTAAATCCTTAAATGTCACACTTTGTAGAGTAACTGATTGCAATCAGACTGCAACCAACACCATAAAGAGATCACACAAATTCCAATACAGTTTAAATTAAGTAACTCGACAATTTCTTTCCCTTCCTATTCAAAAGAGCATTTACACAGTCCTCTATTGTATTTTGAATCATTTCTTAGGCCTGTTTCGGATTCATTTACTGAGCTAAATCTGCTTTTGTGACTCGTGCTGTTTTCCTGTACTTTGCTTGCTGTATTTCTGTCTCCAGCACATTTAATGCCACGCGAAGAATACGGCAGAAAACACCGAGGAAGGGGTTTTGCAAAAGTTCCGAGTGCACTTCACGAACCTCCGTTACCATCGAGAATCCCAGCAAACAGCAGGTGCAGCAGAAGGCCAGCAGGAGCAGCTCACGTCTACAGCCCTGGCGCAGGTAAGCTGGGAACAGATCAACTAGTGACGTCATCAAACACTCCAGACTGACAAACTGGAAGAGAGGAAAGATAAGTCAGAGCTTGGTTTCACTTTTTCAGCCAGTCACTAATTCAGAGAGGTTTTTAGCGGCGTACCTGACTATCCAGTCCGAGCAAAATAATCATGCTGAAGAAACACACTGACCACACCTGAGGCATGGGCATCATGGCTACTGCACGTGGGTAGACAATGAAGGCCAGCCCCGGGCCTACACACACACACACACACACACACACACACACACACACACAGTATGGGAAAAGAAACAATGAATAAATGAAACATGACAGACAACAATGTCAACATAAAAGGAACAACCTGATTCTCACTCTCCTTTGTTGAGGATGTTTGATTTTTGCGTTGGTGATTTTTTTCGGTAGACCAAGAGTGATTAAGTGTGACTTCACGGAATGTGCACAGTGGCAGGAAGACGACAAGGAAAATTGAGGAATGATTTTAATGGATTATTTCTATGCTGCATTTTAAACATGGAGATGAATGAAAACACAAGTGACTGAAAAAGCCACAAAGGGTTGAACTTGTCTGATTCAGTACCTACCAGATTCTGCCACCTGAGATATATCCACTCCTTGTTCATACGTCATAAAACCTAAAACAGAGAAAATGGCAAAGCCTGCCACAATGCTGGTGGCACTGTTCAGCAGACACAGGTAGAAACAGTCCCTGGAAGAAAAAAAGAATCCCTTTCTAGTAGACGTGTATGCAACAGAGAAGATTTCTTCTTTCCCCAGGTTAATCGCAGGAACATGAAATGTTCTGATCTTTTTAATGTCAATATCAGACTCTTTATTTATTGGCTTTGTTGCATCAAATTTAATTTAAAAAAAAAAAAAATTTCAAACAATCTGCTCACGGCTGCAGACAAATCAGTAATAAGACATTTCTCAAAGTGAATTTAGGGTTCATCCAATATTTAATTACCGATATATTGGCGTTCCACTTACCTGTAACAGTTATTGTTGTAAGTGTTGTAACTCCCAAGAGAGGTCAAGAACCCAAAACCAATGGCATAGGAAAATAGGATCTGAGTACCAGCGTCCATCCAAACCTGAAAAGGGAAAACGTGAGTATGTGTGTGTGTTTTCTGACAAAACAATGTAACAGTTGTGGTCGAAAGAGCGTCTGTATGCTCTCACCTGGGGATCTGAGAGACGACTGACATCAGGGTAGAGGTAGTAAATGATTCCATCCATTGCCCCTGGTAGGGTGACACCACGCACCAGCAGAATAAACAGTATCACAAAGGGGAAGGTGGCTGTGAAGTAGGCCGCCTGGAGAGAAGAAAAAAGTGCAAAGCAGAAACTGAAGTAAAATGTCACACTGGTGGAAAGAACAAACTGTCCAACACAATTTTACAGAAGAAAACATGACTTCTTCAAATGTCTGATTTGTCCAACCGACAGCCCAAAATCCAACCATCCGTTGTCTTCCATTTAGCCAAGGTCAGGACGCGATGGCCGTGTCACGCCCTCATGGTAGCCAGGGGTGTGTGTGTGTGTGGGGGGGGGGGGGGGGGGGGGGGGGGGGGGGGGGGGGGGGGGGGGGTCATCTTCAATTCTTTGTTGGATCAGCTCCTCAGTTCTTTCCGCGTCCTTCACCTCCAGTCGCTGGCCCGGCTCCAAGCGCTGTTCGTCCCCCCTTCGTGAGCCTTTTGTTTCTTCCCTAGAGAAGTATGATGAGGTCTTGGTTCCTGCGGAGCCTTTTTCTGACCTTGTATTCACGAGTGTTTGAACAGCAGCACCTCTCTTATGCCACTGATTGCTCCTGCATCGCTTATTAAATAAGCTCTATGACGTGCCTGGGGATCAGCTCTGTGGAGAAGTCAGTCAACCGTGTGCTTCTCCTAGGAAGCCACTTTTCTGAGATGCAAATGGTATTTGATCAGCCTGCTCGTAGTAAAAACACTACTAAACGTCTACTCTACTCCCCAGCAGGTCTCCCGCAGTGTGGCTGAGCTTATTTAGTTTTGCTTCACACTTGCTTTGACAAAAAAACCCTCTATTATGTCTTACCATCCACCCCTTAACACTGTGCTGATCATTTATCTCCGGTGACTCCTACATCTTCAACACCTCACTGGAGATATGTCATGTTAATAGAGGTTGGCTGGAGATGATTCACGACTGGAATGTGGTGCACATGATGGAGTTAGAAACTCAGCTCAGAGACCCCCCCCTTGTTCAACCCCCTCTCTTAGTTACAGTCCCAGCCTGAGCCTCCTGACTCTTCATCTGTCTTCTGACTTCTCAAACAGCCGGCCCTGTCCCGCCACCCCATTGTGCTCTACACCCCAAGCCGGTGAAGAACGTGGAGAAGTACATCCAGGACTCCCTCGCCGCAGCAGGTATCATTCGTCCCTCCTCTACTACTACGCCTGGCTGTAAGACATTCCTCTGCAGCACATGCTCAGTTACGTGACTGATCCTGTAGAGGAGCGCATTATTTTCGAAACTTTCGGGAGCGATGGCAACGAACGGGGGCACTCTCCGTACAAGTTGGTCTCCCTTTTTGTGCGAAAGAAAGATTGAACCCTTCAACCTTGCATTGATTCCCGTGGCCCAAAAAAATACAATGGTTTAAAGTAAACACTCACTGCCTCTGCTCCCCCCCCCCCCCCCCCCCCCCCCCCCCCCTCTTGGAGTCAATGCCTTTTGGTTGAACTGATGCTCTTGCTGTCTTCCAGATGCTTGTGAACAATGTCAACCTGATTTTCTTCAAGACCCTCTCTGAGCAAGTGCAGCGTTTGATTTTGGTTCTTCAGCACCTTCTAGGGAACAAGAAGTATGTTAAGGCTGAAAAATCAGCAAATTGGGAATTCTTGAACGGCGTGTCATGTTCCAGCAACTAACCTTCCCCGTGGATTTGATGCCCTTCCAAACGCAGAAGTAGCAGATGACCCAGGTAAGGATGAGACACAAGACCAGTTCCCACCTCAAGCTGCCCACATCCTCGATACCACTAGAGATTTTCAAAACCCGGTGGCTGGATAGAACATTGGGGGGGGCAAAAATAATGACAGATGAAGGGGATGGAAAGTGAACAGAAAAAGAGAAATAAAAAATGACTTTCAGGATTAAAGGGCGAAGGGAGGAGAGGATGGGTTAAACAAAACTGCGTGGGTAAAGGAGTGGAGAATGGGAACAGGTGATCTGGAATGATCGGGGCGTTGAGCAAAGAGAAGGGAGAGAGAGATGAGAAGGGCAGGGTCGGGGAATGCGGGGGGTTTGAGACGGGGTTGTGTGTGTTGACTTCATGCTTACTGCCAGAACTCCACGACAGGAAGAGTGGTGTTTACTCTGGTCCCCTCGCCGAGGCTCAGATTTGAGCGGTTGAGGACCAAGCATGAGTCTGAATATAAGAGAAAACACTCAAAATGTAAAAAGAACATGTATTTCATAATAACTACATGCATTTCATAACAACTGTATATCATTAATACTGCTGTCAGCAATAACAACGACTTGTATGTGGCAGACTATCCTATCATATGCACTACGTCCTCTCATCTCCATAGTTACACATATATTCCCAGGATTTTAACATTACAGACACTTTTTTCTTTCTTTTTTGAAAGTCACCCCACAAGTCTTTACTATATCGAGCTTGAGTGAAACTGGCTGGTTTGCAGTGATCTCATGAACAATGTGATATCACACCATCCCCCCCCCCCCCAAAAAAAAAAAAGCTGCAGAGGACAGGTTACTACCTGTGTTCCAGTAGTGTCCGCACGTGGCCCAGGGCAACTCCTCACTGAAGGACAAGAACAAGTACAAGAACGCCCACGCAATGATGATGATGTAAGAGGTCGCACTGAATATGATGATGAGGTGACTGGCAAAGCCCATGCCTGACAGAAAATATATATATACATATATATAAATGTTTGTGACATAAGCGAAGGTGGCACAGTCAAATGATATTGTTACACAATCACACAATTTGAATTCACCTTGAAAAAGCGGACAAATCTTTTTCCAGCAAGTGATCCCCCCTTGGCTGGTGTACTGCCCTATGGCAGTCTCAAGGAAGAAAAGCGGGATTCCGCATGTTAACATGAACAAGATGTACGGAATGAAGAAGACGCCTGTAAGAAAAAGAGCAGGGATCCCTACTTCATTAGTGGGGAGAGAGGGGGAAAAAACAAAAAAAAACATGCACATGACAGACGCAGAGCAAAAACTTTCTGTGCGTAAAACCACTCGCCTCCGCCGTTTCTGTAGCACAGGTAGGGAAACCTCCAGATATTCCCAGGTCCGATGATGGCGCCCATCACGGTGAGGATGAACTCCGCTTTGGATCCCCAGTGTCCCCGTCCCCCCGCGTCTTTGGGTTTCTGTGGGTATCCTTGAGGAGCAGCAGCAGCAGCAGCTGTGTATGCGCAAGTTTCCCCGTTCGTTGCCATCGCTCCCTCTCCGTAAAGTTTCCAAAATGCGCTCCTCCACAGGATCGGTCACGTAACTGAGCGTGTGCTGCAGAGGAATGTCTAACAGCCAGGCGTTGATCTGACAGTGGCTGTTGTAATCAGCCAAGTCAGTCTGACTCGAGCCTCTTACGTGGGCCACCCCCCCAGGGGAGAGCAGCACATTTGGGTAGGCCAACCCCTACTGGAGGTCGAATACAAAATATTGTGTTTCACAATCTCTAAAGTCTCATCAGGACATGTAATTGCGTAATTAAAATATAGAAAAACTAAATATTTTCCAATGACACAAATCTCCAGTCGACATAAATCTGGTACATACATTATTTACTGTCCCTTCTTTCTAAGGTTACATATTATTAAAAAAATACATTTTTTTTTACATCCCATTCGTTGTATCACACAGTAATGAAGTCCATTTGTTATCATTTCATTTCTACACGATTTAAACATAACCGGTGTATTTACTGCCCTACTATGATTGGACCCCGTCAAAGTCAGACAACATCTATGTCTGTGTTTCAGTTGAGTAGAACAAAAAGAAAGTGATGAGAATCAACCTTTCAAGTTGTAGTCAAACAACCAACCAGCTTGATGTTCTTAAACATTAATACATTGTCGTCGTCCCCCCTGAACAAGTTCAGCCAAGTCTGACACTCTCGGACTAACCTTTAGATGGCACTGCCTCTCATCCATTTTGCACTGCATCATCCATACAGCTCACTCCACCAGAGAACCATACATTTATTTGTTTCCAGATTGACTTTTTGAACCAAGGGACACATGTTCATCTCAACTCAGTTTAAAAATCATGTGCAAATCATGCAATACGCAAGGTCTAAAAAAATAATAATTTCAGCTCGTTTAGCTCCAATCCACTCCAATCCATTGATCACCCTGCCTCGCGACTGCCCTCTAGATGTTGGATAAATAGGACGTGGGACAGGAATCTCTGCTCTAACGTTGCATACTCGAAATTTTGCAATCAAAACAATTCCCCTTGTTAGCAATTAAACAACTTAAAATCCCCATGGCTGCAGAGACTCATGACACATTTGATCGTGGATGTCTGAGAGCCGTGCGCCGCTGCTGCTGGTGGACTGCGTCGGCACTGGAGCCGCCGGTGTCGAGCAGGAGACCAGTGAGCTCATCGTGGCTGCGTGGTGCGGAGGGCGGGGCTCCCAGCATCATCACCACCGGCCATCGCTGCCTCATTGTACGAGGCTGCTGCTGCTGCTGCTGATGCTGAGACCATACCGGAGTGGGCGATCTTTTCTTCCCCCACCCCCCGCCCCCCCCCCCTTTCTTTATTTCTAAAAATAAAATTCATTAAAGGAACAATGCCATGGACATGGTTTTGCGCAGATTAGGACGCGACGCATGGTGGCAGATCGATTACGAGGTAAGGCTGCAGTTTTGCGTCGGGGGTTGCAGGGGAATAGCGGGCCTGTGTGGTTTGAGTCAGGTTGATCATCTCAGACAGAGACACGCCGGACTCGTTTTGTAATTTCACCAAAACGGCAACAGTGAACCAATACGCGCGATCATCGCGTAAAAGCCGACAGAGAACCGGGTTGGGGGGTGAGTTTGTATCTGGGTCGTGTAAAGCGTGTGGGCTCAGCCTGCTTGTCGGAAGTGGAGCGGAGCTCGGCCTACAGGATGTGGATGATGACGGGGATCGAGCCTGTGTCCGCCCGGGGATTTGTCTCCGCCACGCAGGGCCGCCTCGCGCACACACGACGGACGCACAGAGCATCATCTGTCGGTGGCTTTTCCTGGTGGCAGCCTTTTTTTTTTCTTCCTGGCAGCCTCACTTGTTGTACAGTTGAAGCTTCCAGCTGTTGATGCTGAACGCTTCCGCGGCCCAGATGTACACACATCTGCACCCAAGGTAGACGGGCAGACACAAGAGACAGTGTGTGCATTTTCCGCCTGACAGCTCGTCACACGTTGTGTTTTGAAAGGATGCTGCAGAGGATGTTGCGAGAGGATGCGATGTGTGGTTCGTGATGATGGAGGCCTGCTGCAGCCTGGTGGTGCTCGGTCTGGAGCCTGCAGCCGCCCTCGGGGTGTTACACTGGCCTTGTTTCACACACACACACACACACACACACACACACACCACCCCTGCTGGGAAGGCGATTGTCACACTGTTGTTTTTTTAAGGGGTCAGCACAGATGTGTAGGCGAGTGACTGCCCCACAACTTAATAGTTTATAGATCGCATTGAAGTGGCAGGCAACAGTCAATAATAGGGCTCATGGATGGAGCAAAGAAAAAAAAGGATCAGATTTAATTAATGGGGGGAAAATTATACAGCAGTGATGTTTCTCTTTTGGTTGGAACTGTAATCGTCATATTGCTCTACACATTTTTCATCTACCTGATATCAAGTCTATGTTCATTACTGCCATTTCAGAGACACATTCCCATATCATAGGCAGACAATCTCATCCATGTAATAGGCTGTTATGTGAAGCACTATGTTGAATTTCAGCTGCACAGCACAACAACCTACTGCTTTAATAATAATAATAATAATTATAATATATAACGGAATAACATTGGAATTTGCACAAACATTCTCAACCAGAACATCGCTACAGATTTGGAGTGAATTGTCTTATATGCACATGGTTAGAGATCCACAATTTACTTTAAAAATACCATGTAAATTGAACATTTAACATAAAAAACCTCGCAGCAGATTTGAAAATTCTATTTCGATGCACTTTTGATACAAAGTATGCCCAACATTTGAAAATCTCTTTTAATACACAGGGTTGGGATTTTGATCTGAACTATAATGTAATCCAGTTTGAACCAACTTACATCACTAGTACCAGACTGATTCTCTCGACTTGACTTAAACTGTAAGTTGCTCACTCACATTGGGGCAGCTCCGACATGATTGCATAAACTGGATTAGGAAAAAGAGGGGAGGGTAAGATTTTGTTTGAAGAAAAAGGATAAAAAAGACCACACCACAGAGATAGATTAAGACCAAAGTGCCTGTTGCTTAAGCAGTTTCAAGCCCATGGATATTAAATGATTAGAGGCATCTGACGGTTTAGGTGTGATCTTAGGGGAAGTTTGGATTCCTTGTGTTATACTACATTGGCAAAACTTCCATTCAGTGCTTGGTGCAGATTTTTTGCTTTGCTTTTTTACTTTGACAATTGGCCAATTGGAACTGAAATGGTGACGTAAATTAAAAAGAAGCATACTAATGCAAATTATAGATTGCTTCAATGTGCCGTATACTATGATAATATTCTGCAATGAAATTGGTCAGTATGCATCATTCATGATCGAGTCTTGAAAATACAGTGTTTTTTGTTGGTTTTATTTAATAACTTTGTGACTCAATTCTTATGTAATATTCCAGTTACTTGAGCCACGACCAGATTACAGATTTGGAGATGCTCAGTCGTTGGTTATGCGGTTCTTGTTCCATTTGAGTCACATGTACATGAAGCCATCTGTGCTGAAGTTAAATGGCTTTGCGTTCATGGGGTTTAATAATCTTTATTGTATAGTATATATCAAAAGATCTTGCCAGCAAAAATATAATCATGTCTTCTTGAAATTACATATACCACTATTTTGTTCAACCAAATATGTTTTTGGTCAACATAATTCCTTCCTGGATTATGTTCTGTGAAAACTGAACATAAGTCTAGTTGGACTAGGTGGTGAATGACATGTTGCTGGTCCTGATATAGGAAAATTTGGTCCCAATATTTATTTTGGAAAAGAAAACAGAAATATGAATCCTCTCATTTTTGCCTATTGTTTATCAACAGAACGGATTAGTTGTATTTCAGCTAAATTAAAATGAAATTGCAATTTTACAGTGGATACAACTTTTTCTCCTTCTAAATTGGATGATATTGATTGGGAACGCTGTAGCAGGCTGTCCATTTCTTCTTTCGGTCATGAAATGTAATTGCAGTGAATGAGTCAGATTTGGGAAACCACCAGACAATCGACCGTCAATTATTTCTCATCTTGAAGACCTCAGTACGGTCGGACGAAAGGCGCCAGGCAGCAGCGAGGCCTCCGTCTCTGTTCCCTCTCCTGGCAGACTCTCCGGACGATCCGGCACGATCGCCCAAATTTTGGTGTCTGAGGAGTCAAAAGTGGGTCACGGTGCCAGTGTGATTCATGCTGTAGTATTTAATGCACACAAGAAGCCACACCAACACTGTGATCCATGCACACACTCACTCACACGGTCACAGTCAGGGCACAGGGAGAAAATGGGCCGTTCAGCTCGTCGGGAGTGTCTGTCTGTTTTTATCTCTTCCCTCACTGAATCTGCTCAGTCTGCAGAGACTATCAGACTGTGTACGTTCCCAGCAGACATGTCCATCGAGCGCCAAAATGCTTGCTTACCGAGCTACACCAAGCGATGAAGACACTGTGTTGTACATTATAGAAAAACTCTGCTTGCAGGTGATGATTATGATTATGTTTCCATTTGCCGTCCGTCTGTCCGTCCGTCTGTTTGTCCGTCCGTCTGTCCGTCCGTCCGTCTGTCTTTCTGTCCGTCCGTCTGTCTGTCTGTCTGTCTGTCTGTCCGTCCGTCTGTTTGTCCGTCCGTCTGTCCGTCCGTCCGTCTGTCTTTCTGTCCGTCCGTACGTCCGTCTGTCTGTCTTTCTTTCCACTGAACCGATTCACAAGAAAGTTTGCAGAGGGTTGGGGCTTGAGCGTAGGAAGAACTCATTCAATTTTGGAGCTGATTTCCGAGTATGGGTGGATCCAGGATTTCATAGCGCCCCTCTCTCCAGATCTGCATGACATGCTCACTTGTTTTTAGAGGAATACCACAAACACATGTGCAAGATCCAGCTCTTTAAACCCTTTTCTGGCACGGACGAGCACTTTCATTGACTCGTGTCCGTCTTCTTGACATTTCCCCGGAGTCCGTATAAAATGTTCCACAGTTTGCTCAGTCAGTGTCTTTTCGGAGAGACTGGTGCTGCACTGCAGTTTTGGGTGTCGTACAGTTGGTTTTGACAGCTACATGGAGTGTCAATAAGGTATTGGTTACAAAATTGTTCTTACTTTTCTACTATGGTTCCTTATTTCTCAGTTTTCCACTATTATTTCCTAAGTCCTCCACTGATTGACTTGACTGAAGGGAGAGACGCTCGATGGTGGTTGTTGTTGTTGTTTTAAGTGACTCTATTATGCCAGTCTGTCTTCATACTCATACACGTTTTTCTGAAACAAATTTGCTTTGCAATCATTCGTCCTAATTCACACTGTCTTAATATCTTTTGGCCCAGAGTTTCTTACGTTTGCTGTAAAGGAATTGAAATCAGTCTCCAAGGTTGACAAAGAGTTCTTACCTCAGCCTCTCCTTTTTGTCAGGCTTTGATTTCTAAATGGTTTTGTGTATATCATTCGAGAGTTTCTCACTTTTATCTATAGCGGTGCGACCTCCACTGCCTGTCATCTGAGAAGAGTTGTGTGTTGACTGAAAACGCGTCTCAAGAGTAAACCGAAACCACAGAAGACCGAAAGGTCCATCAGAAGTGGGATTCGTCCTGGTCGTTAATCTCATCAACGAGGTGACGACACAGTGAAAAATTCTATCTCAATCCTAGAATCAGCATTCAAAAAGAGAGGAGGAGTGATAAACACATGTAAAAATAGAAACAGATCTGAGAACAGGTTAGGCAGCCAGTGCATGGCCCGGTGTCGCCCAGGATACCACTGTGTGGGCGTGTTACGAGCAGACAGAGGATTATTTCCCTGTGCGGTATGAAAATTGATGATGACAGTAATCAGATTGGCTTCGGCTCACAACGAATTCATATCTACTCTCTTCCTGCTGAACGGTATCTGGCTGCTGTGATTGGTTTGTGGGTTAATACTGTATTAATAGTCATGGCTCATGGTTAGTTGGTGGCTCTGCATGTTGGTGTATTCAGTTAGACCAAGATTAATATAGATGATCATCATGATCATATCTCTTAGACTCCAAAAAAAAAGAAACTTGCGTAATATATGAGATCCTCTACTGTTACACATTTTCAAATAATCTGTACCTCATTTGAGTTATCCCATATTGTCTGCGTTGCTATTACGAACATATCAATATGGTTCATAAATTTAACAGACAAACATGCATTACTGTTAAAATTGTGAGACAAAATATTCAGATGGAATGTCATTATGAGAATTTACAGCATTGACATTTGCTATTCAGCAAATGGGTTCTTGTGAGGCAGACTTGTGTTGTGAGAGTTCCTGACCATATTAGTTATTCATATCCTACTGCAGTGTTAGTAGAAGAATCAAGGCTCAGATGGTTTAATATGGACAAATTGCGTCACTGGTGATTTTTACAAGGGTGAGTCCAATTAATTTATAAATTGAGCCTAATCCTGTCTAATCAAATCCTTCTGTTGCACCAAAAAAATTATTTTCCAGTGAGTAAGATCATGAGTTTGACTTGAGTGTTACTGTAAGTTCAGAGTAAGGACTCAGCCTCAGGGCAGTATGCAGTATCACTTCACAGCAAACACACATACATTTAATATCAAAGCACAATTCAAAATCTGTCTCAAAACTTGAGAGAAATCAAAATCTGACATTTATGGAGAATTATTGATATTGAATGACATGAACATTTTTTATCTTGATGACATTTTTGGCCATAAGCCTCAGCCCCAAGTGATAGTTCGTAAAAGAGCAGCAGCAGCACTTGTGACACTGCAGAGTTCAAAGCCCTTGTGGACTCAACGTGATGATGACGGCGGCCTCATCGCTGATCTGCGTGTCAAAATCTTTTAAGCGACGTTATGTCATTCCTCTTCAGATTACCACGGACACTATCCAACTCCTCCTGAGTAATGGTGATGGTGATGCACGTTTATATGCACATGCACTCTTCTGGACATTTGATGAGTAGTACAGTAAGGAAACAGACTAATATACTTGAGAATCTGATAAAAGATCTCCCTAAAATTAACAGAACTTTCTCAGTCACTCTGGGAAACTCTGCGTCCTCATCAGCTCAGCTCAGATGTGGTGGCCCTCAAGGATCTTTCCTTGGCCCCCTTCTGTTTTTCCATATACATGCTGCCTCTTGGCCAGGCCATTTAAAGTCATGATGTATTTAACAATTCTCATGCAGTTAACACGCAGTTATATTTGCCATTAACACCCACAGATCTAACAAATCTCAAAACCCGCCTCTATGACATTAAATGGTGGATGCCCCCCAATTTCCTTAAATGTCATGATGACTAGTGTGAGGTCATCGTGAGTGTATTATCTTTTTAGTTGTTTTCGAAAATATATAAATATATATAGGTTTGATGTATTTTACAAGGTTTTGTATTGACTTCATTTTTTTGGTACCATGGAATAACCCAGCATTCTTGGGTTAACTCGAAAATCATGATACGTGTTGTAAGTTGTTGTTATTTTAATATATATAGAGAGAGATATATAGATACATACATACATACATACATACATTACATAAGTCAGAAATTCTTGGAAGCTGTTTCATCACATGCATCTGTGATGAGCATGTGATGTATTTTGAGCTCAGAGAACCTGAGACTGCTATAGCAAGACCAACGTTAATCTGGAATATAAAGTAATGCATTGTTTGCCGACACCGTTTCCTGTAATGGCTTTTCCATCCATCAATCTGTTCATTCATACATTTAGCTTAAAGCATTGTACATCCTATGAGTAACCTGAGGCTGCAACCTGAGAACTAAAACCAGCATTGATTGTGTCATAGGACTGCACCTGTAATGCACCTGTAATGCCATATTTCAACACATCCTGTTCACACAAAACACACAAAAGAGGTACAGTCTGCTCACGCACAAAGTCTCTCTTTGTCCCTCCTTGTCCCTATTCCACCCCAAGCCCTCTTGTCTGATAGGAGAATGAAGAAGAGGAGGACCTGGAAACCATAGGAGCACCGTGGAAAGTTACTGTGAAGTCTCGATGAAAGCATTAGAGGAGACTGTCTAGTATTTGACTCAATGGCCAAGAAGGGGCGTGCGAAGGGCGAGAAGCCCGAGGCGCTCATCTCTGCCCTGCAGGCAGCCAATGAAGATCTCAGGTCCAAGCTGACTGACATTCAAATAGAGCTACACCAAGAAAAATGCAAGGTAATGTCACTGTCGGTGCAAACTTGATCTATTTGAATGCAAATGTTTGCACAAAGTCTGAATTCACCTTAGCTTTTTTTTTTTTAAAGCAAGTAAATGTTTAACGACTTAATAAATAGTCCATAAGGCAACCAGTTTAAACCCCAAAAGGTCTTGTGACATTATTATATACTCTTAGTGCAAATGCTTATGTTGTATGTTTCGATGTCCTGCATGTATGTTTTTTAGTTATGACAAAGTACTGTATTAGCTGCATGTGCCTTCATACGGTAAACTTTAAAATGCTGCCAAAGGAGTTAATGTACAACCACATTATATAAATATTCCTCTTATGTGACAACAATATACATCTTTATGCCCCTTTAGGAGTGTTGATCACATGAAATACTGACGTTGCACGTATACTGTAGCACATGTTTTACATCATTCCCTTTGCGTTCCATGTACCAAACTGTCCGTGAGAACAAATGTCACTCTTTACGTTTAAGAATCAGGAGTTTGTTCTACAACTGGGCATGATGGGGGCATCCACCCAATCCCAGGGGGAAATGTTGCCCCTGAGATTCTGCCCTCTCAGGTTGCGTGCATGCTGTTCCACCCTAGGCTGAATCCAAATGTTCAGACTTCACTGAATTTGCCGACTAATGGGATCATCTGTTTTTTGTTCTTCCCCCCATGTGAGTGCAGCGGGCTGTCAAAGTCCACAAGGGGCCTGAGTCCTCTCACAATGTAGCATATTTATTTTTGAGAATATTTTCTCTTTTTTTCTTATTTGATGTGTAAGTCTATTGATGTCAAGCGCAAATTATGCGCAGCCTGAATAGTTTGGATTTCAAATGGGTTACTAGGTTTCAAATTTATGCACATATTCATGGGAGCATCTGAATACTGGTGCTGTTTCAGCACATTCCGTCCCTTCGTGGCCCAGTTCTCTCGCAAACTTGAAGGTGGACAAGGGTGAACTTCATCATGGAACGTGTCACGTGTCAGGGTTCATTCTACAGGATGGACACATCCTGAGAGAAAAACGGCAGACACTACTCAGGGCTGAAAACAGCATGAGTTGGGATTAAAACGAATCCTTTAATCTGTGTTTTATTTGTAGTTTCTCTGTAAAAAGATATTAGAATTCAACCTTGACTAAAAAAAAGGCTGAGCTCATTTTAGTAAAGATACAAATATATAAATTATTATAAATAGTATGATTCAAGAAAACTAAGCATGATTATAGACTAAATTGGTTATAATCAAGCAATTTACACAGCATTCCATTAGTTGTACAACTATTATGGAGAGAGCATTTCATCTAAATATAACAATAATTATTTATTTGCTAGATCGACAAAAATGTATCCTCTGACTTCATTCTTTATCTCAGCTGAGATGTGGTGTCCCTCAAGGCTTTGTTCTTGGCCCCCTTCTGTTTTTTTCCATATACATTTCCATTTCCAGGCTGTCAGGTCATTTTAAGTCATGATTCATTTGACTGTTTTTATTCAGTTGACACTCAGTTGTACAGTATATACCATTAAAAGCCACGGATCCTAGCAGTCTCACAACCTGACACTACATCTCAAACCAAACCTACACAATTAAACTAATGTTAAAGTTTGACTAAATAATTCACAGTAAAATGTAAGAAGATCAAAAATAAGTTCAACCAAGGAATTAAATGTGCAAAAGCAAGTGTGCTGCACTTGGAGCAGTAGAAGTGCGTAACGCAGCCTTATTTCCCCTCCAACTCTTCCCCTCAAAGGTGAGCAAGCTGGAGCGCGACAAGGTGCAGGAGGTGAAGCGGGTGAGAGAGCAGGAGCAGCACCGACACACTGCCATGTTAACAGAGCAGAGGGCCAAGTGGCACGAGGAGAAGCAGAAGGAGCTCCAGTCTCTGAGGGAAAACCTGACTCGGCAGCACGAGCAGGAGCTGGCCCGCCACGCCAAAATCAAAGAACAGGAGAACCAGAGGCTGAAAGCTGCGCTGAGCGCAATCCGCGATGGCAGCGGTGAGAAGGTGAGGATCAGATATGGGAGGACGTTTGTGTTTGGTAAGAGAAAATTGAAGGGCTTCGCAGTTGGGAAATTTGCGTCCTCTTTTTTCAGGTGCGCACAGCACTGACCCTGGAAGCCAAGGAGGATGCGCGGCGCTTCTTTGACCAGGAGAGAGTGAAGCTTCTGCAGGAGATAGCGGAGCTGAAGTCTACTAAGAAGCAGACCGACGAGGCTCTCAGCAACATGATCCAGTCCGACAAGATGAAGGCCGGGGACCTGCGGGTGGAGCACCAGCAGCACCAGGAGGAGATCTCCAAGATCAAGTGGGACTGTGAGAAGGACATCCGCAGACTGGTACTATATTACTGAATGCTTACAGACTGACCAAATACATATTGTTCAAAATATTAGTAAGAACTCGTGGGATCTCGCACAAATGGGGCAAAATGTTTATTATTTGTTGCATCATCATACAACATCATATCTCTGTTGTATGTGAACTATGTGAATGACTGTTGTAGAGCTAAAGGGAAACTATTATGGTTTCAAAAGTTTTTTCCAGTGCTATTGAATACAAAATTAAAGATCTGCATAGACGCAAACCCTGTATGTGTTATCCCAAAGGATAAGTGGTATAGCTAATGAGTTAATCTTTTAGTCCATAAAATATGTTAATATTTTTAAAAACGGTTGTCATTTACAATAATTATCATGTGAGAAAATAAGCAAATAGTCATATTGAGTAGCAGGACCCTGAGAATATTGAGAATATTTGTTATTTTTCCTAAGTAAATGGCTTAAAAAGTCAAAAAATAACTGTCCTTGTCCTTGCTGTCTTTGTGTAAAGCGATTGGTTAATAAGCGGCGGTACAGTAGAAGGATTATTGGAAATGAAAACCCCAAACCTTTAAAACAAAAGCCAGAGAAAGCAATTTCCTCACTACACCACTGTTTCCTTCTCCCTCACTACAGGTGGATGAAATCAAATCTAAAGACCGCACCATCTTCGCTCTGGAGAGGGAACTGGAGTCAACGGCGGGGTTCCTACAGAAGCTGCAGCTTCAGAAGGACGCGCTGGACGAACAGCTGTTCCTTGTCAAGGAGGCCGAGTGCGGCCTGGGAAGCCCCAAAAGAGAGATCCCAGGCAGAGCTGGAGATGGAGCCGAGCACTGTGGCAGCCCGGTAAGGACAGAGGAAGCTTTTTTAAAATCTTTTCCTACATCTTGCTACAACATCCTTGTGGCTGTGCCAATATTCCATCACTGGTTTCGAACAAGAGGACACTTTTTGCATAGAAATTGATTCCACACCATCTTTCCCGCTGCAAAAATCGCAAAGAGCATGAGAGATGTGATGCATCACATGAGTTTAATCAGATTACAAGCGACAACCACTTTGTGAGCGTGACCTGTCTTCTCAAGAATCGCCTAATACTAGATTGTGACTTACGTAACTGGTAAAACAGAAGGAAATTTTTTTTGTCATTGATCGCCACAATAAATTGTGTCAACTCATGAACTGACTCTCTATGTGACAACTTCTTGTTGAATTAGATTTGATATTCTGGAGATGCTTTAAACTGAAAGGTGACTGTGACAGATATTGTAAATTAATTGCCATTTGATTTAATTTGATTTATTATTGACATCAGTTTCCTATAGCATTCTAGTCCCTAAGTCCTAGTAATACTGAACTCAGAAATACATTTATGTGGTAGTGCTTCATATGAAGTTTGAGGGGTTTTTCTCTCTCTTCACTTGGTGAAATGAAGGAATTGTTTTCTTGTTTTTTTGTTTATTTCAGGACCTGCGGAGAAACCAGAGGCGCCTCGCCGATCTCAACTCAACCATACGCAAATTGGAGGACCGCAACTCTCTGCTGGTCGACGAGAGGAACGAACTAGTACGATCAAATTCATTTGATCTCCCACCCTTTCGTCCTTCCGTCACCTAACCTTTGTCTTTCTGTCATCGCCTCAAATCTCCCAGCTTCAGTTTCCAGCTCTTTCATTTGCTTCTCACCTTCCTTGTGTCAGCAAACGACCTTATATGTCCTTGTGTCCACCAGCTGAAGCGGGTTCGAGAGACGGAGAAGCAGTGTAAGCCCCTGCTGGATAAGAACAAGCTGCTGAATAAGAGGAACGACGATTTGACCCAGACAATCCAAAAGCTGGAGGAGAAGCTCAAGAGCCTGGCCAAGGAGAACCACGAGATGGTCGGCACTCAGTCACGTTAGCGGCATATATTCATTTCATGAGAGGGAAAGGTGATTGACACACGGCTGTCTCTTGTTTGTCTGCAGAAGGAGAAGATCAGCTCCCATCCTCCGCTGAAGAAGCTCAAGTCTCTCAATGACCTTGACCAAGCGCATGATGACCAGGAAATAGCCTTTCTCAAACTTCAGGTCCTGGAGCAACAGAACATGATCGACGAACTGACGAGGGTACTCTCCCTTTTTTTGGAGAGGGGGGGGGGGGGGGGGGGGGGGGGGGGTGCTGAGGATGCACATTAGCATTTTTGTTTTATTGTTATAGTAACAAGAACAAACAAGAAAACCCGCCTCCACTTCCTCGTTACTTGTTACGTGTTTGAGAGCTCAAGATGTTTGGATCATTAATCATCTTGAAATTCATATCATTAATTATTTTGGCGTTATTAAAAACAATGCCGGTGTTGTTGTCCTCTATGGACAATTGGGGATGACCACTGCTGTTGCTGCTTCAATTGCACACACTTGTAACCGGTCACTGATAAAGTAATGACATAGAGATCTCCGGCTTAACAACATGTGACAACCCCAAGACTAATGAAGTCTGAAATGGGAGTTAGGGACGCTCACAGTGCCGCTCGATCAAACTTCTTTTTTCCTGCAAAGAAATGACCATGATAAATGGTGCGAGGATGGTGGATAAAGATGGAATAAAGCATCACACTGTTTGTCCACATAAATAAAAAAAATATAAAGAATACGATGAATTGGCGAACATGAATTAGTCTAGATTATGATTAAAAAGCAGACACTGTGCATAATGTGTTCGATCATATGATGCATCGAAATTATAGATGAACTCTATCAGCATCTAGTCATCAGTGAACTGTTTGTTTAAGTGACGTGTTGCCTGTACTTGGTAAAGAGAAGAAAGTGGTGTGTCATCATTTTTTCTTTCCATATGTCTGTTTTCTTTCCAGGACCGTGAAAAACTACTAAGGAAGAAAAGGCATAAAAGAAGTTCAAGGCCAATAAAGGTAGAAACTGTTGAATTTGTTGGTTTCTATGTATCCGTTGACTGATTTCAGTTGGCTTCGAATCATGAAGATAGTGAGACAATATGCGACCACTCGCAAAAAACATTATGGCAGCAATCTGCAGAGGTGCAACCGCACCTAGCTTTAGGGGGAATGGGAGATGGAAATCCAAAATGCACCCATGATTAAAAAAAAGACTAAGGCGACCCTTTTGAACCATGCACCTGGCGCCGCCATCTTTTTCTGCCATTAAATGCACTTGGATTGTTAATTTTAGTGAAGTCATTGATACATAGTTTTTGAAAAAAGAAATCTTGCCATCAACAGTTTCAAAAACGCTTACCATGTTAACACATCTCTTTACAAAGCTTTGTCCATCGCTGATATCAATTTTTTGGGCAAAAGGCCATGCGTGTAGTTAAGTGAGTCAGTGAGAAGAAGCAAGTAACTCTTTAATCTTCATTCACATCTGCAGCCAGAGGTAATAATCCCGCCACAGAGGAGTAGATAATTACCCCGTAAACTGAACATATTGACTGTTGGGCCTTCATCAGATTACTTGATCTGGAAATCATTCGACTTCCTTCTCTGCAGAGGCACATCGTAGTGGACACCTTCTTCGGGTACGATGAGGAGTCTATGGATTCAGAGACATCCTCGGTGGCTTCGTTCCGGATGGACAGAACCCCTGCCACTCCCGATGAAGACCAGGACGAGGTGAGAGCGCGCCGTGTGTGTTTTTCTTGACGTCGCCGAGAAAAAGTGTGAGTTTGTCTTTGCATCTTTTCGAGTGTTGTAGCGGGGAAAAAACACTTACATTGTCATCATCATCCTCATCCCAGGGTCTCGCGAATGAGGAGTCAGAGCTGCGTTTCCGCCAGCTGACCAGGGAGTACCAGGCCCTGCAGCGAGCCTATGCCCTGCTGCAGGAACAGAAGGGAGGCATACTGGATGCCGAGATGGAAGCCAAGGTACAGACACGGCACGGCGAGAAGATCGTTTGGATTTTCTTCGTTTCGACCAATACTTCAGTTTTGATTTGAAAAAAAAAAAGATGGCTACACCCAAGATCTATATTTATTGCAACACTGCAAGTGTCAGTTTAATACCAGATCATAAAGCAGCAGCAACAACAACAACAACAAGGTGAAATAAAACTATGCAAGGTGAAGATACAGTGGTGAGCTTGCGCTGAAGGCTTTGAAACTGTTAAAGTTGGTTTGATCACCACAGCTGAGGTTAGCAATGGACAGTAATGCATGTAGGCTTTTGAAGCAATCTACATGTGTTTAACTATTGCCAACGTGAGAAAAGATAATGATTAACCTTCATAACTCTTGTTAAAGGTTCGTCTTAGTACAGATTTTGTACGGTCGTGTCATACGTCTGCCTTAAGGTTGAGCGAATTGAATTTGAGCACATAATTTGATCATCTCTGAACTGAAACCTTTTTCCACACACATGACTTTTTAATTCCCTTTGTCATTTATCCTCTGATGAGAGAGTTATAAGTTAAGTCTTAGCGTGTAGTGTGTTCTAGCAGGTGATGTTCACCGCTCACACTGAGAATTACAGAGGATTATTACGTACAAAGCACAAGATACGGCAGCTTCAACCACGAGCAGGTTGTTTCTCAGCAATTTTTAAAGTTCCTGTTAACTTCACTCATCTACACAGCGGGTTTTTTCGTCTACCTTTTTTCCTTGGTCTCACAAAATCAAGTATGAAAGCATCGGAAGTTATTCTAGGTTTTCCACAGACCCCCTTGCCAATGCCAGCATGGACAGAAACCGTGCTCAAGTAGCTACTGAGGGTCCGTTTATTGCTCATGTTTCAGGCTCAGGAGCAGATCCAAGCAGACGTTCTCAGGTATAAAGCCAAAATCGAGGACTTGGAGAAGGAACTGACCCTGAAGGGACAGGTACGACACACAAGGCACTTACATGTACGCATGGTGGAGGCCAACATTTGAAATATGTCGTATTTAATTTCCAGCTTTGTTATTATAAAATCAATATATTGAAAGATGTACCAATGATTTTACTCCGTCCACATCTGCAATTCTGCAAAGCTCCCTTTCAGTAACTGTTTTTGATCACGCGTCACTGTCTGTGTCCTCTACCAGGACTCCAAATGGGTCGAGGAGAAGCAGCTCTTCTTACGAAGGAATCAGGAGATATTAGACAAGGTTGGACTCCTCTTAGAGATTGTTTTCCAATAAATTCCAATAATCAATAATCAGGTATTTTCTTCTTTGCACATGATGCTACTTTTGAATTATAACTCCTTCCATTCTTTTTTTCATCTAATCACCTTGGAATGTATCAGTTTGATGACACCTGTCATAGATGGCACATTTGATCATTTGCCGATATTTACTTCCAGCTCCTGCGGCAGTTACTGTGTAAATTCATTGACAACTTCCTCAACTGATTCTTCTGCTGTGTGTTCCTGTAGATGGACAAGTCGGAGTCAGAGAGCAGCCGGCTGCAGCAGGAGCTGCAAGACTCCAGGGACCAGAATGAGCTGTTAGAGTTCAGGATACTGGAGCTGGAGGTGAGTCACAAAGAGCTTCCTGCCAAGACTTTGCTATCGGAGAAAAATAGAAGTTCATGTGAGGGGAGAGTCCAGAAAAATATTTTCCCACAATGTTGTTTTCATCTATTATGTGAAGATGAGATTCTGTCTGGAGTGAATCCGACCAAAATGTGTAACAAATCAGATCTTGGCGATTTGATGTGCGAGTGTGTCTGAACTATCTTCCAGGAACAGTGATCTCATCGACCCGCTTGTGATGAGAAAAAGTGTGAAAGGAGGACCCGGCACAAACGCTTTCAAAAGATCTGTCCAAAATGGGCAACAATAAAATCTTTGAAAAATCGATTCCAGATTTTGTAAGGTAGCTCGTCCTCTGTGTGATAAATGCTCACCCGCGTTGTTGCAGGAGCGTGAGAGGAGATCCCCTCCGTTCAACCACCTGAGGATGCATCCCTTTTCTGAGGGGGTCAGCGCTCTGCAGATCTACTGCATGAAGGAGGGGGTGAAGGTACTCAGTGAAAGGAATTTTTTGGGGGGCTTTCCCATAGTGATTAATCATGAATTAGAGCAAATGCTTTTATACCTTATACCTTCCCCCTAATTTTCAATCTCATTCCCTCACAGGATGTTTGCATACCGGATCTCATCAAGCTTCTAGACATCCTGGGAGACAATGGGGTAATTTTCTTTTAATGAATTTTCATACATCACTCACTCTATGATGCTCAAGTTGGCACATTATTAATTAAAGTTTTTTTCCCCTTTTGTGTAGAACTTGAGAAATGAAGAGCAAGTGGCCATTATTCAAGCTAGCACTGTTTTATCACTTGCAGAAAAGGTAAGTTTCAGATAACAAATCAAATCACATATATATAAATATATATAAATATATATATATATATATATATATAAAGGAAACGTCCACTTTGCACTGACTCGTGTTTTGCCGTTTGTCGCCCTCTAGTGGATTCAACAGATTGAGGGGACAGAGGCAGCACTGCACCAGAAGATGATAGACCTGGAGGTAGAGATGGTGAGTCACAACCATCCCGTACAGGAAAGTGTTATTTATTAGATCATTATTTTGCTAAATTTATTTTTTGCACTTTCCAGACATCATTATTTAGTGGAACTTCCTGAATATCAGATGTGCAACTGGGCTCATTTTCTAATTCTAAACTCCTAGTAAATATATTTGCTTGATAGGATTACACTGACACGAGCTGTGTGCGTCCCCGACCTGTTTATTCTGTGCAGGAGATGTTCTGTAAACAGAAAGGATATCTAGAAGAAGAGCTGGACTACAGGAAACAGGCCCTTGACCAGGCCTACATGGTACGTGTGCATGTCTGTGGGTCCATGTGCCATGTGGGCATCACTTTATGTGGCTAAAAATGAATTTGTGGGTGTGTGTGTGTGTCTGTGTGTGACAACAGCCATTTTCTTCTCCTCTTAACAGCAAATCCAGGAGCTGGAAGCAACGTTATACAACTCCCTGCAGCAGGACAAGGTTTTGTTCATGTCTCAACATATCACAGCCCTATTGTTAGCATCACCAAATTCCACAAATGGACTATTTATTTTTAGGAAGATGTTATTTGCATGAAATATTCGCTGAATTTTACACAAAAAAGTGTATAGGATTAAAAATCGCTTACCGCCCCTTTAATTGGCTCTTGACATGCAGTCTTGTGGTCACGAAAGTCTCCCTAATCTGAAACATCTGCGTGATCTGCTCGTGGATCCACTCTACATAACCCAGTTTCATGATTTCATGCAATGGCATGTTATGACTCTGCGGTCCTTGAAAAATATAAACACATTATAAAACAGGAGCTGCTAGGAATTACTTGATTCCTAGGAGACGTCTATGGAATCTGCTGTTTCCACCAAAGTTGAGTTATTGCCATCTTTTGAGAATTGTTTTTTACTTTCTTCCATCCTGGTATCTACTTTACCTGGTGCCTATTCTCCTTCTCCCAGGTAATAAAGTACGGCGAGCCTCTGGATGAGCTCCAGAGGGACGAGCTGCGGACAGCGGTGGAGAAGCTGAGGAGGCAGATGCTGAGGAAGAGTCGAGAGTACGACTGCCAGATCCTCCAAGAGAGGATGGAGCTGCTGCACCAGGCGCACCAGGTCCGTGCTATGTGTGTCCGTGCCAGTGACAGATGAACGTGTGATGATAGAGCTCGACTCCCAACAGAGAAGCACACCCCTCAACCGTTTGCTCTCTGAATATATTTGCAGAGAATTCGTGACCTTGAAGACAAGACAGAAATCCAGAGGAGGCAGATTAAAGACCTGGAGGAAAAGGTACCGTATGTTTGAAACAAAAAGAAAATAATTCTCCCTGCACATTAACTAACGACAAGCATCTTGAACATAAAACTCACGATGAAGAGTTTTTGCTTGGAGTTGATCACTATCAAGGGCATTTTTTTTATTCATCCTCTGGAATCTGTGGAATCAACAGGAAATGGGATTTAGGGAAACAAGAACCAGTACAAACACCATGAAGCCAGATTAGCTGCTAATATTTTTCTGAAATATTTATGTGTAATTGATACAGTTCCAGTTTCTCTACAGTTAATCGGTTTCTGTCTCTGCTGTTGCTAACATATCTGTGTGTGTATATCTGAGAGTCTCTCTAATCCTCTGCCTTTCTTTCTTTCTTTCCTTCCTTCCTTCTTTCTTTCTTTCTTTCTACAGTTTTTGTTTCTGTTCTTGTTCTTCTCTCTTGCCTTTATCCTTTGGCCTTGAAGTCTTTGGCGTGTCCTGTAGCAGAGGTGAGTCCCTGAGGGCTTCGAGTAGAAAAATTCTAACCACCACGTCTGTCCTCCGGACCTCGGTCAACAGAGCACAAAGTGTTTATGCTTGGTGCAGCTGCCAAAGTAAAATCTGGGAATGCTTGGGCCACTAAGGCCTGAATCGGCCTTGTCAAGCATTGTGACGACGTCCTGATATGGACTTCTGACCTTTAGGGCAACAAGGACTTAGTTATGTTTGGAAATTTGGAATGAAATATCAATTAAACGAAAGCAAATTTAAGTTAAAAAAGTGCTCAGTGCTTTCCAGAACCAAACAATGATTTGACCCTGGTCTGCAAACACTTGACCCTAGAAATTTTCAATTTCCATTCCTTCTTTCTCTTTGCCCTCTCTCCATCCTTTGCATTCCTGTTAATTCATTTTTTATTGCATATAACATGACCGTACGTTTGGGTTTTTTTACTTTTTGAAAAGTAAAAATAAATGGTAACAGATAGTTTTGTGGGCTTGTAAATGTTTTTTACAGGAATATTTTGTCTGGGATGTTTTAAAATCTATGTTGTATCCCACAGCTTTTTACCTGCATTTATCGCCTTTTTTGCCACTAGGGGGCGATGCAACAAGCTGTAAAAACAACACAGACAGATAAAGTTATTATTGCCAACGTGTTTGCAACTAATTAGTTTGAATGAAATATTTAAATGTTGGAGATTTTATTAATAAATCAATATACATTTATTTATATTTATATATATATATATCAGTAGATATACTGATGATAATAATATAATCGACATGATCAATGTGCTTAATGTTTAACCACCAATTGATATTGCTCCAGGCTGATTTTCCTCAAAACCGGACAGTGATTAACAGACAGATGACTCAATCGTCAGTAAAATAAATGCATTTCCACTTGTTGAACACTGGGGGCGCAGTCTGTACTGTATATGACACAGAATTTCGAACATGAACCTTTATGGAAACGAGGCATTACACACACCCGTACAAAAAAACGCCACGAGCCGAATGATACATTTTCACTGATACACTGACAAACACTAACAGAAATATTGATTTCTGAATTTCTGCAGGTTACGTTTACTTTGGTGAACGCTGCTCCGGACTGTTGTAATTCTTTTGCGACTCCTCTCTCTCTCTCTGTTTCCCTCTCTGTCCGCCTCTCAGGTGGTGCGTCAGCTTGGAGATTTTGTATGTGACTACAGTGTTATTTATTTTCGGGAAACGCGTGGAAACCGTGTGTGTCGCAGTGGCCGCTAGTGTCATGACATCGGTGACTGCAGTCGGTGTAAAGTGGACGTGTCGTGTGTGTGTTGGCCCGTGGATGTTCACACTTCACATTTTTCTTCTTTTTAAATGGGGATGGGGTTTTTCAGGATACAGCCCAGGATGATATATTTTTTTAAAGCGGTGTTGGACATCGAACATCTCTCCAAACTGCTGGGAGCACTGTAACCAGACTGCAATGATGACACTCGAGACTCACAACACATATACACTAAATCTACATATTACAGTTCACGGATAGGCATGCTTATAGAGAAGCATGCAGATGCAAACACACACACACACACACACACGCACACACACACACACACACACACACACACACACACGCACACACACACACAAACGCACGCACACATACACACACACACATGCTTTGACAAATCCAAACCAAAGCCTGGGAAATGCTCTCTGCCATGCAGAGTAATAATATGTCATTCACAGCCATAAAAACCACAGTGGGAACCACAGAAATAAACTCATAGACAATGAGGGAATCAAACAACCGGACCACCGCTTTTCTTCCCTTTTTTTTTTTCTTTTTCTTCTCTTCATTCCTTTTACTTTTCCAAACCTTAGAGGACATTCCTCGCGAGTGCAACCTCTCGGTGAACAGAGGCGTGCCAACTCAGGGCCCTTTGAGTGCAGTCGCCGTTTTTTGAACAGTGGCGGTCTCAGGTCAGGTTGTGACGAGGAAACGCTCTGGACTCACCGGCTTGGCCTGCGCCACGTCGTTCCCAGGATGGTGCTTCCTGTACACCGACTGCCTGGACTCTCCAGAGTTTTATACCTGGACACAAAGACAGAGCCACACTGCAGAGACTGGCGTGCACAGACACTAATGCGGGGACGCAGGACAATCGGGGTGACACTCTGGACACTGACCTGAGCGGAGAGAGAGATAATAAGAGAAAGATCACAGGGGGGAATGACGCTCTCTGATCCAGCTCCGCTCCACGTGGATCTCCACTGAAAACATCTGCAGATTTGTCAAACCGCTGCTCCGTTTTCCCTCAAAAGCCAGCAGACTATAAGAGCTTTACTCTCTGGTTTACTCTCTTTTCCCCCTTTTTAAATTTTTTTTACAGCTCCCACCAAAACAGATACTGTGTCCCACGATTCCCACTGAGAAAACATCCCTGTTCTAATATATATATATATACATTTGTTGATATGTACATGAGTCTGAATTATTTCACGTATAGTCCCCCCCCCCCTTTTTGTTTCTGTGAATAGTTTCTCACTTTTCTTTTTGCCCTCTGAAGCAGCTCGAACAGTGAATGATCTACTCTGCAGTTTATGAACGAATTGCTCCATTTTATTGTGGTGACAGCTGCAAGGATCGATTTTTATTTCCTAGAGAATTATAAGTGAAGAATCGTCAGAATATGAATGTGGAATAATGGAACAATAAGTCTCCCCCATTACCCCTTTTAATGTCCCTGTATCAGATGCAGTACACTGGATTCATTATTCTACTATTTGAACTGTGTTGGTCTGGGTGACCAGCAGGGGGTGCTAGTGTCACCCGAGCGACTTTCAATTTGCCCTTAGAAGCTACATGATCTTTGAACCAACTTGTAAATATTTTTCGCAAACTACCATGCAAAATATCTTTATTCGACACTGGTTGGTTTAATCTCAACTCTAACAGTCATGTCATCAGTAATCTCTGGTCCACAAAAACTTTACATTTTCATCCGTTGACTTAATATGCCTGAAAGTACAGAATATGTCAATATCACCCATATTTCTGTCTCAAATTATTGCAGGTTCTCTCTATACCCATCTTTTTTACTAATCAAAAAAATGTCTTTAATACTAACAGTTATCTTTTACGGAACACCACTGGCCGTTTAGGCATCCACTTCCACAAAAAGGAACCAGGAGAAAGTGAACGCAACACTACACCTGCTCCACCTCTCTTTTCCTAATCCCTGCAATATTTACAATTTGACTGCTGCGCCTGTTCCCTGTGTACCTGAGCTATAGTGTATCTGCCATCGCACCGCCTCCCTGGCTCCATTCACAGGTCTTGGGTAGCCTCTCTCTCTCTGGCATCTCATTACACAGCCGCAAGTAACCACGGCGACCCACTCCGCTCACTTCAACTTACCAAGGGGAAGGACTGAGTCTATTTCTGTGCAAACTCAGCTAACAAGCAGTTGCCTTAAATGCACTTTCCCCCTTTTTCCCCTGCTTGTATGTTCCTTTTTATCGATTCTTTTCCCCCCTAGGCGGTTGTTTTATCATGTAATGTAATATATATATATATAGATATATATTTTGCTTTTATTTCACAGATGATTGTTTTTTTTGTTTTTTATCTTTACCCCCGTCTGTCTTCCAATGAGAATTCAACCCCCTCCTCCTACTTTTGGCCTAGATTATTACATAAACTGTAAAGAAGGAGAAATGCTGTACAAAAAAATAAAAATGAAAAAAAAAATATATATCATGGATTTTGACCTTGAAGGTTAAATTGTCTTCTTTTTATATTTTATTACAGATACGCTTAGCAAAGGTTTTGTGTTGAAGGTGAGTAGATCTAATCCTCATTTCTCATTTCTTCCAAACTTTCCACATCATCGAGTCTTTTCTGCATTCAAAGTTAGATAACAGTGTATACTGTACAAATTTATACTTATATGTAAGTATAAGTAGAATACGAAATACCTTTTATACATTGAGCTTTCATTTTATCTGTCACATATAAAATTTTCTCTTTAAAGAAAAGTATTGCAAAAATGATGGAGGCAAATGTCATGATTTTTGTGTGATATCTTTTCATGAAGTAGCAACTCAGTCATACAAGACCTCTTCCCTCCTACACCGAAGCAGCGGACGGTTCAGTTATCACACAAACGTGTTGAAACGTGGGCTTTTTCTGCATTTAAAGCAGGTTCAGTCCGGAATAACAGCCTGTCTTTTCACTTTGGTCATGACTGTCCTCGCCAAGCCCGACAAGAACAGAGGTCGAGCCAGTGTTTTGTTCCGTGGATCAGCCCGTGCCAAAGGATGTCTGTCATGAAAGCGCTTCTATCTGTCCTCCTTTCACCATCCACACAGAGGTCACACTGTGCACTGCACTGACTCAACAAAATTCCCCTTTTCATAACTAGTTTAATGGAAAAATGAAGTTTTAAATGAGGAAAAAGTCTAATGAATTGTGTTAATAGAGCTTCTTTTTTTTTCCTGCAATATATCTGTTTCTGAACACGTAATCCTTGCTGGCATGTTTGTTGTGTGCTAATGGAAACATAAAGGTGCTTTTCCAGCACAGACCTTGAGCCAAACCCAGATTGACCGAGCGGAGGAAAGGGTTTTGACGCTTGAAACGTCATATTTTAATCATGAGTCATTCTAGATTACACGAGAGCCTGTGTAAAAGAAAAAAAAGAGCCTGTCTCACTGTAAGAGATACACGGGTGAAATCACCAGAGTACTGTACTCAGCACGTCCTCGGAGGCTCTTTAACATGATTTCAGCAACAGCTGGTCTGCAGCCAAACTGTCCGAGGCGGAAGCAGCTGCCCCGTCTGTTCCCTTCAGCTCTTTAGCAATATACAATGACTTCATGACCCACGCTCCTATTGAAACAAGTGAGAACTCGCTTGTTCGCTTTCACCTCGTCCTTTGGCAGCACTTTGGAGGAAACTGACAACGTGCAGGGAACAAATGTCTTTTGAGTCTTTTAAAGGAGCGGAAAGATTCGGTTCTAATATAAATCCGAGGTACAGTGCAAAGCAGATGATTGGCGGTTTCCCCTTTCCTGTTTTGACCTCACTTTGCTCTTCTTCTTTTTGTTTCCTAGCTTTAAACATCAGGTTTGTAATTCCTTCGTGTAAGCAACCCACCCTAGCCTTTGAGTTTGGTCAACATTTTCTTCTCCTCTCAGATTGTGTTTGTCAGACCGAATGCGTCTTTGCTGACTGTCTAGATTAACTCCCACTGACTCGCCTGTGGAACAGTGGCCCACTTACCCACTTCTTCAGACGTCTGACTCGCCGCGAGGCCTTTTTGTGCCAAATCCATCCAACACCACTCGACTTGAATTTGCTCCAAAACTCTGCTGTTGTTTCATTGTGCCTGAATGAACAGGCGCCGGAACCAGTGGCACAAATGAAAGCTATTGTCTGATGCCAATACGTTCATTATTTTACAAGCCGGGCCTAATACGTTTTTAATATGGAGATGGGGGGGAGGGGGGTCATCTCCTGCTTTGCTCCGGCATTGCTGCTGTCATTGCCTTAAAAGCCTCATTAAGTCAAAGCGATATCCTGTTAGTGATCTTCCTGACCACGTGCCAGACGGCTTCATGTCACAGGCTTGTGCAGGTCTGTTTGCTCATAATTTGCCGGGAGATACTGGACTCGTCATCATCTACTACTGGGTGAATAACCCTTCATGATTGCAGGGTTTTCATTTGACAGTGACACTGATGTTGCCGTTGCACCCAAATGCAACAAACAACTGAATGAGTGACCGTTTGTTTCGACGGACATCGCTGACATTGAAAGCCAGACAGTGAGAGCTGAGGGCTCCACTGCTCCTCTGTCCGCTCTGTCCTCATACACACATTCTCTGCAATGTCCTTGCTCTGTTTTTGCTGAATCTGTTGGTGTCCGTGTGTGGCCAGTCGCTCGGCGTTTCTCCCTTCTTCTTTCGAAATTGTTTTACTGTCTGAACACAAGTAACATATTTGAGGAAACGAGAACAGGATAGACAGCCCCCCCCTCAAAAAAGAAAGAAAGAAAGAAAAACGCAGAGACTAAGTAAGTTACTGTAGAATTATTGAGGCAGAAAATTTTAAGTGGGCCCCTGGCATCTCCACTGGACTTGATGCTTTAATCACATTCATGTGAGTGGAAATTTCTGCTGGATGCCAGCGGAGCCACAGGAACTGTGACAGTGGTATTCAGCAGGGAATGTGCGGAAAAGGAGCTACCTATCATATCTTTTGGTTCTTCGGTTCACCCCCCGATGATGAAAAACAGCTAAAGTCTCCACAAAGACGTCTCGTCACAATTTAGTGCTTGATCATTGCATGGATTATAACTCTTGGTTTTTCCCCGAGTGTTATAAGAATTCTATGCCGCAGAGGAGATCGGAGAAAATAACGACATCTGCAGATCGACCCTCATTTCACATTTGAAACCAAAGGGATAAATTGATGGTAGGAATCAATTTCCTTCATGCAAGCATTTATTCACGTTGGGATGTCCAAATTGTTCCAATTCTTTTCCCTACACAGCAATATAAATAAAGTCTTAAATGTGGAAGTTTGGTTGCCACATAGTGCTTTTTGACCCTTTTGACCCTTTTAATCCCTCAACGTGCTTTTTCTGTACAAGTCACATTCACACACTGCCAGAAGAGCCGTCACAGGCTAGCTCTCTTCTTAGTCTTGCCCAAGGAACACATTGGCGTGCGGACCGGGGGTGGAACCGCTGACCTTCCTCCGGAGCCACAGCCGTCCCTGAAATCAGACAATCTCTTCTACAAGGGAGAAATACTAAACGACGGTGTGACTGAAAACAGCCGAGGCTTCATTTCAGCGATGACAACCTGCTAGATGAGACGTGAGTGTGTGTTCTGTTGGACACGCGCGCACACACACACACACACACACACACACACACACACACACACACACACACACACACACACACACACACACACACACACACACACACACACACACACACACACACACACACACACACACACACACACACACACACACACACACACACACACTTCATTGGGATCTCAGCCACATGTTATTTCTAATGTCCACAGGCCATTCCCTTCTTCTGGTCAAACCAAAACTGTACAGCACTGTTCTTGTCTTATCAATTTCTCCTCTAATTCTATACCACCTGTAAAAAGTCAGCCTATAGTTTGAGGAGGACAGATATGAAGAGGAGGAAGAGTGACCCTGCTCACTCAGACCCTGTGAAACATGCTGATAAGAGGCCCTTACATCATTGCATCCTCCTCTTTTGTGTTGCCTCTGCACTCAGCAGTCTCTGGATCAGAGAGACCTGATGCCTGAGAGCTGCTCGTCTGTCTCCCGGGGAGCTGACCAACACGGTGCTGTCTCATTTGTGCGAGCGTGTAAAGTGGTCAGACCCGGCCGGGGTGTGGGGTGTGGCAGCTTCAGAAAAATAAAATAAACACTCGAGGAAGCGTCAGTCTCGGGAGGGCGCAGGTGTGAAGGTGCCTGTTGTTGTCTGAGGTGGTGCTGAAAAGGACAGCTCCCTTCGCACCTCGTCCACGTGTCCGTCAAGTCCAGCACGAGGTCACAGACTATGAGGAAACTGGCACATGTGGTGTGTAAAGGGGGAGAATACAATATTTTCTAAAGAAAGAAGATGTCTATAGATATTTGCTCTTATGTTGAAGGCACAACAGACATCTTGCTTTTGCAGAACTGTGTCCATATGAAAGTGTCCCTTGTTAACGCACCGGGACCTCTTCTGCAGGTTGTTTTTAATGTATTTTCAGAAAGTCAAGGGAGAGACCCCCAGTCCACAATCCAATGAATGAAAACACTTTTTGGACTTCTGACAGAAAAGCCGTGTAGGCAATACACTGTTTGCACCTGGCGCCTCCACGACTGCGGTGCCACCTCTGGCTCCAACTCCACTCCTGCCCGTCCAACGCGCCCTGGCGCGCGCGCGCGTGCACGCGCGCGCGCCACTGGAGCGCACTTGTCACTCTTGCAGCGGGGCTCCACCATGGCGGAGCGAGTGAACCGGGACCGGGCACAGGACGACCTGCCGGTGTACCTCGCGCGACCCGGCACCGCCGACCAGGTGCCCCGGCAGAAGTACGGCGGCCTGTTCTGCAGCGTCGAGGGCGCGTTCGAGAGCAAAACCATCGACTTTGACGCGCTGAGCGTCGGCCAGAGGGGCTCCCGCACCCCGAGGACCGCGAGGCGAGGGACCGGCGCCGGCCAGGAGCAGGCGAGGAGCCCGGCGAGTGACAGCCAGGCCAGCTCCCCCGGTGCGGAGAGTCCCGTGGCGAGGGGGCGAAGAGGGACAGACTCCCCCCAGGCTGAGATGCGACCCGGCGGTGGTGATGAAGTGTTGCAGACCCTGGAGGATGAAAAGGTGACAGACTGAAAGTTGAGTGTGACATGTGGACGTGACAGGGCTGGTTTCCACATGGTGTGTCATGCTGTGTTTTATGATATATGAGGGTTAAATGCAGTTGTTTGAATGGCCACTTTAAATTGATGCTGTCAAGCTGTTGGCCAATTAAATCTGTCCTTTAGTTTCGTCTTGGATGCGTAATTCTTCCAAATCGCCATTATGACTTAACTGATGATGAAGATTAAAGATACAGATGAATATAAAGAGATAAAACATCATTGCGCAATTGGATTTGGAAACATTGGAAACAGCATGACTTAGATCAGAATACACATGATTTCATGAGTAAATTTAATTCCACGAACCGACCAATTTTTTTTTTTTAAATGGAGAGAAAATACTTACTGCCTGCCAAAATGACTTGGGAATGAGCAAGACTTGTAGACATCCCTCAATATTTCTTTGGCTATAGTGTTATCCTTAAACGTGTTATGACAACACAAGGATGAAGATAACGTCCTAAGCGTAACTGGCGAGCCTCAATCCCGGACAAATGAAAAGATCTGTCATCACTATACAGCCCTGGGCCACTGCTGCAGACATTGTCTGGGTTTAAGTGAAACCACAGAGTTGCCTTGTAGGAATTTGCTGCAGAGAAAAATGCAACAAGTGTTGCCCCACACATTCAGCAACATGTTGACCTGCTGTTTTTCTTTTTGTTAATGTGTGTGTGTGTGTGTGTGTGTGAGAGCCAGTGACACCGTTCAAAGCTCGACTGATTGTCACCAGCAGTTTGATGGAACCTTGGGATAGAACTAAAATAGCTCCATTCAGTTCAAGTGTCCCATGCAGCCACGCCGTGCAACAGGACTCTGAAACTGAAGCAGCTCAATGGAATTGATAATTATTGATTTGATTATTTACACCCTTGCCCATTGTTGGTAGAATTCATAGGCGCGTCCTCAGCGAGCTCATGGTGGGATGGTGTCATGTGAGACCATGTGGAGAAAGAAGGCCGGGCTCTGATGTTTCAGCACCATGGAGAGAGAGAGGGGGGCACAAAGAGAGGCAGGGGTTTGACATGTCCAGCAACAGGGACAGATTGTGAGTCACTGAGTCGATGATGACAAAGACAAAACAAAAATTTGAAATTATATATGCCCAAGGCTTTCATTTCAAAAACAGAACATAACATCTAACAGAACTTAATTGTTTGCTTGAATTCATTACCAGCCTGACGTCAGCTTCCTCAAATCATCTGCAGCGATGATTGTGTTTTGCAGCTGTCTTGCCACTAAATTGTTCATATCGCATTTAGAAGATGTCGATGGTTTTGCAGTATTGTACCGTAGAATGACGGAAATTCTGTTTTCCTGTGTTTGCATGTGGGGTTGAAATGAGGAAACATCATTTTCAGTACTGCAAGTTATTGTTCTTTGAAACGTGAGCTCTTGTGATGTTGGCATCAGGACCTGACCAAAAAAAAAGTCACATTAATACATTCTTATGAATATCTAAAAGCTGTATATTGCCCCTATTGTTTCTGCAACTTGAAAACTGGTTTATAAAACAAGTCTTATCACACGGTGTAGAAGATGAAACAGATTGTTTTATGGGGTGGCAGATCTCACATCTCCATCAGTTGTCTCATAACATTGATTCACCAGACACTCGGAGGAAGAGTGACAGATGCTAAGGGGCTGATTGAAGCCAAAAAGCTCTTTCTGTTCAATAGTAGTGATAAATTATTTGTGGTGGAAAATGACTGTGTCCCCTATTTTTGTTGAACCGTTTGTCCTCATCATTTATGCCTCAGTGATTTCTGTGCCGTTATTGATTCTCTGCCATAAGGCAGCAGACAGTTTGGCACTGGAACTGCTGCACGCACTCGAACTAACCTTCCGTTGTTCAACTGAGTTTGAATCCATCACACCATCCTGACAGTATATTCAGTTTTTGAATACTAAATGTAAATGACATCATGCCTTTGACAGCTTTAACTGTCACAGTATATGAAAGTATGAATGTAGACGTCCTCAGTATATGGCAGGCAGCCAGTTCACCCTCCTTGTGGCCTGGTTCTGAACTGCAATATTGCATCTCCTGAGCTAAAAGATGATTCAGCAGAACTCATCAGACACAGAGTTTGGCTGTGTGTGTGTGTGTGTGTGTGTGTGTGTGTGTGTGTGTGTGTGTGTGTGTGTGTGTGTGTGTGTGTGTGTGTGTGTAGAAAGTGTTTGAGGACATCAGACTGACAACAGAGACAAGGCCGAGCTCACTCCTCTGACCTCACAGTCTGGATTCCAGTCAAGCTTCACATGCAAAGTAATGACAAGTGACAAGACCTTTTTAGCATTTAATTGTAGAAAGCCGTTAATTCATTAATTTATTCTTTACAAATTCTCGCATGAAGATACATGAATCCAAGTGTTTTCATATACATACAAAGGGTGGTATACAACTGCATGTGAACATCATTCTACAAGCTCAAAATATTCTTGACCCATATTTGACCCCTTGCACACCATACTTTATTTTTATTCTTATTTTTTTTACAGTTCCAACTCATCATTCTTTTTCAGCTGTTTCTTCATACAACTTCAAGCCAGCAGTTCAGTTCATCTTCAGTTTGTGTGTTGTGTTTGTATTACTCCGTTATTCAGCCAATATATTCATATTGTGTATTCTCTGGCTTTGGACGAGCCTTGTCAATTCTCAGACAACAGAGTCATAATGATATTTTCAGGGTTATCAAATCTTCAGCTGGGACAATTCAGATTTAAGACAGAAAAACGAGTACTGCGGCGTATAGTTTAAAAAAAAAAAAAAGGCAGATTAAAAAGAGAACTGTTGAGTTGCATTGTGGGAAATGTAGGATCTATTGTTTTACACCGCCTCCTCATACCAGGGATTTTAATGTATTGTTTTTATGGAAATTGCCAACATACCTTTTTTTAAATTCCACACAGATTTGTCTCATTTATCCCTGATGCAACTCTTGTACTGGTGTGTTTGCTGCGTCATAAACTGAACCTCTTAAGAATGAAATACAAACAAACACAGTGAGAGTTCGCTGTAAGAGCTCATCTTCCTCTCTCCAAAAATTCGGTGTCATCCTGAAGTGATCACACATTAGCAGGAGTATTAAACATGATCATTCGGGGCCACCGGGGTGCAAAGTCCGCCGGTACAGGTTTGATGAGCCGACAAGAGTCTTTTCTGCATCCTTGATCTGTCTGCCCCCCCTTGTCTGACTGTCAGTGTCAGCTGGCTAATGTGCTCTGCAGAGTTAGCAGGCCCTGCA
This sequence comes from Scophthalmus maximus, assembly GCF_022379125.1. Taxonomy (NCBI): domain Eukaryota; kingdom Metazoa; phylum Chordata; class Actinopteri; order Pleuronectiformes; family Scophthalmidae; genus Scophthalmus; species Scophthalmus maximus. The sequence continues at coordinate 19,178,667 of NC_061516.1, forward strand.
AACTTGAGGCGTGTTGTTGACGCATTCTACGAGCCCTGGGAATGCTGAGGTAATGTTTTACCGAGTCACTGCCATGAAAGGAGCTGTGTCCTGTTAACGGCCAGCAGCAGGAAGAAAACAATCAAGAGGCTGTAAAACGTCTGTCTGTTTGTGCTGTTTATCTCTATGGTTTCAATCCACATTTTTATTGGAAACCATGAAAAGTAAAATTTGAGACTATGAGTCTGCTTTTTTTCAGTATTTATATATAAGTGCATTTATATATGATATATAAATGCACTTATATATTTATATATAAATGCACAGGCACACCCTCAGTCACGTGCCCCCACTCCCACATGCACTTCACTGGGAGTGCATTAATGCAGAGGAGGGGAGTGTTGGAGGAAATGGTTGGTGGAGTGAGGGGGGGGGGGTCCACTTTAGGTCCAAACAATAGAGACACATGGCAGGGTGGGGTCGTGCAGGGTGTGTGTGTGGGGAGTAGGGGGGAGTGTCGGGTGTGTAATGTGGTGGACAGGCTCTGAGACAGCTGCTCATCCATTTTGTCCCCCCCCCCATAATGTCTATGATAATAACTGGTACAGATTCACACTCTTAACCTTCTCGAATAGAAGATACTATGTTTTCATTTGAAAACGTTACATCGATATTAATATTTCTTTAAATACTTCTATACAAACTCAAATGTGATCTGAATTCATACAGCTACAGTATATAAAGATTGACTTGTGTTTTATTAACAAAGACACCTCAACATTTAAAATATGTATTGTATGTGTTTGTTCTTTATTTAAACTTTTGGTCATTCACGTACCTTCCTTGTATTAAAATGTGTATTCTATTCGTTCATGATGAACCTGTTTGGTGAACAGTATTGAGCAGCATCCCAATGGTACAATAAGATTTTATTTTAAAGCAACTAAATAACAAATACATTTTCCAATGTTGATGTTGATCACCATGAGTATGATGATACTAACTTATACCTTGGAGATCTTTCTAACCAGCTGGTTCAGGTTAATTTTAAATATTCACGAGAGACGATGGGAAGAGCCGTCTCTGATTGGTCGCACATTTTAATCTCTCGGATAAAATGTGCGACAGCTCGCACCACCAGGAGGCCGCAGGTTTCTGAGCACCGGCCGCTCCGCAGCGCCCCCCAGTGGAACGACTGCCACACACCGCCTCTCTCCAATTGAGCCTATCGAGGGAGGGGCCGTGTGACTGGACCAAGAGAGAGATCGAGGCACTTTACATCTCACTGACGGAGGAGCGACCATTCCCCCGAAGCTCCCATCCAGGCGAGGGCCGCTGCAGCATCCGTCCAGAGGGAATACCGTTCTCCCAACACAACAAAAAAGAGCCCGAGTTTGAAGGTGGAATCGAACGAAAGCAGAAAATGTCTTATCAAGGAAAAAAGAACATCCCAAAGATCACGGTGAGTAAAAAAAAGAAGAAAGAAGAGTTCCTTTATGCTTCAACGGCTGCGGGAACTTTGATGCATGCTGTTGCACAAAGAAGGGAGAAAAAAAAAAGGAAAAGAAAGAAAAACGAAATCCCTGCGCCACGACGATGGAGCGAGAAGCGCATTACGCAGCCGGCCGGCGCGTCTCCGGCCGTGCGGCGGTGCCTGCTCCATTGTCAGACTTTGCCGATGGAGAAATTGCGCACAATGAAATGGCACGAGCGGCTGCCATAGTGACAGTGCCAGTCGGGGGGGGGGACGAGGCGTTTTCTTAAAGGTGTCCTGCATCCTCTTTGTTGAGGGGATCCATGCGTGTGGCGAGCCGGCTCGCCCTTAAAACGAAACAAAAAAAAATCACTGGAGCCTAAAACGTTTCTGCAGGGACTTCATTTTTCCGTCTGAAGCGAATTGCTGGTAGTTTATGTGACCGGATCGTCCTTAATGATCTTTTTAAAAAATAAATGTGCTTAGGTGAAATGTATTTATTCAATTTCCTCAGTGTGCTTTGTACCATATTGATCTCCCCTGTATTGCCCCTGTTTAAAAAAAAAATGTTTCTCCATTTCAATAATGCAATGAAAACGACATTTTAGCCATTTTGACCTGTCTCTCTCTCTTGTCTCCAGCATGGAGATTATTCTAGGCCTTATTGATCGCCACAAAGACGTCCATTGAGCTGTCGTCTCATTTTCAATGAGCTTTTCTTGCCATTGTTGTAGTGCACAGTGATTTTAAGTGACATACTTAGAAATAATCCTAATTGTATTTTAGCCCAATTATGTTGTTGTCTTTTTGTGACTGTTTGGCAGGAAAATAATTTGGCAAAACTGAGAAGCGAAAAAAAATAAAAATATTCAATTGTTGTGTTCCACAAAGGGGCCTTATTTATTTATTTTAATGTTAAGGAAGAAAAAAATGTCCCTTACAGATCACAGATATGGACTTCAGTTCACATTGTAGGCTGGTGCAGAGGAGAGGGAGAGGAGGAAAAAGAGGTGGGGGGGGGGGGTACACGCCCATTCGTGAGGGGCTGTGATGAGCCGGCCTAGTAACGGGCAACAGGAGCAGCATTCATGCTCCTGTCAGAGCATCTAGGATGGAGGTCGAACTGGTGTAGCACAGTCATCGGTGTTGATAGCCCGTGTTACACAGACAGCCTGCTGGGTGTAGCCGAGTGTTACAACTGCCAAGAACCATCACCCTCTCCCTCGCCTTTTCTCTGTCTGTGTGTGTGTGTGTGTGTGTGTGTGTGTGTGTGTGTGTGTGTCTCCAAAAAGGCCTGCTTTCCAGTTTTCATTGTTGCAGCTCAGGGCTGCAGTCAGGGGTGTGTGGCCCAGCTGTGGGAGACACAGTCATTGTCTCCTCTTGGCAGCTGATATTACACCAAAGGGGGGGATTTGGGGTAAGACCGGAGCTGTGGAGCTCCTGAACTCTATATTTTTATATTATGAGGTTGTTTCTTAATGTCATTCCTCTTAAACTACAGGGCATGTCTCTGTCATATGCTAATGTGGGCCAGAGTTGTCCAAGTCATTATAGGGAGGATTTTTTTTCTCAGTATCTCATCGTAGTTTCAGAGATTTCAATTCCTGGTTGATGTGGCGACCCCTGTGGTCACTGGTGGTTCCTGCAAGTGTGTTTCAATATAGGACACATTATTCTGCTCCAAGTGATACCTGTATCAACCACCGGGGTGGAAGCAAGCAAACCTCAGGCATCTACTCAGGAACAAACATCTGGCCTTACGATAATGGACCGTAAAGTGAGGCCAATGCGAAAGTGTCTGAAACTCGTATTCTCTCGAATGACCAGCAGAGGGCGACTCCACTGGTTGAAAAAAGAAGAAGTCAGTTTCTATAGAGGACTATGAGAAAATGAATTGGGGCGTGGATACCTTGCAGTTGACAGTTAGTGCCATCCAGTGGCTGCAGGTAGGAGGTGTAGGTGTACGTGCAGAGTACGGGCTCTCAGTCAGGCCCCACCGACCTGCTCCTCCAAATATGGTTACCTCTAGTTTCCAAAAGCAAGATGGAACTGGCTTAAATGCTAAGCTCGCCGCTTCCAAAACATCCGTGCACAAGCCAGTGGTTGAGGTCATGGTGGGTTGCCACTGGGTTTTAATACAGGATACATTACGCTCTAAGTGATACCTGTGTCAACCAACGGGGGGAAGCACACAAACCTTAAGCAGCAAGTCAGAAACAAATGCTATTTTGATAGATGAAGACAGTCGACAGGGGCTTCGTCGTCATGGCTGAGCTACAGCAACGCCCGCTGGCAATCGTTTCCTGTGAATCTGTTGAGATCGGCGGACAGTGACAACGAGAGCTCGACAGAAACAGTAGGACAGAGGGAAAAATCTGGTGTGCTCTAATATAGCCTATTCCATACGCTATAAATCTCCACTGTTAACCCAAGCATTATTAAAACACCCTACAGTCCTACTGCCGAAGGAGCACAACCCTCTCCCCCTCTCGGACTATTCCTCGGCATTTCCGTGCCTGTCCGTTCTATTCCAGCTGTTTCCTTGCGTCTGCTCTCAGCCAGAGTGGCTCTGTCAGATTTCTGGGTGTGGTTCTTCCCGTCCTTCATGCTCTCTCACAGCGGCCTCAGTGTTGCTCCGGGCTGGCACATGTCATCACAGTAATCCCCTCCAGCTGGAACGATCGTCTGCGGGCATGAACCAGGGCCCCGGCAGACGGTGGCTCTTCCCTGGTAACCGACGCACCACAAAACAGGGGCCCCGCCACACCAGACTCGGCCGCTGCCATGCAGGCTGCCGCAGAGTGGGCTTGAGTGCAAACAAAATACCCCGTGGCCACCCAGACGTTGCCATGGGACTCGCCATGACAACCGGTACACAGTTGCGGTGGCAGGAAAATACAAAACCTGTTTGGTTTGTCGTGCAGTGATGTGATTTGACACACATCTTGAATTCTGTCATACAGACTTGACTGAAAGAGTAGCCTATATAATTCAACCTGTCTGGCCCAGTCAGATCCAGGCCAGGTTTTTTTTTTCTCCTTTCTTTTCTTTCTGTCATCGCCATAGTTACATGGTTACACTACTCCCGCCTATCACAAGATCAACATTCCAGTCAAGCAAGGTTTCTCTGGGATTTTGGCTGGAAGGGAGCCTCTGCAATTCATTTAGATTGAAAAGTCTCATTGTTTTCACGTTTCCAGAATGTGAGAACAAAAAAAAAATCCTGTGCAGTTTTGGGTGAAGAGTAAATATTTTTGCTCGCTAGGCAACAGGGCCGAGGCCCTGGTGAACATGCAGGATGACTTTCCTCTTCCCGTGGTCCCAGCCTTCCTCCCGGCTGCTCTCTCCGCCCACGCGACGGTCTCGTCACGGCTTCTCGAATGACCTCACAGGACATTGACCCTGCTTTGCAGCCGTTGGGAGTTGTCCCGGGACCATTCCCACCTATGAGCCGCTGAGGAGTGGTTGGTGTTCGTTTGCGTCCCAGTTCACGAGCGTCGGTCTCCGTGTAGTGGTGCACGGAACAACATCCTGTCGTCTATTTTTGACCACTGCTGACTTGTGCAACCGAAAATGATAGTTTCCTGTGCAACCTATTTTTGGTGCTTTGTGGTTTATTTTTACTTTGGCGTCTTTGTTGCCAGAAATTTCATAGACGAGCGCGTCAGTGCTAGAAGGAAGGTGTTTAGGGAGGTGAAAAAGGACTTTTTCCCAGTGACTTCAAACCTTAAAGGAATCAGAGAAATAAAGCCCACTTTGCTAAACCATGCAGATTCGAATTTCTCATTCGATCTGTTTAGATTATTGACAGACATTAGTATACATTTGTCCGATTCCAGCGTGCTGTGGGACAAACCTTTTATAAAGGTCTGTCGTCCGGCTGTAATGTTCGCATGGCGTCCGATAATCCTCCCACAACTGTCCTAAATTGTGGCTGAAGAAATCCTGTGCTCGGCGATTTACGGGAGAAAAACACCAAATCCTCTGCTGTTTATCCAGCTCCGAAGGGTTGAGAGCGGGTCACAGTCACTCACACGCACACACACGGTGATCAAGTACATGTTTGGAAGCGAAGAAGTGACTGTTGACGCCATAGACATCTTTATTTATTTGCATGTAAATCAGGGTTCAGGGTTCAGATCCGCTGAAAGGCTTAGTGGCTGGCGTTATTCAATCTTTTCTGAAACATGAATTTTCTAAAGATATTTTATTTAGCCCAGATGTATTTGACTTTGCAGCGCCTCAGTTTGTGTTGCCCAGTTAGTTTTTACTTTTGTCTTGTGTAGGAAAGTTACAGCTAAGCCTAGTGCGCTAATCTTGGTGAACTCATCTTTGATATGTGTTTTGGTTTTTTTTACAGGGAAGTAACATGTTTCATTAATATTCCTTGAATCAAAACACATCAAAAGAGCTAAAGCTATCTGATGTGACTGAGGTTAACACCCGGGACTAACAACCTTGGAATAACTAATGCGTGAATACAATAAGGGATGTTTTCCTGGTCTTCCTTTTTTTTTAATGGAGATTGCATGAATGCAGCATGATGCACATGTAATTGACTGCGCGGAGAATAAACACACGCGGCACAGTGCAGCTGTGCTCTGCTTTTTTATCTGAACACACAAGCACGCTCCATTATTGGCAATAACTGCGCATGGCTCATCCAATGCAAAGTTTGTCGTTTGATTTCCTTCAAACTACCCTGAGTGGTGTAACAGGGACATGACTGACAAACGAGGCCATGGTCAGTGACCTTGGAAGGTCGGAGCAAATCAGGATCAACATCACCGATGCCTTGTTTTAATCCAGTTACATTTACAAAAGCAGAGCACTCGGAGAGCGCAGAGCTCCGCCAAGGCTGAGCGACCCCCCTCCCAATGGGGGAGAATCTTTCAGAAAATTCCTGGATCCAGATCCCAGACCTCTCTTTGATGATAAAAAATCTTCCCCATATGAAATCCGCCCATAACTTTTTGAGTAATCCTGCTAACAAAGAGACAAACGGACAAACTGAACCACATCGCCTCCTTTAATAGGAGCTCGATAAGGAAGTATTACAGTGTGTTCGCTCTTCTTTGTCACCACGACTGAACTGGATCGAAGTCTATCATTAGCTGCACATCGCTAATACACTATGATGTCGCACTCATCCGAATCCACCATCTTGAAACAGTTGTGGTCTTCCAGTCTCATCTCAGACTCAGGACTCTGTCCCATGAACACCACTGCAGCCACTGAGCGCCCTTAAATCGCCCCTTGCCAAAACCGGGGCTCGTCGCAACGAAAACTCAAACACTATGATGATTGTGGTGTGTGTTCAAAGTGCTCTCTCGTTAAACGTTGCAACAAATGGTTTTACTCTCATGACCACATAGTGGCACAGACTCTTAACTCCAGTAATGTCACAGTTTCACCGTCACAATAATTTGAGTTGTGTTTTACCCGGGGAAGTAAATTGTGAAAGGCAAAAGACCACAATAGTCCCATTTACAGTGAAATACGAATTTGTGGTGTATAATATCCATCTTCTTTCTTATATAATAGTGAGAATAATACAGAAATGATGAGGAATCATATTAAGGGGAAAAAAAGACAGAATCCTGGATAACATCTCAAACAATAAACAGTCCTGTGGCAACATAACTGTGGCAACACTGGGAAACGGCAAGCTGTCAATTGCTGTGTTTTCTATGAAATATTGAAGTGTAATATTTTTGCTGTTTGTGGTCGAATGACCCCGAGTGACGGCGAACGAGACAGTTTGAGGCCTCTCAGGAAAAGCCCACAATAGATGCTGTCTGCGTTTAGATTCATGAAGTGTGATTATGAAGCATTAATGAAAAAACTCCTGTTTCAGATTATGTGTCTTGAAAAGGGCTTGACAGTTCGGGTCACACATTCTGCCAAAAAGTGCTACCGCATAGATTGAAGTTATACGTTCTGTGACAGTCGGGATTCGGTCGTCGCTGTTAAAAAGATCTGCTGCGCTGTGATTTTCAGCCGTTGACAGCATTTCAACATCTACTTTTCCATTGGATGGGAAAGGAGTCTGAAGACTAATATCAATTGCAGTCGAGCAGTTAGATGTAAGTTTACCATGTATTTCACTGGATGCTCCAGCGGAGGAATCCCGAAATCAGCCAACTGATAGTTGCTGGGCCGCGATGGACATGGAAAGCTACAGTACATTGATTGTCGAATGGTTGTGGTCTCTTGCACGTTGTTATAGGCCAGTTGGGAGAGTGGGCTGGAACTGACAATGGGGATATGAGTGTGTGTGTGTGTGTGTGTGTGTGTGTGTGTGTGTGTGTGTGTGTGTGTGTGTGTGTGTGTGTGTGTGTGTGTGTGTGTGTGTGTGTGTGTGTGTGTGTCTGTGTCTGTGTCTGTGCAGCTTTGAATAGTAAATTCTACGTTTTCAGTCTTTGTATGGTTGGTCAGACAAAACAAGCTATTTATACTAAATCATCAATTGATCGATTAAGATTATAATCAATAAGGAAAAACACTTGTCAGTCATAAATGCAGCCATATATTTTTTATTAATAAGAAACTGAGTTAATTACAGTGAATTCAGTTCATTTTTTATTAATTGATAAATTGATTGATCAGTTCATTGTTTCATGACTATACCATTCAAAGCCATAGAAAAAGTATGGTCAACCATTTTAGTTTATTGATTTTATGCTGCTGATTGAAATACTGTCTGAAAAGTCTTTTCTTTCCATGTCAGTCTTGAAACAATATTTCATTCAGTATTTCAATGAATGAGGTGAAATGGGAGTTATTAGTATTCACTCCCTGTTCAAGTTCAAGACTAACACAGGGCGTTGAAGCGGCCGAGTCGTGCACTACTTTGGAAGGAACAGCCTGAGCTGATGAGCGACAGTTTCGGGGCAGCGTGCGCCACGGTATGATCTATGCTGGTGCTACGTTCCAGCCACTGATGACTGTGTGTTGTGATGTGTTGCTTTCGGGGTGTGGTTGCCTGGGGAGGTTCTGGGCCCTGTTTCACACCCCTCCATCACCGGCACATGCACACGAAACACAGAGACGAAGTGAACACGTGCAGCATGAGCTCAGGCGACTCGGAGCTTGTGTCATCTGAGCTATACAGACAAAACTGTGAGATGGTTTTTTCCCCCTTTTTTCTTCTTCTGAAGAGCGAAGGAGTGGCCGCAGTGCATCGCAGTGATGAAATAATGGGGCTGCAGCCAGGCGCGTAAATCACTTCACACGTGTGCTAAACGGGAGAATAAAGAAGCCCGATCTTAGCAGGAATCCTGCCATTTTACAGAATTCGAACATATTACCGAAGCTATAGGCTACTTGTTTGAGGTACAACCTCATATTATCGTTTTTCCACTATAGCTAGTTATGTTATATACAGCTGGACTGAAGTTAGATGTATAATCTGATATATTTGCTGTGGTTTTATTAATGTCTTGTTTATGTTTTGTAAGGTGTCCTTGGGTGTGTTGAAAGGCGCCGACAAATAAAATGTATTATTATTATTATTTTTATTATTAGAGGAAGACATTTGTTTGTCCTGGACATTGCATGGCTTACTTTGCCTTGAGGGAATCATCTTCTCTACCCATAAAGAAGACACTGCTGTTGACAGGCTGTAACTAATGTTTGTTTTAATAATAGATTTGTTGAGCTGTCATTTAATATTAGAGCTGCAGCATGTTGGTCATTTGAATTGAATTTAACAGTAACTTTAAAAAAAAAAGATCAGATAATCATAATTTTCCAAACAAAAATGTCAAACATCTGGTGTTTCCAACCTTGCAAAATCATTGAAACAATTTTTTTTCCAATGTTTTATGGACAAATTGCAAACGGCCAATGAATCACCAATTAAATAGGACCTGTTCAATATATCAAATAGATATATCGATTGTTTAGTCACAAAACAGCCCAAAAGCATTCGGATTAGAATGGCATATAGTACAGGTAAGAATTGCATCATCCCTTTTGACAAGCTGCCCACATTTATTGAGCATTTCTGCTCAATAAATGACTTTAACTATCTATATTCAATGAGAATTTATAGAAAATCAGCGTACAATTAGAAAAGGTAAGCGGTGAAGAGTGTTCTCTCTTAGCAAGCTCCCAAAATCAGAGCAGCAACAAGGAGCCTTCTGGGAGAACTAATCCCCTTTGATTAAATAACATGAAACACACATTTCTTTAATCAGCAGAGCCGAAGCTTAGCACACGAGGAAGATGTAGGCCGATGGTGGCAGGAGCAGAGGCGGCAAGCAGTCATGTCATGAAGGAATCAGAAGTGTCAGCTTGTCGTGGCTGCCCTGTAAACCTGCATGAATATGGTCAGTGGAAATGGTTTGCTCACAGACCACCCAGACCACCCGTGTGATCCTCCACCTTGTTCAACAGCCAGTCATACACTCAAGCAGCTATCTAATAAGTCAGCAAAACCAGGCGCCCGGTCACCCCTCCTCTCTCTCCCTGCAGTCAACCCGTCACCATGACAACAGCCTGCAATAGCTAGTCCGCGGTGCAGCAGCAGCAGCAGCTGCAGCCGATTTGATGTCTGACTGTGGCGTCATGGCAACGCCCAGATCAGACCACACGACGAGGGTTGATAATACTTTGTAATGCCATTTTTTTTTAAACTACAAAGTGTGTGTGTGCATTTGTGTGTGTGTTATTATTTTCTCCCGCAGATTAGAAAAATCCTGATCACTTGATGCTCTGTGTTTTCTACGGCTTCCAGGATTTTCTCACAATGGGACATACGGTCATCATGGGTGTTTCTGGGCAATATGATCCTCAACATAATATCTGGAACACGATAAAAGTACTGGATGTTTTTGTGAAGCATATCCACACGTGATCAGACTGGCGCCCACAGATTTATTCAGGCTTTTTTTTTTTTTTACCACCGTTGCTAAATGTTGATGACCGTCACCATGATGATAATCACAAGCATCACTTTGTGCACCAGTAATCAAATTTATTTTAATCTTGTAAAAGATGTTGTATTATTTCCTAACAGCACCATATTAACATTTACTGTGAACTAAGGTGATTCATAACATTTCTGATTTACAATGGCATGACTGTTGGGTGGGCCACACCTATCAGGGAATTAAAACAGTTACACCTGATGATGAATAATAAATGCATGCAAATTCATCATAGAGATGGTTTTCTATGACTCTGTATTGGGCAGGGGTACCCACCGTGTACTGTGCATTGTGTGTTTACATGGGACGAGAGTGACAAACATGCCCCGTCACAATTCCCAGCCATGAATTAATGAACGGGTGAAAACATTGTTTATCTCCTCTGAGTGGAAGGAGATATAATATTACTACAAAGAAATAATGAGGCGTTGTTCAAATCCAGAGACAGAACACAAATGACCTTCCTCCCGTGAGGTCTTGCAAGACAAAACTGGGTCTTTGTTGGAGGAAGATTTGATTGAATTATAAGATTTCTCTTTCTCCGTCTCTTCTTGTCCCTCCCCTCCTCCCATCATTCTCTCTGCAGAGCGACAGGCTTCTGATCAAAGGCGGGAGGATCGTGAACGATGACCAGTCCTTCCATGCCGATATCTACATGGAGGATGGCGTCATTAAGTAAGTCCTCCACTGACCTCATCTCTGCTCTGCTCTGTTCCCAGTTTGCTCTCATTCATCAACTCAGACAAATCCTCCTTTTACTTACTTTTGGTCAAGACTGCAGATATTAGAATATGTTTTTTCTTGACGTGTACAAAATGTTAAATATTCCAATTCCTCAAATGTATCGGCCAGGTGAGTTCGTGTTAGATGTCCAAGGGAAATTCTGGTTCCTTAACGTAATATATTTTTTTCTTCCCTCCGTCTTGCCTTAACTCGCAATCACTGTTTTTGAGATTTGGGACATCTGCGAGAGTGACAAGGAACATGAAACCTCCTACGGCTTTTCCAAAAAATGTCAGTGTACCGTAAATAATCACCAACTGTCTGAGAGAGAGAGAGAGTAAACTTAGCTTCCTGGAAATCTCTGTAGGAGTTCATGTTTTCTCAAATATCTATGTGCAGTGGTTGTAAGTGTCATCACATCAATCGTCACAGGGAACGAAAATAGGAGAACAGCAGAATTGTTAAGGTGTTGATGTAATAAATCATGTAGAGAACCTGTAGAAGTGGAGGTTACGACCCAAACTGACCGTAGCAGTGACCTCTTCCTCAAGGAAAAGGGATCTAGACTGAATAAGATTGAAACTGATTGATGCAGACACTTGAGTCCTGCTTGTCCTATGGAGCTGTTGAAGTATTCCCCGTGGTTGCACCATGGTTGGGGTTATAGGTAGAGTGAAGACTGCCACACTCGTCCTCAATTCGTTCTCTGCCCCACTAAAAGAGTTGATTTGGGTAAGTTCCTCTCTCCTGAATCGGCCGTTCCTCTCCCTCGCTCTCCTTGCCCCCCTCTGTCCCGTTCCCACTTGATTTTCCAATTATAAACCCTTTGTCCCCACTGGCCCTCGGTCGGGCAGGTCCGAGAGTAGGCGCCCACTGAAAGCCTGGCGTTGCATAATAAACACCCAGATGACTGGCCTCAAGCCTGCCTGTCTGTCTGGCCTGTCTCCTCCATAAAGTCTGAACAACAGTGTTGTGTTTTTTCTAAACCAGGGGTGAAATTGTTGATGTGTTGACATGGTGACAATGTGCTGCCTCAAGCTTGGCTGTTTTTGCACTGGGGTCATTTTTAGATCAGCAACCTCGTGTTTTTGCTTTTCAGTAGAAACCTTGGCCTGAGTAATGAGAACTATAAATCAATGTAAATGCTTATTTACTTAAAGGGATAGTTCAGTGATTTTGAAGTGGGGACCACCGAAAAAAACATATTTTTTTTTTTGCCACATTTTTCAACGTTACCTTAAAAAAATAATCCATTCAATAATACACTAAATGATTTTATTATTATTATTTTATTTTTTTTTTTTCTCACTGCTTTAGTTCAAAAACAGCTGATTTGCAGTGTGATACTCTGATTCTCTGCATCATTTGTTCGTAGTTCTTCAAATTCAGTTCATTGTCATCACAGAGTACATCGCAAGCAGCAGTACAAGCAGAGGAAAAAGAAAACAAAACATCATTTTCTGTTGTGTGGACATATCGTACAACAATTCTGACAACATCATCTGCCCTCCACAGGCAGATCGGAGACAACCTGATCGTGCCCGGTGGTGTGAAGACCATCGAGGCCCAGGGGAAGATGGTGATCCCGGGTGGCATTGACATCCACACCCACTTCCAGATGCCGTACCGCGGAACCACAACCGTGGACGACTTCGCCCAGGGGTCGAAGGCCGCTCTTGCCGGGGGCACGACCATGATCGGTAAGGTTTCTGCGGGCAAAGGACTTCCACCCAGTGAGGGATGAGTTTCAGTCACCTGGGGGGTGTGGGCAGAAACCGCAACAGAGGAAAAGGCTCTCCAAAAGGGAACCATACAAAAGACCAAGTGGAAGGGGGATCGCACAGGGGAGGGGGGCACGGGGGGGGGGAAACACTAATCCCATCGAAATAAAGCACCAGTGTGTGTATTGAAGCTTGTCTGTGTACAGTGGGAGTTCGTATGTGTGTTGTTCAGCGACCAGACGCTATCACAGCCAACAGCTGGTAGATACCAGAGTCTCATTAGCACCAGTTACTTCTTTTCAGCTGCTCCGTGGCTCGTCTGCCACTGTGGCTCCGTGGTCCGCAGAGACACAGTCACTAACAGGCGTGCCACTGTAGTAAGCCCTATTCATGGTCTCCCTCCGCCGGCAGATGTTGTTCTGTCTCTCGTTGTGATGGTGAGAACAAAGACGTGGAACAAAATCAAAGTGGCTCCTATGGTCGGGCGTAGTAGACAACAATGTTTTGTTTTGTGACAGCCATCTCCGGCTCGATCCTATTAACACGCAAAGACCAGATAAGCAGATTGGGTCTTCTTTAATGAGATAAAGATGCCGGTCAGGTGGCGAAGCAGCAGGAGGCTTTCATTCATTACAGCTGAGTAAGATGGAGGGGGATATCTTGTGTGTACTGTGATACTGTTGTGTGTGTGTGTGTGAAGAAGATTTACTGTAAATCTTCCTCTTACAAACATATAAACATGCACATGAAAAGTGCTAATTCACGTGTCGGAACCTTTGTATAGTTTTCTATTTTTTTAATGATTTCCATGCGCAAGCAAGACTAATGTAACCGAAATTTTTCCGATTAACGCTACTGGAAATATTATGTTTTTACCCTCCGGTGAGTGTAACGGTTACGCAGATTGCTGTAACACATGAACTTGCGTATGTTTCGTGCCATTACAGTCACCAGGAGCACCTTGCTGCACTGCTGGACCCCTTTAGTGTCCACCTCTAGTCCGTAAGACTGGACTGTGGTTCGGTAAAAGAATGACAAAGTCCGACAATGTCCACAATTGAAGTGCCCCCCCTAGATTGCCCAAGGACACCCGCACCCAGACAAAGATGTTAGAAATGCAATGTGACATATGACACTGCCGGACGCTTCTGGCTGAGCACTGCGGGAACTCAGACAGACAGCTGATTATGCAAGATAGAGGGAGGGAGAGAGTTGAAGCACTAGCAGGCGAATCCTGACATCACCTTGTCTTCATCTTCTTATGTGATTATCCCTCCCCTCCCCTAATGTCTGTCACTTCTCTCTCTGTCTACTCATTCATCTATTCCGCCACCTTCCTCCCCCCAAAACAACCTTTCTCCCTTCCGAACGTCTACCCTCGTCCTTTCGTCCCCGTGTCCTCTCCCCCTGCTTCTCCCATATCTCCGGCAGTGGACCATGTGATCCCCGAGCCCGGGAGCAGCCTGATGGAGGCCTATGACCAGTGGAGGCAGTGGGCCGACGAGAAGGCCTGCTGCGACTACTCCTTCCACGTGGACATCACCCACTGGAATGACAGTGTGAAGCAGGAGTTGGATCATCTCATCAAGGAGAAAGGTATAGGCAGTGCCTGGCGGACTGCATTGCGTTTAGTCTTCCAAGTTAGAATTTAAATTAGAATTTGACCAAGGTTTTTTTAATTCAAAGCCAAGGTTTGTTTGGGGTTGTCGTCTGTTAAAAATAAAGACAGAGGGTGATTTTTGGATAAAAATGGTCACATGAAGTTAAATCAATGGCGAGAGGAGTGAAAATAAATCAAATTTTTCCCCTTTTTTGTTGAATTCCAACAGGCGTGAACTCGTTCCAGGTCTACATGGCCTACAAGGACTACTACCAGATGAGCAACAGTGAGGTACGCACGTGCACACTTTTGGGTGTGACCACGCACATACGCAACATGTGTGCATGTGTGCGATACAGTATGTGTGGCTGCACTATAGACATATAGTAACTATGTGATCACATTATCTATCCCTGCTGACTATCTATGATACTTCATGGTCATAAAGCACGGAAACATTGTAACAGTTGGACTCTGAGTATGAAAAGTGAGTAAATTGCGAGCAGCAGTCGGTATTCACCATAATGCACAGTTCTAAATAAAGTTATGGTTCCATCAAAGCGTTGATCTTCTCCCTTGAAATGCCCTGTCCGTATGTAACCTGTAGCCAGTGATGTATAGAGTGAGTTCATACTGTAACTCTGGCTGGTGCGTGTAGAACAAACAAAGTGTCCGTCCGGACGGTGTGGGGCAGGACTCTTCATGTTTCTCATGCAGCTGCAGCTAATTCCGTTGGTCAGAGGAGAAGCATGAGGCAACTGAAATAGTCCAGCTTGAAAAACTGATGTCATGCAGCTCGGCGCAGCAACATAACAACAACTGCAGCTCATCCCACATGAGTTTAATCACTCCCGGAGACCACACGCACAATAATTGCAGCGTGTTGCAGTGGACAGACATCATGTTAATTGTTGGGTTCCTTCTAAATTGTGGCTTACGGTTGACCCCCGAGTTTAAAAAAAGGAGTGTCTTAGTCTTGTGTAAACAGGAAAAAGCCACTGTAATTTCACCGTTGCTGTGCGTTTGTCCCACAGCTCTACGAGATCTTTACCTTCCTGGCAGAGAGAGGCGGCATCGCTCAGGTCCATGCTGAAAACGGCGAGATCATTGCTGAGGTAACAATCAAGATGCAGGAACTGACAGACGCGCCTCCTAAACATTTCCCGTTCTTTTCCTCCTCTTCTCTCGCCTGCCTCGTTTTACTGTCTTTGTTCTCTTTGACTGCTTGTCTCGGTTCCAAATCTGGGATTTGTTTTACTTTTGGTGTGATTTATTTCATTTTCGTCCGCCGCACTCCACCTGTCTAGTCGGGCCTTATCGCAGCACATCTTGCTTCCCGCAGACTAAACACACGGCCACTGATGAGGGAGAAAATGTGTTTCCTGTAGGACAGTAATGTGTGGGTGTGGTTTATACAAGGCTGCGCCGTATTGTGGACAAATGAAAGTGAATAAACCGTAAAGAGTTGGACTAAGAGGGTTGTGTATTAGTCAGGCCTCTGGACCATGTCTGGATTCTGTCATTCTGTGTGTGTGTGTGCGTGCGTGCGTGCTTGCGTGTGTGTTGGACCTGATTCCTTGCAAATCCTGCCTTTCCTTTCCAGTCTTGGATGCCGAAGACTGGAGTCTGACTTCCATCAGCTCTGAGATCAGAAATGTCTCTACCCCCAGATTATGTTATGGCCTGATTTAACTTCAGAGCCCTCGAGATAGAGAGGCTTTGTGTAGACCTGTGTGTGAGACACACAACATGTTGTAACCAAGTGACAGCATGATACAAACACACCATACCTACTTACTGGGAGGCTAGTGTGTAGGTTCTCTTTGTATTCAACTTTACAGATTCCTTTTTTTTTACCCATTACATATGCTACTGACACTTGGAGGAGGTGCACCACAACCGATCAAAATTGTAAAAGGGAAAAACATGATTTATAAGAACCGAAACAACCTTGAATGACCTGCAGAGGGCGACTCCACTGGTTGCAAAAAATAAGTTCGTTTCTACAGAAGTCTATGAGAAAATGACCCTACTTCTCACTAGGTTCATAACATCAGTAACCATTTTGAGTTTATGGTCTCAATCACTAGTTTTAACATTTTGTAAATTATAGTCCCATTTAGTAACGTCCAATTGGTGCAGGTCACGGGTGTAGGTGGACGTTGCAGTGCACGAGGTGTCAGTCTATCCCGCCCCCGCTCCTCCAAATATGGTTACCTTCGGTTTCAAAAAAACTCTTGAAGCTTTCAAAATGAACACTGGTCTCTTGAGTCCAACTTAAAAGTGACCAGACACCAGGCTTTTAGATTTGCCAGCTACCTGCATGGGTGTCTACTTCTGGGAAACGTAGTGGACAAACCAAAACAGCTGCCTGTTAATCGCCAGTAATATCATTTATTACTAACAGTTTCTTGGATTGTGTGATTCGTTTTGACATCATAGGTATTTTAGGTATTCCAGAAATGTCCTGAAAGGCTTGATTGCTGTGTTTGCAAGTGTTGTCTTCGCTGATGGAGAGCTGGACGGTCCTCTCCTTGTTGATTCTTGTGAGGTGGAACAGTCTCCACACGGTGTTGATCAAAGCTGCAAATTTCCTTCTTGCAGTAACACAGCTGGGATCGCTCTCATCTGTAGACACGTCTAGATTTTTCCAAGTCTGTCATCAGCAGGTTCCACTCCGAGCAGCAAAGTGTTCCTCCTCAGACAGCTCTGGCGTGCGCCATCGTCTTTTGGGGGGTTACGAGTTCTCTTGTGGGATGGTGCCCTGGCTGCATCTTTACCTCTGCCTCCTTTCTTTAGTGTCCTTTAGATTTGTCTGTGTCTGTGTACTGTACTCTCATTGGAATTAATTTGGTTGGCCACTTGGAAAGCAGCCCGTGGATTCCCACAGTCCTCTGTGTGTGGCCTCGACCCAGATGATAAAACTGCTGCTTACATCCATCACACAACCAGAGAACATGCAGAAACAGAATATAATTTTAGAGCGTGGCCAAAACTAGACATCCCCCCCCCCAAAAAAAACCTTCACGTATCTATGAAGCGACTAACATAACTTTTTGTGTGTGTATGTTCAACAGGAGCAGGCTCGCATGCTGCAGATGGGCATCACTGGACCGGAGGGACACGTGCTGAGCAGGCCAGAAGAGGTACAACACACACACACACACACACACACACACACACACACACACACACACATGTGGTCGACATTTTTAATCTGTAACCAAGTATATTTTTAAGTATTGTGTGTTTAATATGCATATGCGCATAAAGAAAACTGATTTTAATCTCAGGACTCAGACAAGATAAAAAGTCACAGTGTCACAGTACAAACATGGCCACGCTTACACACACACTGACACTGTCCATGATGCCCCTCTTTGACTTTTCAATACGCACATTTTTCTTGTTATACACATTTGTTTTCAGGCACGTTTAAAGGCCGTTGGGTGAAAATTCTCAGGTTCCCACAACTGTTGCTTCTGATGTTACGAAAAAAAAAAACGAGCTAAATTAAAGCCGTGCGCTCAAGTCAGCAACTTGTCCGCCTTTGGCTCCGCTGGGACTTTCCACTCTGTGGTGCAGCAGAGCGAAGTTGTCCCACCAGTATCATTGTGTCATGCATTTCATTGCAGTGTCTTAAGACTCCAAAGCTCGGAGACATAATGCAATTGAGCAGAAGCCAAGTTGGACTAGTCTTTTATCAGTGTCTGGTGCACAATAATCAGTGTAGTTTACGTCACCTTGTAAACTACACTGAGCACATGTAGGATACAGACAGGGGTGGACTGAAACAATAGTTCAGGCCAGGGATTTGACTCCATCCCAGGCCATCCTCACGCAAACCATCAGACCGCTAATACTAAGGCTAATCCGATTGCTTGATGTTTATAAATCAGATAAGATTAGATAAAGTAATCCTTTATTAGTCTCACTGTGGAAATTTGCCATGTTACAGCAGAAGTAGAGGGTACAGTTAAAAACAAACATCAGTAAAAGTAACATGTAAAAAAAAAAACATGCAGTATAAACACAAGGAAACATTTCAAAAATTTGATATAATATATAGAATGTCAACCGAACATGTGCAGTGTGATTGAATGAGTGAATGAGTGAATTTTCAGTGCAGAATGTGGGTCATGTGGTCGACTGGGAGCAGAGCTGGTTGTACACCGGCCGCTACCTTCGTGTGGGAGGAAATTTATTTTAGATGACAAAATACCACATTACAAAATTTGTGACTGCCCAGCAAATGAATGAATTCAACAGCCGCCGTCTATTTTCTATGGAAGGATATAGAGGAGTAACGGCGGTGTTGTATTACGAGCTTCTCTGGTCTCTTTTCCCGACGCGGGAGCGTGATGATGTCATACGTGGCCCTGCCCACGTTTTGTAAAGCGAGATGGACTCTGCTTCATTCAGAAGCAATAAAAAACATGACACGCCCCCTTTTGATTTATCTTTCTGTTACGTCTTTAAGAGCCACACACCCGCACAGTTTTACAATTGCATGTTATTACAGGAGAAAGTGGAGGCTACGTGTGTGTAGTACAGTCATAGAAACCCGGTGTAGGTTATAATTATATTATGTCACTAAGTTCATAGAATATGAGGCGGGGGGCAGGAGTTCCCAGCTCCCTCACATTCATGTGACTGCTGTCTGATTTCAACTCTTCACCTTTTCCGCCTGCTCGTCATTTGTTTGCTCATCTCATGAAAATGATTTTGACTACCTTAACTCTATGCAACTGAGTAAATCCTTAACCTCCCCAGTTTATGATGTTAGAATTATAAGCTTGCACTGGATTATTCAAATAATAGGGCTCCAAGAATATATAATTTGCCGTGGTTAAGATATTTGGAGTTTATTTGAGAATATACTAACGGGAAATAGGTTTTCAAAGTCAAACCACAATAATGTCCTGTCCCTTCTGTAGCTGGAGGCGGAGGCGGTGTTCCGTGCCATCACCATCGCCAGCCAGACCAACTGTCCTCTCTATGTGACCCGCGTCATGAGCAAGAGCGCTGCAGACATCATCTCACAGGCCCGCAAGAAAGGTAAAGAACAGCAGGTTGACGTTGTGAGCATCACATCCATAAAAAGAAAAACCCAAGTGATTGTCTGAAATGTTACTGCCTGCACACCTAGACAAGACAAAGGTATGTTTTACGCGTCCGACACAATGTGAATATGTGTATGTATGATATTTACAATCATTTTTCTCTCACCATGTGAATAACAGTATCGC
Organism: Scophthalmus maximus; assembly: GCF_022379125.1. Classification (NCBI taxonomy): domain Eukaryota; kingdom Metazoa; phylum Chordata; class Actinopteri; order Pleuronectiformes; family Scophthalmidae; genus Scophthalmus; species Scophthalmus maximus. The sequence continues at coordinate 19,198,346 of NC_061516.1, forward strand.
CAACGGTAGATTCTAAAAGAAAAATGGAATATGAAATGCAGATCATCAGTCCACTCTCTTCTGTTGAGATTGCGGTGCTTTGGTATATTGTGTATTAGCGTAGAGAGACCTAAAGACTTGTACTACACCATGGTCTCCAAAAAGTCTTCAATACACATGTTGCTCACCAAAATGTAACTAAATATTATGTCAACTTCACCTCACAATGTAGTAAACAGCATTTGCACGTATTTCTGTGACTCAAATCAGTGCAACTGAACTTGGTCTAGGATGGTGTAGTCGAGCACTACGTCCAGATCAGAATCTGTGAAATTATGAATTTTTGTTTTGTGTATTTCCCCTCAGCTTATATGTTCGACGTGGTGCACGCACATACCAGTGTCACTGCACCTTTGCCCTTATAAGATGTTTTCACTCTCTCTCCTGAGGCACAGACGTGGACAGTGTGCAGATGTACACAGTACTCGACATACTGAGAAATTCAGCTTTGTCAGTCTTTTTCGCTGGTCCAGCTGTCACATAGACACATTCCGTACAGTCTATATATAGAGCAGAGTCGAACCAAGAGGCTCCATCGGCTGTGATGGATTGCGATATATACATTTCTTGGGGGGGTAGAAATTGTCTAGGAAAAGGTTTTAAAAGGGAAAGGTGCTGACCTCAGAAGGCCTTCTCCATGATTTAATGTCCGCCCTTCAGTTGCCTTCCGGGGGTTTTTACACCTTTGTTTGGATCATGGAGCGGTGAGGTGTGGGAGAAAAGGAGCACGCAGGAACACAAGAGCAGACAAGTGTTAGTAACTGGAATCAAACCCTGGTTCATCTCACATGGAAACACAGACTCAGCTACAGTTGAGCCAAGGTGAAATTTGCTCGTTGCCGAGGGCGATGTTTGGCTTTTTTTTCCCGCAGGTTAGGTACGGTTCGTCACCTGCAAACACTCAGATGAATTACCAGAGCTTTTAGTGAGATTAAACCGCCGACAAATCAATCAGTGCTGGAGCCACTCGTGATTTCGAGAGTGCCAAGAATTTTCTAAAATAAATCAGTTTGGTACACTTGACATTTGATACTCGCACAGATTTCTTTCTTTCTTTCTTTTTTTTTTACCATGACTTCTTTTTCCAGGAAATGTCGTGTTTGGGGAGCCAATCACAGCCAGCCTGGGGACTGACGGGACACATTACTGGAGCAAGAATTGGGCCAAGGCGGCTTCTTTTGTAACATCCCCCCCTCTCAGCCCTGATCCCACCACCCCCGACTATCTGAACACAATGCTGTCAAGGTACATATCACAACTACAACGTTGTTCATCTTGTGCTTGGTTTGTTGTATCAGCTTCTATTTACGCTGGCGCGCATTTTGTGCAAAGGCAACATGACGAACGAAAAAGCAGGACACATTTCTGCAAGTTCTATAAGACACACTAGTATTACAAGCTTGACAATTAGCTCCACGGTTACCACACAACAAACAGTAAACCAATATTACATGATTGCAATGCCTAGCTGATATTAAGTCCTTTACTCTCCCTCTTACATCTTCTTCAATCAGGACGTTCACGTAACTTTGAAAAGAAAAAAAGTCACGAAGGAGCTCCACCTCTGGCCTAATGAAGGATGGGGATGCATTTGATGCTAAACCAGTTAAAGTGTTGACAGTGCGCAAGATTCTATTTTGGATTTTCCTACTGTTTACATGTTTATATTCTCCGTTGCCCGCGTTACCTTTGACTGAGGAAGACGACGCTCTGCATGCATGCATGAAAAAACAAAAAGAAAGGGAGAAAAAAATGATGATAACTCAGCAGTCGTGACACAATGGGGGGACTGTTAAGTGAGTTAGACGGTCTTATGGAAACAGGAAGACATTAGTAACGGTTTGTGCTGGATGAAAAAAAAACCAAACTCTGGCGCTTGGCCTATTCCAATTACTCCCCGTCCCTGTGCTGTGTTGTTGTGCCTCTCCGGCCGGCGCGGGGGTAAATAGACGCCCCTCCCCTGGGATCACCGCCTGCGCTGTGCTCGTGGGATTTTTCGATTTAAACTCCTTTTTAATTTGCTGCTTCTCGCCTTCCCAGCGGAGACCTGAGTGTCACTGGCAGCGCTCACTGCACCTTCAGTGTTGCCCAGAAGGCCATTGGCAAGGACGACTTCACTCAGATCCCAGAGGGTGTCAACGGGGTGGAGGAGCGCATGGCCCTCATCTGGGACAAAGCTGTGGTGAGGAGAAGCTAGGGCTTTTCTTTCTTTCCTTCTTTTTCCCTCCACATTCGTAGAAACTCTGCGGACCAAAAAAAAAAAAAAACGAGGACAGAGGACAAAAGGCGGACAGACAACAAGAGGAGGCACATTCTCCACTTCTTATTTTCGTCCTCGTTCGGGTGCTTCGCTGCTCTTGTCCCCGAGGAAAATCATTCGTCAGTCAGTTTTCTAAGCCTCAGCTTTGTTTTAAACCCGTCGCCTGTCTTTTTTCTGCGGTGCTCAGTTTGAGCGGTTGCTGCTCTGCAGAAAAAAAAAATCTTTTTTCATCTCTGCGGTTTTCGTCTTTTAAATAAAGATGCTCTTGTTCTCTGTCTCCTTGCGCTTTCCCTCATTGCTCAGTCATTCTCTCCCTCTCACGCTTTATCTGTCACGGCCTCTGCCTTTGCTTTATCATTCACTTTTCTTTTCTTTTTTTTTTAAATTTGATCTCCCCATCTGTTTTCTTCTCTTCACTCTTGGATACCGTCTCCATTGTTTTTCTTTCTTCCTCTGTTGTTATCGCTGCGAGAATCACAGAACATGTAGCTGTGAACAGCTGTGAACTGCTGTGCTTTTAGTTAGTTCAACCAAATACGTGTTCCTTGGGCGGTGACGTCAAATCTAAGCTCCCACTGAACTTGGTGAGGCGCTGTTTAAAAATTTGAACCTGGTTAGCCGAGTCTCCGTGAAGATGTTGCAAATCTAGCAAGGTAAGAAGGCAGATAAATACTGTATCTACATACACTGTAGCAAATCCATCTCTTATGTAGAAACCGAGTTCATTTCGCATGTGAGGTGCTAGGGGTACTGTTGGGTCATTAATCCAGTTATTCACTATTCCCCTCCTTCTCTACCTAGACTACAGGCAAGATGGATGAGAACATGTTTGTGGCAGTGACCAGCACCAACGCAGCAAAGATCCTGAACCTGTACCCTCGCAAGGGGCGGATCGCCGTGAGCTCTGACGCCGACCTGGTCATCTGGGACACAGACGCCATCTGCACCATCACTGCCAAGACACACAACTCGGTACGTACGGTGCTCCGCACAGTTCGGAGTTTGGTTTAAAGTCATAACCAGCTCTCAAACTATGGCCTGTATTTCTCTCCTCCTCCTCCTCCTCCTCTTCTTTCACTTCTATTCAGCTGTTCAGCTGAATTTTGATAAAAACGCTGACATTTAATCTAGTGAAACTATAGAGACTGTTGTTTCACACCTTCTCTGTCAGAAAGGGTGGATACAGAGTGACGTTGGGGCCTTGTATCTTTACTTGTATAATATTGCGGCTGTTATTGATACCAGAATCAAAGCAGTGTTTTGCGTGGACGAAATGTGACTGAGTGAAGTATTAGAGCTGGGGGAGATCAGACTTCTATTAAAAGAGGTCCGATTTTCGGGGAGGGATTAAAGCAGAGTATGAGATAGGAGACAACCGAAACATCTGCGCATGTCTGTGTGCAATCGACGGAGAGAGAGGGAACGAGGGAGAGAAAGAGAGAGAGGGAGGGAGAGAGAACATTCATTTTTGACCACCTTCCAGAGAGCTCACTGTTCCTCCCAGCGGAAATGAAGTCCCGGTGGACGTTCACTGCTGAGGCGACACGAGCGGCACTCCGCACGTGACCAGCGCTCAGTGTCAAGTTGATCCTCGCGTAATCCGAAAAAAAAACAACAACCCACGGATTGTAATGATTTTGGCAAATATGGATTCATGAACTACACTGGTTCATCCGAAAGACGAGAAAACATTCCGTCAGTGATGCAAACATTTTCCACAATGGCCTGATCAGTTCCAACTACGGTTAATCAACAGAGGAATCAAGTGCAATCAAGAGGTATTTCCTCCCTCTATATCACATTTTCATTTGTGCAGATGAGCCGAAATATTCCCACGATTGGAAACACCAAAAAGGATGTAAAGAATGGTGTTCGTGGCACGGGATCATGTTACAGTAAATACCAATATTTCGAATACTTTCACAAACCCCAGAGATTTGGAACATCCGTACCCATGGACCAAAACTCATCAGGAAACATTTTAGAAGACATCTGAATTCCTGGGAAACATCTCACTCAACATGCAATATGAATCAGAACTGGTCCTGTAGTGTAGCCGACAACAGCCCTCCTTTGGCATCCGCTTTGGATTTTTTTTTTTGTGCCTGGCGGACTGTTTTTAGGTGCAGACCACAAATCACAGCTGGAAGACTATTTGATTTTTTATATATTAATATTTAGAAAAATCTTTTGACCCGGCTGCAGTTTGACAGCATGAGTAACTGTTGCACCGTTCCTTCTACAAAGTTCACCATAGTCAATAAATTAATCCTCCTGCTATGTAACTTTTTCCAAAGTCTGTCTATTACCGTATGTGTTACATGTGTGTTAAGATATAGCTTATAATTTATTGAAAGTCTGGAGCATCTGCAGCACCATGCAACAAAAATGAAGCTCAATAGTTCTCTTTTTCTTCTTCTTATATAATGGCTTTAAAACTCATTACACGAAGCACTTGTATTAAATCTTTCTTGAAATTACAGTAAATTATACTTTGATACTTTGCCAATTGGGAAAAAGAAAAGGGAAGCTACAGTAGAAACGTGAAACTGTATTTTCGGATTTCAGATGTTGCTGTCCTCACTCTGAAGGTCAAACACACGGGCCTCACGAGGACACTTTGGCACGCACATATATACACACATATGAGTAATGAGGTCCGGACCATTACACAGACATTAGAGGATCCCAAGCAGGCCGCTGGGCAACAGAGGAAGCGTGTGCCCACAGGAAAAGAAGGTTTTTACCGGTCGAGCACAACTCCCGCTTTTACAGAAGCACGTGAGTGAGCGAGGAATGCCCGTTTTTACTAACGATGTTTGCCGGGTTGGTTTTTAGGAACGATGAAGGGAAAAGCTTGTAAGTTGGACTCTTCCTTGCTCAAAGGACAATCATTTTTTTCTGTTGAGTGAGAGTGAAAGAACATCGCCATGCGACTCCATGTGGAGGAACGGAAAGAGAAGAGGTGGACTACTAATAATATGCCTTCTCCAAATGTGGAGTATGTCCACTGAGGATCCATGGGTTCTTACATAATGATGTCACCCTCTCATTTCCTGCTATACTCGTACTTCCAGATAGAAAAACTGAGAGAGAGAGAGAGAAGGGGGGGGGGGGGGCAGAAGACTAGAGCATGGCAGCTCCCAGCTCCAATAAATCTACCTTAATGGACAGTCTGATCTCAGGCCAAACAGGAGCAGACCTTTTCTACCAGCACACTATTCCGGGGAATGCCCTGCCCTGTACACACACACACACACACATAAAAACAAAAGGAGTTTAGCTTTTGTCATCAGTAGGCCCACATCTGGTCTGGATAGCTTTGTTTTTGTCGTAATACAAATGCATTGATAACACATAAGGATATTCTGACACATAGGGACAGGCTGCAGCGCGTGCACACACACACACACGCACACACACACACCCACACACACACACACACACACACACACACACACACACACACACACACACACACACACACACTTTCCTAGACACACTCAGCCATGACATCATGTTTGGCTTACACTAAGTCTTAGTTATGTCCTGTTCTGGCCTGATTTGGATGGCAGCAGAAAAACGGGGCCGTGTGCAGCGGGAATAAGCAAACAATGGAATGGGGGGGGGGGGGGGGGGGGGGGGGGGGGGGGGTGATCGCAGATCACAAACATGTCGAGAGAAGAAAGTTGGCAGCATGTGGGGGAAACTGGAAGAGGATGAATGGTGCGCGAGGTTAGACACAAACAAATATTTTGCGAGGGATTACGTAAATCGAGCAATAATGGGTGAGGGGGAGAAGGACGGGATGGAAAACAGACAGGAAGAGGGATACGTGAATGAAGGGGGCAGACAACTGGAAGGAGAAAGAGAGGGAGAGAACCAGCGAGAGGGAAAGGAGGCGAGAAGTGCTACGGCGGGCGGCGGCGGACGCCAGCTTGATGGCGGCAGGTGTCTGTACATGTCAATAAGACGAGAGCAAGTAACAAGGTGACGAATGATGAATGGGAGCAAGAGAGCGAGGGAGTACGAGAGCGTAGGGGAGAAGCACAGCGCCCCCTGTTGTCGGCCTCTTCACCGACTCCATCCCTTTGTTCATGAGCACGGTTAGGGGAGGGCTGTTTGTTTTTGTGTCGCTGATTTTGTGTTTTGTCAAATTGGAGTTTATCCAGAACTTTAATTTAATTTTCGAACCCGGGACAAAAAAATAAATGAATTGGAGGAATTTTTTATCATATGACTACATAACGAATAACTCCACTCTCTTAATTCTTACAATCGTGCAGAGTTATTTGTTTAAACTAAGTTGTGCTTCAGTGTGGCCTCAATAAACGAAGTATCTCAGAGCCCTTTAACTGCTTTTCATTACTGAATTGAATTATTCCCCTTAGTTCCATGTCTGTGTGTCAACCTGAAGGGGTTGGATCCTTCCATATGATTTAAATTGTCGCTATTTCTCTGAAAAATGAAACATGTATTCATAGGTTTTGTTCATTTCTACCGTTCATTTCTACTGTGCTGGATATTTCCACCTTGCTGAATTCTGTTCTCTCTTACCCGCCGGCACGACGTGACTTCCTCACAGGTGTATGATCCTTTGAATATGTTTGTGCTGTAGGCTGCCGAGTACAACGTGTTCGAGGGCATGGAGCTGCGTGGAGCCCCACAAGTGGTGATCTGCCAGGGGAAGATTGTTCTGGAAGACGGGAACCTGCACGTCACCTCCGGCGTGGGCCGCTTCATTCCCTGCTCTCCCTTCCCTGACTTTGCCTACAAGCGTGTTAAGGCCAGGAAGCAGGTGAATACAGGTTTTTACTGCTGTGTGCCTTTTTTCTCTCTGATACTTTGGATCGGACGATCGACGATCAAACTGCTGAACAGATAAAGCAAAGATAATCCGTACAAATCCCTTTTTTCGGTGGGCCATCACAGTAATCACGACCCTGTTGCATAGCCAACGGATGGTGATTGCGAACACCACAACAATACCTGCTATGCACTAAAGATGTTGCCCTACAGTAAATAAAAAAGAACACGATGGGAGGAAGACTAATTGCTGCTTTTATTAATGAGAGAGAGAGGAGCCCGGAGGCAGGAGTCCGGGCCTTCAGGATTGAAAAGTGAGTAAGTGAGGCAGTTAGGGCAGCGAGAGAAGTCAGGGCGATGATGGAGAGAAAAGCTGGTGGAAAAGAAGGTGGCAGGGAAACGGGATGTGGGGGAGATACAGTGGGTCTGAAAATCAATCTCCATATTCCAGCCACAGGCCGAGCGGCCGCATTTTTGACACTGCAGCGTGAATGGACCAACCGTGCAGTGAGGGTGGTCGAGGCTTTGTCCTCGTGTTTTTTTTTGAAAAGGATGTGGTGGGTTTGAATTCGGGTAACTCTCCAAAGAGGCCGACCACACGCAGTTTAAAGAGTTCCCAAAGTCTACAGTCGGGATTAGTCTAAAAGCTATTTAGGCACGTTGCCCCTTATTACAGGAAAGGTAGCGGACGGCTTTATAGAGTCTTTTGCAACCGATACGTCCAGTGCTGGTCAACGTTTTTTGGTCAAAAGTTTAATGAAACCTCAATTTTAACATTGTTAATGTCTGAACGCCGTCAGCTTAAACGGGGGCAAACAGCTACAGTAGCCTGACTGTGTCCAAAAGTAACATAATCCATGTACTGGGTCACAAATGATCGTGCTGAATCTTGGTTTGTTTAATACATACAAAAAAACCACAGAGTGAAACTCATGTCTCCTGTTTTCTTGGCAACACCACAGGGAATACAAGAAGTTCCAGTCGCGCTGCTGAGCTGGTGGTAGCTTCACAGTGAGAGTATGCAAAGAGAAATAACACGGTCAATGCAAAGTTTACTGCACTCAGACTGTACAGAGCCCAAATGAATGAGACAGCTGGATGAAATATATTACACTCCTGTTCACCACAACTAATACAACCCAGAGAGCCGTTTGACCATTGTTAAGTTGCTTCACCTTGTCGGGATGATGATAATCAAAATGGCCGTCACTGTGTTAATAATAATTGATAAAAATCAAGGACGTGACAACCAACCCCATTCAACCCACTTCAAACCAATTGATAGCAGCATTTAACCCAGCTCACCCTGTCTTGCCACCTTTCTTGCGGCCGTAGAAATCTCATTGCATAACAATTCAGTAATTTGCATCTGGCGGCCGATGAGAAAATGGAGCCGTAAGAGCAGCGTGCTGTTTATCTTGGTAGCGGCCACTGTTATGCTTTCCCCGTTCGCAGATGTCTCTTTTTAAACTCCCTGACGGAGCTTTTCCACGATTCCGCGGCGGCACAGGCACACGGGCCGACAGTGACTCCTTCACTGCATGAAGTCTTGACTTGATTTAAAACATACGAATTCTGTATGTTCAAGGGTTCGGGGGGGGGTTTTTTGTTGTTGTTTTTTTCCCGTCTCCGGCCTGAAAAAGAGTTTGCTCACTTGTGTGTTTATGTGAAAATCTGGAACTGGTTCTCGGGCAGGGGGGAAAAAAAGGCTCCACGAAAAAAAAAAAAAGGACATATCATTCAGACACAAACAGTTGCACAAACAACCATATAACGCCAAACAGGTGTGGACTTGGGTCCATTCAGTGTTTTGTATTACCGAACGCCGTAATGTCTCTCTTTGTTCGTGCCCGTCCTTTTTCCCCTCATTTCTCCTGTCCTCCTCCTCCGCCTTCACCTCTCCCCTCTTTTTCTTTTGTCCCGCAGCTGGCGGTCCTCAGGGCGGTGCCCCGGGGAATGTACGACGGCCCGGTGTCTGAATTCTCCATGTCCCGCGGTGGCACCCCATCCGCCTCCGCGCGCACCTCTCCCACCAAGCAGCCTGTCCGAAACCTGCACCAGTCTGGATTTAGTCTCACAGGTAACCCTGCACCATGCGGTGAGCCCAGCTTCTTAATACGACCCCCGCCACCACTCGATCACCCGGTCCTTTCTTTGTCATCTGTCATTGAACTGCATTGGGGGGCTTTTTTTTTTATACTCATGTGTGCACGGACGTCGGGGGAGCATGCATGTGCCCCGGTGGATCCACCATCACGTCCCCCTTTATGTACAAAAAAACTATTTGAGTCTCAAGTGGTTGTCAAACTTTTTTTTTCCGGGCACGAACCCCTTTCAGAAGCCGAAATGAAAATTCCCGCCCGCCCGCCCGCCACCCAATTCTATCTGTCATTAACAGTGATAGGGGAAGAAACTAATGAAAGGACATATCCAAGCTGATTTGAAGTGAAATAAAGGCTAGCATGTTAGCATCTGTAAAGTCATAATTTCCCCCCGGTCATTCACCTCCTTTGCCCCCCCCCCCCATGTAAACCCACTCACCCAGTTTGAGAACCACTGCTGTAATCTCTCATTATCCTGTTTATGATGTTATGGCATGCGTTGTCTGCAGCACCGTGCTTGTGTTTATATGACGCTTTGTCAGATTATGCATGTCTTTGACTTTTAATGAGCCACAAAGCCGACAACGTTAAGTTAAGTTTTTATACACGCACGTACAGTTGGCTGCTTTTCTGCTTTTTGCTTCAGTGCGGCTTGACAGGAACAACATAACCCCAAATTAAAACCATGTAAACTGTATTTTGGACCCATAGGATTTTACTTTCTTTCTTCTTTTTTTTTGGATGAATTAACATTCAGTACTTTTTGTCTGCTATGCACACATTGGTCAGAGAAAAACACGGTTTCTATCAGCCCGCATTCCTGCATATATTTCAGGATGCATGTATTCAGGTCCTTTTATTTTATTTTATCTCCGGCATGCACAGACACATACATGTACATGGAAGATGTATTTTGCACGACTCAATAACTTATTACTTGAATCCTCCCCGCTCAGATCAGTCATTCTCTTTGATGACTCATCTCCAAAGTATGCCCCCTTAAATCCCTTTCCCTCTGTTGACATCACTCCTCAAGTATCTCACACCTCTCAAATAGATTACGTTCGCTGGCTCTAAGCCGTCTAACCACAGCCTCCTTGATATGTTCAGCCACTGTAGGAAGTGGAAGTTTTCCCCACAGTCGCACTCATTGTAAATCACACCGGTTACGAGCGTTGGCCCCAGGCCCTAAAGTGCACAGCGCACAGGATTTCTGTCAAAGCATTTGGACACGGTCCTCTGAGAAAGCCTATCTAAGGCGAGAGGTCACAACACCGTGTATTCACATTCGACATCTGTTCCGTTCTGCGGAACTGCTAAGTGACAGTTTGATTTTGCGCATATGCAACGTCAGCACTGGATTAGATTAGATGACAAACGTGAGACATTGTACCCAACACTGAAACTTGGTAAAAGTCGCGTTGCGGATAGGCAGTGTTTCCACCGGTTTGTAATCAAACACAGCAGCCGTGGCTAATAGCTCGTCCTCCTGTCCTCCCGGACGGACTAAACGTGTCCATGTGCAACCTTGATTAACCCGCAGAGACCGCGGCTGTTCACACCGGGGCAGTGGCCGTCTTTGTGAGAACAAAAAAGTTGACAGCTCATTTTGAGAGAAAAGTCTACAGAATGGTGTTTTAGCCTTTGGCTGTATTGAGCAACCTATTTATACAAATGTGGCTGGTGTGCTATTAAAAAAAAAAAGAAGAAAAAAAAGGAAGGTGACCTCCGCTGGAAAGAATTTCCCCATTTGAGCACATGAACTGACTGTAAAGGGGAGAGAGGCTCCTGGTTTCCCAGGCGCTGTGAATGTTTGGTGTTTAAGTTTGCGTGTATTCTTGTACGTGTGTGTGTGTGTGTGTGTGTGTGTGTGTGTGTGTGTGTGTGTGTGTGTGTGTGCGTGTGCGCACTATCAGAATGAGTCAGTCTCCTTTGTCCAGGCCCACCACCACCTGCAGAGATGATGTACTCATCTGGAAAGGAGATGTGAAGGAGTGTTTGCTTAGATGCAGTGTGTCCCGGTCTGACATCATCCCACTTTCCATTCATATACTCGCTGATAATTGGTTGCAGCAGACGCACTGGCTCATCCTCTGGAAACGACCGTGCAGATCCTAGACTCTTCTGTCGGTGTTTCGGCAGCACTCACACAGAACACGGCCTGCTGATGACATACGGAGCCATATATCAAACGATAATAATGTGCCTCGAAAAAAAAGGCCTGGAAAGTAATAATGTGTGTGTGCGACAGCAAGTGTGACAGCAATTCCGTGCGGACAGGGTCTGAAAGAATTGACAAATGATACCGGCACTAGTTTCCAGAGGAGAGTGGAAGGATCAGTGTGGCGTCACAGGTCTCCCGCGTGATTTATTAAAATCAATTTGTGGTGTCAGATTGTCATAAGTTTCCCTGAAGAGAATGGCTCCCCTTATGTCACAGGAAGCCTTAGCATAAAGACACACAATAAAATCTTTTAACCACATGGATAATTCACAGAGGTGCGTGACAGGTTATTTGCCTCGAATTGAACTTTAGGTAAAGTAAATGCCAGCCCGGGTGGTGCGGATGTAGAGAGGCAAACAACGTTTTTTTGACTCTGCTCGTGCAACATTTAAGTATTTTGGACAAATTTTTGTTTGAAAGTCTGCATGTGAAAATTATTGGTAATGACGAATTCACTGTTACAGCTGAGTTCCCTTTCTACTGTTTTTCATTTCTTAGCAGACCTGCATGAGTTTGTCTCTCTCCTCCGCCTTGCTCTTTTTGATTTGCTGACTTGAATGCCATTTTTGCTTGCCCACCCCCCTCGTTACTGGCTTTAACTTCCTCTCCGTTTCTCTCCGTCCAGGTCCCCCCACCCCAGACGACGTCCCCATCAGGCCTGCAGGCCGCCGTATCGTAGTGCCCCCTGGTGGTCGTTCCAACATCACCTCCCTCAGCTAAACAGCAGAATGAGGAAGGGGATGCGTCCAGAAAACGGCAGCAGCCAGAGTGCAGGGTGGAGGGAGGGAGGGAGGGAGGGAGGGAGGGAGGAGGAGATGCAGAGGACCATGATTAGTTTAAAAAGTTAAAAGAGCAAAACACTGAATCCTCATGCCTTACCTGTCACAATGCTACCTTGCTCAGATGAGAATAGTATCTCTTTTCCTGGGGAATTTGGACCAGAGCTGAATATTGAATTGCTTCTAAAGGATAAAGTTACCACCGAAACACAACACACATAAAACCACCACAGATCGCCTCACTTCTCTGGACAGAGTACACTACACATACGGTGAAAAAAATCGCGTCAACTTGGCGCTTTGGTAATTTGTAAATCCACCACTAAAACTGCACACACCACCACATTCAACTAGGAAAGAAAAAAAGGAGAAGAAAAAAAAGATCTCAAAGGAAAATGGATACCGCTTTTCTCAGAATGACGCTATGGTTCTTTCATCCTGTTTGGCTTTCGATGTCACCCCCGCTTTTTAGTTGCCTGCTTTCTCCATAGTCAGCGAAGCGTCACACTAGATCCCTCATTAGTCACATTTTACCATGCAGTACCATTGGTTAGCTCTAGGTGGCGTTGTATATACACTAGATGTGATGTAGCTTTGTGAATGATGTCGTTGCAGCCACTTTGGGTTTACTGGACCAAGTGAAAGGTGTTGTTTTATCAAATCCTGGAGCAGGAGCGCCGTTGGACATGGAGCTGCATGGGCCACATTAACATGGGTGACGTGATCCATGATCCCCCCCCCCCCCCCCCCTTCTTAATCCTCTTAGGTGCTTGATGAATACCATCCCCATGATGTGTTGATAACATAATTATTGATGTCTTAAGAAACGATTTTGTGGCGACAAAAGAACAGTAAAACAAATGTTAGAAAGGCTTTTACTTTGCCTCATCACACAAGAAAATTGTGAGAATCCGTCCTTTGTATTTGCTTCTAGCTTATTGCCTGCTTCTGTCATCCCGACGAGGACAACGGAGGGAAAAGGGAGACTTAAAAAAAAAGAAACAGAAACCTGAACAAGAAGTACGAATTAACTCAACAGTTCCTGGTAACTTAGCCATAGCTTGTAAAGAGGGCAACTACAAAAGAAAAGAAAAGGAACAAAAAAAAACAACACAGATGCAATGAAATGATTAAGTTACAAAAATCTGCTTCCAGATAACAGCACTTCACCTCTGGCTTTACTTTCTAATTCCTGACAAACTGGGCCCTCGTGACAGGACAAGAGAAAGACCACGGTCCCCGTCGTCGTCCCAACACGGCCCCCCCGATGCATTCCTGACCAATACTAATTCAACATCGGCCTGAATCTGACCTGAAACACTCTGGACCCGGTCGTGTCCGCGGGGCCTCGGGCCTCTGTTTTTAATGTTTCTGCTGGTTTTTTTTTTTGATGAAGCAGAGGATTACAGTGCTGTAAGGGAAGTCTGTACTCGCTGTCCCACAGTGGGGGAGGGAGGGAGGGAGGGGGCGGGGGGTGGCCTTTTTTATTTTGGCAGTTGTGTGACAGGCACAAGTGGTGGTTTGTGTGTATTTATGTTAGCTTGACGACCTCCGTTGTTGTTTTTTATGTTGTTTCCTTTAAATTTTTTTTTTTTTTTACTGTTGTATCAAAACCCAGAGATGGCAGGTCAAAATAAGGTGTGTTGTGGAAGGTATGATTTGTTTCCTGAATAAACATGAGTTGCAACTGACTGACTGCGGCCTATTTTATTGTATTATTATTCAACTTCATAAAAAGACACACGCACCAAAGGTTGGTAAAAAATAAGACGTTTATACGAACACCTTTTAATAATGACTTCAATTGGTTACCTCTGGAGAAAGCACTCACAGGCTTAACTGTCATTTGATGGATCAATAAAGTATTTATGATTCTTAGATATTACATTTATATGACATACATTTAAAAAAAGGCTGTATAAGGATGATTTTGTGTCTGCTTTTGGTAATATTGATACAGATAGACTGTAAACAGACTTAACATTAAAGTAAATAGATTTTTTGGGGGGGAGAAACATTCATTTTCCTTTACCTTAACCTGACCCCTAACTGGACCCCTAGCCAGACACAACATGAATCTTAACCCAATCCATGGATGGTCGGGTGCAACGGGAAACGATGGAGTGAAGTTAAACGTGATTATATTCGTGGTTTGAGGGTATATGGTTTATCCAATCTGGCAAACTGCTGTGGAAATGTAATGAATATAAATTATTTTCCGAAAGGACAAGATTCACGAGAGTCTCGTGTGAGGTTGTTTCTGAAAAAGAAGAAAAAAAGTTGTCCATTGCAAAATTCAGCATGTGCTGCTGCAGACCACAATCCCATTGGCCATCACTGTGAGGCTCTGCAGTAAAACTGCTGGACGGTCCCACGTGCGTCGTTTAACGGCGTGTGAACATCTGATGACATCATAGTAACAATGGCAGAGATGGCGGTCGTAGAGATGAGTCAGCAGGTCAGCATGAACAGGAGTGGTGGGCGTTGGTTACATGATAGTGATAGAATTAGACAGAGTATAGAGAAATGTTTCTTGGAGGAGATAATAAACAGTAGTTTTCTTTTCCTGGTTTTGCTCTTATCTATAGTAATACCAGAGAGATTGGGGAATTATTTCCCCCGGTCGGCAGATTATCCATCAACGTGGAAAAGTGCTGCCTCAGGTCAGCCCACGCGAGGGAGAGAAGGGACTGTGCCTTCTAGATGACCTTGCAAAAGTGTCGGACTCAAATCTCTGAACTGCGGATGTGTGTCGACAAGGGAAAGGGAATAGGAGAATAGGAAAAGCATATGGTGCTCGTCTGAGGCTGAGGATGCATTACCAAGGAGAGTAAAGAGTGCTATCACCTAGACCCAGTTCACATGATGATACAAATTGTGATTTGGCGCTATACAAATAAAATTGAATTGAATTCTCCTCCTGTATTATTTAAAATGTGTTCAAGGCCTGTTCTTTTGACTGAGTTATATATCTGCTGTTATTATTCATTTAAAGTGTCTCAACCCTGGTCTTGGCTCCTATCTGTGCTTCTAGTCAGCTAACACTAGGGGGCAGCATTATATTCAGGATAGTGGACAGGCTACTACGGTATCTTCATTCAAAATTTAATTTGGAGTAAAAAAGCTTTGACCATTACTAACACCTGACACTCTTATTAGCAATGATTTTTTTTAAAGCTTTTTATTACCAGTGGCTTTCTTTCTTCCATTTTACATACGGTAATTCATAAAGACAAAATGAAATAAAGTGCAAGGCATAGTCAGATTGGTTCAGAAAAAAAGAAATTCATTATTTAAGGCACACCTTAATAGTTTGCAACTCCATCACATTTGAATACAGTAAACACACAGCGACAACTGCAGGACAACAAAAACCATAAAAGGGATGAAGTGTGGAACAATTCTGTCCGTAGGCTAAATTGTCATTATTATAATTTCTCAGACAGATGTTTTGTTGAACAATTATTCTATCTGGGTCAAATACAATTTGTCAATTATCATTTCATACATTCATTTTTTGGGAGGGTTCAAATCTGCCACATCAATTAAAACCCAGCCTAATGTGGTGGCTCCTATCATCTATGGAAAAAAAAAAAAATCGAATCAATCACTAACAAATACGATCAACTCTGGGTTAACCCACGATTTATCCATCTGTTCAACTACCCCCACAATATCTTGTAACTCAAACAGGAAACCAACTCTGGATCATTGTACAATTACATCAGTGACAACAATGACGACAACAACACCACCACCAACAGCAACACAAAGGTATAAGTCAAAACAGTGTACCAATTTTAAATAGAAAAGTGAAACAGTTTTGAACAGAATTTTTCGAAATATAATTACAAGTATAATAGACTTGAAAAGGATTGAGTCACATTAGAGACAGATAAGATCAAGGTCAATCGAATGGCGAGGCATTAGTAGAAATCACATTTACTTATCGATTGTGAAAAAAGCTCAGTTTTTTTTTTGGACTACATCCACGTAGGGTTTAAAGGAACCAATCTGTGTGTGCCATATCTACAAG
The DNA here is from genome assembly GCF_022379125.1 of Scophthalmus maximus. NCBI lineage: Eukaryota > Metazoa > Chordata > Actinopteri > Pleuronectiformes > Scophthalmidae > Scophthalmus > Scophthalmus maximus. Next base: position 19,214,592 of record NC_061516.1, read on the forward strand.
TATAAGGCATCCCTCGGCAAACTTCAGAGGCAGGTGAGGGTTCTTCAACATGGTTTTATCCTACAGTATGACTGAATGGTATTGCCTCGGCCTGGTTTTTATTTACTTCATTCGTCGTTTTCTTGTTAACAACTCTGGCGGTGACAAGATTGTCAAAAATCTATGATGACATTTCCCCCCCATCCCCATTGTGTTATCCAGTTGGTGCTGGATTTCAGATTACTGTTGAATGCCATCTGCTGTTGTCGCAGAAGGACACTGGGCAGCAATTGGTTGCAAACCAAATTTAACAAGACTAATCTGGTGGCTCAGACGTCACTGATTGTAAAGGAGGAAGGAAAAATGAGAAAAACTCATTTCAATGCATACAGTAACGGAAATAAATGAATCTTATCTGGGACTCAGCATACCCATCTACAAAAAAAACCAAAACAGTCCTAAAGGAATAAGTAATCACTCACAGTTTAAGGTTATTATTATTTTTTTTGTTTCTCTGTGCATTAAATGCTACAATTGATGAAGAAGCATGTGCAAAGCAAGGCTCAGCGCAGAACATATAACATCTACCGTCTCCCTTTTCTATTTCTTCACGGCTTCGTTTGAAGACCCAGCCGGTCGTTTTGCAAATTGAGGCAGAGGTTACTTCAAATAGTCTGGGCCCTAAATGATCTTGAGGAACCCTTTAGACACATCTGATGGCCTTAACCATGATTCTGAGGTCAAGCACGGACCTTCAAGCTGAAGTTAAAAACCCTCTTTTCGTGACCTGCATTTCAATATTCTGCCTCGGCTCAATAGCAAACAGACGAGAAGAAAAGGTAGGAGCTGGATTTGCCTATATCCGCAGCCGGTGGAGCTGGTTCATTGCACCGAATGTTGCAGTCCTTCCACCTTTGTTAGCTACCAAAGCTAAGCCCTAATGACCGCTACAACCATGTACCTGCTGCTATGATAGAGTGAGCGATTACCGCTCAAGCCGACAGAATTTCTATCCCAGAGGAATCTGTGGTTGCTGCGGTAAGAAAAACCGGGGCCCCCGCGCTTACGTTGTTAAACTCTCTCGACTCTCCGCGTCACGCTCCACTCCCCAGTCGTGCAGATCACGTGGGACGAAGCCAACCGTCCAAACCCATGGCATTCAATGCAGCACAGGAGGACCATTGTGACATTTCAACAAGTGTCCTCAACCAGGAAGGGGCCTTGTCGAGAACAAACAGCCGAGTGTCCTGCCCCAGACAGCAGCCACAGTTGACCATGTCAAACTTCATTCCCTTGTAGCAGCTGAGCAGATGTGGCAGGAAAGTGACCCTTCTTTTTTCTCTTCAGCACCCCGGCAGGTTGAGCAGACCTCAGAGCAGCAGAGTGATTTAGAGGAGCAGGATGTGAGTGACACTTCCTGGTGACAGGAAAGCAACAAAAAAAAAAAAGCCTGGTTCTGGCATGGCTGCTGTTCCAGGAGTCAATTTCTCTCCTACAGTACAGTTCTGGAGGGCTTCTTCTTTTATTTTTTCTTTCTTTAGGTGTGAACAGTGATGCACAGGTGCACACTGTGCCTCATTTGGCTTTCGCAGTTCCGAGTGCCTGTGCTGACAGAACAATAGGTGTCTGAGCGTAAATTGCTGATCTACAAGCTTGTGGGCAGGTGCAACTGGCGAGGGAGTGGGCAGGGACCTCGGGTCCGGAGACCTAGCCCGATAAGTAGGCAGCCGGCTTCACGTTGTTATTCTGTCCGTCCTCTATCGCCTTGTTCTCCTCCCTCGTGGAAAGCTCAGAAGACTCCGAGTCCCCCACCGCCCTCTTTGACCTGTCGCGTAAAAGAACATCATTGGCTACAGATGCTTAAAGAAAGCATAAGAAAACAACTCTAGAAGAAAGATAAGAAAAATAAGAAAAATAAAAAGGTCACATTTTTGTTATTCCACATTTATTCATCAATCTGGTTTCCTCAATCTTAATTTGAACGGGGCAAAAATGCAGCAGCTGATGTCACCGATATTTCATAAGCTCACTTAAGTTTCTCCATGTAATGACATACACCAATGACTGGCAAACTCATTGCAATTTCCTGGACATTTTCCGGAGTCTGAAAACCGCTTTAGAGGAATCCCTGGTTGGCGTGGCAAAACAAAGGCCTTGTTTTACCTTATCAAGCCCACCATTTGAATTCTTTTTTACACTTGGGGTCATGTCCGAATCTCAAATCGTGTTCATCTCACGTCATGTAGTGTTTGTTTATCAACATAGCCGACCAAACGGGAGAATCATTTAAGTTTCTTATTTTTAAGATAAGACATAACATAATTAAATTCACTCATCGCTTTGACAGATGTGGTGCTCATTATTTAACAGAAAGATGTACAATATTGGTCGTACAGAATGTGTATGGCAGGTCGTGGAGGCTCCTTACGTTTCTCTGTTGAAGACAATGAAGTCTCTCTGAACATTATCCAGTCGCTGCTGCAACTGCCCGCTCTGGAGGAGAGACAAACACAGAGCAACATCGGCTACTCGAATATCACTTGAAAACAACAAAATCAGCATCTACCATTACGTCATTATTATCCCGAGCTATACTGAAATAGATTCAGTTGCACGATCTGTCGTGTCAGGCCGTCATCATTATTACACTGTACTGTGTGTGTGTGTGTGTGTGTGTGTGTGTGTGTGTGGCAGAGAGACAAATTAGCAGAGGTACAAGAACACAAGAGGAGAAAAATCAACACATTGTTAAACGATGAATTCTACCAATATCACTCCTACATGTGTACAATTAAGCCCAACCTAAATGCAGTGTAGTAGTGGCCAAGCTACAAGTAGTGACGTATTTTTTTAGTAGCTGAGGTCTTTTATCGATCGAGAGGCACGCAACTTTTACTTTCACTGATTTAGTTGCTTGGTGTTGGAATTGTGTTTCGTCCAGGTGAAAATGGATGTCATGGACTTGTTACCGTTGTGTGTACATGCTACGTATGCATGTATATGCAACATATACATGTTTAGCATGGTCTTATATGATGTGTTTTATTTAAATAAATGACCCCCCTCTTGGTGGCAGCTCCTGTGCAGTGAAGCTTCATTTATTGTAGAGAAACTGGTGCTTTCCAAGTAGCTTGCCCAACACTGCCTAAATATAAATCAAATTATAATACAAAAACCCTAACCCAAAACGATCTCTTGGGACCTTCACAACTTCATCAACCTTTTTAGTTCTTTATTACATCTATGTCACACATGCAAATCCCCCCCATACCCCCCCCCCCCCCCCTCAAACTTCAAGCTCATTCTCTTGGACGCCTCATCAGGAGAGAAATGGCTCACTCCCTGCCCAGAGCTGTCAGTCACAGAGCCAAGCACAGCAGATCTGTGCAGGTGCTGTCACAGTGTGGGAGTGATTAAATCAGGGCGGGAACATCGCGAAAAAAGAAAGAGAACGGAGAAGGAGCTGTGCGCCTAAGTTTGTGGCGTGCACATTGAGCGAGGGGATGAAATAAGAAGTTAGTCCATGTTTGGCGGAGATTCCCTTTACCTTTGGGTGTATGGTTAAGGGACCCTGTCGCAGCAGTGTGGCAAATTGCATACTGCAGATGATTCACGTGAACACAGAGAGAATGTAACTACACAAACAGAACAGCGTGAGCGCGCGTGAGCGCGCGTGAGCTTGTTCGCGGGTGATGTCGACTATTTTCGAAAAGGACAAGGAAACAAGCAGACACACACAGAGGATGAATGCTGTATCATTTGTCAAACACTGTTACAGTGATAAATGTGATATTAAAAAAAAGAGATACGAGACAGATGAGAGAAGAATGATCTAGAGTGTCTTCTGTGGCTGTCATAGTGATATATTCTTAGCTCCGAAGGCATGACAGAACCTGACAATGAAAACATCCCCCTTTTTCATATCCGTTCCCTGCCCTGCGTGCACCGGCTCATTCGCAATTGAAATTATTTACGGCAATTTCATTGGTCGTCAGGAGCAGAGAGAGTTTGAAATTTGGCCGAAATGCTTGTCAGGGTTCAGTGCCTGTTAGAAATGGAGCTGTGTGGTAACTACCAAAAACCACACATTTCAGCTCTTCTAACAACCATGGATGAATGGACAATCCAAATAAAAGAATAGCCCTGAAAAAAATGACAAGACAGACAGTTAGATTAACTGTAATTACATTTTACCGTTATCCTTTACATGTGCTTTAGACAGCAGCTGACAGATATTTTGAATATGCATTTAAAAAAATAAAAATCTCATCTTGATCCTTGTTGACCAGATAGAGATTGATGATTCCTTCCCTTTAGGATTGTCGGAATGGCTCGACTTCATTTAGATGTATGGATGGACGTGGGCAAACCAGCTCGACATTCATGCACAATGCAACAAGAAGCTTCTGTCCTTGCAGAGAGAACATTGACACATTCTTATATTGCGCAGGTCACCGCTTTTTTCTCTGTCACTCCTTCTCTCTATTAGATTCTCCAAAGAAAGGAGAAAAAAAAGACAGTTCAGAAGCTAATTGCGCCAACTGCTAGATTAAACTTTCCATTTAATGAGACAAACCATCAGGGAGTGCTTTGCTGGATGCGAGCCCGTCGGGGACATTTCTCAACATCCTTTGTCCGGGCTTTCTTTTTTCTGACTGCAGATTGGTCCAACTTTTTGTTTGACTGTAGTTGAAATAAGAATTATGTGGCATGTAAACAGTCTATGATAATTCCTAACAATTAAAAAAAATATCCATGAATTATATTTAAAGGACACTGGACAAAAACCACAATTCACTGGCAAAATACTGTGAATGTGAGGAAGCATGGGTGCGCATTCAAATGAAATCACATTTAGATCAATGCTGTTTTATATGCATTGTATTTTCACACTGTATATGATATATGTGACACATCAAACTTGTGCTGCAGATTTTTTTTTTTATCATCTTGGATTAATGAAAAAAAGAGTTTCAGCTGAGTCATTCATTGTTATCTGTGAGATTTAACAAAAAAAAAGAACTATGCAGATCAAGTTCTTTTTTTTGGGCTACAACTGTTTGACTGCTTCTGATAATGTTCTTGCATTAACTAACTGAGCTCTCACTTTTAATCAGTGGCATGAAGCAGTATCCCCAGGTACATACTGTATTCAGCTCGCTCTGCCTCTTCCAGTGGCCCATTCCTTTACCCGACTCTAATACTAATGGAGCGATGTTACATTATTTACATGCAGCTGCTCTGTAGCAAGCATACATTCTCATCAAATTAAAAATGTTCCTGTAGAAAACCGTTGGAAAGGATTGGCAAGAGTGCCAAAAGCCTGTCAAACAATTTTGCCGCACTTAGAGCTGCAAGCGTTCCTCTTCAATTTTTTGTCATCTCATCCTCTGTGGATCACTTAATGTTACTTGCCGATGCAATAAAACAGGGCAGCCTGATGTAAGAATACATTATTTCTCTCTTTACTGCATTTGGCCACCGAACGACTTGAGAGTCTCTTCCCATGCTGCCCAAACACATATTCTTTAACATTCATGTCACATGATTATAAATGTATCGTTTAATAATCTTAAACTTGCGCTGACTGTGGGTTTTTTTTAAGGGCCCCAGTGGGGCAGCGGAAATGCTGTGAAGACAGAATTGACATGTCATCACCTTCTAAGCTGACATGGCAAACTTGATAGCAAATAGTTGCTTATCCACACATCCAGCACTTAGTGCGCAGAGCAACATTAGTATTTATTCATACATTTTTTCAAATAATTTTAGAGTGACCATCTTTCTTGTCATTTGACATACCTGCTAAACAAAGACAGCTGAATATTATTCACCTTGATTTTGGTGGAGCTGCACTGATTAAATGAGGGTTTTTTAATTAAGAAAATCAAACTACAAGAGACTTAAATTAGTTTTCCCTTTAGTCCGACCATACGCTGTTAGTTCACCAGTCTCCATACACATAACAAATGTCCCCCTGAAAGGGCTACTATCTCCATTTCATTAGAACAGGAGACTTTCTCTTTGTCTACATGGGCCAGGGGGAAGACAAATGTCGCCTGGCTGCACGGGGAGACGTCGACAGGTCTCCACAAGCTGTTGAGAGCTCTTATAAAACACGGTGCACTCTGGGCCAGCTCTGATTACTTATTGCACGCTGGCGAGGGGCTGCGTGTTGGTCTGGAGTTTGGATCAAACAAATTGCTCGGCTTCTATAAAGGATGTGCCAAAGAGTTCGGGGGAAGAGCCCAGACTCACTGACTTTGCAATTGTGTGTGAGCTCATCTACCGAATGTGTGAAGGCGTGTGGCGACCAGACCCCAACACACGGATAAAGATAAAAGATAAAAGAATGTACACGGATAAAGATAAAGACCACTTTGATTCCAGTTCAAGTGTCCATTACCTAATCTCTATGAACCTTTACTGTCTCAGTGGAAAAAAAGTATAGAGATTGAAAATTGGACAGATGCCTAGATATCCGTGTGGCACTTCTTCCTGCTGTGCTGATCAATCGACTCTTTTACTGTAAATACATTTCGTCTGATAAACAGGCCTGGATGCAGTGTTTTAAAGCTGCATCATACTAATCTCTTTAATGACAATAAAGGAAGGAAAGTTTAAGAGTTTAAAAAACTGGCTTCAGTCTTTGATGAAGAAATAGTGATTATCGTGTATCGTTTTATTCACCACTTATGTCACTATAGCTACGGCACAACTTTTGGAGCGACAAAGAGGAAGTGGTAGTGTACACAAGGCCAGAGCTAATAATGGGCATGTACTGTAATATTTCCCATTGGAATGCCTTCAGAACCACGTTTGTGCAGAGAAAGGAGTGTTGAAGAAAGGGTAATAAACTGTAAAATTGTAATTATGGCGGCAGTCAATTATGGCGGCAGACAAAATATCAGTTTTTGTTCTTACCCTTCGAGGAAGGCCTCGCATGGGAGCACATTCCCTCGTACCTCCTTGTCACACAGAGGTTTTTTTTAAAGGTTGGACTTTAGATGCTAGTAAAACACACATGAGTCAAGCTCTTTTTCAGTTACAAAGAGACAACGGCACTGATCAGCTCCCATCACTGCACCAGACCAAAAAAAAATAAAATCACTGCCATTGATCGTATAGCTGCCAAACTGCTTTCCGCTGTACGCACATGTCTCACTTGACCAGGCAATCACATTAATTTTCCAGTGCTCCTCTCGCCCTCTTTTGTATAAACACCCGGAGGACAGCAGCTGATTTATGTAGACGGAGTGAAAGACTGAATATGAAACATCAAAAGAGCGAGGTTATTGCATTCTCTGCCTTTCCCCATGCACACAATTTTTTTTTGTTCTCCTGCTGAAGGACAGAGGTCTAAAACCTGTCCTTGACGCTCCTAATAGCGCTCGGCTCCAGACACACTTTTAAAAGACAAACTAAGGAGCACGTTATCACCAGTAACTGGGTCAAATGAAAACCAGTGGTCGGCTTTCCACGACGGATAATAATGATGAGCACTGAGAGGGACCGACACCTTCCATGTTCGATCCACAAAAGGACAGAACAAACCGGCCTCAAATTGAGTAGAATGTAAATTTGAGCAGACTTCTAAGGGAAGCACTGTTCGTACAAGAAAATCTTTCATTAGTCTCACAACATGGACATTTGCTGTAGTCGTGTTAGAAGTGGGATTTGAACCCACGCCTCTATTCAGACACCAAAAGAGCATCCTTGAGCCTTAGACCACTCGCCCATCCCGACACCGGTGCATCAGGTCTAGATTATATATAATCTGTAAAAGTCTTTTGATGTTTAAATCTCAGGTTTTTTCGACCAGTATTTTGACCAAACCCTTTTCGACCTCCCAGCCTAATGTGTAGTGACTAATTGAAGGCCCTTACCTGTGGGGACCCATCAGATCCCTGATCCTTGGTCTTCCTCGCAAGCCTTTTCTTCTTCTTGTGAAGTGGTTTGGACTCCAGGATCATTTCCTCCAGCTCAAATGTGGGGTCGCAGTTTAGCCTCCGCCTCTGTGGCGACACAGAGACACACACACAGGCCAAAATTAAACAAAGACTCACTATCAAATGTTGAATCACATTGGGTTATTATTGTATTTTCTTTTTTTATGAATATAGTCAAACAAAAAGTCGACTCCTCTCGTCCATTAAATCCTGCTGACAGCTATGCGAGCTGCCAGAGCGTTACATCCCTGGAGTGCAAGAGTTTCTGAGGTAGTGCAATATATATATACTTAATTGATAACTTTTATCATATGAATAATGTAAAGCCTCTTTCTTAACTTTGACATTGTCAACGTAAGAGAATAAAAAACAAAAACTCCCCCCTCTGGGTTAGTTTGACTTTGGTCTCAACATTTCAACATTTTTACTATATTCTTGAAGGGGAAGATGAAAAAAAAACAAAAAAACTTTTTCCTCTTCTTCTCAATTTTTCTTAACAACCGTATGATTGCGTTTTGCTGATGTACGAAACATTTGCTGATAAATGTGTCAGTGTTGGAAATAAATGAGATGAGAACAAGAAGGGGAATCCCCTACCACGGAACGCCTGACATCTGCATCACATCAAATAATATGCAATGTTTATATTTGGCATGCTTTATAAATACACTAGGATTTGATAAGACGTGAAATATTACAGACCGATGCAATTACATACAGTTACAAATACATTAACAGTCTATTAGGGAACTAAAGACAGAGGAGGAGCCTATAATTAGAAAGAGACACTGTCGATTCCCAAATCCATTCCTCTTGTGCTTTTCATCTGGCCTGCCAGACCTGGCCGCTTGGGATACCTGCTGCTCTACACACTTTTACTGGATTTAGATAAAGTCATTAAGTCGTGTATTAACTCACAGCAGTCCTCATTCTGCATTTATTCAGCTCTGGAAATAAGCATTGACATTTACTGTCAGCTTGCGTCTTCACTTAAACTATACAGGAAGTTTTTTTTATTGCTTGATCATTGCCTATTGGTGTGATTGACCAATGAATGGCTATAATTATGTCCTGAGCTGTATGAAACATATAAAAAAGATTGGCTCTGTGGAAACAATATTTTTGTTTCCAGAAGGAGATGTAGATGTAGTTTGATTAAAATACTGCAATGACAGCTATAGTTAGTTACTCTTTTTATTAAACTGGTACTTGTAGGTACAGGTAGGATGTGGACAGGGTTAGACTCTTCCAACCAAGCAGGTTGAAGGCAGGAAGCCTGATGATGATATTATGACTATAATAATTTTGTTGTAATGATCCAGAGCCCACCTATGGACCTGCAGGCAGACATGTGGCGACTTCCTCATCCTTTGTCTGTATCTAAGAGGCGTGCACATGCATGCTGTTCTTTCTAACTTGGCATCGGTCCATTGTGTACTGTATGTGTCTACACACTCGGTGGGAGGTCCAGCTGAGCCCAGCAGGGGGCAATGTCTACAGCTTGACAAAAAACAAAACAAGTATGAGTGGATAGTTCTGGCTACATCTTCTTCCCTACATCCTTGTCCCCTTTGGGGGGATAACTGGTACGGGGGAGAGGTGCCAGGGAGAAGTAACAGGACAATGTCAACGGGGGAAAAAAATCTCTTCTTTGCAGATGTGAGCATTTTGTTTGGTGCCATACTGAGGCAGTGCTTGGTTTATTTCTCACACTCACGTTAGGAATAAAGCCCGGAGGAGGCTGTTTGCTGAGCACTGCGTCCCAGTTGACGTCTGACACGTAGTCCAGATCCTGCAGCTCTGCGAGACAGGAAATGCGCTTCTGGACATCTATGCACAGCAACTGAAGGAGACAAAAGGGGATTAGAATGAAGCAATTGAAAAGTTAGAGGCAGAGTCACGAGCATGCGTTTGCCCTTAAGGATGTGTCTGAGAATGAGGATACAGGGACAAAGGAGTTGGGAGGTGGTAGATGCAGAGCAAGGGGACAGGAGAGGTTGGTGGGGGGAGGGAGGGAGGAGACATACGGAGAGGGAAAGAAAATGAGATACATAAAGCAAATGGATGATGAGGAGAAATCAGCAAGTTGTGAAGTGTGAAGGATGAACGACAATTATACTGAACATGAAATTCTCTGCTTACATTCTCACTTTCTTTACCTCTCTCTCTCTCTCTCGCACACACACACACACACACACACACACACACACACACACACACACACACACACACACACACACACACACACACACACACACACACACACACACACACACACACACACACACACACACACACACACACACACACACGACTGGAATACCAATGAGGTTCATGGAGTCTAAGCACGAAGCAATGCAACAGTTTGACTGCAGTGGATCACTGCCAAGAAAAAAACCCAAATGCTACAGCAACAGATCATCTATTAGCTTTGCAATTGGTTTAATTGTGAAATTAGAAGAATGGATATCTGATAATTATGGATGGAACTGTTGGGATTCTTATTGTAGTGAGGGAATGATATGAGTACTGTAGACATTGTTTTGACACTGCGTGTTTGGACAGTTTGTAAGTACCTGTAAGAACCATGAGTCACTGCTCTCCACCAACAACATCCCGTTTTTGTTCAAGACTAGATGATTATAATTCTAAAGCTGCGCCAGCTCACTGCAGGATATTTTATATTAAAAAAACCAAGATGCTTGTAGACAGAGCAAGGCCGCAACAATGAAGCTGATGACGGCTTAATTAAGATTCTGTTTGTGCACCGTATCTGCCCAAATGAAGCGCTGGTGTCAGTAATGGGTACATGTCCTCCCACAGGAAATAAAATATTCAAATATCAGAGTAAAAATACAGACTCCTAAAAAGTAGAAAGGGGCCTATCAAATGTTTTTTTTTCTAAATGCTCCTTTTTCTGTGTTAACTTATGTTGCTTTTACAATTTGTCTCTTATATTTTTGAATTGCCTTGATGTTGAAATGTGGCATATAGAAATAAACTTGCCCTGCCTTACCGATGTCCTGATGGTGGAGAGTTGGAGTTCAGTTCTGCCACCAGGCTCCATTAGTGCGAGAAGCTGGCGAGTGCAGGTTTAAATGAATGACCACAGTACATTGTGGAGGTGTGCTCGATCTAATTCAATCCTCAATAGTGCCGCGCAAGGTCACACTCTTGCTCATCCACATTTGACAGAGCTTTGGCATACACTCAAAAGTTCAAGGAGGCTAGTTATTTTAGATCCCTTAGTGCAAGTACTGTTAGATGGAGTCAACGTGATGTCGGCGCACACTGACGATGGCATGTTCACATCTCGAGTGCGGCACACGGCACACGACACACGACGGTCAGCATCTGCCATGGTGAATTTGAAACACTGCTGAAATGGTTGTAGAGTACTTGCGCAATTGGTTTCCTATAGATTCAAAACCAATCCAGGAAAAGATTTTGGTAGAAAGGAAACAGGGAGGTGAAGCAACATGATGCCATACATCTTATAGGGATTGTGAATCACGAACATAACTGTGGTTTTAGAAATATCAACCTAATGGGTTGTGTTTGCTGCCAGTGAGTGGTGTAGGGCAGTGGTTCTCAACCTCATGACTGGGACCCCTCTAATGCATCACAAGATTAATCTGATGGGTCACACAATGACCACAGGGGTAGGTAAGAAGAAAATATCAGGTTTTGCAACAGAATTCCCCCGCCCCCCCCTATAATCTTTCCTTTTTACTTTAACCTTTTAAGGTCTCCAACAATTATTAAAATGGCAAACAGAAAGGTTTTGTGGACATTTGCAAGATTAGAATTTTCCAGCCAAAAGGTTGGGGAACCAGTGACATGAATGCATACCCTCTGCACCTCCTTCTCCTACAGCACATTCTGCATTATGCACGTGCCACTGATTTACCTTTCTGAGAAGAGACTTCATCTCCAAAGACCAGCCTGCTGGGTAGCTGGGGTGGACCTTGTGGAAGGTCTGAAGGATCTCATTAGCCGGTGTGCTGGATCTCATCACATATGGTCTCTGCGGCGGAGGAGAGGAGAGAAGATAATATGTTGCAGGCAGCTTGCACCTTTTAGTCATGCACTGCCTGGAGGAGTTTCTTTGATGAAGTATGTGTCTTAAAGTTTGTTCCCCAGTTCCATTCCCTGCACTTATGGGGTCAAATGACAGAAGGGAACGACAAATCTCAGAACGCATCTTAAACTCTCTGCTTCGCAGGAGGGAGAGTACTTTTCTGTGGGTTTAAAAAAACAAGGGGAAAGCCTGTTGAGAGTCTCTTCACACAGCTCCTTGTAAACCCTCCTTTTATTCGACTTGGAGAATGACACAGCTGTATCTGGTTGGCTGGAGGTGGACAGGCGTTTCCTTTGCCTTTTTTTCCCTCCCAGCTTGTTTATAGAAGAGCAAAGGCATTAAGGGGGTAAATATTCTGTTTTTGGCAAATGTTATATTTCTGCTTTGTCAAACGGCTAAGAGGGAAGAGAAGCAGGAAAGACGAAAGAGAAATGCAGCCTACTGACAGTGGAAGGGTGCCTTGCCATCCTTCAGTTTTATTAGTATCTTTCAGATGCACAGTGGCAACTATAATCCAATTCTGTAGATGTGCCCCATAGATGGCACACATTGTACAAGCTGTCAGTGAACAGTGAAATATTCTGTTGGAGTCAGATGTTCAATCAGGGAGAAATCGGCCCATGTATTACAATATATTTGCATTCGTTTTATAATGGGGTCTTAGTGCTCTTCCTATGAGGAAGTTTTTCTTCTAGTTTGGAAAATGACACAGGGTGGAGGAGAAATTAAGTGACAGTGATCGGTTTGTGGCGAGATGCTAAGTTGCCGGCGACTGGTGATCAGGCCCAGCAGGAAAAGCATGTTAAGCGAGAGAGGAGTTGAATAGTCTGAACGTTGAGTGGGAACGATGACAGGTACAAAGAGAGGGCCGGTTAGGAGACTGAAAGGGCCGGTCAAAGCGTTTTGGGATAATTTGACGGCGCACTGATGTGGCGGCCCTCTGGAATTTGTCCCGGCATGACCGATGGCCAGTCCAACCCTGTCTGAAAGTGAAGCGTGAACAACGTGAGAAGTGGCCGGAGCTTAGGAGAGAAGAGATAAGATGAAGTAAAGGCTCAGAAGGGACGAAAAAGTTCCCTGGAGCTGGATAATAGTGAGCTGGCTCTCCATTTCCAAATAACTCAAATCCAACAGGCCTGTTTTCAAACACACTGAGAGTGATTTACGTTTTATAGAAAGTGTTGAAATGTGGTAGTCCAAAAAAATGATATATATATATGTATGAAAAAAAACCTCAGGAGACAGAGGGATAATGTGAAAATGAATTGTGTGGGAGAGCGTGATGTGCAGGAAGAGCAGTGAAAACAAGTCTGGGACAGAGATTACAGAGAAAAAGAATTGTAGGAGAGTGAAATGGGGCTAAAGTCTTCATTCTGTCAGCAACTCTCTCCTGGATGAGTGAAGGTTGAAGAGGACACAGCTGTGAGGGATGAGAGAGGACAGTTTGGGTGTAGGTGTTGCTTTGAGGTCGGACAGATGACAAACCATACTTAAGAAGGGCTAAAGGAAGGATTCTGGGGGGGACAAAAGACAGTAAGCCCTAATTCTGATTGGATTTTAGAAAATATAATGGAAATGTGATGAGACAAAATAACTGTGTTAGGGCCAAGGTTGAAAAAGGCGCTATTGGTAAATGATTTCAGGATCACTTCATGACAGCCCCAGATCAGTTTCAGGCGTTTGTGCGTCCTTGTCAAGGCAGCCAGAGGTTACTGTACAGTCATAATCATCATCCTGAAACACGAGAGGAAATTGTGCAGCTGCAGTGAGTCCACGGTGAGCAGGCTGATGTAAGCACCAAAGGCCTGGTAGACTGAGAAAAAAAACCCATACTACCCTGTGTTTATTTGACACCACAGTTAAACTCCTCCAGGTTAGACCAGCAAAGAATTCAAAAATTCTAAAATCAATTCCAATTATATGGCTGTCAAAATAACTAATTCCCCCTGCATTAATTATCTCACACTGCGACTAACATTTTAACATCTTTAACATCAGACCAGCCCAAATGTAAAGTGCAATTACAGCTTCACCCTCCTGTTGTACTGTGGATGCCGAGGTCTCGCTGTATACGGTATATCTGCTTTCCTACTGACAGGATCTTTCTTGCACACCCTTGTAAGTGTCATATGTATTATCAACTGCAGGAGAAGCGTGGCCAGGCCACTCTGAGAGCGAGGAGAGATGTGGACATGGTGACAATACTCGCTCTCTGTGTGTCATTGATTGTACATAAAAATGGACGTAGTCACCGGGTCCAGGAAATGAAGCCAATGCAGGAGGTGCCTGAAGGCCTTTATTCTCTGGAATGAACAGCAGACGGCGACTCCACTGTTTGCAAAAAGAAGTCAGTTTCTATAGAAGTCTGTGAGAAAAATGACTCTCACTTGAATCATAACGTCATATAAAACGTCGTAAATATTTTCATGAGGAGTTTATGGTCTCAATCACTACTATCAAGTCTTCTTCAATACAGACCCCACCCCCAGCTCCTACGCCTGGTTGCAAAAAAAACCCCAAGATGGTGCTGGTCAAAATGCTAAACTTAAGGCGGCGAAACGGCCGTTCGCAAAACCATTGAGGTGACGTCATGGTGCGTTGCCACTTGGTGTGTGTCTACGTTACCTGTCCTCTTAACAGCTCATAGGCTGTGATGCCCAGCGACCACCAGTCGACAGAGAAGGAGTAGCCGGGGTGGAAGCCCTCGAACGTCTGGAAAAGCTCAGGAGCTGATGGACAGAAAAAAATACAACAGAATTAAATGGAAGTTATGGCACCTCGCATTCATTTTGTATTTTAAAAAGTATTCTGCTCTTGATATTTAAGTTAATGGCCCTTGCTGGAACTGGGGGACACTGGCTCCCTCTGCTCACAGTGACTCCCTTCTTGCATTTTGTCATAATTTTCATCGCGCTTCAGAATTTCGCAGCATTCTCTTTCAGTTTCAATTTCAGTTCTGAGCTGCGACAAACCGACAGCAGGCTTCGCGGACGAGACAGAGCCCATGGCCAGACAGTGTTCACACTTCGCTGCTGAGTTTTTGTTGTGGTTCTGCATAGCTGATTGTTATGATAAAAATCTGGAGCCAAACTAACGTGCATTGCACTCACATAGGAAGAAAAATAATCTTGTAATTATGAGATAGTAACTCACAATTAAAATAAGGTATCTACCTTTTGTTGTGTTGTGTGAGTGCAATATGCTTTTATTGCATTGCAACATCTCTGTAATAAATAATTGACTGAACAGGTTTTCTGCCAGGTTGAGCTATCAACTCCCTTAAATTGGTTAGTTATGTTTTTTCCATCTCTCCTGTGGAAGTGAATAATCTATTTTTAGGGGAAAGGCTGCTCAGCTGTAATCTTGTTCTGAATGGTCAAGATGAATTTCCATCACTCAGCCAGGCACACACACAGGAACACGCAAACACACACACACACACACCCTCCTCTCCTTCATGGCAGGTTTAATCTGCCTTCTGTGCAGGGGAGGAGGGAAAAATTGGAGTTAATCTACTGAAGCCGCTGGGAGAGAGAAGGCGAGCGAGAGAGGGGAGGTTTTTTCTTTTTGCCAGAGTAGCCATTAATTAGCTACTGAACGTTCGCCCTGAAATCTATTCGCACATGGAGGACAAAAGTAGACAGACACAAACAAAAAAAAACACACAAACACACACACACAGTCATAAACACACAAAAACATGCTGCCTTGTCATTCCTGTCTCGCGTAAATCCTGTTAGCTCCTGTCTGATCTGATCTGAATCCACATTGATCTGATTAATGTACATGCGAGTCATGAGGTGGACGACTGTAGCTGGTGAATAAAAAAAAAACAAAAAACTCTCAGGTGTTTCGGCTCATGTATCTAAATAAAACACGAGAATACACTAAATTGACCATCCCGTATTTGGACACAAGAAAGCAAGAACAAGGGAGGGAAATGAGCAGACTATTTATATTTTAAAGATTGACCAGATTTTCGGCGCTAAGCTCCCTAGAAGCTTTCAACCTTCACAGCGAACCTGACAACAAAGCGGAACCCAATTATTGGGTCAATAAGTGTTGACTTATTTTGAGCTGGATCTTCTTCTGGGGCCACGGAGCAGACATTAGCGACTACAAGTCAACTTCTGTAAACGTAACTTGAAAATGATTTTGTGCGTTGCATTGTACGGGAGCATTTACGTTTTCACAGATCTTAAAATTGCTCCCCTTTGGTCGGTTTGTTCGGCCGTCATTATCAGCAATTATCATTTCACCACTGCTCGGGGGCAGATGCCCTTGTCTACATTGTCTCCCTATCGAGTCTAAGTGCCAAAGACTCTGTCAAGACTTTGTCATCACAGACAATTCTGTTAAATCCGTGATAAATAATGATTCATTTGTCTCTCCTGATTGAAATACAGTATGTAATTTCCAATTTCTTTTTTTGTGAATTACCTCCCCTATACATCAAACATGTATTACTTACCCATGTATGGCTTGGTCCCAGCGATGGACGTTGCTCTGAGGTCTTCTTTGACGATGGCTGCTATGTTGAAGTCTGTGAGATGGACGTGACCTACAGGACACACGGATCGCATTACCTCCAAGTGACACAGCATGTTTTTAAAAAACACATTTACAGTTTCTCAATTGTGTGAACCCTGTCAAAAAAAAAAATCCCACGGTGGTATCTGTTTATGGCATCAGTACGAACTGTGTTTCCCCATTAAAGTATAAGCTTTCTGTTTTGGAATTAAATTTCACCACAGCTCACCGAGAGCATGTGTTCTTACTCTGTATGCTGCTTATGTGAACGTTAGATATGCAGAAAAAGGAATTTGAACCTTCTAACGTAATCCCCCTTTTCTTCATATACTCTTGTGAACACGAAATGCTCTTACTCTGAAATCTATTGAGAGGTATCAATTGCAGGAGGCTGTATGTTGTGATATTGTGACAGCGGTGCAGGAGCAAACTCGGTGGTTTTCAAAGTCAAACCGTTGACCCGCGTCTCGCTGTGCTGCACGATGGCCCAGAGTCCCTGCCATGCACACTGAGCACACGCTAATGAGCTGAATCTGTGTGTGCGTGCGTGTGTGCGTACGTGCGTGCGTGTGTGTGTGTGTGTGTGTGTGTCATACTGAGTGAGAGCACAAGACAGAGTGAGAGAGTTTTTGCCGCAGTGATTGTTTGCATGAATGGGTATCCCCAGTGACCCCATAAACACATAGTCAGACCACATCCACAAAAGCCTCCTGTATAGCCATACTGTAAAAAAATTTAGAAGAAAGAAAAAAAGTATTTTATCACACACACACACACACAAACAAACAAACAAACCAACAAACAAACAGATGACTGTATGTGAATATGAATCAGGCTGGAGAGAGTTTACACAAAGACATTGTGTCTTAAAGATAACTGCCAGAACAAAGCTGTCCACATGGGAAAAAAAAATATTTATACTATATTATATTTTTCTTTTCTCTCCCTTCTTCTCTTTCTCTCAAAGATTATCAGAAGACAGATTTAGGACAGGAGTTTTTCCACAGAATCCAGCGGAAGAAACACACGGCCGTCGTAATAATGTCGGGCTGCTGGGCCAAAAGTTTATTGAGGCACAAAAAAAAGAGTTTCTTGAATAGATGTGTTTTGAAAATTTGACCGGGGACCAATTTCCCACGATGGCAGAGGTGACCCCACAGCTTGGTCAGTTCAAACTGCTTGTACAGAGCAGTGCAGCCTCAGATGCTTTTAGACTCAATGGTTTGCATCATTATTGTTATTTGTTAATTTTTCAATATTAACCATGTAATTGCTCAGGCAGGTATGGGAATGAGTCAGCTGATCTTAACTGTAAAAAAAAAAAAAAGGAAACTTGGCCGACACTGCAAAGAGTTTATTCGTAGAGAGAGATTGACAGATAAATTATGACATTAATGAAAATGATTTTGTGTGGTTATTTTGCTTGATTGGTGCAGTGAATTACGGTAAGAAAGGGTTGTTTATGACTGCTGTCTGTCTGTTTATAAGTGACTCAAAAAAGGAACATTTTTTGCAGAGTGCATTGATTTGAATTGTCCGGCTGAAACGAGCGAGCACGAGTCCTGCTTGTTGCAGGGACAGAGAGGAAGCCAATCAGCCTTTGTGATGTAAAATGTGAAAAGTGCTGAACATAACAAGCCAGGCTAGCCTGAAAATTACTTTTCCTCTTTCCCCCCCCCCCCATTCATTTAACTGCTCCGAATACAAGGGAATTACCTGCTGCTGCAATGCTTTTAGATTGAATTGTTTTTTTTTAAAGCCTTAATTATAGTTCTTTGTTGCAGTTTATCCTTTGGATATTAAGCTGCTATTGCGCTTGTCGAGAGATGGCCACTACACTCTGCTCTGAGGAAACATGTCCAATTTGAATTTGTTAACAGTAGTTTAGAACACTGCTATTTATTTAAATTCAAATAAAATCTATAGTCAGAGAGTGAAGCCAACCCTTGTCCATCTGAAATCGAACTCTTCCCCTCTCGGCAGGAACAATGGTGCAGCAAGGTTTCCCGTGGCTTAGTTATCTAACGTGTTTTACTGGGATTACCTCCACAACTGTCGGGGGTTTGATCCCAAGGTTATGTCACGCTGCCACACATCTCTTAATTTCTTTTCTGCGAACCACTACCTCTAAACACACTCGCCCCCGATGACAAACTACATAACACCTACATCAAGGCACAAGATATACACAAGCTCTGCACACTGCACCAATAGTTACATGCAGAAAGGAATATATACAGTATATATAGTAATAGTTAGTAGACAGTGGCAGAGGGCTTTATGGTAGACTGCACATGACATCGCTGGCATTGATAAGATAATATGTGAGAAGGATTGCTCCAAGTTTGCACAACAACAAAAAAAAAATCTAGATTTTTCATGTACAATTTGCTCTTCTATCGTACCGATAGCTTTTCTGAATGTATTTGGCTTTTAATGATCTTCAATTGACAAGCAGACACAGAGACACCACCACGGCAAAATAATGGTAGTGTGAAACAAGGCCGGACATAAACCTTAATGCATTGCCGCTAGCTTGCAGTGATTCAGGCAGACTGTAATTACATTAGGGAGTCTGAGAGCTGCCAGTGGTTTTTCTTCACAATATCCCTTTAATGAACTGTCTGCTTTCATAGGGAGCATGTGTGCATGCTCAGGACAACCTGAACAACGACCCTCCAGGAGCGTCTCTCAGCACCCGGGGGCTATGCCGCCTAAAAAGAAAATGACACCGCACATGCATGAGTAAATTGTTTTCCTCCACGAGAAACAACTCCCGGAGGAACACGGGGCAATTTCAGGTTGCAGAATTGACGCGGTGTGCAGAGGCAAAGAGCCCGCCGGCCCTGCTCTGACACCGCATGTTGTTTCAGACTTCAGCGGAGAGGTGTGGGCAGGAGGTTTGAGCAGGGGAGGAGTGCGTATTGAGTTTGAAAGGTCGTGCGCACATACAGAGAGAGAGAGAGAGAGAGAGAGAGACCACAGGTGAACGTGTGTTGTCACGAAATCATGACATCAGGCTGAGGCTGCTGCTCTCCTTCTCCTCCCTCAATCAGTCTGTTCTGTTCTCTTCATCTCTCGTCATCTACCCAAATCTTCCTCCTTTGACAAAATCTCTCTTCCAGAATTGTTTGCTCATCACTTCACCTCCTTCTTGTCTAATTCTTGTGGCTCCCCCCCCCCCCCCGTAGTGACAGCAGGGCTGACATCCCACATATCCCCTCAGCTCCCTTGAGCAGCTGCCGGGTGCCCTCGGAGATCCCAGGGCTTTTGTGCATGTGCGCAGTATTTGGCCCAGTTTATGGACATGTTTGGTCTCATGTTGTCTTGTCGTGACTACGCCGCCTTACTTCCAGTGAAGGAAAATGTTAAAACTACAGTAGAGCTAGTTTGTTGAGTATTCATTGACCCAAAGGGGCAATTAAGACAACTTTCGAGGTGGTTTTATTGTTTGGTCCCTGTCGTAAAGGTACTTTTGCGAGAGAGATCCTGAGGGTGTTGTCAACACCACTTTGTGTTTTGTTTTTCTTCATGTTGGTGAAATGTACCACGTACTGTACAAACACGTCTATCTGAAGGTGTCAGGATGCATCCTAACGTGAAGTACCCTAATATTCCTCTCGATTAACATATTGATTAAGCAATTTACAGTCTCACCTTGATTTACAGTCGTCCCTCTCCCTCTGACACAAATACTGTACACACAGCTCTGTTGGCCTTTCGTCTTTGTGTACGTGTGTTTGTGTGTGTAGGCGCACAGCAGTCTGTGTGAACCTGAAACTGACACTAAAACCCATGATCTGGCTTAATCAATCAGTCAGAACAGGATTTCCCCTTTACAGCGAAGAGGACAGCATGATGAATAGTGCCCCTGTCCTCCACACTCCTATCACATCACTCCTTCTTACTCCATCCCATAGTTCAGAGAAAAAAAGAAGCCCCACACACAATGGAATGTCACCTTGCTCTAAACCGACGCACGCTGACATGAGGTGAAAATGAGTTTGGACTCTCCTTCTCTATGCTGCATTAAAAAAAAAAGAGATAAATTAATACATGAGGTACTTTTCGTCTTTATGCTTCAAGGCCTATCTGGGCGATGGGCGTGAACCCTTCCTCCAAGCATTGCAACCTCCTTTGATGTGTGCAGAAATGATCCTCGAGGCTGGAGGTTCGGTAAAACCCCAAGTCAGAAGCTGTTAAGTCTCGAATTTGGGACGCTGAGTCAAGTCAGGTCACCATGTGAGTCAAGTAAAATCTTTTTTTAACATTCGTGGAAAAAATAGTCATACATTTTGGACTTTGAATTCCAACCCGTCACTTTCATATGATTTAATTAAAAACATATTTTGAAAATGGGTCTTACCATGCTCATCCAGCAGTATGTTGTCAGGTTTGATGTCTCTGGAAGGGAAAACACAAACAGTACAGTAGGATTAGTGAAACGTGTTTGATGCGAAATGAGTCAAATCCGAAGCACTTACTATTTGCATGTACTATCTGAACAGATATCTGTAAATTCTATTTCACAGTATTTTTTGGAGAACAAGCTGAAGTTGGATATATTTAAAGCAACATTATGCAACTATTTCACCATAGGAATGAAAACTTAAAATTTGATTGTACACTGCCTAGTGCAATAGGGAGAAATTCACCTCTCTCATTTCCACACCGTTAACAGCGGTTAAGATATTCTTTGCGGGGTGATGATTAATGGCTTAATTAATGGCTGCCAGAATCAGGCAGCCATTAATCAGGCCAACGGTAACACCGAATTGTAGATCCATTAAAAAGACTTACAGTACAAGTCGGTGAAAAACAATACTCAGTGAGGAAACTTTAGAAAATATCCATAACGCGAAAACAGACTTTGGAGTGTTTGATACAGCAGCAACACGTCCGGCTGGGGAAGCCGATTCATTGCAAGGAACTTGCTCAAATGTCGTCTCTAATATTCTACAGCGTGCCCCAAACTTTTGTTCACATTACACAAGGGAATAACTCTGGACTTAAAATAATAATGAACCCAGCAAAAGGCGTAACACAACACAGCACCGATCAAATAACACGTCCGAGATGACGCCTCTGGTCTACGAAGATTAGTGATGACTAATCTTCACCACAGGGTTTGGTCCCTTAAAAAATATATATGTCCTTGAGTTTGGTTTCGGTGTTCCCGTCTTGCACTTCCCCTCAAGTCACATTTAATAAAACCGCGTGGGTGATCTGTTCTGTGGGTGGCACGCTGCTCTTTGTTTGCCTTGCCAGGGAAGTTACGTTGCAGAGTTCGTCTTCTCCTGCTATTTTCAAACAAACCACTTTTGCTGCTGAAGTCTTAAAAACATTCCCTGTGTGTTACAGTAATACCCACAATTGCCTGCACAGGTCATCAAGTGTAAAGGCTTCGAAGAGTTGACTAGGGGGTAGGCCGACTCACTATTGTGTTGAATCATTTACGCCTCATTGAATGAGCATAATGAACAAATAAAACTTTGCATCTAAACATCAAAATGGCACTGTATTTACGGCGGTGTGTACCAGGTGTGTGATGAAAACACATTTGGGGAGGGGAACAGCAGGTTAAGCTGTGGGAGTAGTAAAGACACCTGAAAAGAGTAAAACAGGTGTAAGCTGAGGCTCTTCCCGCAGCTTCGGCTTATTTGTCATCTGCTGTTGAGTTTCCTGTTTTTTTCCCCAATTTTTCAAGCGGTTGTTTGTTTCTCCACCTACTGTTTTTCTTTTATTTTTCGTTGCCACATAAATCCAAAAAGCATTCAAAAGAAAAGTTACTCCACTTTGTGCCGGACGCCGAGTCTGTAAGGAAAACTAGAAGATATATTGGATCTGGTCTTTAGACTTCAAAAGGTTGAACTAGAGAAATTTCCAAAGGTATTTATATTATATAAAATCATACTTTACTGGTTACAGTGATTCGTTTACACATTTATAGACATGTATTGAATCCCCTCAGTCAGTCTTCTGATCATAAACTATTTATGAAGAGGTTTTGATGCACTGTTTCTTCTTCTTCTTTTTTTTTTGAGAGACATTTTTCATTTTACATTCAGCTTCTCGTGTTTCGTTGTTGGTGTTGTGATACAAACAACAAACGCACCTTGCCACCATCACCAACTCCTCTCATGAAAGACGTGCACAGTGGGTGGGCCGTTAATTATTCTGTACCCACAGTAAACAGTTGTTGTGAAGAGGATGATGAATTTTAAAAGCATAATCAAGAGGAACACAGACTGTGGATTCCCAAAAGTGTGTAACACTCGTAACAATACTGAAGAGCCTGATGACGATCACTGATGACAGTCGCTTCAAAGAAGACTTCTGTGCCAAGCGGTGACGTCCCTCCTGGACATTTTATTTAATTTGAATTCAAAGCAAGGTAATTCTCATTTTCCCTGATCTTTATCTGTCCTTGACACTGTTATCTCTTTTTATTTCACATCACAACATGGTCGGAGCCACGTACACAATTCCCCCAACTCGTATGGGACTTACGAAACCTTCTTGTATTTCACTTCTTGTTGATGAAACCCACACACATTGTTGGACAGTGTCAGATCCTGAAAATCACCATCTACCATCTCAATTTCTCCTTCATCTGAACAGTGCCTTTTGTGATACACTTGTGCAGACTATAAATGAAACCGAGAAGAGGCACAGCGTGTTCTCAGTTTCGCTCTGTTAGCTCATCTCGGTTCCCAATAGTTTTAAAAAAAAGAAGAAAAAATGCTTTGAACAGGAGAGATGATATTCTATATTCAGGGCCCTCCTCAAATGTCCATTTGTGCTTGATGATCAGTGTATTTCCACTCTGAAATTAACATCAACGTTACCAAATGAATTCGAGAAGGTGTGTGCATATTAGCCGGGATGGTGAAGTCTCATGGTGCATTGAAACTAAATAGAAAAGAATTTTTCAAGAGATGAGATTACTTACAAAGTCAATGCAAAGATGCGAGAAGACTCATGCGAGCAACCATAGACTATATATAAAAAAGGACGTAGGCACTGGGTACAGTAAACGAAACCAATGCGGACGTGCCTTATGCCTGTATTCTCTGGAATCACCAGCAGAGGGCGCCTCCCTGGTTGCAAATAGTTTGATTGAGGGTGAGGTCTTGCATTTCAGATGACCTGTTTTCGGAGACGGCTTGCAGATTTTCAGGAAACAACGTAGGTAATGGCAGCAGCAACAGGAGTGAAAGGATGAAAACATTCTTGTGTTTTGCTGATTCACAACACGGAGTCTGAAGCACTGTAACACACACAAACACGCACGCACGCACAAAATCTGTGTGGTAGTGTCCGTTGACAGGGAGCGTCTCCTCTAATTAAGTCTACTTCCCTGTAGGAACTCGGCAGTTTTTTAGCACATCAAAGGCCACGCTGACCTGTGCTTTTTGGTGTGCGAGTGTGTGCTTTCTACGCGGCACGCCCTTGGAGACCGGGACAACCTGTAGCACGAAGCCCAGCTCGGGGGGGGGGGGGGGGGGGGGGGGGGGGGGGGGGGGGGGGGGGGCGCTTCGGCGGATCAAGCGGCGCGGGCTCAGCTGGGGGTGAGAAAGGTCGACCATGTAATGCTTAATTAGCTGACATTTGCCTCAAAGGCTGGCACTAAGGGAGAGGGCACGGGCACGTGTCGCTGCTGAAAGTGAGAACAAGGAAGCCTCGTTTAAAGGCCACGCCGCCATTGTGAAGCCACAGGACAAGACGGTGGGGGAAAAACAACCGGCTAAAGAGATAACGCAACGTAGCGAGCCTCATTAGGAGCGGGCGCATGGTAGAAGCCACGCTGTCGAGGTAGAGGTGATAATACATGACTGACTTGTTCCCCTGTGGGTGGACATCTAAAACTCAACCCCTTCTCTTAGCTCTGTTCACATTTCGCCCACAGCTGACATTCACAGCACAAGATTTCAATAGAAAACAAATTGAATGCCGGTAATTGGAATTAATGCTTTTAGACTGGAACCAGAATCAATTGATGAAGTAACTATAACAATACATGATTTTGATCTTTGTATACGTTGTTATAGACCTGTTATTGTTGTTGTCTTGAACAATTTAATTATTACTATTGCAACACACGATGTAATCACCCTTTTTGAAACTATTAAATAGTCATCTTTAAAAAAGGGCTTGACACCAATCACTTAAATATAGTAAATCGATATTTCGATCAAACTCCACAATAATGGAATTTGTTTAAAAACAAAAGGGAACAGATGAACAGTGTGAGACATCCAATCAGCTCAGGACTCCGGCAACACGTGCAGCATATAGAACAAATGTATTGATAGACCGACGTGTTTTGATTTGTGCGTCAGAGTCAGAAAACATCAGTGGGGCTCAGCTCTGTGCAATCAGGGGTTTTGTTCCGAAATAGCCAATATTTATTACATCTCAGCGACTTATGAAGGCTATTCTCACAGTCATAATCGATACTCACACTTTCTTCTGTTGCATTCAGTTTAATGATCAGCGAACCACTTTCTATTTTCCTTCCACAGAAGCTGACAAAAGAGTTACGCAGCAATTAACAACTCTTTCTCAAAGACGAGAAAAGACAAAGTGATAATGGAAAAGTAGGTCAGACTGTTTCGCAAAAGATGATGTCTAGGGAAAGAGCTGCACTAAAATTACAGGATCTCCTTTTTTTTCTTAACTCAGAATTGAATGACAGCTTAGTGTCACCTGATCATTGTTGTTTTAGGTCCACATCGTTGTAGCCAGAAGAGGCTAGAGTTTTGATTATACAATAGTTGTTAGAAAACCTGTTCTGCAATGTCGAGGAGGCCGTCACAATGAGGGCTTTGTAGTTTTGGATTGCAGTGACTCAGTTTTTTTTTTTTATTTACTAATTTGTTTAATCTCCTGATCAGTAAAAGAGAAAAACGTTGAGCTGTCAGCTCATTGCAGCTTGCGGTTATTCCTGTTCATTGTGGATAACTAGCTAGAGTATATGCCTCATCTATTAGCGCTGAGAAGCAGATGGGACTGCTGCCTCCTGGGTCACACCAGAGCTGAGTGAAGACTGGGACTGCTTGGCTAGGTGACACCTCGGCCATCTGCGAGCGTTAGCCACTTTGAATGGGATGCTTTTCAGATGTGACCAAACAAAAAGGCCCATGACATTAAAAAAACAGTACAACTCGGCCAACTCGGAAGTGTGTGACTGTGTGAACGCCTGGATTTGGACAAACAGTGTTACTGCAGCGTCTGAACCAGGACTATACTGACAATCACTAATCTATGAGGAGGCAATTTGTAATCATCAGTCATTATTTTTTCCACTTATGCAGTATGTGATATTGTAGCTATTGCAGGTGCAACACCAATCGCCTGATTTTGATTTTTTCCTCTGAGGCATAAAAAACAAAGATACACCATAATAATCCAAAGCACTTTACATATGAATTGACACCTGCGTATGAATCCCTTGGCCAAAAGACAAATAGAGAGACTGAGCAGCGTGGAGGTAAATATTAAGTAGATGTATAAGATGTATAAGAGATGGAGAGAGGCTGACAGTGTAAAAGGGGTAAATATGGGAGTTGTACAGGTCAGACTGAGAAAGGAGGAAGTGAGCTGAATTATACATTAGGTAAGAGAGATAAAGAGTTATAGCCTGGGAGAGTGAGGGGAATAGTGGCAATTTTAGAGAAAACCAAATTGTGCTAATCTATATTGATAAATTGAGGAAATGAAGTGGGGAGCCAGAGAGAGAAAGAGGAGAGAGGAAGGTAAATAAAGAGAGACAGGCGGAGAGGTCTAAGAGCAAATTGAGTGAGCTGAATAAAGGTTGGCGAAGTGAGCGATAGAAAAAACAGGGACGAAATTTGGGTCTTTTTCTGGGTGAGGACAGAGACCAGGCGAGCTCGGGGAAAGTTGATCCGCCTGGCTTTTCTCTCGGTTGACTGGCCCTACAAGCTATTAGCAGGATCTAATGGCCTCATTACAGCCTGCTATCAGAGGCAGAGGGGTAACTGAAGCCTGTACCTGCTCATACGATCCTGCACCGACACTGGAGCAGGGCCGACACACCTGAGAGCGACGGCTCTCTCACACACACACACACACACACACACACACACACACACACACACACACACACACACACACACACACACACACACACACACACACACACACACACACACACACACACACACACACACACACACACACACACGAGCGCGCGCGCGCACACACACACACGCAGAGGCCAAATATGAACGCTCAAACTCATCTGTAGAGTAAGGCACTATTCCCTTTCTTTTCTGATGACAGAGCCACTTTTTTTTTTTCCATAGTTGCATTGGTGTGTTGTATTGTGCTATTAGTTCTTGGGAGTTATAAAAAAAAAATCCTCTGTACTTGATAGTAGAGCGGAAATGAATCATTATTTTCCGCATTAGAGCAGCTGGAGAGATTTCATATTTACTTTTTCAAAATAGTTCTAGAATAATTTTCTGTTTGTTCTTTTCGAAATATCCATTGATGGTTTGGGATCCACTTGATCATTTTGGATACTATGTGCTGTGGAATATGTAATATTGTACATGTACCGTAGTTGTATTTAGTTGGCATTTTTCGTTTTTTGGGCAATAGGACAATTGGATGGGTTGTTCCCAGCCATATTAAATCTTTGTTTTAGTCACTGTGCCAATTAAATTTTATTCCAAATTTTCCGATATGAAACTGCAACAGTAAAGCTGTTGTTACTGGTTTCCTGGGCATCGATGGCTGGCCGTTAAATGGGAGGATCTTTCGTGGCTTTAGTCGCTCTCTCCTCTCCACCGGAGCAAGAGCAGAGAACTGCCCTGAGAAAAAGCCTACGGCTCAGAACGAGCACCGCGCGAGGCAAACAACAAATACACACGAGCACAGTCATGCAGTTGTGCATGGAAGATGCATGGCGAGAAAACCCCCCCCGGCTCTGAGTACCCACGCCCACCGGCCGCCGAGGAGCGAGCCAGACGGCCGCTGCCTTTGAACGTGAATTGAAAGCCCAACTACACCCACAGAGGCGAGCGGCTCCGGCAGGCGGCTGCGTCTCTCACGCAGCCTTTCCTCTGTCTGGTGAAGAGAAACGGCCCTGGCAAGTGTTCAAATGGCGCGGGTTGTGCGTTTATGCACAGTTACAAAGATTTTTTTTTTTTTGTGAGTGTGTATGTGGGTGTGTGTATGAGAGGAGTTCTTGAGCTGAGAGACTTTCAGTCCTCATTCATGGGTGGGAATGGTCGACAATGTCTGTGCTGACTAAGTCCCCGGTCTAATTTGGAGCTGAGTTTTCTCCCCCCCCCCCCCCCCCCCCCCCCCTCTGCCAGGCTCTTTAAACTCTATATCACTGCCTTTATCTCTCCTTCTTTGCGTCTCCCCAGTCTTCCTGTCCGACCGGTTGAGCGCGCTGCTGTCTGCCCAAATCTCCCACCTCCTTTCCACCACACGCAGGCATGTGGAGCGAGACACACAAGCAGCCAATTAGTGATCTCTTTTGGAGCCGACTCGCTGGTAAACATTCTGTCGCGTAAAGAGCGCAAAACCTGCCGCGGGCTCGGTCGAGCCGTGGGAGATTTTTTCGACCGCGATAATGCTCAATTCACCATCCCGCGGTGGAGACGGGAGAGCCGGCGCCAGCTGGCACCGCGATGTGCATTTATGAAATATGAGGGTACAATTTCTCCCGCCCCTTTTTCTCCCCTCCCCTATTCTTGTTTCTTCTTCTGCTGGCATAATTAAACGTTATCTAACACGCCATGAATAAAGAATACTTCACTTGAAGACATGACAAACGCCTCGCCATTTCGAGGAGCCGATGGAGAGTAAGAGTAAAGTCTTTGTCTGCCTCCACACAATCTGCATCGCTAGAGTATGTAGTGTCCCTTCAGTTCAAGAACCATCGAGGAGAAGACCCACTGAGGCTGTTCTTTCACCTTCAATTAACCAGAAGGGTGAATTAAGACCATATTCCCCTTTGGCAGCTCGGCCAAAGGCCTCTGGAGGAGCAGGGGATGAAGGAGCAGATAAATTATTTGAAGCACACTCTGAAAAAAGAGTCAGACCCTGAACAACCTAAGACTGAGAAATGAGGGTAAGGGAGAGAGGCGGCGGGGAAAAGTACAGTACAGTAGGTAGACGAGATACCGCAGGAGGAGAAAAAGAGAGAAGAGAGAGGTGGAGGAGAAGAGATCGGAGCTTGCAGAAGAGAATCCTCTTACTTCTGCAACAGCTGGTTCTCCGTACGCCTCAGCTCATTTGAAAAGAAGTGGGAATCTGAATAATAAGAGACTGGATCATTTCCACAGCAACACAGAACCCAACAATGCCGTGATCTGTCCCCTCAATACTCCCCCAAACTTCCCCACCATGTTTTTGGCGTTCCAAGCAGAGCAAAGGTGTTGGCTGTAGTGGGGACATGACTAGGCAGAATCTCCAAAATCAGCACAAATTGGCACTTTGTGTTCTAGTGGGTTTCTCTAACAGTAAAACTCATTTGACTTCACATATACGTTGCTATAAGTATTTAATCCATCTGAATACAACGGATTTTGAGAAAAATGTTGATATTACTGTGATTATTGATGCCTCGGACGGCAGCGTGTGTACTGGACATGTTTCAAGGCGCAATGTGTCTGTGGCATCGCCATCCATCTCTGTCAGCCAAACAACCAGTCCCTCAACCACTTGAATGGGAAGTATGATCCCTTAATGAAACACTGAGGCGTATTGACTTGCTGGCTGACAATATGGAAGTCTTTCCATTACGAGCAGTCCAGGAGGCACTCACAGGCACCTGAGGATTCAGCCAGAGATAAGTGGTGTTGATGTCAAAGGAGCCGCGAGGAGGTAAACGCGTGCTCAACCCCCACAACCACAAAACACACACGCTCGCTCGCACGCACGCACGCACATATGCCTTTCCGCGTCACCTGCTTGCCCTTTATCTCCCAGCTCTGTTTCGAGAGACCAGAAAGTCTCTAAAGGTGTCATCTGATTGAGGCTCATCCTGCTGTTAGTAATTCAAACTCCCCGGAGAGTTTAGGGTTAAACACACTGAATAGCGAGAACTGACTTTGCTTGAACCAAGACGCCCCTGGGGTTGATCATTTCCTGAGCATGATGTCTACAAACGCAAATACTCACTCCATTTAGAAAATAGTATTTTCCAACAAATACATATATTTCTTTTCTGCCATTATATCTGATGACTTTCTTTCTGGGAATATTGAAAAATGTTCAAAAAACAACATTAGCGTGAATCGTAAGAGCATAAAAAATGAACAGGTCGGCATTTGTACAAATTTTAACTGACCTCCAACTGTAGCCAAACTGTTGTGGGCAGAGGAAATGGTCAATTGCACCCCACCACAGTTTGAGTGATTACCGCTCACATCTAAGTCGCTTGCTCTTTCAAATTTACCCTCCAAATAAATTAGTGTAAATAATCTGATTCGAGTCCGTTTATAACTCGTCCAATCATCTGCGCGCTTGTGTTGCCCAACTCCACTTCATTGTAGAGATGCCAAAGTCTTCCCAAATCTTAGCAATGACTTTGTCGAGAATGTGTTATCATAACCAATACAAAGAATGGATGAAATAATAACAATGAGACCCACGTGACAATTAAGCATCATTAAATCATCAATCAAGTTTTTTCCTACTTTTGAAGTTTCATGTGAACTCCACCTCCTGTTCATAACATGGACTTAATTTAACTCTCATCTTGCATAATACTTCATGCTCAGAGGCTCCTGTATATTCCAGGATGACAACTCCTGTTGTTAGCTCCTGTCATTCCTCAGAGATTGGTAACATTTGCCATGCAGTGGCGTACAGCGCAGGAGCTCGTTATTGAAAATAATTAGCGATACCAAACACGGAGGTGTCTGATGTTTTCACTGCTGTTGTTCTATTCCCAGTATAGTCAGAGGGATTCGATTTTCACCTTTATCTCAACCACAACAAACCTTTGTCCAAAAACGTAGCAAATTTCTAAGCTAATAAAATGACTTTAATCCATATTCCTGAATTAAAATGTTCTGTTCGGTGAAAAATAATAAATCCATTGATTCAACTTTTGGCCAATGGTTTAAAAGCAAGTCCCCAAAAAGAAAGTAATGCTTTCCCTCAAGCATAAATATTAGGCCCACTGCTATTTGCTGTATCCATAAATAATATTTATTTTCCAATTCAGAACTGCTACGTCAGTGGCGATACGATCTTGTATACCACTGAATCAAGTGACTGCCAAACCATTTTTTTGCCATAGTCATGATCAAACTCACAAAATCACATAATTAATCTTCATCATGCGAGGCAATGCAATGATTATCATCATTCCTCCCCTCCTTATCATCAAAAACATAGAAAGACCAGCTGATAGAAGAGGGTGTACATCCTGCATATACACACATGTTCACATGTGCATACACACACACACACACAAGCGTAATCAGTCGCTGCCAAAAAAAATCAGTATGTCCACATCTGACGGGGGAAATTACCAATTCAATTTCCATAGAGATGAGCCACGAGTTACTTCCAGCTCCTCTGCCTATTTGAAGCTAATGAAGGCAGATTGAAGAGATGTTGGTTCTATCGAAACAAACGCCTTAAACACCTGCACATCAAGTGGCAAGTCTGTCCTCACAGCACTAAAATAGAAAAACATAATTTAAATATTCACAACCCTCTATGGACTCAGTGAATAAGCAAATTAATAATAAATCCAACTTTCCTCTGGAGGTCTAAGAGCATGGACGAGAGCAAGTAGGCTACTTTAAGTTAAATGGTGTAATTTGTTATCGGGCAGTGTTGATAAATTGGTGTTCTCTATTACAGTAATGTGTCCTTAGTCATGATCTGAGAAGGCTTCTCTTTCTGCTTGCCTCTTCGCTCACAGAATACTTGCAGGGTTTTCCAGTATTACAAAAGCTGTTATTTTATATTTTCGTACGTATATATATATTTTTGTAGGCTGCACAGCCAGAGTGGATTGCTGCTCATTCTGATACTTATCTACGTCATGCTATACCTCTTTTTTTAATTGATAAGCTTCCATTTTAAAATAGGAGCTTTTATCATAATAAAATCAAAGTTACATTTAAGTACAAGGTAAATAATTATGTTGTAGGTCTTGGAATCCATACCGATTTACCATTGTATTAGTCATACTTTTGCCCGTATGTGGCCATGCCTTCTGCATTAAATTTGATCCTATTAATGAAAAGATCCCAAAACTCAAATTTACTTGGCGAGCCCTGGGGGCACCCCGTGCTCAGTCACTAGACTGGAGGACTAAGTTGTAAACAGTGGATCGAATGTGGATGAGTTTAATGTCTGAAATCCCCAAAAATATTTTCATAAATTGCATCAGAAAATACATTTTGCGAAGAACATAATTCCTCCCAAAGTCATTCTTTTTCTCTTTTTTTTTAACATGAGCAAATGTTTATTTTCAAGCTTGTTTGAAATAAAAGCCTAGTTTCCTCTGCCACTGAGATACGAGCTAATTTAACATCACATGGGACATTAGACTCAAATCCTGTATTCAAATCCTGTGCTTTGCGCAACCATCCACGCCGACGTCCTCTGTTTGATCTAAGTGTAATTTAACGATGACATCTTTGCTCGACTGGGAGGAAAAAAATGACTATGTTTCTTCAAAAATGTATTTGGTTAAAGCAAATTAGAAAAGGTTTACTATGAGCCTGGTTTGCTCTTTGTTATCTGCATTGTGCCTATATTAATGAGGTAGAGGTAAACGAAAAAGGTCTTCTTTTTTTTTTGAAACTCTAACTCAATGTGTTCGGTGTATTTTGGCAGCACCAACGGCTGTATCTTGGACTCTTTGAGTCACTCAACTCAAAAATAATAACACTCTGGGCTGTAGCCATGTCTTTGTTGGCCTTGAGAGTCGGTGAGTCTGCCACAGCCAAAGATATTTCTGCCTAAAAAGCACTTGCTCCTGCATTTTTCAAATTAGATCAGGCAGCATAGACTGAACCGGTGCATTTCGTGATGGCCGTATAGTCTGCAGCTCAGGGTAAACTGTTCTGTCAGGTGTGACCTTCATGTCAAGGCAACTTGACCTCTCTGCACAGCGGTGGAGCAGTCATGTTATGAAATAACATGGAAGTGGACAGCGAAGGAGAAAAAAATCACTGGGGTTCTCGGTGCTTGGTGATGGTGGATAAACAAGGAAGAGGTAGCAAGGGAAGATATACTGAGAAATAAACACCGTTTCGCTCAAGTTTTCCGCATGATAACAGCAGGGTTTATAAATCAACAAAGACAAATATGAAAATGTCTCACCTGTGTATGATGCGCTTAGTGCGGAGGTAACCAAGAGCCAGGGCCAATTCACAGATGTAGAGTTTGACGGTGCTCTCCGAGAAGTGGACGTTCTGCTGCAGGTGGTAGCGCAGGTCTCCTCCCAGGAGCAGGTCCACCACCATAAACATGTCCTCTTCATCCTGGAAGGAATACCTGCAGGAGAAGGTGGGCACGGTAGACCAGAGGTGACGATGAAAGAGATTCGGGTGGATTTAGAGGGAGAAGAGACGCATGCGATCAGAATGGAGGGGGAGAAGACACACACCGAGAAATGAAAGTGGGAATAACAGTGATAATGGAGAGGGTGAGAAGGTAAATGTGGAGAGTTGGAAGTTGCAGGAGAAGAGACAGAGGAGGAGAAATGAGGGATGAAAATGAGAAGTGAGAGGGGAAGAAGCAGAAAGTGACAGGCAAAATTAATAATCCTGTATTCATTTATGATACAACAGCGAACAATAAGGATTTCCCAAAAATTTAAATAGCACCCTTTTCTTTTGAGAACCTGTGCTCGATGAATCATAAAAATATATATATATATATATATTTTTTTTTTTACGAAAAACTGATGTGTTTACCCATCAGCAATAAAAGAAGATGACAAGTGAAAATGTTAGCCTTGTGCTCCTCTGGCAAATCAGCCTTTAAAAGACAATAAATCAGACCTCAGTACAAAAGGTCTTGACGAGAACACAAGAAACAAAATTACCCTTCAGCGTTTCCACCCTATGATGTCTCAGAAACTCAATCTGAGGGAGCCTCCCTGGGTCTTTGAGGGCACAGACGCTACTCTGCTCTCCACAACTCGAGCCAAGCAGGAGAAATACACTCATCACACTCCCGAGCTCTGCAGCGGGAGCACCTGCAGTACATATCGGCTGATTCATGCCAGAGCGATTCTCATTATCATGTCTTTAAAGCTAACAAGTCGCGAAAATCCTGTCCATCTTGAACAGCAGTGGTAACGATGGTCAGGAGACAGCGGAGACAGGTAACGCTTTCGTATTAGAACACATTTTTGTCAGCTTATAAAGACACCTGCAATTTCACGGGATGTAGACTTTGTGGAAAGTGTGGAAAATACTTTTTTCAATCTGATTTATTTGTCTGCTTTCTCCCCCCCCCCCCCCGTTTTATTACTCGTGCCGAAGGCACAAAAGGTTAGGTTCCTTTGGCGACTCTAAATGTATTCATTTACTGATTCGTTTATTTATTCATTTATTTTAATGTAAGAACCACAGAAGTAATACTTTTAGAACCAGCGTGCGACATTCTTTATAATAACGATGTAATCTATGCAAATTACGAAGAAAGCTGGTTCCTATTTCCTTTTTCACAGCTCAAAGCAAACGAGGCCAGAAGACATAATCTCTGCTCCCTCTGATAATATTAATGGTCAACATACAGATTATCCTGTTGTTGTTTGAAGTGCACAGTATGGCTCCTATCCCATCAACACAGACGGTATGAAAATCATGAATTTTAGATCAATACCAAAGAAAGGAAATTGCACCTATACTGCCGTATACCGCCGTTGCTCCTATTAAAGATTCCTTTTGTCTATATGGTGTAAAGATTGGGAAAACATGAAGGAAAAAGCAACCGTCTGCTTTGGTGACTCCAACATGACTCCAAAGTTTACCTTTTCACAAAATGATTGTCTTTTTCATGTGCCCAATGGTACTTTTTAACAGTGTTTCAAGTACATAGTGTACTTGCATATGGTTCATTCTTCTACCAGTGTGTGAGTGATGTTATGTGGACAGTGCAACCTGGGGTCATCCATCTAGTCATCCATCAGTCAAGCACTGCCCTGCACAGCAAGCCTGTGTCAGCACGCAGCGCACTGTGTCGCCATTTTAAAGACGCTGTTGCACAAATAATCACTGACTTTACACGCTGAGCATCCTGCTGGGGCCATGCTACACCCCCGCTCTCTAAACGACGAGCTAATTACTTTCTCTCCCACTAGAAGCTTATTTATGCAAAAATCATGTGAAATAAATTGCGCCAGCCAAGAGTTCCTGGCTCGCCTCGAGCGTTGCTCTGTGTACTGTGTGCAACACAACGTCCTACATATGCAACTTCAGATCTCCCATTAGTTTGGGGAACATTACCTCCCTTCCAAAGTCTTTCAGTAGGTTCTTAATGAAAAGAAAGAAGTGTACCACTTCTGAGATGGTTCTGTGTTGATGAGGGTTCTCTACCTGCACATCTTTCTAAGGGTCATCGTCTTGGCTCAAAGTCATGGCCTAATGACCGAGGGTAGTTTATTTAATTTTTTTTGCCACCTAGGTGAACTCCGTTCCTCAGGGCCCTTCTCCAATAAACCGGTGTTGGTGCTTTTTTCTGCGCTGGATGGATGCGGATTGATTGAGCTGACTCCAAACTGTCTGCCGAGGCTCAGATAATGCTGAGACCACTTAACACCTGATTGCCTCGGAGCGTGGAAAGACTATCTGTGAGGTGCCCGTCCTGAAGATGCCCTTAGTGCCAATGTCACAGAAGAGCAGCATGGAGATCACGCCGGTCAGGCCTCACACACTACCGCCCTCCTTCCCCCTCAACTCCACATTTCGTTAAAAAAACATCCAGGAATGATTATTTTGCAGCTATGAAACAAATTGCACCGACAGCAATCCCATCACATTCTGCCCATTTAGATGTTATGATACAGTACAGCATCAGCTGCAAATCCGAGAGTTACTCAGATGAGCAGCAGTCATACCTGCAGACACCAGCATTCTCCAAAGACTTTTGACGGTTTGACGGCGTATGAGTGGGGAAACAGGACGATACAAACTTGTTTTGTTCTGCAAAGATTTTAAAGTGTGCCGGGCACAGTTGAAGGAGAAGGTTTGAGATCAGTATTAATCCCTGAATTTAAAGCAGAAAATGGACAACTTTTTAGCAAAAGATGTCGAAATGGAAAGGACCTACTGTGTCATCCTTGATGATTAATTACTGAATGCCAGACAAAGATATTTCACTCATGCAAAATTAAAAGCACGAAAGAAACAAAAACCAACTGTTCAACACGAGTGCTGACAACATTACTTAAAAGAAAAAACATTCTGAGAAGAGCGGACGTCATGGGGAGTCTACACAGCTTTGAATCTGGAAAAATATCAAAGCTCCAGCCGCTGCCGTTAGATGCACGGGAGTGATAACTGAAGCGACAGAGTGGATCAGTCAATTTTCCACAGTGCTCCTGATCGGGCTCTACGTGCACATGAAGGACGACTCAATCACAAATGGGGACTTGAATTTGGAATCTGAAGGAATAAGTTGGATATTAAAAAATGCATCTACAGCCAATAGAGAAAATACAGGAATGCAAAAAGTGTCATGACCCAAAATATGATAACAAAATATAAAAGCTAAAAACTGTAAACCAAGACCAGGAAAAGATGCTTTTCAGTGGTTAAAGATGTGACCTAAAGAGCCGTCTGTGTTTACTGGATGGACTCCATGTTCCCCCGACTCTATTAATCTTTTGATATTGTGTCTTAGTCGCTCATGTTCTCTCTTCTCCCAGGCCTGACGCTCTCTTTCTACTTCAGTCTACAGAGTAAATACCTCTCTCACACGGCCAACAGCTCACAGTTAGTTAAGGTGGTAAAGAATCCAAGGAGCTGCTGTCACAAGCGTTTAGGAGACACAAACTCGACTGTAAATGCTCTTTTCTTCTTGGCAGAAGAAACACTGGCCTTTTTTTTTCTCCAGGAAAACAGCCGTTTATTTATATTGTTGAATTTTCTAGACTTCAAATTTCAACTTGATTATGTTTAACTTCATCCTTAAATATAATCACATGCTCTCTCTTTCATAATTATTCACTAGAGCTGTGTTGAGCTGAGCTGAATCATTGGTATGTGTTCGTGGAATATTTGAGTTGACTGGTTTCTGTTAAAATAAAGCATAACAAAATACAATTTGTGTAGATACCAGGGACTCAATTTGAGATTGGAGCCAAAAATACTTGATTAGGACAAACTTCAGCTTTACTTTGTCTATTTTCATAAGTTAAAATCTTCTTATTTTTTGTGAATTTCCATAATATATATAAATAAATATTTGTTGCTCTGGTACGTCCGGACTTTTGCCAAGTGGCTGTTGTTCTGAGACGCAACAATTTGTATGAGGTTCCTGTGACAACAACAGAGAGCAACCCTAGCCCTAAAAACAAAACAAAAATCAGGATGCCCCAAAAATATACATTAATATGAAAATGCAATGTTATATGATTTTAACATGGACGACTTTTCGCAGCTCGGGTGAGGAGGTTGGGTTGATGAGAGAGACGTAAAGTCCATCAAGTCAGTTGATGGTACACTCAGGACCTCGGTGAAACCAGTTTAATCGAGTAGAAAACTAGCTCTCGTGCTCGGCTGAGGCTCCCATGTTTTCTGTCCCGTAAGTCTTTTCGTTCACAAAGCCGAGGTGGTCAAATCTGAGGACCCCAGCCGTCATGGAGTGAGTGAACAGGACTAAATGACTCACTGCAATCTCTCACATGGTTGGGCAGGAACGAAGCTGCTGTAAAGAGGGGTCGACAGCCCGGTATGGTCGTACACACACAGTGAGGCACATACAGTTCAATCTAATGACTGTAAGACGGGTAGCCACCGCGACATACTTACTGCCACCCAGCACCAGACACAGGCCGTACACACCGACATGAACAAAGGAAAAAAACATGGAGAATATCGTTGTGATTTCCATTCTCTAGACAAATACACAACAATACACACAATTTTTTTGATGATCTGCATAAGTGCACATTATTGCACTTAATAACCATTTCTTGTTCTATACACACAGTATGTGAGGTAATATCAACAACATCCCTCAAGGGGCTGATAGGTGCTAATAGAGATTTCTATGCCATGCTATTTCAGTAATATCTCCACTTCACCTGGAGTGTAAATTGTTCTATGACAAGAAAATATACAATAAGACCTTTTTCTTATTCTCTCAGTCTCTCTCTCTCTCTCTTGCTACTGGCGACATTGTACTGAGAACGTGCATGAATATGAATGAAGTCTCCGCTGGCCTGCTGCCACTGCTGTCAAAATGAATTAGCCACGGTACTCATTAAGTTATTCGTCACAGGTACGCGCCGGGTCGCAAAAGTTAGCCAATTTAGCGATAATGTGATATTGTGTATGACTAACATGATTTTTTCTGTTAAGCCTATTTCATATTGTCACCTATAGTTGAAATTATATATGAAAAAAAAAAATGAGCAAACATTTGAGAACTCACACTCCTCAGAGATATAAATATAAATTGTGGCATCGCAGTTATGAGCAGCTGTGGCCAACTGATTCGATTCACACTTTGTTTGGAGTATTCACTTTTCTTGGAACACACTTACTGATTAAGAATTAAGGGGACGACAATCCGGATGACAGCATAGTTAGTGGTGCCATGTAAGTTTTCACAGCTGCGATATGGACACGTGAATGTAAAATGAATGAAAAACATGCAAGCTTTTGATATGATTGCTGATGTTTTACATGACTAGTAGCAGTATGCATGATGTTTAGTGACCTTTATAACAAATACATAAAATGATCCAAGAAAAAAATAATAATGATATAAACATTGGTATTTTGCAGCCGAAGACTGAACAGAAAGTTTTTTGAGCCGCCATTAGCAGCTGTTAACTCGATACCTCAGCTCTCTTTGGTGGAGGGTGGAGAACAGAATTCAGACTGCAGATTAGCACCTGTACATTATGTTGAGATGGTGCAGACTTCTCATTAGGCTTCCTGGCATCAAGCCTGTGTTTTCACCAGCTTGCTTTTTATCTCTTGCCCTCTTGTTGTCTCTCTCTCTCTTATTCTTTCTCTTTCTCTCCCTCTGCTTCTCTCTCTCTCTCATATATGCTCCTTCTGTTTTTCTTTTGGTGTCTGTCTCTGCTCCGACACACGTGCATTTCAATGTGACCTCTTGTTGGCCTCCAGGCAGTCAGTCTGATGGGAGCACATCCTGTGCATGGAGCTTTTAGAGGCAGAGGGAGGCACCCCGGGGCCACTTCAGTAATGGAGGTGTCCAAACCCCTCAGGGGGCTCAGAGGCTAATGGCAGGGTGTCCTTTCTAAAAAGACCTACAGTGTAGTTTCCCTCTTTCAAAAGGGAGCAGTTATGATATGTGAAGCCACAAAGCGGAACCTGTAATTTACACAGAAACTGCAATTTTCAAATTCCATGAGATTTCTGTTTCTTACTGAAGTAAAATAAAAAAAGAAGATCAGGAAGATTAAATCAAGATATACTCCATACTGCAATATACACTTAAACAGTTTTTACCGTACAGTATGTCGGTAATATGCATAGATGTAATTTTCATTAATCAACATCTATCTATTGAATGCCCATAGAATGGCTTAACCAAACTTTGCTGTTTAGCTCAGTGGTTAGACATACATTCTACCCACTACCCACACACACTCATCTGACAACAGTTCCGTGCTGAAACGAACACGCCCCGGCCAACTGCTCAGTGTGACATGTTGGTTTGATGCCGACAACCTTCTGACCTCCCTCCACCCCATCGCCCCACACCTCCACATGACTGACAGCTCCCATCAGTCTGTCTAATGCTGCCTGAGAACACATGCATGGATGCACTATCATGCAAAAAGAAATACACAAATCCCTTTCAAAATAGCACACAGGAATTGAATATATGCATAAGGTAAATGTAACACTAAAATTCCACTCGCAGTTAGCTTTGCGCTTACATTTTTACTTCCACAAATTGTAACATTTATGCTCAGTGACGTTATCTAATCAGGATATTTTGCAATTTTTCTTACAACTGTCTTTTCTATGATCTTCCATTTCATCAGGTTACTTCATCAGGCCTAATATTTAACGTGCTGCTTTCTAGGGTTCAGCAATGCCAGCAGCGTTAATCAGGATGTGCACATTTAGCAAATGCACAAGGATACAGTTTGTACCTCATAGGTACGAGCAGATCACACTCTTGCTGACTTACAGTACTGGATTTAATATAGCCTTACCTAACAGTAAATAGACCATATGATACAACTTATCCGGTCCACTAGACCTTTTATATTAGGATGCTTGGGGGAACACTCATCATTGCTTTCTTGGAATATTATGTCATCACTGTTTGGCTTTCTAAAGGGGGGAAATAAACATGCACATGAATGAGGAGTTACACTGAAAGATGTCTGCATAGACATGGAATGCATTAGTAAGATTACATAATAACTGAACAGAAAAGGGTCTCCCTAAAGCAAGTGAAGCTTTTACTGCACAATATTTCAGATGTTTTTGTTGATGTACTTCTTTTTCTTTTGACAGTTACAGTTACAATGATTTTTTTCTCTCCCCACAATAGCATGTTACATCATAGCTGCATTTTTTTCTAGAGGTGGAGGAAACATGGGATAATATCATGGTAAACTGTTTTGTTGTGGTTCAGTTGAGAAATCTTCATTTCAAGCTCAAGTTTCTAGTGAAATTGAAGAAATGACAAATTTGAGGAGCACTCCACAGATTGAATTGGGGTTCTCAAATACATTTAGTTATTGTAAGAAAATGCAATTAAATTGTTGTTTTACATCCTAACTGTTTCACCAGATGCCATTAAAAATAACATCTCCGGGATATAAAAACGAGCCGACAACTAAACGTCTTTTGCTTGTGTGGGATATTACAACTGTTTTCCCTCTGCTCGATGTCCCCACGGCCTGCTCTCAACACGTCCATTACACCAAACAGCAAGCAGGTGGTTTTTTAAGAAGTTCCTCCTCTCGGAAAATGTCCTCCATCAACATACAATTCAACGGCAAAATCTGCAGTTCAGCTGAACACAGCTTCATCCGATGCTGGCTGCCATCTTCCCCCCCCATCTCCGACTCCGTCTCTGAAACAGTGTGAGTCGATCCCTGCATGGCCCTTTTTGTCCAAGCAGTGCAGCGCCAATAAGGGCTCTCCTTACACAGTGGGACTTTGTGCCGTACAGGCACAACGGGCTGCACCACCAGCGCCGGCACGTCAATACACTGACCGTATCATGCCAGAGGTTAAGATCTTTCAAAATCAGTATTCCCGGAAATATAACTTGTTGATAGGTTTTTTTGGACAAGTCCGCAGTTGCTTAGCTGCACACCGTGGTCAGGCAGACTCCTGAGGTCATGCCCAGTAGCAAAGAGAGCAAGAGGAGAAAAAAGACATAGTGAAGCAGGTGGACGAGGAAGGACAAAAAGTAAGAAGACAGAAGATGAAGAAGAGGGCATTGGAAAGAGGACAGGGGAGGAAATAATTAAAAAGCCAGATTTTCTGCATTTATAACCGGCTCAGTGCAGTTCATATGCCCACAGGAAGATCCCCCCCCGCCTCTGACCTTGAACGCTTACCTCAGGACACTCATAACTTACGCCAACTCAACACGGCGAGGGAGACAAAAAGAGAGAGAGAGAGAGTGGGCGAGTGGGCACCGCGCTGACCCAAGCACATCCAACGAGGAAATCACCCCCACCCGGAGGGGGTTATGCTGCCAAAAGCTTTTTTCTTTCTGTCCAACACAGCATGCAATCAGGCAAGAAAGCAAGCACTGGCATTGTTTGTCTGATGAGTCTGTATGCTGCACTTCTCTCCACTCTGTTGTTTTCCTTCCCTATGTCTCTTATTCATCCCCACCGTGGGAGGATTTAGTTTTGTTTCCCTCAATTAGTAGTTAAAAGACGGCTACTGATTCTGCCTCAGTAGGGCTTTCAGACGCACGGAGGAGGAAAATGGAAGGAAAGGGAACAAGGTGAACAGAGGATAAAAAAGTGGGGCAGAAAACTAAGGGTAGAGAAGTTAAACAAAAACACTCCATGGGGAGCATTGTCAAGCCAAATTATTTTATACAATTCTTCATATGTGCAGTGTTTTTATAGCCAAATTTCAAAAGGGAACTCGTAAAACTAAAGGAGGAATAATACATCATGCTATTAAATAAACCAATAAAAATGTCGGCATATTTATATATTTAAAAACTGGACTGTGAGGAATGTAGATGTTATTCTTCATCTTCGAACAGACATCCCCTTCTCTCTGTTGCTCTGCGTGGCCGAACAACAGCGCTTCTTCATCTGCATAGTGGCACTTCTTATTACGAATTAATGGCGCCTTTTAGTTGGAAAATTTAAAAGTTTGTCATATACAAGGCATCTCTGGTGCTCGGTAAGCCGGGGCCTTCAAATTATGATGACTGATTTGCTTAAAAACAAAAAATGTGAGTCATCACAGATTATTACTCCCCCCCCCACCCGTGCTTCACGTACGTGGTGAGACGTATGTGAAGCTGCCGAGAGCGGAGAGTCGAGTCCATAAGAGTCGAGCTCGGATCAGTGAGCAAACTAGATTTCCCTTTTAGCAACTTCGAAGGGTGAGATGATGTGGATGGAGACTTGTGAGCGTTCTTCAGTGGTCAACACCTTTATGATGTTTTCATCTGCAGACTCAAATCAAGACTGTGTGTGAGAGTCTTTTTTGAATTGGCGACGCTCTTCCTGTGCGTCTATGCACAAACTGGTTTCACGGACATGGTACGATCACAAATCAAATCAAATGGTTGACAGAAAAAAAAAAACAATCAAATGCCTGTTATGGCTGATGGTTACAACCAATGTGAAACACAGGCCCACACATCGCTGAAGTGGAAATCATTTTACACGGGAAACATTTTGCAGACTCTTACCAGAAGTTGACCAGGAACGGATGCTCAAGGTTCTGCATGATCTGCAGCTCTTTCAGGACATTCCTCACTTCGTTCCGCTCCACACATTTCAGCTTGTTCATGTACTTCATGGCGTACATCTTCTTGGTGTCCTTCTTCTGCACAATGCAGACCTGGTAGGATCACAGGAAGATAAATATTTTTCATCTCTATTGTTAAAAACAACCTTGACATTTTCTTGTGTATTGCTAATGCTTCAGTACTTTCAAGCTAGTAAAAAAAAAAAAGGTCATATCTTGCCTTCTGCAATCATATCATCCATACAAACAGTGGCCTAATCATCGCTGCCAGTACGAGCAACATGCTCAATGCTCAAATATGATAAATGTCAACATGACACATTTTTTC
Organism: Scophthalmus maximus; assembly: GCF_022379125.1. Lineage (NCBI taxonomy): Eukaryota > Metazoa > Chordata > Actinopteri > Pleuronectiformes > Scophthalmidae > Scophthalmus > Scophthalmus maximus. Next base: position 19,257,594 of record NC_061516.1, read on the forward strand.
AAAATGTGGCCAGATGCATCATATTCCTTTGGTTCTCATATACTAATAATTGTTTCTGTAGGACACTTTTCAAGCTGGGAAGACAAAGCATAGATGTGCTACTTTTAAAAGTGGTGAAATGTATCGTTTCACCACGCTTCTTAAAATATAATTCCGATATTCGCTTTGACTTATTGAAAACCAATGTACTTTTGCAAAAATGTTGCTGCACACTAGTGCGTTTTCCATCATTCTGCTGTGTTTGTCGAACACGTTAATGTGTGATGACACATGGACACACCCACACAAGCGTTAGCAACATCACTGCAAGAACTAGACATGTTGTCCAATCGAACAAGGCCGGAAGGAAAACTTCAGGATTTCTCGTTAAATCTTCACAATCGTGGAATTTAATCCTCACTTAAGATGTTAAACTTTTCACACCGCCATGTTTTGCACTTGAGGGATGGGAAACATCATGTACACACTCATTAGGATTAGCTAATGGTGCGTGTCAGCAGGGAATGTAGACGTTTCTTGCAAAATTGCACGTGAGTGCTTTCAAAGAGCAGTTGAACTTCAGTGGGAATTAAAAAAAAATTTAAAAAAATAAAAAATGGATGGCTGGTGTGATGCAGGAGAATCCGGACAAGCTGTCAGTGTGTGTATACGTAAAGGTGCATGATTAACCCCCTTTTTTGACAACGTGTCTGACAATAGTCAGTATTTTCAATATGCAGCAGCATAATAACCCATATTTATTTGTGGTCGTGCTTGTCTTTGCTACAAGCGCCAATAAGCCAGTGATTACTGTTATCTAAGAGAGTGATCTGTGGACCAGCTGGCCCAGTTAATCAGCCAAACCCTGATCACATCACTCTTCCCATCGAACAGCTTGCCATTGACTGTGATTAGACTGCTTATCTGTTGCTGGACAGTATTGTTGCCACTCGTGGGTTTGTATTGCATGCATTGCATGTGCGTGCGAGTGTGCACGCGCGTCGCTATATGTGCTTACATGTGCCGTAATTGCTGATGTGATTTGCTCTGCACTGTATAGCTTAACGGCCGGAGGAGACATGACGGCTATCGCCTCAGATTTGTTTCCACGCAGCTGCTTGTTGGTGTTGAGCGAATTAAACCTGAATGCCTCACTGGACTGTATATGATAATGCTGTACTGTGAGAGCGGGGACATGGCGTTTTATTTGTAATGGCTTGTGCCTTATGATACGAGGCAAGGAAGTTGAAACAAGAAGTCGATCACCAGGAAAATTACTGGCGGGTTTTGGAGTGTTTGTGTGCCTTTCATTTGTCCTCTGTTGTGACCAGTTTGTGTAATTTGTTGGTTTTCATTTTATTCCTTTTAGTAAAACAAACTAGTTTCTCCTGCTGGATATAATAAACTTACTGTATCTATGAAACTAAAACAAACTAGACCAACTTAATTTATATCTGAGTAAAATGGGTAACATCTTATCACCTCGACAGACTGAGCAGAAAAGAACTTGGCAAACACGGGACTTACCTTTCCGAAGCTTCCTTTTCCTATTGCCCTCAAGATCTGGAAGTGGTCGAAATTGACTGCGGGGAAAAAGGAGAAGAATATCACAGTTAACTTATGTGAAATACAAAACAGAAATTTGCACCTGAAATCTGAAATGAAAATCATTTCTCCCCCACGAGGAGAAACAACTTTAAACGGTAGATACTCCATCACATTGGCTGCAGCTTTGAATACAAAAACTGTGCATGCTCGCCTCTGAACAACTTGTTACAGATATGTTGTAGATATGAACTTATATAGACTACATATGGCATTTTCCATCCCTTTTTAAAATGAAAATCAGGTTATTGAAAGATTAGAAATAGAAAGAGACGGAGGTACAGTAACAGTAGGTTCACTGTGACATTTTGGCATTTGAGCTCATTGAACTCATTGACATGTCAAGGTGAAGCAGATGGAGGTCTCCGGGGCAACCACGGGTCACTGACATTATATAGCAGAGAACTGAAGTAAGCCTCAGCACAAAGACATCTTTTTATGAGCTCTGCATGTTTTTTTTCCTTCTCTCGTCAGAACAAAAGGCTGTTTTTAACCGCTTAGTATCTTCCCTTGCCTTTTATATCATTCTCTCCTTCTAACACTTGTCTCACTCGTTTCTGTCTCACTCACACACAAAGGCAAGCTAAACCAGAGCAGGAATCTCCTTATCTCACATCACGTCTGCATCTATCAGTAACACTTATCGCCAATTGGAGCCGGATGGGGGATGTTTGTTTCTTGCTGCCATGACAACCAGGACAGACGTTTTTTTTCCCTCTCCGCCGTTTCCCTGAGGATGGAACAGCTGCTGCCCACTCCCTGCAGTCATCTGACCACATTCAAATATGTTTGTGAAGCATTCCATCTTATGCTCGAAAAGAACACGCAAATATAGTGCTGACTTAAAGCAATACCTGCATCTTGCAGACACGCACGCACGCACGCACGCACGCACACACACACACACACACACACACACACACACACACACACACACACACACACACACACACACACACACACACACACACACACACACACACACACACACACACACACACACACACACACACACACACACACAACACAACACACACACACACACACACACACACACACACACACACTCCGCCTGCAGTCACTAGATCTATTGGATGTGACAGCCAATGTTATGCTCTGTTAGTCACGTATCACTGGCACTTCCTCCTCTCACACTATCTGTGTTTGAGTGTTTACACAGTCTTCCCTGATATGGGGCCATATGATGTGTGCTTTATAAAACATCCACACGCACGCACGCTCGTGCCAGTGTATATTCTCAAGATATACACAGGAACGCACTTCAGATAAACATGGTCATTTTCCTTCTGAGCGACTTGGAGATTCTGCTCGGATGGGTTTTTTCAGAGAGACAGCTGTGGTCGTGGACGAGAGGGCCGAGCTCTGCGGTCGCAGAAGTGGGAGAGAGAGAGAGAGAGAGAGAGAGAAAGTGTAAGAGAGGGAGGGAGCGAGATGGAGATCATCATAAATTCACCAGGGGAAATTTGAATGGTTCAATGTTCGGCCCGTAGCGATGGACACGCCAGTAACAGACTGTGCGATGATGGAAATCTGCACAAGTGGAATTGACACATTGACAGCCTTTCTGTGGCTAAACTAACTCAGGAAATCATCTGCCCGAGGAGCTCATCAGCTAGTCAATTTGAATTTGACTGACACATGCTAATCAGTCTGGAATGAAGTAAATCTTGTTCGGTGCGAGTCTCTCACACTCCCTGTATGACTGTCCATGTCCTTCCTCCCTCTGCCTGCCAGAAGCTGTCTTTATCTCCTTTATCTCCGAGAATGTCCCTACTAATTTGGCAAAATCTGAAAGTGCATCTTTTCTTCTTGTTTTTTCCGCTCCGTTTACCCTCACAGCACTCAAATACACCAAACTGGTTCTTTTTTTTTTATTACCTCACATGGCAACATGTTTACTCATGTGCAGTGATGCATTTTGGCTGCATCCCCCGAAGATGTCCACACGAGCCTTCGCAGTAAAAGGGCAGATGACATACTTCACTTCACGCACAACCACACAGCTAGTCAGGCAGAACTTTCTCATTTGAGTTGAAGCCGGTGTTTTGACATTCTGAAATTGACCTTTTGAGGAAAAGGTTTGCAGAGTGGATAAACAAGAAAACACCAGCTGCAAGTTTCCATCCAGAAGAGAAAAAGTCTTTCAGCCCTACTGGTTCCTGCCAAAGATCTTTAAAATAAACAGGTCACAAATAATAGGGCAGTGTAGTTTTCAGATAATGGTACTCAAACAGAATACAATTATGAATTTGCTGGGGACCAATTGCAGGAGTGGATTAATACACATTTGGTTCTCTAGTGAGAATTCACAGCAGCTGAAAGGTGTAGGTGGGTCTGACTTGAAAGAAAGTGTGTTTATGTTGAAACCAATGAAGGAACGTGTAACCTAGTCTTTGGATACACTGTAAGTATTATTGTTGTTCTTTAAATCGGATTTCATGACAGAAAAGAGATATTAACATTAACTTGTATACATATTCATTTTGTCATCCAACCTCATCTTCGTCTTCTCCTTCCCACCTCTCGCAAAGAAAGCCGGCGAATTCCTGAATGAGCCACCAGTGTGGGAACAACAGCGTTCATGCTGTTGCTCTGACAGCTGAAGCACAACCCATGGGTCCATGTGCCACTGCAATGTGAATAAAGTCTGATCAGCAGTTAATGGGGCCTATCCATTAACCGGTCGGGAGTCTCCCGGTTACGTGAAGTAGTGTATGCGGCACACAAGGGACACACATAATTCTCGGAGGAAATAAACATGTCTGGCCAGAGTTCACCTTCATGCACACATCTCTCTGTAAATCATCATACATGAGTTGAGTGTAAACTATAAAATATGCATCCGTCTCTACACTGACGTCAGCAAGGACGAACGTCTGTGAACAGATTCTGCATATCAATTCAGGAGCTACGCAGTGGGAACAGTGGCGAATTTTTTAAAATGCAACACTATGCAAAAACTTTACTTTGAAATTTAATCATTAGGTTTTTCTGCTGCATGTGCCCCTGTGTGAATACAGCAGGAAAACCTCTGAAAGATTCGCAGCGAGCGCGTCTGACTCGTACAATCTCGTTCGGCAAACTCCGAAAAGTAAGTTCAGAACCAAGTTTCTGGACATTTTCCAGAATTCGTGTCTGAAAACAGAGAAAAGATTGAACTGTGTTGTCCCTGAACACACGTGTTAAACACGTGTGAAATTTCTGCACATCATCATTTTTAACTATTTTTGCGTTGTACAGTAAAAGACACGCTGTGGTTGCAATTTCAATATTCTTTGTATCAAATATGTGAGAGAGACTTATATTTACAAACCTTTACCGTGCAACCACAACCTTAACTGAAAAGTCCAACCAAATCTGTAAATAATAAAAAATGTCCTTATCCGTACCACAAACATCAAAGAAAACATTTTTCAGGCTACAGTATAGATGAAAATTGCCAACACATGAGCTAGCCTTGGATCCGTTTCGTAAATTCATATTCTATTATTTTAATGCCATCACATATTACTGTTCACTGTTGAATTAATAAACACACATCACTTTGCAACGACCTTCAACGCTCCTGAAGTATAAGGAGTAAAATTTGCATGTTTATTGCCTCTCAAAGGAGTGAGAGCATGATGTATACTCCACATTCAGCGACCACCAACCCTCATCATTAGATTAAAACAGGAGATTCTTAGCACAGCTAGAGAGGCAGTTACGGAGGGAGCAATGGTTTCCATCTCAACGACCCATGTCATAATAAACAAATAAGAAGTCTGTTTATTTAATCGACAACGTAAATCATCAGTCCCCTTTTTTTCCCCCCAAATCTCCACTCCATTATTGTCTACAACTCAAAATACCTCATCCTCCCTCCTTTTCACTCACATCCAGATTTACAAATGTGTAAAATATAATTAAAAAAATAAATAAATGATCCCGTCAAATGGGTTCAACTGAAAACATAAACTGTATGTCCAGTTTGCAACTTTAGCAAAAGAAGCAGTGCCTGTATCTTCTGATGGCAGAAAAAAAAAAATCTACAGTAATGGAAAAACAACAACAAAGGAAACCCTCTTCACTTCTGACTAAATCCCTGACTCGTGTAACACACTGACTTATTTCAAGTTCCCGGGGCACAGCCAGAGAGGAATTAATTTCAGAGACTGACTCGGATCAATAAATTCACAGTGTATTGTCTGCTCAGGTCGCAAAAGAAAAAGGGAAATAAATCCAGACCGAGAGCTTTGCCAGTCAAATAATAGCACAACGCTCAGTGCTGACCGTGATGTCGATCAGCCTGTCGGGTTAACAGTTTGGCAAGATTCAAGCAATGATCGTGGATAATATGAAGACTTCAAAAGGAAAAAAATTAGAGAACGAGTTCCATGAATATATTTGGGTTTCAGAAAAACAACAACATCTATGTGTTGAAGGGGTTATTCCTCTTTACCATGGCTGAGGTAGTGGCACCTTAATCAGGCATTACCGACACACATCCCAAACCATTTACTGTAAGTGCCCTTCATCTTTCCAGCTAATAAGAATATCTTAATGCATCAAACAAATTGGGATAAAGCAAAGGTGCTAAAATCCATTCTCACAACTTGTGGGGGGGGGGGGGGGGAATAAGAGTCGCCAGATAAGAATTTTGGGATGTTTCAGAACTCACCCTCGTCGTTGCCGTCAGTGACCGGAGCCTTGCTGGATTGTCCGAGCCCCATGGCTGCTCTTCTTGCAGTTTCTCCTCCTCTGCTCCCTTTGCTCAACTCAGCATCGAACAGCTCTCCCTCTGAGACGCACTCATTGCCTGGTCAACACTAGCCCCTCACGCACGCACACACACACACACACACACACACACACACACACACACACACACACAAACAGTCCCACGTGCTGGACCACTCAGGCCTGCCTGTCTTCGCCGCTGTTTAGATGAATGCAGGGAGACGGATGACTCTTGCCAGCCAAGAGGAGGGAGGTCGGTGCGTCTGTGGCTGTGGCCCTCTGTTGACGGAGAGTCTAACCTGTAAGTGGAGGAAGGAAAACAGGACACCACCGCGCAGAGAGAGGGAAGGGGAGGAGGGAGGGAAAAGAAGTTGAAAGACAGAGCTTCTGAGTCATGAACAGCATCTAATAATCAATGGAAATATCACCGCTGACCTATCTTAGATATTAAGAGGAAGAGAAAAATGTTTTTGTTTTGGAGAGCGTGTCCTGCTGTAGTGTCAGGGGAGTATCCATTTTTTTAAGGACAACTTGAACAGTGAGGAAAATGACTTTCTTTCCCAAAAGTAGGTCTTCCTTCCCGATCTTGTCTTTCCTCCTTCCTTCTTTCCCTCATCAATTATTGAACCCTTATATTTTAATCAAAACACGATCCGACATGAGCACCCGTCTACGGTGTGGTGGTACGTTTTTCTTCCATTATGAGCACAAGGATTGGAGGCTTTCGGTTTACAGTTTGCCATGCGTTATGTACGTATGTACTGCAATCCCCTCAGGCGGCCCACTTAGGAACTAACAATAATAGTAATGATAAGAATAGAAACTCTATTCTAAAACTAAGAATAGGAAAATATTGACGTTTCAGTCAAGCACATGGCATGTTATTGTGCACATCCGAAGAAGCCTCATCCTGCGGGTCAAAAGTAAGTTCATTCAAGTTATTTAACGGCCCCATCACTACATGTTGCAGCATTATGGTTTGCTATGATGCCATTATAAACTCAATAACAGCTTGTCCCATATAGGAATATCAGGAGATATGACTAAATCAGTCACGAAATTCGCTGTGGCAAACATTCAATCCGCCCGAGGGAAGTCCCCTCCATGCATGTCCTCCTCTGCCTGCGTTGTGGGGTCAACGCAGCATATTCCCCTCTTCTGTTGAGTGAAACATTCAAAAATCAAGTGCGGGAAGCCGCATTGCATGAGCTCCCCGCAGAGGACACTGTGCCTCGGAGCCCGTATCTGATCAAATGGGGTGGGTGGGGGGGACATGCACTGAATAGAAATGTACCCCCCCCCCCATCTCTCTCTCTCTGCATCCATGCAGGGCAGCGGTGGGCACCTACCTCTGGACGGAGCCGGCTGGTGGAGCATGGGACCATTTCTAGCACCGGTTTTTTTTTTTTTTTGCTGCAGCAGAGATGTGATGTGAGCAACAGTGCAGCTCAAAGCATCCCTTGTCCGGTTGTTGGGAGGGACGGACGGACTGACGACGACGACGACACCTGCCCCTGCCACCCCCGGAAAAAAAAAAAAAAAAAGGGAACCGCGCAGCGAGACGTGACTTGCGGGATGCGCCGCCGGACGCAGTGCAATGCGAAAAAAAAAAGAAGAAGAAAAAGGAAAAAAAAGATTTGTTCCTGGAGGACAAGAGGACAGAAGGGAAGTGGGAAGAGAGAATTAGGATTTGGAAGGCAAAGTGCTCTGGTGAGCGGCTGACCTGCACATCGCAGCCTGTGTTATGGGTTTGGCACCGTGCGTCTGGAGAGGCACGTGTCATTGGCTGGTTGTGCCGAGGGATCCCTGTTGTTAGTATTCACTCATCTAAAAAAAACATATTTTTGACACAAAGACACCAGATTGGATAAGGCAGCCTGACTGTATTTCCACCTAGAAGTGCCCGTCATAATTACAAGTCCACTGTAAAGTCAGTTAACATACAGCGCCTGTGGAGTTTTTTCCTTCAGCATAAATCAGTGTCATTGAACACGTCATTCGTCAATGATGTGCGACAGTGACTTGACTCTTGTAAACTCTGGATTTATTTAAATCTATTATTAACATGACATGATGAAGATCTTTGTAGTGTCATGCATGCAGGAAACTTTTTTTTCTTTTTCTTTGTTGCCACAATACAGTGAGCGGTCGCGATCAGCTTTAGGACAGCGCCCCCCAGAGGTGAAAACGGGGTTTACTAGGCAACTGCAGCCCGCTGACTCGCCTGCACGATGGACCCCCCAGGTGAGGCCGTGGGGGACGGTGGTGACTAGTTCACAGTCTCGCGGGGGATGAGCTGAGCTGCTGGAGCTGAGTGGGGAGTTGCAGCAACTCGAGTCAGGCAAAGAAATCATGCAGCCCATGGTGAAAAGGGGAATGAAAGGATCCGGAATAATCCAGCATCAGGAGTTAGAGGGCCTGAAGAAAAGAAAAAAACAGGTGCCTCGGACCACGGTCCAGAATAATGGACCAAAAGAGGTGAGCTCTGTCCGGATCAAACTGAACCATGGTTCGGCTCGTTAGCAGTGTGGGAAACTATTTCCTTTTCTTTTTATTTTGAATGGCTCGGACTTTCGGACCGATTACAGGAAGTTGTTGAGGCAGCTAGCAACCACAGAAGAAGAAGGACGATCTTCGGCGACCATGTAGACGTTCATTTGGCGAATTCGTCTCGAGTACATGGGCTTGTGGTCGGTGCCGGAGTTGTTGTTGTTGCTGCTGGTGGTAATATCATAATCACGCGATGGCAATCTGTTCGTTCGCCTTCTCCGTCCATTCAAACCGGAAAAGGCTTCCCGCCGACTTGACAACACACCCACGTCAGAACGCACGCACGTGACACGTCTGCGAACCAATCAAAGTCGGGAAACGCGGCCGACGTAGGCGAGAACGACTATCAAGTGTGAAAACCCTCTCAGGTGTTCACGGCCCTCAGGTACATGCAAACGTTACAAAATGAAAGTTCTGCCTCTGTGTATTATGTATTGTAAATTGATAGCATAATTCACCATTTTACTCAAAATAGTGTAAAAGATTAAACAACAACTAAAAGTAACATATCAGCGAACACTTTCTTTTGACATTGATTCCATGCCTGAGGAGTTTAATTATGAATTTACTCTTAACTCTTAACTTCTGTCAGTTTCTTTTTACCAGTTTAATACAAAAATATATTCTATCTGATTCACAACAATTATAATGATAATATAGTCATAATTTATAGCATACAGGGCGGAAAAAAAACCTATCTTGCCGATTTGCTCTTGAATGAGTGCATAGTGATTGCAATAGAATTTACTTTATTTTCCATCTTACAAAGGTCTGGATATCATCATGCCACAATTAAAATAAAGTAGTTGACCTCAAATGTAGGATTACTCACATACTTGGTGGTAAAATCGGTTGGTAAACTAAATTTGATTCATATTTGTGGGAAAAAGTGAATGACTTGCACAGATTCAGTGATTCTCCAGAAAAATTGAAAAGTAAGCGCCCTGACAGCATGTATTGTATGTGAGTACACTCAATGATTAATATGCAGTAAACTTGAAACCAGAATGTGTGGTACATTCAAATTTGCTGCCTTCTGGGAAGATTGCTGTCGTCTAAACTGTCCTTATATAACTTCCACAGCCATCGTTACTAACTGCACAATACATCCATCCATTATACAGACTGCTGGGTCACCTCTGTCCCATGTTAATTGAGAAGACCAAGGTCAAGAGGAGAATCGCTGTGTGCTGGGACTTTGAGACCAGAGATATGCTTACAGGGCACATTGCATATTTTCTTCCACTTCATGCCTCTCCGTCATGCCAAGACACGCTAAGTGTCGGCCATCCGTCTTCATACAGAGGGAGGCGACAGACCTCCAACTCTCGACAACGCTGTGAGATGTAACGAGCATCACTCAAAAGCAGAACAATACCCAAACTCGCGTAAAGCCACTTACCATGCAGGAGGCCTCAGCATGTGCCAGTGATGTCCTAGTTTTGTAAGTGAAGGTATTATTAATATTATTGTGGGGGTTTTTTGCCACATAAGGCCGTTGTATATCACATTCAGAAATGAAGTAAGGAATTTCTGCAGAACTTCAACGTAATGCTTCAGAAAGCTGGACTTTGAGAGTGATGAGAGGGACATAAAGAGCTGAAGTCTGTGAAATCACCACCACCTAGTGGATGAAACGAGATGACATCACAGCAGCAGCTGTGAATAGAATTTACAGTAAATCTCTCTCTTTTTTATGATCAATGTTCCGGTCTATATGTATTAGCAGTTGAATGCCACCCTCCTCCCCAATCCATGATTGATTATCATAAACCTGTATTAAGTTATTCATACAGCACCTTTCATTACAGGTAAACCCAAGGTGTTTTATATTAAAATCTACAGAGCTGCAAATAATTCATTCATTAATTTCATTCCAAAGGTGATATCTATTGAGTTGGTGGCTCCAGACTCTTCGGGCTTAAAATAATCCTGCAGCGTGTACATCGACAATTCCCAACTGATACTACAAGATGAAATGCATAGAAAGCCATCCACACTTCTGAGAAGTAAATACTTTTACTCATGTACAATACATAATTACAATAACATTCTCTGCTGCAATCATGTGATGTGCATAATAGTGCATCAGTCAAATCCTGTAGTTTACACAATGATTTTGAAATGGTCCATTTTGCATGATGTGTACTTTTGGGTACGTGTGATGTTAATTCTTTTGCAATTAAGTAAAATACAACAAAGCACTGTGTATTTTTTTTTTCTACACAGGTATTTTTCACTTCTTCCTCTCTCCACTTATTGATAAAGACTTTTTAGAATTGCATTTTATAATAAAAGTTATTTGCCAAGTGTGAGCAATAAGACCCATTTATCAAGTGACTTCAGCCTTACTTACAGCCAAGTGTAAAAAATAACAGCAACCCTAAAATGATCACATGATGGATTATTTATTTTCTCTGAGAAATAATAGTTAATCAGAGGTATAGACTGACCCAAATTTTCTGCTGCAAGACATTTTGCTGTCTGTAGACAAGGTACCTGGGGGAAAATTATACTATAAGGAGAATTTAGATCCACACCGACAAGAGCGGACAGTGAAGATGCTCAGACAGTGATTGCAAATACATTTCTTCTCTACCTTCATATTATGTTTTAAAAAAGTCACAGTGATTCCTCTTGACCTCGGATTGATTCCCCTGCAAAAATAGATCATTGCTCTGCACTTAAACCGAGGGGTGTGTCAAAATATGTCCACAACAAGCATACGTGGCTGCATGTCTGCATTGGCGACAAACAGACAAACAAAAGGCTCCGTTAGTGCTGTAGGTGTCAGTGAGTCATGGCGATCTTTAACCACTTGTTGCTTGTGTCGTCTCTGGTGCCGCTGGTGCTGAGCTACCCTTTCTTCCCGCCGACATGCTACACCAAGGTGCTGAGCATGGCACGGGATCTCACCCAGTGGGCGGCAGATTTGAAGAGGGACCCTGAAACTGTAAGTAGATTTTCTCCACATGTTGTTTGATATATTTATGTTGAGTGTTTGTCTACTTCTTTCATAAGCTTCATTACGGGAACTCGTTGCAGATATTTCAATCATATATCTTTTTTTAAATCTGTGCATACACATACATGTTTGATTAAGTTTAAATCACATCCAATCAAAGTGAAGCTGTCTAATAAAGGTGAGAATATTTTAGTTGCATTTAGTCGTGTGAGACATTTGTGCTTTTAGGGCTCGATGTTAAAGGGGCATTGGGTTATAGAAAGGATTTAGAATTTTTAAATATTATGATTCATATTTTTCCTGTTCATCCAGACTTTCTGCATGGCACACATGCCAGAACTCTACCTTGACGTCCATGTAAGTATATATGACTTTGAATTCCCTGTGATTATAATAAATGTGTTTTTTTTAATTGTGAATCAGAATATTACTAAATTGAATTTGTTTTCTATTCAAATTAGAATAAATAAACTGACATTTCTGATAGTTGCGCAGAATTAAGATACATTTCATAGTCAAATGTGTTTGTTTTTCCTGATCTGTGCATTGTAGTTGTTTGTGTTTCACACTGTTTTAAGTTACCTTGCTGTCATACCATTTTTTTCCACACTGACTTCTGTGGTGTTTTGACTGCAAACCCCAAGCTTCTTTAAATCATGCAAAGGGACACTAATTGCTACTCATGCCGCCAGAATGGTTGTGTGATGTACAAAATGAGGACCTACATCTCCCTGGTGGAAGGCCTGCGAGAGCGCCGCTGCGCGTACACCAGAGACGTGTGGAAGCTGGTGGTCACTCTGAGACAGCTCTTCATCTTCATGTCGGAGAAATGTCACGGGGTGAGACGAGACAGGCCGCCTCAACTAGTTAGGGCGGTCTTTATTTGCACCTGCTGTTTGAGTCCAGATAAATTGTTTTTGATTTGAAGATGCATGGAATTGTTAATTTTATGTCTAACAATATAGGACACAAAATCTTGGGTAGGCCCAATGCAATCCTACATGTTTTGACCAAATACGTCTATTTTCACCTTTCCTTTTTTTCCCTTTTTTTTATAGGACTGTTCACGATCTTTGACTGTGCTGCACTGGAGGGCTAACATTCCAGATCCTGAAATCATCTGCTCGGACAGAAATAAGAGACCGCAATAGACCTTATGTCCTTATCCTAATGTCTGAAATAAATGAATAACACAAGTTTAAATATATGGTAACTATGTTTGTGTAACTAAAAATGTACTTATCACAATATGTTACACATGAACTGCAATATTGTCCAGTCTTACTAAACTTCTTCTTCACTCTGCCATTGGAATCAGCTACTCCAAGTTGTTTTGCTCTTCATCATTTCCCGTTAAAAGAAATATTTGGGGCATAATGGTGCTATATAAAACGGACGTATGACATCCAGACATTGCTAGAGGCAATAAACATGATATTAATCTTCCTTATTTAAATATTTAATATGTCCACCAATTATATAATATCTAATGATTTAGGGTTGGTAACGTCATACCCTAATTCAAGCATAACATTAACAGAGTTTTATTCAGATGTCCTACATATAGTTAGACATGAAAGTGTGACAGTGAGCCTGCGTGGACAGAACCAGGTTCCTGAATTCAACCAAAAAATATTTTTATTATTCATTCCTGTGACATGTCAATATGACTCCTATGAAAAAGGTCTTGAGGCCTTTCTGGGTATTTTGACATCATCAGCATCTGTCTGTTTTATGGATTGTGATTTAGATTTATGGACCTATGATTATAGATATGTTGTCATAGGAATTGAACAAAGTAAATACACACACACACACACACACACACATTGTATATATACAATGAAAACAACTCATTAATGCAACAGGATTAGTAGAAACCTCCATTGGCTTGTATGAGCTTGTGCACTAATTCAACTTTGGGTAATTAGGGGGGATGTGATCAAATCTATCTTGTGATTATTGGGATGTATTACTGTTTAGAGAATACAAAGTAGTTGGCTCATAGATTCTCATATACCCTAAAATGGACGAAACATCATAAACGATCTCTAAAAGGGGCTAAAAGGTTATGACATTACCCGACCTACAGTATATCTGCATAAGGTCACAGCAGCCCAGGGCTCAACCTTTTAAACCAAACAGGAATCAATGCACAGTAAAATATGCCAAACATCGTGTGACGTTCTGACCACTCAAGGATCATAACCGCTGTACACTTAAGAAAAGAGGCACACAAATCATACAACCCTACGATTCAATTTTCACAGAGATCTGAGTTGTTTTATCTTTTATTTAAACGTGCAGGATGAAATTATCAAACCGAAAGAATCCAACCCATACCCTGTAGAATGGCTGCAAAATATTTCAAGACAGCAACTAACGACTATTTTTTAATCGTTTTCCATAAGTATAAGCTGACATCCTCAAATGGAAAATTCAGTTTACAACCCCCAAAAAATCACAATAATTCACATTTCTGCTACAGCACTTTCATGCTGCACATGATCAACAGGTACAAGGTCATTGAACTGAATGTGCCACTAGAGGGCGCAACAGCACCGCTTGTACAGGTGAGGAGTGAGGCAGCACAGTGGCATTTTAACTGAAAAGAAAAATAAACCACAGCTCAGGTACATTTACAAAGTTAGATTTTCATTTTCATTCCGATAAAACGAAACTGTCATATGAGTCCAAATCTCTCTTGCTTTCTTTACCAAAATGTTAACCAACAGTCTGACCAACAGCATTAGATATCACAGCGAGGCAGCATGGATTGCAAAAGAACAGTGGATTAGTGCAACAGTAAATCAATAACTGCAGCGGCACAGTGCTTTTGTCAGAGTGGCCCCAGCTGTTGGGAGACACGCCCACCGCCGACCAAACCCGGACATAGAGTCCTTGTTGCCTCATCGGCGTCGTAAGGACGACGGCTTTGTTCTTTCCAAGAAACTACATTTCCATGACGGCAGTGGGAGGGCTGCCGCGATGACGAGGTGGGGCTGGTTTCACAGTGTCACAGTTCGAGGCAACAAGTCGCCCGAGCAGGCGACTTCACTCTCCATCGTGTCACCGGCGGCAGGTGGTCGCCGCGCGTCCCGCACCGCACCGCAGCGCAGCGCAGTCACTGAATGGGATAATAACACGTTCTGACTCTAGAGCCCACACACACACACACACACACACACACACTCACACACGGCGGGTTGACACGGAAGGAGGAGAGTAACTTATCTGCTTATTTCCTAAAGGACGCGCGAAGTGAAGACTAAATTGGACGACTTTCTCCATGACGCGCGGCGCGTCTCCGCGTGCGTAATGGTCCCCGTGTAGAGATCCGAAACCTTCTCTTTGATGCATTCTCCGACGGTTCTTTTTCTTATTGCTACCCTGTTGGATTGCAAATAATGGCTTTCGCCAGATTCAGCAAGATACTCCGTCTGCCCACGATCGAGATCAAGAAGAAGGTGAAGCAGTACGAGCACGTCCACCGGGACATCAACCCCAACGACCTGTGGGAGATTGTGGGCGAGCTGGGCGACGGCGCCTTCGGAAAGGTCTACAAGGTGAGTGTGGTGGTGGCCGATCACCTGCCGGCTGCAGCCGGTTCTGTAACATTCAGACATGTGGAAACGCGTCTTGGAATACTTAACAACCTCTATGGAGTTGCTCTACTTTCTCCTCAGAGTTAAATGTCATTGTCAAGCTTTGTCATTTTTTTTTCTTTCTCTGACTGATATGTGTCGTTCAAGAGATGACAGAACGGCAGATTGTTCATTTCACACAGCGGTTTCCCCTCCAGAGCAGTTGAGGCGTTTTTCTGTGGTTATTCCTGTCTGCACACGTTTATATACCTTGCCTTGCTCAGGGGGTGGGTACTTCCGCTCACCTGGGGATGCATCCCCGCCCCCCCCAGTGTTGACTGACGGGCTGACTAATGTCTCAACTATGTCCCTGCATAAAAACCAACTGAGATATATAGTCACCATAACTTTGGATAAGAGTTGATGCACGCGTGCGACAACGCCGTCAG
Organism: Scophthalmus maximus; assembly: GCF_022379125.1. NCBI lineage: Eukaryota > Metazoa > Chordata > Actinopteri > Pleuronectiformes > Scophthalmidae > Scophthalmus > Scophthalmus maximus. The sequence goes on from NC_061516.1 coordinate 19,273,466, forward strand.
TCATCCACGGGGCTCGTGTTTGTCCCCAGCTTGTTCAGTTCCTCCTTCAACTTGTGATTTCCACCCTCAATTTTGACAAATTGAGGTCGCTGGGGGTTTTCTTTTCTTTCTGATGTAGACATGTAAGAGAATCGCTCGCTTCTCTCATGATCTTTCCCCCAACAACATCTTTAATCACCGGCGCCCCCCGCTGCTCCCTTCCTCGCTCCTTGCTGTGTATGCAATGTGACAGCCACAGGGACAGTGAAAGCACCCTTCATTAGTTCGTTCCCTTCCTTCCTCCCAACCCTCAGCAGCAGCAGCAGCAGCAGCACTTCTGGCTCAGAGGAGTTATTTAATCTGGGTATGTTCGCTGGTCAGTCCCCTCTGTGAAGCATGGCACGCATGGCACAGGCCCTCTGTGTCTGCACTGCCCGGTGGAGCACAGTGGAGGTCTTTGACACGTCGGGCGCCCCAGTGGAAGAAGTGATGCCTTAGCCGAGGGTTTTGCGTTGAACAGAAAACGCAGTCTTTTCAGAGGACTCCACCTTGTTTAGGTATTTTGTTTGTAAAAACTCGCAGTTGGACACAGAAGATGTGTGATCAGTGGGACAAGGATGCCATTCACAGCAGCCTCCCCGTTATGCCAACTCTTATTTTAATGTTTCATGTGAGTCTTGTTGGTAGGAGGGGGAATTTCATCTTGAAATTCCTGCTTATGTTGGCGCCACAGGCCTGAATGAAACACTGCATTGAGTTATGTGTCTTTTGAGCAACGCAAACGTGTGAAGCATCCTGCGGAAAATCTTTGACAAGACGAAGTTTGCTTTAGGTTTGAGGAAGCTTTTCATTTTTGGTCTGTAAACACAGAATCGTATTATTCCAGTGCTGAGGAACACACGTGGCTCAAGCCAAACTAAACTAAATGGCGCACAGGATTCATTCGTGTGTTCGAAAGTCGTTCCACTCCAACAATTGGCAGGCTTTACTGAGAGGTAACGTGCCCCCCCGCTATGTTCCGCCGTCATCGTCGTACACAAATGTCAAGCCCGTGCTTTGGCTTCTGGTCCCTGTCTTTAAGTGGGCTGGAGGAGGACAGCTCCACACCTGCAGCTGTCAGACGGAGGGGCGGGGGGGAAGAGTGGGAGCAGAATGATGGCCAGGGGGAGGAAATCGTGGGACTGCGTCAGGGGACAGCTTCCTCTCACGGCTCTGAAAACCCAGAATAATCGGCTCGTCTGTGGGCGTCAAGGCCTCGAGTGGTGAACCGTGCGTGTTTTTCCGTTGTTAAAAAGCCTTTTGATGGAGCGGCGGGCGTGAGGGAGGGAGGGAGGGAGGGAGGCGGCCCAGTATCTCTTGCCACATGTCAAATCAGCTGCTTATCAAGCGCAGGAGTGATAAAAAGCTGGCGTCGGATTGTGATACTGATTCACCCTTCATAAAATTCAGTTTTGATTGGGCCCATTGGCACGTGGCGGGGACGCCTGCGCAGGCGGACTTCTTTTGTTTTCAGCATCTGCCATCGAGACGAAGCGCAGTCCCCTTTAATGGTGCTGTGTTGGTACAGAGTGCGCTCCTGTCACACAGACTCTCCAAAGGTTAATGCCACCACTGGGGAGAATAAGCACTGACTTTGTTGCGTAAGGAGAGTGTCAAGGACAAATCACGCCCGTGTGTTCATGCAGCAGGGGCACAGTGAAAGAAGGTTCTCAATACAATGCAATTTAATCCCTCAGCTATGAAATACGTTCTGCTGCTGCAGATTTTTATTAGTTGATAGTCGACCGCAGTTAAGGGGATCAATGTGAGGGGAATCGCTTCTTAGTTTGAATATTCACAAAGAATTGTAATGAAAACAAGTTTATTTAGAGGAACTTATTAATTATTTAAAAAATACAAAACCGGAACCACATGATTTACCAAATAAATGCAGAACTGTGGCTGAATAGTATGCGACCACGGACGAGGAAACACGTCTACACACAAACAAGCTGTTGTGTATATCTCAAGTTCTCTGTGTCATAATTGAACAGTGCTGTCAAGCACACGTGTAATGGTGATATGCAGTAGCTAAACAGTAAGGCATCACAGCAGTGTCTCTAACGCTGCGTCGCCTGTTGTGTTATTTCTTTGTTCATGCTGAAATGCCACGGTTGTTTCAGGGCAGGATGTATATTTGAGAATTGTAGCTCCATCCAAGGACACAGAGAACTCGTTGATTTTGAGTTCTGACCACAAAGCAATGGTCAAATTAGTCAAATTTATCTTTTAAAAAGTGACAGCTAAATCCGTGTCTCATTTTTTTTTTGTGCAACTTTTGGAGGAAGTTTGATTTAATGTCATTTGTCATTTGTAGCTTGACATATTGCACAGTGCATTTATGCGCTAAGTTGTACACGCACATACATATAACACACTGTAATGCAGTGGTGATTCAGAAATTCACCTCCAGACATTTCTGTTTACCAGTAGAGTCCTCATCCTCAGGATCGTAGCTGTCCAATGACACCAGAATGTCCCACTTCTTGTCCATCCAGTGCGGATGTCGTCGCCGCCTTTTTTTTTTCTTCTTTTCTTGTGTCGACCCGTGCATGCCTGCACTTGTTGCAAAAAGTTTGAGTACGTGTAAAGGTGCGCGTGGCTGCAACTGAAGCGTGAAACTTGAAGTTGTATGGTTCCCCTCACTAATTAATGAGCTTCGTGCCGCTGAGCACATTGCCCTGCTGCCGCGGGTGAAATGTTTCCATAGACACGCGCAGGCTGCGAGGTTACGCTCCGGCCAATTCCCATTGTGCGCCGAAAACCCCCCCCCCCAGATCATCTTCTCTCTGTTGGTCTGTGATGCAAAGGACTGAGCGGGTCCAATTGTCCCGGCATCTAAGTTAGAAAGGTTATAATATAACCATATATAACCATTTTTATTTTTTTTAAAAAAAATTCCTCTATGCACATACGCGTTTAAATAATCGGGGTCATTTAATAGGCCAGATGTTGTGGAATAAAACGTGAATCTCTTTATGGCACAAAGAAGGAAAAGTGTTGTGATGGTGTTGTCGCCAGTGACTCACAATGAAAGACGGCCCAACGAGTAAAAAAAAGGCTCATGTAGAAATCCCTCCAAACACGACAGCTCTTTTCGGTAAAGTGAAAGCAAAAATGCACTGGGTGTCGTCTGTAAAGGGGGGGGGGGGGGGTGCAGGGGGTGCAGGTTGCAACATCTTCTTTGCAAAGGAAAGCCACAAGGTCGATGTGAAAGTCTGTAGTCTAACTTCTGAACAGCACCACAGAGACGCGTGTCTACGTGCTCTCAGTGAAACCATCATCCTCTGGCGGTTCCTGCACGGGCCTAATCTCAGGGGGCAGCTGGGTGCACGTCGGTGACTGATAAGAGCCGCGCTGGACTTTTTTGCAATGCTGATCGAAGCTTCTTCAGTGAGGGGTGTTGCGTTTGGGCCTCGCTCCGCATTGTGCTTCACACCCAGTTATGTAAATGCATAAAATCCATTCTTTCATGCAGTGAATGGTTTGCTTATATGAGAGGAATCATTTTGCAGCTGAGTTGATAAAGGAAAAAATATTCCTAGTTCTTATTTCCTAAACTCCATTTTGGGTGGACCTTTCTCATTTTCGACTTGACTTAAGAGTTCTCTGGAGGTGCTGTACACGCATGCATTACTTTCTTTTCTCCGTTTCGGAGTTGGCCATGAGATCAGGTTCTTAAGTTCTGTAATCAAAGCAGTAGCTTGAAAGCTGCTTTTCAGTCATTTCCTCAAACAATGGGTTCAGCTGAGCTTCATTTTAGCACTGTCTAATACAGCCTAAACCCCTCGACCCCTGATCGTCCCGTGCGTTTCACATAGACAAAATGTCGGTACCTTTATTCATAGTTCATTTTTTAAAATCACACTGCACCATGGAGTGCGTCTCCCGCTACGCCGGAGCGTAAGCGCCGTCAGACGACGTTTCGTCGGCATTACACTCGCAGCCTTTGACTGTGCGTGTTCCTTGGAACGAGTGCAGTGCGCGGCCCTCGGCAGGCAGGGAGAACCGGGCAGGAACGCCTGACACCGGAGCTGTTGGCGCGGCCGACGATCACGCACTCCCCCGCCAGGCAATAGCAACACTTTGTACCGAATGAAAGAGCGACAGCCGGTGGGGAAAAGTCCAACAATGTGTGATCGGTGGCGTCATGGACGTTTGCGCTTTTGTAGGGCTCGCCCTCGCTGTCGGGGACCAGCCAACAAGTCAGTGCTTGTCAGTATTTCCGCCAAGATTTTGACTCCGCCTCGGCTTGTTGTCGCCATGTGACGCCACTTCCTGCATCTGTTGCTCTTTGAGTTAAAGGTCCTCTGCAGAGTTGTGTAATCGTGGGTTTGCCGCTGCTTTCTGGCCATCTTTCATTTCTTTGAACGCAAAATTAAACATTAACATATTTGAGAAACCCTAAACTTGCCTAGCATTGGTGCGGCTTTATACATTATTATGCGTCCTTAAACAATTATGTAATTAGAGTATGTAATTATGTGAGAGAATATATGTATTTTTTCTAAACTTAGTCCATCTTTGCTGTTAACCCCATGAGTAGCTTACACGCAGCTGTTGGCCTGTGCACTTTGTTCATCTGAATGACAGATCATCACCTCCACGGGCGGCCTCTGTCAGACGAGGGGTTTTAATAGCGGCCGTGTTTGTGCTGGAGCTGTAGGTTTACAGGCTTTATGACGGGGGCAAAGGTCTAACCTACACACATTCCCCTGGCGGCAGTTGTGTGTGTGTGTGTGTGTGTGTGTGTGTGTGTGTGTGTGTTTGAAGGGACTGTCTGCGACACCCTATGCATGCGGAAAATGCAAGTGGCATGTTCATTCAACCTGGAGGTGAATGGCCCCAGGGAAAGTCCTCTCTGTGTGGTTTTGGTTACATGAGGTCGTTCTGGTCCATCGACACTGTCAATAATTATTTGTTGGCTTTTTTTTTCTTTTTCTTTTCAGCCGACAGTTGAAAGGGGCAAAGACTCGGCCCTAATTGTGACGTGGAAATACAATTATGTTAACAGGCTCATTGGGCAAATAATGCATACATTTTCTCTATATTTTGGTGATATTTGGGTTTGATCTTCTAACTTTCTTCTCCGATGTGAGTCCCGCAGTAATCATTGACACTTCAGTCGACACAGTCACAACATTAATATTCCCATTCGATTTATTTTGAGAAGATTGTGTGTATCTCAGTCATATATTGATACACACACACACACACACACACACACACGCGAGGCTGGGAATGTGTGTGTTTACTTAGTCTACCAGTCCATACGGCGTGTTTTGTGTTGTAAATGTGTCATTAACATCTGCTTTTCCAGCTTTCCCTCCCCTAAATCTTTTGTTGAGCAGCAGCCGGTGTGCTTCTCGCTCATTGGGTTGTGGCCTTCAGCTCTCAGTCAGTTACTGAGAACAGATGGATAAGTGTACATGACAGACGAGAGGGGTGGCGGGCGGGCGGGCGGGGGGGTAAACAGGGAGAGATGACAGGCGTATTAGGTGAGGGGGGGGACAAAAGCTGTACAGTTTGGCTGGTGATGAATGAAGCAGGGCAGTATGGAAACACACGTCCTGTTGAAAAAAAAAAGGATTAAAGAAATGGGAGAAACTCCATTCAGAATAAAGGTGGCCTTACACATTTCTTTTTGTTTCTTTAGTTTTCCCAACAATTTGCAGTGGTATTAAAATGTTTGATGTATTTTGATACAGTCTCTCATACGAAACAAAGGAAAAATATTGGAGGTAGATATTTACTAGTAATTTTCTTGTATTGTAAAACCTTTAGGGGTTTTCTGTAATGGTCTGTAGGTAATTGGTGTCACAGTTGATGTGGTCTAATAAGATATTATGTGATACCTTAAAACATACAGTGGCGACTTGTGGTTCTTTTTCTGCCAGGGTTTGGGTCCATCAGGTAATCCTTTTGCACTTAACCTACATAAAAGCCCCCCCCCCCCAAAAAAAAACACCTAGAGAGAGAGAGAGAGATCTGGTGAAATGAGCTGCAAGACGGAGCAAGAAAACAAGTCCTTCTGCTCTCCATGGATACCAGACCCAAACAAAGCCCAAGACTGTTGTTCTCCTGCGGAGGAGAGTTGGAGCGAGGGAAGAGTCAGTGGGTTAGAAAACAGTGCTGCGTTGTTTTTCTCTCAGCGGCGGTTAAACTGAACTGCAGCCCTTCTCCCTCGGCCCTGTGGCTGTGCGCTGTTATTGTGTAACGATTCACAGTGTTTTCCGTACAAACCTGACATCTGGCATCTTTCTTTTTTCATCTTTCTTCCATTTTCGTGTAAACACGGTTCGATTGAACATGTTGGTACCAGCTGGCTTCCCGGGCAGCCAGCTGGTACCAACATGTGTCACTTACTCATTTTACTCTGTAACTCTTCAGCTGTTGGACGTGCCAAACGTATGGCATCCCTTTTTATTTGACAGCCTTAAAAATATTGTTGATGAGATGTTTATGGAAAATTTGACATGAGTGCTTGTATACTCATTGTAGCAAACACCGATGGCTTCCCTGTTAATCCACCCTTGCTGCAGATCTTTGGTCGTGCAGGAGCTCACGCTACATATCTGCAAGACGCAACAAGTGCATGAACAGTTTGGATACTCGTACATCAAGATATGAAGTAAGGTTGGCAACGGACTGTACATACCCGACAACAATGGCAGAAAGTGTTGACGAGAAACCTTATCGCTAATCTGAACAGATTGGAAATAAAGGCGTCTTTCAGTTTGACAGGAGTTTGCGTTTGATGGTTGAAGCTGCTGCTGCTGCTGGTCTTTTCAAGGTTGTTAAGATTAAAAAGCATCAAGAAGGTGACTCTCTCTGCGGTCAGCAACTTGTTTCCCTCTGGCGAGTACGTACCGAGACGTGCTCCGACATCCACACACGCACACCCACGGCACACCTTGTAGAAAGTCGGGCAGCTCCACGTCGGGCGCAATGAGGCGTTTCGGTGTAATTTCCTCTCCGCGCACCGACTGTGTACAGTTGGTAAGGTGCGCACACAAACAAACAAACACACTGTACCCGAGGAGCCTCATTGATGTAATGCATTCCTTGGATCACACAAGCAGGAAGCACACAAATGCACAAGGCTCAGTCGCCTGCCCACTTTGTCCACTCCCCCAACCATCTGAAGGCCAGAGGCACATTCCACAGGCCTTATTCCCCCTGAGATATAAAGTGTGTGTGTGTGTGTGTGTGTGCGCGCGTCTGTCTTGACAAGTTAATAATACAAAACGGCACAAAAGTCTCAAACTTTGTGTGACTTGTGTACATGTGTGTTTGTGCATTGTTCATCTGGCACACATCTGGGGGGGTTTCCCTGACCTGGCGAAATACAGGCCGGTAATCTCCCTCGTGCATTAAACGCTGCAGCACTCCTACAAGTTTACATTCAAATCGGCCATCATTCTCTTGGTTTGCCAATCTGACACGCATTGAGAGGAAAAGGTCTAGGGAAATGATTGATGTAAAAATGAACCAGGATGAAACATAGGAACAGTTCTGGGACAGGTGACATTTAACGTTACTGTGGTAACGTTAAATATCAGTTTCTCCTCACTTGGTAGGTTTGAGGTAGAATCTGAAATAATTTTCACATTTTAATAGCTTGAGACAAGTGATAATGCAAGTGATGAACAAATGATTCGTTGGTCTGAAATTGTACTTTAATATATGTATATATATTATTCAGTCTACTCGGAGGAAAAAAAATCCAATCACAGCTCAAATCAAATAGCTTGTTTGGTCACACCATGAGATAATTGTTGGTGTGTTTGCTTGATAACAGACCTCAGTTGCATTCAACTTTGTCGATCAAATATATATTAATCTAACTGTTTAATCATTTAATGTGCATTGTGATGTAAGTAAAGGGTGATATAGCAAAAAGGCCACAGATGCATACTGCACATGTGTACACACACACACAGATACGTACATATGCACTATACCAAATATCCGACCCCAGATAGTGAGTCTTTTGAGGCTGACGGTGCTGGTGCAGGGCAGGAGTGTGTAGCAGAGAGCTGAGATGTTAGCAGAGGAGTAAAAGTGTCTGGTGTCTCCGTGTTTACTGTCAAGCATTGTCAACTGACCGACTGACTGTTTGATGGCAGTAGGAGACGTCCTGTTGACTCGCACAGTGGGTTACTCCGCTGTGGGCAGTTCGGCTTCTCTGCAGCCCTGTTTGACAAACACACTCGGACACACACACACACACACACACACACACACACACACACACACACACACACACACACACACACACACACACACACACACACACACACACACACACACACACACACACACACACACACACACACACACACACACACACACACACACACACACACACACACACACACACACACAGACAGACAGACACCACAGTCCATGGTGTGCTGCGATGAACTGAGTGTGTGTGTGTGTGTGTGTGTGTGTGTGTGTGTGTGTGTGTGTGTGTGTGTGTGTGTGTGTGTGTGTGTGTGTGTGTGTGTGTGTGTGTGTGTGTGTGTGTGTGTGTGTGTGTGTGTGTGTGTGTGTGTGTGTGTTGCTGTGAGCCTGCTCTGTTTGTTCAGATGTTTTCCCACAGCCCCGGCAAAAGCGCGGCGGCATCGGACCCTCATCAGGCTGTTTAGTCTGTCGAGTCTCTGCAGGTCACTTGGTCGACGCATGCACGCGTAACACGCACATGCAGACACACGCACAACCTCATTTTCTCAGCCATGTACCAACTTTCATATCCTCACATGCCCTGTAATGTTTGACTTTGACACCCAACTATCGTGCTTTATTATCTTTCAGGTAGTTCTAGCTTCTGCTTCCAAACAGAGGTTGTATAATTATTAATGAAAAATGTGTGATGTGTATATATATATATATATATATATATATATATATATATATATATTATTGAATCACAACCATCTCGATCGCTGTTTTTGACTCTATTTTAAGTCTTGGCACGTCTCCGGCCGCGCGCCCTTACAATTATGGCTGCGGGACTGCGGGTTCGCATTAATGTTGTGTTTACACACAACGCCCCATCAGTCAGCAGTCACAACACTGTCCCTCTGACACAAGGAGGAACATCATGTGTTTGGCATCTTGTGCATCACTCTGAGTCACTCTTTGGCGTCGGTGTTTCGCTTTCCAGAAAGGCAATGAACCATATGCACATTTACATTTGCTTTCCTTTATTACTCAGAATTACTAGTTGTTGTTTTTCTTTTGCATTTCATGAATTAAGTGGCAATGTTGAAAGTCAAACTAAAGTACAGGAAGAGTTTTTTGCACTTGCCAACAAAGATGTACAAAGTACATGAGTAAAGTCAGTCCTCTGGTCCATTAAAATCCATTTTGAGCTACCAGTTTTCCATCTATTCCAGCTTGTGTGGTTTTCTCCTTCTGAGCAGACACAATAAATATTGTTAACTGTGCTGTAAAAACAATTTGAGCCTTAACAAAGAGGCAAAGACAATAGTAAGAGTTCATCACGGGGGGCCTGCCATTACTCATGCATGTTGGATTTATCTTTCTATTTCCTCTTGTCGTCCAGGCCAGGAACAAGGAGACGGACGCTCTCGCCGCAGCCAAAGTGATCGAGACAAAATGCGAGGAGGAGTTGGAGGACTACATAGTCGAGATCGACATCCTGGCCAAATGTGACCACCGCTACATTGTCAAGCTTCTGGACGCGTTTTACCATGACAACAAACTGTGGGTAGGTAACACGGGCATCAGCTTCAGCCGTTAACAACAGACCTGTCAACTCTTCTCTTTACTGAACACTGCTGTGAAAGAATTAAATGGCCAAATCACTGTTTGAAGAAAGACAAAACAGTTTATTGAAATGTACATACTCTATGCTGCCGCATGGTAGCACAGTTATCTGGGGCTGCTGTCGCACTGGACTGGTGCATAGTGTACAGAGTTATCTTCTGTCCACGCTGTCACCGTCCTCACACGATGTATTGTTTTCTGTGTCCACGCACACGCGTTTTCTTTGCAACTTCGCCAAACAGATCCACGGCAGACGAACTTGAGCGACCAGCGGGGAAGTGGCAAAACAAACTGTTTAATCTTTTTTCAAAATATCCTGAGAGGTGGCTTTCGTCGACATATGAAAGCTCTGTTGGAAAATAGAGATGCGAAAAGTCGATTGCATAAACGCCAGGAGACTCGCAGGGGTGACACGATGCAGCAGAGTCCACCCAATCCTCACCCCCGATGTTACTGCAGAAATGAAAATCTATTTCAGTTCAGTGATTTCTGCTCTCCAGTTATTTTTCCTCTCCGTGCTCTCTCAGTGGGTCAAGTGTAAACTTTTCAACTCCCTCTGTAATCGCCCAGTCTTTCTGGCCAAGACAAATACTAGTGACCTCACGCTGAGGCACAACCTCCACCATGTGAAGAAGTACGAGGCAGCGTTAAGATTGAAGATTTAAAGTCTCTCTTTAAACTCTGCTTATGATGTTACGATAAACTGGAACACATTTATGTTTCATACACAGCGATCCATTTAAGAAACAGTGAATCCAGTCAGCTGTTCTTCTATGTTCAGCTATTAAAACGGGAGTGATCGTTAAGTGCGTCGTTAAAGTCATCCTTGAGATCACAACCCTGGTTTAGTGGATGACACGTGTAGTTGCCGTGGTAACGGCGAGTTGCTCAACTTGCTCGGGGTGCCTGCAACTCTTCATCCTCCTCACTGCAGATGCTCATTCTTGTTCCTATTTCCAAAAGTTCAGTGATTCACTGACATCATCTTTTTGTTGACAGATTGCAGTCATTGCCAACCACATTACATTCACCGTGACTGCTTCAACACAAAAGCCACCCTGTCTTTCGCCCATGAAATGTTGGCAGAAAGATATTTGTTTGCATTAGTGGCAATTTATCACAGCTCTGACACACTGAACAATGAGGTAGAGGATCATATGCATGTATTTATATGCACACACACACACACACACACACACACACACACACACACACACACACACACACACACACACACACACACACACACACACACACACACACACACACACACAGCTGTGTGACAGCCCTACAGAGCCGTTCGTGGTTGCGTTGGCCATAGTTGGAATTCCTGAGCGTGAAAGGTGAACGTCCCTCGTCAGTCAGAGCTGGACTTGTGAGACTGTTAGTTTGTGCTGATAAGTTCAATGTACAAACATCCTTGAGCATTCAAACAATATGCCGTGCGTGTGTGTGTGCGCGCGCCTGCAAACATGTGCTTGCATGTGTGGCTTTAGAGTTTCAGCTTTGTTCCAGCAATCTCACTTACAAGGTGAGCATACTAAGGTGATTTCTAACATTTATTCTCAATCTTTTCTGGATTATTGTAGAAACTTGGAGCCAAAATGGACGTATAAGCGTCGATACTGCCCCAGTGTGCGCGCGCCATTCCTTACAGCCTTAACAGTTGGTTGCCCAGTGGTTTGGCGGTCAGGCCTCGGTAACCTCTGGTTGGGTGGACTATAGGCAGGGGCGACCCACCCGTTCTGCTTTCTACTGAGTAGGAGACAGGGATAGAGGAAGAAGCAGAGAGAGAGAGAGAGAGAGAGAGAGAGAGAGAGAGAAGGGCTGTTTGTTCCCTGTCAGGAACAATCTGGTCTTAAGGCTAGTGAGTCAGCAAGGCCTGCAGCGTGAGAAAACGAGGGCCTTTAACATGGGGATGGGAACCGCTGACATCAGCACACTGAGAGGAACGAATGGAGGAAGACGGAAGAGAGGAGGACCGTAAACTATAGGAGAACATAAATGACAATAGTTAGACCTAGTCGTGCAGAAAGTTTAATCCAATGTATGCTGCCACACCAGTACTACAGAGGTGAAGAATAGAATTTCACCTCCATTCTCAGCTCTCAGCAGTATTTCATTGGAGCGATGTCTTTTGATGGGATAAGGTGTTGGGCTCTTGTTATAAAGCCATGCTGGTCCCGACACAGAGATGACTAGTACATTCTTCTTTATTATATATTGCCACTATTTGCATACAGTGAGGTCTACCTGATGCCCCTGTCTACGGTTGCTAGGAGACATTTGATGACTCTCTTTGTGCGCACCACCTCGCATACACCTCAGAGGAAACACGGATCGCGGCAGCATTAGTCATGTTCATTGAGCGGCAGAGAGCAGGAGCGTGTCTGTGTGATTCATGCTTGTGAAGGGGTTTCATTTGGTTATCTGATTCAGTCTCGGCGCAGGTCTTTGTTGGCAAGCGGCCGTTTCACATTCTTCTTAGGTGCTCTGACGAAATGAGCCAAATCATTGTGAAAGTACAGAGGAACTGTGCAGCGTCAGCGTGATTTTGTAGACTGGGTCTAAGTTGATCCAGCTTGGCTCGAAAGGAAATAAAATGGTGATTGTGTCTTTTATGGGATGAGATTCATGAGATGCACCACACCAACCTGGCTCGGATTAGTAATTCTCTCAAATCCGACTCATCCCATGAGAGTACCTACGACGAGTCAGGAGATAGTTTCTGTTGAAACTGAAAAAATGGCGTCTCCAAACAAGTGGTGTATGATATACAGGCTGTACGTTCGCATTTTTGCGTCTTTCTCCCGTGTGTGATGGAGACAACTCGTCTGCGTGTATGTTCAGCCCACAGTGGGTATGCTATGAAACCAGCTTGACCAGTCGAGACACATTTTTCACTACGGTACAACATGTCACCTAGACTTCTCTCTGGCAGGGAGGGCGAATGAGTCACTGACGAAATCTCAAACCACATGCCTGTGGCAGTAGGGTCACATATGGATACACCGCAGAACAGATAGGAGGAGGGTGTTTTCGAAACAGGGAAAAGAGAGAAGACATGCTTGGTTAGTGGTGAGCAGGAATAGGGAAGTGGTTTGTACTGAAACGTACCATAAACCTCCCTCTACGGTGTTAGAGAAAATACATAAATGGAGGTTGCCTTATCAGTATGAATAAATGCAATCTACATTTCAAACATCTCTAATAAATATGAATTTTTTTTAACTTTACCTTTAATCTGATATTTTATTGATGATGCATAGTGAGCAGACGTTTTCCTTGTCTGCTTTCTGGTCAGGACAAACTTTTTCTTGGAGATGTGGTAAACGACCTCAAACCTCTTACTGCAATTTCTTGTTCCTAATTGGCCTGATAAATCAGACGAGGAGACGTTTTGAGTGTTAAAAACTTAATTACACTTGCACTTCATTGAGAATGCACAGTATTTCTGGAAGCAGTGGAGCGTGTCTTTCCACCGTCTGTCATTTAAGATGAGATATGAGTGAAACATCCTTGATGGCTCATGACAAATACCCCAAACTATTTGGGTTTGTCAATCCAAACTTGACAAAAGAACGTTGTGGAAAACCAGAAAATGAGGAATGTCAATCTTGTCATGCAGCTCCAGGTGAAACAAAGTGTCCGTGCGTATGTCTCCCTGTGACTGCGTGTGCACGGAGGTATTCGTAGATTCTTGCATTGATCCGTGCCTGCCGTCGTGTGTGTGCCTTTTTGTTCTTGTAATTCCTCGGTATGGCTTTGTCTGGACTCCACGCCCTGTCCAGTACCAGGTTGTTGTTGCTCATTAGCAAGCATGAGATCACACAGAAGGCATGCTGCACACACCACCTATTGACCCATGACCATTTGGAATCAATGGATCTTAAAAATTAAACAAGTTTATGTCCGGCAATGCTGCATTTATGTATTGTGCATGAGGCGCTCGTAACAGGCCTCAAGAGCTCTGCACAGGATTATTATGAAATCATGTCAGTTTGTTTTTTTAAATTGATCCCACTTTACCTGAATGAAAAATGTAGATTTGTGTGTGTGAGAGAAAGAGAGAGAGACTGACTATTTAAGGAGAGAGAAAATGAAAAGGGATTATTGGGAGTTGCTGTTCGCCAACAAGATGCCATTTACGGAGTGTGTGCTCTGAACATAGGAAAGGAGGGGGGTGTGTGTGTGTGTGTGTGTGTGTGTGTGTGTGTGTGTGTGTGTGTGTGTGTGTGTGTGTGTGTGTGTGTGTGTGTGTGTGTGTGTGTGTGTGTGTGTGTGTGTGTGTGTGTGTGTGTGTGTGTGTGTGTGTGTGTGTGTGTGTGTGTGTGTGTGTGCGCGCAGCTTGATTGTGTCTGTATTTTAGTTCTTAATCTAAGTTTGATGTAGACTAATGCAGAGTAGGGGGAGCTCCCCGGGCAGCGATGCTCTAGCATGCAGCAGCGCAGGCAGCAAACACATTAATAACATTAAAAACAAACGGCCATTGACAAAAATAGATTTTTCCACTTTAATGCATCAAGTGTAAAAAAAAACAAAAACTTAACTCTCATGTGTTTAGCGTATAAACAGATGCTCCAGGAAAGTATTAGTTTTTTATTTACTATATTGGTAAAGTTCATTTACAGTATTTCAAAAGACAAAGAGTTTGCTTGTACGTAAAAGTATGGATTTGATCATTTTTCATAATGCTTCTGATGTAAAAAGGGACCGGTCTTTCCTGTCGCCAATTTCACTCAGTCTCCCCCCCCCCCCTCTTTTCCCAGATCATGATCGAGTTCTGCCCTGGAGGTGCTGTGGATGCCACAATGCTAGGTAGGTCTCTCTTTCTCTCTCTCGCTCTCTCTCCTCATATATAAGCACTCCTTCGTCCTCCCCGTCACCTGCACCACTGCTCTGACCTTGAGGCAACATGGAGACATAATAGGTCAAAGATGTGCCGTCAGTGCTATTTTGATTCATTTATAGCACTTTCTCAGTACTGTTAGTCAGCTACGGCCATGGGCGCTGCACTGCAGCTTCACCAGCCAGACAGGCCTTGAAAACGTTCAAGCTCCACATGGTGGACCGGAGTCTTCCTGTGTGGGAAATCCCCCTGGTCTGTTTTCACTGGGTAATCCACATCCCCATAACTCGTCTGTGTCCCCTCTGTAGCTAACCAAACACAGACACCACAGAATAAGGCCTGCAGGGCAGGACTAAGTTGGATATGTGTGAAACCCTTTCTTGATCTGGGATTACTTATCCAGCAACACTAACTGAGAGATTTGATTGATGTCCTCTCAGGTTGAACCCTTTTCTGTTTTCTCCCGTGGGGTTCACACACTTGAGTTACTTTTGCCGTGAGCAAAACTATGGAATGTGCAAGGTGTGCGTAGCTGCTTTTTTTCGAAGCCGCTCTTGCTTCCATCAGGATCTCGTTCTGACCCCTTCTCTCCCTCCCCTGCATCTCACGTCCCTGTCGCCTGCCTCCGTCCTGCGCTTCCCCCCGTCCCCTACCAGAGTTGGATCGTGGGCTGACGGAGCCACAGATTAAGGTGGTGTGTCGCCAGATGCTGGAGGCTCTGGTCTACCTCCACAGCATGAAGATCATCCACAGAGACCTGAAGGCCGGTAACATCCTCCTCATGCTGGACGGGGACATCAAGCTTGGTGAGGTTTTCCCTTTTTAATTTTTTTTTGCGTTAAGGTATTTCTTGTTTCATGATAGTGACATTTAACTAATAAATTTATGTATCAGTTGCTGCATAAAGTCAGAAAAATACAAAACTGTGTGTTTAGAAGGTAATCGAAGTTTCTAGGGCTCATGACTGGTGGTTAACATAATGTAATTGGCTCCTCAACATGCATTTATAGTGTTTTACCTTTCAACGATTCAAAGGTTTGGCCTATTGACTTTGTTACTGTATATCCACAAATATACCGTTAGAAAAAAATATATGTAGATGGAAGAGAGAGTGAAAAACCTATAAACGCATTTGAATCTTGCTGGTTGGATTTGGACCACATTTGCCAGGCCTGCAGTTATCTGTCTCTGTCCCGCCGCATTACATCCCATCATTCACTGGGAAAACCGCTCCACTGCCAAAATGATGCAAGTGGAACAAATTCACAGATAAACCCCACATTCTCTCTGCAGATTGCAGGTTATCTCTCGACCTAGTCTGTTGTTTCTTTGGCTTACACACACACGCACACACACACACACACACACACACACAAATAAACACACAACACACACGCACACAAATAAACACACAACACACACACACACAACACACACACACACACACACACACACACACACACACACAGAGCTAGAGGCCCTGCAAGCCCCCTGTGGCGCTGTCAGGGCATCATAAGTGAGCATTGTGTGGGAAAACAGCATTCTGAGAAGTTTAGCATATTTTCCCTCATTGGCCTTTTTTTGGAAGAGTTCTCCACATTCTTCGCATCGCACAGCTGAAGTTGTGGCTCCATCCCAACGGTCAGTATGGTTTGGATTAAAGTGCAGCTTTCCAGAAAAGGCAAAAAAAAGGTGTCTTAATATCTTTTCACAGTGCCTTATATAAGGGTCTTTCAAGGAAGTACCCAGTTGTCTAAAATGCTGCCTGACACTTGGATCCTTAAACGTACCACACGTGTATATGATGTTTTACTTTCTTTAGTCTCCTTGGCTCCTCATTTTGTGCTCGGTCATGACCAACATACCAAAAACACGGAGTAAAGAAGCTGCATAGAGCCTTTCATTTGGTTTTGATTCATTGTGGTAATGGCTGCACTTTGATTTAATTTGTGTTATTGGTATATTGGTCCATGGTTTTTTCATCAACCGTCACAATTTGTCAGCCACTGTGCTTCCTGAGCTGAACTTGTATTTCCTGTTCAAGTCCTTTTCCACTGCTGTGCATTCTCCCCAAGACACCACAACTAGATATAATCACTGGGAGTTGCCTTTTTAAACTCATTTAGTCAAGACACCGACTCATTTGAAGTCTCCAAACTCCTCTAACTACATGTTAATTCAAACAAGGGAGCAATTAACCGTCTCCGAGGTCACTCGTTGCGCTATGCATCCTCTCTGCCTGCGATACACGGCATTGAACATTATGTTCCTCCGTGCAGCACAGTTTGCTGTAAACCCTTTTGGTTCATGTTTATAAAACTCTTCAGGGACTGTTGATCTCTACGTACAGTGTGTTCAGGAATGTGACCAGTTGAGATGCTGCATACATGTCGAGGAAACAAAATGTCAAAGTTTTTGTTTATTTTATTCCCAACCCTGTTCCTCCATCCTGCTGCTTCATCAAGGCAATGATCAATAACAAAGGCGGATCAGTGTAGAACGGGCAACAACGCTCGTAAATATGTTTCTGTTCCTCAATCTGTTTAGTGGTTTCCCCACTAAAACATCTTCAATTGTCAGTCAGTTCCTTTTTGGTTTGTAGCACAGAATGAATTGCATCGAATCACGACCGTGCTCCTTGAGAAACACAGCCTTGATGTTTGATTTGTTTTTAAGGGAACTTAATGCAGGTTAAACCCAGTGATTCAGCATATTTTAGAGCAGATGCAGGGGTGCATCGTCTTTAGAAGAAGGTTTGAACCCCCTCCGGTATGACTTGTTAATGCGTAAACTCTTATTTAGTGTATCTAAAAGCTGTAGTGTTGCTGTTTTTGTCATTGTAAAAAGTAAAAACCCTCTGTGCAAAGCTTCAGACCAAATTATATGTTTGACTGGGAAGTCGAGGGTATTTGATTTGTAGTCGCAAAACCACGACAGACTTGCTTCCTTGTGACTAAAATCTTAGGGGCCTCTGCCAGACACTTCCTGGCTCTTCTCACTAACATAGAAAAAACGTATTCAGCCAAAGTGAAAACACTCCTGTAACCGGAAGGTCCTGACAGAGAATAGGCGGTAGCTTGTTTTGGGACACGGTGATTCCGGCTTTGTGTCTCTGCCCATCGCAATTTCCTGAACGCTTTACAACCTACATCCAATTTGTCTATGAAACGGGGCCTTTCGAAAGTCTTTCGACACACAGTATGTCACATCATCTGTCTTCCGTCTCTCCTCTTCTAGCGGATTTTGGTGTGTCTGCAAAAAACACCAAAACCCTACAAAGAAGAGATTCTTTCATCGGAACACCATACTGGTGAGTAAGATATACATGAAAACACTAAGAACTGTACAGGAACGTTTATTCCAAATTTATAGAGATGGTCCAAACAAGCTGGGGAATGGAAGAACTGGATTTTGTCCCATGTTACATATCAGCATAAAGGGAAGAACATCAGATCCTTTGGCAGCACATACAGCTGTGATGGTATTTGTTATAATGGCACTGCAGTGGATAGAACAGAACAAGCTGAGATTCATTGGCAGTGTTGTTATCGTTGCAATCCCTGTCGTCTCAAATCAGGCCATAAATATGTGCTACATAAAATGCATGAAACGTTACACAGACTGCATCACCCAGAGACAGACGTCAGGTTGGATCCCACAGCGGCATCGAAAGGGAAGGAAATGGAGAAATCTTGAGCCAAACGGGCTCTGAAACGAGACAGAACGGTGGATGGAGCTTTTAGCAGGGCTGAGGCTAATGCATTAATACGGAGTGACATCTCGATGGTCCGGCAGAAACGTTGGGACGAGGGAAACAAAGGATGTCATCTATGCAGAATTAAGACTTAAAGTGGGAGGGATGATAGTCACAGGGGGAAATTCCAGAGAGCAACAAATCATTTTCAAGACCGAGGACAGGGCACGCGGGGTTAAATAAGACGACGCATTTAATGGGAAAGCATCCGTCAGGGCTGTGTGAGTGTGGGGTGGAAGTAAAAGTGTTGAGCGTGTCATTTGTCACTGTCAGAAGTTAAACAACTAGAAGAGAAACGCTGAAGAAGGAATGTCGGGCGGAGTTTTGAATCTTGAGGAATTTTGTCCAGCGTTGAGGAGGGAAGGCAAAGATCCTTGTTTGAGTTTTTGAAAGAAACTAGGGTTTTCTCTTTGAGCTCTGGCCTATACTCCAGTATGGCCGGGTGGCGGCCAATGCACCTTAAATGCAAGGTGCCTCTTGGCGTTAAAGTACAAGAAGAAGAACAAGAAGAAGAGGACCCTTATCAGATCACCATTAAGGGGAGCCCCATTTACCCTGAGATTGACCATATGGCAAAATCTCTAACCGAGCCATATCAACAATCATGTAAGCGGTGGAATCTTCCTCGTTGCGGAAGCATGATGTTATGTATACACGCTTCACCCAGAACTCTGTGCTTTAATCCTCCACTGTTGTCACAACAGTGCAGTCGTCTCCTCTTTACCCGGACAAGTTGGAAATGTCCTCTTTTACGTCTGCCACGGTGGACCTTGTTCCATCTCTCCTATGCGAATATGGTCGCAGTCAGTTATCCATTGACCAGAGCAGGTCATCATCCAACAGGGAATACCCTCCCAGCTCGGGGAAAACAAGGCCTTGCTCCCTCCCCGTTGCACAACAATGAGTAGTCTTGAAAAGAATATGGCCGTTCAGTTCTTTTGCTGTATACCTTTCCCTTGAATGCGCTGATAAGCAGAGTCAACGAGAAAAACGGCGGAGCAAACATCTGTTTTATTTGCACTTGAGTAAAGCGAAGCGCTCAAATTAGACTTGAGAGAGAGTTTGTGGGGCAAACGAGCGCCGACTGGAAACGCGCTTGATGTTGACACGTGCAAAAATGTAAATATAATGAATCCATTTAAAAAAGCAGAAACACTCACTTATGTCAACACACTCATCATCAGTTACGACTTTGTCTCTTTGTGATATTTGTGGAATTTTTACAACATGATATCAGAGTTAAAAATCTTGACATATTGAGGTACCTGGCTCGTTCTGTTCCTGCTTCGTAGCACATTTTAAGGATCCAATAATTTATGGCATATATATGCCTGATCTCGAGAACCTGATTGGCGGCTTGAGCCTTCCACTCTACATCTAGGTTGTATCATTGAAGCAGAACTATTATGAATGTGTTGGATACTTTTAATTGAAAATGAGTCACACACACACACACTGTAATGGCCTCATTGATGTTTAACCTATTGTTTTGTCTTTTTCCCTCAGGATGGCCCCAGAGGTGGTAATGTGTGAGACGATGAAGGATGCTCCGTACGACTACAAGGCTGACACCTGGTCTCTGGGTATCACTCTCATCGAGCTCGCCCAGATTGAACCCCCACACCATGAGCTCAACCCCATGAGGGTGCTGCTGAAGATCGCCAAGTCGGAGCCTCCGACCCTGGAGCAGCCGCACAAATGGTAAAGGGTGCATTTGAATTAAGCCGCTCTGCAATTAATGTGTCATATAACACGTGAAAGATATGTCGCCCCTTACCAAAGCTACAGCAACAACTCGGCAAAACTCTAACATTTTCCATATAAAGTTCATGAGTCTGAACTTTTTCCAGAGCTGCAAATTTAGTTCTGCAAAAGTGAAGTTGTCAGGTGTTGAAAAGAAGACCTGGGGACGGGGCGCTGACTCATCCCTACCGCCGACAGCTTTGCTTTACAAAACACAGCTGTGCACGAGGATGATCCACATGCGCCGACGTCACATATCTGGGAAAGTTTTGTTTTGTTGCAGCCCTTCATTCCTCCCCACCCTCTCTCTCTCTCTCTCTCTCTCCCTCTGTCTTCATCGCTCTTGTTTTTGGATTTTAATACTGTTTCTTAATATTCAAGGTCGCAGGAGTTTAAAGACTTCCTGAGGAAAGCTTTGGATAAAAACCCGGAGACTCGTCCAACCGCAGCACAGCTCATGGAGGTAGGGGCCTCTGTCGCAGTGTGCAATTATGAGCCGGCGAATTTTACACAATGCTGAACTTTGATATGCGACGGAACATTGTCCTCGCTCCGTCCTTATCTCGCACCGACACACACATATATACGGAGCCTTTTAATCTCCTATTTTAAGACCCGGATGGATGGATCTATGCCGGGGAGGTGAGCGCCGCCCCCTCGAGGGCAGTGGAGAGGAATAGAAGGTGTGGAGGGGGGCAAGAAATGGAGCAGGGTTGGAGTTGGATGGCATTAAGAAAAAAGCTGTAAAAGGTGCAGTGAAGCATGTGAAGCACACTTGGAGAAAGTCCCAAAAGACGATGACTCTCCTGTCTCTCACTATTACAGCCTGCTGTGTTTTACAGGAACAGCAAATCCACCTAAACTGGTAACACTGGCAAGTCAAATATTTACATGCATGTTAGGTGGGGATTTTGCAAAGGAGACACTGATGCCAGTGCTTCTGGCTTAAAAACAACAACAAAAAAACAATATCTGAGGATGAGATTTAACAACTGTTCCGAAATCCCAAAATCTTGAGAGAGAAGAATGAGAGAGAGAGAGAGAGAGAGAGAGAAAAAGGGTGTGGATTAAAGCACGAGAGCAGTGGTTATTAAAATTCAGAGCCACAGTTTCCTGTCTGTATCCCACAGCTGAGGGAATGCCAGCTATTTACATTCCCACTCTCGGCCAATGGCACGCCTGGATTCACCACGAGCTTGCCACCTCTGGCCAATTGGAGAGAGGCAGAGATGAAAATCCTAGACCCCGGGCCCTTTGGGAATTCTGCATGTGTTCTCCAGTTGGGTGGGGCCTGGGGGGGGGGGGTTGTAGACAGGCGCGGTCCGTTTTTTGGTGGAGTGTTGGAAGTTTTGGATGTTTATCATGCCGGCTGCTCCTAACGGCCGTCAGATAGTATTCGCTGTAGATAACGGTGCAATGGTGAATGATGTCCGTTTACAGAAAGTTACCGTCGGTGTATGCAACATGTTTTGTGATGCATTTATTCACCGCGGTGTGTGCGAAAGAGACGCGGTGCCATAAGCGAACAGGAAGACGATAATGAATCGCCACCGCGAGTGTGTTTGTGTGTAAAAAGATGTCATGAAAATACAGAGAATCATGACATTTTTCACATCAAGGATTTGGTGTTAGTTTGTATCATCTTTAAATATCTTTCCCTGTGTCCGCCTTCTTCTGTTTTTCTCAAGCGCTGTGGTAAGGAATGTATACCAAACAACATGACGCAGTGTCAGTCACTGGGGCTGTGCGGCTGGCGGGAAGCCGTCTGGATGACTTGTTGTCATTATACTGAATATAGCCTCTGCTCCCACACAGTTGCTCATCGTTTGGATTTTTTACACAGCTTCCCCTCATGCATAATAAATTGGAAGCCCTTCTGTTTCTGAGCACTGCGGAGACACAGTGTGTCCGTGTGTTTAGTGGCTTTGCCACAGGAGTATTTGGAAGGTTTATCTCTGAGTCAGGACTTTGTTGTGGTTTTGCAACATTGATATTTACTCTTGTGAGGAACCATAACTGACATCATGCATTCCTCAGCCTTGAACCATAACCATCACGACTTCATGTCCAAGCCAAAGCCTCACCCTGCGTGAGCTTAATTCTGAATTTGCTAAAGGGTTAGATCTCAACACACACATTTTATTAACTTATACCTTCTGGGGATATCATTACTGTTATCATTATGTGCATCGTGGCGGGAAAAAAGCCCCGTAATGCCACTTGCTTAAAATAACTCAGAATTTGAGCAAATAATCAGTCAAGTCATTTTTACGTGAGTATTTTCCTCATCTAATGGTTCTGTTTAGACTTTGTTTGATACAAACCTAAGGACAACGCTCCTCATAATTTGTCGATAACGACAGAAGATTTTCCTTGTTGTTGAGATAGTGGGGGGAAAAGGTGACTTTTTACGCACAGGAACTTTTTCATCTCAACACGTCATCTCAAGGCACTTCACATAGTGAGGTCGAGACATCACAGTATTACACACAAACAGTTCCCAGAATGAGCAAGCACATGGCGACTGTGAAGAGAAAAAACCCTTTTAACAGGAAGTAAGCTGTAGCAGAACTGGACTCAGTTGGCCGCCGCCCCTAAAACGCATCCACCCACTGCGGTACCAGCTCTGCTGAAACACCCGCTTCCAAGCATCACAAATCACAAAGACATTTTTCTGGAATTATTAGGGCAATTACACGAGACGCAGCAAGTCGCAGCATTTCCTTGTGCCACTCGGAAGGTTCGCATGGCGTCAACTTCACAATCTCTCTGCCTGTTGCCGCGTACTCAGGAAGTGGGATGGGCGGCGGTTGGCGTCTAAGTCATTTCAGCTAAACACCAAGCATGTGTCGAATACACCAGTGTGGCTGTCATCCACATCAGCTGCTGAGCTTGAGTTCTTCTAAATTACAATCCTATGACGTTTTTCTTTTTCGTGCCCTGTGTCCGGGTAACTCCCTTCACTTGCTTAATATAAAAACGCACAGGGCACAATATTATTTAATGTGAATGTTTGACAGTTGTGTGGAAGAATAGATTGTCCGGCATAAATGAACATTCAGATCCTTTACATAGAATAGGGCTCCCTCACCAATAGCCACAAACAAGACACCCCACATGTTGGATTTCAATCGGACATCTGCCGTGAGCAATTTTTTTGTATATATAGCACTTAGATAAAAAGGTTGTCTTTTATAATGTCATCCACGTATTTGTGTTTCCACTGTTGTCTAATAAATGGTTGCACGACACTCGGCAATAACACTTCCTGACTCGTTAGGCAATAGCTGACTGTTGTTTGTCACTGGAGAAGGAGAAGTAAAAGCTGAAGCCTTAATGCTGCGCATGCGCACGCACGCACACACACACACACACACACACACACACACACACACACACACGCACACTGACTTATACACACTTCATGGTCCAGCACCACTTGTGGCCTTTTCCCTTTGTCAGCTGTTCCAATTAAATTACACAGGAGTGCAAAGCATCTGAATAATAGATGATTGGTCCGTTTTTTAGTCCCTGCTGCACTCAACTTACCATTCTCCTTCCACTCAACTTTTCATTGCCTCGTTCGCAATGTGGTAAACACACATTTATTTCTGTTTAGACATCGTAGATCTAAAGATGCGGGGCTTCTAGTGTCTGCGCATGATGTTGGATTCGGCATTGTTGCATCGTCTTGCCGTGAACGGGGGGGAGAGCGGTGTTGGAAAGCTGCTTTTGTAGTAGCTGTCCAGGACTCAGCAGGTGGCCCGGGAGTACAGTTTCCCCTGCAGTGAAAGTCTCCCGTAGCTTCGCCTCGTGTGTCTGTTGTCTCTTGCTGCCCCATGGCCACAAGGATGTAATTAACTGCAATTCATTTCTTTTTCACTGTAACTTTATTTATCCCTTTTTTGCATGTTTTAAACTATATATATATATTTTTTTAATTTACTAGAACCTCCGATTTTGGCTTTCACATCTAATTCTTTTTTTTTTGGGGGGGGGGGGGGTTTAATCATTTCAGAGGTAATTTAGTGTGTCATTAGAAACATGTATCAGATGTTACTGCTTCCTTGTCGTTTCGAGTCTACTTACAGTATCCCCTCCAGTGATAATCTCACGGTCAAATATTGATTTCATGTCAAGACTCTTTAGACTCTTTAGACATCCGTCTTCGACAAAACAACTGAATGCTGTGCAGTGGATGTTTAAGGTGGTCTTTACGAACTCCTTCGTGCTGTCAGATGCGACGCTCGAACTGAAACCCAGGTCTCTTGTGTCCACAGCATCCGTTTGTGCGATCGGTGACGTCGAACCGTCCGCTGCGGGAGCTGGTGGCCGAGGCCAAGGCTGAGGTCATGGAGGAAATCGAGGACAATAGAGAGGAAGGAGAGGAGGACGACGCCATGGAGCTCACTGCGGTACCAAACCTACATCTTTTTTTTCCTTTTCTCACTTTTGTCCCTTCATTTTCTGCTCTGTCTTTGTTTGTTTCTAAAAGTAGAATGGGCCGTGTTCACGTTCAGTCCAGGAGCTCCTCTGAAAGGTCTGGTAGCTCTGAGCCGTGAGGTCAGAGGTGCACATGCGATCAGACTTTGATCTAAATCCCATAAAACAAAAAAAAAAAAAACAACAACAAACAACTGAGCTAAATTTTACATACGAGTGACATTTCCTGACAACATTCTGACTTTTTTCTTCAGGCTGTGTGGTCCACAGCTGAAACAGACAAAAAGAGAGGTCTTCCTTTTTAATGTCACCATTCTATATAATTAAGTCAGAACTCACACAAAGGCATGCGCACCGGGTTCCTAAGAACTCACAAGTCTTTGCTTTTTCGAAAGAGCCGTTCCTCTGTTGACTTTCCTGCCAGAGGCCTTTCATGAATCCTCAGAGGGCACAAAATTAGAAAGTGAACATGGCATGAGAGTGCAATTTACCTCCGGACCTCCAGCACAAACAAAGGAACAGAAACCGGAACACTGGCACTGGCCCACACCCACACGTGGGTTAAATTTAAGCGCTCGCATTCCACATTTGCTGCCGTATAGAAACGCTGTGACATCACGGACCCCCTGTTGGAAATAAAATATTTTAAAGTTGCACATTGTTCTGCCGCTCAACTCTGACCCTTTGAATATAAAACAGATGGTTTCCTGTACACCAGCGACCCCCTCAAGTGTAGAGGATGCTTCACGAAAGTCCTTCACGCCAACAGGAAGCTGTAACGAGACAGAAGTGTTGAACATGTGCTGAGCATGGGTGTTTTGTTCTCCTCGTGAAAGAAGTGTTTGCACTCTTGCTGCCCTAATGTCAACAGTTTAAAGGGAGGGAAGTTGGTGCATTTATTGAGATGAATAAATTGGCTCCAGCATTGTGACGGTGCAGTTTGAAAACGGGGCTGCGCGGTTTGGCGCTGTGGTGTTTCGCCACTTCCTTTTTTTTTGTTAATTAAACGTTGCGGGTTTTCCTGTTTATCGTCCTCCTGGTTATTACAACCAAGACTCAGAGTTTTCCCAGACGAAACCTACTACACAATGATGGTGTTAAATTTATTGTAAAAAGAATTATACTTAGAATTTTGCAACTGCGTTATTTTAGTCTTTTCAGTTTATTTATAGGTAAAAATTGTCAAATTAATGTTAATATGGAAACTGTTGCTGTGTAAACATAGTGTTGGCCTTTACAATAAATGGCTGCTTGTGTCGGAACGGCCACATTTGCGGGCGCAGCATTTTGACACGTATGGTGATAAGGCCCTGAAAACAAGCGAAGCAGTTACCCAACAGTTTTATGTCTTCCTTTATATCATAGAGAGCCAGACAGACAGAAATGTTTGCCGAGACATCAGAGAGGCTGCACCTGACCACAAATAGTCGGATGGTATTGTTTTCACTCTAGTGGGAGGGGTTGCAGAATTGCTCCGTGGGGCAGATAGATGTGCACGTGATCCTTAAAATACCATCTCCGGAGGTGTTTATAATTACAGACTGCACGCACACTCTCTCACACACACACACACACACACACACACACACACACACACACACACACACACACACGCCTGTAAATAGATTTACAATTGTTAAAAGGACCTATTTCCGTATATTTATATACTTGCTGCAGGAATTCCATAAATTCTCTTCTAGTTACTGATATTTAAGGTGTATTAGTTAATCATTTAGTGTCATTAATTTCTGTTGCGTCTTGCAATATTTTGCGTAATAAGTTACACTGGTATTCAAATATATTCCATCTAACGTGGTGAACCTTACAGAAACCCTGTTTTGGTTAAACAAAAGTTATGTAAATCTATTCTTTTTTTAAACAAACCAATTGGACTGTTCATTGCACTCATGGAGTGTCACACAAAAATGGTGTCCCTGTTTGGCAGCATTGATTTTGGTCTTTGACCTCTGTCATTATTAATGTAATTATCAAGGATTAGATGTCTGTCTGAGCCACAGTGAGAGGGAAGCAGCGCAGGAGTATGAAGGCAGGAATGACCGCATTCCTGTGAAGGCAAAGGTGAAGGTTACTTCACTGCGGGTGGGTGGCTCAAAGGGCTTCATCCATTAGCATCTGGGCTCAAACCAAAGGTTGAAAACATTAACATTTGGGAGAAAACCTCCGAGTTTAAAGCTCAAAAACATTAACATTTGGGAGAAAACCTCCGAGTTTAAAGCTCAAAAACATCAAACAATTTGTCACGTGGTTCTTAACGACACTTCTCCTCTCACACCTTCTTCCTGAAGTCTCCAGGCAAGGAGCCGTGCCAGACCAGTCAGACCAGTTTGGAAGGGGACCAGTCCCTGGATACCCCGAGCCCCACCACGCCCTCCCCGACCACACCGATGCCTTTACCCAGGAAGGGAGCCGAGCCGGACGCCCCAACAGAGGAGGAGCGGCCGGGTCCCGTCACGGCGGTCCCTGTACCCCTGCCGCGGCAAAATGTGCCCGCCAGAGATCCCAAGGAGTTGGGTGACAAGCTGGCCGACGACGTCCTTCTTGAGGCAGAAAAATCTGAGAGCGAGGCCTCGACCAAAACTTCCAGCTCAGACTCAGGCATTGAGGATGGAAAGAGCACGCCGACGTCAGTGGAGGAAAAGGTGCACCTGAAGTCTACTTTTATTTTGTTCTCTGTGTACTCTGGCCAGATTCTATTCCAATACACCGGGCTGATCAGGTGAATCCAATTCAATTATATAATGTTATAATTATGTACAAACATTTATTTTTAAGGTTGCCATGGAGACCCCAGAGACGGAGCATCCACCACCTCTCCCCAAGCCCGAGGCATCTGAGGAGCGCGTTGGCGTCATCGTAGACTCGACAGACCCAGAGAAGCCCGCGGTCCAGGTGACCGAGGAGGAGAGCGACGTTGTGTCTAACGGAGACTCAACAAGTCTGAGGCCAAGCCCAGCTGTCTCTCCCAGAGCCACTCCCGCACCTTCCTCTGCCCCCACGACGGTCCCTACCGCCCGATCTGGGCCCAACGGCCTGACCATGGACACCCCGGAGCGGACATCGGTAAGAGGGAACGCCGAGTCCGTCTCGCCTTATATCAACGGAGGGATTATCAACAAACGGAACTCTTACTCGGGCAGCGTGGCGTCCGAGAGTATGGACATGTCGATCAACAAGGAGAACATCTCGATGTCTGCGAGGGTGAGTGGACGCTTAGCAACGATTTCCCTGCATGCAGGGATATATGGTTACCTGATCCGTCCTGTGTGAATACTTCTACAGAATTAAAAATTACACAGGTGTTTTTATGGTGAAAAAGCATTGAAGTCTCAAAGAGGTAAAGCAAGCTGCTCACTGCTTCTGTAGGAAAAGGCCCTCCTTGGAAAAACTATTTCTTAGCACCCACAGAGGAACTGAAAGTGCATTGTGTTGTGTTGTGGGTGTTGGCCATCTGAAACAGAGGATAGCCTGTCTTCAATGAGGCTTGCACTACAGTACACGTAACTTTCATTTCTTAAGATTCGCAGTGAATATGAACATATTTCTTGTCAAGAGTGGACAAACACTTTTAAGCACATCAAAAAATAGGCTGGAAACAATTCGTGCCATAGATGACAACTTATCTCAACTTGACAAATCTGTGCCCAACAGTCCTGTTGAAGAAAAGGAAGTTAGGAGGCTGAAGGGAGACGAGACAGAAACCGTTTTTTACGAAGCCTCTCTGCAGCAGGAGATGCAACGTTTTCCGTTCATCAGCACCAACAGTGCCCTTTGTGCGGACACAGTTCAGCATTCATCACTGTGCATGGAAGTTTCTATGCGGCCCATTGTCGCCCAGTTGCTTCTGGATGCTTATGGACCCAGCATGATGGAAATCCTATTGACTGTGCGAGCGGAGATGTGTCTGTTTGTGGCATGTTAGGTTTTTCCAGAAGAGATTATTCAGCAGGCGTCTCTGACGGCAGCCTGTGGCGGTCGGAGGGTGAATGCACCGTCTTTGTTTTGGGAACGGGACGACAGGCGGGGCATATTGAGTCGAGTCTGCCGTTTTGTGCATTTCTGCACAAGTGCAGAAGTGTGTAATGATCGAGAGCATTAGTGTTTGCCATTCGCCTCGTGAATCCATCTGCGTGTTGGGTGTGTGCCATTTTGTGAAGGAGGACTGATGGGAAGTCATGAACTAGAGTTGAGCTACAGGACGGCGATCATAGTGCCCATCTGTACACACTATAACAACAAGCATGTATTTAGTGCTTTTGTACACGTGTCAGTTTTTCAAAAAAGGGGGAAAAAAAACAAGTCCCAGTAGCAGTTAGCCGTCCCAGTAGCGTCACACAGTGTGGAGTCTGTTTGCTCAGCTGTAGTGGCTCCATGTGGCAACTTGGACAGAGTGGACAGCAGTTCACACAAAAACCAAATTGATTCCTGCTCCGCCTGGAGAGGGGCGTCCTTAGTCTGGCCTTTCCTTGCATACATCCTTGTTCTTGGGCTTCCTCTCCTCTCCTCTCCTCTCATATAAACTATCTATAAATCCGGAAATGGCAACATCCAGGGCTTGCTGAGTAAACCCTGCCATATCGGCCTGGTAAATATTGTGAGTTAGATAGGGGAAAGTCACCATTCAACGACAACAATGTGCTTAGTCGGCCATAAAGTGACAAGTTTAATCTCATGAGGTGGCCTCGACTCATTTTGGAAATTTAATGAGCTATAAGAGGCATAAAAAGAAAGGAAATAGAAAATAGACTGTGCGGAAGCAGTCACGAAGCGCGCCATGACTTTTAAGTCAATCCAATACTATCATGCCTTTCAAGGAAAAAAAAATGTTAAAACATAAATATTAACTTAAAAAATGTAGGAACCTAATGGAGGGATAAGCTGGCAAAGCAAATTTAAACTGAGGCAGCAGACAATGGTGGATAAAATAAATAAATAGTATTACATGCTTAGACATTGCTTGGTCAGCCTGTGCCGTCTTTCTCATACACCCTTAAAATCGACGGACTTTGTCCAACTCTTATCTGGGTGTGTCCTTGGCAGGCCCCCTGGCTGGGGGGAAAATACAAATTCTGCTCTTGTTTGGTTTGAAAACTTGAATCTCTCTATTTCAGGTGAGGGCGAAACGTTGCTGTAAAGTGTCAATGGAAGCTTCGAAAAGGCCAGGTCACATTTCGTCCTATCATACTTGGTGGATGAGGTTGCGTTGTTATCAGAGAGAGAATTCCTGCATGGCATCTCGCTGCTTGGAACAGTGGAACCAGACTGACAGGAATATACATGCCTTTGTGAGCACACACAAACACACAGCTGCCTCCTTTTCCGCCGGAGAAAAGCTGTAACAATGTTACTTGAGTACGGTGCTTCACTGGTGCGCGTTAAAATGAAAATTATAGGATTTCTGAGCAACGCAGCGAGCCCTTACTCCTTGTCCCCCAACATGACTCAAACCTACCTGAATAACCTCCAGACAAAGTTTCTGAGTCAACTGTCGAATATATTCAGCACATGCATACTGCATATATACTGTATATACAAAGGATCTGTCTAAATCTGACCCAACCGAAATATGTGCATCTGTTTCCTCAGGACTTCTCCAGTAAGACTCTGAAGAGAACCAGGAAGTTCGTTATCGACGGCGTGGAGGTGAGTGTGACCACCTCGAAGATCATCAGGGACGATGAGAAGAAAGATGAGGAGATGAGATTCCTGAGGTATGCGGATGCGTCACCACAGAACGCACACTCGGTACACAAACTGATCTATCTACTGATCCATCTTGAAAAGCAGAGTTGGACATATTTGCGTCTCCACCTCTTAGTCCCCTTTTCTTCTTGCTGGATTTAAAAAAAAACAGAACAAACCTGTTTTCATTTTGAGGGCCATGATCTCAGGGGCCTGTTCATTCCTTAGCTCTGACTGAAGTCCACACTGTGATAAGTGACCTGTTGGATGTTGTTTTTACTACGCATGGCCTACTATTTAAGGCACCCTGCTCTTTTGGGCTTAAACCCCTTGGGATTAGAGTATACAAATATCCAAATGAGAAAAAAAAGACGGAAGTTGCTTTTAGAGGAGACTAAAAAATTGGCTATTGTGTAGAAAAATGATGTCAAACAGGATTCACACACTTGTTGTTGTTGTTGCTGTTGAATATATCACTCAACATGCTTTGTATAGTTATAAAATGAGCGATTTGTACAGTTATGACAAACGCAAATGCCCTGCCTTCGAGTTCCTGGTGCATTACTCCTGCCATCTAGTGGTAAGGATATGACATTGCAGCTATAACTGTAGTAAAAAGAAACACATTTCTCAGATAATTTGGTATTCAAAGAAGAGAAATGCATGTTTTATAAGGTTTTGGCACAGATTGTGGCACTCGCTCTCTCTGCATTTCATCATTGCATGAAACAGTAGCGTCGCTGTTTTTAAAAATAAAAGGACTAAAAGTGGTACATGTAGATTGACAGACACTATCCATAAACACTATCCACATTCCTGCTCTACACCGATGTGTCTGCCGTAGCTTCGCCGTCAGTCGAACTTCATCCCTGCAGAGGCTGAGCGGGGGACAGGAACATTTTTTTGGGATATTACTTTTAATGACATTACTGAGCCTTGAAATGTTATGTGTTAAAAATACTGTCGCCTGTGTGTGTTTAGACGTCAGGAACTGCGGGAGCTCCGTCTGCTGCAGAAGGAGGAGCACCGTGCTCAGGCTGCTCTGAACACCAAGCTAGAAACGCAAAAAGAACAAATGCAAAGACGTTTTGACCAGGAGATGAATGTGAGTCCCAGCGCCACACACACATTCACACACACACACACAGTCACAGCCCCACAGTTGTTTTTCGTGTCCTATCTCCTAAGCTTCGAGTGTGCTTGTTTCCTATCGGTTCCTGTCCCAGGCCAAGAAGAAGCACTACGACGTGGAGCTGGAGAACCTGGAGAAGCATCAGAAGCAGACGATGGAGAAGAAGGAGACGGACCACTGTGACAAACTCAAAGAGGAGACCAGACGCATCAAGGCGGAGCAGGAACGAGACTATCACAAGTTTCAGGATCAAATCAAACACAAGAAAAAGGAGGTACATTGAAAGAAACTCACCAATTCAATCTTCTATCTTTCATTTCTCACGTCCTGCTCAATCATGACATGATGGGAGCATCATGTATGTGACATCCTCACCTTCAAAGTCACTGAATGTAGCCGAAATGTGCCCTCTGTAGGTAAAGCAGTCTGTTGATAAGATGCCCAGAACTCAGCGTAAAGACACCTTGAAACAGAAGATGAATACCTTCCAAGAAATGAAGATTAAAGAGGTAAAGTTATTCGGTCTATATTTCAGTTTCTGGTGTTTTCATGCATTCCCAACCCGGCATAATAATACAATTTAAAAAAAAATGCTGAACATACTCCTTTTGGCACTGATGAAATTCTGCACCTGCTCCTTTCTTTTTCTCTAAACGCCTGACAACGAATCCACTCCCTCCTCCCCGTCTCCCCCGTCTCCCACGTCTCGTGTCTGTGTTTTAGGAGGAGAAATTCTTGGCGCATCAGAAGAACTACATGGACACCACGCTGAAGAAAATCTTCTCCGACAACAAGAGAGAGATTGTAAAAATGGAGAGGGAATGCCTCAACAAGAAGCAAAACCTAATAAGAGGTGCAGTACCCGTGCCGTACACAGAACCCGATCACAGTGACGGAGTCTTGTTGTTCTCCGTCGTCAATCTCTGGTGGTGTGAGGGATTTTTTTTGTCAGTTGCACAGGATTGACTGACAGTGTGTTCAAATCTCTTTGATCAGAGCGTGAAGCCACGATATGGGACATGGAGGAGAAAAATCTTTACGAGAGACACCAGCTACTGAAGCAGCAGCTGAAAGATCGGTACTTCCTCCAGAGGCACCAGCTCCTCAAAAAACACGAAAAGGTAACCGAGCGGACTCTCCTCTACAGCAGAGGACCGTCTGCACTATTCTACACGCATTTAACTCAAAAATCAAGTCTCGAGTCACAGGAATTTATCCTCAGTGGATTTCCCGGGTCCAACAACATTTTTTGACGTTTCTCTATTGTCCAGCGGAGGGTCCATGTGTATCTATTGGTCTTTGTCGCTACAGGAGCAAGAGCAGATGCAGTGCTACAACCAGCGGATGATCGAGATTCTGAAAGGTCGGCAGCAGCAGGAAAAGAACCGGCTGCCCAAGATCCAGCGTGGCGAGGCCAAGACCCGCATGGCCATGTTCAAGAAGAGCCTGCGCATCAACTGGACGGGAAGCAACGCAGAGGACAGGGAGAAGATCAAACAGGTGAAGGGGACATGGTCGTCTCGCTCCCCGTTCAGGCATGTGCACTCCACAGTTCAGTCAGTCAACCCCCCGGTCGCTCTCTCCCTCTCTCTTTAGTTCTCCCTGCAGGAGGAGAAGCGGCAGAAGGCGGAGAGGCTGCATCAGCAGCAGAAACACGACAACCAGATGAGAGAGAGGATCGGTCAGTGTGAAAGCAATATCCGCGAGCTGCAGCAGCTTCAGGTGACGCATCCCATACACGTATCTACCATCCTGCATGTCACTGTACCGTAGATATTTAGTCTTGCCAAGGCCCACTTCTCCGCTCTGCAGGACACAGCACAATACACGAGCACAATGAAATGGCTGATCGTCGCTAACGGGCACATTTGTTTTTGTGCTCCAGAACGAAAAATGCCACCTGCTGGTTGAGAACGAGACCCAGAGGCTCAAGTATTTGGACGAGCAGCACAACCAGCTGTTGAGGGAATGGAGGGATCAGCTGAAACCCAGAAAGAAGGTACGTCATGTTTTCACAGTTTTTCAAATTTTTTGCTTTCCTACATGCTTTTTCGTTTGCACCGAGATTATCCACTCGCTAGTTACAGAAAACTGAGCAGATAGTCCTGAGTATGAGGACATTATTTTCATATTAAAATGTGTAAAAAGAAACTGATTTCAAAACCAAAAAAAATATTCAAAGGAGACATTTTATTGGGGTCTCATAGGGATGCCCCCCGCCCTGAGTCATTTATTATCGAGTATCTGCCGATACCGAGTCCCGATTCAATGCCTGTATTTTCCTAGAGAATACAGTGAGTGTACAAATGTTTCAACCTCCCCAGGCACTCGAAGCGGAGCTTGACATGAAGAAACGGGACCAGGAGGCTTTCTTCAGGATGAGCAAGTCCGAATGTCCGAACCCCAGTTCGCCCCATAAACTCTCCAAGTTTGTGCCTTACCAAGACTCTTCCACATAAAAAATCAGCTGCTGTGGCTCCCGGCCTGCACACAGTCGGCCATTTTATCCACCATTGTCTGCTGCCTCAGTTTAAATTTGCTTTGCCAGCTTATCCCTCCATTAGTTTCCTACATTTTTTTAGTTCATATTTATGTTTTAACATTTTTTTTCCCTTGAAAGGCATGATAGTATTGGATTGACTTAAAAGTCATGGCACGCTTCGTGACTGCTTCCATACAGTTTTTTTTTCTTTCTATCTCTTTCTTTTTATGCCTCTTATAGCTCACCAGTAAAACATCTGTATGCCACGATACAGTGGCTCTTCATTTGGGGAGATGAAAATACCAAATGAATCTTAATAAGTAAAAATTGAGGAAATATTAAATTGTATTTTTTTAGAAATAAATAATAGTTTCAATAGTAATAGTAGTTTGTTGTCCTGAGCACCAAGCAGGGGAACTTATTTTGGCATGATGAGAAGGAATGTTTGTTTCTATTAAGGCTGGTGAGCCAGAAACTTTTTTTTTTTTAACCCCAAATTATCAGTGCCACCTTTCAAATAACCCAACAATTCTTTTCCTCTCATTTCTCCCATATCTTGGCCTATTCACCTGCTTGTCTTTAAGACAGACACATGTCATGTAGCTGCCAAAGTAAGCTTGTATTTATTTTTTACTGATTAAGAAAACTCTTATCCTGATTTGTCACTGTAGATTATATTTTTCTCTTCATTTAACCAACACCCACGGTATGAAGGATCTCCTCATTCTTCTTCTTTTTTAATTTTTTTTTTAATCTTCTTTAAATGATTTAGGGATGTGGCAATATCTAAAGTTATCAAAATGTTTAATTTCTTTTAAATGATTTTTTAGTTATGAGATTTTAAACAGATGAGGAAAGACTTGTTATTATTTACACAGAGTTGATGTCATGATGTTTGCTCTTTTTCTGTTGTATTCTTACTGTAAAATCAGTCACACTGGATGGGAACTGACGAAGCCAAAGTTAAATACTGTTATGTTCTTTGAAGGATGTTAGACGGGGGATTTAAATCTAAATTTAAAAAAGAAAAGGGTATTAAAGTGTATAATTGTTGTACATGTGCAGTTAATGCACTGCCTGCTAACCAAAGTGCAATATTATATGTACGTCTTTCCTAACCTTTATAGAGTTGTTTATTTTTTCCTTTGCCTTCTTTTGCACTGAGTGGGAGAATAATATGAAGAGTTAAACCAAAAACAGACGTATCAACTCTTTTGGAAAGACACAACATTGCTTGAAACTATTTCATCTTCATCAATCTTTTGTTGTGTTTGGCAAGCGGGGAGATCGTTTTTCTACGATGGTATGATTTCTGGAACAGAACTCTTCATATTATGTTTAAGGGAGTGCAACAATTCAGTCTGCTGTAAGTCTCCTCCAGATGTGTCACCAACTGAAATCCAAAGCTCGCAGCTGAGAAACTTGTGGCCTCAGTGAGAGAAAGTGTCTTCAGAGCAGTTTGACCTCGGGTCAGCAATCAGGTACAGTTCAGCCTTTCTCTCTCTCTCTCTCCCTCAAACACTGTCTCAGAAGTATTTAAATGTTTTTCTTTTCTTTCTGTCATGTTCAATGGCTCCACCTAGGTCTTCCTCTCTTGCCTCAGTTTACACAGCATTGTTTGTATGGGGGGGGGGGGTTGTGAGTGCGAATGAAACTGTATCGGAAAGGAACCACTGTTGTAAATAACTTAATAAATGCAGATTTTCTAATGACTGGATTGTGGCGTGTGCTCTTTCTAATAAGCTATTGGTGGGTAGCCATCGCCATCAATGCACGGGTCATGCTGTGACGTCAACATGAGGCCATGACATCTAGATGTAAGGTTGCGTACGGTTGTTTTCTATGAGCTGTTGTTCGTATTTAGCGCTTCTCTCCAAAACCGTTTTTATCCTTTGTCTTATAAAGAAGCAGAATCGGTCATCTTCATCATGTAAACATCCGTAAAGCAGATGAATACTTTTAACGTCCTACATTGTTGACTTTCATGTTTACCATCCGGCTGACCTCTTATTCATTGCGGTGTTTAAAAAACTAAAAACTGGAAAAACAGCTCTTTAGCACTCTTAGTGGTCAAAAACTCTACTGGCTACCTTCATTATAGAAATACTGATTAGGGCAACATAAAAGAAAGAGGCTTTTACCAGTTTCAACCCGGCAATAGAGGAAACCATTCTTGCACTAAACATTTTCCCGATTCAGACACAGTGTGACAACTTAAGTTAAAAATCAAAAACTTTTATTGACTTGAGTGAAAGAGGAGACTCAATGTAATGGAAAATACATAGCAAAAAAAAAGGAAGTAAATAATATTACAATACTGTCACCATCAACCCACAACATTTGCTTTGCACTGTACTGTACCTTCCTCACACATTGAACCTGGACAATACAACTTAAGGTATATTTTAACTTTTGTCCTTTTTTTCTTCTTTGCAGAACATGAGTGGAAGGTGGTGTAACATTGAAGCGACTAGAAGCTGAACCGAATCAGCGTTGCAGCTTGTAGCCTTGTCCGATTATGTCCACAGCTATGAACATACATTTTTTTATTTTCCACTTTTTTGCTTTTTCTGGTATGGAATTATCACCCAGTGGTTTAATGTACTTTTCTCAACAGACCTACTTTTCAGTAATTTCAAAACTCCCATAAGTCAACCAACCAAAATCCCCTTGGCTCGTTCTCCCTTCTAAAACCACAATCAGTACAGAGTGAAAGACCTTTCGGGGCGGACCACCATCAGAAAAATGATAACAGTTCAGATATGACTCTCATTTCTGTACATTCAAAATAATTTGCTATACTGACAATGCTTGAAACCAGTCAAGTACTAATGTACAACATTATTTTTTTTATACAATGGTCATACTTTGCTGTTATTCGAGCACCAAACGTCCAGTCTGTACACTTAAAATACTGTAAATCATTGCACAAATCACTGTAGATTTCCAATTTCTTACGCCTGGCCAGACATCTGGTGCAGAGACGCAGAGGTGCTTGGGCAAGACACACTTCACAATTCTTATTTTTTGGGTGCGAGAGAACATGGAAGTTAAAATACCTCTTTACACTTCCACAGCTTTGATGCCCTAGCCTCATCTTTGAGTTGATTTTTTTGCTACAGTAAGTATGAAAATATTGCAAATGCAATGAAGAGTAAAATTCAGAAATAAAATGCACTGTGGCATTTCCCCCCCTTCCTGATGCATGTGCAAACCCAAAACTCATCTGATATGACTGAAAAAGTGCCCATTTGTTACAAGTCACTGTAACATTAATTAAAATAGAAAAGCATTACAATAGCACAAAAACTAATACGCATGTTTCAGTTGTAACAAACGGCACTTCTACTTGGCAAATACATATTTTTAGTAATAGCACTTGAAAGCCCAGATGTGGTCACTGACCTACTAATGAGTTTATGTGCAGTCATTGTCTTAGCGATTTATGATTTTTGTTTTGTTCGTCTACTGCTGGAGAAAGACTGGCAGGATATGAACATCTAGATCACTCTCCTGGGATTCTAGATTTTAGATTTAAAGTCAAAGCTTTTGACGATTCCAACAAGAACTATGTCTACAGTCACGTACGGTTCATTAAGCACTAAAGCACTTTGCATATAATATCGAGGCACAATATCTTAGGAGGCATGGGTGAGGATACATTTAATCGCTGTTATGACATCTAGCCTTTGTAATGGCAGGACTGGCACAGGCTGCAACTAGCATATGGCAATGCAAGCAGATAATATCTCACTTAATACTTAAGATTAAAAACTAGTAAACATCACACGACCCATTAGGGCATGTGTTATTGCTGGTTCAGTTAAGGTAGAACATCCTCGTAAAAAAATTTAACATAACAAATGTGTCAATTAAAAAAAAAAAAGTACCTATAAATTAAACAAATGCTAACTAGCTACAAAGTAGTGATAATTTGTTCATTTAAAACCTTTTGTTTTTATTTATTCGCATGGGGGATGATTGTGAGGGCACATTCAGACTAAGGTTTCTTGCTCAGGTAATTCGAGGGGATCCAGCCCTCGACTTCATCACCTGCTTTTTTACAGAACCACCAGCCGCTGCTGTTTTTATCCAACACCTCAAACACTGTACCCACCTTGAAGCTGGACGTTTGTTCATCCCCTTCAAAGTCCGCCACAGCGAGATACAGCTCGTCCCTGCTGGGCTCCTTGAGTAAAGGCGGAAGCTTGTCCTTGGGTGGGCCGGGCTTCAACTGGGGCTTGGGAGGAATTGGGACTTTGTTGACCTTGGACTCCTCCTTCTCTTTGCTTGCGGGTATCGGAACAAACCCTTTGGGTTTAGGGGGAGGCGGTCTGCTGAGTTGGGGCGGTCCGGCCTTGGGAATATCCTGGGCTTCTTTGAGAGCGGATGGCGGTTTGAGCTCAGTCGGACTGGATGGCTCGGACTTCTTCGGAGGAGGAGGTCTTCTCGGAGCCAAGCCGGGTGGTCTCTGAGGGGGTTCCTTGTGGGGAGGCACTGTTGGTTTGGCAGGGGGCGATGAGCTCTCGTGGCTGTGGCCATTCATGTGTTTTGGGGGAACTTTTGGCTCTTTACAGTACTTGGCATTGTTGAGACTGGGGATGTGGGTAGGTGGAGAGCTCGGTGGTGAACTGGGTCGGGGACTGTTAACTGCTGCTGAGGCACCGTTCTGATGGTTCGCCTCAGCGGACCCGGAGCCGAGATCTGCTGGTTTTGATGGCCTCAGCTTGCTTCTTAGGTTGGTGATGTCCAGTTTGTTCTCTGCCGGGGGATCTGGCCTGGCGGCTGGAACAGGTTTAGGCCGGAGTACTGGCTTGGGCTTTATTAACACCGATGGGCCAGGTGCCTCTGGTTTCTCCTCCTGCACTTCTGATTTGGGTTTTGGTGGCTGTTTAGGAACAGGTTTCAGATTAAACTTCTTCACCTCTTTGGCAGAGATCTTGTGACCACATTCGAGACCCATCTCATTCCGAAGGTGAAGAGCTTTGTTCTTATCTTCTTTCTTGGCCTCTGGTGGTTTCTCTGGTTTGAAGGGGGCTGGCTTTGGTGTAACCAGCGGCACGATGACCCCAGGCGCCGGGGGTTTGGGGGGCAAAGGCTTGGAAAGATCAGGTCTTGGTTTTTCTGCTACCTCCAAATCAAAGCTCTTATTAATGGACTCCCTTCGAGGAGGCAGAGCTGGTTTCTCCTCAACTGGAGGGGCAGATGGAGCTGGAGGCAAAGGCCCAGAGAAGGGAGGGCCCCCCTTGCTGGCGCTGGACTTCCAGTCTCTCAGCTTAGGCCGGGCACAGGACTCGGGGGCTGTGGTCGGCTCATCTGGTAAAGGCTTGGACCAGCTGTCCTCTGTGCCTGGAACATTAGAAAAACCACCATCTTCCAGTCTCAGCTTCTCCATCTCATTGGGCAGAGGGGCAAGGAAATTGGGTCTCAGGGCATTACTGGTCTTCTTGTACTTGTCGATAAAGTTGGCAGGGGCCCAGCCCTCAGTGTCATCTATCTGGATGTACCACCAACCACTTCCATTCTTCTCAATCACCTTGGAGGGAAAAAAAAAAAAAGCTGATTTCATTTTACTATGTCATTGAAGATCAATCAAAAAAGAAATAAATGAATAGATTAAATTCCCAAAACCTTTAATCAAAAATGTTGTACTATTAAATTAACTTTCACACTTGACCCACCTCAACTTTAACTCCAGCCTGGAAGCTTATACCATCAGGTATAGTGGTCTGGAAATCTGCTATGGTGTAGAACTCTTCCTCAACCTGAGGAGGAATGGGTGGCTTGGGTAGGTTCGCACCACGTGGCTGAGCGGTATGAGAGAGACGTGTACGAGTTAAGACAATGAAAAACTTGAGGGAAAATTGCGAGTTATCTTCAAATACAAGAGAATTGTTGCCCTGTTGAATCTTACAATGGTAAGATCTCTGCGTGGAGGAGGTCCCCGTCTTGATCCGACTTCTGTGGAGGGAAAAGACGTGCAAACGAAAATTATGTTGAGGTGTACATTTGCAGAAATCAATGCACAGTTACATACTTGGTAAGGGAAAAGATACAAGTAAAAGACAGAATCACAAGCTGCACCCCTTTGTTGAATTCACGTACTTTTGTTGTTGTCGGAGAAAAACGAGAGCCTGTTTTCTTTGTGGCTGTTGTCTCTGTTCTCTCTCGCCGCGTTGTTTTGCTGGTTCTGTTTGGAGGAGCCGTCTAGGTCGTTTGTACTGGCATGGGCAGCAGCTCCCGCTGACTGCTTCTGGCTCTGAATGTCCGCCTTCTTCAGGTAGGAGGCGGGGGCCCAGCCCTCACGGCCCTGGTACCTGAGCGGAGAAGAGATGTACTCTCATTGGTTGACTGAGTGAACTGACTGGGTAGGACCAAGGCTCAGTTATGCTCAATTTCTTGTGAAAGTTCTTGGATAGGATGAAACTGAGCAGCACCACCTGAACTTTCTGAGGAGAGACTTTTGCGAGTTGGTAAGAAACTACAAATATCGCCGTTTACGCCTCTGCCGCCTTTGCCTCCTTCACCAGACGCACATGTTTGTTGTCGTCAGAAACTCTTGACTGTGCTGAACTCCAGTGGATTCTTTTGCCTGACAACAGGTGCCAGCGTAAAGGACGCATGGAATATATGTGGGGCATTAATGGTTACATTGTTTGAAATGGACGTATCTCTTTTTGTAAGTACTGTCTGTGAAATCAAAATAAACCAGAAGCATGTCAATCCAACCATTTGTTTTTTGAGAAATGAACCTGTCCTATGGTACATGCAACATTTCATATTCACGATCATCCTCAAACTCTCACACAGGGATATCTTGACACCGATTTGAAATACCTGATCTTCCACCAGCCCTCCAGATTCCTCTGAATGACCTCGACAATCATTCCTCTCTCCAGGTCGATCTCGTCCTGGTCCCTGGCCGAGTACGGGTAAATCACCGAGTACTTCTCGTCTACAGTCACAAAAAGGCCAATATTGTAAAATACAAAAAACAGTGTCTGTTTTTTTTAGAAATTTACGGTTCAACAAAAGGGGGGGGGGGGGGGGGGGGGGGGGGGGGGACAAATAAATGCTGATGTAGCGTCAA
Organism: Scophthalmus maximus; assembly: GCF_022379125.1. Lineage (NCBI taxonomy): Eukaryota > Metazoa > Chordata > Actinopteri > Pleuronectiformes > Scophthalmidae > Scophthalmus > Scophthalmus maximus. The sequence continues at coordinate 19,314,475 of NC_061516.1, forward strand.
AGCTCGGGAGACAAAGCGCACAGTTCAAAGCACTTTGTCCGACGCAACCCTCTCCCTTTGGGATATAGGATGAGACACTGTGGTTGCCACCTATTGAGGCACATTGGCTTTTACATTTGCAAACTGATTGATCGAGGCAAGGCTTGAGCAGCATCTTGTGGAGTGAGAAGATGTAAGTCGGACGGACAAAACACACATACATCCTCCACAAAGAGGACACATATACTGTATTGCTGTTCTAGAAATGCACTAATTTAATTTTCTTTTTTTCTACTATTATTATATACAGCACAGATATAATATAACTACTGATATACCAAGTGTTTATTAATGCTGGTTAATTGAAATGATACACACATGTATCTCATTTTTTTTTTATTTATGACAAACAAAAACACAATCCACTTTGCGTGCGAGGGTTTTAATTCACATGCTCGGGTCTCACATGCAGCAAACATGTGCATACACATGAATTACCATGCACACTCACTCACTCCCACACTCACTCACTCACTCACTCACTCACACAAGCATGCACGCACACACATTTAGAATAGGGGGGAAAGAAAGGCGTGCGCTCCACCTTGCCCAAAGCCTGTGCTGAATAGATCCCCTAAAGTTCTGCGACGACCCACGTGCCTTGGCAGTGACCAGAATCTCCGAGGCACTGATCCCAGCACAGTACGTGGGGCAAAATAGGAAGTGAACAATACAATATGTCATCCGGATTATCGTTAATTGAAGCATTTTTTTTCAGTATTGGTGGACCTAGAAGATATCTAAATTCTAATCAAAGCAGACATGATCACTTATGTGGAATATTTGTCAGTAAATGGGTCCAATTTGTTGACGAAGAATCAATCTATGTTTGTGCAAAGTTTGCCATCTCCAGCTACTGTGGAGGAAAGCTGTAGCATTTCGGCGCAGAAGCAGATGAAGGGGCAGATCCGGGATTTATTTCTAACATTTCTACCATAAAAACTAGACAAGGATTGTTCGGCTTTGGCGGAGGCATGTGGGCGGCCAAGTGCCGTCTTTTGCATGATATATTCCTCGACCTCTAGTAGAATAATGCTAATGTGAGTGAATTTGAATGTTAGATTTGAGTCATTCTCTTATTCCAGGGCTGTGAGGAGAGACCTTCCCAACAACAGTGCAGCCAGCGCAACGTCCACTTTATAACAACATACTTCCTCAGGCTTTCCCACACTTGAAATATAGTCCGTAATTTGCATATTGGCTTGGTACCCTTCTTTGCTTAGTAGTGCTCCAGCCATATGCTGTGCATTATCATTACTGTTTTAATTCTATTAAAATGTACATCACAGTTTTTATGGAACTAGCCCAAATGTATGCCACAGACGGCCTTTAAAATATACTTATATACATATTTCATGATTTTGTTTATGTTTTACTTACATACTACTTATATGTAATACTATGTATTTACCTCTTATTTATACAATGTGATGCTACACATGGTGTGTGTTGCACCTCAGAAGGCGACAGAAAGACAGCAACACCAAAGATATTCATCAACATTGCTTAGCAGGACAGTTTAAAGCCCCAGTGCGTAATTTTTGTAATTTTCTGGCGACATCTGGTGGTAAAGTTGCACACCGCGGCCAACTGAGCAACCGACAGGGGACACTTTATTTTGGTGCACCGCTGATTCCATTTCCGGTAGCACTGAAAATTCAGCGCGAATGCAACGTATTCTGGACCGTTTTATGCAACGGCATTTATTTAACTCATTCCAAGTTGATGAAAAAACATTGGTTCTTTGTTGCAGGTGAGTATACATATATATGAACACATGGACATGAACAATATATTCAATTTCTGTCAATAAGTTCTTCCAAATATTACACACTGGGGCTTTAACCTCCACTTGCTTGTACATTTGGGTTCGAGAGTAAATCTTGAAATGGCCTCTGCATTCGGATTTGTGAAGGGTGTACAAACAATAGCACCCAGGGGAAAAGCTCCGTGTACCTTCTTCCCCAGGAAGACTGAAGTCGTCCGGGTCGTCCTGTGCCTCGAGGCAAGTGGCAGGGACCCAGCCCTGGGCATCTTCAGAGCTCACAAACCACCACCCTGAGTGGGCAGGATATAAACACAGCGACCCATTAGAAATCACGAGAGCTCGTCTCATTCAAGGATTCATTGGGATTCGCTGTTGTAATTAACAGCCAAGCTGTGCTGTAATGAAAGTATTGAATGGTAATAATGCACCCACAACCTTTTGCGCAGTCTAAAGTTGAGGTAACGACACTGCACGACGCTGCACAGAACTCACCAGACTCATTTTTCTCAATGACCTCCACCACCTGACCCACATGCAGGCTGATCTCGGAGCTCTCCTGCTTTTCATAGTCCGTTACCGCCACGTACTGGTCGAGGAGGAGAGGGTCCCCCGAGGTGGAGTCTCCTGTTGAGGGGGGAAACAAATCGACAAACAGAGGTTCATTTGGCTCTGTCCTCTTCCTGCTTATCTCCAAGGTAAGCTACAGAGGAAATCTCAATAATGTAAAAAAAAAATAAGCCTCTACTCATTACCTGTTATTCATCAGGGATCTTTGGTATTAATGTAATATTAGCATGGCCATGAATTTGGACTTAACGGATTATATCTATGCAGCTTTGAAATACTGAGCTTTAAGATTTTTTTGCATCTCAGTGAAACTGAACACACTTTAAATTCATAACACAAAATCCAATTTAAAATAAGGTCTTTGCAAAACAGCTAAAGTGCATCTGTAGGGCTATAAAAAAAAAAAGGGAGCGATTATTCTTTTGCCGAAATGCTCGGAAAATAATTCCAAGGGTTGAAATTTTGCTGAAGCGGTGGTACATGAGAGGAGGCTTTTTTTTACAGTATGGAGATTCACCCAGACATGAAAGCAGAGGAGGCAACGGATGTGATTGGAGAGATGGCGTGAAGGAAACGATGATGGGGAAAAAAAGGAAAATTTGGAGAATTGGAGTGGATGAGGAGGATTGAAAGGTGTCGAGGGTTAAAGACAATCATCAAAACATGGCTGCGATTTCCACACGGGCACAAACCAGCACCACAGAGACCCACCACCAGTGTTAGAACAAAGCCAGCCTTAGTACAATCGGCTTTTAACACGAGGGAAACTAACATCCGAGTTATTTTTCTCCAAGACGTTAATCAGTTAGCTCACTCGAAAGCCAAAAAAAAAAAAACGTTGGGAAGATGAATTAACAAAATTGCATATGTAAAACATTAATTCTTATCAATTAAATCTGATGCCATTCAAAGTAATTGGTGACCTGTCCATTTTTATTGCAAAATTGATATTTCTCAATTTTAATGTTACTTATCATACAGACACATGCAAATTGAACTGTCTCGGTCTCAACCAGTTCCCTCGAACTCTAAGATTTTACATGATGCTGAAAATGTAGCTAGGGTAGAATATGAGGCCCTACTGTATCTACAGTACAAGGCGCAACCCTCCGAAGTAGGTGCCAGGTATTAATCCTGCCATTATCTTCAGACTTTTTATTCTCTGTCCCAACACAACAATACTTAGATCTCAACCAGAATTGAGCCAAGTCCTGGGTCCAGGTCCTAAGTTCACCACTCATACTGTGAATCCATCATAGAACCAAATGCAAAGCCCCCAGGGCTTCAACAGAGCCACATCCCACCTGCCCGGGCCAGGGAAGGAGAGGGAGGGGGGGGGGGGGGGGGGGGGGACAGGCCACTATAGCAACCCGCTGGGTCACACACACAGCACGACCGACCATGGCAGCGTGTTTACTACCTCGCTTTAGGAAAGTAGTCGCTCGCTCCACAATCCCTGATGGAAAGGAAAATGAATGGAGAAGAAAACTGAAAAAAAATGACATGGATGCAACTTGAGAATATTAGATGAGTGAAGAGGACAGAGAGGATATAGACATATAAAAAGAAAGAAATGGCTTTCTCTGCAACTGCTGCTGTAATAGTCAACTCCAGAATAAAAAACTGTATGTCTTATGTTATGTTAATGAATCCCTGTGTGACCACTAGATGGAGACAATATCCTAATATGTACTACGGATGATTTGTTGGACTTGAATTCATAAGAATACGTACATGATTCTTTGTCTGCACTACGTTTCTTCAAAGACAAAACGACACACACACCATATCCAAGGCCACCCATCACCAGTTTCATTTAAAATTACGAGAATAAAGTTGCGTCTTACCTGATTTCTTCTTTCCAATGGGTTCCCTGGTAACAAGAGGAAATCATCACGTTACTACCAGGAAAAAGACATTTGTTCATATACGGATAGGTGTTTCTGCGAATGTATGTACTCTGGCTAGTTGCAGTGGTCAACTGAATACCTTTTACCATCTAATTTGGATATTTCATGTTCGTGCTTGTTGTCTTAAAAGCCCTTCTGGGACAGGCGTTGGAAAAGTACGCAGTTGCTACAAATCTGGTGATGCATTGCACTGGATTATTGCTGTTCAACGCTCTGTGCATTGCATCTGTCCCTATCAGATAAACATTAAATGTTCAATTCAATACAGAATCTGCTCGGGTTTAGTCATTAGCAAGATAAATAGACCCCACTCTCCACAGCACCAGCTGATCCAAAGACCAGATTCCCTGAAAAGTCTCTCTCTCTCTCCCTTTGTTATCTAAATATTGCTCCCTTAAGTTATGGGCTTCCTATACTTCCTTTTTTTCCATCTCACATCTTCCATGTTCTACTTCACTCACTCCTTCATCTCCCTGGATCATTTCCTTGGCAGCGCCCCCTTGTTCATTTCCCTGCATCAACATGAATGCTCTCAGCCACATGAAGCATTCTTTCAATCGGCACAACTGTTAATTGCAGAGGCTTTCGGCCTCCATAAATCTCTGCCCCTGAACGCACCCACTGACGTACTAGAAAAAGAAAGAAAAGAAATCCCTGCCTGCAGGCGAACAAAAGCAGTGCCAAATGATGTGGATTGTTTGTGTACAGCACGTCTATGCTTTTTGGGGGTTACTTGGAGGTGAGACCACGGTCAAGCTGTGCACCGGGCACAGCCACTAACTCGCACAATCGTCCCACTCCCAGTTTTTTCAATTTCAACTTTCGTGGGGGGAAAATTACCATCAGGCAAACATGGCAGCAGCTGATGTGAACAAACTAAAACGAAACAGATCATAACTAGAGAGAAGTGGCGAGAACACACTTGCTGTCTCAGAAAGGGAGACCCTCCGCAACAGGACAGTATCGGCGTCTAGGTTTCTACACCTGGGGCCAAAGTTTACAGACTAGTGTATCACTCATCATCTCTCCCTCCAGGCTTTGCCTCAACCCATCCCTTCCCTCTATCCTAGTTATATATGATCTCCTTTTCATTCTTCCCGTCAAGCTCCAGTTCCATCTTGGTCCACCGCCTAATTCTTCCCTTATGATCTCCCCTCCTTGCGTTTTTCCTTTCCTTGCCCTGCACCCCTGTTTTCTATTAACATCCCCTTTCTGCTTCTCTGACCCTCTGCTTCCTCTTTACAGCTTAATCCTCCTTTCCCTCTTCCCCCTAAGTTTGCTGCTTTGAAGGAGAGAGTCCAAGATCCAGTCGATTTGTGGGCCGGGGATAAATCTTCTTCTGCCACAGTGGCTGCTGTGTCTGTACACCGGCCCCGTTGTCAGTCAGCCAAACAACAGGCTGCACTAGCAGAGAGCAGTAATCCAATTTCAATAAAGACAAACCAAGGTCTTTCCCTTATTCGTCCGCCTCGAGTAAACGCTGCTTCTTGCTTCTCCCAACACATGCTTGGGGGTTTTGTATGAAGAGCAAGGAGGTATGCGACCTTGGCAACCTCATACAGGGAGGACAGGAGAACTGTGTGCCTGTGTGTGTGTTGGCCTGTGTGTGTGTGTGTGTGTGTGTGTGTGTGTCAGGAACTACACATTCAGATCAACGGTCCGTCTCAGTCTCCTTCGATTCTTTCAGACATAGACTATCTGTTTATGTCAGATTATCATAGACAGCCACTACAGAGTGAAAAAGAGGTCAAATGAAATATGAACTTTACTTGACTGCGCATAACTGAGTGGATGTGCAAGTAACATGTTGCCATTAGAATTGCCTTAAACCTCTTATTATAGCACCAGCTATATAAGGCAGAGTTCTACCATCGGACATAAGAGGTGAAGAAATGACTTTCATATTTCTGAGCGGCATGGCAAGTTCAATAAACGCAACTGCAGCAGACAGACGGCAGACGTCCGGGTGACATCAAATCCATCCACGTTATAGATAGCAATATGGCCGACTGGCGCAGGAACCTGTCTTATACCTAATCCCCACAACAGCTACAGCGTGTGTCTCGGGGAACGTCCTTGAGCTACAAACGCCGTGGCGCTCACACTGTGTAATTCACCCCTGAAGGGCATTGACAAAACACCAAAGATGTGAACGGTGAGAGAAGCAAGTCAGAATTACCTAACAACATAAGAACCTACATTTTGCAATTTCACTCGCTCAACAGTAATTGCTGGCGAGCGGGCGCAATTAAGTCGGAGCCAAAGTGCCTTGCTTAAGGGCATTACAAAAACTGAAGAGTGAACATTTTCCCCCGTGCATCACAAACATGAGGCAGACACTGATGCAACAGCTCAAGGGATATCGCGGTACACAATAAAAAATGGTTATTACTTTGAAAATATTGTTTGCTCGCAGTAAAACAACATGACGAAGAAGTAATTTATCTTTATGTAGTAACTGGCAAAAGTGCGCACAGAATATAGTTACATTAATATGATGAGTGCAGTGTATTAATATAATGTTATAATGTATAATGTAATGAGAGTATAGTGTGACTCTCATTTATGTGACCCAGATTTTGCAACCACGTCTTTCGAATTGAAAAACACACACTCCTATTTTTTACACCCTACCTCACTACTTTCCCAACACGTAATCCCGACATATATAACAGGACTTTTCAACCCATTTTACTGCCGACTGGGGAAACTTCTGAGTGCCCGGTGCCACACGTCAGTATGTGATGACGGGGGGGGGGGGGGGGGGGGGGGGGGGGGGGGGGTTAAAGCTAAGTGCCTCAGCTGACAGCTGTTGGTGTAAAAAAAGAAGAAAAAAAACATCTCTGGGGTTCAAGTGCGAACCCTGCGTTATGGTCTCTCTGGAACCTGCCGCCCGTAACCTCCGCTGCCCCGAAGGCGCCGCTGACCTTAATGACAACACATTTGCGACACGTGCATGTGCGTGTGTGTGTGTGTGTGTGTGTGTGTGTGTAACTGTCGACGCTAATGTGTCGAGTGATATTTACAAGAGGCCGCAAGAGCGGGTCTGCGCGCCTTCAGAGAAAACCACACAACCTGGACACGGGGGGGGGGGGGGGGGGGGGGGGGGGGGGGGGAGACAGAGCCTGGTGGCTGAACTGAGCTGGAGGTAAATGCTCAAATGCAAATGACCCTGTTTCGATTCTTGGAAGATCTAACAGGAATCAAATCCATAAGAGGGTATAGGGGATGCTCATTGGGAAAAAAACGACGACGTGTACGTGAGCCTGAGGGTTTCTAACAGTCGGCAAGATGTGTGCGCGTCGGTGTGCGAGACTTACTCCTTGGGTGGGTTGAGGTCCTCAGGTCTGGTCTCAAAAAATACCCGGACCTCCTCGCACTGGGAGATGTACACTGGCAGCTGGATGAGGGCCTGCGGGAAGAAAGAATAGCGTGGAACTTAGGAAATAGGTCAATTACAGCCACTTCAGTGTGTATAGAAGTGGAGCGGAGGTTAAATATAGTGTTCGTTGAGTGTCTAGACTCCATGACGTCACTACAGTAATGACCACATGCAGTATTCAAGGGGATTTTTTTGACTTTCCAAATTCCTTGTTTACAATTTTTTTCCAAATTCCTAACCCTGACCCCAACCCACCATGTCTGGAAATGGAACCTCATACATTTTTTAAATATCTCATATGTTTTTTTGGCTTATTGAATAAGCTGCAATGATGACAAAGGTATTTTGCACTTGCGTTTTCATATGGTATATGTCGTTATAAAATTTGACAGCATTCAGTGTATGGATGGCGCACCAGCAATATGAGTCCGACTCGTGAAACCACAAATGAAGATTAAAAACATTTTCTCTTATTAAAATAGCAGATTTGGATGTTTGTACTATGCCGCTCTCGTTTTTAATAACATGTCTAGCCTCTCCTATTTATTGTTTTCGTCCCCACCTGAGTTCCGTTTCTAATATGACGAGCAAACAATGAGATGATTTCAAAATAAGAACTTGTCTTTTTTAATAATCACACGGCTGACGTGTGTCTGTTTTCCATCTGGCTTCTTCCCCGCACCGTGTGCCTCCGTGGAAGATCACGGGCAGCGCAGAGGCGAGCCCTGACAACACGGCAGGAGATGAAAGACACAGAACAGCCACATTCAGGTCTTTCTCTTCACAGACTGTGACGGCTAGGCCATGTTATCTCGCAGTTTCATTCTCTAGCCCCCTTTTTGTTTTTGTTCCAGGGTCTGCGTTTTATCTGATCCCCCCCCCGCCCCCGCCTTATCTGTCTTTCACTCTCTTTCAACCAAAACTTCTTTTAAGGGCAGCAGTGAAACAGATAATCACTCTAACAGCCTGACACCCCCCCCCCCCCCCCACCACCACCACCTTCGAAAAAAAAACCTGAAGACAGAATAGTTGCTGCCAATGACCCCTGCGAGGACTATCTCTCCCACTGCTCAGAAGGCTGGGCCACTCCTCCTCCCTCCATTTGCTGGCAGGCAAAGAGCTCAATGCTATCCATCACGCTTCCTCTGCCGGCCGCTACCTCTGATTTTAATACTCCTAAGTGTTTCCGCTCTGTCCTCACGGGCAGCAGAGTCTCTGTCTCCTCTTTGCACTCCTTGACACGCGCCGATGCAACGTCAGGACCGGCTGGATGTGGCCTGAAAGCCAGAAAGGCCCAGTCAGGGTGCCCTTGCCCCCGTGCTTGCCACATTTGCCTCGTCATACTTACGACCGTAAGTCCACGCCAGCGGCTCCTGTTAAAGGAAAGGAGCGGGACCACTGCCATGAACATAGTACGGTGTTTTTGTTTTTTCATAAGCTGCAAAGTCATAAAGAGTGCGAGTGTGCATGCATCGCCCTATACATGTTTGTTGACTCATAGTACATGTAATATTTTTTGAATTATTATCCCCCTTTTCCAGTAGCTTCATCCATAACTTTAGAGAGACAGAAGCGAAGCAGCTGATTTAAGTGATTTTACTGGAGACCCCCAGAGGACCCCCCCCCCATGTCTAGGCCCCGGAGACCTGAATGCTACGCTGTTCCTGAGGTCAGAGAACTGGCTACACTCTCATTGGATTTATTTCTCTGCTCGTGTCAGCCTGCGGCCCGTCCAACACGCATTACAATTCTCCCCGGGGAGGAGACGGGAGGGAGGCTGAGGGTACATTACGGCAAATGGACTTTATGGGTGTTCTTTGCAGCAGGCAGCATTAAGGTAATTGTGTGCGTGCGCGTGCGCGTGCGCGCGTGCGTGCGTGCATGTGTTTTCTCCAGGGAAAAATTAGGTCGTGGAAATGCAGTAAATTGTGTATTTTTGCACAATAACTTTTTTTTCAGTCAGTAATATATTTGTCTATTACATCTCAAAAGCATCATCCATTAAAAAAAGTTAGATTTTTTAGAAAAATCAAAAAAAGGACTGTCCCTGAATATAGTTTTTTTTTTAAAAAGTATTCAGTCTTATTTTTGAGAGATTATTTATGAAAAATCTTTAATTTCCAGGTTTTTAAAAAAAAGTTGTTTTTAACTTGTACCTTGAGATAATGTATGTTGTGATTTGGAGACACACATATAAGACTGAATTAATATTGACCAACGAGGGTCAGTAGAACATCGTTTTATACTTGGTGGACATTTGATGTGATGCATTTCATCAAGCTGTGACATGGCAACGGATCCTAGCTCAGCAGTCTTTATACAAACACTCCCTGGTTCCAGCCCCCAAACCCCCCCCCCCCCTTTTTTTTTTTTTATCTAACTGTTTTTCCTGACTTGAATGAAAACACAAGACTTCACAACCAGGGGAATTCCTGGATTCAGGGCAAAACCCCAGCTGCACAACAGAAAGGCTGACTCGGCTTCTCCCGGAGAAAAACACGCAGTTTCACCTCGTCAACCTGACTGAATGCAGGGGCGCATGAATATGCAATATTTTTTTTTGTTTGCTGCTTACAGTCAAGTCGGGATTTGTTTTCAGGAGTCACTGTAATACCCAGTGTTCACTGCCAAACTTTGAATTGTGAGATCCAAAACTATACGTTTTAAATCACTGTCCACTATCTGTGATAGACGCTGCTGACGTGGGAGAAAGCACTTGGCACCGGCTGGTGAGTTGTGACTTCCCACTGTTTGGACATAAAAGGCACTGCAATGGGACTGCACTACTTTACGGTGCACAAAATGCGTGTACGTATACTCTGTTAAAGAGACTGACGAGGACAGAAACCACCTTGAACACCATAAACTCTTAAAGACGAATGCTTCAGAGCATCAACAGAAATGTGGTCCATGAATCCTGCACGCTGTCAGTGTCTTTACTTTGTGATGTGAAAATATCAACATCCCTCGGCTGTAATCCATAAATGATTTTTTTATACGAAATGTCGGAGCCAATGAAGACCATTAAACTCCAAAACTGTACAATCCTCAGCGGGTAATTGATGTGATTCATCGTATTGTTACTTTTCAAACACCGGTGCAACAACACCACTGATGCAAAACTCGGCTCAGCTATTCCCGTAAACATCCACACCCATGAGCGTGAATCAACAAACCCTGCCCATTCCTTTGCCCACTCTTTCCGTCGCAAACAATTTTTCACACAAGTGGGAAAAGATGTTTCCTACACAACTTGTACACTTGGTGGAGTATCCGCAAGGCTCTTGAATCAGGAGTGTCGCACAACATAGAAGCTTCTCTCTTCACTCCGAGCGCCTTGTGAGTCCAAAGTCCTTTATTCGGCCGCGTCGGCACCATATCAGGAACTAATCTGCACACTGGTGGTTTCATGAGACTCTTCATGGTGATAAATCTGTACGATTCAAGAGGGCATATGGAATACGAGAAAAGTCGGAACAAACTTGTAAAAACACGCTCAAAATGAAAGGAGAGAGGGGCGGTTGGTTTCGAGGCCCGAAGGTTCAGCCTGTAACATTGTACAACAACATTGCCTATGGGCCGTGGATGTGCTGACTGGAGCAAGCTCAGCAGCGGTGAGCCCTTTGCCTCTGGCACGACTCTCCGCTGACTGGAGGCCCCCACAACATGGGACGCAGCGGCGGCGCTCCTTCCCTGCTATTCCTGAGGTCGTAAGCACTACTTCGCACCTAAAGCATGTGACGTCTGCGGCCACAATATCCGTTTTCTAAACGTCTGATCATAAAAATGAAAAAGGATGATGACAGACTCAAAAATGGAAATGGTTAAAACACATATTGCTCTGGATTTATTTCAAGGGGCACTTAACGTTTGTCTTGTTGCTAAGAAGCTAAACACCCACCATAATGTATTTATTTAGGACGTCTTGGTTACATTTGGTCTCGAATTGGAGCGATTATTTGCTCGCGATTGGCAGTTTTATGGTCACACTTCTGCTACAGTGGAGCCTGTGCCTGTGCAGTTGCACATTTTACCTCTTTTCTTGCCAAGTGATTAATCTCTTTGGTAAAAAAGCGATGTAATGGGCTCTATAATGCACAAAGCTTTACACAATCGTTTTTTAAAACTGACGGAGAGATCTGGCGTATGTTCGCCACATACGCTCTGACAAAGTACTGTAGAGTCCAACCTTTCTCTCCTCTGTCACTGGGAGCAAACTAATGGCAGAAAAAACATACATTCCTGAATTATCTTGCCCAGAGGGATCATCATGATGGGTTACTGAATATTTGGGTGTCACGATCATATCCTCCTGCACGGCGGCAGATTAGTATTTTTTTTTTGCTTATATTGATCCCTTGAGAGAAATTAACCTTTAGTTTGTCTCCTTCTGCAGGGAGGTCAGAGTCAGCGACAGAACCTCAGCAGGGTGGATGCTCGCTGTCACAAAGGTTTGCTCCAGGGAGTTTGGTGTTGCACACACACCACACAGAGTCGAATTAGAAAGGCAAAAGGCAACGGCATTACTCACACAGTTGCTCTTGGAAAAAAAAAAGCAATCCCTTAAATCTCTCCCCGCTGTATGAATCTTGCATTGTGGCTATGAGCTTAATCTTCGTTAATACAACCATATGTTTGAAATTCACGAGGTGGAACATCTGATAGATTGAAGGTAATGCAATTCGAATTGGACCACTACGGGGCTCATGAGTAATCACAAGAAAACATCATAAACCAAGACGTATATTCATCAACAAATAATCACAGATGGTCTGGACCCTCAGCGTAATTGCTGAAGCTGCTTGTGTTGCTCATATATACACATGAAAAGATTCTCCATGACTTAGATGATACAATGTGGGTGGGATCCCGTAGCTTGTTTTTTTCTTATCCTCTGACCACTGTACTTTCTACCTTAGTTGCCATACTTTAAACCGAGGATGTAAATGCAGTGCTGGTCAGGTGATCTTTCACGGTTATCCAAGAAACTATTCCTATTTGCAGATCTACTCGTTAATGTCACATATAGGTCAGTACACTCACCCTGCAGTACTCGTTGATGGGCCTGAGCCTTTTCATGGCCACATCTCTGATGTGGCTCCTCCTGAACAGGATCTTCCCTGGAAAACAGGAAAAACAGACTTAGAAGTCGATAAAATCTTACATTATTATAAGTGACATGTATTTGACTGTCTCGTACTGTACACAGAAGCATTACTAAAGGAAAGGATATGCTAAATTGCTTCTTTTTTTTAAAAATTTGGATGACGCTCGTGTCAAACAGCAACTCTTAAAAAGTTAAGGTTCAATTGAAGGACAATGAGGAACGCTGGTTCGAAAATTAACATTCAGCCGCATGCATGCAGACTGGCGTCATCAATAACACTGACAGAACAATGAGGTGGGTAAGGCGCTAGGTGAAAAGCTGGCCTTTCCAAAGTCATGAATAAATGATTTGAGGAAAGCAAATTGCGCCTGCATGACATCTTAAATGCTACTTCCCTGCGCTTATCTCCGGGCACAAACACCCACAGTCACAGGCGAGCTGGGTCGCCATAACAATAACAAGAAATGGCCACAAATAGGCCTCTTAAAACACTCTTCTGACTCAATGGCACGCAGGAAATTTCAGAGCCGGCCAGCATCTATTTTCTCTTCGTCTTAGCTGCCGAGGTTTCGCTGATGAATTCACCGAGACGGCTCTAATGCCAACATGCGGCATGAACTGGGCAGGAAGTCCAGGCTGTAATAAGATCCTGGGAGCAGAGAGGGACATGTTTTCAAAAGTTTCTGTATCGCCTCCATCAAGGGGCTAAGGTGGCTTTTCTTTTTTTTTTTAAATGCATATTTAAAAAAGACTTGCGGAAACATCCATCTAGCTCACAGGATATGGCCTCTGAACAGTCAACCCACCAACAGCTGCACCGTATTACCTATGTAAAAATGTATTTTTCTGCTTCCTTTACACATATATATATAGATATATATATATCTATATATATATATAGATATCTATATTGTTTAAATTGTGTGTGTGTGCGTGTGTGTGCGTGCGTCCATTCATCCAACCACCCCTATCTGCTGGCAACCTACTCAGGTCAGTGACATAAACCAAGGCAAACTAAAAATACAGGAAACCATCTTCATCCCACTTCTTACAGCTGTAGAGATACAAGATAAGAGAGTCTAGGCCCATTGCAATATCAAAGAGGCAGACAGTAGGAGCGGAAAATGTCCAGAAAATTGGGTCCACATATCACCACATTATCTGGAATTTGCCTTTAACATTTGACAAAAACGCAGATGTGGAGATTGACGCGTTCACACCAAGACATGACCACAAGTCCACCGCGGAAACCAGGGGTTTTGTTTGGTCATCAACACGCCCACTCGCGCTGGAGGTTTTCCTGTTATAAGTAGTGGGACAATTTCACGACAAAAGAGAGATCTTGGGTGTCGCTGTGGCTTCTGTTCTTGTGGCCTTTGTTTTGCAAATTCTATTTGAATTGGCGATGTCAGCGAATATATACAAAGGTTTTTTTTAAAACATGGGGAAAACTTGCGGAAAAGATAATTTGTTTGTTTCTCTGGTGTGTCATGTCCAGTGGCCAGTGACTTTTTTTTTACAAGTCAGTTACAGTTAGTTGAAACTCAATGCCGACTAAATTTAGACATGGCAAAGAGTCGCAGAGGTCTTCATGACGCACGTCATAGCATTGCACTGGAAAATGAGCGTGTCAACCCAGATGTCACGTCTCCATCACTGCTGATCGGAGCTGAGGTCAATAGATACCCATGACTAATGCAGAGTCTTTTGACCCGGGTATGAGTGCTGATTGTTTTCCCACTGAAGACAAAAGCCAGATGTTAGTCAGTGTTGGTGGGCTTTTTACGTGCAAGCATGCATGGTCCGCAGAGGATGAATCCTCCCAAAGCAGACGCTCCCTTGACTCTTAGTTGTGCTCCACTTACTGCCATGGCGTATAGTGCCTATTTGCAATGTCCACAGACGATGAAACTAATCTGACTTGTCACTACATCTGTGCAGAGGTGAAGGGTACAGTGCAATGTGAGTGAGACTAATAAAACAGAGAGATTGACTTGCTGAATGATGAGACGAGACATTTCAAATCTCTTAGGCGCTGGCAGAGAAATCGAGAATGACACTGTGTGGACATCTCTTGAAAACTAAAGAGTTTTCAAAGTCAACCCCGGACGCCTATACTTCTCTCCTCCCTCTCTCTCCCTCTCTCTCTCTCTCTCCGTCTCTCTGTCAGCCTCTCCTAACCCTCTTCACTCCTCACACAGAAAGCTTTTTTGACGGGTTTCCAAAGCTCCCCGGGGGGTCAGGAGCGAAGCAGTGACTCAACACTGGCCACTCTGTATGCACGGCAACTCACGGGTGCAGCCGATGAAAGGGGCTTGTCCGGGGAGGGAGGGGCGACGGGAGCAAAGCTGCGCGGAGCCTCGGCTGAGGCAGGGTGGACTTTATTACAAATCTCAGAGCAAGCGGCGGTCGAGAGTATCACACAACTTCGGTTGCCCCGGGCAGAGCGAGGGAGGTAGCAGGACAGAAGAGATGGGAACACAGAGAGGGTCATTGTTACACACCTCACACACAGTAAGCTGTTCTCGCCGCTCGGTTCTTAATCACCGGACTAAATCACACTTGAACGCCTGCTGTTTCTTTTCCCACCATATTTGGCCTCTTCGTGGTGATTTTTTAAAAAGCTAAAACCATGACATCATACCAATTCTGTACTCTTAATACTCCAGTCATAGTTGGGTCACAAATCGAAGGAGCTGAGGCTTCGAGGCAAGTTTTTTAACCCTGTAATCCAGTCATAAGAAGCGAAAATAAAGCAACTAGCAGGGTATTATGGGCGCACACTTTGAGAATTCATGCATTTAAAATGACCTGGTCTCGGCTTTTAAAAGGAAAAACGCTGTGTCATTTCATTCAAACGTCTAAACCCCTAGCAGTCAACTTGCAGATTGACAAAGCTGCGGCTTGACTCGGACATATCTAGGTTGACTCGACACTTGGATTTAAAAAAATGTATTACAATTCTTATGAAACATCTTCATTAAAGAGGAACAGCAATGGTGAAAAGGAAGAAGACGGGGATTTCCTTTTCTTGGACCGACGATGACATGGTGGAACTGTTACTAACAGTGAGTATTAGCACTTCTTGTAAATCATTACCCATGTTGCGTTCACAGCTGGTATGTGACTTGTGACTGATAACACCAAATCGGGAAGCAAATACTGGTGACTGTGTCTCCTGTTCAAGGGCTAGAGAACTCCAGAGAAGTGTGGACGGCAGCAAAAGGGATTTCGCCTCGTAGAATTTATTCGTGTGGAGGGAAGCTTATCTAAATAGAATTGACAGTGGCCTTCAACTTGTCACAAAGGCTTTACATTTACGTTATAAAGAGGCGTGTGTGAAGCTTTTAAATTAAAGCTGGGATAATAAAGTGTGCGCTTGCCAACCTACCTCAATTTACTGACTAAGGCCACACACAGCTACAAAAGCTACTGCAAAGGTACGCTTCTGGTAAACTACGCGCAGCGTGTTCAAGTAGACAAGAGCAGTGATTGCTCTCCCCTGCGGACAAGCGATGGACGTGATATGAATGAGGCCTAATCAAAAAGGTCATTGTAGCCGTTTGGTTGTTTTGTGTTTTTCTCTGCCCTTCGTTCGGGACCAACCAGGGGAATGCAAATTATTCCGCTCCAGAGAATGGTACTTGACGTGTCCAACACACTGGGCCTCCTTCTGTGGCAGGTACAGAGATCCCAGCAAAAGAGAGTAGCCGAAAGAAGTTTGTACTGTGGGTCCATTTCAGGGGGTTTGAGTTCAGGAGAAAAAATATCACATCTTCTTTAATGCAGGGGCCTTAAAGAAACAGACCCACATTCCTTCTTGTTTTGTTTTTTTGGGACAAATGGTCTTACAACCCCGGCTATAGACAATTGGTCAAGAGCATACCGGCTCTTTTCCAAGGGCTGGCCTGTTGACCCTGCCTTAAAGAGCATCACTTGAGGATTTGGGGAAAACTTTTATCTCAATGACAGGTATGACAAATGGCCCGTCCTGAGGTATCACCGTTTCTTTCAACCTCCTGAAAGGAAATGTGTTAAAAGAGGTCACAACTGAATGCTTCAGTAAGGTTTGTGGTGTGTACACCCGGCAAGATTCTGCACTATGCACCCACACATGCAGACAAACCACTTTGCTGATGCGCAGACACCGAAAGAAGTTAACAAATCAAAACATCTTGAGGCCTTGAATAAACCAAACCAAGTGGACCACAGACCGGACTTGTGCTTTGTAAGTGAAATATTTTCATGGCTGGCGAAGTATCGTTCTGCAGATTAGGCAAACGTTAACTCGCAATCATTCTCAGATGGGGTGCATGACATGATCTGAGATTCTAAAACTCATATATTCAGGCATTAAGCATCAAATCATGTTGTCCAGCAACACCCTGCCACAAATGCATACGGCTCCACGGTGGCATTGGTGCATTGTCCACTCAGTCGTTAACATTCGGTGCCAACTGGTTTCCACGGGAGCAGTTGGGGATTTGGTGCATTTCCTTTTGGAAACTTCAATGTCATAATTTAATCTGTGGTAATTTTGGACCATCACAAACAGGAGGGGCTGGACGACTCTCAACCCTCTTCACTTGAGAGCAGGATGTGAAGAGTGAACATTTTTAGGAAGTAACCAGAATACGTAATAGGCTCTATGGTTTGTTTTTATTAACATATGTATTTAATTGACTTATTTCTTTGGAACCTGTAGTACCTGTTGTACTCTGTACAATGGCAAGGATTTCTATGCAATTCTATTCTATTGTGTCTGATAAGTATAAAGCAATTGAAGGGGATAATATGATTATGTGTTTTTCTATCTCCCCTCTTACCCTCTTCCTACTCAGGTTTATGTGCATGTGTGTGTGTGTGTGTGTGTGTGTGTGTGTGTGTGTGTGTGTGTGTGTGTGTGTGTGTGTGTGTGTGTGTGTGTGTGTGTGTGTGTGTGTGTGTGTGTGTGTGTGTGTGTGTGTGTGCATTCTCTCAATGAGTTCCAGACCTGGATGGCCACAAAAATAATCCTATCCCCCCCACCCGTCCCAAGCACGCCTGCATGGTAGGGGAGGTTCTGGGTGGGGTCTCTGGGTGAGGCTTTCTTTCAAGCTCTCCTAAAGAATTACTTACAGCGGGATCTAAAAGTTGGTCGAGCTCACCCAAAAGCCTTTGTTCGAAAACAAACTTTAATACAAGAAAACGACTCATGATGAATATTATGCATTATAACCTTATAGTTGTTCATTCATTCATCGTCTACCGCTTTATCCATTTGAGGGTCGCGGGGGGTCGCTGGAGCCAATCCCAGCTAACATTGGGCGAGAGGCGGGGTACACCCTGTACAGGTCGCCAGCCTATCGCAGGGCCACATACAGACACGGACAATCATTCACTCTCACATTCACACCTACGGTCAATTTAGAGTCTCCAATGAACCTAACCCCATTCTGCATGTCTTTGGTGTGTGGGAAGAAGCCGGAGAACCCGGAGAGAACCCACGCATACACGGGGAGAACATGCAAACTCCACACAGAAAGGCCCTGGTTGAACCAGGATTCGAACCCAGAACCTTCTTGCTGTGAGGCGAAGGTGCTAACCACTACACCACCGTGCAGCCCTCTTATAGTTGTTGTTTTTCTTTATTAACTGAAACAACTGCAGATACTCGATGTGTCTGCCCAAAGGCTCCAACCCTAATTTAACATATGCGACGTCTAATACGGTCCGTCTATGGGCCTCATGCAGAGAGATCAGCTGAATCAGCTGGATGTTTAAAGAGCAGATGAAGAAACAGTGAGATTACCAATTATGGTTGCTTCAGATACATCTGGTTAGTTCCTCTGTGTGCTATATGCTTCCCTCCAGTTCATCCACAGTCTAATCTAGTGCGTCATTGCTGTCCACGTTTTGACTTCAACCACGTTGATGGAGAAATCAAAAAGGAAGGGACAAAAAGGAAGTGACAATCCCTGACTTCTCCATTCTTGTGTATTGTTATGCGCATATTTTGGTAACATCTCACTTAAGTAGTACTGAAACCAACAATGGTTTTCATCATCATCAACTATTTAGATTAGTTGATTGATCATTTAGTCTATGAAATTTCATAAATATGGAAACCACGACCATTAAAAAAAAATCTTAGACCCTAAGATGACAATTTCAGTGTAAGAATCTGTTAGAAATTTTGGTCACATCCTCAGTGTAAAACACAAAAGAAGAAAATCCTAAAATTGGGTATTGACATGATTGTATATTTACTTGATATAACTTACTATAATAATTTTAAATAATAATCATTCTTCCCCTTATACCAGAGAAGTACACTGTGCGTGTGTGTGTGTGTGTGTGTGTGTGTGTGTGTGTGTGTGTGTGTGTGTGTGTGTGTGTGTGTGTGTGTGTGTGTGTGTGTGTGTGTGTGTGTGTGTGTGTGTGTGTGTGTGTGTGTGTGTGTGTGTGTGTGTGTGTGTGAGAGAAGGGGCGTTGGGGGACAATGTGTGATTAGCTCTTACCTGGTAGGAATGGAATGATCCTGCGCTTCGGGTCTTTCTGGCCTCCCTCCACTGGGAACTTATCCAGCAGCTCCATCTGAAACCGCACAGTTCATTTTAAACTTATTAGCACACAAAGTATTTAGACTCACATATAAACACGCATTTCACATTGCACACAACGGGGGTAGCTGAGGCCGGAGAGGAAGGGTTCACATTTTTTACAAATCAGCAGATCCTACGAGGAATCCGGCCAATAAAGGGAGGCCTGCCAACAATTAGGAATGTACTGAGCAGATGGTATGGTTTTTCGTCTCCGCTTCATATGCTGCTGTGGCTCCAGGGGCCGTTTGCAGCGAGGCACCGCTGACATAGTGGAACATTTCCGTCGTTTTTAAAGGGCCAGAGAGAAGTGGCTCCTAAAATGTCTTGATCACCAATTCTCTCAGCTTCACTTGATCCCTCTCCCCTTTAAAAAAAACTCAATCTGCCTTCATCGTTTGGTGTCCGACAATTCTTTTGCCCTCGTCCCGCTGTCACACCGAACCATAACTCATGTTCCATCATTTTGGACTGTCTGACTATAAACCGTGTCTTCTTTCTCCATTACTCTTGGGGAAATCTTTGAGCATACATGCATTCGGTTGTTTGGATATGGACATGCATACGGTTGTTTGGATATGGATATACATATATATGTGTGCATATGTGTGTGCGTGCGTGCGTGTGTCTTCCATTCTCGATGCAGCTGAGGCCAATAAAAAAATGGCACCTGGTCATACTAACCACTGACCTCCAAGTGCACTCCCTCTTTGTGACACCTGCAGACCTCCACCCAAAAGATTTAGTGTTAGGTGTAAAATGATTTTACAAGACAGTGAGTGTTTGGAAATGACTATGATATATAGAATCCAGTCCTTCAAAATATGACTTTTATTTGACCACAGGAAGAAAAAAACTCAAACTGTTGAATGATATAAATAATCTCTAATCTTCAATTATTGGTCCATTGAATCAATCATCGTTTTTATAGATAGACCATGGACCAAAATAGCAATCTCTTCACTACTCTGTGGTGATTATTGATTGTGTAGCTTCACACTGTCAACCATGTTCACTTATCAGAACAGGAAATGTAGTTACTTTCATCTCAAGCGTGATTTAGTCTTTTTGTAATATGTCAACAATGCCTGCTTTCCAGCAATGGGTGTTCTGCCACCCCCCTCTAAAATTGATTCCGATCTAAAAACCTTAGCACTACATTGAATTATGTACTGGACCCACACAAGACCTTGATGTTAAAGGAGAGAAAGATGGTTAGGGTCAAGAAGTAGATCTGCGGATGCAGTTAGAGCAGGGCCACGTGAACCATGACAGATCCAGCAGCACATAATGACATTATTACCATTTCCGACTGTGTTCTGTTCCATGTCAACCTGATGAAGAATTATTTTATCTATACATCTTGTATTTTCCGAGCCTCATTGTTTCCACGATCTCTCTCGTCCTACATTTGACAAGAAGCATCCAGCTTGCCATCAGCATGAACTTATAGAAAGCTTACGAGAAAGCATAATTACGTTGGAACAATATGTTCGATTGAGCCAAAACTAACAGACAAAAGGGAGGCGGGGGGTTGTAAAATGAGGAGAGGTGATGGAGGGGTTATGGAAAATGCAGAGAACTGTGCCAAAGAGTAATCTGTAATACGTTTTATGGACTGTCTCATTGTGGACTAAGAGTAGTTGATGCTATAAAATAAGAGGCTTAAAGTTCTCCACAGTCTTAAATCAACAGATTAACAGGTTTTCTAAAGCCTGTCTTCAGGTGTTGATTAAATCAATGCACTATTTGACTACAGTTTGAGAGGATTGACAGCATCTGGAAGGTTGCAAACATCTGGTTGGAACAGCACCGGTCAGAGAAAAAAAAAAAAAAAGAACGACACATCTTAAATGTTCAAGCGTAAAAGAGGACACGTGTTTTTCATATGACTTCAGATGTGCAGCTGTGCAGAAAGACCCTCCTGCCCTTTGTTTCCTCCACTTCACTTGATTTCTTGACCAAATCTGGCACCTCCCATATCTTATGCTACAAAACCACCCTCTCATTCTCTACACAGGTTCAACATGCTTTCTTTTACCTAATCTTTAAACCCCTCTAATGAGCTCCGTAAGCCCCTGCAGGAGCCGGGCAAGTCATCCACAATGAAGAAAAGAAAAAGCTTTGAAAATGTTTGAATGACATGAAATACTCTCTCACCTCAAATGGCCTTTGATAATTTTCCTCTTTTTAAAAATGTTGCAGAACAAAAATAACAAGCTGTACATTGTGACACTGTACTGATAAGAGTATAATTACAAAGCAAAGAGACCAATGAGATTATTAGCTTGGTGTTAATTTAGACACAGCGATTCTTTTTTTTTTTCTTCAAAAAAAAAAAAAAATCTGGATTGTGGCGTTGATTTCGTTTTCTGTTGTTTGGGATGAGATCGTCCTTCAGCCGTGAATATCATGCCGCATGCAGGTGCACTTAAATCACTTTTGCTTGGCTCCAACTGCCGAAGCTCACCATCATAAAGTTAAAGCCACCAAAGTGTATTCCCCGGTTGAACAGAAAAATCGATTAAAAGAGAAACGGGTCAGAGAAGCGGCCACTCTTTGTTTAAACAGGTTCAAGTTAAAGAGGTGAGTCAGTCACTGCAGTCGTCGGGTCTTTTTGAAGATACCAGCAACAACAAAAAAGGCAAAGAGGTTGATGTGCCTCACCGCTGACACACTGCCACTTTGCAAGAGGCTGTATAAACAGAAAGACAGGCAGACGATGAGAGAGAGACAAACACAGAGGAGCCGATACCCCACGCACTGTAATTGTTCCCATGTGTCCGTCCTCTGAGTGCAGGCACACCCAGTCTCTGCGTCTACTCTGAACCTCGGGCCTACTCTGTAATCAGAGCCACTCAAGCAAGACGAGGCATCTGCGGAGAGTGAGGCCGTCTCTCCAAAATATTAGCTACATCATTGCAGCCAACATCAAATATCCATGCTCTACAGGCAGGAGGGACGTCGGGCCAGGGCAGAGCACACTGGGGCTCCACGTGACTTTCCGAGGCTGAGATGAAGCATGTTGCTTTAAAACGATATCCATCTGTCTTCATTACAGTCAGAGAGAAATTCACATTGGTACTTCATAGATGGTATGATGACAGATATATATGGTCTTGGTGTGGACTGATTGACTTCAAAGTACCATCAGCTCATGATGACGAGATGCTGACACTACTCTAGAACATGCTTAGAAGATTTCTACGATACCGCCTATAATGTAAAGACTGAATATCCAGAAAAGAAATAGCAGTTCATTTTTACAACTATGGCGACTTATTTGAAAGACAACCGCAAACCCAAAGGTCGGTACAAGAAAAACTAGAAGGCGCCCTCGGGGATCGCATACCTCCGCCAATTATTTCTTGAGAAATGTCTTCAGAAAAATGAAAATGCCCTAACTCGCCATGTTAAAGAGAGTGAGAAATGTATTCTTGGATCTGCCCGTTTATCTGGGTTCTTCTCTCATGTTTTTTGTGTGATCCAGCTGATTGACACACCTTTCCATTTTCAGCGTGTCACATAAACCAGCCCTGTTAATACGCCCATGCCGCTGTAAACCTTTGAACGCTGTTATTCGATTTAACAATTCTTGCTGAATCAGAGGGCTAACGTAATCTTCCGAGGGACTATAATTTGTCTAGTCCATATCCGCTGTAACCACATCTTCGGCCTTCGAATAAGGGGCCCGATGAACCCGATCTGAGAAGCACCAGACTGGCGAGTGGGTGAGAGTTTAAAAGGTCAGAGAACAATGGCTGCTCTCTCTCTGCAACATGCCTTTCTCAGCAGTCTTCTACTTATTCACTGTAGATTCATGTATGAGGTAATGTTTAACCCCTTTGCAGAAGATCGCACAGTAAAAGACTGTGGTCGGCCGAACTGTCGGTCCACCGATGAAGCAGTGAGAGGACCGGCATTGATCCCTGGGCAGTGGCTTTCACTGCCAACAGTTTATTAAACAATACTTAATCATCATCAACTGCAGTAGTGCTAGAATTGTATGGCAGGTTTGACTTGATTGATGGCTATATGAACAGAATGTTTGTAGGATAGAATTTAAGTAAAACCGATACATACTGTATATGATACCAAAAATAACTTTGTTAACAATGTCAACGACTACTTTCCCCATTTCCAAAGGACTTAAAAAAGGAAAAAGCATAACCCATTGTGAGTGAGAATGTACGGATAATGGATGGATGTCTAAATGACATTGAATCTTAATATGCATGACCAATACTTTCCCTTTGACCAATACTAAGCTTCCTAGGTAGCATCCCACATGTATATGCTCATTTCTGGGTGCACACGGACGATATTGGCGCGTAGTATGTTCAGTCTAAATAATTTTAATGTCATACTGTTGGTTGATCCCTGTAGAGACATTCTCCTTCTACACAATCACCTTCAGGAAGGTCACGGAAGAGGATCAGCTTCAAAAAACAGCACCCGGGGGTGTGGTTCCGGTTTAATGATCCTCAGGTGCACTCGAGTAAATAAAGTAGCGTGACCTTGGTCCCTCCTTCTTTTATCACGGTAAAGTGTTATTTAACATTTCAGTAGGGGTATATTATGACAAACGAGTAAATTTGAGTTTAAATTCGACTTAGAAAACTATAAACTAATAATTTGCGATTGTCTGTTTCTTGCAGCTGACTCGGCAGTACAATGCTGCCAGGAACTGTTACAAAGGCGTATTTTCTCCTTTACCATTTGGTTGAAACTTTGAGCTTGTGCACTATGCTCTTAGCACAGAGTTGCAGGGCCGTGGAATTTTTTTTACCCTGTGATCATCATCAGCTGTTCAGCGGAGCAACTCTTTGAGGTGGGCCAGTGAGGGCTGGGTTTAGTCACAGTAATTCAGGACTCCTGGTTTCCCCTGGTGGACTATGACACAATACTTCAGGTGTCATATACTGTCCCACCCTGCCCTCCTGTTGCCTTAGCAACAAGAGGGCAGGGATATTCTATACTCACTTATTCTATTGTTGATCCCAGCATGCACTGGACAAGAGTGCACTGGAGATCACCACCCTATCGCAAGACGCGAAGGACGACTTCGCTATCTCGTGGTATTCTATAGCCCCGGCCGATGGGGGCTCAGTCAGCTTCTATTTAGTTTCTTGCCACTCAAAGTGGGTTCTTACGTGGTTTATTGCCACACACCTCCACTAAATTGAAAGAAAATCAGTTTTGTTTATGAGTTGTCATGCTGACTGACAGTCTGACAAACGCCAATGAAAACAGAACCTCCTTGGCGGGTGTAACAACTCCTCAGAATTTACCATCCAAGGCCGTCATAAAAAAACCACAACAATATGTATTGTTGTCAAAATTGAAAACGATGGTGATATACTGCAGGTTCAGATGTTTGGACTTCTGTTTTGGGTGCATTTCCATGAATCGTGAAGAATACAGTGTACCCATCTTTAATTTGTAAAATAGTATGCCCATCTTATATAATATTTTGTAACTAGATATAACCGATGATGGCAACTTTGAATAAACACTATTCTTTTATTATTTTTTCTTCCAACAACTTTAAAGTAAAACCGATCCTCTATCCACAGCGACTCTGCGTGCTTGATGACTCAGCTTGTGAAGTTGAGCGGACACGTGTGCAGCATGGAAACTGTTCTAAGTGACATGGAAACTGAATTACAAAGCCGCCAGGATGACCCCATGGCAAAAAAAAGCTCTGCACTTTCCATTTCTCTGAGGCAACAGCTCAGTCTATTTCTGTTCGCAACTGAACACACTGAAACAAGAGGACGGAAATGCTTCATGTTAAAACGCTCCAACGTTTGTTCACTCTGTACTCAACAGCTAGCAAATCCGTCAGTGTGCAGCAATGTATACCCAAATAACTCTCTCATACTTCTTAGGGGAGTCTCTGGTTTGGGTGGGAACAAAAATAAACTAGGTTTGAAGTAGAAGAAATATCTTGGGTGAGAAGAACGTCTGGCTCTTAATGTGTATGCTGTCAGACATGCAAGACATCCGTTATTAGAGAGAGCTTTAAGCCATGGTGCCAGCCTTGTTCTGGAGCAGAAGCTATGCATTTGGTGGATTTAATTCAAGACCATTTTTGTCCATCTTGTCCATTAACGGGTACACATTTAATCTGGCAGGAAAAGCATTACTGGCAGAGTTACAGAAAGAACGCAGGTGTTAAAAAGGTGAAGGAATACACACAAGAAATTAAGATTAGAATTATCTAACATCCGCATGTGTGTTCATCTCATCATCAGGACCGCTGTCTGGATTTAAATGATCAAATAAGAGGGGAACTTGGCGGATAATGTGTGGATTTAAGTAATGATAAGATAAGATAATAACCCAAATAAATGTAGGCATCGTCCTGAACTCAGGCCGTGTGAGTGAACAAACGGAGTCCGTGGTCAGCGATCACAGAAAAAAGCACATGTTTGCTTGGGTGAACTGAGGCATCAGCTGCTTGGGCCAGCTGTGGTGAGTGACAGGATGTGGTGAATAACACTTCCTGTCTGGCTCTCAGGCTTTAAACCTACCAAAAACTGCTTGAGTATCTTTGTTCTTCCCTTGTAGCTGTTCTCTATTTATATGAACCCCTCCTGAATCGCAGTGCAAGACAACAGCATCAAACTACAGAATGAAAGATGACCAGAGTGGACAGGTAAAAAAAAAAAAAAAAATAAATAAAAGGAGAAGGGTGCAAAGGAGGAAAGCAAAAGGAGGATGATGGGAAATTAAGAAATGATAATGCGAGAAACTAAGTGACTCAGCATTATGACACTTTCCTGGCCGGGCTCTTGGATGATCCCTAATGATTAATGTCGGCCCAAAATGAACAAACTAATCATTTCTTCTCGTACATTTACAGTGTGTATATTAAGAAAAAAGTTTATACTGGTGCACACGGCCTCCAGTGAGGTGTGCCTTATCGATGTTTGACTTATCTTTAAATATGCCAACAAAAAAAAGATTGCATTTAATCCCTTTTTCCTAGTGGAGCTGACCTCTCCAGCTGGGTTTATCTCCGTCTCCCTCACCAGCCACAGGCTGTCGACACAGCGTGAGGCAGCTCAGAGTATTGTCGGGTAAACACCTGCCAGGAAATGCCCCTGCCGAAAATATCTCATAATGCTCACCTGACTCCAGCACTGTATAACTGGTGATTTGTGCTGGCGACATGCTCATATACGGATGAAACAGGCACGCAACGATGATTGGTGACAGTTTGCAGTGTTGTATAAGAAAATTGTTTTAAAGAGGGAACCGTTTCCTGGCACACATATTGCAACACGCACGGACATAAATTTACTCTGGGATAAGTTGATGTTATGCAAAGATGTAATGGCTCTCAAAACTCCCTTTCCTAGCCCATACTGGAACGCCCCCAGTGTATTCTGAATTTCCAACATTCTAAATCTCTCTCCCACCTTAAATGAACCCTAGTTGCAATTTTCAAAACAGACATGAATGGTCTGAATTATAAAGTAAAGTAAATTTAATTGAGAATAGCCACAAAAGACGATGACAGATGTTGAACCAACTATTAATAATCCAGACTCTTTGAACTGGTCATACAGAAAGTGTGTACACTGGCATGTATCGTTTTTAGCACCGATATTCAAGATCTGGTTTGCAAGTCTCCTAGTGCCCTTTAAGACGACCATCTTTCCGTTTTCCTTTTTATGGAAATGCCACTTTATTATTTGTGAACATGCAGACCATAATAATAATAATCCTCATGAGAAAAGTGTGATAGGTTTAATGATTGTGTATAATGAGACAATAAGTTATTTAGCTACTGTAGCAGTACAGAACAGACAGCAGCCCTTCCTTTTTTGTTTTTATGTTTTTCTCCATTAGTTACTCAAATTACTGTGAACAGCTAGTCCAACTTCAAGGCCTTAACGAATGGAAAGGTGATTTAAAAACAACAATTATGAATTTTACATGAGCAAGACTGTGTGGGCAACATGTATCTTCTTGTCATGAAATAGAAATAGTTTACATTCTTCTAGTTAACATTATATTTGCAGGCTCAGAAAACCATTTTGATGTTTTGTTTCATTGCTCATGCTCGGACCATCCTAATCAATTAAACGGCATTTAATCCCATTAGGCTTGACAGTACTCTTTGCCTAAATTGACTATGTGCTCATTAAAAGCCGTTGTGCTTTCTGTCCAAGCTCTCTTTAGCTCAGACGTGACCGGGGCCCCAGATGCATTGCCTCCGAGAAAGAGGAAGAGAAACGAGGATACTAATGAGATTCCCTTGCTTGTGCAACGCACACTGCCAGCATGACGCTCGCGAATGATTCAGGCATTTCTGTGGTCATCAGTGCGGTCGTCGCATTCATCGCTGCCCTCTCTTCTGGGACGTTTTCCGACTCCTCTCACGCGGCATGATTACAGTGCCAGTGTCATATGGGCGGATAGTGTTGTATGGAGAGTCCCTTCCTGGCCTATGTTAGTAATCGCCGGTGGAAAGGTTACGACCCGTGCAACTGTACACACACCAACGTTGTACAAAAAAAAAAGAAAGGAAATCAACACATCATGACACGCGTGCACAGACGAACACACCTACTCACCTGCAGGTCAAAGAACTTGCTGTAGCGTCTGAAAATGATTTCCGTGCTGCCATCGCTCCAGGACACTTTGATGATGTAAACCTGGAAAAACAAAAGACAAAAAAAATAAGTGGAACCACTAGATAATTCAACACCCCCCCCCCCCCCCCCCCCCCCCCCGCGGCATCACTCCTGACTCATAGTGCTAGTAATAGGCGGTGCTGTGACTCCTAATGAGGGCAGCATGAGGTAAAAGCAAACAGCAGGCTTCCCAGACAGCAGTCATCATCCGTTCACACAAACGCAACGGGGACATCCAATGACTTCACTTCCCAGTCTGTTAGCATCACTTCCTGCAGGGGAGGATGTCGTTATCCTGTATGGATGTGAAGCCTCACACGCGGCACATTGTCACATTCTGGATGTATGCAGGGAGCCTCAACAACGTTAGAACGCAGTGATTATTATGTTGAGTTAAAAAAATTGGCTTATTGGGCATTATATCTGCCCCCAAATTCATCCAAACGCACATCGACAACAAGCATTTGACCGAGAGCGTCTGGGCCCCATCACATGCAGTCTGGAGGCAACAGACACCGTTCTTTATTTTCCTCCCTTAAAGACGAACGAGGAGAGGAGAGGAGAGGCAGGGAGGCGATTGGAAACTCCTGGGTGGCTCGCCGTGTCTGACTGAGCGCCGTTGGCCCCACTCCCAGAGCCTCTGTGGCCTCGCCTTCTCTTTCAGGGCACTGGAGTCAGATGCAGCCACGGACAGACCAACTTTGAGAGCTGTACAGGCCAGCAGGGAAACCGTCTTCATTATACATTAAACATCATAGATTTATTACAAATTCAGTGTGTCCATCTAAACCTTAAATGAATGGAGGGTCGTCTATACATTAACACAAGCAAAGGGACTATCTTTTTAGGGCCATTGTTTCTAGCCAACTACTATTTACTTAATTCTTAATTATTAGGAACCATCTAATGCCAAGCTGATGAGTTTTTATCCTTGCTACAGTGTCATGGACAATCATATCTCTTAATCTACATCACATACAATAGCGGAAAGGAGTGAAATAAATGTACCCACAAGTCAATGAAACAATATTAACAATATTAATGACATTTTCCTTTTCCTCTCAAAGCAATAGGCTCAAGTAAGATGAGCTTTAAGCTGCCTGTTGTACTCGTAACCACACCCCATGGTTCTGGAAGGTCTAAGGTGTGTGTGTGTGTGTGTGTGTGTGTATGTGCGTGTGTGGAGTAGGACAGGCACAAAGCAACATGGGCTGCACCGGAGGCAGATGGCAAGGACACGGGACCCGGAGAACTCTGTGTCCTTGACCACTGACACTCACAGCGGTATGAGGTCTTTCTGGTCCTTCAATCCAGGCGAGCACTTCCACACACACACACACACACACACACATGGACACAACCCAACATGTGCGGGCGCGGGGCACAAACAGGCGCGCACAACCGTGTACACAAAACTAACACGAACACCTGCGGAGGACCGGGCACAGCCCGTCACCGTTGGCCCTGCCGCCCACATGATGTCATACGTGTTACTTTTTAAAAGCGCCTCCGTCTGCACTTTTTGCAAACAAATTGACCCGCGTGTGTCCACCCCCGCCGCTGCACACTGCCACAGACAAGGCTGATGATGAAAGCTCCATTGTGTATGAAAAATGAGTCTTTGGCTTTTTGACATTCTCGTCTCCCACTCGGGCTCTGCAGTACCAGTGGGAGATGACTGCTGAAAGAGGAGAAATATCCACAGACATTCCTCTTGTCTACCATCCCCCCCCCCCCCCCTCATCCTGCACCCAGTGGACCAGGAGCACTGTTGGACCACAGTAACACTATACAAATCCAATGGATTGGCCAGGCTCCTCCATGCCAATAGAGACAGCGTTAATGAGTTTATCACAGCGTTTTCACATGACATCCTACTTTAGACACAAGGATATTGTCCTGTTTTAATGTTCTAATATTCTAATAATCAATCCAGTTGGCATAAGTCTGATAAATAGAATAAATCACTAACACTGGAAAGCGTTTAACTGTACGCCCAAGTTGAAGTCATTAAAAGTCTAAATGCTGCACGACATGTGGTAATATTTAGGCCCTTCCCTCGTTTCCACTGGGATGACCTTAAGAGCGCCGCCATGGAGACTTGTCTGGTTATCAGTGCCCGCACGTCTTTTCTTTTCTTTTCTTTTTTCTTTTTTTTCTAATTGGAAAGCCTGAGGCATGACAAAGCTGGGACACTCACTTCTAATTCTACCCTCGTCAGGATTAGTCCAGATGGTTTGTGGACAGCGCTGATTCGTCATATTAAAGATTGTTGTCTGGGACCCTTCCCCTCGGTGTTGAAGTTGGCAAATGAGCAGAAGTGATGGATGGGGATTTTTTTTAGATTTTTTTGGGATTTCAAGCTCTGGTGGTGACGCGTGCAGCGCTTTACATTCACATGTATGCCATGTGATCCAAAATCACTGACTGGGCCTTCTGTAGATTGGGGGTCACAGGTCACCCGTGATGGCAACCGAACAAAGTCAACTGACATGAAACCATCTGAGGAGGGAAATGCACAAGTTGTTTGACCCTTACAAAGATCTGAGGGAGCAAACAATACTTCCAACGTCCTGTTAAAACGCAAAGGAACAACTTTTTTTTGGGGGGGGGGGGGGGTCTCTAAGGTGCCAAACTTCATCGTTAGAACGTTAAATCTCTTTCTCTATAGACTGTGCTGTTAACAGTCGTCCCAATGAGCCGAGGTCTAATGTGTATTCGTGTTGTGAAAGTCTCTCAGTCCATCTCGCCTGGCGTGGTGGAACTGTAATCTGACACTCTCTTTGTTATTTTTTAACTTCACCCCAGACGGGAGAAGAAAGAATAAAAGCTCGGAGCTGTTGCTCGGCTCCAGGAACCAACGCGCCGTCGTTGTTGTTTCGATATAATGTAACAAAAAGGAAAGGAAAGAAACGGGGACAACGGGGCCTTACGTAGTGTTTGTTCGGGTTCCTTCGCTTCTGGACATCCTGCACGGTCACTTCTTGCACGGTGCGCCGTGGCATGATGTCGTCTTCTTCTTCTCCCTCAGCCTCTCCGTTAAAGAAACGATACGCGATCAAACCCGGCGGAGAAAGTTGTCTTCTTTGTCATCCGCGCCGCTCCTGATCCGCGACCTCTGAACGCAACAAATGCTTTCTTCTATCTTTCTTTCTTTCTTTCCCTCCTCCCTCCTCCGCGTAAAGCTGGCAACGTCAAACCTCCGAGCCGAACATTCAGCCGCGCAGGAGCCAGAAGTTAATACTCGGTCGATTCTCTGTTCCCCCTCCTTCCTCTCTCTCTCTCTCTCTCTCTCTCTCTCTCTCTCCCTCCCTCTCCCTGAGCCCTGTCCCGTCCCAGGACTCCCAGCCTATCCCAGCTCGCCCACTCCCATTTCAGCAACCGGGGGCGAGCAGGGTCGCGCGCCGTGCGCCGCGCGCCGTGCGCCAGCCCCTCCAGAGCGCACCACGTCAGAGCGCACCACCGGCTGCAGGATCAGCCAGCTGCGTGGCCATGTGCACTCAAAGCTGTATGGCTGGGTGGTTACCTTTTTTATTTTTTTATTTTTTATGTCAATAATCTGCAGAATACACAGATTCAAAAACGAAAGTGGAGAGTGAATCCACATTTCATATTTGCATGAATGGCCTGTGTTTGAACTCTGTTTATCTATATTTGACATTCTGAATCTTCTGTTTTTTTTGGTTTACAGCCTAATTTTACTTTTGGTAGGTAGGTATATACATCCATCTGTACATGTTTATATATATATATATATATGTGTGTGTGTGTGTGTGTGTATCTATACTTTTTTTTAGTACAGCAGTGGTTCAGATATACAATCCCATCCTTATTAGATGAAGGAGGCCTCTTCATATTTTGTCAAGTTTAACAGGTGGTGCTTTTATTATCTTTCAATATTTTATCCATTTAGCTATTTTTAAAAAAAAGCTCTTCAACTCATTAATACTTCAAGCAAGTTATTCAAATGTTAGTTTACTATGACTTATCAGCCGTATCCATTACCGGTATTCAATGTATCACTACCTCTGACTCTTTCAACCATTTATTTGTTTTTAGACACACATGTCTATGTGTTCAAATGTTCATGGAAAACTACATACAAATATATATTGGGATTTGTTTTGTGTATAGCCTCGGGGGCTACATCACATGACATCCTCCTCTACATGGTTAATGTCTAATGTCATTGAATATACATTGTTGTGCTGTGGTTTGTTTGAGATTCAGCTCCAAGTGACCTATGAGACATTTTATTTATAAAATGTCTCATGTTTCTTTGCAGATATTTTAAGATGAACGACCAAGTTTGAGAGTCTACAGACAAGTTGTGTTGCCAAATGGCTCCATCTCTTGGTTTGGTGTGCTCATTACATTAACACTGTACATGTGGCAGTTCTTCCTTGTTTTTAGGGGGCATGCCCCTCCCTAAAGGCCTGCAGCAGATTTGATGGCTGCATGCATCAGAGAGAAAATGTCAGTTGAGTCATGGCAAGAAAAGTGGATCACTTTCAAGTGATTTTTTTTCCATAGCTATTTTAATCAACAGAACTGAGAAATGAAACTAATTATTTACTGCAATTTTTTTTTCATATTGAAAGAAGAAAGAGTAAGGAAATGTATGAGTCATATTTATTAGAAAAGTTGAGTGACAAATGAAAACAATTCCCCAAAAGGTTAACAAAAATGAAATTCAGATGAGGGATCAATAAAGCAAAGTTGACCAAGACTAGCGTGTGAGATTTAAAAACAAACAAAATGTGAGACATTTAAAAAAACTTTCTTTACAGAGACCAACCTGTGGTTAGAATTGACGCCTGTGTATCATAGGATAGAAGTTAAATATAACATGAAAATAATTGTTTTCATTACTCAGAAAAGAACTAACAGAAGTGTGCCCTAATCATAATGAGGCATCTGGTATTTGAATTTAACAGGGTAACGGCTCAAATGTTAAGTGTTGCAAAAGGTTAAGCCTCACCAGTTGCATCAGAGATGAAATTCGGAGGTCATATGAAACGTGAAGGGTCAGTGCCATCACACATTTGCAGCGCCAGGTGTGAGGTGATACCGGAGAAGCGTTCCTGCAGGGGGAGCAGATAACCCAAGGCTTGTCCCTGAGCTACTGGGCCCAGGTAACGGTAAGGACGAATGTTGAAGATCTTCACACACTGAGCTGGATTAGACAGAAACAAACAAACAAAAAAAGCTACATTTAGGAACATGAATGCCTTTTTACCGCCTGTGTGGTCTCCGGCACCAAGGTACCAACAACGGAAAGTGACCTTCAGTTTGTAACAATGTCACCAACAGTGATATCACTTAGAAATGATGGGGTTAAAAGTTAATACGATTGGGTTAGGGTATGGCTTCGTGTTAGGGTTAGACGTAGACCTTAACCCCGCCACTTCTACATTTTTGTAACAAGCTACTGCACTGGAAAGAGTGGATGCAGTTGAGTTGGAAGAACATTGCAGGGGAAGCTGCGAAAGGGTGAATGTAATGTGTAAAACAGGAGTTAATGACTGATCAATACCAATAAAAAGGTTGTTGTGTTCATTGGATAGAAGCAGAGAGGTTAAGCAACTCCAGCATCATCTCCTCACTTTGGGAAAACTACTTTTTAAAAGATATAAAATCCTCTAATGTGCTTTATACAACCTGGACAAATATATTTCACACCCACGTTAATGGAAACACTCTTAGGCCCCTCAACAGATTTGAAATATGCCCTTACAAAAGGGTCAACATGGGTTCAAGACCCTGAAAAAAGAACTGCCTCGACATCATTTCAACCCCTTCGACAGACAAAAACAAGCTACCAACTTGGAAACAAACAAGCCAAAAAAGTAGTCTTGTCTACAACACGCGCAACGCCGTCATTAGAAACCCACAAGCTCCTAATGATCGGTGTCTGGACATTAATGTGGGTATCACGGCGAGGTAATGTGTCTCTGTGATGTCTAATCATGTCTGCGCTTCGCCCCGGAGATGAAAGGAGCCGAGAGTACATGTGTTCTTCTTATAATACAGTTCAATTAGGGGTGGAGGCAGAGTGGAGGACTAATGATGTTTACTCATCAACTCAGGATGCTCTCGAAATACACTCGCGAGCACATGAAGAGGCATGAATGCACTGTACATTGCAAAGGCAGGTCGGCGCTCTTCGGGCGGGTTCCCCTGATACAGGCTGATGGATTGCTCTGTTCTCTTGGGGTTCTTTAAGGTTGCTCACGGACAGCCTTTGAGGGGGTTTCACATGCTACTGGGTCCTCGAGGCTAGAGGCAAGCAGGAGTTCAGCGGCGTCTCAGCCTCCCTCTCAAGCACCTTGACTAATCCCTGCAAATCAGTCCTTTTCATCCCGCACCGCACCGCCTCCGCCGTAATAACCTACCGGCGCCTTTGACCTAGCGTCGGTCCTGTACAGTACAGATTACAGGTATTAGCTTTCAAGGGTAACAGTGCAAGATTATAGTGGTTTAAAATTAGACCATGCCTCTTCATTACTTTCTGCAGAAGCAGAAATCCAGAGTTCCTTCTTGATGGAATTTTTCTCCCGAGATTTCCCAGGGAGTTTTTTAACCACTGGAAGGATGGATGTCAATGGAAATGATTGCTGGTCCATCACTTGTGAAATCTCAATATAGGACAACTGGTATGTAAGTTGGTAGATGGTGCCCAGAGGATGGATTTGAATGACCGCGGTCATTCCCTTAAGTTTTGTCTGGCGCCACCAGAAGGTCAATCTTTCCACTTGTCTTGTGAAATGTCTCCGCGGATCAAAGCAAATTCTATTACAGACAATATGGTTCACAGACGGCAAAATATCACTGCCTTTTTGATCCTCGACCTTTTTCTCAATTTGTGGTTCAGTGTGCTCACTTTCAAATATCATATCTTGTCATCCTTACCATCGCTGAGGAATTTGACTCCGTCATACCGACTCCCTGCTCCGTCTTTCCGAGTCACTGGACCCGCCAGAGTGCCTGAGAACGGAGCGTTGACAAGACCATAGTCATCGCACACCAGGTCCACTGCTTTATGGAGGCCATTACCTCTGTCAGAGGAGTGACAGGAAAAATGATGACAAAGTTATGTAAATAGGCCTGATTCGATTTGTCATATTCCACGACAATTTTCCAAAACAGAAATTCGAATGTACGGGTATGGATACAAAATGATCACTAAAGATACAAGTTTTCATCCATTCTCCCTGATTACCAGGTTGGTCACACGACAAGACACATATTGTTGGAGAGCTGTTGCTCCTCAGAGTCTCCTCAGTCATCCATTTCAAGTCTAATATCGTAACACCATCGTCAACCAATCTGACCCTGTGAAGCTCATGTTGCATGTCTTTATGTCGCGGCATCGGCGATCTCCTGAAGCCATCGCATAAGAATTATGATCTGGAAGAAGAACCACCTTTGGGAGTTGAAAGCTCCACAACCGTGCACATCACACGCCCTCACTCTGTTGTTGTGGTGACCAGCACAAAGGACGCTCCAGGCTCCAACTGCAGAGAACAAGTTAGACAATGTTTTTCATATTTAAAGGCATCTGCATTGCATACCAAAAGGCCATGTATGTTTTTTTTTTTTAATAAAAATGGTTTAAAAAGGTATTTCAACATCTGCTCAGTGTGTATCAGCTCATGTTCATGTCAGTTATTGAAGCCGTTCCTGTGAGTGGTGACGTGTCATACACTGATACAGCCCCACACCAACAATAACACATTTTCACGAGAGTCCTAGAGTCAGCATTTGTAATCTGTGCATACAGCAGGTTAAGGTATGTGTTTGTATTTACACGTATAACTGTGTCACTATACCTGGCGTACAACACTGTCGCGTCTTGGCCCCCGAACACTTGTCTTCCAGGTATCGGCCCTGGCAGATATATCGCTTCGGTTGGCAGACGCCTCCCAGTCTGGTGCAGCTGATGTCACTTCCTGGTCCCATGGAGATTCTCAGATTTCCTGTCTTCTTGACCTTCCTCCCCGGAGACACGACCTCAGATCTCCCATCGGGCGCTGTTGTGTTATTGCTCTTCCCCTTGATGTTGCTGTTGGTGCTCTTGCCATTGCTTTGAAATTCCTCACCTTTTCTCTTCTCACGTTCCGAAGCTTGACTGAACAGGACGTCTTAAGGAGAGATGGAAGGCAATGAGAGTTGGAATTAAGAGAGTTGAGGAGGAAGAGTCAAGTTTTTTAGATTAGTCAAATGTTTGTGAGATTGGTAATTTAGATTATATTTGACTCTGGATGTTGTTACTCAGCATTTAGCATCTTAAGCCACAGACTTTCTTACTGTTGAGATAAGGAATAGAAAAAGACAGATATAACGGTAACAAATATGAAATCACTGCCTGTACACAGATTACCAATCTACACATCTATTGTAGATCAATTATGCCCATACATCTACCCACCTATTCATAACATCACTTGTAAATTTAGATAGTGAGAATGCTAGAGACAGTGAAGTGAATTCAGAAACAACCACAACAACCAGATGCAGTGTGAAGCAAGAAAATTCAATTACTTTCCCCATTAATTTCCAGATGCTTAAGCAAATTTGACAAATTCACATAAAGTAACTAGCACAGATTGCTTTAAAATTATATTAAACACCCTGTAATGTAGTGAGGCAAGATGGAAAACAAAACTGTGTGGACATAAACAACTGATAGTTAATGAAAAAAGGTGGTTATGTATTTGAAAAAAAAACTTGTTAAATGTGGTTACAGTATTTATTAATTTTCTTAACATTTCAACAAAGTCCCCTGGTACGTCTTCGCTCACTCCAGAACTGTCATACTTGTCCACATGTGCAGACAAGAGTCATAGTTCATTTATCCATAGTGTGTTTCATTCTGACACCACAAAAATTATGAGTTTTTGATCTTGATTAACTCCAATAGCCTCAGAGGCACAAAATATTTCAATCACGCTGCCCTGGCGCAGAAACACACACTGGGCCCGGTGACTGAAAGAAGCTGCTTATCATCACTGGAGGGCTTCAGTGACACTAGGGCAGCACAGCTGGCTGTGGCACGGAGAGGCAATTTTTACCTCAAAAAGGGAAAAGTTTTGCGGCAAAAATGTAAGTGTACTTGTTTTTCTGGGACAAACTAGCTCGTAGTTGTTACTGCATTGCCAGGCGGTTGCTATGGGGTTGGCAGGGTGACATGATGCTAGATACTCGGTTTTGGAAAGGTTGGGGTGTTATGCAATAAATTTGATGCTCTGGGTGAGAGGCTAAATGGTTGCTAGGGCGTTTGGCGGAGTTATTTGAAAATGAGCCTCTCTTTCCTATCCAAGGTGCTGAAACCTTCAAACCAAACCTCTTTCCCTGTCTCTCCCCATTGTGCTGATTGTTTCTAACCATAGCCAAAGGCCACCACATCTGATGTTGTGTGTGCAGTCATGTGTCACTTGCTCGCTGAACAACACACACACACACACACGCACACCACAATTCTGTTTCATACTTAATTAGTGTGCTCACTGTGGCCAGCCAAAGCAAAAGATTTTTGCTATTTGGATATTCATAATTTTCAAATTGTTCCATCCTGTTGATTTGACACTCCGCTCCATCGCACGCTTGCATCCAAACTAGTGGAACAAAGCATAAATACGTCAAAAAGGATATATAGCAAGATTTTAAAAAAATAATTTGTTTCGGTATTATGTTTACTTTGATCTAGAAGAGGCAATATCAGTTAACGGTATGAACGTTAACCTGAAGAGAATAGGAGACAGAAATAACACTCAATTCTGATTGGCATGCTTCTGTCCATTCACAACCCGTGACATACAGTATTACTTAGTACGTCTCATGCAACAGCGGTAGGAGTTGTCATGTGGCATGAATAATTTTTATCTCGGCAACAAGATGTCTTAATTTCCTTGCTGCTCAACAGTCCCTCAGAGGCAGAGTTTGCCCTGAGCTGTGCGGTTAGATGCAACGATGTAATGTTGCGTTAGGATTTCAATCATACTTTAAATGTCTAGTTCCTTTGTGCCAACACACAGTGACTCCAGCAATTTTAGCCCCGAGCCCCCCCGGGGTTTGTGTTTACAGGAGTTTACGCTCTCTCAATAGGCCTCAGTTCATGGTAATTTCCAAGGGCAGGCAGATATTTATACACATTTATTGTTGTTGTACTGGGAATCTTATCAGTTTACACTGTTGAATGGAAAAACTGCTGCGTGTGAATGCCAGTGCGCCTGACTGCACTAGGTGGGCGTGAGCAGTGGTTTTTCTGCATGTGCACGATACACTGATTCATAGGCATGCATGTTGCATTGTATACTGTATACGTTATGATGCATGTTAAAACTTGTGCGGCGTATATTCTGCATACACTTTGCTACTCACGGCACAGCAGCAGAGCTGCAATGAGACAAACGCTCAACAGCGATTTCATCGTCCAGAGGGTCGGGTCAGAAATCAAAAATCTGTGCAGCAAGGATGGAAAATTATGAGTTAGTTAGTGTCTCATAGGTGCCATTGTCCTCTAAAGCAGCAGACGACTATGTGAGAAAGTGGAACTGTACTTACCAGTCTCATGGAGGAGTTACAGTGTGGCTGCAGGCGCTGTGGGTAGAAACACAAAGCAGGGACTGTTGGGGAAAACCAGCCCGCTGTGGAAGCTGCAGCAGTCCCAGACCACAGGACGCTCCCCCCTCTGTCAATATTGAGATTGGCTTTTTTAGAAAAACACAGCAATTTACTTGCTGGAAAAGGCTCACATTATTGACTTCTTATTGCCATACTGAAAGGTACACGGAGCTAGTTATTTTCCTCAGAGAAAAAAAAAAAAAAGTTGCTTATGGTGAGACTTGAACAAATTGCCTTAGTTCCATTCGAGGCTATGGCAGTATTGACAAACTTCATTTAAATCATTTCTCATTTTTCAAGATGCAGTCAATATCTTAACTTAATATTAACAGTAATAATCTCAATCTCAATCGTGTACTTTTGACAAAACATAATTATGTCTTTGCCAGAAAGTAACTTATAATTTATTGACTCTTCTTTAACATATCACATTGTTTTCAATGTACTTTGAGTTCAGTGAAAACCCAGACGGATCACCAGGTGATGGAAAAACGTGATGTTTATTATTAATAAGGAATTGTAATGTTCATTTTACTTATGTGGACATTTAATCTCCTTGAAATTACGATCATATACTCACATATATTAATTTCCCCATTAATGTGGTCCTGGGAAATATGCTTACAGCCTGGATTACATTCAGAGACTTGTATATAGACTCTTAGCACAATGTCACATTTATTTTCATCAGTGTGAGTTTTCTTCAAAAATGTTGATTACTTCACCTGAGGGAGGAGAAACTGTGCAGCAACATGCAGGTAAGACGAGAACTCCAATTACACTCCCGCACATGAACCCATTAGTGTGTCCGGTGCAGTCAGCAGGCGTAGGACTGCTGTATCAAGTCTCTTATGCCGTGTGCCCTCACGCTTTCATATCCTAGCTCCCGCCCTTAATGAGACTCTTAAAAAAAAGAAAAATCATTATTCTCCATGCATGAGCCCAGCATCTATTACAAAACAATTAGGTTTAAGGCCTCACACAAGGCAACGGAAGTCAGTCGATGGTATGAATTTCCTCCCCTCTCCCGTGGTGGAGTGAAAGCTAAATGTGGGGCACTTAAGAGTTTGCCTGGTGCCGCATGTGTATGGTAAAAGCCAAACATGGCACATCAGATACCTTTAAGGGTACAGGATGAAGCTCATTCATGTATTATAGAAGATAGTAATTGTGTTAACGGACAACTCTTTGGTTCTTTATTTAGTGAATATGTTTTTTGTTTGCTCATTCAAAGTTTCTCCTTATGTTTCCCAGAGTATCTTCCTCTGATGTATTGTGGTGCAGAGGAGGTCACTGTAGAATATGAATGATTTCATTCTAATTCGGAGCTGGTTACTCTCTCTGAATTACAATACACGGTGGCGTGTTGTAGGGGAAGGTGCTGAATGGCGGTCGGTGAGGAGTCGGGGCTTTTGCAGCCAGACAGCTTTGATAACCAAATATCTGAGCAGCGGATTATACTGATGGACCATAGGGCTTGGAATTTGAAAGGGAGAGAGGGAATTAGGGAGCGAGGGAGACCAATGAAAGACAGACAGAAAGAGGAGAAGTAGAATGAGAGAGAAAGTGATGGCGCTCAACTGTGAGTGAGCGAGTGAATTAGCGATGGAAGGGGAGGCGAGCGAGAAAAGAGGTAGAAATAGAATGAGAGGGGTAAAAAAAAAAGAAAAAGATACGCCAAGAAAAATAGACAACCAGATGAATACAAGACGAGGGAGAAGCAGTGGAAAACCCGGCATCCTAAACCCACCCTGCTCTGGCAGAAGAAAGGCTTGTGATGACTCCTCGAGAAGCCTTTGATAAACATGGCGACTTAAATAGAAACACGTGCCACAGTCCTCAAACTCCCGGGAGGATCGGACCATTTCACTTTGGCCTCTCCGCCAGCAAATTCTGGCATTTCAAGGGAGCGGCAGAAGGAGATGCCACAAGTGTTTCCTAGCAACAGTTTGCTGCAAAAGCAACCCCCTCCTTCCTGCTCTCCTCTACACCCCCTCCGCCCCCTCCAGCCCCCCCCCTTCCAAACTCCCTCCTTCCCCGAGATACCAGTTGCAGCAATGCACCACTCGCTTCAGACCTGAAATACATTCTAATTCTCCGGACTCTCCCTCTTGCACCCTTCAGCAAACTGCCAGGGCTGCATCTGGTGACATCCAGGCCCCTGTCAGTTGTAAAGAAAAAGCACACAGTGAGGCTATTGGAGTGAATGCAACGACATTTCACCCTTTCACAAGCTGAGCACATATCCTTCCCGCCTTTCAGCTCCTCTTTATGTTGCTCAGGTGAAAGGAGCATCTCACAGAAACGGGCCCGTGAAAAAGGCTCAGTTGTGTGTCGATGGATCGGGGTCGCTCTGCGGATCTGAATCCCCCTTCTCAACACAGTGGTGGAGTCACACCCACTTGGCTCCGTTGATTTGTAGACATATTCATGGCGCTTGGAGAGTAGGGTGTTCAGCACGCCTGAGCGGACAAACATCGCCATAGGGCCATGTGGGATTGAACTCTGCAGTGCTGGCGGCGGCAGACAGGGGGCACCAAAGTCTGAATAATGCGCTCTGCTAAGAGCATTTCAATGTCTACCAAGGGAGGGCTTTCAGAGGGCGTTAGTGGACGGACTGAAGTCCGGTCACACGTCTCCGTCTCGCTCCCTGGGTCTGCAGGGAACGAGAACAACATTTAGGCCGAGCATCTCCTTTAAAAACATACAAATGTCAATTCATGTCCTTCAACCCTCTTGCGAATTCCCATGAACATACACGACGAGTCAAAAGCAGACCTGAGAGCAGCGGACTGGATGTGACTGGAATCTCGAGGCCCATCAATCTCAAAGGTAAGGGCCGGCCGCAGACGAAAGACTAGATGCAATTAGATGCAGTTATTTCAGAGCAAAATCTGATATTTTTACACTGCATGTCTGTAGTTGATACAGCGCCGTTTCCACAAGTATAAAATGCGGAGGGGGTCGTACATTTTTTTTTTAAAAACTCTACGATATCTATTTTCCTCCATGGCTTTGTCCCCGGTTTGCTGAAATAAAAAATGGGCATTTGGACGGGCTTTTGAAAACAGTTAACAGCTGAGTGCCGGAACTTTTCTATTCAAACAAGTGTCTCCTTTGTGACAACTTGTATCATGTCCTTCATGTTGCTTCACAACCTTCATTCCGGGAGACTGAATATGACAAAGACACGGGCGAAGGAGAGAAACGGTGAAGGGACAGAGGAGAAAGTAAAACCGGTTCTTTGGAGCTGGAGTGGGGAGAGAGCTTAAACTATTACTAAGGACCAAAGCCTTTTGAATGGTGCAGGAGTGGACGCGATGACAGCGCTGAATCTGATAGGCCAAGGCGACGGATGTCACGGCCAATCGTGTTCGGATCAAAGCGCGTTTCATAATTGATGGATCAGCGCGGAGGAGAATGAGAAATATCAGACGCAGTGGGGAAGGTGGCTGAATCACATCCCTCTGCTTTGATGAAGAAGAAGGCAGAGGTACGTAGCCAAAGATGAGGTGGAGCGGGAGGAATACGTTAATTAAAAGTGAGCTGAAATCTCTATTGAAAAACATGGCAGTCCGCCAGGTCCCCCTCACTACCCCAGCTGGTGTGCACGGGAAGAGAGAGGTGGAGGTATTTAAAATATTTTTTTCAAATTCACTACTTCTTATGCAAGAAAAGCCCTCCAACATTTCAGCCAGGCTTTATCTGCAGGGTGGTGAAGTGAGAACAAGATATTCTGTTCACCACGCGGGTACATACCAGGTGCAAAAAATATGATGAACACGAACATGGCAGCTGCCGGATCGATTAGCCCGCACTGTGAGGTTGCATTGATGAGCGAACAACACGGATGACCCCCATTTTCATGTCAAACATTGTTGTTGCACGCCCGTGCAGGAGAGGCAGACCCCCTGCAAATGAGGACAACACATTAGAAGTAAGTTCAATCAGTCCCTCCGTCCCGTCTCTCATCTACGCAACATCTCATTTAAAGTCTGTTCATTAAGAAGTACCTAATTAAGCCCACATTATCTATAATTACGGGTGTTTTTACATCGCGCATCCGAGATAAAACTGCTTCAGTGCAGCTTCAATGTATAATTAGCCTCAGTAAGCACCTACTGCACACATAATTAGGGAGAAATTGATACTAATATACCTGTCTACTAGGCAGAGGGAAAAATAGCATCTGCAATGACACAAAACAAAGCCCTTTCACAGCGCTGATTATTGTTTTACTGAGCACCACGAGTTGAAATACTGCTGGGATAATGCTCTGCTGAACAGAGAGGTTGGGCCGCGTGGGGCGTCAGGTGTGTGTGAAATAAAACGACGCATGTGGGTACTTGTATTCCATGAACAAGTAAGGCAAGCAACTGCTCGAGGGCCCCAAATAATTTGAGAGGGCATTCCAAGGAATGACTGATATACAGTTACTCCACAGTGTTGACAGCATCAGCAACAAAAAAAAAAAAAAATGCTCAAAATAGCCTAAAGCCACTGCTGCAATGACTCAAGCCTCCACACTTCCATCGTGGGGGCCCTGTTGCATACTGCTCTACCTTCCTGCTGTGACACTCAGTTTGTTTTGAAGCAGAAACTCTAAACCGGCCGAAGCGAAGGAGGAACAGTCCTTCCAGACAAAACAGGACAATATGAAAGGTGGAGCAGTGACCCAGGATAATTACTGAACATTTGCAGGTTCACACATCCGTTCCCCCCTCCTTTTTAATATGAAGCAACAGGCAACAGGTTCCAGCATGGTCTCGCGATCTAACTGACCATATTAATATTTTATAGCTATATTGCTATATTGGAATGTATTTCAACAACGGTGTCCGTGGTGATTAAAAATAGTGCAGTGACGTGGCTCATTGATGTAGTCTATGGTGCGACAGCACATCAGGCTTTGCTTACACATGCAGTATAAGTGGGATCATTCCAATGCTGGGATGAGGAACATACAGAGTATATCCAGTTATATCTTTAACTGATAATGCATCTATTCATTTACTTAAATGAGGGGACATTAACATTGTGGAATTTTTATTTCATGTTGTCTAATTTTTATGGCTCTGGGTTTTACTTTGACTGTTTTTTGGGGGGTTTGTAGTTGAGGGTGCATCCATCAGATTTTCCTCATCACCATAAGAAATATTTCTGGGTAAAATCCCATCCTTCTGTCACAGTGGGCGTGATCATGTTCATGGCGTGGCCGGTAGATGGCAGTAATAATCCACCAGAGGAGGTCACCGAGGCAGGCAAGAGGCACGTTGCAACAGCAGGAATCTCATAGGTTAATTACACAGCACTCTCATGCGAGGGAACGTGATCTTTCAAACAGCATCCAACTGGATAGAAGCACGGGGAGAGATCGGGAGAGGCAGATAAAAGAGAGAAAATGTGCGCGTGAGAGATGGCGGGCACAGGAAAGAAAGAAAAAAAAGAGAGAGAGAGAGGAATCTTTTGTTCTGCCTGCTCATAATTGTGTCACTGTGTTCGCCTGCTAATAATCTGTACACGGCTCCTCTGTTGGCCGTCACAGTGACTCTTTTCTTACATCCCTGTCCACATAATGGACAACGAGACCTGGCAAAGCTGGTGTGCCAATTTCATCAACACCCACTGGCCTATACTGCCCCCCCCCCCCCCCCCCCCCCCCCCCCCCCCCCAATCCTATGAAGCCATATACTCATATACCAAAAGAGGTTGTGGATTTTACATCTTGCTGAGGAGGACAGCAGCAGTGACGGTTTTGTGATCTTGAGCAGAAACAGCCTAAATCTACTTTCTTACTATGCTAGAATGAACCAAACTAAATACTAAAATTGACACGTAAACAATGTTCGAGATCTGACGCTGAGATTTGACGCTGAGAGCACAGAGAAAAAATATATGAGGTGTGCATTTAAGTCTAGCTGAAGCTGATACAAGCCTTTAGTGGTCAGTAGATCAGATGATGATCTTCTAAATACACAGTCTTTTTAGCTCTTCAT
This sequence comes from Scophthalmus maximus, assembly GCF_022379125.1. Taxonomy (NCBI): domain Eukaryota; kingdom Metazoa; phylum Chordata; class Actinopteri; order Pleuronectiformes; family Scophthalmidae; genus Scophthalmus; species Scophthalmus maximus. The sequence continues at coordinate 19,359,099 of NC_061516.1, forward strand.
TGTGTGTCCATGTTTAGCAGCTGCAGTCTAAATATATTAACACAAATTTACCACTAAAAGGCTTTTACTTTGGGAGATCCACTTGGGCCTAACTCAGGTTGAACTTTGCAAAGAACAAGGACGGCGAATTCTCTCCCCTATTACTAGCAGCGAAATCATTTGAGGAAGGGTTGGCCCATTATTATTATTATTATGAGCTGGAAGCAGCCGGCTTCAGGCACAGTGAACTGGATGAACAAAAGCAAATTCGCAATCATCATACATGTGGGTCAGTGAGAGGAGTGGTAGCCTGCTTATTGGTTGCTTGAATAGATTAAATTTATTTTAAAAAGCTTGCCAACATCTGTGCGTGGAACCCTTACTTCATAAATTCAAACTTTCCTCCAGGGGTGGGAGTAAGTCACACTTGTGTGCAAGTCTCAACTTCAAATCTTCAAGTCTCAAGCAAGTTCCAAGTCAAAGTGGCAAGAATCAACCAAGTCCCAAGGGAAGTCATATGAAATTCTGATGATCTCCCACAGTTTCCACATTAAAAGTCAGTTAAAAGACAGCGGTCATGAAAGGTTTTAAGTTTTATTTTCAACATGGATTGAAACTGTCGCAGCTCACACCTTTATAGTTTGGGTTACAGTAATAATGTAAATGGATCCATGCCGTGACTTGGTCTTAGTAGAGTAATAACATCTACTGTAAATACACAATATGCACAGATGATTTCAGATCACCGTGCGCTTATTACACCTGTGTCCGCTCTGCAGTCTGCTTCCTCCTTACTGTTCAGCGAGGTTCAGTAATTCAATCATGCTTTGCATGAATTTGCCATTTGTCACATTATGAATGGGAGCCACCACACATTGTCACATTTAGTGCAGCTGACGGAGCAATAGGACGGAGCCGAATGAGACTTCAGGAGCTTTCATCTACAGTAGGGGAGGTAATGAATAGGGAGTAAAAAAGAGGGGCAATAAAGAACTCTTCCCAGTTCAACTTTAGCTGACATTTACAGTGAACTACACCCGTTTATTCAAGAGTAGCCTTTTAGTTTTAGTTTTCACACTGACCTGTTCCTCCATCGTGCCATTTCTTCAGTCTCAACCTACCGCCTATTTCACCGCATAATCTTATCAGTGGAAAACAATGTCATGCTAAGATGGCGACTTCATAAACAATAACAAGAAACTTAATCTTCATCAACAAAGACAACAAAACAAAAATTTGGTGATTTTACAACTACAAAATTGAAGACGTCCAATGAAGGTTCCTATTTCAAAACACTGAGACAAAGAAAACCTTACGTTTCTATCCATATCTGTTGATACAGTACGTGAATGACGGGTTTTCTCTGCTCATGTGCATATTAATGTGTCTGCGTATGTACACTAGACAACTAGACTGGAAGAGCAAGGCACAATGCGGTAGAGAGTTAGACAGAGAGAGATACAGAGATGTGCTAATAGGCCAACAGTCTACAACCATGGGCTCAGAACATTGCGTGAACGTTGTTAACAGCAGACATAAGTGTCGGCACAGTGAGATATAAATTGTATAAAGAATACACAGGGGTACCCTTTTGGCCACTTAGCGCAGAAAGCATTGACCAACTTGGTGAAGAAGCTCAGCGTGTGCGGGCGAGTGTATCCCCAATTACTGTTGTACTCCCGTGGTGGCAGTGTTCTTTCCCTATATGTATGAAGATGGCACTCTGTCACTGGAATCAGCAGAGGGTTGATTACCAGGGTGGTAGGGTTAGGAAAAACCCATTGTGTCACGAGACACACCACCTCCGAGGCCGAATTTATGCAGCGTGACACAGGAACACCAAACGCTGGTTATTAGACACCTGCAGCTAAGTTTTTCTCATGGGACAGTTCAGGGACAGTGTTTGTTTTGAAGTGCTATGGTCTGTAAGTCATTTTGTAATATGTTAGATATCATGTATCTCTGTTATCAATCTCTCTATCTATCTCTTTAAATCTCTCTTGCCATGCTTGAACTATCGTTTTCAGGTGTCTGACCTAGAATGAATGAAATGTTTGCTAATTTCCCAAAGCAAAGATGCCCCATGAGAACAACAATAAGGACGAACACAGGAATTGTTTCTTCTTGCTTCCAGAGGCTCCCTGTCTCCCACTAAGGAGAATCAAACTAATTCAGAAAGAGAATTCTGTCAATTTCCAGTGCTCACTTATCACATGGCCTCAGGTATGAGCTGTTCTGAGCTCTAAGGACAGTTTAGTGATAATTAGAATTACATTTTTACATAATGTACAATAAAGAATCACATCAAATTGCTTGCATTTTTTGAAAAAACTGAACTTAGATCTTGGGCAATCAGCAAACCATACTAAAGTCGATACTGTAGAATAAGTCCGTTGGCAATTGTGACCCCTCTTGCAAAGCTCCCTTTTCTTTTTCTCCGTTCCAGTGACGGCGACGGAGTCTACAAATAAAGTAGATAAAAGCTTTCAGAGTTCTGTCTGGGGCGTGAGAGAAAGTTGAAAAAAGGAAGAGAAGAAAGGGTATGTGACAGGGTAGACAAGGGGAACTGAGAGGCCTGGAAGCACAGTCCAAAATGAGACGAAGACACAGCGAAATGCGAGGGGGCAGGAGTTGCTGTACCCTGTGCAGTCTGATTCTCCTCAGTTAGGAGTGTGCCATTGGATGGGCTGATGGGATAGAGAGGCACTCAATAGGGAGTGACACACATCACCTAACGCTGCTCTGCTCTGGCGCCATGGCCCCAATCCTATTCTCCAAAAAGTACCTTTTTTTGTTGTTGCTTGCATCTACCAAACTTACGGGAAAATCACTTCACGTCCTGAATCTGAAGACCATTGTTTCGACGTATGGATGAAAATGCTCTCAATACCCGCATGACCCAATGAAATGCCCTCCAAGTATAATAAATCACCTATAATAACACCTCGAGTACCACATCGTCACTCTCTCTCAATCACCATTTTACTGTCACAAACAGCATAATTATACATTATACACAACTGTGATAACTCTGTATACGTTCAAGCCCAAGTGAAGTTGCCCTAAAACCAAAACACTGAGCTAAAAGACTATGTCACAAAAAGCTTTCAGACGTGTACTGAGGTCTGGACACTTTCCTGAACTGTTCTCGGGGGGCTGTGTTAGCTGAAGGGAACTGACAAAAGGGCAGATAACATCAGGTGAAATTATGCTAATGATTAGCTTATCTATCCGTATAGTTGTGGCACTGAATGAAGTTATTCGATTTATTTTAAGCGGCACACTGGGTGAGACACCGGGAGACACATGAAACACGTGAGTGGTGAGTCATAGATCTCTCTTGCCTCTTGCTAAATGCATGCTGCTGAAAGGCTTTAGGGGTTGTACTCATGAAACGGATTGAGTGAAAAAAAAAATTATCCTAAGATATTGAAAAGATGGATTTCAGGCACCATAAGACATGAAATCCTTCACAGGCATGTCCACGGAGGGGAAAGTTGAAAAATACTAGTCATTCTGACATGCATTTGTAAGCTGCACACGCATGACAGTAACAGTAACATTTTATCATACTTTTTCACTCCTTCACACAAACATTGAATCACAAACACACACACACACACACACTCCTACACGTACACACAGAAGCATCATATCTCTGATGTTCACCTTGACTTAGCAGAGAGCTGCTTTCATAAATCCCTTCTTATCTCAGGTCTCAAACGCACCCAGATATATGACCATGGAATCTAAATGAAATTTGTAACGCTATCAATGGCAGTGATGGGCACACGTATCCCTACACACACACACACACACAAACACACACACACACAGATATGCAAAGGCAGGCCAGTGTTAGAAGAAACTACCCAATGAAAGACTTGTAAACCAAAGTGTTAGTCTCACAGGATATATTGTTGTGGTTTACTGTACATCATTGTCATGTTGTAATCAATTATTCATTGACATGAAATTATTTGAAGAAGTAATTGGATTATTGTAGTAGTTACTCAACAGCAAATGTAACTGGTTACATTATTTGTTACTTGATTGTCATTACATGACACAACTCAGTCAATGATTCCTCCAAACTCCAAATGATCTACGTCCACAAGAAAACAAGATGTGCTATCGTTTAAAGTGACATAGAAAATATTAAATTTTAATTTCACACTAAACAATCAGTGCATGCCCCTTAATGGGTGTGGTTTTGACTTTGTGATAATACATTGTTTTAAACTGAGACCTTGGACAATTAAAGAATATTAATACTGTAAGATGCAGCTCTGACTGGCTCTCTGTGAACACCTGGCAATGTGTAAGATGAACCTATAGAAAAAAAAACCCTATTCTGCTGCTCCCCTCGGTTCAGCAAGTTTCGATTAATTGCTGAGCCATCCACGACTCCGACTTCACTGTCTTTTTTTTCCAGTGAAAAAGCTCCAGAAACACAGACAAAGTCAGGTGAACACACTGAAGCATTTAGAAGCTAAAAAGATATTTTCCACAGGAGTTGGTAGAGATCAAAATAAATAACAGACTGTCCTCCTCCTAAAAAAACCCAGAACCCCAGAGGTGGTTTGTGCAAGCAGCTCCTGGCAGCCCGTAGTTATGTTCTGTTGCAAAGTGGCATCTAGCAGCCCTGTGAGAAAAAATCAGTTGTTTCAGCAAGTGCCAAAAACTGACATATTTACTTGCAAGTGACGTAGCTCTCTGGCGGCCGGAGAGATCATAATGGGAGCGAAGGAGGAAGTCATGTGGACTTTTGGTGATAGAGCCGCAAGGCCCACATTGGGAGGGGGTCATGGTGGATTGATGGGTCAACACTTTACTGAAAACTGCTCTTTGTTTTCTGTTTCAAATCGACAGCCGGTGTTGTTTCCATTCTGTAACCTTTAACCATGTGATTATTCTTTTTTTGCAACCGTGATGACAAATGCCCTCTATCCTTAAATACGTACTTATTACGTAGCTGTGGCTCAGGAGAGTGAGTGGTTCAATCCCCCTCCAGCCTGCAAGCCAATGTGTCCTTGAGCAAGACACTGAACCCTAAATTGCCCCGGACGGCTGTTCCATCAGAGTGTGAATGACGTGTGATAAAAAAAACAAAAGTGGTGCACATAGAAGCGTTGTGTGAATGTGACTTGACAGTGCGAAAGGCTTTGAACGGTCGTTGGGATTCAAAAACCTAACCTATCCAAATGGATTTTGTACTAAAACCCGTAACCCAAACTTTACCATGGATTTGTCCACATTATAAAAAAGGCTAGTCCACAGTAATTAACAGAAGTTTATCTCATGTCACTAATGTTCATATGGTTGGTATCAGAGAGTAGGACAAACAACCTAATGTGGAATAAGCATCTGTTTGCTAAAATGTTCACTGAGTAACCTAAATGCTGATAGTATGTCAAAGTTGAGTTCACAACTTGTTTCTGCTGTCCCCAAACAGCCCATTAAAGACTCAGTTATTGTAGATCAGCCAGCTTATGTTTCGGGAGTATTCCCTGACCTTAATTTAGGCCCAAGGTGGTAAACACGAGCAACACCGTACAGTTACAGTATGAATCCGCTCGACAAATATGCTGCTGTGAAGTAACATCACAACTATGGATAGAAAGGAATTGGTGGGTTCAAGAGACAGGTGCGTGAGCGGAACAGGGCTGGTCGAGACACCTGGGAACCCAACCGGGTCAGTGCACGGAGTGCTAACAGGCTGACTGCTAATGCAGGTCTTGCTGAGCATCTCAAAACCATGTGCCGCTGTCTGGGGAAAAGAGGAGAATGGCTGAGAGAGAGGGGGGAGAGTCAACACGATCGGGAGACTTTCAGGTGAAGTGAGGTGAAAGAAGACCGAGAGAACGAGGTGAGACTCGGACGAACAAGGGGGCCTCGCAAGGAGAGTGATTTCAGAGTGTCAGACCGCTGAGGGATAGGAGGGGAAGGAACACAGGGCTAGGACACCGAGGTTGGGGCCCCGGCATCCAGTGGGACAACCCACCTGCAGAGTAATGCCACTGGGCATTGACGCCGCCCCTTCCATGATTAATAGGGCTGTCACTTAAGACAAATGCAGCACTTTATACTGTACATGGCCTACTTCAAGATAGAAGGAACGCAGGCTTCTGTCTTCTCTCACTCCTCTCTCACCCTCTTCGTCTCCCAACTATGGCCTCCTGCTAATGTCTTTCCTTCATCTGGGGATATAAAGATCCTCTGCAGTGACAATGGCCGTGCCCCCTTTTGTGCGGCTGCATAAGGACTATCCAGGGTGGGACATTATTGAGCTCTTGTGTGACAACATGTGGTCCAACACCAGCGGAGGACACCAAAGGGCAAACGTTCTGTTTCTTCTCCTGCACATTGCCAGCTGGTTTCTCAAACAAACGGAATCATTTAAGAACATGTGAGCATAATACTAAAAGAATGAAGTTCTTAAAAGTAGGTTTTGACAACGCGGCTATCTAAGAAAAAGGCTCCAACTAAAGATAACTGCTGCAAAATGGCTTTAATGTTAAGCATGAGTCAAACCTTTTATGCCTTAAAAGTAATAAAATCATTTTATATTCAATAGAAGATAATATATATATAACAATGTAAAGGAGTGAAACCCCAACGTAAATGGAAGAGTTTTTTTCTCTTTTCCGAGAGTTTGAAGTTTTTGCCTTTGCCAAAAAAGCCACACAGACGTTTGAGCAGAATGAAGCACAAACAAATGTAAGCCAAGGACAAAATGGAGGGAGCTTTTTTTTCTCCTCAGTCTCCATGTAACGCATCTTTATATGATTTATTTTTCCCCCCGGGCCGCTGTGCAACCCTGCGGTACGCTGATACCCCGCTTGCCTTTGCCGTCTGTGCACTGCTTACACCAGCAGCGAGCGCTGAACCTATACAGATACGATAACATCCGCAAGTCTGGTGGGAATTGATTCAAATATCATTTTGTGAAATTGGGCCAGCTCTGGTTACTGAGACCTATAGGCAAAGCTTGACCCGAATGGGGCTATAACTATTAGATTTGTCCTATGAGGTGTCACAGTATGCCACAGATCTGCATTTATGTCTACTTTTAAAAACCCTCTCTGGCTCTGTGGAGTCATCCTGAGATCGGCCTCCCCCAGGGTCTGTCGGCCTGGATGACTCAAGCACACCAACACACTTCATCAGAAGTTAAACACTGCTGGTAAAATATGTAGTTCAAGTAGTCATAAAATATAGAATGTACCGTGGGTTAGAGGGAATTCTTTTTACATTGCAAAATTTAAAATGTTTATATTTGTGCTTTTCCCCCCTCTATTGGATAATCTAGGTCAGAGAAAAGACAGCAATTCCATTTGAAGTTGTACAGTTTATAACACACACTGTGTGTGTTATGAATTCGGCACCTTGCTGCAGAGACAGCAGAAGAAGATGCTTGACAGGTGAGCATCTTGAAATGTGTTCTTGGAAACGTAATAATAATGATGAAAGAAGTGAAAAGGAGAGGACAGAGAATGACTAGAAATGTGTGCGCGGGGCGACATAGAATTTTTTTTTTTCAATTTCACACTTAACTTGCCATAATCAGCCATTTAGCGGCTGCTGCCTCTCCGGGGAGTTTGCTAACATCAAAGGTTAGGTGTATGCAAATTGTTGTTTTTTCACCTGAATTGCTCACCATGGCAGAAAGCACAAGGCTTTTTATTCTGTGACCTCCCTACCCAGAGACGCTCTGTGGAAAATATTTGACCGTGAAATCCTTGTCATCAAATAAAAGGGGTCAAATCTGCTGCAATGCACAAAAGACACTTTGTGTGACTCAGCCATCCCGTTCATTTTGTTCAGTTTGTCGGATCAGACCGGTGGAAGGAAAGTTTGGTGGGATTTCACATGCATGACTCAACTTTCATGATTAAGGACGTCCAGTTAGGTTAGGTTACGTGGAGGTGGTCTCATTAACAACTGAGATATAAAGGTCAGCCAGGTTGGTGTTCTTGGAGACTTGGTGTCCCTGGATTTGTCCCAGGCATTTGAATGTGGCCTGGGCCTGGGACACCAAAGGTCACGTCGGAGGTTGACAACATGTCACTGTCTATCCCTGAGAGTGACACTTATATGTCTGGATGATTGTGACGTTTATTCAGGTCAAGTCAGCTGAGCTCGCGTTTTCACTAACACCCTGCTTCATATTCACCGTAAACCAAGTGAGTGAATATGCCACGGATTCTCACTGGTCAAAATAAGCCTGGGTGTGAGTCCGAAAGAATGTGTTGAATGTGTCCCAGCTGTCAGCAGGACCGCGCCTATGTATCTGTCCCTATGTGTGTGTGTGTGTGTGTGTGTGTGTTGATGGCGGCACACACTCTTACACGTACCCCTTGGCTGTGTGTCCTTGTATCGGTTCATATGTGAATGTCACTTGTGTAGAGTGACCTGAGATCCTGGAGGTGTGTGTGTGTGTGTGTGTGTGTGTGTGTGTGTCTGAGCTCATCCGGAGGTGTGTCTGCAGCGATAGGGAGGAGAGTGACAGGTCGTGTCACCTCTTTCAACAGATAGTGGGGCAGATCAAAGTAAAAAAAAAAATTAAAAAAAATCCAAAGACAAGGAAGACAGTGTCCTTGGCTTGTTCACTGGAGGCTGTCTAAAACATGAGAAGTGCATTCACACATCCTAGGAAGACGAAAAGAGTATGGCGCACACAAACACACACACACACGCACACACACAAACACACGCACACACACACAAACACACACACACAAAAGCAGATATGGACTTTGCTGATATATGCCTTTGAAATTGATGAAATCATATATTTTTATTGACTGTATTCATTCCGTAACCCATAACATAAACTGAGTTCACGAAATACTCAAAAGCTCAAGCTCTACGTCCCCTACGTTCTTACCTTTTGTTGTCAATTATTCGCACCAAGGGTCAACAATAGTCTGATGGAATCTTTTTGGCCGTGGGTTTCAGGTTTCAGGCGGACCATTGATTGGTGACGTTTGTTAGAAACCCTGTACAGCCTCAGAACAAACACCACAGTCACAAACGCCCACTGCATATGTTTCAAATCCCCAAGGGCGCCCACAGACATTCAAAGACACACTTGTGCACTCGCGCACACGTTGATCGATTTGACATTGGACACTGGGGGACATGTCATCATGGCTGTAAAATTGAAAATGACTTTCATCATTCGCAGAAGGTGTCGAACAAATGGATCTGATTCCTTTGCGCGTTCGTAGACTCTCGGTTTACACATTTCTTTGGTCAACAACTCCTCCATTTTGATATATCTTTCTGCTGGTGTCCTTTCCTTTTCCTTTTTCTCTTTCCCCTAACACTCTGTCACACGTCCCATTAGTTCTTCTCTCACCGGCCTACTGCTATTCCCACCCTCGTCAGCCAACGACCCCCTTTCTCCCTCCCATATGGTTTCTCTTTCTCTTTTCCTCTTTAACCCCTAATCCCTCATTTATAAATCCCCTCGACAGTTCCCATTTAATCTTATGTATGCTATAATCCTGCATCTATCATCCTCAATGTCCGTCAGTACAGTACTCAGCTTTTACCTCTTCATGAGAGACGTTTGCTTTGTGAATATACTTTTTTAGACATGCTGTTTACTTTAAAATATAGCAGTAGGATGACATACTGGGGGAGGGGGTAGTTGTTACAGTGGCAGCCCTTCTGGTTCAGGAATATACACAGATTCAACATGTTTCAGTTCAGTATGTAGGACTACGTTGTTGGAGCACCAGTCAATGGATTGATAGGCTTTGTTTTCGGTACATAAAAACATCTTGGACTCCGAACAGAAATCAGCAAAACGTAACTCAGTGTTATCAGAATTATTCTTCAAAGTAATATTGTACATCACAAAATTTAGTCACAATCTTCTGGAGTCCACAATCTTAAGTCTTTAAAAGCTTGTGTCTGTGTGTTTGTGTTCTGAGTAACAACTCTCAAGTGAAGGGAGCCAAGCAATAACTCTCCAATTTCCTCAAATGAAACCACAGTCGAAGCCCCGTGCTATAAACCTCTTCTCCCCAAGCGAAAGAAATACGTCCCTCTGCCCGTCACTGCTTTGTGCCCAGACGTGTATCGCGGATGTGACATACGGCCTTGCGATGTTCAACAGCTTTTCTCCTCCACGTCTTTAACAGATAGAGGAATACGAAATCACGCACGGCTTCAATCTCTGTCTTTCTGTATCTGTTGTCTCACGTCATCTCTCCCTCTCTCTCTCTCTCTCTCTCTCTCTCTCGCACTACTCCTTCACCGTGGCACTTCGTCACCTCCCTCACTCTCACATCACCGGGGAACGTTGTCCGGAGCAGACAGAGGAGAGGCTGTCGTGATGTATCTTGAGAGACAGATTCCAATGAGCACTGCTTCCGACATTGTAAGCGGGTATGGCAGAGGACTGAGGAGAGTCTCTCGCAGAGACGCCGAGATCAAAAAGAGGTTCTCGGTATGCCACTAGCGGCTCAGCGGCATATGCCAATCCCTCGGCTGCACGTGTTGATGGTTCGCCTAGTGGTATGCCACTCGTGTTCCACCGGCACGTACCTTTTCCCAAGAGTAGGGGCCTTACTCACGTAAGTTTCATCAAGAGGCACTGATGATGTCCAAAACTGATCCAAGAGAGTATGTGCCATTCTCTACTGACATACCACATCTAAAATGTGTGCCATCTTCTCTTCAAGGCTCTCTTAAAACCTCCTAAAATGTCAGACTGTATACACTGCACATTTCTTGAGCAGGAAGCGTCACAGTTGCCTCTGTAAACAGTAGAGCCACAGAAAAACCTGCCCTTGGTTTTTTTTTAGCAGAGTCAGCAGTCGCTCCTGATATATTGTTTTCAGGCACTTACATTGCTCAGACAGATGCAACCAACTCGCAAAACAGAGGCTGGTTTTTGCTGCTCTCCCTGGTTCTGCCATTTTTTTGGTCAGCTCAAATATTAAGAACTAAGTGGTGTTGCAATTCATAGAGCTTTTTGTTCTTGGCAATGAAAGATCAAATGGTGAAAAGAGTGAAGCCAAAATGAAAGCCAGATTTGGAAACAGTGGATAAACACAAATGCGCCACCATGGCCCATACCAGCCCATTCACACTCTACCTACCAAGTGCATGAATGTGATTCCATTATAGTGTGTCTTTGTGAGAAGGACGCGGACAAACAGTTCTAATAGTTTGACAAAAAATGTATTTTACTAGCCTTCACGAATAGTATTCAAGGTAATGGAAAACCGATGGTAGATTTGGTTTGATGTGTGTTTATCAGAAAGCCCCGCGGCAGTGAAATGGAAAACACTGCGCTGAGCAACGTGACATTCAACCGCCCTGCCTGCAAAAACAAGTTGTACCAAAAATTGAATTCACAGGCTCTATCTGCTCTTCTGACCTCCAAAGCGAATTGAGCGTCAGTTTGACAGCATTCTCTGGAAGATTAAACTCCCTCTCTAGCTAAATCTCCCATTTGATACCTGATGCAGGCATATGCTGTAATCACCTTCTCACATATTGTGGTCCCGTCCTGGCAAGACTTGGTGCTGATGATCAAAAGTGCATTTGGTGATGATAATGATAATTATTATTATGGTTATAATAAAATTTCTATTTTTTTTTATATTTATTGAATTTAACTGAATTCCCAATTGAGTTATTTCAATGAATTCTTCTTTTAAACTCAATTTGAATCACCACCCCCAATTTTTTTTTTTTTACAGCACTGACTGATTTATTTGATTCATTTGTTGACCACACATGGCCATGCAATTTTCCACAACTAGTGAATGTCTAGTTGGTGCTGGGCAGGGGCTTTATTTTGGTGTTATTGTTTTGTTGTTGAAAACAACCTGCTGTGGCTCAAAATTAAGTCGATAACAACAGTGTCACGAAACTGAAAAGGTACAGGCCGTGAAACGAAAACAGCTTAGCTAAAAGATACTGAGGGGACCTGGAAAAATTGGATCATGGTTCTCTGAGGGCTCGTCACTGTAAGCAACTGACTGATTCTTATTATTGAATATAAATATTAAAAGTGAAACTATAAAAAGTAAAATTCGAATCGTGGGTACAGCATCAATTATCTGAAATGTCTACAGTAAAATTGCCTCAATTTAAATTATTAAAAACCAAAACAACTGAAACATTATCATAACATGAGATATCTTGAAATTTAAATGGTTAAGGTTGAAAAAAAATCCTTACTTTCCCCCCAAACATAAGACATTCAATATCATTCGACATCTCTAATTTTTGTCTGCTTCTATGTACCAGGTCAAAACTGGGACAAATTACATTTGATCACCTAAACTATTTACAATATATTGTTTTCTGTCTTTATTTCTGTCTTTAAATTTAAGAATGACTATGTCTTCATCGACAATTTCACAGTCCATTTACTTTAAAAATGGTCATTGTTCTGCCTGCAGTGTTGCAGGCATCTGAGGATGTAATACGATAAAGTGCAAAGACAAAAAAGAGGGGAGATCTCAATCGGCTCCATCTTATGAATCAACACCATCAACGCTAATGCCACGACCTACCGTCTTAGTCTGTCTCCAAGATATTTCACTAAGAGCTGGGTCCTTTTAAAGTATTTATTTTGACAGCAATAGAAATAATTTTGTACTCTTTGCACAGGCATCATTTTGAGTTTCCATTGTCAGTATGCTACCACATTCCAATATTAGTTTCTTTAACAGTACAAAGTTCCTCCTTATTATGTTTGTTGTATTCAAGAGCATCTGATGCCCGTGTAAATGTTCTGTGTGAAACGTCGATCCTTAGCTCCGAAGCATATTTGCCCACAGTGTCCTTCAAGTCCAGTGCCGCACCAGAGGACATATCTATCAGAAACCCTCAACATGATACATTCTGGTTTCCTTGCCTCAAGTCAGACCTGACATTGGGCCTCTGAAATGTAACAGCCTGTGGTGACAATGCTCCCCAGTAATCAGCTAACAAAAGAGCCGAAATTAGGGATCAATGTGAGTTAGTGTTATCTCCCTTGGTGCCTGTGGCAAATAACACGGGAAGGAAATGTCAGCGAGGAGAAGTGATTCACATTCGAGCAGCAGAATCTACAGTGCATGCAGTTCTGAGGGGGATTCAGCGCCGATGCTGTTAAGGTTCTGCCAGTCATGTCATGAGAAAATAACGAGAGTTGAACTGTAGACGAGATCTGGTAGGGAGCCATTTTCAAAAGGAACCACGCTATACGTCAGTACATGACATCCCACAAAGTATAGTTGTCCAAAATATGCCTGAAACATATGATGACCTCGATCCGCCAGGTGCTATTCATGACCAGCAAGTATCCTAGTTGTACATGAGTACATGAACAGGTTAGCTAACATAGAGAGAGTCAATAATGTTATCAGAGTCGGCCAAGATAGCAAAGATGTCCTTCATTCACATACTGTACATCTTCCTGGATCCTGAGGTGCTTCGAGGTCGGCAGGATATGTAACACCTCCAGGGTGTTGTGGGTCTACCCTCTGGCCATCGGACGCACCCGGAACACCTCCAACGAAAAGCTATCCAGGTGGCGTCCTCATAAAATGAGCCTTCCAGATGTCCAAGATTCTCAACCTTTTTTTGCCTCTTATTATTCTCACATTTACTTCAGTCTGGATTCTGTTTGAGGATATGTCGAGACACGTGTACATTTTGCCCGCTTTCATCTTCTCTTTCTTATTTTTTTATTCTTTCAGTCACTTCACAGAGGCCATAGGGTTGAAACCACTGACAGTAGAGATGGATGACATGAAAGCTCCCCAAAAATAAAGCCAAAAACATTTCGATATTTCAAGGGGGTGAGCGGTCATGATTGACAGCTGAGATTGGCTCCGAATTGGTCGGGTGGGTGTGTGAGCGGGATTTCAATGCTTTGACTTCACTCCTCAATCATTATTGCGCGGAATCTGGCTCCAAATGACGTCACCAGCCCAAGATGGCCACACCCGAGTCAAGGATATTTTGGCTTTGGTACGGAGGGAGGTCAGTGCAGATGTGTCGTTCATCTTTGCAGTCACTGGTTAGAAAGTGGATTACTTATGAAACCAAAAGCTTTCAATTTAAGTTTTCTTCCTCTTCACCACAACAGTGTGATATGTTTGAAAAATTGCAGACATACAGTGAGCATTATCTAATGCTCGGGCATTTTGCAGAAGATCAATTCACGACACTGTCCAAAATTGGGTCTATATTACAATATCAACTCTCAAGCATTAAGTGCGAGACTCTACACACAACTGCGGTCATGGAGGTCCACACCTCCGGGGTAGACACGTCATTGCTTGTGTGTGGGTGGGTGGAGTCAATGGTCCTGTCATTATTACAAAATACTAACTCAACACAGTGGTTCTTTGATCATGTCAACAAACCAAACAGGCAGCTGAATCTGCCAAAGCGTGATACCGGTTTCTAGTGTACCAATTGTGGTTGATTAAATAGTGGCCATCCATTCTGATGCTGGCTATTTCACTTGAGCAAACTGAGAAGAGGATTGTTTTGATTATTATAAAAAGGGGATTTCCATAAACCCCATTATTCTGTTGCATGAGATAATAATCATTTTGGACTAAACAGCTAGTTTTATCTTCGGATAAGTGATAGCGCTTGCCAGCGTTGTTTAATGGTTGGATAGTTCCTCACTAAGTACAGCTTCCTAAAAAAAATGGATAGCACACATTGTGACTCAACTCTTTACTAATCTTCTACACACCAGTAACTTCTGTTGCTCAGGTTTCTCGCCTGGTGAGAACAGAGTCTGTTTCTTAATCACTTCCAACCTGCTTGACTAATTACCAGCCCACTACAAATCAACTGAGCATGCATTGGAGACAGAGAGGGAAGAGATTTGGTCTCTTAGTAAACAGAAAGATTTTTTTTTTTTTTTTTACATCCACAGAACGGAGTAAAGGGATGTTAAGTTGTTGGGGATTTAAGAGAAAAATCCTCTAAACCACATGATGGGCGCTTGGTAAAACAGAACTCCTGTGGATATTGATCATTTGAATGGATCACCTGAAGCACACAGTGCGGCTTCGTGAACCTCGGTGACCGGAAACCAGCATTGATGGACAATCAAACAGTCTGTTGCAGCGGTAAACGTGCATGTGAACAAATCTTTGGATGAGAAAAGCAGCGAGTGAATTTTTATGACCTCAGGTCCCTAGCTGTAAAACAAGTTAAGCAGTGAAACTTGAAAATGGCAATTTGTTTATGGCTGGTGCATATGTGCTCCTGTGTGTCTCTCTGCCTGCCGGTGCCGTTTATTACAGTGTGTGTGTGTGTGTGTGTCGAAAGTAAGGCCCCCTCCCTTCATTCGGCCTATAACATGCTGGCAAGCTAATGTATGGCTCTGAGCGTTCCCTAGGCTTGCGTTTAATTGATTCTCTACAGGGAACAGTGGTGTTTCCAATGCATCCCATATTGCCGTCACTTACTACATCCAACCATGCCAGTTAACTTTAATCATGCACACAAACACACAAACTGTACTAGACACATGGCATACCCGTGAAAGCGAAACATGCTATACACGCTGTTTACACACATGGAAAAATGCAACTGTATGTCATTATCGTTGGCGACTAAAGCACACTGACACCAAACTGGCCTTCGTATGAGCCGTTCCACACATGTCAAGTACAGCAGCTGATGTTTTTATCCATTAAAAAAAGTTTCTATTTAATATCCAAACAACATTTCATGGCTGTGCAAATCAAAATGCAACACAAAGGCACAATTATATAAAACACAAGTGTAAACTTTGTCACACTTAGAAATGTAAATTCAGGAGAGCATACAAGAAACTACAGTTATCACAGTCATAACTTGATAACTCATTAAACTGCATGGCCTGTTTCTTCACAGTACCTTTGAAAGTATATTTTTCCAGGAATTGTGCCATATGGGAATAAATCAGGCAGCCTCTCAAATCACAGTGCAGGTCTGACAGGTGGATCTATGTGGGCTGAGTTACAGAGCGTAGACGCGGCAGATGGTGAGACATTCGCATGGAGACTCAAAGACACTCTGTCAAAATTAAAACTAAGGAATCTGTGGAGATATAAAAGGGCATGTTGTAGATTGATTGTCAAGGAACTCTGAAATTAAGTTACTTGTTTTTAAACTACACAATCCAGGATTTTAATGTTCTCTATGGAACTTCGAACTCATGCTTAATGTTTCCAACTAGAATATCTGTTAGATTCTAGACGATATGGTTGGAATTTGATGCAAGCACAATGATATTACAAAGTCTGCATTCCTCTCTGTTCGACATTGGCAATAATGATAATGTATGGTCGCATTAGCTATACCTGTCTCTGCTGGGCGTGCTGTCTAACTTGTGGGCAGGTCTGGGAATAAGGCATCGATCGTTACCAGCCTCCTCGTCTCCAACAGTGATTAAGTTGGGTTGGTATGCGTCTCCTCCACTTGTAAGACGGATAAATTATAGTTGATTCGAATCAGACACGTGCGACTGAACAAGGGTCGGAAACACATGGAGAGTGTGGGCAGGCGATCGATCCACAGCTGTGCCAACATGCAAATGTGAAAGGTGATTAAAGACCTGAAAGACTAACAGGGCTGCTGACCTTAAAAACCAAGGATGTGTCCTTCAGCCTAGAGTTAAGCCACAGCTGTTGCCTGCGGTGCCAGAAAATGTGTCGCCAGTGCTTAATACTTTTGTCCCTTTTTCTTGTGCACAGTTTTGAAGATCGGTCATTAGCCCAACAAGCATCTGGAAACCGGCACAAAATACGCAGCAGAGTTTATGGACATACGATTTTTGGCTTGGCTTGAAAGATGCTTTTTAAAAATGTAAGTAAGATGCAAATCTCACAGCTCACAAATGGCTTCATAAAAAAAGAAAGAAAGGCTAAATGATTTCCTTAAACAGTATTTATGCACAACTGATGAATACATTTGTTTCTCTAGAGGTTATTTACAATGGGAGGATGGTAAATGTGGGAATGACTTATTTTAAACCACAGCGCCCGTTTTTCTTGGTAATGAGAGAACATGTTACACAATGTGGCTCATTAATGTGTTTCTAATAGTTTTTGGAACTCGTTGGTATAGAGGGTATTTCATCAGGCCTTGGTTGCAGATTAAACACTTTGCAGTGGGATTCATTCATTGATGTTTTTGGTCTGTTTAAGGAATTTTTTGGCTATAAATCAAATATATAGAATATTGCCAATACACCAATACACTATTGTTTGGCTGCGCATGTTTGCTGTACATTTTATGTATTGTTGCATGTAGTGCACTTATACTGCTAGGGTTGAGGAAGTGATTAAATGGGAATCTGTGGTGGACACATTTTTTGAAAGTAGCAACCTTGAAGATGTTAAAGACAACAACCATTTTAGGTGATTTAGTTTGAAAGTATATCATGTTCTAAGTAGTGAGTGTAATGAGTGAGAACCTTTGTAACAGAGTGTTACTGGAATTTTACTTAACGGTGTTTAAGTGTCACAATCTGGGATTTTACCCATTTTCTGATGAACACTCAGAATTAATTCTTTAAATATAACTGTAGTAGACAGTAGTAGAATTCTGAAAAGTCTTTTGCGATAGCATACACTTTTTCAAGCCTTGCTTGACACATTAACACAACACGTGGAGTACCGATGGGAAATGCAAGGGCCCTTCATTTATCGTGTCGAGAAAAGCCACTGTTGAGTGGAAATAGATGGATTTGGTCCACACATCATTAGACGTCCTCCCGTATGACCTTCACCCCTGGGCCTCCTTTGATGAAGAACAATGCAGAAGAGAGAAATTGGATTGACTGTGTTGTATTTGTCAGTGGCAAGTCTCTTAACATGCCGACCTGTGAGCAGATGGCCCTCTTATCATTTAATAGGAAAGGTGGAACCATCTGATGGCTCCTACTCCTCATTTACGCCGGACCCATACAACTGAAAAAAGTGAAAATCTAGGTTAGAGAGAAGTGTGGGGAGGACTAACACAGGCGCATGGACGTCGCTCATCCAAGCATCACACATAAGGTAGATTTACTTTAGTCCATGATTTTGGGGGTTTCTGTTGACTGAAAAAAAAATAAAAATCATAACTATGTTTTCATTAGACCCCAGATAGATACTAAGAATTGCTGTTTTTGTGACCTTAGAATCATATCTACTGTACATCAGGAGTCGGTCTACTACCTCGGTGTCCACCATGTTTCCACAGTAGCCCATTAAACCGAACACTGGCTCTAGAAATGTTTCCCGCTTTTAACATTACCTGAAGGCCACACCCTTGGAATGGGTGATGAAGAATTATTTGCAAAGTAAAACTTCCAAGTTAAAGTACTACGCTTTAGACTGCAATACGTTTAGCTAGGTGTTCCTAATAAACAGGCAACTGAGTTGCTCGCCTGTGTCCTGTGTCCTGTTTTTAATATCACCGGTATGAAGCTAAAAATTATATTACCAATGACGATCATATTTGCAGAATACCAATGTTTTGTATATAAGTGCTTCATTCCTCTGCTGATTTGTTGCTCAAGGCCAAAACAGCGGCACTTTGTTTTTCCAAAGCTCCTACAGGTCCCATAATTACAGAGCAGACGGGTAAAGAAGTGATGCAAAATGTGATGAAGTCTCATTAATCGCGTCTCGTGCTCGCCCTCATGCATCCTCCATCCCTCACTTAGACTCGGACAAAATACCAATGTGGAACATGCGGTAATGAAAGAGCTTAGGTGAAACCCAAAGTATAAGCATTTCCCAGTCACAATGAATTACCCGGCAACAAAGCCACCGCACGCTCGGACTCAAAAATCAATCCAAGTTATTTGAACATGCCGAGAAGTAGCAGCGATGCCAATGCAGAATCAGAATCGGTGCATTGACACAGCTTTGACTGAAGATGCCTGGAGAGAAATGACACAGTGACACTCGCTTCCTTTGACATGGAAATGCACAGAACCTTCACCGTTGAGATTTGAACTGCACCTGCCTGCCAGAAGATCCCAAGGGATGAAAGACGGCGGGAGGAGGGAGTCCTTTTGATTAAAAAAAATGAAGTTTCAACTATGATCAGTCGAACTGGATGAAGCGAGGCGAAGCAACAAGAAAGCACCAGGAAAGTCAAAGCCCTGAGCAAATTTTGAAACGAAATTCTGATCAGTTGTTGTCTTCAATCAACTGTAATGCGTGCTGACACTGAGCGCCAGGGGGTCGACGGGTGTTTTGGAAATGTGTTTGATTACTTTTTTTTTTTCGCACCCATGTGCGATACCAGGCCGTGACGGAGTGGGAGAGAGGTGGATGTCAAGTGGAGAAAATTTCAAGTGTTTGTAGTTCTTCAGGCAATCATAATCGTGGTGTTTAGAGCGTCGCTGCTGTCTGATGCGGATGCTTGAGACTGACGGTTTCGGCTTTGTAGCCATGGGAGACACAAGCTGAATCCAAATGTGCACCGTCTGCACTCGTGGGCCCTTCAGGCCTTGGTCTTAGATATTATCTACATACATTTATTTATTTTATTTTATTTTTATGAAGAGCACACATCACATTGAGTCTGAGTGAGACAAGATTTGAGATGCCAGTCAACCGCTGACAGCCAGTCTCACATACTGTGTGTGTATCCAGCTGCGGTCACATATTTATGTGATATGGTGACCTGGCATCTTCCTGCAATACATAATGTAACAACCGGTTATTGATGTTGTGCTCAGTATCTATTTGTGCAGGTACATCAGCTGCACGGTCTGTCCTGTTTGGTTTTTACAATTCTGCTGTTGTCTTCGCATGACCATAATGTGTTTTGAGCAGTGAAGACAAGGCAATTTTCGGCATTGAGGCAATTGTGTTTGCTGGTGTGTGAAACGAAAATCAAAAGTGTCCCTTGAGTTAATAAGTTTGCACCGTTGAGTATGCACTCGAGTAAAAACAGTAACTTCAAAAATGCCCTCTGTTGTACTACTCACTGCAGTGTAAAGTAAGTTTCTGCTTTTTATAACAACCCCATGTGCTGTTTCAAAAAAAAAAAAAAGTGTATATCTGCAGTTATCTTTTGAAACCATTGGCTCCAAGTTTAACCCAAATACAGCAGTGGCCCTTTCTTCCATTGCATTTTCAATTTCTGATATCGATAAATCTCAAACCCAAATCAGTTTTTCCGTTCATGCAATTCTTTTTTTCCACAAACTGGGTCTGTGATTCTGTACTTTTCATTGAAAACACTATCAGGACTGAGGCTGAGCCATAATAATACATTTTAGTTTACAGACTGCGCAGGTACATGCCAGGTGTTGAGTCATAATAAGCACCCCTTGCCGTGAAAAGCCAGCCCTGTTGTGTACTACACGCAAATTATAATAGAGCAGCTTGACCAAATATGGCAAAATTATAACATAGTGATTGATCATATTACTGTGTAGTTATGTAGATTAAATCAAAACACTCACACTACAAGAGGGACGAATGCAGTAGATATGTAGACTATCCTGCAACATTTACATTTATTTCAAGATGCAGATGCGATTGAGTGAAATTTGCTGGGCTTCTTGAATTTTAGTCAAGGTAAATCACACTTGTTTTCAATTCAGACAAAGCCCAATCAAAGGCCGCCGCTTTCAAACGTGCATCCTCACATCAATTTTAATAATACTATCCAGCACACTTCAGATTCATATCGGGACTTTAAGTTGAACAGAATGCGATGTGGAATGATGTTTGCCAACCGGTGCGACTGACCAAAACATTTCCAGAGTCTTCCCCTGAAAACTTGACGTTGAATCATTGGCTTCCACAATATGCATCTGCTTTTTAGTGATGTGGAATAAAAACCATCGGAATGGTTTGTTCATCAACGCCACGACGTGACAGTCCTCTTCCAAACATCTGCTGTATATGAGACTAAACTGGCGCACTCATGCGCTGACATAGGGAGGGAGAGTGACATATCCATTCAGGAGAAGAACATTAGCATGCTGCTTGTTGTAGCGGATCACTTTCTTAGTCACTGATGAAACGCCGGGTGCCCCTGCTCTCTGTATTTTACAGAAAAGTTAGTGGAGGCAGAGAAATAAACTATTTCAAGAGTAAACTGACCGTGTAAAGAAGAATCTGTATTTGGGCCTCGTGGTTCATTGAGCAAAATCAGAGTGTGGTAAATGAATACGAACTGAGAAGCATATATAGCTGTGTGTAGGGAGCGTGAATGTCTGCGCAACCAAGGACATCACCTGCAAATGCAAATTATGTTCCCTTTTCCCCCTGTTTAATCTCAACTGCCCTCCTCTCCGAATCCACTTTAATCGGAATTCGGCGACGAAGACTGAACCCACAACTCTGTCTGTGCATAGGAATAAGCTTAGCCCTCATTTTTTTTCTAATCTGTGAATGGGCCTTGACACAGTGTTTTCCCTCTGTCATCGCACTCTCTCACGCACACACACACGAACACGCTCACGGATACACCAACATGCTCAGAAGGATATCAAGGCAGATCACCTTGACACCGTTTCGCTCCTCTGACGAAATTCAGAGGTCCACAGATAAACTGCTTGAATGTGCAAAGGGAAGGACTGCACATGTTTTTTAAACGTGAAAGTTTACCGGAAATCGCCTAAGTCAAAAAATACCAGCAAGTGTACTGCTCTCTCCAGATAACAGAATGATGTATTCATTATATCAGCATGCCCTTGGGTGAGATAATATAGAAATAGAACTGAATGCCTTCCTATTCTGGCTCATCCCACTGTGAGCTGTGAGCTTTGGAGACAGCTATCCCAAAATACTGGAGGGATGACACAGTAGAGAGCACACACACTCGGGCATGCAAATGATCACATGCACACCCCTGCATCCACACACACACACACACACACACACACACACATCTCCCGGGCTTGGCGTGTGAATAGGCATTCTTGTGTTTGTTTGTTTTTATCTCCGAAGCACCTTCCTCCTTTGGGGAGAGCTACCCGGCCTCGCGGTGAGCAGCTGAGCCGGAAAAACCGGTGTGCGAGTGCTGAGGCAGAACAATGATGTGACACGAGGAGCCACGTTGTCACCTGAAACGGGGACACACAGAGTGACAGCTGCCACCAGACACGGGAGTCGGTGTACCGGTGGCCTGCTGAGACAGGGGCAGGGTCCCTCCTAGACATGCACATATGCATATGGTTTCCAACGCACTTAGCGCTGAGCTCGCACGCGGCACACTACAGCATGCTGAGACATATCTGATCACGTATGCAGTCAGTCACACTGATATACTGCAAAACAACAGCCAGATGCATGCACAGAAGTAAAGGGGCAGGAGGCTTTACCAATGTAAGAGGATACGGTTCGAGCAGCATGGATGGACAGATGAAATAATGTTTGCGGGATTGACGTTTTAAAGCAACCACTGCAAGAAAAGGAAAAAAAAGTGCAATTGTGTCTAAGTGTGCAATTTGAACCGGACGCATTTATGTACTGACAATGGCACGAACAAACCACTTGGGCGTCTTGTTCATTGGATCAGAAGATTTCTGCTCTATGCTAAGTCAACAGAGCCGACAGAAGGCGGGACAGTGACCTTTGAGGCTGTCATCATAACTTAAATTTGTCAAATAAGGCACAGCACACTTTAAATAATGCAATGCCGCAGGAGGCAGCAAAAAGCTTTGGCAGAACAAAAGCAAAAACAAAAGAAAACTGTCCTTGAAAGTAAGTGAAATCGACAACTTTTCTACAGGACAGGAAAAAAACTAAACATGAGAAAGTTTCTTAATGAACCGGTGGTGTGCTGGTCTTCTGTTATTCACTTGGCGGGTGGTCTGGCTCCTCCTGCCCACGCTGTCCAAGTGCATTCCTTTATTCAATTCAATATCCAATATCGACTCAATATTCAACTCAATAGTGACCCTGAGCCTTAGTGCTGGTCGACAATTTACTTATTTGAAATGATGGTGGAAAGATGTACAAAAGATGAAATAAAAAATCAATTCAAGAAATTATTATAGGGTGAACTCTAACTCTCTAGGGTGAAGACACCATTTTCGCTTCATCAGTATATTGTCAGGCGGATCGTAATGGAAAATGAAATCCATAGCATGAAACATAAATCTGATCGGAACCATGGAAATTAAATATATGACATGTCAGATATACCATCAGATGTCAAAGCCTACCAAGCGGCGGCATTTCAGAATAACACGGAGCAGACGGTGAGACAAGCGGCATTCGAGCTGAAAGCTATCAATTAAAAGGCAATTAGATCTGAGCTCAGGGGGAATACAAAGTTGCTCCGGTTCCCGTCTTGTGATGGCTTATCAGCATCAAACAATTCAGTCAAAGTAAACTTGATTGGAAAGTGCGCGGCGGTGAAAAAACGAGGGCAAAGTTAGGCAAGACAAATAATGAGCAGAGAGACCAATAGCCGACAGAATTTAATAAAGGTCAGCAAGGCACAGAGTCAGATGGCAGAAAACACTCCTTACATGCATTTTTATATGAACTGATATGAATCTCCCGCCTGAAGGACAAAACTTTTCCCGCTGCTCCCCCGTGTGTTCTCATTAGCGGCTGCAACAAGCGCAAGTTTTACCACCACTCTTCGTTGCCGTTGGAAAAGAAGAGATTTAAATCGAGACCTCATTTCTCAGAACACGATCCAGCTCAAGTTGTCTTTTTTCAAGGTACAGAGCACGCGTCCTCTAAAATGAGATTCTGCTGCCGGGACAAACCCAAGGAGAAGTCATCGGTGCATGTGCAGCATATTGCCTGAAATTGAATTGACAGACTGCCTTCAGCGGCCGTGTACACTTTATCAGCACGCGGCCAATTATTAAAAGGCTTCTCCGACTGGATCAATATGCTTAGGCCCGGTATAATTAGTTTGGGCCCCACCATCATCATCTACCCAGTGGTAATTATTGCCAGTGATGGCATGCTTTAGGACACTGTCAAAATATACATTGGCTTATAGTCTGTCACAATTTCTGTCTAATGATGAAAGTATTACAGCCCGGGCTCATGCAGAGATGGGTAGATGAACAGGTTGGAACAGACGGATGATGTTGACCTTCGTAGTGTGACCTCTAGACGCGGATGAACCAGTCGACCCACAGAGGAGGACGCATGTTATGAATACAGTATTACAATTAAAATTGTGGCTTGTTACCCTATCCCACATTTTTCTTGATATATAACATATATGTGTAAGTATTATTCATATCAATTCAAAAATTGTCGAGCAAAGTCAATACGCGTATGGTAACGGCCTAGCCCCTTGCTACTTGCCTATTCTTCATGAAGGCGGCCACTGGCCATGGGCCATTGCTGCTCATTTCCACAGGCCGAGCCAGGGGGAACATCATGTGCCAACTAATGAAAACTCAAACGCCGTAGAAGAATCGATAACATTGGACTAATGCATTTGGATATGAATTACTAAGGGATAGTGCGACCCTAATCAAGATTTACAAGTGTACTGATGGATTTGCAGAATGTCACTCTGAATTTTCTGATTCTAGCATAACAGTTGAAGTTTTTTTTCGTAGTGTAAATGCTTATATGCAGAGCAGATTTCAATTCTTTCTGCACGATTGGCGTTTCAGCCCTCTTGTCTGTCGGCCTTTCTGTTGAGCACAAGTGTGACTGCGGGCATGAAAGGCAGAAATTAGAGGCTGGAAGAGTTTCTGGTGACTTTGAGCTGGAGGTCATATATATACTTCTGGACGTACAACGTACAACTTTCATTTAGTTTTCAACATGTCATCTCAGTTTTAATAAGAATTTCCAGGCCCCTACTTTTTAAGGACCAAAGAATTCTTGAACCATTTGCGTGACATGAGTGTAAATGCTGCCATTAATGGTAAACTTAAAAAACGTATTCCCCATTAACTAGTTGGTTATTAGCATTCAAATTATGAGCACATTGGCTCGTGAATAGTCACTATAAAGTATTTATCAATGTTGTATACATGGACATATTCTAAAACCACTAGTCTGTAAACTATATAACCACCTGATAACTGCTTATTGATAGTAAGTAAGGAAGTTGTTGAACAAGACAGTACAATCTTAATATGCTTTGCTCAGTACGGGCCATGTGAGGTAGTTGTAAATTGGAATCACTTATTGTCCTAATCATACACACGCGCACACTCAACCTCTTGGTGAGATTTTGATTTGAGTATTTAATTCAGTTATAAAAAACAATCTTACATTTTGAACACACATATATTCAGTAGATGTTGAATTAAGAGAACTGAAAAGCTAAAAGAAAACTGCAGTTATTGTTGTGAAGAAGGATGTTCTCTTTTTGACAAGTTGGAGAGCAGAACTTAAAATGCAATGGGTAATTGTTGTTTTCCTTGTAAGTACTAAAACTTACTGTGTCTCTATGTCCTTTTTGTCAGGTAAAGTATTTTAGTGTGACATTTTAATTAATGCTCATTAGTGTCACTGTATTACTGAAATCTAAAACCCCCAAAGGGACTTACACTGGTTAGATGAACAGTAAGATGTGTGAAGTTATGATTTTGTCATTTCTGTTGTCTCCTGATGACAGGAGGTCTTTTTTTTTTTTTTTACAAACTAGATCTGGTGCTACAGAATTCAATTAAAGTTATGGTTTCTTTAATGCTGAAATAAAAGCTAGACCTCTACAGATTCCAGATCTTCCTCGCTTTATCTTCTATTATTTGGTTTGCTCTTTCGACCTCCAACACGGAGGCAATTATTGGTTCTTCAAGAAAGATTTTTTTTTCAAGCTGAAGGCTAATACTGCCTAGTAACTTTTAATCAAAAGAGAAACATCACTGCCCCCTCCCCACAGTGGAGGGTTTTAAGAAAAAAAAATCTTATTAAAACTTTCTCTCAGAGTTTACTTCACTTTCATTTGACTTACCTTCAACATACTATAGAGCAGTTGGAAGAATTTAGTCAAACTTGCTTCATGTGTGTTTAAGTAAGTTGACGATCAGTATTTGATGTGGTAATGGAGCCAACCCTTTCTGTTTGGTTATGTCAAATGTATTTTGTCTCTTGTTAATTTCTCTTTTGGTTAATGGAGAAATAAACTTTGTTACAGTCAGCAGCGGTTCTAGCTTGTATGGCGGCCTATAGGGGAAATTTAGTTGCTAGATTTCTCCTTTCCCCCGACCGCCCTCGGGCTTTCCGTGGAAGGCAACCTACCTCCATCCCACTTCCCCGATCCTACTTCTGACAGTTTGGTCTTCTGAGCAGGCAAAAGCCTCCCTAGCGCCAAAGCTAGAACTGGGGATCCCACTCCAACGAGGTTAATTGACCTACATGGTCATTTTTCTTTTTCTTTTAGTTTTTGGTGTGCGCGCCCTGGCAAGATGCCGCGCTTGGCGACTGCCCATGTCGTCCGTATCTAAATCTGCCCCTGGTTACAGCTCATGTGTAGTCTCTGTTCTTTGTCCAGCTCGGTTGTGATAATTTGTGGTGATTTTTCTTGTTTGTTATTTTTTGTCTCATCTCTTTTTTTATTGGTCTTACTTAATTTTCAAAAACATTTATACTTATATCTATACATTTGAGTGTCCCAGAGTTTTATTTGTGTTGTTTTTCTTAATTGATTGATTGATTTTCTTGCTACTTACACAACACATATGGATTCTGTCCAGCATTTGCTGGACCACATTTTATTTTGAACATGACCCACATTCAGGATGGTTTGGCACACGCCCCCCCCCCCCCCCGACTTCAAAGAAGACACCCACATAAACCAACTCTTTAATTTTCTGCCTGGCTGAGGCCTCACTGAACACCAAAAAAAAGGTGAAAGAGGGGCCAGCCACCCCGCCAAAAATCTAGGCGTGTCTTTTGCACTTCAAAAAGGAAGATCTCTTCCAGGTTTATCGTAGAATTCAGAATTGATTCTGGTGATTGATGTGAAATTGTTTGAGTGATTTCAAATGTTTTATCTCGACGTGCATGACTCAGTGTGATACATCAATATGGTGAACCATACGAATCATTTTTTTCAATAACCCTTACCCTAGTTGAAAATTGTTGACTGTTATACAGATGTGTGTGCTAAGTTGAATACCAGTGTGTTGCTGTTCATTCTAGCATAACCTCATGAAAATGAGATCACATATGCACTCTGTAAGTCAGAATACTTTGAATATGATGAAAAAAACATCTTCTGCTGCATGCATATTCCCAAAGCAATGTTTTTTGCAGTGGAAATATCCATGTATAACCGAGTCTCTAAGAGAAAAGGTTCCACTTCATGGGGAAACGAATCAGAAATTATGAGACGTTAAAAAAACATTTAAATACACCGACAAAATATTCCTTCCAGATGTAAGTGACTGCCGTCTTGTGACTTTGCATCTCTCGCTCGTTCTCTTTCACTCTCTCTCTCTCTCTCCCCCTCCTCAATGCATGAATGAGCAGATGAATAAACTCCGTGCCTAATTTACAGATGATTTCTCCCATTAATCTACAGTCTGCAGATGTTGTTAATTTATTTCGCTCCTCTAACCTCCTGTTGTCACAGCTGTCGGAGGTTGGAAAAGGGAA
The DNA here is from genome assembly GCF_022379125.1 of Scophthalmus maximus. Taxonomy (NCBI): domain Eukaryota; kingdom Metazoa; phylum Chordata; class Actinopteri; order Pleuronectiformes; family Scophthalmidae; genus Scophthalmus; species Scophthalmus maximus. The sequence continues at coordinate 19,386,602 of NC_061516.1, forward strand.
CTTTTCGCGCGCGGATTGGTGTGTGTGTGTGTGTGTGCACTGCGCATATCTAAGGTCTGCGCGGGCGTACGTGGGTGTGTGCCTGTTGCACACGAGTCATTGTGTGCGCATAAGTACAAGTTTGTGTGTGTGTGTTTGTGTAGGTGGATGCTGGGCGTACACATTTTTGGTGTAAGGGCAAAGGGTGGAGCACAAAGTGTGACATGCACAGCGAGCGAAAGCCACTTGCCTCTCTTATTCACGACTGCCACTGCAGGACGTGACCAGACGCCACCACGGCCGAATTGTAAAAGTTCCGTTCCTCTGAATAAGTAAGATAGTGTTTGTGTGCGCGCAAAGAAGTAACGTGGACTCAGGCCATGTGATATTGACACCAGTCAGACTCACGCCACATTTTTTGATGTGTTGCAGCCTGATACTTTAGATCCAGTTAGGCACAAGAGAGAGAGGTTAACAATTATGAATATTAAAGCCTGTTCATCACCGACACAAGGACGCCCATCAGTCTTTCAAAACAGAACAAACGGAGAGAACCTGCTGCATGGGATTAAAAACAAAGCAAAACATAAAACCCACACACTCACTATACTGTACACAGCCTTCACACATTAACCCTCATTGATCCCCCTCTAAGCCTCACCGACCTCGCAACTAGAGGGTTAAGAGCCAATGATATTGATAACTCATTGGCTCTATTGATCCTCGCTCAGATGTTAATTGGGTATTACTCATTCAAGTTCGCACTAATTAACCGAATGAGAAGCATTAAGAGCCTTAACAGTGGCAGAGCCGGTGCTTGTTATTCACAGTCTCGCTAAACGCCCCTGGTGAAGCCTCCTCATTACCGCCGCAAACATCCACAGGAAGTCTGGCAAGGTGCGAGGGAGCTCAGATGAAGGGGAGGGCACCGACGGGTCAAGTCTCTTTTTATCATCGCAATCAGCGCTGTCTGTTTGTAATCAAAAGGCACAGCGTGTGCTCCGCCAAAGTGTGTCAGGACATCCTGTAAATGTGCACCAATTAGAAATAATGACTGACACAAGGAGAGCAGCTTGAGGCTCCGTCGCACAGCGTGTGGGCCGAAGAAGAGGGATACGTCGATGGCTATAAGCCACTTTTACCTGAGCTTTCTGTTCCGCACGCGTGGTGTTTATTTTAAATTCGGCAAACTGCGGCACGTGTCAATGGCTCTTTGTGACCTTTGAACCAGACCCCTCGCTGTGCGGCGTCAATATCCCAATTAGCATGAAAAGCTTGCAGATCGCCTGCAGGGCAGCGGGTCCCTCATCATAATACATTCCTGCAATAGAATAAAAAGAAAATACATCCATTTGTTGTTTTATGTTTTGGCTTTTTTTGGCCGATGCTCTGTATCACACAAATCTCAGTGGAAAATGTAAACATCATATTTTCTTTACAAACACAAACAACAACGAAACTGGAATGCAGCAGCTACACAAAACTGTCCATTTACATCGCGTTCGGTATAAATAATGTGTGAGACTGATTTTAATATGCCGGAGGCAGTGGAATTTTCTTCTTCTTTGGGCAACTGTGGCTCAAGAGTTCGAGAGGTCGTCCACAAACCAGAAGGTCAGAGGTTCAATCCCCGTCCTTGGGCAAGACACTTAACCCTCAATTGCACTCTGATGGCTACTCCGGCATGAATGAATGAACAGTAAGAATGTGACAGAAAAAAGCGCTGTATGAATATGTGTGTGAGCAGGTGAACGTGACTTGCATGACTAGGGAAGTTCTATATATAAAAACAGTTTTCTTTTAAACAATGGAGTAAATAGTTTGTGATTATGTCTGTCGAAAGACAGAGTTAAGTTCCTTGACTCGCAGACTTGTGTTGCTGTCATACAAGCGCTTCATAAGGTGCATCACCATCACACGTCGTTTCACACCAATCGCACAGCCTGCCACGGGGCTGACGCCCGAGGCAAATAAACGAAAACATGGCAGAAGCCGCATGAGCCAAAAACTGCTCAAAAACAACCACAGCTTCCCAAGCTATCGCAGCCCTCGTGATACTGTGTCTGTGGGTGGGTGTGTTACCTGCCAGTGAACTGGATGACGGCAGTGGCTAGTGTGTATCATCTGAGCCCTGCAGCGGGGCCAGCGAAGCCATATGCCCGGACTCAGGGGGGGCTGAGCCACGGAGGCCTGGTCCTGTGGTCAACCGCTGAGGCCAAACCGCCGGACCATATGGGAACAAATAATGTAAGTCTTTTGAAATGAACTCTGGACTCCTATTTCACGGTTCGGAGGCGTTTTAACAAGAATTGATGTTCAGAACATGTCTGAACTCTCCTGTTGCGTGGCCATGATCTCACCTTTCTACAGGGCAAGGCTGGTCCTACTAACAAACAGAGATTCCATGAAACTGAGATAAATAATGTGTACAATATATCTGTTTAAACGTCTTCCTTATACGACTCATCTTATGTACACAAGGTACTGACCTGAGCAGGAAGTGACAGCATGAAAGCACAAGTGGTCGTGCTTTACCTCTGAAAACAGCACGAAGCTTCCTTGAGTCAAGCGTCTCCCGGACATCTTCATCTTCCTCTTGGCTCCGTTCAGTGAGCCTACACCAAGACTTTGAGGGGCTTCCAGTGAAGGCTACAATTTGGGATTTGCCAACTCTGTAAAAGAATAAATATTATTTCAATTATCAAATAGGCATTCAGTTTATCAAGTGTTCTCTTTCACCATTTACTAGTGCAACCGGGCCACGCAGTGCAAAAGCCTGCCACTGGCTCGAGCAGCTTTTGTGATAAACCCTGACATCTGAAAAGTAGGAATGAGCAGCTGCAAAGCACCGTATCACAAGCTATGCTGTCAGATAATCATATATCGGAAATAGTTAACACTGACATAAATGAAAAGATTTACTGCGTAAAACAAATTAGTAAAGATCTTTTCCTCCATTTCAATGAATCCAATTCGACCGAGAATCGACTTGACATCTTTGGCGAAATGTTACTGTTGACCTCTGCAGTGCCCCCTGTTTCATAACTGTCATTTTATACAATGAATAAATAAATAAATGGAAAAAAAACAACCATTGTCATTCTGTGCAATACAGCACAGCAATCATCTTTGCAGCCAGAATGGGGCCAGTTGAACTGGTGGTATACAATGCCGCATGGTAATAAGTGGCCCATTAGGAGCGTCGGCGAGAGGAACCACGCTGTGCCGCTGTAATACACTGGATAATCAAGATGCCCGCTCTGGCAATAATAGAAGCTTTGCCGCACTATGGAAATAGTCCATTCTGAATTAGATGCTCATCTGTGTTGTGTGTGTGTGTGTGTGTGTGTGTCGCTGAATAAATGGAATTGCCATTCCCAGATATGGGCTCCATTTGAACCTCATAGCTTTAGTAAAGATTAGATTTCTGGTCACCTCTATTTTCGTTCTGTTATTTTTTACATTGAGGTCCAAACATCTGAGACCACCCGTGGTGAGTCAACGCGTTAATGCCCTTCAGTAATATTCACACAACCAACAAATTCATAACATTTGATTAAGACCAGTGCAATAATCAGGGGATTATGCAAATTCATTTATCCTCCCCATGGATTAGTAACAGATAATTTCCAGGTTTTGTGAAAGAAAGAAAAAATGAACTGTATCTTCTCTTCCGAGTGAGACAAGTATTAGGGTTAGGTACAAGCAAGACGACTGTGAAAACCCTGACAAAATCTGTGCACCTCGCAATGACAGCAACAACATAATCAAATGTGTTGACTGTCGTGATAGGGCATTGTGAGGGCTTAGAATTAATGGGAAGGCCGAGTCCAAATGCTTCAGTTCAAGCCAGCGGAAACCCAGCGGGATTTACACTTTAAGCAAAGGATTTCAAAGACGTGTCAAACGTCACAACATTTATATCAAATTTAATTGAAGTGCCAGTGAGATGGATTAAAGCCTTTCTTCATGAAGGTGCAAATGCAAGTTAGCATTGTTGAGCTAGCATGTATCCTTTTGTATTACAGGATCATATTTATCAGGGGGACAAATAAACCAAGCATGACCGCCACTTCCTGGGGCGGTTGTGAGAATCCTATTTCAAACCCACAGCCCTTCGGCTCAGGCAGTATCTCATTATCACATATTTTCCGACAAGATTGCTTGTCGGAATTTCTGCAAACATGGGTCATTTGTGATGGAAGTGTGGCGATACAAAGACGAGTCGGAGGCTGACCCTGACCTGACCTTTCGGGAAAGGTGAGAAAACGAGGGGAGAATGATGTTACAGAAATCAATACATAAAATATAATGTTAATGGCATAATGCAATAGCTAACAGCTCTAAAGCCCCGATTCGGCATTCGTTAAAACCAACATGACCAGAGCCACAGAACGAAGCGCGTCGACGCAGTTGAACGTGAATCACCTGACAGAGTTTGTCTGACTTCACATTGATTTCTTTGCCAGCTACAGCTCAGGTTTCAGATGTAATGAATATAATGCCGTGCCCATCACACTCGCCTGCGCAAGTTTCATTCTGACCCACACGGGGTGTTATTTTGCAGTGCATAAACAACTCTGGTGTTCATAAATAATACGTCTCGCCGGAACAAAGGCGACGGGCAGGTGTGAGACTGGCTGGCAGATGCCTGCATTTTCATTTGGAAACCCCCGTGGGTGCAGATGTCCCAGCTCTTTCTCTGACACTCCGCCTCCGACTCCTCCAGTCGTCCTCTTATTTTTTCTTTCTTTCCTTTTTTTAGTTCATCCTTCTCAACACTTGACTTAATACTTGAGATGATAAGGTGTCTGACACCTAGGAACGCAATGCATAATTACATTTAATGAAAAAACTGCAAGGATTTGTGTATGCACGGAGGAGTGTCAACAATAATTTTCTTTGTGTCTGTCTTGTCCTGTTGTGTTTCTCCTCCTTATCATTGCTCACCACCACTTGTCAAAGTCAAGCGACAACATCCCCAAAAAGGGAAAGGCAAACACCATCATTGGTCATCGAGGGGACAAGTCCTCACAGTATTATGGAGATTTATGGAAATCATTTTTTTCCCTAACGCTTCTCTCTCTCATTACTGCTGCTCGTCATTGTCAGATGTACGTCTTGGTCCTCACATGGTTCCTTTCGGTTTTTGTATTACCTTGCTCCACAAGGCTCCTTCATCCATATGCATGCCTTGTTCAAGGTAATAAGGTACGGCACCTCCCGAGTCTCTCGTGCGTCGGCGTATATGCCCAGCAGTTATATGTGTGGAAATTAAAATCAATGAAAATTTGTAACGGTTGAATGGTCGAGGTTCGTTGTAATCTTTATTGAACAGTGCACACTGAGCTTGTCAAGGTGGAGTGGGCCAAGTGAAGAAATTGAATTAATCTGGGGGCAGGTCTCATTGCAATGCCGTCTCAAGTGACAAGTGACAAGTCGCAGTACAAAGTCAATGTGTGCTGCAACTTTGATAAATAATCTTTAAGGTGATTTATTGAGATTTGCATTTTTTCTTAGTTTAACGTAAACAAACAAGATATACTTAATTTTAAATTGAGTGCCTTTGAGTGTTGTACTCCCGGTGTGATCTGTTCCCGCTCACACTTGCCAGAGATGGCTGCCAAATAAGAAGCACACCCCTGTATTCCTCCCAAAAGGTCACTCGGAGGTCTGCACAGGAGATATGAAAGGTCAGCCTGACTTACCACTGAGATTAAAGTGACCCGTCTCCACCCCAGGAGAGAGTGATTAAGAACGGGCCACAGACAGCTGCAAGACCCGAGGTGCTCGGACGTGGTCAGTGATGGACAATGTGTGTATGTGTGTGAGTGTGTGTGTGCGCGTGCCATTGCTGACACTTTCATGCTAGTCACAGAAGTGTGAATTAACACACAGCTGAACAAGGCCACGGTACGCTACACGGTTTGAATTTCGATGGCATGCTCAAGCCAATGTACAGCTCCCGGAAAAAGAGGAATTGAAGAACTTGAATTTTTAAAATATTTTTTTTATCATCTTTAAAAAAATGTATTATTTCATATTCTTGGTTTGGTAACGTGAAGGCAACAACGATAAGTTAAGTCGGGGAATTGGGATACAGTCTGTGCTGTTGCACAGTATGAACACTAACACTGAGGAAGATCTCAGTGTAATTAAAATTTGTGAAGTGAAATAAAACAGAGATCACATTTTGTAGTTACTCTTCCCTTGCTAGTGTGGTTTATGGCTTCTGGCTTTGCGGATAGCTCGCAGGTTACTGTAGTAAATAATACATTGCAAAATATTTACTCTTGTTTTATGAACACAAATATCTGAAAGTCTGAACTTAACTGATCTCCTCTGGGAAATTGTCTCGTTACAATTGCACAACAAAGTAAGGAAAGATGAATTAATTATGGTAAAAAGAGTAAAACCACTATAATATAGTAAAAGAAAGAAATACACAAGAACTGAAAAGAAAATTGCACAAATGCAAATGTGCAAAAGAGGTAGAAACGGAGGCCACTTTAACATTAGCATGCAGAGGATCCAGGGTCCTGTCTCCTCTGGTAGTGTGGTCTGCAAACTAAGTGAAAATGTCGAGTTCCTGGATACAGGATTAGAAGAAAAAAAGAGCCCTGAAGTGTAAAGTCTGGAGTCTCGCTGGAACAGTGTGGATAATGTCATCCGCAGTTGCCAGGTTACTGGAGATGGGGTTATAAACAACAACCAAGACGCCTGCCACTGGTCACATGTCTCACACAGCAATCTTTTCCAGTGCCAAAGGAAGCACGAAAGGCAAGTTTTGACAAAGATTTGGATTGCCACCTTTCCTGCGTACCCATTTTCCTCCAAAACAAGCCCATAACCGCCGGGCGTATTTTGCAGGGGCGCTGTCACTGCATCCTCTCCAAAGATGATTGTGATTGTAATTGACCATTCTTGCCTGTTCGCCCTGAAGACTGTCGATGGAAGCAAAGGGATCCAGAATAGCATCCTGTCACTATGTCTCTGTGAAACACATACAACCACACTCTTGGAAGTCCCCTCCAACTTCTCACAACCGTGATGTGACTTTTATGAGCTTTCCAATTAAAACAATAGTATCCAATTGGTGCATACCTCTTCTTTAACCAAGTGATGGACTTTCTCAGGAAATTCTTATTAAAAACTAGATCAACACCGGCTCCATATTGGCTTATTTGTCTCTACAAAAAAATCAATTGACATCAATATCTACATTACACAAACCATGGTCCACTGCCTCGGTGGGTGTATACACAGATTTGAGATGCATCCTGTCACGATCAATGCATCAAATTAACAGCCATTGATGAACGCGCAAGACATTTTCTTTACTTTCAATGCCACAATTACCATTTGTTGTATTATTGACAATCTGTCAACACTTATATTTGACGGCCGCGTGCCTCGTGAGAGCTTTCTAGCTGAGAATATGCGGCAGATGGACGATGCAGAAAAAGAAAATCAAAATGAAAAAAAAAGGATTGTTTTTTTCCCTGAAGAAATAAAAATATCATCAATATATTCAGTGCTCTTCTTGCGCTGTGTACGAATCCTGGGAGCTCATACGATAAACTGCCTACTCGATTTGTGAATTAGATAAATCCTCCCACCGATGTGGACTGTATCTGCAGATGGAAGCACTGTTTACAACCAAAATTATTTGGTCAGAAATTTTAAATAGTAAAATCAGATTTACAAGCAAAGACTAACACAAAAGTAGAACATTTGTCTATAGACGAGTTGGCCTATGTAACTGCTCTAAATACACCTGCAAGTTTGTTCAAGTAGTGTGGAATTACAATATATATACATTTGTGTATTGTGAGTGTTTACTGCGATCCTGAGTTTACGGGCAAACATTGTGGGCTGTCAAACTGCCATTTGTGTTTCCACATCTTTTGTCTTGTGGGACCATGTGCTCACATCCAATGCTGTTTGAATCTGCGATCAGCTGAATCTAAATGTCACTTTCCTGCCATCTCCGGGACGTCAGGAGGTCTGCTCTGATTCGCTCTGGCAGTCCGTGGATGCTTGGCCAACCACTGTTTCGCAGCGTCTCTCGGTTTGGACGGCTGGACACTGAGACACCGGCTATTTTGCTTTCAGAACACACTCACGTCGTGTTTGTGCCAGAGATGTTCCCATTACCTGACAGGAGACCAGGAGAGCTTGGCTATGATCCCCATGGCAACACAGAGATATTAGACCAGAAAGGATGATGATGTAAGATAATGTGATATGGAATGCTCTCCGTCCTGTGTAGTGCCTCTGTTTCCAAAACAAAAAAACAAAACTATGATAATTTTGCATTGCTGGAGTCATGCAAATGGCCTTAGTTATAATTGCCTTCACAAAAGTGATATGTTATATACAGCCGTCCTCTTCCTCTGTGTACATATTGTTGTAAATCCATCCTCAGGGTGTCGTGGGTATGTAAAAACATATTCAATTTAGAAAAAAGAATCCCAATGACGGAGGAACAAAAGCAGGCGAAGAAGGAAAGTGATAGGAACTGGAACGGGCACGGGACTTGAGAAGCTTCCGAAAGAACATGCAGTTTGTCTCCTTCCAACTACATCAGTAAGTAACACAAGCAGCCTATATAACACTGAACATTTAAGTCAAGGTTAAGGGGTTTTCTGCTTTGGACAGTTGCCAGGCTGCTGGTATTGAGTTAGCCATGATGGTAACGTCGCACCTCGGAGCCAGAAAAACAAAGTAGCTTCAGGGTACATACTTCTTTCTTCTCCTCCGTTATCTCCAAAGTGGTGTGGACCACTTTCCCAGGAGCCCTGAGGAAAAGTACCTGCGTCGGATAATCAGAAATCAGAGGGACAACAGAGACAATAGGCGCAGAGAGACAATAAGAGGATGTAATTGAGAGCGGTAACAACAAAAAGAGGGAAACGTGGCAATAGCCGGCATTGTCAGGGTCATAATGTTTCAATCAGAGAGCTGTGCTTTTGCAGATCAGAATGTAAACCACAAACCATTAAAATGCAGATCACAGGCTTTGGGAAATGGGAGGTTTTGCAAAGACACCATCTAATAAATTCTATGTGCAACCCCATTGCAGCCTCCCGCCTCCCTGCAGACCCGGGCAGCCTCCATGAGCTGATTACAGAGTTTGTTCATAGTGAGCGCTTAGACAGACAGTCCATTAGTCCACTTAACATTACTCTCCATCACTGCTCCCCTCCTATCCCTCTCCTCCTCCCCTGATCCATTGTTCCTAAAATGAAACTACTCAGAACATTTTAGTGGATTGATCGGGGCTCTGCGTCGTCATCTAACAAATTGAGGTTTGACCTAGTGATGATCCATCTCTGTTAACTGCAGATGAACCAAAATATAAAGTAGCTTGACTATCTCCCTCCCTCCGTCTGCCGTACCCTCGCTCCTCCTGTCTCTGGATTGAATTCTATCCACAAGTCATCATTCAATCATTGGTGTGCCCTTCTGAATGAATAAATAGTTTTATTCCACCCATACAATAACCAAAAATCTCCCCATAATATTAATTAATGAACCAATGCTGACTACAGAACACACTACTGAACACAGAACAAAAACCTTCTCTTCCTTCCTATTTGGAACCACTGCATCTTCTTCCTGCCCAGCTACCTGGAAGACTTCTGTCAAACACATTTGTATCACCAGGATACTCCAACTTCCCTTTCCTTTCCTCACTCTCTCCAACTACAGATGCCGTGCCGGCAGTGGGCTACATTCCAGCTGACTGTTATGCCACTGATTGTTGTTTTCCCCAGTCTCCATTCTAATCAGCAGCCTGGCGGTCAAATCTCCCTCATCCTGGAATTTGTCCATGGCAGAGTGACCTACCGGCGCCACGGCAGCAGTCACTTGCCATTTTGATATGAAGGAAGAAGGCTGTACTTGGTGTTCTCTTTCCATTGACTTATATCTTCTCCTGTTCACTTGAAATTTGTCTTGCCGGTCAAAAACACGCAGATTGATTTCGATCTAAGAGCAACATAGCATCGTCACATAGATGACATCGGCTGGACAATTCTTGCCAGTGGGATCTTATCCCACTCCTCCTGAACTGCTACCACCAGTTTGCCCGCTGTAATAATAATAATTATTATATAATCCCAACTCAAACCCTGGGTTTGAATGAGAGTGTTTTTTGTCAAAATGATTAAACAGAAATGACCTCTACACACACACACACACACACACACACACACACAAACATGAGAACGCCACACCCGAAGATCAATTTTGAACAAAAAGTAGTATCAAAAGTGATCATAGTATCAAAACTATGAGCAGGAAACCATTCAATCATCAGGAGCACATGGGAGAAGCACAGACAAAAGAGATGGTTAACACCTTCACCAACAAGGAGGAGCACGTAACTATATATACATACAACTACAGTATACATACATATACATCTATATGTTTCTCAGATCACCTTTACATTTGATTTGAGTGTTTGAAGCACTATCCATCGATGCCCTCAATGCATCTTGGGAACATTTACACCAACATCTTACGCAGTTATCCACAGCTGGATAGTGATTTGATCACCCGAGGCTCGTATTGATTTCAGTTGTTACCACAGCCGAAATGCCTCAGAGTCAAGTGAAAAGGACTGCATAACTTACTGAAAATTGAGAACACAAACAACAACAACAACAAAAAACGATCGACAAACACTAGGGAGCACACACACCGCGGGAGTGGCGGTTTCTGATGACATCAGTTTCACAATTTAGTCAATAACGCGATCATGATATAACAGCAAACTGCAGCTGTGCGTGGACAGGAAAACGAATGTCAACGACCGGCTGACATTCAATTTCGACTGTCATCCTCCACCAGCTTCGGCGCTCTGCACCGGCTTTGTGTGTGATCATTCACACTCATTACACAGCTGAAATTAGCCGTCTTCCCTCCCATCTGCGAACATAATGGATTCCCTCCATATTTACACAACATCACTGACCGTCGGTGCAGAGTCGGCGTCGCCCTCCCCATCCTGATTGCTGTAATGCGATGCTCGCTGCTGTTGTGATCTCTCACGAGCAGCAGTGAAAAGAAGCAATCATCTCCCTTACTGTCAACCATAAAGCTGTTCCAACAATCTATTTTCCCACATTAATTATTTATCCTGTACACTGATGGTATCACCTTTGGGTTGTATTTTTTTTTCCCTGTAGAAACGGTTAGTTAAAAAAAAATCCAACATTTGATTTTACTCATCAAACAAACTGTTCAGTGAATGATTAAAGATGACATCACACGGCAAGACAGATAATTTTGTAAGCGCCAACCAAAACCATTTAAAGTCAGTGTGTAAAACAAATCTGTTTTATGAGGTGACAATGTTTATGGATAGAGGGAAATATCATGGTGTGGGTTGAAATCGCAACGTTGTTAGGGTTAGTTCAGCTGCATAATCATGGTTACAACTGTACAAAAAACACTTTCGAGTACATGCAAAATATCCTGATTTTTTCAAAGAAAAACTTGGACAAGCCAGTTTGCCTTGGTTGAAGGAACAAGCTTGAAGTGATGAAAAAGGCTTATTAAACATTCAGCTAAATTTCATGAGTTGTAAGGATAAAATGCACTTGGATAAAGTTTTACACTCTTTGGCGCAGTTTGGGTGCCCAACAAGCAGCTTTCATAACACCGCATTCTGACAGAGACATGTTGCGAAGGCGAGCATAAGCTCAGAAGATGAAACCTAATTCAGAAGGAGAATTCTTGAAGGAGTGCCAGTTGTGTTCTTGTCCTCCCGAGAACAAAATCCTTCCATGACGTCTGAGTATGCTGATGAGTACGCAAAAGTCCTTCGGGCATTTGCCGGGAGGTTTTCATGCCATGAAAAGTAAACGAATGAAACTGAACCTGTTCGTTACAACGTTTAATACCGTCCGGCTCACGTGCCTGACAACCTACAACACAAAATCACTGAGCTGCAAAGCAACAACAAGCTCCAAACATCCAAGCACAACAATATCTCTCTGCTCTTTCTTTCTGCCCTGAGGATTTTCCCAGTCTGAGAAAACATGCACTGAAGTTTAAAGCTCTGTTTAGGGCCACCGACTGCTGTGAGCAGCTCTTTACAAAACCGGCTCATAACAGGAAGGAACATAATATACATCATTTTAGGGTCTGATTCTGTTGTTCTTTTCGGGATCAGGGTCGGAAATCCTTGATTCTGAAATGCTTTGACTTCCCTTGTAAAACACACCCCATTACAGTAACATGGGAAATGATTTTAACAAATGACAGGTCATGCTTATTTGGTTATTCCCAAATCTTGGATCAACATTAAATGTTTGACAGAAACACTAACTCTGTGAATCCTACTTGCGAGAACGTTTGGACGAGGTAAAGGAGCAACTGTCGCATGCCCTGGAGCAAAACATGTGGTGACAAGAGACTTGTTCCACTTGAGAAGCATTTTATCATCTCATATTGATGATTCCCCCCCCCCAAAAAAAATAACACAATGTCGACTGTTTTTCAAACCTGGCAACAAGCGGAGACAATGCTTGGTTTAGCCAAAGGACAACTATATAAGAACATTATCCATGCTATCCATTTTTTTTTATACCAGATTTACTTCCACGATGACGTATACCATTGCTTTACCTACATATATGGATGTCAAATCTGACCAAGAGTCACTATACCCCATTCAATAACTTTAAAATTGATTTCCATTTTAATCACCCACAAATTAATCTGGAATAGAAAATATTATGCAATACATTTCTAAATGAATATCAACCGGTCTTCATCTCATTGTAATGTTCCAAATGACATTCATCAAAGGCTGCTACTGTAAAGAAAAGTCCCTATTAATAATAGCAACATGCTGTTAACTTGTAGAGTTCTAAAGTTTGGGGGATAGTGTGAGGAGGGGGGAAAAAAGAAATGAAATCCTGCTGCTTTTGAACAGCACTTACAGAAAACACAATCTCTCCCCAACATTTGCTAAAAAATGCTAACCACGGTATAATATTCAGCATCCTACTGAGCTGTGAATAAGCTGATAGTCTGTCTCGCAAAAGTCTTTAAATTGCTTTTGAGAAATGTTTTTTTGTCACATCCTCAACCACAATGAAAAAAAATGTTGGCATGTCTACTGATGAAAGAGAGAGTTGGAAAAATCATTACTCAAGCAAAAAACAACAACAACACCCTTTCTGTGGAAGCCTTGAACAAAACATCCTCACTCCTTTGTTGTATGTGCAAAGACGAATAGAGGTCAAAAGACAATCTATATCTGTTTTGATCTATATCTGTACTTGTGTTCTGATACATGCAGCTTGATCTTTTGTTTGTGACCATTATTGTGCCTGCTTGAATACATGCAGCATTATTTCAGCAGTGACAATGATAGCATAAAAACATCCCACCAAGGACGTCATACAGACGACCAACAGGTGACACAGCATCAACAGCGCTTCTTTTGTCTGTCCTTTAATTCTACTGCTTAGGTTCATGACTTCAATCTCCTAACACGTGAAGATCTTCTTTTTACTCTTTGATGCCAATTTTCGTGAACGAAAACTTCCTGACATATTGGGCAGGAAGCGTATAGCCTCATATGGTATTGTTGCCGAATCGGTGACGTCATGTCTCTACAATTTCACAATGTAAGAGAAATTCAAGATAAGAACATGAAAATGTTCTTATCTTTCCTGTGCCCATCTTCGTCTATCGCTCTCACACATCCAAATACAGACCTTTCTATCATCTCCTCCTCTGCCATGCTCCCACATCTGGTTTAGCTGTGACTTGACGGGCTCAACACGTCCCAAAATACTAAGAGACAAAGCCGAGTCTAAATAAAACATCTTATTCATTTGTGCACGAATGACGTGTCGACCCTGCGTCATTCTCCTATGTTTTGGAGCTAATCTGTCACAGGTTGAATGTAGCTGTGTGTTGGTATTTTAGGCATACGGTCTGGAGGAGTGATATCTTTCACAGTCATTGACACATGGACGCGCTTGATCATCTAATTTTTCACAGAACAAGACCTACATATATATACATATATACACATATAAAAGGCTCACAAATGGCATTTATGAAACAGCCACATAGTGTGTCACTCTGGGCTGGTGGTGTGTGTGAATGTCATTGCACGCAAAATATTTTTGCCGGCTAGTCAGCGCATATGACACATTGGAGCTCAGTTTTCCACAGGCTTTAGCTGAGCTGTCATACATTGAATAAACATAGACATATTTTAACGGCACGCCCAAGGCTGTAAAAGTCCGTTCTGTACCCTGGTCTGGGTTGCTACTGATTGCTGTGACTCAGGCGGTGATGCACATGTATACGGTGAATGTTTTATTCATTTGTACCTCATCCAATCAGTCTCAATCACAGAATGAGCCAAATGTTTATACGCAACAAGGATCGCGCATTTAACTGCTTACATATCTGCAGAGTATAATGTAATTGGAGCATAATTCAGTAATTCTACCATTGTGCGGAATGGGAGCAATAAAAGTTGCATGTGCAGTCTTTCATATGAATGCACATACTTATTGTACATGCACACAGGTTTTACATTGATGGACTGACTGTGTGTAGTTGACCTACTACAACATATTCGTTATGTATCACGTCTCTCCATATGTCAACGGGAAGACATCTACATGGTCAAATGGAATTGCAGTGAAATAAAAAATTTGAACAGCATCCAATCACAAATTAGCCCCAAAGGGCTTTTCAGACTGTACAGCGATGTCAAATGACCTCCTCTCCTCTCTACCATAAAGAGAAGTTGACTTCACAGGATAACAGAAAGCAAAATCAAAGGACACCATTCACACAGTGGGAGGAGAGAGAAGAGAGGACAGAAACGCTAGAGGGAAAACCAAGAAATCATTTTCTTCATGTTTTGGGAATCACCAGTGGTTGGTGGAGGCCTAAAGATTACAGAGGGAGACAACACAGGAGAAAGAAAAAGAATGGGTAAGAAGATGTGTCAAAACTCTAGAGAAGCGTTTCAAGCACGTTTCTATAATTTGAAAGAGTGTATGCAATTATCTTTAATGAGGCACAAAAGAATGGTGAACTTGTGAAATTCACATATATGGTCATCCACCAGACACATTAACTAGATTTATTTTGTACACGCTGTTCTGTTGATGAAAGACAAAGTGTGGTGTCAGAGAGAAACTCCGGTGACTCAGATACTTGATGAAGTGATGACAGTGGAGATTGGTCGAGATTATTTGATTGCTCATTCGAATGCTTGATAAATATGTGTCGTGAAAAAGCGTTTATTTGTGCGCACAGATACACATCACTCTTGTAACGTCCGCTTTGGGGTTTCACCATTGCCTATGTTTTCCCTTGAAGGTCAAACTCTTCATATTCACACGAGGAAGACAACCAACACAAGAGCTGCTTCATCAAAAGTGTGTAGTGATTGAATACAATTTCAGCATTATGTATGGTATGGTATGAAAAAAAGTTCAGTTTGAAGGTGAATGTATCTTTCGCTAATGTTGGTAAATCCCACCTCCCAGACGTACTGTAAAGGTCATTTCATGATGAACGGACATATACGCAGACACATACGTTTGAGAGCACGGTCGACACGTTGTAAAGTTGTTAAAATTGTTTGTGCTATCAACTTCCTGATTTTGTATATGTATTTGCTAATCCCCGCCTTTACTTACAGAAAGACCACTACGCCTGGCCGAAAATTATAACACAATCTCACTGGTCAGCCATTTTCTGATAAATTACTTTCCTCAAAGGAGTTATGCGCAGACATTTTAGAGATTCTAAATAGCCCCACACTGCTGATTTCCCTATGGCAAATTATTAGCCGGAGTGGTTTGGATGTCTTCTCCGCTGCCTTTTCTTCGAGGCAGCGTCTCTGCATTACCCACAATCCCACAGGTCTGAAAGCGAAGGTTTGTTGAATACCTAATAGGTAAACACTTCAAGCATACAACTGTAGCTCTGACCGCAAAAAATTGGTACAGCCTCTGGCTATTTAGAAAAGAAATATTAATACAGCTTCTTATTGTTTTCCCACTCCACAATGTTAACAAGGCATTCGGTTGGATGTCTGACTGGGGAAGTACCGGAAAGTGACTAATGAGTAAGCTAAAATTAATGAAGACAAACACCATAAACCTTGAACAAAGTGCAACTCTAATTTGTGGCCAGACCAGTTTGCTGAGCATCACAGACAACCACAAAACTTGCTTTGTATTTACTCTCGAAGATGAATTAATTTCCTGAAAACCCTGTTGTGTTTCAAATATGAGCATTTTTGTTGATGGTTTTAAAAACTTTCCAGGTATGTCTGCCTTGAGAATGGCATCACTTTGCGGATGCATCAGACGAATGGAACTGAGCGGGTAATAAGGTCCGTCTGTGTAATATGGGAGGCACCGCTGTCTTTTTAAAATGTAAAATCGAGTAGTGAGAGCCGCCACAAACTTGTAAAAATTGTCAAACTCAACACTGAGGCTTTTCTTCAGGACCAAAATTTCATGAAAGAGATAAATATTTATGCAGGTGCGTTGTGCTTGTGTTTTTGTCACTGTGATGGCTGCAATATGGGGTATTCGATTGATGCACATTCTATATTCCGTTTCCTTGGAGCTCCTCTAAAAAAAAGCTGGTGGCTACACTGCTAGTCTCATTAATAATGCAGCTTTGAAGAATTCTTTGTCGAAGTTTGCATTAATTCAGACGATGTCCGTGGGGATTTACAGTATTTGGCCCTGTGTTTGTGTGTCAATATGGTAGGACAACACTGTCCTATCTTTTTTTCTTCATGCTGTATATGGAAGTGTAGACGAGCAGTATTCACAACGACAAGTATTCTTGTCTGCAGTCACTTTTAGCTGCTTTAACTTACAAAAAACTCTAATTTCCCTGGGTGATTCCTAAGTGTCCTTAAGGCCTCAACTACCACAAAAGACTCAACTAAACGGGGCTTTTGACATACAGATGGATACAGATAGGATTTGGTGGTTCGGGTAGTTTCATGATTCGTCACAGCTCAGACATTTTTGAACTAGAGCTAACATATTTTCCAATTTATGCCTGTGGCATATATCTTGGTCACAATCTTGCAAAAGATTAACAATAACATTAATAAATCCTTTTTCAAAAAAATTGTTCACGTTATTTGTTTGTCTGTAAAAATAATAATATCAATATGTTACATGACTTTTTTAAACTCTCAAAAATCAATATCAGATTAAAGAAGCTGTGAAAATGTATAGAAAGATTGTAGTGAAACGACCTCTCTTTTTTTTTTTTACAAATTATTTTTTACAGTATTTTTTAACAACAGAGTTAAGCCAATGTCATGGATTTAATTCTCCCACCACTGTTCTGTGTTGTCAAGACTTAATCCCTTTTAAAAAATATGTAAAAGTATGAATGTGTGACACACTAAGCTGTGACATGTGTCACTTGTGGACTAGATGATTCCTATTAGCGGTCACTGAAAAGAAACCTGCAGGCACGTGTCTGGTATAATGCTCCCCATTCAAAATCCTTATCACAGCCATTCAAACAGGTAGGCAGAGGCTGTGCCTGCAGAGAAATCATGAGTTCCCCAAGCCCCCGAGATCTTTCATGGGGTTTTCAAACCCTTTTTTCTTTCTGCCATGATGGATACAGTGTATTAATAACAGACAAGTCCACTATTATTCTGGGGTATCCAATTTAAAGTGATGAAAAAGTAATACAGTGAAGCTTGAGTGAAATGAGAAATTGGAGAGACGAGATATAAAAGGGTTTCTTAGAACGGGGAGATGTGCAGAATATCATATTAGTCCAGTGTAAATGACTCCCATGCACTTTGCTAAATGCTCACAGATATTGAAAACCTCGGCTGGACTACTGGGACCACATGCATAAAACCTGATTTGTGTCTAAAAAGCCTGCGTGTGCACGAGAGCGGAAACATGCAAGATACATGGAGCGCTTTGTACACATTGGTCTTTGTCATACAGCTCAGTCATTGTGAAAAAAAGTATGCACGCACGCACAAGCCCAATGACTCCGCGGTTGTCTCGGAAGTAGCTAAACATGTTCCAATTCCCACTGTCACCACTCAGCTCTGCAGATTTGCCACATTTAGTGTCTGTAGCTTTTCAGAACGTACCCAGCATATATAGTCAACCGGGGAGATGTTTAAGTGCTGCAGGAGTGCTTTGACATCTTCCCATGAAGATTTTAAAATGTAGGATGTGCAACATTTATGCGAAAGCATGTGCAGCGATCATATTTTTCGAATTGAGGGACATTAACAAATGATAATATTGTTGGAATTCTGCTGAGAACTACAATGTGAGATTAAATGTTCACCAACACTCACAGTTGTTTTCACTCTATTTGTCCGATTAGAGCTCTTTTTAACATTTAGACCATATTGCATCCCTCAAACAGCCCTTTGGAAAAAAAGAAAGGGGCTTCACTTTACAAACATCCTCTCGACATGAGTCCTCACAACGGCATGGACACTGAGCGTGTAATACATTCACTCACACAACGTTTGTACACATCTAATAATAAAGAGCTGTAAAGTAAAGTATCACCGGAAGACTTTGAAAGACACGAACGAGAGGACAAACAGCGGAAGGAGAAAGTGACAACAAGGGATTTCTTCACTTGAGGAGATGTTAAGACGATGGCCAACAAGGGGGGTGTATCCTAACACATGTATACACTCCTGTCCCACACTGGGTGGATTAATTGAGCCTATTCATCACCATGAACGGATCCGTTTACCCTTTTTGAGGACACCAGGCCCCTGTATGAAAAATGAAGTGAATCAAATTCACTAAACTCCTCCTCTTTACTCACTTCCATCTACCTGTCTCCGTTTCTGTCTTGCTCACTTTTTACTGATCTGTCTCCATTCTCTCTTTCTCTCCACTTTTCTGTATTATTTAAAGCCTCTGGGGGAGGGAGGGAGGGAGGGAGGGAGGGAGAGAGAGAGAGAGAGAGAATACGTAAAAGAAAGGAAAAAGGAAAAAGAAAGGAGCACTCCCTGCTAAAGAGTGATGAGAAATCCACTCCAAGCTAATGGAATACAAAGACAACGTCTCCTTAATTTTCAATCCAATTATCTTGTGATTAATGCTTTGAGGGGGGGATCTTCTTCCATGTGGTCGTCATTCACTTTGGGCTTTGCCCAAAGAATCAAAAGAAGATTCGGTGCCGCTGTTATTGTTACTCGAGAGGTGAACTGCCGACGAGAGACTCGGGCAGATTATAATTACATTATTATGCAGATTACATATATTGCCTGAGGTGGACAGTCTGAGTGTGTCGCTGCATGTTGAACCAGACCCTCCACCTCATTCAAACTGTTTAAAAAAAAAGAAAAAAAAAAGTTTTTCTTTTCTATTCCCCGTGATTTATCAGGAAGAAATATATATTTGTTTTTGTATGCATGTACATATGTATGCATATGTTTGTATGTACTGTATGTATTTGTATAAACACAGTGATTATTAAATGTATTAATATGATTTAATTGTATTTATTATTTGTCTCCTTGTCCATGCTAACATGTTAGTTAAGATGAAGGTATGGTTGAAATTGGTTAGAAATTGGGCTAGAAATTGTATGACTAAAAAATATATAAAAAAGAAGAAAGAAATATTTTTCAAAAATCATAAAACAATGTTTGAATATTAGCTTATCAACCATTATCAGGACATACAACATTTTTTCCTAGGTGCTTCTCATGTTGAACATGTATCAGGTGCATTTCTGAGATAATGATGTACAAACACAACATAATGAACATCCCCCCCCAGATGATATATGCTGTTTGTGCAGCAGCCACAGTTAACATTTTCCCAAGGCTTATCAGTGCTGAAAATGAATTTGCAAGTGTGAAACCGACTTGATTTGATTTGCGCAATAATGAAATCTGATGTTTTGAATGTGGGGAAGGGTCAATTTGTTGACAAGCTTAACAGCGATCGGCCACAACACATGTGAGAGAGTTTATTAATGTGAAGGTTTACGTGTGCTGTACATGTAGTATTTGTGCGTGTATTTCCTGGTATCACGGTGTGTGTGTTGTGTGTATTTCTTTTGTTGCATGTGTGTTTGTCAGTATTGTATGACCTTGAGCTGTCTGGATTCACCAGATTTTCCCCATACACTAATCTCCAAGTTGTTGTTCAAAGCCATGTTGCCTCAAGCAAGAAAATGTCATATTGACATTGTGCCATTTCTTATTCTTTGATCTCTTTGATGCTGTATTGTCCAGGTGAGGTTGGAAAAGGTGAGCTTAGCTGCAGCGGTGAGCTTTTTCTTCCTTCCCACGAATTCTCTGTCTCTAATCCAAAGAGACAGGACAGATAGGAACAGTGGAGTTGATCAATGAGAAATTCTAGGTTTGTTTCAAAGACTAAAGTTTCACTCAGGCCTCTGGGACCCGATCACAATCTTCTGTTGTCGTTGTGGACGAGGTAAGCAACTACCCAAATCGATACTACCAATTGGACAGTGTCAGTACAACTCAATTCATGTTCCAGGCTGGTTTGTCAGAGTGGAAAGACAGACAGCGTGTCAAAATAACATTGTTCGTCACAGGTCAGAGAGTGTTCATGTTCCCCAGAGAATGCTCAGGTTTGAGGAAAATCACTTTTTGCCCTGTGGAAAAGGCCTTGGTCCCTTTATTGTCACATTGAGTTTTTCACAAAGTTTTTCCCAAACTCTCCATTACCCTGGATAACTGATCCCCAAACGTAATACATTTGCATGTCGTGTGACCCCTTGTCACATATAGGCCTCTATCTAATAATTGTGAGCAGTTCAATTAAAGAGTAATTTGCCTCCTTCTGCAGTTTTATTAGCATGACCTGTGGTCCAAAGGGATAAAAACAAAGGCAGAGAAAGACAGAAAAATTTAATTAACATCATGTTTGGTTTATTTAACTTCTACACCTAATGACATACTGTATGATGAACCTGTGGAGCCACTCCCACAAGGAGGCTTGACGCCCACTACTGCTCAAGTCAATCCAATTTTTAATTTTAACTTTTCTTTTTGACGTTTTAAATGTAATATATACAGTTTTATAACTTTATAATAAGAACATAGCTCCAAAAACTGATTTTCCAAGGTAGGCAGACATCTTTTTTAGATGCAATTATTTGATGCCAGGTAGACCTGGTTAAAAAAAAGTTAATAAGAAAATATGATTTTGTAGTTTCGATGACATTACACGCACACACACGCACACGCACACACACAGCAAGGCACTGCACTGCAATCAAGCGTGAGCATCTGTAATGTAATGGGATGTTTACTTGCCTTGGGGCCATGGTGAAGTGTCATTATATGGAGCAACTGTTTAATTCTTGAGCCGGGTTTAGGCCGAAAAAAGGTAACAAAGAATATCAGGCAATTGGCAAGGGCTTGCTGTGGCCCTGAAGGAGGTTTTAACCAATTTGATAGGTTGTTGTTGCAATATAGTCCTACGGCCCCCATCTCTCATTAATATCCAATTTGTATTTTTAAGTCCAGCTAAATCGATCTATAGGAAAAGAGCATTCTATAGTGATTAAATAGGTTATTTGTGGTCTCACAGGTGCACGGTGAGGTAGTTTACACCTTGAAGAAGAATATTAATGTTACTTACTTTTCTGGAGGGTATAAGTCTGCAGCTCAAGATCATTTTTGAACTAACGCATACAGCGGCATGTCAGTGAGCGCCTCCTTTTGTATCCTCCACGATTCTGTGGAACCTTTCTGATGGTGAGGTTATACAAAGCACCTGTCAGCGTTTATCCACTCATTCATCACACAGCTGTTGGTCAAACTTTAATAACCTTTCATTCAGCGGCGCCCACTGTGACTGAAACATGCACCACTCCATGAATATTTCATTGCGACAAGCTACAACTTGACCATGTGCAGCCCAACATGTGTCTCTGGCTTTATTTCAATCATTTAGCATTTCTGTTTATGATTTGTTTTGCTTTGCTTTTCCCCCCGCTTATGTTTCCCTGATTTATCTTTTATTTGTTTTGACGTGTCATTGTTCTTTGAATACTAAATATTGATGCATTAGTTGGATCCACAAACATTTACTTTAGCTTTATTTCAGGTGCATAGGTCCATATATCAATATGAATAACAAAATACAGAACATTTTGTTTTGTCCTATGATTAAGTACTGATAATGATACTGTCAGACTTGCAAGCATAATAATTTTGCAAACATAATCATTTTAGAGCACAAAATGACAAACTGATAAACAGTAGTGCAGAGAAGTGTAAAATATTTATGCCAACGCTGTCTGAATAGTCACCAAAAAGCCCAACTTTAAAGAAAGAGAAAAAGGAAAAGATAAGATCAGCTGAAACACAAAGACAGGTCTTTATTATCCAGTGAGAAGTGAGGCGGGATGTTGCATTAAGGTACCTCTCGGCTGCATTGCAGATATAAAATTCATATTCTGTGACTGAAGCTTGATCTTCCTCCTTCCCGCAACAGGGCCTGAACAGAATGTAATCATGGCAGGAACAGGGGATCAGTCTGTCTCCCTCTGCCACTATTTATTAAAAAGCATTTGGTGTGTGATATTAAAAAAGTCCATACAAGTACGGAAATACCAGACGGCTTGAGAGACGGAATTTATAATTTTCCTCTGAAGGTGCAACACTACCGTTGTTGCCGTGGTGACAATGACATGTGATTGCGATTCGCACAGCGCCAAAGCAACTGTCAGACACGCGTTCACACGTAGAAACTCGCATAACATCAAACCGTAAAGTAAAACGTGTTATGTGTATTTTTAGCCTTTCGGCACTTTAAACCCGTCCTGTAACATCTGGCGAGACACGTCAGAGATTCTGTTTCTTCACAGATGTTCAACACACAAGTTTTGCAGTCACAAGTGAATGCCTTACACCTTGTGTTTCTGCAGAAATGTCACCATCACTAGTTGTTTGTTTCGGTCCTAGAGAGCACTCAGCGGTCGCTCAAGCAAGCACCTATGGCTGTTTGAAGGAGGCTTAAAATGAACCAAAGGTATTTTTGGCTAGGGGCTATAGGAGAGTAAAGGAAGCTAGAAAAAGTTCCCCCCTGGCTCCTCCCTTTTTTCTGTATGCCTCCTGTGTGTCTGATATTTGGGATGCACAACGGAGTGAGAGGTGAGGAAAAAAAAAAAGAAAGAAGAAAAAATGAAAGGGAATTTAAAAAAGATGACTGACTGGGTGAGTAAGTGGTTGAGCGATCGGCCGAGCAATTGAATGAGTAATTCAACAGGAGCGTGCGCTGGGGGACTGATCACCCCAACTGACTGACAGTGAGACAGCTGACTGATCGTCTGAGTGACTGATGTCCAGGTAAAGCTTTGCTGGTTCTTAGCATACTAATCATGACATTGCACGGGCAGGGTGGGGGAGAGTGAGAATGAAGGGGTGAGAGAGCGCCAGAGAGTTGAATAGAAAGAGTGATGAAATGGCAGCATGTGAGCACGAGGCTTTGCTGGAGTGCAGTTGCAAGTTACTCCAGATAAGACTCAAACAGGAAATTGCAATGTGGAGGCGCCGTGTCTCATGTGGAATACAAAGAACCCTCCTTCCATAAGTATTCAGTGAAGGAGAGTAAGCCGTTGTAATTATGAATGCATTTGCTTCATGATCATTCCCATGGCCAAACTATAGGCATATGAGACCGTGTTTTACTCTTAATTATAAAAAAGCTTGCTTCCTATCTATCGGATACAGAACACCGTTCAATAGGACGAGTGGAACACCACGTGCACATTCAACAAATATTTGTAGGTATTTGCAACATGTTTTTTGAGTTTACATTTCGGATTGCTTCAAAAAACAAACAAACAACTATATAGAGAGCGATTTACTTACTTAGATTTCAGCAGATCTGCAGAACAGCCAGCAGGGGGAAGTGCAGATCTCTGCTAAATGTGACAGAAAAACGCCCACCCACCCATACACACATGCACGCCCACGCACACACACGCAGATAGGTCATGCATTTGTTCTACAACTCATTTTATGATAGACTACACACAACCATACAGTATGACACAGTGTAAGCCTTTGACTTAATGTCTGATATAATTAATGTTGATAGTTCAACTGTCCCCAAACACAAGGTATCTTCAAGAATCTGACCAGCTGCCCTCTGACAGATCATTTCACATTTAAAGGTGCAGCAGGTGGTTTTTTACTTGATTGAGGCAAAACAAACACGGTGACTTGTGCTGACACTCTTGCAATGTAGCTGTCCAGCTTATTGCACTAAGCTTGGGTGTTGCTCACTGTGCAGAGAGGTAGTCGAGAAAAAAAAAAATGCACTTGGGAAAACAGGTTATCTAAATTTAAACAAAAATTAATTCAACATACAGTAACTGTTGAATGTACATTCATTGCAATTTCTCTTGAACATAATCAAATGTTTTAACTTGGTTGTCATATTCTTTTCTGCCTACTTGTGGGATGGCTGTATCCACTGTGTAAATCCCCTTGGTAAAGTAGAGGTGGGAATTAAGGGCATCTGGCCCGCACTGTCAAACCAATGAAACAGTGCATATAAAAAGGTGGCAACAGCCTACACTTTAGCTCACTGTGCCGTTTTGGCTGTTTGTTTTATGTCATAGACTGGACCAGTGGAAATGGCAATGTGGTAATGGATGAATGTTCCACCTGATTTGAACAGGATTGTTGAAACAGGTTAAGACGCTTGAAGGGGCAGTAAGTGATTAATGCACTTTTCTTTGTTAAATTCAGCGAATATTTCCTCACAGTCCGCCAGACAAAAAAAACGGTTTTATTTTTTCAGCACAGCTCCGGCTCATGGCTGTGGGTTTGTTTGGTTATGGTTGACTTGACTGAACGTGAGGTTGACGATAAAGGTAAGTGTTGAAGAAAAAACAAGACAAACAACAAGAAAACATCATAGCAGTCACACTTTCTCAACTACATCACTTTATATTCTTGGAAAAAATAAGATTCATCAATTCATCAGTACTTGATTTCAAAACAGTCGGCTTTACAGAGACACAACAGCACTGGCGGCCTGCTGGTGACTGTGGCGGTCGGCGGGGGCAAGGCAAACAGAGGCAGGGTTAAGCGCTGGTGTCCGAGCTGGCTGGTGGGTGGCAGAATTCCTCCAGTTCGAAGAGGTTGCAGGGCCTGTGACAGCATCGGTCCAAAATCGTTCGCTTCGCCATCATCTCCATCTGGTCCTGGAAGGCGAACTCCGAGAGCTTTTTCTCGCCGCCCACTGACACTGCTCTGCCGGCCATTGGAGGCAAGAGACCTAATGGGACGCACAGTTAAGGGCAGAAGTCGTCACCCTGGTTTAAGGTTAGGACAAACGAAACGAAATCGAACTGGGGCTGCAGGGTGGTGGGATAAAACCTCCCCAACTATGCTCGCCTGAAATGTTGTTTAGCTCATGTTCATAGAGACAGAGTTTAAGCGTAATGTGGAAAGCTCCTTGGAGGGAAGAACCTTTGTGTTATTGTCTTGCCCACGTGTCCCTAAATCCCTGGGGACAAACACTTCAGTAATACAGTTTTGTGTCGTTAGGTGTTTTGCAGTTGGCAAGTCTCACGCAGTGCAGAGTTGTCGCTCCTGGGTTGGTAGATAAAACCTCTCTCTCCACAGACCAGGTAAAGGGCCTCAACCAGGTGAGCGCCACAGAGGTGCTGCGCGGCAATGGCTTGGGAACCCGGGAACGACGTGACCAGTAAGACCAGCAGAGAAACATTATAGAGCCACAGTGCTGCCATGGTGAACGGGAGCTGCCCACAGAAACATGTGTGAATGAGGAAGCACAAGCAGGGAAGCGATCTCCGTGTTAATCAAAACTGGTCAAACGGGAAGAGGGAATGGATGAGCAGAAGAGGAAACAAACAGGGTCAATATTGAGGGATGACAGTCGGAGGAGTGAAGGCAGATGGATCATGAGATGTCAAAGATAAAGGTCGAAAGGAGTAGTACAGAGGAAGAGGTAATTGAGGAAGAAAACTAGGGGAGAAAGAGGTGGGAAAATATAAGAAAGAGACGGAGGAGGGAATTCAGGAGGAGGAATGGAAGAGGCGATATCACAGCTCACCTCGAGTTGGAAGAAAGAGAGATGGACGAGGTGTGAAGAAGCAGTGTGAGGGCTGAAGAGAGCTTGTTGGTGTGAAGCTGAGGGGAAAGAGTCCTCGCCATTAATACTCGAACCGCCAACTGGACACGCCCGCTGCTGCTGCTGCTGTGTGTGTGTGTGTGTGTGTGTGTGTGTGTGTGTGTGTGTGTGTGTGTGTGTGTGTGTGTGTGTGTGTGTGTGTGTGTGTGACAGATGGATCAGTGTCAAAGTCGCGAGTCAGGGGACGTTACGTGACAGTTTAGATCTGACTGACTGGTTTGGCGCAAAAAAACCATTAGCACTTAGCAAAACAAACCAAGCTAATGAGCCAACATGATCTGATCACCTCTTGCTGAGAAATACTGATCACCAACCAGCGTTCCGTTTTCTCTGCTGGGCAGCAGCTCATGACTTGTTGCCACACAGCTCTATGAATGTCAGCCGGAAGTCCACTCATTCCTATGGGAACTTCTGTTGGATTATTGCTAAAACAAGTGTTGATCCATCCATCTATCTTTATTTATTTAATTTCTTTTCAGAATTTGCCTCTAATATATGTCGGAAAACTTGAACTTCTGATGGATTTCGGACAGGCCGTATGAAATGTGTGCCACGGGAAGTTAGAATAAAAAGGAATCAGCTAACGAGCAATTGGTAAATATTGGTAGCATGCAAGCTGTGTCACATGCAGAGTGCATGCATAGTGGTTCATATGTCGTTTAACAAAAGTACACTCCCTTTTATAGGTTCTCCTTTTGTCCTGAATGTTTTCCCGTCCCATGGCTGTGATTGTGTTTTAATAGCCACTTTGCAACCGTTTCTTTTGATCAAACTAAATTTCTGTATACAGTACCAAGAGCTCTATTTGTCTTATTATTTTTGCACTGACTTTTCACCCTTACATAATCTTTGAGGGTTATTAGATGTTAATGGCGCATGCAATGCTAAATGCAAAAAAACCCCCCAAAAGAACAAGCTGTGATTATTTCAGTGTTGCAGGGCCCGGAGCTGTTGTCGTCACTAAGCAATTGATGTGGAATGAACAAACTGAGTCTATCGGATAGATGCATAGTGTTGTTACAGTATGTTGACGAAATTCATCCTGCATCTGAGCGGGAATATAGAAAGATATAAAAAGGTGTTTTACCTAGTGAGGCTATGGAGGAAATGTTTCTTATTTATCATCTTACCTTGTTGAAGCGTAACCTGTACAATATTGTGGCTGAAACATTGTTTGTCTCTGTGGGTATATGAACAGTTCCCTTCATTTATAGTTAAAGTCATAGGGAATATATCCGTTTCTTGTGGACTATTCCATGCAAGTAACACTGCTGAGCATTGAAAAATCTTACTGGAAATGCTAGCACATCCAGAGGTAGAGGCCCCTTGCTGTAGCAATATAGGTTAGGAATAGATGGAATATACAGTATTTCCAGTTTTTCTCATTCTTTTAACTTGTGGAACATATTAAAAGACTTCGACACAGAATAGTTAAAAACAGAATAGTTGGTTGTGTACACTAAATTAGAAAAGTATTTAGATGTACACTGATCAGAGATAGGGAAATGCAACACATTGTCAAATGTGGAATAACCATGTCAAGGTGTCTGCTTGTTTAGTCTTGATATAATGAAAACAAAGCAGTGCACAGTCAAGTGAGTTATCAATAACAGAACCAATTCTGTAATTCTACACAATTAACAGAGGCATGACAGCTTAGGAATGCTTGTACCTATGGAGGCAAGAATTGTATATTTTCATAACAAGACCTTGGGAAGCTTCATTAATACAGTGTGTGTTGTACAGACAGTGCTGCTTGTAGCGCAGTATTAAAGTGAAGGGTGATTGTAGAATGGCTCTGAGATTTGGAGGCTGAGGCAGAAGTTCATCATGCCGGTCTGCTATTGGCACAAAGTTATTCAGGCAGGAGAACGTTATTGGCAGAATGTTGCTATAGTGAAAGAAACTTTGAGGTTATATGTTGAATGTCATGTCATGAGTCACAGTATGTAACTGTAGTGTAGTTTGTATTGTACGTTCAAGCTTTCTCTGCTCCCTTGGGCCTTTTAACCTTTTAAGACATAGTGGAATTCATTTCTGCCTCGATCATATACAGAAAGACTTTTATTTTGAATGCTCCCCGGTCTCTAATTGCAAGAACAGCATGTCTCTCTCTTCCGTTGGTCAGGTAATCCAGGTTGAAGTCCACGAGAATTACCAATCACTTGTACGATGGCTGTATCCACAGTTTAAATTCCCTCGGTAGAGGTGGGAATTAAAGGCTTCTGACACTTTTTTTCTCTTCCTGATCCTACTTGCCCACCTGGAGGGCCTTGATGTTGTATAATCAAAAATGGGTCAGCACCATTCTCTCAAGTGCATTCATGAAGAAAAATGTGGAATATTTTTTTATTATAGTTTTTACAGCGGCAGCAGTAGTAAAGGGGGCAGTAGTCCCAGCATAAGTACTACCTGTACTAAATCTGAATTTAAAGGGATTATATGTTACATGATACAGAGCATAACATTAGCATTTCAAGACCAATATGTGGGTTCAAGGGGATATATTGTAGTAGCTAGTTAACATCGATATTAAAATGGTTCTTAGATCCAGTCTAGATGAAGACTTTTGTGTTCACTCCCTGACTCTGAGTCACATATGTAAATTCATTAAGGGAACATGGATGAAGCCCAAGTCGGCCCAACCCTCGTCCCTGGATCTACAGTCTAGTCTGAGAAAAGCAAATACCAACAATTACTCCACCAATCCCATCAACATATAAGCAGTCAACCAGTAAATTATGTAAACAAGAAACAGAGTGCACATACGCTGCTTTTCTACCTTTGCAGACAGGCACCTTACAATTTAGCTGCTTTCAGACATGTACTGCACAATGGTCCGCGCATTTTCATATACTTTTCTGAAGGGGCGCTATGTGAGAACGTAAATGTTACTCTAGACATTTTGTGTTGTAAAAATGTCAGAGTGAGCTCATTTATGGGAAAACAGCAGGGAAATCTCCAGAAGATCCATGGCGAGTGAGTGGGCGCTCTACCCAGGAGCCACCAGACCCAATTACCCGGACGTTTTCCGGACTTCATGTCTGAAAACATCTCATTAACTGACTCACTTACAGTAATGGTGGTGGGGCATTCAAGGCCCTGGCCTGGCCATTGGGACCAATTTGGGGTTCATTGTTTTGCTAAAGGGCACTTCGACATGTCAACTGCATGAGCTGGGGAACACACCGCCAACCTTGCAATTGATGGATCAGCAGCTCCACCTCCTGAGCCACAACGGATAAATGAATGGGCATTACTACCGCCGCAGATTAGGTTCTGTTGGAGTGATGGGAAAGAGAAGTCCACCTTGGAGCCTCCATCTCATATTCAATACAAAGCTTACACTGCCTCAGGGTAGAATGAGCAATAATCCATTGATATCCAGCCTGCAGCACACACAGCATCATCTGTGCGTTAATTCTCAGGCTATTTATAGTCCCCGCTCAAGAGTACGACAGCAGTGATTTGTAGCTTCTGCGCTGAGGTTAAACACAACTGTTAAACTTGCTCTGTTAGTTAAGGATAGGGCATGTGATGGATTCTACTCCTCGGGTAAATACAGTACCAACAAACGGAAGAAGGGCAAATAACTATCAAAATAGAATATGTCAGAATGAGACAAAGGTGTTCCCCTACAAGACCAACCCTCCCGTCCCTAACAATAAAAGAAGACAAAATGTAGTGTGTTTCGTATTTGTGTGTTCTGTATTCTAAAGTTAAGTCATAAGAACAAAAGCATATGGACTTATTATCTCAACTGTAAAAAAAAAAATCTTATTTTTGCTCTTTGTGTTGTGCATAAAAAGGCACAATACGTGCTTTTCAGATGAGATAACAGAGGTTGGAACATCTCTGCTTTTTACTATGCAACAAAGACAAGATTTGAAAACATCTTTTCTGCTACTCCGCGGGTGAACTCGTTTTGCTTGCTAGCAATGTTGTGCTTTTGCACCAACATCATGTTGCACTAGATGGATTGTCCTGTAGCTCAGTCTTCTACTGTATGTAAGCCCAAGGTCACAGCACATATTTTTTGTCTTTTTTATGGATTACTTAATTAATCAATAAATCAAACAATCCTCTTCATCATTTATTTTTTAAACAATACATGTATCCAACACTAACTATGGGTTTGGTTGTCTGTATTTTTCATTAAAGAACCTGCAACCTTTAAAATTCTATTTTCTATACATTATAAACCACATGACCTTTAATAATGAGATATGAGACAGTGCTGTCCATGCTTTGTCATTTTATACCTGAGTGATATTTGCTGCAACCCCCGACACTCAATGTGAAAGGGTTTTGTGTAATATTTTCTTTCATCGAATGTAAAAACTAGCCTCCTCTTTGTAACTGGCAGTCTCCAGATAGCGTCAACATTTAAACTCCACTAGAACTCAAATGGGGAAAAAGGTCAAAGCACATTGTGTACCTCATGAGTAAGATTCACAATTTCTGTGAAGATTTGCACTTCATGACCTTTTCGAAAGCAACGGTATTTGTACGTTGGCCATGAGGACCTGCATTTTTTTCCTCTCTCTTTCATTCTAAAGCGACAAAGAACATTTACAATTAACTTGCCTGGACTCTTTTGTACTGTGCACTATAAAGAACTGGATTTGGGTTTATTCAATTTAAATCATTTTCTCTTTAAACAAAATGTGAAGACCTTTCTACCTTAGAGGTTTTCATCATTTTATTGAAAATGTAAAGCATTCACAGTCAGTTTTAATGGTTTTAATGTGTTAAAGTTAATTATTTTAAAAGCCTGCACAATATTCTGCAATTAATTAGACCGTCAACTAAATGCTGCTTTTAAGCATGACTGAAAGGACACTTTTCTTTCATTAGCCATAGTTGCTCATTTTTGTTTATGCGAGTCACTTAAAGGTCTGTTGAATGTCTGATTAGTAAAGTCTGCATTTATCTTTGGGCTCTTTAGTTAGCAACCTGAAATAATAAGAGTACAGTAGACCTTTTCATATGGATGGCCATTATGTGATATTTGTCCAGTACAATGAGTCAGTTATTGTCCAGGGGTCCATTGGTTTCATCATGATGAGAGAGATATTAGATGCAGCTCCAAGTTATGAGCTTCTAATTACAGATCCCAAGGACAGCTTTGGCTTCATTCTGGTAATTTCCCTTCCTGGTGTGTTACAATTACACCTGGAGCTTCTTGTTTTCTAAGAAATATTGTAACACTACACACTTTACGATGACTCTAATCTAAGTCTCTCTTCACAAACCAAGTGGATCATAATAACAATGTAAATTTGTCAATATTCAAACGTGTAATAGATGTCCACATCCCTTGAAACATAAATAGATGCTGAAACCATGAAGATACAGTAGAATAACAAGCAAAGATGTCTGCACAATGTCGCTCTGTTCAATGCAGTTTTAATGAGAAATGCTCCAGTTTCAAACTACATTTTTCTCCTCAGACTAAACAAACTGTATACTGCCATCTTAAATAGTTCATTTAGAATCTCGTCAGTCCGGTCAGCATTGGAGAGAGCTACAGTGTGCAAACATCTATATTTGTTCTTTTAATTTGGCATGATAAACATGGAGTGTACCAGGTCATCTGGGGATCATATATAGTTCTCATTCAGAACACAATCTTCATGTCATTACGCCGTGTTCAGGGGCTCTGCTGCGGAGCACAGCTCACGAAGTTGCACCATGGAGTAATGTTGCATTCATTCAGGAGCAGATTTTTGCTGCAAAAACACTCATTTAAAAACCCTCAGTAGACACACATCCACAAGCACATACACAAACAATTGTCAAAGCAAATCACACATCCAGAATGGGCTGAAAATGGTATGCGGTATGAATAATAAATAGGCCTGAACATAGGTGAGCATTGATTTAAATGTATTACTTGTTGCAAAATGACTTGATACCACAACACATTCTCTAAATTGCATACATGCTCATGCCCCAGGCATGCAGGCACGCCTCTGAATAGTTATGACACATTATGTGGAAATTGAAACAGCAAGCAGCCAAAATAATAAAAAAAGGGGTAATGCTAATTGTGGCGTACTTTACTCTGGCAGCAATGTTCAGGTGGAATGCCATCCTCAGCCATTGCAAATTCATGGCAGGGATTTTAATTTTCTATACATTTATGATGTACAAAACTAAATGAATGAGTAAGGATCATTGGAATAGGATCTATTTGTCCTTTCTGTTCGAGTAGAAAAGTTCATTAGACAATCTATTCTCAATCTAAAATGGTCATATGCACATAAGTACACACATGTTGCCTTTATCAGTGTGCTTTGTTTAAATGTCTATGATATAGACTGCTGCTAATGCAGGGGTGTATATTTTGTTGATTATGAAAAAAAAAAGTGGTGTACTAGGCAGATAATCAACGTGGATTCAGTTCATTAGAAACCAATTTTAAAAAACGGCACATTTGCAATTATGGCCACTTTATGAAGACATAAAATGTCCCCGGGTCTGAGGTACTCGGATGTGGAACAGCAGTTTCAGTGAGCTTTTCATGTGATTACCAGTGCTGTCGATGGTGTTTAGTGCTTAATAGCCCTCCAGGATGGCCAACTAATTAAACAACTGGCTTTAATACACAGTGTTTTCATCAGGTTTAAGTGTGATTTACTGTGAAGACAATGTACTGTAAAGCTCAGTTCCTCCTTCCTGATCGTTACGTAAAACATCAGTTGATGTAAAACAAGTCAAATATGCATGTGCCATTGAGGGACACCGTCTCTACAATAGCATAGAATATTCATCACAGCATTCTCACTATTAACTGTTAACTGTTCTGTCACAAGTTTGATTCCGTCAGGTTAATGGGCTGCATTGTGGCGGTTAGCACTGTTGCCTCACAGCAAGTCGGTTAAGGGTTAGGGTTAACCCTCCCAGTGAAGTTTGCTGCTGGTGACAGATTCTAACATGAACACAAGTTAAACTATTCCTACACAAAAGAAAGCTGCTATTTTGTACTGAACGTTTTGCCTTCAGTTTCTGGCATTGAAAATAACTAATGTTAAATAAATCTATATTGATCAAAGCTAGAACAGACGCATCCTTACCCACATAAAAATGCATTTTAAAATATGCACTAGAAGAATAATTTATATATACTTTTGGTGAGGTCTGTCTAGGGCCCTACACCAAATAACCCCACTCCCCCCAATAAGCTGTCCCGCCAATGGCATCCATATGCACCAATAAGTGTGTAAGGTTATGATAAATGTAATTGGAGACCATTTACAAACAATTTTTGACTTGTGAGAAGAGTTCACAAATCAAATTGCCTTACTTTGCCCCTTCTGCATTGGATATTGTTCAAGGTTGCACTCTCTCTAATTCCAGTGAATTATTTCCTTATACTGATTCAGCCACCATAAACCTGTCTCTTGAAGTCATTGTTGAGAGCCATGGTGGCAAACAGGAATAAGGTACTAGACGAGCATAACATTGCCGTGAACTCTTGTGTACAATGGTGCAAACACCACAGACCGAACACCGATTAATCACAAGAGGGACCTGACAGCACGAGCCCAGAGGCTACAAATGTTGTTTAAGCAAACTACGGTTATTGAGTTCTGCAGTGCTGTCATCCATTTATGATTCATCCTCTATTTCGGAGCCACCCAGGATTTTCTTTAAAACAAGATTTTGTGAAGTATTTCATCCAAAGTTAAAATGTTTTGTGTTTCATGTGCAGTGGAAACATGCATGTACAATTTTTTAAGAATAAAATTCCTTTTCCTTTTTTGTTGTTGTTCCTTTTCAGAAAGCAACTAATGACTTGCATGGAATTCATGAATATTTCAAACACCGCTTGCAATTTAATCAATTTTGTTCGCTAAGCACATACAATTAGCTGTCACAGGTCAACTCAGTTCGCTAGTAACCAATCTGAGAGCAATATAGTCCCATTTTACTTCCGCGGGTCTTAAGTCAACATATGTAATATTAAACACATTCAAAATTCAATTTGCATGGATCTGTCTGAGCAGCATTTATCTTGGTTTCTTTTGGTTAGTGTTTGTGGTGGTTACATAAATAACCCTACAGCTCAAAGCTGAAAAGCTTCACTATTGCTGAGCTCACCTTGAGTTTACCACTGATGCATCCAGCAATCCAAACCTTCCAGACAGTCAGAATCAATATATTTCAATGTCCATGGCACTGTAGAGGTAGATGTTTACCCCCCTTAAAGCACGCATTGCTATCGAAGGTGAAAATATTTTGTTTTTGGACATTTCACATTGTATAGAGCAGTGATGTAAACAGGTGGTAGACAAATGTAATTCAATTGCCCCCCTTGAGTACATTTTGATTCACGATTTGACTGGATTCTTGTATCAGATCTGAGAGAGACTTTTGAAATATAACGTCACTGTATTTCTATACCATTCATGAAATTATAAGGCCATGCATATTTGATCCCCCCTGTGTCAGTGTGAGTTTCCAGTGTCCAGGTTGGGTACATTGGAGTATTCAGACATTGCATCATGTAAATTAACTGCGTGCATCATTGTGTAAAAATCAGTGAGCAAGAAATACTGGAATAGATGAGACAGTATGGGGCCCAGAAACTGATGTATATTGGTGGCTATATGTGCACATTTGTATGTGTTCATATTTCTTGGCAGAGACCAGCTGCTCATACACAACAGCTACATCAGAGGCTGAAGGCATGTACTTCTTCACATCAGCAACTCTTATTGCTGGAAAATGGAAATGAAAACTGCCCCTGGAACAGTATTTTTTTTTTTGCGCACCACATATAGGCGTGTTTGTTTATACAAAAGTGTCCAAGAACTGTGAGCCACAGCTACGGCTTTACGCCTTAGCCTCACTGTGTCACTTCATTGTAAATGTCTTATGGGGTAGTGTGCTGTAAAAATGGGCTTAAGAACAACTCACTGGAAGTGCTTTAAAAAACTACACTGCACCCACAATTATTGTGCATCCTCTTCTATTTGTCAATCAATGTGAGCAGTCTCTGCTTTCACGCTGCCCTCCGAGGTAAAATCATTCCACTACATTAAGTTGTCCTGTCCATTTGGTGAAGATGTCTCCGAAGGGCACGGGCAGCTGCCCGGAGGAAGAGAGGGCTCCACAATAACATTATCCTCAGCCTTTTGCTTTGGGGTGATGCATTTATAGCTGAGCTTAAAATGCTGTTGGGAATTACAGATCTGGTGTTAGCGCAGTTAGTAAACTCTAAACTATAATTTGTCATATTATGATAGAGTGCATGCCACAAAATCTAGAATACTGCAATGCATTGTTTTTTTCTAAATTGACTGTTCGGTAGAACTTTTGTAGTGGTTTGTTCCAATAATCACTGGTGCTGTAGCCCAGTTATGTCTGGCATTCACAAGTATTGTATACATGTTTTTGACTTGTTTGGTCTAGCATCCTCAGAGGCTTTGGTATTTATTGGACCAAATATTAAATGTAATGGTCCATTCACATGCATCAAAAGCACAGATTGCATCTTCCGTTCCTTTTGTTGTACAAGAGACTGTCATCATTCAAATAAAATAACCTGCTGGCTTTCAGATGCCAGATATAACCACTTATGTTTCCTATGATATGCTGTGATTGTAATGGCTCACGTGGCAGATCTGTGTATTTGAGTTTGAATGGCATATTTTCCCTCTCGAATGAATCAAACAGCAGGAAATAGACACTGCAGAGAATAAACAAATGCATGTTTGCTTGAAAACATCCTTCTAACTTCTTATTCAAATGCCTTGAAATTGGCAGAGTTATTTTTTCAACATCTGCCATAACTCAGACACCCATTTGAATTCCACATATTCTTGTCAGATTCAGACATTTTCATGAAGGTGATATCTACATCATATTCCACCTTTGTGTCTCTTGAACATTTTCTTTTCTACCCTTGACACCACAAACAAAAAAAAAGTAAGAAAGTGAGGACATGGCTGGGAATTATTAATTGGAGCAGGACCATTGGGAAATAAAAAACCCAAGCAATTACCTTTCCAGGTGAGTAGGCAATTGGCAGCATAATGTGATAATTAGCGAGCTGCGGTGGAAATGTGTTGTGTCTCCTAAAAAGGTGAAGAGTAACTTCACCGTTTTGCGGAGCTCTTACACTTAATGATCCTCTCTATGCGTGAGGAATAACACCACTTGAACACTTTCATCACGGGTGTGCCTCCTAACAAAAAAGCAAATATTCATAATTTGTGAAACTTCTCATTTCATCCATCTCCTTTTACAACTCGGCAAAAAAAGTTACTGCTCATCAGTTTTGTGGATATTTGAAATATAGATTTCTCATTTCCTTAGAAATCACCAAGCTCCCTCATGCCAGCTGATATCCTTAATAGAAGGTGAATTGGTGTTTGCTACACCTGACACCGAAGGCTTCACGCTGCAGTGTGGATGGGCAATAACTCACTAATGACTTCTCAGCATAAACAAGTAGAGCACTTAGTAAATCAGTCAAGATACAGTCCCAGCAAAGTAAACAGCTGAAAAACGAGGGGAGCGGGAGAGAGAGAGAGAGAGAAAGGGGGGTGGGGGACTCCAATGTTAAGCCCATATGACAGGTTTAGTTTTTGTTCCATTCTGTTGCGTCGATTTGATATTAAACAATCGAATTCCACTCCTGCTACAGTACAACTGACAAGCATTGAAAGATGACCCAAAAATCTGTTGGCACTTTCATCAGGTACACAGAAAATAGTTCTGACTCTGCCACAGGGGCGAAAACTGCTGCGTGTGGAAAAGGAAACTAGGCATGACACGGACTGTGCCACAATCAATCTGATTTGAGCCTCGATGTAGTGCAGAGTATACAGTACAGTAAGCTTTCTATGAAGTTGGAGGCAAGTGGCTCAAAGTATCACTTCTTCTTTTCTGACACAAATTAATTACTTTCACTTATGCCTTGGCAGCTCAGAAAATTAAATGTGTACTTTTCTTCTTTGCAGTACACAGTGAAGAATTTGTTCTCATTCATATTTAGGACCTGTCCACCCTTTGCCCGCATTCAAAGTGAAAACAACACACACACAAAAAAAAACAACCCTGAATCAGGATGATTATCAGAGAAAACTAGGCTGTTGTCCCCAACCCGGTCCTGGTATAAAAAGCAGTTGGAATTCTGTTCCCCTGTTTATTTTAAAGTGCTGGAACAGTCAGCCCCATTTACAGACCAGGACAGCTGATTGCAATGCCACCTGCACAGAGTGTGGGGAGGACTACTTACCGACGTCAGGTTCCATTTGCTGCATGGGCAGCGCTGGCATGTTACGAGGATGGCTGACCTCAATGGTCAAATGGAGGGTACAGGGATAGCGGCTGCTTATTCACTAGCGGTGCAGATCGTTACAAGTGGTTGAGCACACACCATTTGATAAACACACACAGAAGGCGATTGCAGACACAGGCCTGCTCGTGCAAATATTTGAGACCATGAAACAAGGACATGCTGCTGAATGCCAAAATGCACGTAGTCTAACTTATTTTCTTCCCGCCAGTTAAAAATGCACAAAATCCGCGGACGTCAACATGTCCAGGTGATTGCAAAAGTATGGCCACCCTTGGCCAAAGTGACCTTACACTTCATGAATTCAAGAAAAAACTCCACTTGTATAACATTTCAGCACGTCAGAATTTCAGTATCTCATTTGACTTGATTGACTCATTAAGCCTTGCAAGGAATATCAAGAACCGGCATTAGGAACTGTCAACCGAGGACATTTTCAGACCCGGTAAATTGTGCGACTCTTCAAACCTTGTGTTATCACTCACCAGCCACGGGCTCCTACTGATTAGTGGTGTCAAATTGTAGTTAATTGCTGCATATAAAGCAGGGCATGCTATGAGAAATAATAAAGCACTTACAGCTTTAAAATTTCCACTGTCCGAAATGCCATGAACAATTAGCTGTCAAGGGGACCTGTAAAAGTCGGGATGATCAAAAAAAATGGGAAATGAAAAAAGAAATACAGATAGAACTGTACATGCTGGGGGCAGAAGGGCAAAAGAAAATCCCCACATGACCTGCAGAAGTGATCCAGCGTTGATGCTCAAACAGGATCTGCAATGGAAGAAACCTTACCAGTCACCTCATAATCTGAAGTCTGCCAAGCAACATGTGGATAATATGAATTTTGGATGTTAATGTAATTCAAGTGATCTGCAATGAAAGTGTGGGTGAAAATTCCTAAATCCAGACCAGAATGACTTGGATGACAGTAAGAAGTTTTTTGCAAGCTCTGATACCTGGCAAAGTATTGGTTTACAGTAGTGGAGTATCAAAACCAAGGAGAACAATGCTATTGTAAAGACTTTTGTATAGGAAAGACCATTACATTCTGCTTTAATTCATTAATTAATTTATATTCAAAGCCAAGTTTTGGTTTCCATTTTAATAGATCAATTTTATGATTTATTTTAGTTGCTTTAAGATGTAAAAGAGTAAAGTTTCCTTTTAACAATCAATTCTTTTGTTTGACCTTTTCCTCATTTTCGCACCTGAAAGGAATTCCAGAATTTTAACACAAATTGTAAAAGTTGGAAATAGTTCCTATGGCTTTATTATCATTTTAAGAAGGTAGTAAAGGAGAATACTGCACTGTAGCAAAATGGGAAGCTCAAGGGGTAGCATGGAGGAGCTAATATATGCACCTGACCTGACAGCAAAGAAAGAAGTGTGCCATCTTCATTCAGAGGTAAAATCTCGCTATTTCAAGACACAATTCATCAAACGGTGGAGCCGTACAGCCCACAGGCATGATGAATGTCTAGCATGGGCACAAACAGTTCCCTCAGTCTTTCCAGTGGTAATTATAACAGCATGATATGTCCCTGGATATTTGTTGAAATTACAGGCCGGGACGCACAGTGTCAACAACACAATAATCGACCATTGATCACTGTTACTGCCGCAGTACGGTGATGGGAACGAAAAACCAAACTCTGCAAACAGTCACAAGGTGTACCATTCAAGGAAACACTTTCTGGGCCACGGACGAGGAGAAGAAGCAGGGTGAAAGTCAACATGTAAGTGTGTGATTGTGAAAGCAGAAGCAGGAGGTTCTGCACTGCAATCCAGTATTGAATCTAGAAAAGTAAGTCAAATATTATATTTACCTGAGAGGGGCAGATAAAACGCCTAAACCAGATGATTAGAGAGACCAATCATTAATGGTGAGCTCAGTCCAAATTCCCACTTTGCGTTACTTACGTGAGTTTGCCTTTAGGATTGTTTGTGTTAACCCGCGTTACTTTCCTGACATCAGGAGAATCTCAACAACAACTTAATTATGAATCTTTTGCTCAAACAGAGTCTGTATTTCTGAGTCAGGTATAACTTTAGACAACATAGGCACATGGAGGACCCATAATACTGACAAAAAATATAAAAGCCTTTAAAATGTCATGTCGTGTTGTTTCTGAATACCCCAAAGGAGGATAATTGAGTAATCCTCGAGACACAATCGGTATTTGTGAGTTTTTCAAAAGTCCTTTATTTCTCCCTGTGCTACTCTTGTGGCTCTGTGGACATCATTAGGCAGACTATGGGATGTCAGGCAGTGTGTGTGTGTGTGTGTGTGTGTGTGTGTGTGTGTGTGTGTGTGTGTGTGTGTGTGTGTGTGTGTGTGTGTGTGTGAGTAGTGGAAAAAAAGAGGAAGAGTCAATAATGTGACAGCAGAAATTGTTAATAATACAACTGTGTCATGAGGGATTTGGTATGACTGGTGTTGTGGCCAGGTTTTGCCAATGTAACGGTCCCCAATTATCATTCCTCTGTCACCGTGGTACATGACCTCAGCAGGGCAGTTTCACCTGAGATGCGGTAGGTGATCTTCACATCTCGTTTAGCACCTAGAGGATAGGTGAGCACGCACTAATGACCAACATGGTGTAAAGGCTCTCAAGGCTGCGGCCGCTTGTGAATAAATATGAGCATTTGAAATATGTTTTGTGGTGTGAATTACTCTAAATGGAAAAAAAACAGACAACTTTGCCCCTATGCTGTCTATAACTAG
This sequence comes from Scophthalmus maximus, assembly GCF_022379125.1. Taxonomy (NCBI): domain Eukaryota; kingdom Metazoa; phylum Chordata; class Actinopteri; order Pleuronectiformes; family Scophthalmidae; genus Scophthalmus; species Scophthalmus maximus. The sequence goes on from NC_061516.1 coordinate 19,426,812, forward strand.
ATAGGGTGAGATGATTCTATTCATTTATTCTTATGTTGGAATTTTATATCAAGCAGTGTGCAGAGAGTAAATTGTATTACTATGGAATTTGGAAGCTTATTCTTCACCTGAGAACGCAGAAACTCTTTGACAACACTTGATTAAGTGTGTTTTTACAATCTTGAATGTAACCCTTGCTTAATGCCTCATTTGTTCAAATGTAGTTCATGAAAAGTCAAGTTCCACTACGATGTCCAGCTAAACTCCACCACTATTATCAAGCTGATGTTTGTGTCAGAGAGCACAAATTCTCACTGACAAAAGTAATATCAATTTTTTAAAGATTATTTATTCATTGCTATTCTAGCAAAATCAGAAATGGCGTATGTACAGTACACGATTGCCGTGTTGTTTCTTTTATGTCTAATTGCCACTGAGTGCTTCTTCTGTTTCATCTTTAAGATAGGCTCCCATTGTTATTTTTGGCACGCATTCCCTTTGCACTGCTAGAAATAAACTGTCCAAGGTGGACGTCTAGTTATTGTATAGCATAGTGGCCCAGCTCTATTTGTTGATGCAGCTCGCCCCATTCGCTGCGGTGAAGTCTTTATCGCCTGTGCCAGTATTCTGCTGCTGGCTGAGTGCTCGGTGCTGGTAGGAGCAGTGGCGCCTAACAGTCGGGGTAACTTCCAGTCCGTTTGAAGTTCCCTTCCAGGCACATCCCTGTAGTTTTTCAATATCTCGGAGTGAAAACATTCCCATTTTCACCTCTTCTTCGGCAGCAAGCAAAAAAGCAGGAGATTCAGGTCAGTGTTCAATGTCACCCAATAATACATCTTTTGGAGAATTTCCAACGTCAGACAGAAACATTTCAAACATGTCCTATTTACAAATACCTCACAAATATCACACAGACAAACTCTTTTTCCAGCATGCTCTCTGCTATTCTCCACATTCTGCCACACCTCAATCAAATGTATAATACTTGGCAAATTATATTTCTCCAGATAGGTCCTCAGCCTCCACATACTCCCTTAACATCTTCACTTATTCCATAACACTTATGTATAGCTGGTGTGCGGTTGTATCCTATCAACTGCACACCAGTTTAAATTGATTCAATTTGATTATGATTCATTACACAACTGAAATTCGTGATAGTCATTTAATTTGTGATCTCCTACTGCAAAGGTGTGAAAATCCATTCTAAATCTAATTGTAATCACTGAAGTAGCTTTTTTCTTCTGTCTTGTTTGTCATCGCTGAAGCCCTCAGTTTCTCTCTCCATCCAATGTCCTGTGCCCCTTCATCTCCCCTTCCCTCGTTTATCCCCCCGTCCTTCCTAACCTGGTGGGATTTGCTCCTCTTGGATTGGTCCAGGACCAGATGGTGCTCGAAGGCTTAAAGGTTCTGACTGGCACTGTTTCTGACTTGTGCTTATCTGGCTGTGCGCTGCCTCGCTTGCTGCGGAAAACATCCGGGCCAGTGGTTCATGTCTGTTTATGCGGCGCGCATGCTGACCTTTGGGATCCCAGCCTTCCAGTCTGCTGCACAGGACACAAGCTGCCTGCCCCTGCCTCGCAAGGCACTTGACGAAACCCTGATACCACATGCGTACATGTGTGTGTCTGTGTGTGCTCATGTCATGTACACACAGAGAAAAAAATCGATAGTAGGGAAAAACAGACAAATGGTATATTGCGTACTCTCTCAAGCAGAATTGTGTGTCTCTACTTTATGGGTACAAAGTGGACACAAATACAAAAATCATTAGGAGATGACACCCCGCTCACTCGTTCACACACAGATGCACACCCTGAGCCACCGAAAATGAGCAAACCATTGAAATGGGCAATTTAATATCATGCTCTGCAACTCTGAACAGTATCTTCCCTTATCTGCCTCGTCATGTGGACAGCTGTGTGTGTTCAGCCTGCACATGCTCCTGAAGAGGTGCATGATAAGGAAAGGAAAGAGGGTTTCTTAAAAAAAAAAACCAGAAACGTGACAGGGATACTAAATCCAGTATCGTGTCTCCTCCAGAAGAATGCGACCATGGCAAAACTGGACCGGACAAAACAGGATTCAATTTTCCAACTCACAGATCGGAGAGGAAACTGAGCCCAGAGGCTTCCTTTTGCCAGAAATTAAATATCCACATGATTTAACGAAATGGCACATCCAAAAGTATTTTTTTGCTTGCACAGCCTTCAGTTGTGAAGTTGAGAACGTTCTGATGTGAAATGAGATAAAGATGAGTTTTTTTTTTTTTAAGTTTCCCTTTCTTGAGTCTAGAATCCACACATCACTCTTTAAACTTCCCTTTAGATGTGAGCAAACCCGGAGTTTAACAGAGCAGCATACAGCCAGCAATAAACACACACAAGCCAGAAAAAAACCCCACACATTGTACTAAAGTTTCTATGTAATTCGGTGTATTATACAAACGTGCAAACTCCACAAACCACACAAAAGAATACTGTTCCCCAACCCCTCAGTCAATTTCTCACTCTCAGTCAAAATACTATGATTTACCGTGGGCCTGTTTTAGGTCGCCCAAAAGTCAGTAGGAGTGGTACCTCCTGTCCAACGTGCAGCTGTGTTGTGTGCGCCGGTTTACCGGCGTTACCTTCAGTTCCCGGAAGTCGGGCAGTAGAGTCCGGAGATGGACGGCCCGGGCCGCGAGCGGAGGGAGAGTTGGGATGAGATGTGGATGTAAGCTGGACCCGGCGATGGTGAACGGCAGTGAACCGAACACACTACGGACTGGGCCGCGCGACGCCAGGGGTTGACACGAGCCGGCGACAGCGGGACGGTCCGACCTCTTCCTCGGTGTGCGCTTCTGTGAGTGCGCGCCATCTCCCGTTTTCAAATCAGCCAGTCATCGGGCTAGGAGGGTTGGCGTCACGAGGGGGTGTGTCCTGGAATGGTGGGGCAGCGCGCCACTGCGCATGGTTGAAAATCACTGCTTATGAAATGTCAAAACTTAAAAAAAGACACTCACTGAAATAACGTGGGACCAATATTGTCAGAACTCAAGGTTTTCATCAAATCCCACATGGATGTGCAGAGCAGTCAGGGGACAGAAGCACGCAGAAACCAACAGGTCTTCCTCACCTCGCTGAATTTGATCACCAAAACATTAGTGCTTTGGATACTTGACTCCACATAGGTCCGCTCACCTTATAAACAGTTTGAAATAATCCAAGGTATGCCAGTAGGTGACACTGTTCTCTGTAGAGATTCTTGACTTTGGAATATGACTTTCATTGTGTGGGTTTTTTTTGTTGTTAAAATTTTCCACAGGTAGAGAAGCTTTAGCGGAGGAGCACACTGAGAAGGAAGGAGAATGCTTCACAAAGAAGGATGGGTGTTTCCCTGAGCCACTAATTGTCTCTTATCTGGATTGATTTCTGTTTAAGGAACGTAAATATGTGTCAAGGACATATCTTTATGTGAGTGCCCATTTTTGCCAATGCAGCAGTTAACATAGATTTAATTTTTTGTCCTGGTGTGCTCCCGTGTACGGTGATGCTGTGTTATCCGTGCATCAACGCTAACGAAAGCTACACATCGTCTCTGATTAGATGCAGGAAATGAGTGGAAATGCCCTTCAGGTATAGGACACTTTACAGTGGTGGACAGGCTGTCAGGTATCTGGTGCAGGCCCATAGACACAGACCTCACCAAAGATTAAAGATTGTGTAGATTTAAAATGCATTTTATGTGCGTAAGGCTGTGTGTGTGTGTGTGTGTGTGTGTGTGTGTGTGTGTGTGTGTGTGTGTGTGTGTGTGTGTGTGTGTGTGTGTGTGTGTGTGTGTGTGTGTGTGTGTGTGTGTGAAGCCTTGTTTTTGTATGTGTAAATGTGTTATATAATCAGCCTTCATGATATTGTAAGGACTCATCTGACGAGGACATGTTTGTAAGGTGAGCTCCTTGTTTCCTCAAATGGCTGGTTAAGGGATAAAAGTTGGTCAAAAGGTTCAAAGATAACACTGATGATGTTCTGTATTTTATTTATTAGTTGCTAAATAAGCCATGCATATCCTGCTTCAGCCTGTCTGTGTCTCTCATCGCAATGTCCCTAAAGAACATGTGAATCTACTCTCCCCATGTCTTGTGGTTTCCTCCCTCAAGCTTGGGTCCTCTACCAGAGGCCCGGTAGCCTGGTGGTAGTATCTTAGCTGTTCCTAGGGCTGCAGATCTGGACAGAGATCTTGGATTGTTGTTCCTGGAATCTGCTGGAGCCACTCTCTGTGCACATTTGGGATTACAGCCCAAGAGAGTGGATTACCACTGGCACCACTATTGCCTTCACTTTCCACATCTTTTTCTAGCTCCTCTTTCAGCCCTTGGTATTTTTTTTTTGGATTATCCCGTGTTCCTTCTTCTTGATGTTGCTGTCACCTGGGATTGCTACATATATCACTACTGCCTTCTTCTCTTGTTTGTTGACCACCACTATGTCCGGTTGGTTAGCCATCACCAGTTTATCAGTTTGGATCTTAAAGTCCCACAGGATCTTAGCCCGGTCATTCTCAACCAACTTTGGAGGTGTCTTCCATTTTGAGCTTGGGACTTCCATGTTCGCCCTACCTACCTGCATCTTACACCCTGCTGCTATGTGCTAGATGGTTTCAGGGGTGTCTATCTCTCTCTCTCTCTCTCTCTCTATATATATATATATATATATATATATACACTTCTTAAAACATATACATGTTTTAAGAAGTGTAGCCAAATTTCAGAAAATTAGATGTTAGAGCTTCAACAGGAGTGTCTAATTTCACAAAGGATCGGGTAACCTTTATCCAAGGAGAGAGGCGAGGCGTCCGGTCCTTTACACTCCACTCCTTGCTGTATATCTGTACCATCATTGAAAAGCAATTCCCATGTACTCAGCCAGCCAACACTCCAAGTGTCAAACTGTTAACAGATGGAGGTTTTTTTTTTCTTCTGTGTTCTCGTGACTTTCCATGTCACTCCATCAACCTTTTTCTCTGTCCCTTCTCTTTGAATCCTCCTCTCACCGCAACGCTTTTACCTCCATCATCTCTCTCTCTCCCTCTCTCTCTCTCACACAAACACACACACACACACACACACACACACATACACACACACACACACTTAAGTTCCTCTGTGCCCCCATCATGGGCAACAGTTTTTCCCATTCCCTTTCCATTAGCAGCTGAAGGTCATCCTAATGGGGCCACTGGCAGACCAATGGAATTGCAATTTAACACAAAGACAATTAGACATTGATAGGACAACCCACCCTCTCCTCTGACACGCACACACACACACGCACACACATTCCAGAGCAATTATTCCATTCCTCTCACAAATCCAGGCTTGATCACCATCATTTTCCCACTCTCCGTCATTCCATCTGCCATCAGCCATTCTGTTACTCCATCTGTCCTTTTCTCAGTCTCACTGACCCTTTCACTCATTAGCTTCTTGCTCACAGTTGCCTACATTTGGAGAATGCCAGTGCTTGCTGCCATAGGCACCAGAGCAATGAAGCAATAGCTGCCCCATTATTCAATCAAGGGCTGCAAAGTTGTAGTTCTGTTATCACAATTATTGTCTTTTTAAAAATGCGCTCATTATATTTGAGCAGCCTATCATTTTGACTATTTTACTCGTAACAAAATCACAGTTCTTTGTACCACCCATTGAGCTGGTGTAGTTCAATATATTGATGATTGTTATCAAGACCTTTGGGGGAAAAGGAAAAAAAACTTAAATCAGCAGAAGGATTTTATTGTAATTTATTAATGTATGCTGAGTAGTCAGCAGCTCTTCTGACGATAGCATTCCTCTCCTCTTGCATGCAGGCAGGTATGTCAGTGAGTTACTATGGTTACGGGACACTTTTCTTCTGTCGCTCTGAAATGATTACCAATAATGGTTATTAGGTTAGTCTGCCTTTGCAAAATCATGATTGTATCGCATGACTGAATAACTTTATAATGTATTTTATTCTATAATTGTTAATTTTTGGTTAACATTATAAAGGGTTGCCAACCCACTCTTATCTTGTCAAAAGAGGGGGATTCAATTCAGTTTTATTTGTAGAGTGCCAAATCCCAAATATACAGAAGATTATTCAACATTTTTGGAAATGCATGCCCCATTTAGAGAGAATTACAATAAAAAAACACAGTTTATTCCATTTTGACAGGGTCTTGCTGTGATGCAGCAATTACTGTACTTTAATGTTGAAAAGAAAGCCTCAGAAGAGGACAGACAGAAAATTAGGTATGTGCATACATATTCTGTCTTCCATTCTGCCTGCAGGTTAAACGTCCTCGTGGGCATTAATGATCTCCGAAAGGCAAAACAGTGCACAATCTAGTGTTTCCGGTAACTCATACAACACTCAGACACGACCGACTTAATGTGGAAGGCTTTTTGGTGATCAAGGGAGGAACAAACTGTGTGTGTGTGTGTGTGTGCACTGTTCACATGCTTGCACTTAACACAGTCTCAGCTGATGAATAGTTTAGGTGAGTTTCATTCCATCTCATTTGAAGGCATTACATGTCTCCCTTGGTTCCGGGCTTCTTCCAATCCCATTACAGCTGTCAAAAAAAACAAAAAAAAAACCTTCCATGAGCATCAGCGAGGAAACATTGCAGACTGAGATAAAGTTGCTGTCGTAGCCCTTTGTTGGATATAAAGTCTGATAGTGTTTGGTCGGGTTAAAATATCCGCAACTGTGTGTATCTAGGTGAGTGTGAGAGGGGGAGTTTTATCTCTGGTGTGAGGATTTGCTTAGACAAGACTTTTACATCATATATTTAAAAAAATGATGTAATTAATTTACTGGGGACAGTTCCACCGTCACCAGATTGGTATCACCTTCTCCTTCGCTACATTAACAAACTGTGCACAATGGTGATGACAATCAAAGAAGAATCCAAGGCCTTTAAATGTAGGGAGTATTAAATTGAGAATAAACAATAATTTACTGGATGAATGTAGAGATTTGTGCTCTTTTGACATTAGCATGCTGAACACAAACCGATTATAACGATCACAAAGCCAATATAAACTTAGCCTACAGCCTGCTTGGGAAACATGAACTCAATGACATTCAATCAACAGCTAGTGAATATAAAGTAGTACAAAGAAATCATTGATCATTTTACCTCAGTATTGTCAAGGCATTGATCTCTTTTTAAAATATCAAAGGCTGCAAATCAATCAGTGTGCTCTACCAGTACTATTTTTTTCCCCCGCTTGCTGTCCCTGATCTTAGAAGCACCTGAAACAACTGCACATTGCTGTGTGATGGAAACCCAATTACATCAAAACACTCACCACGTACCATGCTGCGTGCCACTGTTTTAACAGAAAAGCCGTGCCAGTGTTCTTTAATTCACACTGGAAACACTTCAGAATTCGCGTCAACTCCTCTGAACCGATGCATTGCCTTGGGCACCAAAAATACATAAATATATTAAAACACCAGATAATCTAACCTGAAAAGTGCAATTTGCAACTTTGCCCCGAAGTACTATGTGATCCAAATGCTCATGAGAAATGCCAGTTACTTTCACTGCTAAATAAAAAAGCATCTTCAAGCTAATGCTCGGGTTCTCCTCTCTGGCACAAACTCTGATTATGGAAGAGTAAACACAGTGTGAAAGATGACAACAAACTATTTTGTTTTTGGCCTGCAGGGTAGCAATTGGTCAGGAATATTAAATACTTGTAACGCACTGTACCCTTGAATGATTGGAACGGGGGGTAGATAAAATCGGAAAATTATGACACGAAAGAAAAGAAAGTGACAAAAAGAGATCAAGGAAAGATAAAGAGGAAGACTTTGTACATACATTGTGCATGTTCTTATATTGCAAAGAGCAGGAGACATTGAGGCAACATGAGCAGCATAATAGCATGATTGTGAGGTCACCAAAGCATATACCTTGGCCTCTACCTGAACTCAGACGACAACGACAGCAAAAAAAAAAACAACTAAAAGAACAAATTCGGGACAAAATATATTTCTGACAGAATTGTCCCCCTGTGTAAGTTTTTGGCTTGTCATGTTTCGTCTCCTAAGCCTAGTACACACCACGTCATTTTTGGTCCGATTTGCAAGCCCCACATTGGAGCCAAATTGATTGTTGTGCGCAATGTGTGGATTCTTAAAGATGCGATTGCCAACAACCCGCTGACTCAGAAATCTAGTCGGAGGCGGCAACTACTCCAGCCAATGAACGCCAGTCATTAGACTAGACCAGGACAGGGTGCGATTATGACAAAAGGCCTCATCTTTGAGAAGGATGACATAGAAAAGTGGATCATTTTGACTCATTTGAACAGTACAGATAGAACCTATAGGCCAAAAGTGTAGCAACTGCAAGGGGAGTGAAGTGCAAGGGAAGGTCAGACAATGACATTGAGCTGCAAAGGCTTTTTCCTTCTTTTTTTTTGGAGACCAGACATACTTACTTACTCCTGGGGAAAGATCGTGTAGTGCGTGACCGCCTGTCCCCGGTCAGTCGTGTAGTATGAACTCGCAACGACTGCAAGACTCCCTACCACAAGACAGCAAGTCGTGTAGTGTGAACTGCACAGCGGTCCGATAACTTTGAAAGGATAATTACTCCCTGAGAACACTCTAATGGTGAGCGTAGTCCCTGATGCTGCGAGCTGGTCAGAATGATTTCTGCTTTCCTCACAGGAGTTGACATTTTTGATACCCAAACAAATGCCCTCATGTTACTGAACATCAATGTAGCTCTATGTGGCGTTCAGCCACTTGTGCACTAAAGGTGCAAGTTGAACATCTAGCAAACGGAAGAAACTCAGACAGTGACTAGTGAATACTCGGAGGGGCAACACTCAGCGGATGAGTACAATCCCGATGGGATGTGGCAGGAGGCAGTTTGTTTGCAAAACGTGACATGACCCAGTAGTAGACCCAAATATTTTGTGTGGGTTTTAAGATAAAATGCAAATGCTTAACTGGCCATCTCATCCATCTCATTAACTTTCAGGCTTAAGCTTTTAAAAATTTAAGCTTGTAATTTAAGCGTGCTGCTTCTCCACGCTTAACTTGATAAGCCGCCGAATTTGCAGCCAACATGCTTTGAGAGTCCTGAATGACTATTTAATAGAAAGTTCAGAGAAAGCAAAGGAGTTCAAGCTAGATGTTGATTCATGCTGATTCACGCGGAACCAGATCAAATATGGTCGGTGCTTTGCTTTGGAAGTTGTTGTTTTTTTTCACAGATGACAGACATGGTAGGGTTTCACAGAACGCAGAGCCCAGAGAAGACAGGAATAGAATCTCAGACTTATAGGACAAACCTTTGAATGTAGAATACATGAATGTGTTTTAAAAGAATATGTCCATTTTAACGTATTTTTTGACAAATGAGAGCATGGCATTCTTCTAGCCCAGAGGTACACCCACATTATGCAAACAGCTTGACCCCAGAATGATACTGTAGATATGCAGATAATATCACAGAGCTATAAATAAGTACTGTTGATGTTTGTTCAGCTTGTGCAGCACAGTCTGATTGGAGCTAGTGGAATGCACGGGGGGGGGGGGGCGCAGACAATATGCATGTTAATTAGGCACTGCGATTGTCTCCTGTTGGCACACACACATGTACAACCACACCAACACATGCATATGGAATCTGTAAACACGCACTCACACGTAGGCATACTCCTACAAAGGAACACACTCCTACATAGGTTAACTAATTCCGGCTTGGGATGAGAAGAGGTAGAAAACATCACTTAGTTAAAATAGACGGGCGCAGTTAAAAGAAAGCAAAAAACAATGAGAGTTTAGCCTGATTGGCATCTTCATTGTCAGCAGCTGTGCATTCCTTCCTATTCATCATTATACACAATGGAAGCCAATGCGGCAAGATAATATTTAAGACAACCTGTTATTGCAAAAGACAAGCCCGGCATATAATTATGACTGTCAAATCATCACAAGTATTTCCCCCCCTCGTTTCTGTTTTTGTGAAAGCGTACCGGAAAACAAATTTCGGTTGTGGTCGCCTCCGATTCCGGGCTAATGATTTGTTTCAACAAATTGCTGCCTCTGTTGTGCTGTCTTGAATTTCAGTGATGAGTATTTTCCCGTTCTCAGTGGTTTTGACTATCTTGACCTGAAGCCTACTATTCCGCGTGTATGTGATTTTTTTGTCAAAGTTCACCTGGCATGAATGAATGTGTTGGTGTGCGCTTCAAACCGTTCCAGAGTTGGAACAGGTGCACCAGCTGGCACTACTGCAGAGAAGCGAGCCTCCTCTCTACCCCCAGCTGGTGCTCCAGCTGCACCCACCCATCCCACAAACAAATACCATCACAGCTTGCATCTTCATCACTTCCCTCCTCCAAACATTTTCCTGTGAAACCTTTTCTCTTATTTCGAACCATTCGCCTGTGTCTTTCAGATGCTTGCTACTTCGCCATTTTAATATTTCAATGTCACTGCTTTCTTCATCACAGGAAGCTACCAACTATCCTCCGAGGATACAGCATCCCTCTGGTGTTTGAGGCAGGAGGTAATAAAGGGAGGCCCCGTGACTGGAGTTGCCTAGGGACCAAAATTACGAAACAGGCCCCTCCAGCTTCATCATTGGCATCTCCTTTGTCTTAACGCTAACGCCAGCCTCCCCCCCCCCCTTTATTTTCTGTCATTTCCTCACCATCCTTCTAAAAATGACATCTGCAGCCAGGGGAGAGGATGAAAGAGTGGAACTCAAATATGTGAAGCAGTTCCTCTGTTGACAGTCTGCTGACCATCCGTCCAAACACAGGTCAGGTGTGAAATAAGAACCGCTCAAGCAGAACTTTTTTTTTTCCTCAATGTGCACTGAATATGTTACTGCATGTATACATGCCTCTGTTCACCTCCTCGTGTTTGTGTATGTGGGCATGCACCCACTATACAGACACACTGTATCCCCAGACTGGCTCCTACACGTATACCGAGCAGAGCAGGTTTCTTTTTTCTTTTTTTCTTCCCTGGCAGTGAGTGATATCGGGGTAGGTTTGAGTCTAATTTAATTCATTCTAATCAAATTGAACAAAACGTAGAGTGTGCAGCAGTTCAGAACATACTGAACCACTGACTTTGAGCATCTCAGTTATGGTGAAGGAACATGACAAATGGCTTTGTTCAATAGCAGAGTAACAACAAAAACAACAAGCACAGCGAGTGACTGGGCACAGCACATGCTTGGTTCGTATTTAGTTTAGTGTTCACTGGTCTCAACAATAGATATTTATAACTTTATTGATTCCTGCAGGGAGGTCTCCCCCTGGATCCATTCTCTGCCTGCCCTCCTCCTTCTTTATTACAGGAACCACAAGAGTCTATATGAAGCCATGACATCTAAATGACACATACCCCCATCCCCGAGTCCCTGTCTCTGGATTCCTCACTTTTACAACTGCTGGCATATCATCCATCCCCCTTTGACACTGTTCATTCCTCCCCTGGCCCCTTATTCGTGCCCCACTTTACCTGCCAGCCCAGTTAACTATTTTGAAAGTAATGGTTGCACGAATTGTATAGAAATTGTCTGCATTCATAGTAAGACCTGTCATCATTTTAAACACTATCAGAAGCAAGAGGCAGGTGATTAGTCAAAGGTATAAAACAGTATTTAATATAGCAAATAGGCTATAGTCTTACCAAATCTTAGATAGAAATAAAGAGCAGGGCCACCGGTTCAACCAATAAAAGGTCAACAGAACACGCACCCCTAAGGATGTAACTGGCCACAGAGCAGTGTTTTTATCGATTCAGGTCTGCTTTCATTAGCTGGCAGAGTGGAACTTGAACTGAAACAAAATTGAATGGAAAAAACTTGCACCAGTCGTATTTTTCCACGCACACATGCAAAAACAGCCGCAGATTAAATTTTCAGTGCTTCTCGTCAGGAACCTTGCTTAGAAGAACGCCAAGCCGTCTATGCAAGAATTAAACATTAACTTCTTTTAATTTGCGCCTCAGCATTATTTAGAAGAGGCAGGGTGCCGGGCCAAGCTTCTGCACATTCATCTGGCAACGGGACGAGCATTTTCTTTTGAACTCGCAATCAGGTAACAGCAGTTTGTTGGATAATTGGGTTTCCGGGCCAGCCGTTGCCTTTTTCTTTAACCAAGATCATTTCATTAAATCTCTAAGTCAAACTGTGCGTGTGAGAAAGAAATTGAACCTCCGAAGTGCTTTGATATTGGTTAGTCTTGATATACACTAAGTAATATAGGTGCATCTGTACTGTGTATTCCACAGAGTTTTGCCCGAACCATTGGCGTCATTCACTCTCGGGACTTTCCACCACCACTTTGAAATTGCCAATTTTGTCCCCATCACTCATTAAAAGCCTCTTTTGATTTTGAGGGGAAACAGGTAACAGATAATCTAATGCCTGCTCTAAGTAAACCATGTTGTTAGCGTCCCATCTCGAGCACAGTGGTCTTGTGGGTAAACTGTGTGGGTGTGACACATCATTAATGGGATGTTGTGGAAAGACCCTTGAGTGTATGAGCGAAGCGTACCAGCACGCTATTGCAGTCAGCCACAGTAACGTACATGCTACAGGCAGTGAGTTATAATAATCAGTGTAAACGTGTCCAGATACGCTCGGCATAATAGTGTTAGGAGAGCGTGTATTTTGTTTCTTGTCATTCATACACAAACTGCAGTAATTACATTATTGCCGTTATGCTATAACAGCATTACATTCTGAATGTGAAGGGACACCTTAACATGCCAGCAGCCCCGCCCCACCCCCCCCCACCCCCCCCCCCCCCCCCCATCAGATGTACTACAGCTGCCGATACCAGTTTTCTGGGGGGTGTAGTTCATCCCGCAAAAGATTTCCTAAAGACACATTTCTCAAACATTCTTGCAGCTGGTAGACCTTCAGTCACTTGCTCAAGGACACTTCAACGGGCATAGCGTACTGCTGTGTGGACGAGGGAGCCGCTGCCACTAGCTGTAGGGCGGAGATTCAACTCGCTACACCGCCCTGCTGCTCGGAGCACTGTCGGCATTCATATCTGTAAATTGCTTGGGGGACTTGGGTTCCACAAGTCAGGGAGGAGGTGTGGCAGAATGTTACGGATTTTAGCAGTGTCCACATGGGATCAAGTAATCACGGTGGACACGGCATGCTAAATTTCACACCATGCGGTGAAAATTACCTTTACTGACCATCCGTTTTTATGGAGAGTCAGATTTTTGCAACATTTATTGTATGTTGGCCAACTGACAACATTGTACAATGACTCTTATTTTGCAACTACACGTCTCAGAAGAGATCCTGTCTCATACAGAAAATGTGTCCTGACTATGAGGCTCCACATTCACTTAGCAAACTGTGTAGGAGGAAACCACATTTATTATGAAAATATAATGACACATTTCAGGTTGCTTTTAGGTTGAGACTGTTTTTTCTAATTTTGGTTGGACACTGTAAAATATGGTTCACAGATGCACAATTACAGGGACAAGGACTGTCATGTGCTGTATTTGGATATTCCACATTAAGGGAAACAGATAACAAAATAAAAAAAGTTTTTAGTGGTGCTGTGCTTTTAATTGACAACACTGTAATCCCAGATAGGGTTTGTCAGAATAAATGCCAGCATCTTTCAGACAGCTTTGAGAGATGTTTTGAACTGATATCAAGCAGCTACTTTGAGGCCTGTTGATGCAGGGAATCTATTCACCAATTGTAACATCAGCAGTTGCACATATTTAAACATTTCGTAACACAGCATGTCGCCATACAAAACACATAAACGTTTGTGCAGACGTGTGCAGTTGCATGTTGAGATGCACGTTAAACCCCTTACTTACAAACTCCCTCACTACCCAATTTTGACCGACAACTACCAGATGAGGCATCATTTTTCTTTTCTTTTTTAATTGGTCAAGGGGATGTACATGATCTATGATGCTGAATATTAAAAAAAAACAAAAAAAAAAACATCCCATTGCACCGCTGCAGTTTGTTAGTGCAAGTATAGCACTCTCTCACAAACATTTCCCTATGGCTTATCACAATCCAATTAGTGCAAAATGTAGGAGCTCACTAATTAATCAAAGTTAGATGTTTAAGAGATTGATGAATTTCCTATCAGGTGACTTAATTAAAGTGTCTCTAGGAGTTTTCTTTTTAACGGCTGCATTCTCTCTTGAATTGCCCCCCACCACGGTAGCATGATATAATTAGCTTTGACACTGAATTTGAAACATTTGCTAGTTTGTCCTCTGAGAATAAATTCAAGCCTTGCCGATCCATGTTTTTGTGCTCTCCATTGGTTGAAATATATGGACGTTAAACTTGGTTATGCTTAAACTTTTATATTTACCTATCATGTCACAATACATTGACATATTATGCATTGCTTTCTTCGAATTATTGTCTGCATGCTTGAGACCTGGTTAAAAGAACAAAAGGTTGCAAGGCACAATGAGTGATTTAGTCCCTGGATATACAATACACTTCCTCATACTTTTTTCTTTAATTTAAGTGTGAACATCTTTTAATTTAATTTTCTCTGAAAAAGCATCATTGATTAAGCAAGTTACCATTATGCGTAAGTTATAAGAAATAGAAATAAAATATTTTTTATAACATTCCAGCTATTAGCAATCAATTTCTAAATATATTTCAAACAACTCAAGAGAAATACTACTGAAGGGCAAGTCTAATTAAGGCTAGACTATTTTAAACTCATTTTCTTCTGAGGTGTGATGGGTACACCATCAATGACTTTTTAATTTGTTTCAAGCAGAGCTGTGCCAATGGTGACCTCTGTGACTGTACAAAAAAGGAAGGTACGCCGGTGTTTTACAGCCCACACTACCAATCTTTCTTTTTTATGTGACCCAAAGGAGTAGGTCTGGTCACAGGAGTCTTTGTTTAGTGGTCATCAAATGACTGGTTATCTGTACTGGGAGAAATTAGGAACACAGTGAAAGATGAAAGTGTAGGAAGCTGAAAGTCACCTTTTGTTTCACAAAGCCCTGTGACAATAGGAAATTATTCCAGGCCTTGAACTGCTCTGAAGCAATTTTCTTTCCATTACGGCTAGTCAGAAAGAATCACAGAAAGTGCCACTTCTTTCAATGAAATGCAAATTTTGCTGAATCAAGTCGTTTGTTCACATTATCAATCATTTGTTTCAACACTTTGCTTGTACTCTATCTTTCATTGAGTTGTCTTCCTGAAACAGAACACTAATACCAAATAAATCATCTGTAACAGTTTGTAGAAGTCTCACACTAAAATTGCTTTATTATGCAAAAAGAGAATGTTTTATGTTTGCTTCAAGAGAATCTGCTCAGTGATAAGTTTACAAAAGCCCCGACACAAAGTATTTTGAATGACATTGTGTGTCTTCTTTTTTCAGCCCAAAGTCAGCACTTTGAAAAACAACAACGTGTTGTAAATCTATTCATATTGACAGACCAAACACTGACAAATCAAGTATTAAATTGACTCGGCAGGAAGGAACAAACAAACAATAAATAAATAAATACATAGAATGTGTAATAATTGTATGTCCCAATGAAGACAGATAAGCAGGATGAATGATTGAAACAATCATTCATCATGGAGTTCCATAGATTGTTTTGGAGTTTGTTCCAATACAGTACATTGTTGGAGCAACCCTTTCTTCTAGAAATTACATTTATATACTACTACTAAGAAGTGCATACCCACTTCTTTTTGCAACAGATAGTATACTGTGAGAATAACCCCCCCAAAAATGCTGTGTTTGAAAACTTCCCCCCTTTTTAGTTCTCTGGTGTGTAGCCGTGGACAAATTACAAACAAGCTGTTACATGCTTACAGGAATTGTTGCCTTGTTGTTGGGAATAAGGCAATTCTGTTAGTGTTTACATAAACCCAGGATGGATGTGACGGATCCCATTAAAACCCATAGATCCCCTAAGTAGTTCTCCACCTCAGCCCTTTGAGAACTGTAACTATGGCCCCTTTGCATTTAAATGCTGCTAGAAATGCGTAATGCTTTAGGAATATTTCAATAGTGCCAACCCATAAATGTGGGCTCTGAATCAATTTCTTTGACAATCCACTCGAGGGATTTTCTCTGCCTAAGACCGCTTGTTGAAAGATTTTCTCCCGACTTCTCATTTCAGACTCTCATGACACCCTGAAGAACAAACAAAATATCGCCAACATATTTTTACAGCTCAGACTAGACACTAAAAATGGAAGATTATTCAAAACGCGAGACTATTTTCTCTTATTCCTTATGTTTTGGGGCACATGAAAGACTTAACTGCATTGCTTTTGTTTCCTGTCTTGTTTCTCCATCTGCATCTGTCTCATGCATTCTGACTGAGCTTGCTTCTATCAGAAATGTTACGCAGACATTATGAATAAGGATTGTATTTTGCAATAAGAGCATTCCTGTGGCGTATATCTTATTGTTTCATAACAGTAAAAAGAGGACTCTGACATTGTAGCATAAGTTAAAAGTTAATTAAAAAATATTTTTGATTCTTAGGAATTAATGTTATGTTATTTCCCACTTCTACATTGTAGTGCCATATGCTGCTCAGTGGTTGTGGCTGGAGGTTTATTTTAAGCACCTTGCCTGTACTTACCAATGTTTCAATTATGTGCCTTAATGTGTTGTCAGACTGGATTTCACAATTTCATATATTTCTATGAAAACGCAGGGTTACTTATATTTTCTTCTGGTTGTAAATCGACCAGTTATCTTTGCAGTGAGTGCAAATGACAGAGGTTATTGACAATTAAGTGATTTGTAAGAAGCTGTAAGTTGCATTTTCGTAGACTGCTGACGTTAGCCATGCTACCTCCCGCTTGCACCCCTACCATAGATCGTGAATAAAAATGGACGTAGTCAGCGGGCCCGGAAAATGTAGCTAATGCGGAAGTGCCTGATCCCTACCTTATTCTGTCCCACCCACTCTTTGCCACACCTCAAACGTTTCACCTAAAATCTTGACTGCCGCCACTCTTATGCCTGATTGCAGGGTTGGAAAAAGACTGTAGCCACAGCAAGAGAAAAATCTCATCTGTCTTCCCCTTGGCCGTATCATGCACTCCTTGTCTTTGTCCTTTGCTGCCCTAATTACTGTATTTCCCCTATAATCTATTGGGCTGCAAAAACACAGAGAGCCGTATCAGATCAACCTTGGTGCTTTGCCATTTTCCAACACGCCGATCTATACAAGGGGGTCTGGGTCTAGATCACTGCCGACCATCTACTGTCTGACACTGATAAGACTCTGATACAGACACAGTGATGGAAAGCTCAGTAAAGCCTTGAACGGATGCTCTCGTATATCTAGCAAATCTGAAAGTAGTAGGGTCGATCGCTTTACTTAGTTATTTTATTCAGTACACTATAATCAACAATCAGTTGTGTGATAATAGAGTCTTGGGGTTGTCATGATGACACTGTGCTGGGATACTGTTTATTTATTGTTCTTTACAAATTTGAGATGTGGCGATGAACCTTTTAAGTTTTTATGGTAAATTTCTGTCAGATACTGTGTTCATGTATTTTTACATTTCTGAACACAGGGACATGATCAAATCATTCAGTTTTGTCCATTGACTCATTTAGTATTCCATACTCTGAATAGCTCTTCCAAGATAAAACCAATAATTTGAATGAGATGAATGAAATGCAACACACACACACACACGCATCACGCACCTCGTCTGACTGAGTCCCACCATATAAATAGGCAGTAACCAATAACTGAAGCTCAGCATAATGCAGTCGCTGCCTGCTGGAGGCAGGCATACATGCTGAGAGTGAGTGCAGACGGGACGGCTGATGTGAGCCTGATGAGCTAAGAGATTGGAACTCAGCAGGAACCGTCTGTGCTGTGGCGCCATTGCAGCATTGGCCATTCAAATGACCAGGCATCCAGTAATCAAATGGCCTTTAGGAAGAGCCAAGAGGGGCTGACTAACTGACCCAGTGAATGACTCACCATGCACAATCACATTGTTTAATCAGAGAGCGCACAAACATGACTCTAGATACTTTGTGTGTGTGTGTGTGTGTGTGTGAGGGGGAGGGGGGGGTACAATTAGTGCACTGGCTGGCAGTGGACAGTTACACAAATGTCAAAGGGTAACAATGCATATTGTAAACCATTCTCTGGTGCCAACGTAGCTTTACAAATTATTTGGACACGCCCTGCAAGTGAGTCTAAGTTCTGATATTGAGATTGGCAAAATATTTGAATTTGAAAAGCTTCACCACAAACTCCTTTCTAATAAGCAAATATCACTGTTTTTGCAAGCTAACACTCGAGTAAAACAACGCTCATGGTCTCCAGAGGATGTATCCTATACTGACTTTGCTAATCCTGTGTCTTACCCTATTACATTGCATTCATTTAGCTCATTTGTTCCAGTCTTGCTTGTTTTAAATCCCCAGCATTATAATCGTCACTGCCCATAAATATCTTGTCCCTGTCTTCTGTGGCTGCTTATACAATACTGGCAACCCCCAGTTAAATGCTCTTTTAAAAATGTCAGCGGCAGAATGAATATTTTTAGAGTCATTTACAACACGTGGTGCAGGAAAGGTCACTGACTTTTAATCATCTACACACAAAAAGGGATGTTTATTTTAGCTAATGTATGACTCCATGCACTGGAGCACTGTACTCAAAGAGAAGAGGGAGATGAGGAAGAATAAAGCCGAGGTGATTTGCTGCTCCTTTTCCTTCCTATTTTCTCTGCATGTGTGTGCATCTCTACATCTGATGAGGCGTTTGCATTTCGACCCGTTCGTTACCCCACTGCGTTTCCTCTTGGAGATGAAAGTGCGGGACTGTGTGGCTGTGTGTTTTTGATGAAACTGACATTTTACATCTGTTATCTATCATGTCGACTGGAATAATCAGAACCTCAAGTGTAGGGGAGAAAAAAATACAACCCCTCCAATCATCATGGATGTCAAAAAACACCCAGAGGGAGACAAAGCATCAAATAAAAAAAAAAATGACATGAATCTCAACAGAAAAACTAAAATCAATTTCTTTACCTTTAATTTCATGTCCAGTCTTTATTCAGAGAATTCCCATACTGTTGGAACCAATAAGAATATTGTCAGGGACACAACCTGCATTCAGAAAATCACTACAGTGCGTGAGTGTGCTGGGAAAGAAGTGATGAAATATATGACATAAGGCGAGAGGTACCAACATTCAGATCGTACAGTATGACAGGAGCTGCCACACTGCTGCCACATCAGCAGTTCGCATGCAATTGACGAATGTCAAAATCGACCTCATCGTCTCAGATCAAATGCTATAATTTGTGTTGTATTTCCGTCAGGCTCTGATAAGATGCCGTGCATTATGCAAACACTCCACCGGATAAAGTAAATGAAATGAAAGCAATATACTGCTACATGTTCACATCAGTGCATTTTTGAACGTTTTTTAATAATGTAGTGACTATGCCGCATTTCAAAAAGGAACATACCAATGTCACTGGCTATTTTTCAAAGCGCTTATGCAGAATTAACCCTTTTAAAGTATATTTAAAATGTCTCAAGACTGTGAAAGAAGCTGTGCGTTTACCAGAGAGTTAGCACTTATTGACTGAAACTAAGACAACATACTGTGCTACAAATTCCCTCTGTATTGGCAATTTTACTGTATCTATATGCTTATTAGCAACCCCTCTCTCTTACACACACACGCACACACTGTGATTTGAAACAGCCAACGGAAAGTAGTCATGTGTTTTATGTTTATGTCATGTTGAGTTTAATGTCCCTTTACAGTACACCCTCCTTTGCTCCTGTCACAATTGCGTCAGCCTCTGGAGGACCTTGTCATGTTTTCTTCTTGGGAGTAGTCTTTGTGGGCACACGTGATGCAATAATCCCGCGGAACAATGTGTAATATTAATTTCCCTTCAAAGGTAAACCCAAGCAGGCTGCAAATACTCTATGCATGTCAACTCTGACAAACTCATGCCACATTCAGTATGTCTGTTGAATTATCAAGCAACAATTCTCTTGTCTTTTGAGTGTATGGAGAAGAAAATCTATTATTTTATTTATTTTTTAAATTTCTATTTGTGTTCCCATAAAATATCAAACAGAAAATAATCCTATCCGTTCATGTGTGCACTGCGCTTTTGGCTTTTTGTTGCCTTCAGTCTAAAATCCTTTCTAATGCAAAGACTGTGGCTCTGTCCCTCCCCCACACAACCCATTCCCATTTTGTACAGTTTGAATTGAAATGAAATCAATCAGAGGCACAGAATGCCTCACATATTGGGATATATTTCTGGCAGGGTAAAAGGATTGTACAATTATAGAATTGCTAGTCGGTTCACTATACTTGGCATCAAACGCTTCAGGACTTTATGGGACAAACAAGAATACATGCATGTATATGTGATGTCTATATTTTTGGATGATCCTATTCAAGGATTAAAACTTAAACTAACTAATATAAGAAATTAGAAAAAAAAATATTTTGATGTGTGAATAGAACAACATGCACTGCAGCTTAACAAAGCAATTCTTTGGTTAAGTTACTGATCCGCAGTCATTAAACAGATGCAAAAGCTACAAAATCAGTGTGTCCTTCATCTTTATAGTAACTAATGTCTCTTTTCACTTGCTGATAAGTGGAAGTGCAGCTATTTTGGACATTTCATGAGTGCTAATCTGGCAAATGTGGCGTTTTCTTGGCTTTGACAGACAGTCCAGTCTGTTGGATCCAGCTCTTTCCGCCACTTGTCTTTCCTTTCCACACTGGGCTGATTAACATGTAATTATGCAACATTTGTGCACAGCGAGGGCACCCTGTGGGATCCACCTGGCACACGCAGCCCACGGTGTGGGTTCCACAGCGCCTCACTTCCTCTGCACATGCTACTCACGGGAAGTGGTGATCATTTTAAATGATGACCTCATCCTCCTCCGTACTCCATGGGCTTTCATAATGTACACTGTACGCGCGTGATGATAATGCGCTGACGTCTGTTCTAGAAAGCAGAGCCAGAGGGTGCTTGGAAGGTCGTTTGCAATTTTCCATCTGTGCTATTTTTTTGGTCAGTTTTATGTTAGTGGAAGACATTAGTGTCTTTGATAAAGTGCCTTTTTATGCCTACATATACTGCTGGGGTGCACCATCATCTGGACATGTGTCCACAACTAAATATTGACTGTCCTAAATTGCTCGGTAAACATATTTTATTACTGATGATAATCACCCCCCCCCCTTATGTTTGTAGAAATCCTAACCCATTATGTGTCCATGGCAGAACTCAATGAAGTGCATGTGCAGTGAAAGTCAATTTGACGCCAACTTATTTCTGAATACATTTTGCAGTCTCCCTGTCATTATCAATGACAAGCTTGACATTTCATCATGACAACTGTCAACTAACTAAAATTTCATTCCTTTATATTTGTGATAGAGCCTGACCGATATGGATTATTTTTTTTGGGGGGGGGGGGGGGGGGGGGGTGATGCCGATATCGGTATTATTGAATACAAGATTTGCGATACAGATACACGGCCAGTATATTCCTGACAATGATTCCTTAGATGTCCTTATCAAACCTTTATGACAAAGAAATGTAATTTAGGCTTGATATTTTAATTTAACTTTAAACTATATCATAGATAACTATAATTAAAAAGAAAAAAATGAATACAACCCAATATATAGAACTTCAATTAAGGAAATGAACACAATTTTTTTTTGATGTAAAATGTTAACATAATTGTAAATTTTTTCTGCATTGTTTATTCTGTACAATAAAAATTAGGACTAGAGAACTTCCTGGAAAATATAGAAATCTGAACAGATTATACATGCATATTCTCCCTTCCCAGTAATGAGGCTCTAATGCAGGAAGCAGTAAGAGAACTAAATGTGAGACAGAAGGTTCAGAAAATCTTTTTTTATCTCTCTGATAAAGAATTTATTTTTTCTGGTTAGATAATAATAAAACAACCCTCCAAAAGGACTGTTTTGAAATTGGTATCATTGGTTTTCAACTTGAAATGCCAATGTACAAATGTCTGATCACACATCCACCATTAAAAAACAGAAGAGCCCCTCACGCACATTGATGGTACATCGAAATGAATGATTATCTGAATGAATGAAATGTTCTGTTTTTGAATTTAAAAAAGGAATTCCGACACCTGTTCTTACCACATTATTAAAAATACTAAAGTCACATTCAGACATTAAAAGGCATTCAAGGCCTACTATTAAAACCAGTGCTAATGTAGTCTTTATTATAAATAATAAAAACTACATTGTAAACAGTATCACTATACTATCATTCATTCATCGTCTACCGTTTTATCCATTTAAGGGTCGCGGGGGGTCGCTGGAGCCAATCCCAGCTAACATTGGGTGAGAGGCGGGGTACACCCTGGACAGGTCGCCAGCCTATCGCAGGGCCACATACAGACACGGACAATCATTCACTCTCACATTCACACCTACGGTCAATTTAGAGTCTCCAATGAACCTAACCCCATTCTGCATGTCTTTGGTGTGTGGGAAGAAGCCGGAGAACCCGGAGAGAACCCACGCATACACGGGGAGAACATGCAAACTCCACACAGAAAGGCCCTGGTTGAACCGGGATTCGAACCCAGAACCTTCTTGCTGTGAGGCGAAAGTGCTAACCACTACACCACCGTGCAGCCACTACTATACTATCATGAAATGTAAAAATTTTAATTTTAAGAAAAGATGGGCCTTTAAGAAACATCATATCCTGTTTTCCGAACACACAAACATGCCTTGCTTCTGCCTAGAAGACCTTCAACTTGCCATTGACGTTTGTCTGCAAATGCCAGGGAACATAATAGTGCACTGATCTTGAAGGTGTGTATTTTTTTGTGAGAGAATTCAGCAGATGGTGAGGTGACGTGAAAAACAATCTGGACAACCTTTTCCACTCTGCGTGTGTCTGTTTTTGTGTGTGTATGTGTGTGTGTTAGCAAATGTTGCCTAATGTGCATGGATATCTGTATTTTGTGTATGTTGCTCTGTTTTTGTTTTTCTTTTATTCTTTCATCAAAATGTCAATGTTTGCTTTAATCATACTCCAGAAAGTAAGAACATTAACATGTTGACATCTGTGATAAAGATAAAATCTGGACATAGTGATCCTGACT